>NC_134860.1:22419358-23731358 GCF_049852395.1 Peromyscus maniculatus bairdii | reverse complement strand
GTCATAGGGAAGAATGAAATTGTGTCATTTTCAGTAAAATGGATATAATTGGGGAACATGGAGTTAAGTTAAATAAGTCAGACTCATAAAGTAAAAGATCAGATGTTTTCTCTTATGTGTGGGTTCCATATTTTATGTACACACACACACACACTCACACCATGAAAATGGAAGTCAATCTGGGTCACTGAGGACTAGCAGGTATGGATGTTTTGTAGAATATTATTTTAAGGTGTGTTACTTTTGTTTCTGTTGCATTTGTTTAATTACATGTATCTGTGTTTCTGCGCTTGTGTAAAACACCCGATGGTCTAATAAAGAACTGAACAGCCAATAGTAAGGCAGGAGAAAGGATAGGTGGGGCTGGCAGACAGAGAGAATAGATAGAAGGAGAAATCTGGGAGGAAAGAAGAAAGAGCAAGAGATCGAGCAGAAGAAAAGAAGGGGCCAGCTACCCAGATACACAGCAAACCCGAGCTAAGAGTAAGATTTAGAGAAGTAAAGAGAGCAGGAAAAGCCCAGAGGCAAAAGGGTGGATGCTGATAATTTAAGAAAAGCAGCTAGAAAGAAGCCAAGCTAAGGCCAGCATTTATAAGCAAGAATAAGCCTCCATTTGTGCTTTATCTGGGAGCTGGGTGGTAGCCTCCCCCAAAAAAAGTAAAAAAAAAAAAAACAACAAAACATGGGGAGGGAAGTGAAAAGGAAAGTTTTGGTGGGTGGATCTGCTCAAAGAACATGACACACATGTATAAAAATGTGTCTGTGAAGTCTGTAACTACATACAGTAAATTTACACCAGCAATCCATTCTCAAATGGCCCCTGCTTTAGATCTTCCATCGTGTAACAATCAGTCCACTCCTCTCTGGGCTTCTTGTAGTTGCCACCCCCGACTCTGCTTCCTCACATCCTTCAATCGCTTCATAGTTCTTTGCAAGCAGAATGTTGGATTTGGTTTTCACACCTCTCGTAGGCACTAGTCCCTCACCCTGAACAACAAGCCAAGTAACCCAGCTGCTACAGAAGGCAAGAAGCCCCAATTCTAGAAATATTCAGACATTCAGGGTGTTTTCTCGCTCCAGAGAAAGTCTGAAAGTTGGAAGAGAATTGTCTTTCAGAAGGATATTTTGAATTAACTGAAAGTTAACTCTTTCTTTCTGAAGCTCAGGTTTTCTCTTTGCATTCCTGAAACAGCAACCTCACATCTTTGTTCCCGTCCCTTCATCCAGGGCAGCAGACAACTGCAGAGCTCTGGCTACAGCTATGGAATTGCTCATTCAGAATCATTAATATTTTGCTAAATGGTTCCTGTTGTGGGAAATGTTCAGTGAAGACCCCATTCTATTTCTTTCTCTAAAAAATTGCTCACCAAAGTGCTTCAATTGTAGTGCATGCTGTATTATATAACATGGAGCCAGTCTATCCATGTTGCTAAAATACTATTTCAATTACTTAATTAAACATTATGAAACAAAAATCCCTATATACTGTAATCATTTTTAAATATTCACTTTCCTGCCAATAGCTATAGTTTGTTAGGGTGTGGAGACAAAGCAAGTTGGCAAGATGACGAAAAACCTGTAATTGGCAGCACAGAACATTTTTCTGCTGCCAATTTCAGGGGCAGGTGCCTGGGATTTGATAAGATATGAGAAGAAAATGTGTTGCTATGATTCAGAACTTTATTGAAAGCCACTTCCTGCTATTTTAATGTTCCAGTCCCAAGTCTATTCTGGCAAAGTTTTTCAGATAGTGTTGCTGTCTCAGTTGGGCCTCCAACATACTGCATCCTTCCAAATCGGGAGAAGCCATGTGATGTGTAAACAGGTGTCAGGTCTAGACATCAATTCATTTGCAATAGAATGAAGCCATTTATGCTTTTATATAAGCTATGTACTTTCTTGATGGTGGAGTTCACTGGGGATTGTCTTATTTAATATATTGGATTTTGTTGAGTTTCTTGAGTTGTCGTTAAGGATGGATAATTCTTCAGCTACTTTTTGAAAAGTGTGATGATTGGGATGTTTCCCACATATATCATCCCAGAACATTTCCCAGCCTCTGTTTACTGTTGAGTTTGTTCATTAGCATTAATTTCTGTTAAGATGTATATGAGGAAGCCATAACCACTTTTCCTTGCATATCTTAAGACAGATTTGGGGCTGGAGAGAGAACTAAGGAGTTAGGAATGCTTGCTGCTTCTTGCAGCTGACTCAAGTTTGATTCCCAGAACCCATTTAGGTGGCTCACAGTCACTTGTAACAGCAGCTCTAGGGGATTTGACATCCCCCTCAGGACTCTGGGGTGCTGAACTCATATGTGCAAATCTCCCCACAGAAAGACATATCATTGAAAGTAACACAAATCTTTAAAGAAATGTCAATCAAGGGCAGCTTCACCTGGCCTTCTTCCTGGCCTGCATCAGGGTTCTGGCCTGAGCCGTCTCTCTTCATGGTGCTTATAGACTGGGTGGACTGTGCCAACAGAACAGACCTCTACTTTTCCTGTAGCCATCCTGGCCTTCCCTGTCTATCTAGCCCACTTTAAAACAAAATTTCAAATCCATCCTTGTAGGAAAGCATTCCTACTATAACAAACAAGGGCTGTTCAAAAGAGAAAGATGACATTTTCAAAGGAGTCTATACTGAGTGATTGTCTTTGGTTTTAAATCATTGTAATGGAATAAACAAAACATTGGACCAGAGATGATAAAATTGAAATTCCTCCTCAGGCCACACACTGGCATTATACCTCCTGGGGCCAGTCACTTTTCTCTGGATATCTTCTGTAAAATAGAAGCTAGGAATAGAGGACAGCTGCTTTCCTCTAGTGTGAAATTGTAACAACACAAAGATTTATACTATGGGGCTACATGAGTCTTTGGCTGGCTCCCCCTAAGTTACTCACTACCATGCTAATATGCTCCAGTAAAAATGAATGTGTAGCAGCCCAAAACACTGTGGTACTCATGCACAGATGTGTGCATGCTTGCGTGACCAGGAGGTGGATCAATAGATGCCACTAAGACTTATATAGTGTGTAATTTTCAGGATCTTCACTAAACACCCATCATGTTTGTACCACAGAAACCCAGTATATTTTGGATAGCTCAAAGAAACCACCAGCTAAAGGAATGCAGGTATGTGGCTTTGAGAATCTGCAGTAGAGAGCTCCTCTAATTCTCATAGTCAGAATTTTATCATTTCTTTCCAGGAAATAAGATTAGGAGAGCTCCCAGTACAGCACCATGCATTCATGCTATATGGGTAGCTGCAGTTCAGTTTATATTGGATCATAAGTCAGCATGTCCTCAGATACATCAAAGCCTTCAGGAAGGTAAAAGGAAATAGGATCCACATTTAGAGAGGTTTTTTCAAATGTTCGTGGCAGTGCCCTTATTCCCCCATGTTAAGGAAGAGTTTGCTCTTTCTCTATGCCTAGGTTTGGTTCTACCAATCCGTAGAGTTCCACTAGTGAGAACCGTGTCCTGGTGTATTAACTTGTCATCTGCAGCCGAGAAGAACTTCTAAAACAAGACTCTCGTGAAGCTTTAGTTGTGCCTATAATTACCCCAACCTAGTCAAATCTAATTTTAATACCTCCACATAACATTGCAAGAAAGGAATTACATGTGCAAAGCAGCTTTTAATGAAGATGAAAAGAACCTGTATGCACTTGGCTCCTGGTGTTTCCCACCTCTCTTAATCAGAGCAGGCACATCAGCTTTTAAATGGCCTGTGATTAATACACATTTGTTCCAGGGCCACAGAGACTAAAATAATGTGAACACACATTAACAGACTGAGGATAGTAACAGAAGGAAGTAAGTGTCACTGGTTTAGAAGGCACATTGTAAGTGATTTCAAAGGCGAGGAAATGCCATTGTTAAACCAGAGTGGGAGATCAAAGGCCAATTTTATGGAAGTAATTAAATATTCTCATCACCACATTTGTCGTTTCTTAGATCATCAGAGAAAACTGAAGAAACAATGGGGTTGATGGGTAGAAGAAGGCTTGATTCTTAGGCCCTGTGGACTGAGTGGCTTAGTCTCAAGACTTTAACAAATATTGGATCAACTAGGTTTAAGTCCAGTGGGGAGACAGTTGAAACAGATGACACCAGAGTCAAATTTTCCCATGCTTACAGTATCTTAGCAGGAATGACAAGAGGTAGAACATAGTGGAAGCTTACAGTATGCCAGGGCAGAGTTCCAGGCATTTAGTGTTTTGAACTTGACCACCATTCCATGAGGTGGGAAACATTCTGAGATCACATGATGTTTCATCAGAACCTCTGGTTCCCCTTATCATAGGGCTCTATGATCCTTTGATACTTTGTGAATACAGCCTTGATATCTCTTGTCCAAGAAAAATATTCGTGTCTGTTTTCTCTTTCCAGTTGTCTCCTACTTGACTCTGAAATGACTGGTTAGAACTTGAGTTTTATTAATCATTGTATCTTCACAGCATCTAGACCATCACTCCCCCTTCACCTATTTATAGAACATGGGAACTGAATATTTAATTACTTCCATAATTAACAATAAATGATGCATAGATTTTTTTCTGTCAAAGAATATTTTGTGGTATATTCTGAACATTTAGAGGTTCAAAGGGAGAAATTCTGGGTACCAAGAGGGAGTTAAAAATTGATCTTAATATACAAAAATTGTTATTGCATATATTATAAATAGAAACATAATTTAAAGCAAAAATATCAGAAGGCAAGCATCTATGGGCAGGGAAATGATGGTTGGTATTTACTGATTTTCTATTTAAGATAAGCGTATAAAAGGGTAGCAAGTTTCAGCTGTTAAGAAAACACTGACTTGACAATAATCGTGTTATTTTGACTGAAAACTTAATAAGGCTGAGAGCAATAAGAGAGGAAAAACCCTCTAAAATCTAGCACATGTTTCATAGGAATCACTGAGGGGATTTCATCTGTCTTTTGAAAGAATCCCAGCTTCACTCATGAGAATCTAAGCACAATATAATCAGACTTCCTGTTTTTCTCAGTTCTTTTATCCACAAAAGTTTAATTTATCAAGTTGTCCTCAAGATGAAGACTGGGAGAATTAGAAATATTTGATAATCCACTTAGTGAGTCTTTCTTAACCAAACCAGGGGCCAAAGAAGGAAGCCTTTGTTGGAATGTCTGTTTTTAGCATCTTTCCCTGAAAGGCACTGAAAATTGGCACCATGGGCTGGATCAGCTCTAAATAAGTTTCCTTTAAACTCTTCATGCCAAGGTCCTGATTGATCAAACACTCTGTGCCCTTTCAACACTTTTGTGACTATGAAGAAAACTTTTTGAACACATTTGGGCTGACACTTGCATGAAGCTGCTTAAGGATCCATGAAAACCAATGCAGCCAAATTTGGCAGCAAGTTTGAAACCCATGGAAATGAGAGGAATGTTGTTTTCTGTGCTATTGCTGTAGTTAGGCATTTGCTGTCTGCATTTTAGATGCATGGCTGATGCCATGCTTAGTTACTTCGCACACGGCTTAACCTGTTTAACAGTCAGTTCAGTGACCAGTACAGGAAAAAGATAACCTAACATAGAGGTCCACTTTGACATAGGCACTTCTCTGGTGAGACTAGCCAGTTCTACATACAGCCCATGTTAAAACATGATTCACTGAAGATTGAAAAAATAGTAGTTCATCAAACTTGACCCTTTGTCCTTTTAAATCGACTTCCTATGCTTTATTTAATGTTTATATTACTTAATCACACTCCAGTTTTATATATTTGTTCCACTTGTTTATAAATTATCAATGATCTCTTTTGTGAAAGAGATGAGGAATGGAACATCCTGTAATATGTTTTCTCTTCAACAGGAAGACACTCAACTGGAATTATCCAGAGATGCTTAAAATAATTGACTGATTCTATATGAATTAAGAAAGTAAGCACAAGGTTTTTAAAAGTTATTTTATTCATTTTATAGACATAGTGAATGTTCATTGTATACAAAGTAGAGATACAGAAAAGTTAATATATTAATATGAAAGCAAATCATATTTGTGTTACCTTGAAATTACCACTGTTACTATGTGGTATAAACATTATATTCCACCTATTTTGAAGATATGTAGATAGACAGATAGACAGACAGATAATTGATAATAGACAAATGCAAATGTTATAATTTTATAGAAATATAATCTTTCTATTTTGGAACATAGAAAGCATACATACTTCAAATAATTTTATATTTATATTTTTAAAGACTAGTAATAGTATATATTAGTCTGCTTTCTGTTATTGCAATAAAAGTTTGAGATTATCAGTATATGAAGAGAGAATATATGAGCCTCACAGTCCACCATCAGGTAAGCCATTGTTTGAATGCTCCTGATGGGTAGTGATGACCCATGGAGGTGGTGTGTAACTGAGCACATCTGTTTCACTCATGGCCAGGATCAAAGAGAAGAGAAGGTATACCACCACCCCTTTAAGAAGATTCCCTAAATTACCCCAAATCCTTCAGGGAACACCACACTGGAGACTATGGTAGTCTCTAAGGCATTACTTATGGTAGACACTTAGGACCTGTGGTGGTTTGAATAGTACCCCCAAAGGGAGTGGCACTATTAGGAAGTGTGTCCTTGTTAAAGGAAGTGTGTCATTGTGAAGGTGGGTTTTGAGGTCTCCTATGCTCAAGCTATGTCCAATGAGACAGTTTACTTCCTGTTGCCTTGAAATTAAGATGTAGAGTTCTCCAGCACCACATCTGCCATCTTCCTGGCTGCCGTGTTCCCTGCCGTGATGATAGTGGACTAAACCTCTGAAAAGGTAAGCTGCCACCTCAATTAAATGTTTTCCTTTATAAGAGTTGCCATGCAAGAGAGAGGAGGGAATGTATGAGCAAGAGATAATGAGACCATGATTGGAAAAAGCACAGGGACAAATAGCCAAACTAGTTGAACCACATAAACTGTGAACCAATGGCTGAGGAGCCCCATGGAACTGGACCAGGCCCTCTGGATAAGTGCGACAGTTGATTACCTTGAACTGTTTGGGAGGCCCCCAGGCAGTGGAGCCAGGACCTATCCTTGGTGCATGGGCTAGCTTTTGGGAGCCTGGGGCCTACGCTGGGACACTTTGCTCAGCCTTGGTGCAGGGAGGAGGAGACTGGACCTGTCTAGGCTGAGTCTACCAGGCTGGGCTGACTCCCCAGGTGAGACCTTGCCTTGGAGGAGGAGGGAATTGGGGGTGGATTAGAAAGGAGGGCTGGGGGGTGGGAGGAGGGAGGATGGGGAAATCCATGGCTGATATGTGAAATTAAGTTAGTTATAGAATAAAAATATTATGAAAAAAAGAATAAAAAGAGTTACCATGAAGGAGATGCTGCCAGCTGCCTCTGTCATTAGAAGAAAGATGATCATTGTCGATTACCTCAGATTCCTGAATACTTCACAAACAAATACTGCCAGCTCCCATTGGACCAAGAGTTGCTGACCAGCAGGGAAAACTCCTGTGGGAAGACCACCCCCCCACCAAAGCCTCCCATTGGACCCTCCATTCTACATGCCCTGCCTCAATGCCCATCGTCCTGTGAACCCAGTAACTTCCCGAGGCACAGAAACTAAACCGTCAGTTCTCATTGGATCAAGAGTTGCCGGCCAGCAGGGAAAACTCCAATAGGAAGTCCCCCAACCAAAACCCCCCATTGGACCCTGCAATCTACAAGTTCCACACCCTGCCCCAATACCCAACCACCTGTGACTCCAGTAACTTCCTGAGACATGAGAACCAAACTGCCAGCTCACATTGGACCGAGAGTAACTGCCTGAGACAGGGAATCTGCCAGATCTCATTAGACCAAGTGATGGCAGAAAGCAGAAAGGTATATAAGGCATGAGGACTAGGAACTAGAGCTGGTCAAGCTTTTAGGCTTTTGCGTAGCAGTTCAGCTGAGACCCATTTTGGATGAGGACACAGAGGCTTCCAGTCTGAGGAAACAGGATAGGCTGAGAAGTTGGAGAGGTGAGGTTAGCTGTGGCTTGTTCTGCTTTGCTGATCTTTCAGAATGCACCCCAATACCTGGCCTGGGTTTTTTATTAATAAGACTGTCTAAGTTTCATGCTGTAGCCCCGTCTTCCTTTCTAGCCATCCACTCACTCTGGACAATCTTTACCTCATCCTCATTTGCTTCCTGGTCTCTTTCCTCAGACTTCAGCATGTTTATGCAGTGCAGACCCTTCCATGCTGGTTTTTAATAGAAATCTACTCACCATGTGATGTGACTGAAAGTTATCATCTAAACTTTTTGTGGTCATACGTGTGGATGCTTTCAGCAACATGAGATCAACCCACAGGCTATTATCTGAGGAATTATAAAGGAAGAAACCCAGAGGCCTCAAGAAATGACTCCTCTGTCTGAGTGAGACAGGAAGAGGAAATGCCAGGAAGGGTGTGATGACAAACACTGGAAATTTTCCCTCAATTCTCTCTCTCTCTCTCTCTTTCTCTCTTTCCCCATGAGGCAGCTCTGCACTCCCTTTTCCTCTTCCCTCTCCCTTCCCCCTTCACTAATAAACTCTCCAGGTGAGTGTGGTCTTCATGCCTTGTCCCTGTCTCTTTCCCAACCTGGTATACCTTGGTTCCAATCCACTATGGTCTCTTTCCTGCTGTTTTACAAAACTGGTACCATGAAAACTCGACAGGCTCTCCTGACATTTCTGAGACAACGCTGGGACCCTGGAACCTTCCACTATCATCACTTTTCTACACTGGCATTATTGGTAAGCCCCGCCCCCTTCTCCACTTCTATCCATTTCCCACAGTGAGGCATCATTTCTTGTTTCTCCAGCACAGTCCTTGCCCTCTGACTTTTCTTGAAGTCCTGGTACCAGGCAACTGTGTCTCCCTCGAGCTCAGAGCTTCCTGACTCCTGTTCCTCCGTGATGACGTAGGGCACAGCTTGTGCCTACTCAGCACACCATGGTCCCTGGACCTTTGGGTGATGACCCACTGCCAGCCTGTATAACCTAATCGGTCCTTGCTGAATTTCTGGGACGCTAGAGTTCAGCCCTTGGATTTTATTTCTCTAATTCACTCATGGAAAATGCGCCTAAACTTATTCACCTTGGTCCCATACCCCTTAGATACCAATCCAAATGGCCACTTACCCGCACCCCATATCCCGGTATTTCACAGGACACTTTCTGCTTCTGCCAGCAATCCATGTCCTGCTTGCTCTCCTCTCCAAGCAGCCTGGGAGGCCCATGGCTTGGGCTCTAGCCTGCTGGAAGTCTCTCTCCTCTCCTGCTCCCTGCTTATGTGCCTGTTGGCATCTCATGCTTTCACTCAAAATGTCTCCTGTTCATTCTGTCTCTGTGTGCTCCCTCCCACCCGAGGCTGCTACCACCACCGCTGCCATGCTAGCCCGGGGTTCCCTCTTTCCGGCCAGATGTGCTGCTAAACTGCTTCCCTACAGCACCTTCTCTGCACTCCAGTGCACGAAGCATGAAAATTTCCTGGGAAAAGCTTTGTCCGCCCTTCTGTTTAAAAGTCTATTCCACATGTGTGGATGGCAGTGTGTGAATGATGTGGCCACATGATCGCGTTTCTGACTGACTTTTGAATGCTTGAGTTTATGTGTTCCCTGTGTCTTGGAAAGGAAAAAAAAAAACACGTCACCACGGGGACAGGTGCCATCTTGACTAAGGTAAAAGAGAGACAGGTCATATGACTTCATCCCCATCTTTGAGGAGGGTGACCATGTGAGCAGGCGCCATCTTGACTAAGATAAGAGACAGGTCATATGACTTCACTGCCATATTTAGTAAGGTTAACCACATGTACTGGATAGATTTCTGTGAGACAATTCCTATGCTCTCCTAAAAACAAGGTTTATACGAGATAGGATTTAAAATAATGCTGGTTTTAATAATTGATTTTAGAAGAACTAAATTGTTTACAATGTTAAAACTTGGTTTTACCTTATTATGTCTTAGGACCACAACTAAACACCAGACACTGAGATATTCCTGTTTGTTGATACCTAAACAGTCTGATAAAAGGTCTCTCCTTATGTAAGGTCTATTCAGACTAACAAAGACCAATTTAAGAATATATGCCTGATCTTCTTGCTTTTACAAATATTGGTAATCTGTAACTAATTGGAAAAACTGTATGTGCTGATTTAATTTATAGATGCTCTCAGAGTTAAACCTAAATAGCATATGATTTTGTTCCCCTGACCTCATTGTGATGTAGACTGCCATGTGGCTGGCTTCCATCTTTTACTAAAGTTTACTTAGGTTAAAGACCTCTCTCCTCATTTTATCTCCTTCTATATTTGGTTCAACTCTGATTTATAATATACACTATATAATAGAAATTTAAAATTATAAAGATCTATTCAGATTAACAATAGTTAACTTAGATAGAGATTTACACCCATGTCTTTGCCAAGTGTTCAACACCAAGCTTCTAGAGAATATAAATAAATGGTAGCATATATTTGAAAAATAGATATTTGATAAACAAGATATATATTCTATAATGAAGTTTATGGTCCCCCAAGAAGGTCCTTTTCTCAGAGTTGGGCCATACCTCAACTCAAAAGCCTCCTTTTCTCCTGTGCCCATTTGGTCCTGATGACCAAATCAGCAGGAAGCAGTCTTAAGAATTCAGCACCCCTCATTCCCACCCCACCTGCCATCCATAACTCACCCTTTTTATAATGATCAAAAGAGAGGAATGTTAACATTCAGCCCCAACCCTTGGGGACCTGGCCAATATGCAGGCAATAGCTTGGCCCACTCAGGGTCCTGATAACATCATGCACTCATTGCTATGTGGCCTCTCTGCATGTGTCCTGCCCAAATTCCCTTCTCTTCTGTTTTCTTCTTTCCTCAGTCCCTACCTGCTTGCTCTCTCTCTCTCTCTCTCTCTCTCTCTCTCTCTCTCTCTCTCCTCAAGGTAGCTCTGTGCTTCCTTTCCCTCTCCCATCTCCCCTCCCCACTAATAAACTCTCCACATGAACACCGTCTGCATGGCATGTCTCTGTCTCTTACCATGAGGCACCTTGGCTCCAACCTGCCAAGGTCTCTCTCCTACCATTTTACAAAAAGTAGCAGTGGTCAGAGTTGCTATAGCCAGTACAGGCATGGTGGAGGAACCAGTGTCACAACAGCTCTTCATAAGTGCTTGCACACATTTGTATAAGGAAATGATTCCCAAACAATAACCCATGGTGGGAAAATGCCTTACATTTTTGTCATAAACTTCTATGATAACTTTAATCTATATATTAATAAATAAAAATCTTAATTTAATATGATTTCTTTTATGCCAACATATAATAGCTTTTCCATTTTTTATATAAAATAATTCTCAGTAACATTTACAGTGAGTTTCTGTAACCTTTAAACAAGGTTCAGTAAGCCCTTAGGATTTAATTCTTTTTTATTTTTCACATTTGAGCTATAATCATAAATTAATTTTGGTCTAAATTTCTATTAACTGGAACAATGGTTTATCCCATGGCTAATCCTCAATCATAATTGGAGATTAAAGGAAGGGAATTTTTCCCTTAATTTTAAAAGCATTTTCATTATTTTTAAATTATAGAAATGATACAAACAGATGAGTTGGGTTAAGGGAAAGGTGCAGGAGTTGAGTGGTGGAATTATATTAAGGTGGTAATTTGTTCTGTTCCTTTAAAGGAACAGAATAAAACATGCAAGAAACCTCTGTATTAAACAACACAAAGTGACTCCTACAAAATCAAAACACATTTCTATGTTAGATCCCAACTATAGCACAAATGCATTACACTGAAGTGTGAACCCAAAAGGCAACACAACTTTGTGATAAACTTAGGAAAATGAGCTGTGGTCCCAAGAGGCGATTCAGCTAAGCCCTCTTCTTCGTAGTGTAGAATATGACTTCAGAACCCTTGACAAGGAGACCATCTCCAAGGGAGCCCAGCTATCAACCACATGGAAGAGCAGACAGAGGTGAAAGTGAAAGACACAGTTCTGTCAATGACTTTAATGCCTGACTTAGTGAATGAAGTAGTCTGGGTGGGAGTGGTGAACAGAGCACCAGGACCCTGCCCACTGTTGTGAAATGGACTGATCAAGCTCAAGAGAATACACTAACCTTTAAAATGCCTAATGTGAGCACACCGGACCTCCAGATATGTGCAACATGCTGTGGAGGAGGATAATGACAGGGAAGGCTGCCCTCATCCAAGTAAAGCTGCCTCATCCTTAGTATACTGAGGGGAAGTCTTCTTTCATGAGACTCTGTCCCACCAAAACCAAGTGGTGCACAGTCAAGTGTACTGCACCCTGCAGACACCAGACACCAGTCTGCACCCTGCAGACACCAGACAAAGGTGGGGCATGAGGGAGAGCAGAAGCAACAGGAAAAATCAGAAAAGGCAAAAGAAAAACAGGGAAGGAGAAAAAGACATCAGAGAGGTGAGAAAGAGAGAATAAAGACAAAGGTAGAGAGAAAGAAGAGACAGCAAAGAGCCTAAGAAACACGGAGAAAGAGAAGAAATCGGGAGAAAGAAGCAGAGCTGGGGGAAGAGAGAGAGGGGAAAAGAATGAGAAAGACAGAGGAAAGACATACAAAGAGAAAGAGAGAAGAGGAAGAGAGATACCAGGACAGAGAGACATAAAAAGAAAGTGACAAAGGGAGAAAAAAGGATGGGTAGGAAAGGGAAAGAGAAACTGGAAATTCATTATGTGAGACCCTATCAGAAACTTCATAGGAGGGGAGAAAAACAATCAGAAAGCAGTGAAAGTCTACCTTAAATTGCAGTGTTAAAAATGGCAAGAAATAGAATGGGAAGGACCAGTATTTCAATAATTAGATGACAAAAGATAAAGGCTAGAAAAGCAGACAAATAATGATGTTATAAAAACAGAAAAAGATGAGCAAAACTGGAAATGAATATAACCTTGTAGATTTAAGAGAACTATTCACATTAAAGAAAAAAATGTAGCCATTTGATGGAGGTGTTTCCTGTGTTCTTAGATGAAATACAAGCTTATCATCAACACTGAATATGGTGCTTTGAATAGGAATAGCCCCCATAGACTTAAGTGATTGAGTGCTTGGCCCATAGGAAATGGCACTATTAGGATATATGGCCTTGTTGAAATAGGTATGGCTTTATTGGAGGAAGTGTGTCACTGTGGAAATGGGCTTTGAGGTCTCCTATGTAGAAGCTCTGCCCTGTCTGGCACACAGTCTTCTGCTGTCTGCAGGTCCAGATGTAGAACTCTCAGCAACTTCTCCAGTACCATGCCTGCCTGCATGCTGCCATGTTCGTCCATGCTGATAATGGACTAAAGCTCTGAAACTGTAAGCAAGCCTCAATTAAATGTTTTCCTTTATAAGAGTTGCCCTGGTCATGGTGTCTCTTCACAGCAATAACAACCCTAACTTAGATACTGACATGAGATTCTTTAATGTGGTGGTAGAAAGAAATAAGAGTTCAATTGGAGAAAACAATTCATGGGCAAGATTTACTGTCCTTGTTCAATGAAATAATACTGTACTACCTTGTTTACAATGTTCAGAAGGAAATACAATGAAACCTAAGAGTATTACAATGCCTTAAAATGCCTTTGAAAGGAAAGTTAAACCATATCAAATTCCTCAGAATTCAAAGACTGTAGTATTCATGAATATTATTTAGAAAACAAATTGGCATTGAATCCCATTTAAATGAGGATAAATCATTAAACATGAAGAATCAGGAAGAAATTAAAGGAATTATGATAGATATTAGTTCATGTAAATAATTAAGTAATTAGACCATTATAGTTGTATAACATAATACATGAACCTCTATGAAATAAAATAATATGACCAACAAGAGTCATAATTGATTTAGAAGAATAAGTAGAAAAGAATTTTTTAGCTAGTATTTTCCTCAATTTAAAAAAGTAGAGTTTCAGTATGACCTAAAAGTAATTATGTAGGGATTTAAAATTTCTTCATGAGTTATAATTAATTTTTAACTTTAGAGAAAAAAGAGTATCATATTTTCTGCATTTTATAGAAGTAAGTTAAATTCAAGGAATCCTTTATATTCAGTAAAATTTTATGCTATGTTAAAATACAATGCAAAACAGAAAAGTGAAGTCACTCATTATTTACAGAGGAATTTAAATGCAATCCTATATTTTAGAAAAATATTCACATATATTCTATAGACATTATTATAAAGTCCTTTATTATTTAAAGTCATACAACAAAAAAGATCATTCTCCTGAGATCAGAAACAAGCAATGAATAAAATTCACAAATCCTCTCCCCCCCCAAGTCAATAAATAAAAACTCATGTAAACATTCTCAACTCACTAATAGTTGAATCAACACAATTCTAAATGAAATATTACTTTTCAAATTAACCAAGTACATGCACATATACACACAAACACAATATCACTTAAGGAAGAAGAAAAGACTTTAATTAATGGCTGAAAAGTAACACAAAACACTTTAGCATTATTTTGGGTGGTTATTTGATCAATTGACAGAATCTTTTTGAACATGCATTTACCAGTATTTATTAAATACCTTAAATTTTTTATTCTTTCACCTTCTAATTGCTTTTTTCAAATGTATCTTTTCAAAGTACCATAGTTGGAGAAAAACATGTGGTTTTGAAAAATGTATTTTTTGTGTGTGATGCCTTACTGGCACATGTTTTGAATGTTTGCTTGTACCTTTTCTCAATTATTTTCATCCAGGGTAAACATATAGAATGATGATAGGGAGGCAATAAATGGATGATAACAATAGATAAGCAGATGGACAACTAGCTATGTTTTTGCTGCTGTGGCCATCATACCTCACAGAAACAACTCAATGGAAGAAAGGTTTATTTGAGCTCATGGCTTCATCATGGCAGAGAAGGCAGAGCTCATGGTAGCAAGGGTGTGTTGTAGAGGCTCCTCATGTTCCTCCCATCTTAAAAGAATAGGAAGCACAATAGCAAAAACCCTCATCCACTGCAGTGACCTACTTTGATCCATCAGAACCATTCCCTAAAGATCCACAGACTGCCAAAATAGGACCAAGAGCTGAGGGATAGATATTCAAAATAGGAGCCTGGAGAGGCATTTCAGATTTAGAGTCTTATGAGGGAGGGTATATTTAGTTCAACTTCAGGAGTCTCCGTAGTCTCAACAATTCCACTATTGTCTAAGTCCTGCAATCTCTACTGATGCTTAGGGACATACTGTGAGCCCCTGTAAAATCAAATGCAAGCCACATACTTCTCATATACAATGGAGTAGAGTAAACATCCCCATTCCAAAAAGAAGGATAGCAAGGAAAGACCAGACCAAAGCAATACTGAGAATGAGTGGGGCAAATATTCAATCACAGAATTCCATGTCTGGTGTGTTTGAATGAAAATGGCCCCCAGAGGTTCACAGGGAATGACATCATTTGAAAGAATTAGGACATGTGGCCTTGTTGGAATATGTGTGGCCTTGTTGGAGGAAGTGTGCCACTCTGGGTAGGCTTTGAGTTTCAGAATCTTAAGCCAGTCCCAGTGGCTCATTCTCTCTTCCTGCTGCCTAATTATCTGGTTGTAGAATTCTCAGCTCCTTCTCCAGCATCATGTCTGCCTGTGTGGAATCATGTTTCTCACCATGATGATAATAGAATAAACCTCTAAACTATAAGCCAGACCCAATGTTTTCCTTTATAAGTGTGGCTGTGGTCATGCCACCACTTCATAGCATTAGAAAACCTAACTAAGACATCTGGCAGCTGAGCCACATGTCTCATAACATACCAGTTGGCTTGGGCAGTGAAGCTCCTATGTTCCCACTATTTCCAACCCATGTGGACTTTTGAGCCAGCTCCATTTCTCATCTGCAGATTCTCTCAGTAGATATCCCACATCTCTGTAGCCAAGAATCTCCACCACAGCTCACAGGTCATACTCATGGCTCTTATAAAATGGTGCATATGCATGGTGGCCTTGGTGGGTTTGAGTCAAGGTGAAAAGACAGCCATAGCCATGCCATGCAGATGTGGTGGCAGCAGCATGCCACAGTGCAAAGTTACGACATGTGCAAGCATCCATGTGCAAGGTTTCATTATTAAAGGGGGGGGGAAAGAGGTAAGAAAAAGAGAAAGAGGAGGAGAGAGAAATAAGTGGAGGTGTGCTGCATTGTGGAAGGAAAGAGAAAGAAAGGAAGGCAGAGAGAGAAGGGAGAGGGATTTTCTTTTAAAGGGGAGTTTACATAAAAGGATGTCAGGATGCTGGGTGGGTCCCCAAGGGGCAGGCCAGAATGCTAACATTCCTCTCTTTCTGATTATTATTAAGAAAAGGTGAGTTATGTATAACAAGTGGAGGGGGGTGAGGGCACCAAATTCTTGAGACTGCTTCCTGCTGATTTGGGGGCAAAAGAAGGAAGGGGAGATTGGGAGTCAGGGTCACACATAGTGGGAGGTATGAGTGAAGAAGCATTCAGTTAGCTGCCATCCTGGAGACCCCTTAAGGAAGCTGAGGAGGCAGGTTGCTAGGGAAAAAATAGATTGTTATCATTGACTCATGAGTGGGGCTAGCCATGCGAAGAGTGATAACTGCCACAAAGAATGGAACAGAGAAGTACCCTGTTGTATAGAAGAGGCAAGGGTGGATGAGCCAGATGAAAGAACAGACATGCCCTTGAATCTGATGTGGTGGTCCCAGAAGTGTTGTTCCAGGAATTTGGGAAATGGCATGCTGAATCAGGAGCACAGGAGACATCATCACATCTGCTATTTCTCTGAAAATGGGAAATGCCTCTATCCATCCTATAAAAGTATCAATGAATTAGGAGATAACGGAAATTTTATGAGTGGGCATTTGGGTGAAGTTAACCTGCCAGTATTCATGTGGTTGGTATCCTTGGTTGGTGGTGTATCTGCAAGGCCTTTGATGGTTTGACCTTGGCACAAGTCTGGCAGGAGTGGTGGATCTATGCAGGAACCTGTAAGTGACTATAAAACACCTGCAACAGATTTACATCTTGGTGTCATGGCAAAAGCTATGGTTTTGGGTTAAAAGATATGAACATCTTCTAGGGCCTGGTTTCAGCCCAATGAAATATATCTTTAAATCTATAACCAGAAGAAATTTACTAAATGGAAGTGGTTGAGTGAGCAAAGGATGAGGGAGGCTTCCATACCCTCTCTAATGCTAACCTGTCTCTAAAAGCTAGAACCAATAAAGTGCATAGAAATTTGAGGACTCCCAAGACTGTCTGTAGTCAGTGCTCTATCGGTTTATCAAAACTACATTTATCAATGTTAAAACTCTGAACCTCTGAAGTTACACCTGAAACCAGTTTATCCTGTATCATGAAGTCTATGAATGAGGCACACCTGTCTGTATTTTTAATAGGAAACTTACTAATGAGCTTCCAAGGTACTTGTAGATTTGGAGTTGGGGGAGAGAGCTGTTAAAACTGGCAAATATCCTCAGATCTGAGAAGGATGAGTAAGTGAACATAAGTGAGACAGATTTCCTATCTTCACATAAACAAACCTTAAAGTTATTTCATTTTATCTAATTCACTAGGAGATACTGAGAGCAGTCATTGCAAAGTGATTTTATCTCTCCTTTTTTTGAGTCTGCTACTTGGGGTAGCATGTGTCTAGACTTAGTATTAGCTCTAAGAGAATGAGGCCTGGGGATTTTATATAGAGAACTGAGAAGGCAGCTGAACCCTTGGTTGTAGTTGTTTAACTGACAAAAGCCTGGTGGTCAAATGACATCAGATATCTGAGAAGCATAAATTTTACCTTAGTTAATGATTGAAAGTGACAGAGACTGACTTGCTGGCTACCTAGACAGCCAGCCTAGGGTCCTCCATGGTTGTTGAGGGCAGAGGTCTCAGGGCAACAGCATCAGTCTTCTGTTGCCAGGCCTAGGCCTGCAAGGTTTCATAAGATCCAACAGTTGTGGGATAGGGACTTGTGGGGAGGACAAGTCTACCTTGTATAGGCAAAAGTGAGGCAGTAGATTCCCAGAGTCCTGTTGCCCATGGTCTGAAGAAGGCCCTGGCAGCAGTCAAAGCAAAAGGCAGTAGTTGAGGTGAAAGGCAGTTTTTGCTCAGTGGCTGGTGCTGCCACTCTGGAGCAAGTTCTGGGTAGAGATTCTTCTGTGTCCGTCCATCTTCTTTGAAGGAAATAAGGGTGCTGCCAGGAGTCAACATGTCTATCATGAAAACTTTTTAATTAAACATTTTAAATTCCATATTCTTCAGATCTCTGAGCATTTGAGGACTGTGTCATTAGGTATGAATGACTGATAATCAACTTGTGTTCCCTAACAGTCTCCAATATGTTAGCAGCTTTTGTGTGACTAGGACTTACTGTCTCCTGAGAAGGCAAACAAGAGTGACAGGGGAAAGATCCCAGGGCCAAATGGAAATAGGAGAAAAAGGGCTTGTGAGTTGGGGTGTGGCCCACCTCTGAGAAAGGACCCTCTCAGGGGACCAGAAACTCCATCATAGAATGTATATCTTAAAAAAAAGAATTTATATCTTGTTTATCAGATACCCCATTTATCAAACATATTACATTATTTATTTAAATTCTCTAGAGGCTTGATGTTGTACATTTGGCAAAGACATGGTTGTAAATCTCTAAGTTAACTTCTGTTAATCTGAATAGATCTTTATAAATTTCAATTTCTATTACCATATGAAATATATTATAAACCAGAGTTGAATCAAATATAGCTTTATGTGTCTACCATTATACAGAAAGTCCATACCAAACCAAAATATTTGAGGCTTGTTGTTATTTCATAACTGTAATTTTGTCATTATTGTGAATCTTAGTACAAACATCTGACATGCAGGTGGTCCTGGGCTACCCCTGTGAAAAGGTTTAAAAGAAGCAAGATCATTAAGGGGGTAGCTAAGGCAGACACAGCAGGCTGGTTTCCTTGTTGCTACTGCCTTTCTCTGTCATTGATCTGCTTTTTCAGCAGGGCCATGGAGTTTCTAATGATCCCTGAGTGGTTAACATAAAAACAGCATTGCCCTCCTAGGCCTTAGGCATAGGCCCCCTTGTTGAAGGATTGATAACCAGGAAAACCACTTGAACAAATTTTAAGTCAAGGCCTCTTCTACCCTGGAGAACTGTTTTAGCTAGAGAAGCGAGTGATGTCTATATCTCTGTATGTGTAACAGATTTTTCTAGGGCAGCAACATCTGCATCTACTGCTACTCTTAAGGCCCTGTAGTTCTGATCTTTGAGTAGAGCCAGATTATAATCCTAAATGATTTATATAGGAATAATATTTTTAAGGCCATACAATACCACTTTGGTTCTGCATAAAGAAGGTCAAATGTCTTATCTTAGTGTGGAACCATTTTAGTTAATAAATCTATCAATTGACAGCTCTGGGACTAGTTTCCTACTATATCAATGGGCATTATAGGTAGACATTTAGTCCCCTATGCCAGGGACTTAGCCTTTTTAACCTGTTTTGGAGGCAGGGATGATATATTCTCTTCTATAACTACTTCAAACTGAAATGGGGTGTAGATAGTCAGAGGCCAACAAGGAGAAAGGCTAGCCAAAGGTAAGGTGGGAATTTAGGCAATGAGGCATTTATCAGAAGCATGTAGTTATCTGACCCAGCTGCAGAGACAAGGAACAATCATGTTGGCCAGGCTGGTCCACATCAATCTTTAGCAAGTCCAGAGTTCATGGTCATTTGGAGCAGATTGTAGTCAGCAACCGATATTGGATGTGTCTGCAAGCCATATGGAAACTTGTTGAGACAAGTTCAAACTAGGAACAAAAGTTAAAATTTTTAAACTTATTTGAAACTTCTAGACCCATCATTTTAGTAATTGGAGAGGGGAGGAGTTCCAGAGAGAAAAATACCATCATCAGTAATAGACAGGTAGGGAAAACTCAAACTGTATTTTTATTTTATAAAAGGACATAAAATTTTATATATGTTAGTATTATCAATCAGTATTGAAATCTAAATCATAGAAAAACAGGTAATGGGTATCTAGACTTATACCTTTGAGTCATAGAAAAATTATAGATTTGGGTTAAAAGATATGTAATTTTTTTTATTTAGAGAGAGCCAGGTACAGATTGGACAGAGATGTCTTTGGCCTGGTAAGAAGTTCAAGATTATATTTAGAAGACAACCAAAGAAAATCTAAAATCCTGAGCTTATGACCCAAACAGTACCAGAATTAATGTTAAATTTTGAACTTTTAAAATCTTAATATAACAATATCATAGAAGGGGAAAGTAATTTATCTTAAATTAATTAAAAAATCTTAAAACATTTATTGAGACGCTCAAAGCTTGTATGGACTTTTATATCTTAGAACATTTTTTTATCAAGAGACCTAGTAGCTTTAGAAAAAAGTGGGTCTTTTTTAATTTTTATGCATAGAATATATTTTTTCATAAGATTTTTTTATATTTTATTTTATTTTTCTTTGCTAAGAAATTTTCTACTCACTCCTCATGTGATCCACAGACAACCCCCTCCTCCCTCCTCCCTCCTCCTACTCGCCCCCAGCCCTCTTTCCCAAGCCACCCTGCATCCCCATATCCTCCAAATCGAGGTCTCCCATGGGGAGTCAGCAGAGCCCAGCTCACTGAGCCTAGGCAAGTCCAAGCCCCTTCCCACTGCACCAAGGCTGTACAAGGTGTCACACCAAAGGCACCAGATTCCCAGAAGCCTGCCCATGCACCAGGAACAGATCCCGTTCCCCTGCCTGGGTGCCCCCCAAACAGTTCAAGCCAAACAACAATCTTCTGTGGCCAGAGGGCCTAGTCCAGTCCGATGGGGGCTCCACAGCCACCAGTCCACAGTTCAAGGGTTTCCACTAGTGTGTCCAATCATCTCTGCACGTCCTCCCATCATGATCTCGACATCCCTCGCCTGCACTATCTCTCCTCTTTTTCATCAACTGGATTCCCAGAACTCAGCCTGGTGCCTGGCTGTGGATCTCTGTATCTGCCTCCACTAGTCACTGTACAAAGGCTCTATGATGACAGCTAGGTTATTTGCTAGTCTGGTCACCAGAGTAAACCGATCCAGGCACCCTCTGGACCACTGCCAGCAGACCAAGGTGGGGTCAACCTTGTAGATTCCTGAGAGCCTCCGCAGTACCCTGCCTCTTCCTATTCCCATGATGTCCTCATCTGTAATGGTATCTTTCTCCCTGCCCTCCCACTCTTTCCCTGTCCCAGCTTGACCCTCCCATTTCCCTATATTCTCATCCTCCACTCTTTACCCTCTGCAACCCCCCCACACCCAGTCCACTCATGTAGATCTCATCCACTTCTCCTTCACAGGGTCATGCATGTGTCCCTCCTAGGATCTTTCCCTGTTAGCTAGCCTCTCCGGAGTTGTGGGTTGCAGTCTGGCCATCCCTTCCCTCACATCTAGTATCCTCCTATGAGTGAGTACATACTATGTTTGTCCTTCTGTGTCTGGGTTACCTCACTCAAGATGACATTTTCTAGATCCATCCATTTGCCTGCAAATTTCATGATATCATTATTTTTTACCGCTGAGTAGTACTCCACTGTGTATATGTGCCACATTTTCTTTATCTATTCTTCAGTTGAGGGGCATCTAGGTTGTTTCCATGTTCCTGCTCTTATGAATAATGCTGATATGAACATAGTTGAGCATGTGTCCTTGTGGTAAGATTGAGCATTCCTTGGATATATGCCCAAGAGTGGTATAACTGGACCTTGAGGAAGAATTATTCCCAACTTTCTGAAAAACTGCCATACTGATATTCAGAGTGGCTGTACAAGTTTGCATTCCCACAAAGTGGAGGAGGTTCCCCTTGCTCCACATCCTCTCTAACATAAGCTGTCTTCAATGGTTTTGATCTTAGCCATTCTGAAAGGTATAAGATTGTATCTCAGAGTTGTTTTGATTTGCATTTCCCTGATGACTAAGGATGTTGAGCAATTACTTAAATGTCTTTTTGCCATTTGAGATTCTTCTGTTGAGAATTCTCTGTTAAGCTCTGTAGCCCATTTTTTAATTGGATTGTTCAGTATTTTGATGTCTAGCTTTTTGAGTTCTTTATATATTTTGGAGATCAGCCCTCTGTCAGATGTGGGGTTGGTGAAGATCTTTTCCCATTCTGTAGGCTGTCAATTTGTCTTATTGACAGTGTCCTTCGGCCTACAAAAGTTTCTCAGTTTCAAGAGGTCCTGTTTATTAACTGCTTTCAGTGTCTGTGCTACTGGTGTTATATTTAGGAAGTGATCTCCAGTGCCAATGTGTTCAAGACTACTTCCTACTTTCTATTCTATCAGGTTCAGAGTAACTGGATTTATGTTGAGGTCTTTGGTCCACTTGGACTTAAGTTTTGTGCATGGTGACAGATATGGCTCTACTTGCAATCTTCTGCATGTTGGCATTCAGTTATGCCAGCACCATTTGTTGAAGATGCTTTCTTTTTTCCATTGTACAGTTTTGGCTTCTTTGTCAAAAATCATATGTTCATAGGTGTGCGGATTAATGTCAGGGTCTTCAATTCGATTCCATTGGTCCACATGTCAGTTTTTATGCCAGTACCAAGCTATTTTTTATTACTATAGCTCTATAGTAAAGCTTGAGGTCAGGGATCACGATGCCTCCAGAGTTTGCTTTATTATACAGGATTCTTTTAGCTATCCTAGGTTTTTTGTTTTTCCATATAAAGTTAAGTATTGTTCTTTCCAAGTCTGTGAAGAATTGTATTGAGATTTTGATGGTGATTGTCTTGAATCTGTAGATTGCTTTTGGTAAGATTGCCATTTTTACTATGTTGATTCTACCTATCCATGAGCATGGGAGATCTTTCCATTTTCTGATATCTTCTTCAATTTCTTTCTTCAGAGACTTACAGTTCTTATCATACAGGTCTTTCACTTGCTTAGTTAGAGTTACTGCAAGGTATTTTATATTATTTGTAAAGGGTGATGTTTCTCTGATTTCTTTCTCAGCCCCTTTTTCATTTGTATATAGGAAGGCTGCTGATTTTTTTTTGAGTTTATCTTGTATCCTGCTACTTTACTGAAGGAGTTTATCAGCTGTAGGAGTTCCCTGGTAGAATTTTTGGGGTCACTTATGCATACTATCATATCATCTGCAAATAATGAAAGTTTGACTTCTTGCTTTCCAATCTGTATACCCTTGTTCTCCTTTTGTTGTCTTATTGCTCTAGCTAGAACTTCAAGTACTATATTGAATAAGTATGGGGAGAGTGTACAGCCTTGTCTTGTTCCTGATTTTAGTGGAATTGCTTTGAATTTCTCTCCATTTAATTTGATGTTGGCTGTTGGCTTGCTGTAAATTGCCTTTATTATGTTTAGGAATATTCCTTGTACTCCTGATCTTTCTAAGACCTTTATCATGAAGGGGTGTTGGATTTTGTCAAAGGCTTTTTCAGCATCTAATGAAATGATCATGTGGTTTTTTTTCTCTCAGTTTGTTTATATGGTGTATTACAAATTGACAGACTTTTGTATGTTGAACCATCCTTGCATCCCTGGGATGAAGCCTACTTGCTCATGGTGGATAATTGTTTTGATTTGTTCCTGGATTCAGTTAGCCAGAATTTTATTGAGTATTTTTGCATCAATGTTCATGAAGGAGATTGGTCTGTAGTTCTCTTTCTTTGTTGTATCTTTGTGTGGTTTGGGTACCAGGTAACTAGAATAATTTGGTAATGTTCTTTCTGTTTCTACTGTGTGGAACAATTTGAAGAGTATTGGTATTAGCTCTTCTTTGAAAATCTGGTAGAATTATGTGCTGAAACCATCTGGCCCTGGGCTTTTTTTTTGGTTGGGAGACTTTTAATGATCATTTCTATTTCCTTAGGGGTCATTGGTCTATTTAAATAGTTTATCTGTCTTGATTTAACTTTGGTATGGTGTACCTATCCAGAAAATCGTCCATTTCTTTCAGATTTTCCAATTTTCCAAGTCAGGTGTTATTCTTATGGGTCTGCCTTTATATGTTATTTGGCCTTTTTCCTTTGCAGCTCTTTTGTTTGTTTGTTTGTTTGTTTGTTTTTGAAGTATGACCTGATGATTCTCTGGATTTCCTCATTGTCTGTTGTTATAGCCCTCTTTCATTTCTGATTTTGTTAATTTGAATGCTCCCTCTCTCTGCTTTTTGGTTAATTTGGATAAAGGCTTATCTATTGATAACTTGTTGATTTTCTCAAAGAAACAACTTATCTTGTTGATTTTCTCAAAGAACCAACTCTTTGTTTCATTGATTCTTTATATTGTTCTCTTTGTTTCTATTTCATTGATTTCAGCCCTCAATTTGATTATTTCCTGGCATCTGTTTTTCCTAGGTGAGTTTGCTTCTTCTTGTTCTAGAGCTTTCAGTTGTGCTGTTAAGTCACTATTGTGAGATTTCTCCAACTTGTTTATGTGAGCATTTAGAATTATGAATGTTCCTCTTAACACTACTTTCATGGTGTCCCATAAGTTTGGGATTGTTGTACATTTAATTTTATTGAATTCTAAGAAATTTTTAATTTCTTTCTTTATTCTTCCTTGACCCATTGGTGATTCAATTGGGCATTATTCAGTTTCCATGAGATTGTATGCTTTCTGTAATTTTTGTTGTTTTTGAAGTCTAACTTTAAGCCATGGTGGTCTGATAAGACACAGGAGGTTATTTCAATTTTTTTTATATCTCTTGAGATTTGCTTTGTGACCAAGCATGTGGTCGATTTTGGAGAAGGTTCCATGGGGTGCTGAAAAGAAGGTATATTCTTTTGTGTTAGGGTGGAATATTCTGTAAATATCTATTAAGTCTATTTGAGTCATAATGTCTGTTAGTTCCCTTATTTCTCTGTTAAGTTTCTGTCTGGCAGACCTGTCTATTGGTGAGAGTGGGGTGTTGAAGTCTCCCACTACTAGTGTATGGGGTTTGATGTGCAATTTAAGCTTTAGTAATGTTTCTTTTATGAATGTCGGTGCCCTTGCATTTGTGTCATAAATAGTCAGAATTGAGACTTCATCTTGTCGGATTTTCCCTGTGATAAATATGTAGTGTTCTTCCCGATTTCTTTCAGTTGATTTTAGTTTGAAGTCTATTTTATTAGATATTAGGATAGCTATGCCAGCTTGCTTCTTAAATCCATTTGATTGTAATGTCTATTCCCAGCTTTTTATTCTGAGGTGGTGTCTGTTTTTGAAGTTGAGGTGTGTTTCTTGTTTGCAACAAATGGATGGATCTTGTTTCCGTATCGATTCTGTTAGCCTGTGTCTTTTTATAGGTGAATTGAGACCATTGATATTGATGGATATTAATGACCAGTTATTGTTAATTTCTGTTATGTTTTTGGTGGTAGTGTTGTATGTTTCCCTTCTTAGTATTTGTTGGTATGGGACTATCTATTGCCTGTGTTCTCATGGGTGTATCTAACTTCCTTAGGTTGGATTTTTCCTTCAAGTGCTTTCTGTAGGGCTGGATTTGTGGAGAGATATTGTTTAAATCTGTTTTTAACATGGAATATTTGTTTACTCCATCTATGTTGATTGAGAGTTCTGCTGGGTATAATGTCTGGGTTGGCATCCATGGTCTCTTAGTATCTGCATAATATCTATCTGTCTAGGACCTTCTGGCTTTTAGAGTCTTCATTCAGAAGTCAGGTGTTCTTCTTATGGGTCTGCCTTTATATGTTACTTGGCCTTTTTCCTTTGCAGCTTTTTTTGTTTGTTTGTTTGTTTTTCGAGACAGGGTTTCTCTGTGTAGCTTTGCACCTTTTCTGGAACTCGCTTTGGAGACCAGGCTGGCCTCAAACTCACAGAGATCCGCCTGCCTCTGCCTCCCAAGTGCTGGGATTAAAGGTGTGCACCACCACCGCCGGGCTCCTTTCCAGCTCTTAATATTTTTTCTTTATTCGTTATATTTAGTGGTTTGATTATTATGTGGCCAGGGGACTTTTTTTTTGATCCAGTCTATTTGGTGTTGTATTTTTATAGGTATGTCTTTCTTAAGGTTGGGAGAGTTTTATTCTATGATTTTGTTGAATATATTTTTTTGTGCCTTTGAGTTGGTATTCATCTTCTTCTATCCCTATTATTCTTAGGTTTGGTATTTTTATGGTGTCCCAAATTTTCTGGACATTTTGGGTCATGGCTTTGTTGGTTTTAGTGTTTTCTTGGACTGATAAATCTATTTCTTCTACTGTATCTTCAACACCAGAGATCTACTCTTCCATCTCTTGCATTCTGTTGGTTATACTTGCATCTGTAGTTCCTGTTTGTTTACTCAGATTTTCCACTTCCAGCATTACCTCAGTTTGTGTCTTCTTTATTGACTCCATTTCAGCTTTGAAATCTTGAACTGTTTCCCTCACTTGTTGAATTGCTTTCTCTTGGCTTTCAAGGGATTAACTGATTTCTTCACATTTTTTTGTTTGACTTTTCCTCAATTTCTTTAAGGGAATTTTTCATTTCCTCTTTTTAAGATCTCTAATATCTTCTTAAAGTCATTTTTATGGTAGATATCTTCCATTTCTTCTGTGTTGGGATGTTCAGGTCTTGCTGATGTAGGTTCTGATGGAGCCATATTTGTTTTTATGTTGTTGACCATATTTTTGCACTGGCATCTAGCCATCTCTTTCTCCACTTGGTGCAAGTGGTGTCTGTGTCTGAGGGAGCCTCTCTTGGTCTGATTGATACTCTTGATCCAGTGGGAACTCGTGGTCTAGTCGATGCTGATGGACTTTTTGTCTCAGGGATCAGCTCTTAGTCCAACTGGTACTAGTGGGCTCTGTCTCAGGGAGTAGCTGCAGTATTACCGTGTGGTAGATGGTGGTAGTCTGACTTGTCTCTTAGTCCAGTTGGGTGCTGGTAGGCTCTGTCTCAGGGAGCAGTTGCAGTCTCAGAAGGTGGGTGGGATTTGGGGGAGGTGGGGCTTGGGTTATAGTGTCTGATGGGGGATGGGATTAGTCTGACCTGTGTGCAGGAAGTCTGCCTGCCAACTGGCCTGAAACTAGAACTGCAATGGGTGGGGGTATAGGGGCACAGGGTTGTGCCCCTTGGCTCAAAGCCTAGGGGCTGGGGTGTTTGGGTATCAGGGTAAAGACTCACCTCTTAGTCCATTCGGGTGCTGGCCTTTCATAAGATTTTTGATTTTTTTATATATAAAATGAGCTGACAAGTAAGCCATAGCCTTATAAATTTAAATGTTTTAAAAATTGTTCTTAAGAAAATGTTTGAAATCTCTCAAATATGTTTCTGTAATATCAAAAATAAATTACCCTCTTTTATTTTAAGAGAGAGAAAACATGGCATAACTACAATCAAGCTACAGTAGTACAAACAATCCCAACGTTTAACCATTATCATCTGGGTAACTCTTAAATTACAAAGTTTAGCTATCAGAACAAGGTATATTCCTGGATATAAAAGCATTGAAACCTACACAGAGAAACCCTGTCTCAAAAAACCAAAAAAAAAAAAAAAAAAACATTGACGTATAGCTTTAATATATTATTTAACAAGCATAAATACATAAAGACATATTAAACAGGAGTTGAGAAAACAAGAAGAAAGGGAGAACTAGTGTGTTCTGAGCAAGAGGAGGCCCTCCATCTCTGACATGCATGCTGTAGCTAACTGTAAAGAGCAGTCAGTAAGCTAGAAAGCAAATTTGTCACAGGTAGAAGAGGGTGAACCAAAAAGCACATCTGCCATAGGCAGGGAGGAACAGATCTGCCTTGGGCAGGGTAGGCAAGAGAGGTCCTGGTGCAAAGTAGGCAACCCCTCTGCGCCCTGTCAGGGCATGCCACCAAACAAACATGCCTTGTGCAACAGAGCTAGTGCAAGAGTTCTGAGGGCAAGAGAGCAAAAGAATGAAAGATCTTGTAGGAGCAGAAACCTAGGAGAGGCCCTGACCACATCAAAGATGGGGATGAAGCCAAATGATGTGTCTGTTTTTTACCTTAGTCAAGATGGCACCTGACCATGTAATCTTCATCAAATATGGCGACGGAGCCTTATGACCTATCTGTCTTTGACATTAGTTAAGGATGCACCTGACCACATGGTCAGGTAGTTTTTTATATGTTTTTGTAAAACAAATGGGACAGATAGGGAACACATAATCTCAAGCATTTAAAAATCAGTCAGAAACACAGTCACATGACCACACCATTCACACACTTCCATTTGCACATATGAAATAAAGTTTTTTTTTTAGCAGAACAATGGAGAAAACCTCCCAGGGAGCTTTCAAGTTTCATGTACCAGGGCATGAAGGTGTGGGTGGCAGCAGTGATGGCCACAGGAGGGAGGGGCCAGACAGAGACTGAACAGAAGAATGAGATAGTCTTGACAGGCTAAGCCATAGCCAGGGTGGGGGCAGACTGGCCAAGCCCAAGTCTTTCAGTTCCACTGGCCACAGCTAAAAGAGGGAAAGCCTATTCTGACCCATCGTTACAGAGGCTCCCATTCACCATGGTGAGAACGTCATGGAAAACACACAGAGCAGAACCTCCTCATATCAGAGAAGACCAGGCAGCAGAGAATGGTGAGAAACAGGGTCTGAGCATAAAAGGCCTGACACAGTAACCTGTTTCACTAGCTAGTCCCTCCCTCCTCAAGGTCACACAGATTCCAAAGGAAGGCCACCACCACCTGAGGAACAGTCATTTGAAACATGAGCCTTTGGAGGGCACTTCAGATTCCCACCATGACAGACAGGTGGCTAGAGGATAGGTAAGTGGTACATGGACAGATGGGGGATTCACAGATAAACAGATGAGAAGAAGGGGAGTTATGGTATTTAGAATGAATTCAAGCCTCACGCATTCTACCATCAAATGATCCCTCAGCCTCAGATTACTTTACAACAGAAACAGAAGACAATATAAAGGTCTCAGCAGTTTGAAATGATGCTAATGTTTAGTGCCTATGATCTTTATATTTCTGGAAGGGCTGGGGGTCTGTATAATAAAGCAAAGATAATTTTCAGATAAACACATGCAATTTAACATTTTTCTGCTTTGAAATTTTAATAGTACAAAATAAAGTCATGTGTCATATAGTATTCACATGAAAATAATTTGATCCTAGTCTGGAATGATGGTGTACACCTGGAATCCCAGCACTGGAGTAGCTGAGGTAGGATCAGTTTTCAATGCCAGAGTGAGCTACACAGAGAGACACTGTCTCACAACAACATAAACCAAGCAGACAAGAACACTACAGTCTAGCTGGAAAACAAAAAGGTTCTCTTTTTTTTTTTTTACAGAAAAATCTAGTTTCAAGAGAAGTACAGGAATTGAGTCGGTGATTTGCCTTTGCCTGGGTCTGTACACATCTGTTCACAGAGTAGTCAGTATGCAGGATTAGATACCCCACGTTTGCTTATGAGGCTGGGAGTCTTGGGGTAAGTACCATTTTCATGTGAAGGCAGCAACTTTCTCAATCGACCCCAAGCTGTTCTGCCTCCCCATAATTATCCATCTCTCTCTCATGTACCATGTGTCCACATATAAAACCTTTTTCTTGTTATGCTATTCATGCCTAATTAAAACCTAAGCTTCCAGATGTTCTTGTTTAACAGTTCCTTGATTGATGAAATAACCTTTTGTTTTATAGTCTCCTTTAACTCTAATGTATCATTTCCTAAGAAACGTTCCCGCGGTTACATCTACAAAGCCTCCCATACTTCTTTCCATTCCACCCTTTCAGGATACCTTTTACCCTCTTTGCTTTTATGCTGTACAGGTCTTAATTTGTGATCAAAGAAAATATATTCCTCAATTCTATCTTTCCTTTGGGGGACAAAATGAGCTACATTTGCTTCCTGTAACTGTTCTCTGATTTTACCATTGAATTCATTTTTCTAAGGGGAAAATTTCCTTTTATACATTGCATTCTTTTTATTTCCACCAAAGATTTAGTGCCTGAATGTTCTGGTCAATTTTAAGTTTTCTTGGGGGAACATTTCTGATAGTCAACTGTTAAATATAACCATGGGACAAAACATAAAATTCCAGTGTGTATCTGAGGCTTTCAGAAATAAGCAACAGCTAAGTGTTACTGATATTATAATTGAAATAGCATGATTTGTCATTTATCTTAATAAAATAGTTTTATAGAAAGCATATTTTTTTCAATGGAACTCTGGTCTTGGAGAGTTGGCTTAGGAGTTAGGACTGCTTGCTGTTCTTGCAGAGGACCAGAGTCTGGCTCCAGTACCCATGTCTGGTGGATCACAACCATCTATAACTCCTTATCCAGGGGATCTTATACCCTCTTATCCTGGTCTCCACCAGACTTAAATGTCAGTGTATGCATATTCACACATAGACATATTCACAAAAATAAAATGAAAATCTACAAAAATAGGAGGGACTCTGGAAACCTAACATGGAAGAATTTCTCTCTTTCTACATTATTTCCAGAGTAAATAGTGTTACTCCTTTTCTCCTCCAATTCAAATTTAAGTAATTCTAACTTTCACAAAGGGTTTTTGTTGTTATTATTGTTCTGTAAAACCCATTATTTATCTTAAGCCAAAAGAAAAAAGTTCATGTTACATACAAAAGACAAATAAATGTTACAGAATGAGTTAGGATATAAATTCCCAGCCTTGGTGTCCCTGTGTGGAGACAGATCAATGTGTAAGACCCACATGGCTCCTGCTGGTGTGAGGCCACAGACTGTGGGGTAGAGACTATAAAGTCTTCATGTATGCAAGCAAGTGTGCCTGTATGGGGCATGGTGGGGTGGTCCAAACTTCTGATGACAAATTTGAATCTGAGGTAGAGAGTACTGGGTGTGATGTTCGGCCTCAGATCTGGAGGCTCAATGGATGTCACAGGTTAAGAGATGAAGAATGTGGGTGGACCCTTTTCGGTGGCTGAGATAAGGTAGTAATGGGTGTTCACATCCATACCTCTGCAGCTTATGAATGCATTGTTTGACATGGTAAATACACTGTAGACCCACAACTCCAGGAAAGCTAACTAACAAGAAGAACCCAACGAGGGATGCATAGATGGCCCTGGGAAGGGAAATAGATGAGATCTTCATGAGTAAACTGAGTATGAGGGGTGGACAATGGAGGGTAGGGGATGGGGGGTGAGAATATAAGGAAACGGGATGGTTGAGCTGGAACAGGGATGGAGAAGGAGAGCAATGAAAGAGATACCATGATAGAGGGAGACATCATGGGGATAGAGAGAAACCTGGTATTAGGGACATTCCACAAGGATGACCCCAGCTTAGACTAGTAGCAAAAGTGGAGAGGCTGCCTGAACTGACTTACCCCAGGAATGAGATCAGTGAATATCCTAACTGTTATCATAGAGCCTTTCTCTAGTAACTGATGGAAGCAGATGCAGAGATCCACAGCTATGCACCAGGCTGAGCTCCAGGAATCCAGTTGAAGAGAGAAAAGAGGGATTCTATGAGCAAGGGGGGATCAAGATCATAATGGGGAAATCTACAGAGACTACTGAACCAAACTCATGGGAACTCATGAACTTTAGACTGACAACTGTGGTACCTGCATGGGACTGGACTAGGCCCTCTGCATACGGGAGACAGTTGTGTAGCTTGATCTGCTTAAGGGGCCCCCTGGAGTAGGATCAGGATCCATCCCTGGTGTATGAGCTGTCTTTTTGGAGTCCACTACCTCTAGTGGGACACCTCGCACAGCCTTGAGGCAGGGGGAGGGACTTGGACCTGCCCCTTCTGAATGTACAAGTTTTTGCTGACTTCCTATAGGAGGCCTTACCTTCTTGTAGGAGGGAATGGGGGATGAGTTGGGGTGGAGAGGCTGGAGGGGCAAGAGAAGGGAAAAGGGGATCTGTGATTGGTATGTAAAATGAATTAAAATTTTCTTAATAAAAGAAAAAACTCTTACATAGTAAAATGTGTATTTATGATCAAAAAAGAGCACTTGTAGGTATCAATTAAAAGCTCAAGTTGAGAGACAACTCTAGATTATCCACATAACCCTAAGGGCCCTTAGCAGGTGGAGATAGGGAGGTCAGGGTCAGGGAAGAAAGGCAATAATGAAAATAGTATGGGCAAGAAAGGGGGTGGGACCAAGAGCAGCTGGAAAGAGAACAGAGAAAAAGCTCTCTCACAGCTGTCAGAGGAAACAGGCCTGCCAGCTCCTCCATTGGAAGTGCTGAACTCTAAAAAGATACAGGAACAAATTTTGATTCTATTAAGCCATTCAATTAAAGTCATTCATTATAGCAGCAAGAGGAAACTACTTTGCAGATATCTACAAATCTGGAAGTCTGTGTGCTGGTCTCTGGGAAACTGGGACAAGACGGGAGGAGATCGAGTGAAGCAGGCAGAGATGAACAGTATCTCAGAGAGGAAATGAACAAGGCAAAATGGACATGGTATTGGCCAGGAAAGACAGAGGAAACAAATAGAATTATCAGCCTACTGGTTGATTGCCCACAGTGAAGATAACGACACCATCTATCAAAGAAATGATGAGAGTAAGACAGGAATGGGACAAGATGAATGAACTTGAATTTCATGGAGGGAGTGTTGGATTTGAGGTACCGTCTGTAAATGAAGAGCATGCCTGGACTAAGTCTCACAACACTCTAGCATGGATTTGGATGGATATGATACTGAGTCAGAGATATCAAGACCCAAATGAAATAAAGTCTCCAAAAGGAGAAAAGGAAAATTCTACAGGCAGACCGAGTAGGATGATGTGCAAAGGACACCTGTTTCATTGAGCAAGATGATACCAATAAGACGAGGACTTTATGGATACTCACTGAACAAGAGGGTATCAGCTAAGGCAAGGGCTACATAGATGCTCACTTCATTGAACAAGATGAATTCAATGGTAAGGAGTGGATCATTAGAGGGTTGGAGTCACAAACATGCCCATGATCCTGTAAACAATTCTTCATCCATATTCATGTAAGTAGTATTAATTAAATTCTGGGTCAGACACATTAAAGGGTAAAAAAGTAGACAAGGGCCTGGCTGGGGAAAAGGAAGGAGATCCTCAAGCATATGAGAAGGGCAAGAGAGACTAATGGGATATGCAGATCTCAAAAATGCTTTATATTTCATACATTATGAAAGTGTTACAATGAAACTCATTATTCTATATAATTAATGTACACTCATAAAAAATTGATGACACCCTGGTGGGTGGGGTGGCACAGAAGCAAAGAACCTGCCTCTATTTTAGTACCATAAGTTGCATCTGATCTACATAAAAAAGCGCCTAGCATCCATGAGCTCAACTTTTGACTAATTAGTTCTGATGATTAAATGCTCTTAATTAGGCTAAAACCACTTATGAGTTATCTCATTTCTGGTCCTAAAACAAATAATGAAATTCTGCTCTGTAAGTTGCTTTATAAGATGTTCTAAGGCAAGCTGAGCAACTCCATTCAGAGAAACATGGTGCTGCAGATGTAGCTCTACAAACCTTGGAGAGCCTTTTACCAGGAGATATAATAGCCAACCAGTTAATCCACGAATGCCATGTTCAGTATTGATTAGACACATGCAAGACCCAAGACACCCAACAATGTAAGTTCAGCACGCCTCCCTTAAGACACTGACTACTGCCTGGAAAATGTGTCCTCACGAAAAGATGGCTAGCATTTGGTATCAAGTCCTGCCCAGCTGGCAGAAAACTAACTCGCTCTTGTTGCACTGTCCAAGGAGTGTACATTGGCACAACTGTTTTAGAGGACAATTTGGCTGGACCTGGAAAGACTAAGACTCTTATCCTGCATCCAAGCAATTCTATTTTAAATAGATGCTCTAAAGAAGAGTTCACACTTTAGAATAAGAGAACATGTGCCAATATGTACTATGCAACCAAAACCCAGCTAAATGAATGTGATGGTTTAAGCTTCATTATCAAACTGACTAAATTTGGAGTCACCTAAAAAAGGCCCTTGTGAAGCATATTTCCAGATAAGGTGACCAGAGGAGAAAAGAGTCACACATCACACGAGCTGGTGCTACAGACTAAATAAAAATGAAACCCCATCCCCCACCCACAGACACACATAACACATACACACATTCTGCACACATACACCACATACACACTACACATACATCACACAAATGACATACCCATTCCACACATACCACACACACCATACCATATACATACACAACACAACACACACACACTATGCATACATACACCACATTCACACACCACAGACATACCACACATGACACACATACACACCACTTATACCACACACATACCTCACACACACACCATGCCATATATACACACAACCCACACATACCATACCATATACACACATAACACAATACACACACTATGCATACATATACAACACACACACCACACACGCACCATCCAAATGACACACATACATACCACCAGTACCACACACTCATACCATGCCATATACACCTGCAACACAACACACACACACATATACACACATATACACACATGTACACTATGCATACACACACCACAGATACCATACTATATACACATATAGCACAAAACATATACCACACCATATTCTCATATAACATAGCAAACACATACCACACACAACAGAACACACATACATGTACTCATGCATGCACTTGCACACACATATCACACACACACACACACACACACACTCCAATATGATAAAGTGGGCTGAGCACCAGTATTTTGCTTCCTGGTATTGACTACAATGTGAGCCCTCATGGATAGAATTCCTCTGAACGGACACCCAACAAACCTTTAAGTAGCTTATTATCAAATATCTTTTTACAGGAATGCAAAAGATCTATGAAAACAATAGTATTAGTATATAAATAATGCATAAATGTTTACATTCATACCAAGTACTATCAAACAAAATGAACTATGTTTTTGCTAATTAATACAAGCATATCTCTAAAAGAAATGACAAAAAAGTATATCACAGAAAACACACAGTATGATGTATTTATTAAACGTTTAAAGGAACATAGTACTGTTTATTACAAATATAAAAGTACACACACATATATATCATTGTTGGTGTAGATAAATGTGAGTGCTGCAGACATAGCTCTACAAACCATGTAGAGCCATTTGCCAGTAGACACAACAGCCAACCAGTTAATCCATGAACACCATGTTCAGTGTAGATTATATATGAATCAAGACAAATTTAAGTTTAGTACTCCTCCCTTAAGACATTGACAACTGCCTGGAAAAAAGTTATCCTCATGAAAAGATGGCTAGCATTTGATATCACCAAGTTCTGACCAGCTTGCAGAAAACGTATGTATTCGGCAGCCAGTAGAGACCGAGTTCTGTCCTCAGTGAGGCTCTTGTCCCACCCTCCTTCAATAAGGGGATGGACACACAGTGAAGAGCACAAACAGGAAGTACTTGTTTGTCAGTTTAGGACTGACAACCCTAAATGGCACGAAACAACTTAAAACACACAGCTCTGAGAAGTGTTGCTGGTCATAGCTCTCAAAAGCTTTGGGATGCCAGCTAAGAGTGGTCCTTGGCAGAGCATGTCTGCAGGTCTGAGAAGTGTCACAACTCTTGCCGATGACTGGAGAACTGCATCTCTGAAGTGGTCATTGGTCTTGACGTTTGGAGCCTAGAGAGTGCAGTGGAATGTCTACAGGGAAGGTAAGTGGAGTATCAGGCTTTAGGGAGCTAGGCTCATATGCAAATAGGATGGGAAAAGGACCAATCAAAGACGAGTAGTCAAACTGGTGCAGGAGAAGAACCTGAAGCTCCTCAAAAGGTGGGAATAGTTCACATTCAAGCCCACAGTCTATCTCCTCAGGTGCTTTTCTTGTTAAAGTGTTTCTGTCAGTTCTGTGGTCCCTGGCACTTCCTCACTTTGTCAGCTGGGGGTCTTGGATCTTTTGCAGTTGCTGACATTTGTTAGAAGTTTGTATTCTTAGCTAGAGCCTGCTAGCTTCCAGAAGACTCAGAAAGCTCCACACTGGGGCCCCATGGAATCCCAATATTAACTCAACCCACATGTGCTGGGGTATGTGCTTGGCTCTTGTTACAGGAGGAGATAAAGAAAACAGTACAGAAATGATTTGTTTTTCCCAGTGTCACCCACCACATGGTCACCATGAACCTGGTGACTTCCCATGCTTGACTTTCAGAAATGAAGATGGCAGCTGGTAGCTATTTTCTGCTACTCTCAAATTGTTCTCTTCATACATCATTGAAGTCTCCAAACAAAATTGTGTAATCCGATGCAGGCGGGTAAACGTCGGCTCACAGGAAGCTGGATACAGCCCACTGAGGGCTTGGGTTTGTGTGCAAGTGTCCATACGATGCATACATGTGGAATTCACTCTACTCTGTTGCATTCTGAATGTGTGCTATTTAAAGCCTATTGTTGCTGGGGTCACACCCTCTTGAATGTGTCCCTTAATACACCAGGGTGTCTACCTAAGTGCTGGAAGATGAGGGAGGAAATCAGCGCTGACTGTCTTTCTCCTCAACTCTAGATGACTGTATTAGTTACTGTATTAGTTTCTTTTCCCACAGATTCAGAGAAGCTAAGCAAAAGGAGTGCTGTGTGTGTGTGTGTGTGTGTGTGTGTGTGTGTGTGTGCAAGGAAAAATAGAATGGACATTGCTAGTGGATGGGGAGGGACCTGGAAAGGGGCTTGGGAATGGAAATAGGAGGAATGGGGGAGGGGGGTGGAGGGAGAGAGTACTAGAGGAGACAGCTGGGGCATGTCTGCGATGAGCTAGAAACCCAGAGCAATGGAAACTCCCAGGAATCTACAAGGGTGACCCTAGCTAAGACCCTTAGCACTGGGGGATACAGAGCCTGAATTGGCCATTTCCTATAACCAGGAAAGACTTCCAGTGGAGGGACTGGGAAATCAACCCAGGCACAAACCCTTCGACCTATAATTTGCCCCATCTCCATAATGTGCTGGAGTAAAGATGGCACAGGAATTATGAGAGTGACCAACTAATGACTGGAGTCTCATACCCTGAGAGGGCGCTCACCCCTGAGGACCAGGACCCAGAGGCTGGGTACCCCAGAGACCTGAGATAGAATCAAGCAGGAATAGAAAAAAAAGTCAGTGAAATGATTCCTAATGATATTCTGCTACACTCATGGATTGGTGCCTAGCCCAACTGTTATCAGAGAGGCTTGGAAACTGATGGAAACAGATGAAGACCACAGCCAAACTTCAGGCAGATCTCAGGGAATCCTGTGGAAGAATGGGAGGAAGGATTTTAGGTGTCAAAGGCACCACAAGAAAACTTGCAGAACCAACTAACCTCGCTCACAGAGACTGAACTGATAGCCAGGGAGCCTTCATGGGACTGACCTAGGCCTTCTGCATATATGTTAGAACTGTGTAACTTGGTCTTCATGTGCTCCCTAACAATGGGAGCAGGAGCTGTCTCTGACTCTTTTGCCTGCTTTTGGGACCCTTTCCTCCTACTGGATCACTTCATCCAGTCTTAATAGAAAAGGAGGTGCCTAGTCTCACTGCAGCTTGATACACCATGGTTGGCTGATATCTATAGGAGGCCTCTCTGTATCTGAAGAGAAGCAGAGGAGGAGTAGTGGATGGGATTTGGGGGACTGGAAAAGGAACAGGGAGGAGGGAAATAAGGGGAACTTTGGTTGGGATGTAAAAACAAATAACAACAACAACAATAATAGACCACAACCGAGGCAACTTACAGAAGAGTTTATTTGGCTTATGGCTCCAGAGGAGTAAGAACTTGTCATGGTAAGGAAGTAAGGCAGCAGGCAGCAGACAGGGTGCTGGAGTGGTAGGCTGAGAACTCACGTCCTGAGCAGCAAGCAGGAAGCAGCAGAGAGTGAACTTGAAATGTCCCTAACCTGAGTCACAACTGCAACACACCTTAAAAATTAAGTGTGTTTCTGTTAACTCCAGCTCTCAAGCCTACTGTTTCCACCTTCCTTCACCTCCTTTTTGTTCCCACTAGAGGAGGATAATGGGAAAAGGACAACAAACCTCAGCAGAGATAGAAATATTCAAAAGTGGCATTTGGATTGCCTGGGCGTTTTGAAGCTTGGTATGTTTGGCACCTGCAGGACAACAGAAGGCGGTAATGCCAAGTGGTGCATCACGGTAAGCTGTTTTGTAGGCATATTTTAATGTCTGGTTGCAGGGCAGTTACACTAGCTACCAGAAATGTAACAATCAGGACTCATCAATGCGACTTTTTAATTTAACTATAATAACCAAAGCAAAGCAAGCCACACTGGTATCCTGCATCATTTCAGGCAGGGCTGGTGTGTTGCCTGTGACATATACTGATGTGAGTCTTGCTCCTGGCTGGTCTTTTCTCTTTGTGTTCTGACCCTCCACTTACCTGAGGGACAGCAGCTGCTCCAGCTGCCTCTCCCCATCTTCCTTAAGCAGCTCTTCATCTGTGTATATATTGTATTTATATATGCATACATATATATAAATAAAATGAGCCATCAAAACCTTCCCTTTTCCACCCACTCCTTAAAGTTCTAAATGTCTCTTATATATAGCATTCATTTGTGTTTGTTTCTATTTCTTTTGCCTATTATATTTAAATGCAATGTTTGCACTGTGTTAGAAATTTTTCATATATATATGTGTGTGTGTGTGTATGTATGTACGTACACACACACACACACACACACACACACACACACACACACACACCTTTCAGGCTGCTTCTTAAATTTAAGGAACCAAGGAGGAAGTTTGAATTATTTTTTCAGTGCTTAAAATCTTGGTTACAGTATCTCAGACACTTCCTACATTAAAATATGGAGGTTATGTCTTTCCCTGAATATTCTAACAGTGGCGCACTAGTGGTTTCTAAAATACCCCCCTTAACAATCCATACTTTTATAAGAAGCCTTGGTAAGGCACTGCGAATGAATGCACCAAGTGTCCTCAGCTTTGTTAAAGCATTTCTCAGACAAGGATTATTTGCATAACTAAGGCTGATTTTAAGATTTCCAGATGAGATTTTCACTGGGAGAAAAGGCACTTACAGGCACACTCAAACTCTGAGCAGGTAAGCATGAGGCTGGGAGGAAACTATTGAGCGAGAACACAGACATGAGGAGTCTCCACTATGAGGTAGAGGGCATAGTAGACAGATTGATTAGTTCATGGAGTTTCTGTGTTCATGTTCTGCGTAACACACATGATCTGTTACAGCATTCAGCCTGTCTTTAGGGCAGAGTGATGAAGATAAAAATTCGCAGGTTAACTAGCATTTTGATAGGTCAAGAAGGACCAAAGTGGTCCTGTGCTGTTTTCTAACAGTTGGGGAGAAAGGACTATTGCTATAAAGGGGAAACTCTTGGCTGCCAACAAAGATCAACAGAGCCAGCAAAGGAACAGAATGTTTTCATCTGAATGTTTTAAGTTAGTGCTCTTCTCTAAGCCTGTCACAGGGAACTGTCTAGACTAACAGTCTCTAGGCAGATGCCACTAAAGAAAATAAAACAATGAAGTAGTCATTGTCTCCAAGGAGGTAAGTTCTGTGTCCAAGTTAAAATGATCAATACACTGGTGCCTAGGTGCTTCAAAATGATAAAATTTGGATGTTAGCAAAAAACAGGTATGAGCATAAAGTCACCCTCATTTATTGTGTTCATAACTCTCTCCAGTCTGGGCAGTTTAGGGAGGTGAAATCCCACTGTGACAATCAACACAGTGGCCAAGTGATGGTTCTGCTGTGTCCTTAAAATACCCAACCAAAAAGAACACACCAAAAGGAAATTATTTCAAAACTTATAATCATCAAGTAATAGGGTGTCTCTCAGGCTGGATTCTAAATTCTATTATTTCTGCAAATGCAATACTTGACATATGTTATTGCTTGGATGTGTCCCCAACAAAGAACATGAAGTAGGAGCCTATTACCCCATGAGGAAGGAGGACAGTGGAACAGTGGAGGGTGGGACAGTGGAAGACATCCTCTCGGCTGCAAGTTCTGCCTCTTGTTCTGCATCTCCCATCTCTCACCCTCCTGGCTTCTGTCATGGGATGATGCAGTAAAGAAGGCTCTCACCTTAACGTTGAGCTCATCAGCCTTTAGAATCATGAAGATTAAATTTGGAACACTGAGAAATAGAACTCTTACTTGTTCATTAGTGGCATTTTATTATAACAATACAAAGTAGATCATTCAGTAACATTTTATCAAGTTGAGTTTTTATTTTAAGGTTTTATTGTGTGAGTGCGCATGGGTGCATGTGTGTGTGTGAATGTGTATTTGTGTGTGAGTATGTGTGTATATATGAGAGTGCATGTGAGTATGTGTGTATGTAAGTATGTGTGTGTACATGAGTGTGTATGATGTGAGTATGTATATGTGAGTGTGTGTATATATGACTGTGTGTTGTGTGTATGAATATGTATGTGTGTATGTGAATGGGTGTGTATATGAGTGTGGTGCATGGGTATGTGTGTGTGTGTGTGCACATGCATGCACACATGTAAAAGGCTAGCTTCCACATTTTCAATGGTTCTTATGAGGAGGAGAGAGGGATAAGAAAATATTAGATAGGAGTATCTTTGTGGATTTCTGTGGGCCTCTTTAGCACTTTGTTTCTTCCTTTTCTCATGTGATCTTCATTTACCATGGTCTCCTATTCCTTGTTCTCCCTCTCTGTTTTGATCCAGGTGGGATCTCCCTCTCTCTTTCCCTCGACCCTCGCCGTTCATTGCTCCCACTCATGTCCAGGCTGTTCATGTAGATCTCATCCATTTCTCCGTCATTGGATGATCCCCGTGTCTTTCTTGGGGTCCTGTTTTCCAGGTAGCCTCACTGGTGATGTGAGTAGCAGTCCAGTCATCCTTGTTCCACATCTAGTATCCTCCTATGAGTGAGTACATACCATATTTGTCTTTCTGAGTCTAAGTTACCTCACTCAGGATGATTTTTTCTAGATCCATCCATTTGCCTGCAAACCTCATGATGTCATTGTTTTTCTCTGCTGAGTAGTATTCCATTGTGTATATGTGCCACAATTTATTTATCCATTCTTCAGTTGAAGGGCATCTAGGTTGTTTCCAGGTTTTGGCTATTACAAACAATGCTGATATAAATATAGCTGAGCAAGTGCTCTTTTGGTATGATTGAGCATTTCTTGGGTATATGCCCAAGAGTGGTATAGCTGGATCTTGGGGGAGATTGATTCCCAATTTTCTAAGAAAGCACCATATTGATTTCTAAAGTGGTTGTACAAGCTTGCATTCCCACCACCAGTGGAGGAGAGTTCCCTGAGTTCCACATCCTCTCCAGCATAAAGTGTCCTCAGTGTTTTTGATCTTAGCCATTCTGACAGGCATAAGGTGGTATCTCAGACTTGTTTTGATTTGCATTTCCCTGATGATTAGGGATGTTGAGCAATTCCTTAAATGTCTTTCAGCCATTTGAGTTTCCTCTGTTGAGAATTCTCTGTTTAGTTCTATAGCCCATTTCTTAATTGGACTGTTGGTTGTTTTGATGTCTAATTTCTTGAGTTCCTTATATATTCTGGATATCAGTCCTCTGTCAGATGTGGGGTTGGTGAAGATCTTTTCCCATTCTGTAGGCTGTTGCTTTGCCTTGTTGACTGTATCCTTTGCTCTACAAAAGCTTCTCACAAAAGACTGCTGGCAATGGCCGAGAGACAGCCAGGACTGACCTACTCTGGTGATGGGATGGCTAAACACCCTAATAGTTGTACCAGAAACCCCATCCAAGGACTGAGGAATCTGGATGCAGACATCCATGGCTAGGCCCCGGGTGGAGCGCTGGGAGTCCAATTAGTGAGAAAGAGGAGGGTTTATATGAGCAAGAATTGTTGAAACCAAGGTTGCATAAAGCACAGGGACAAGGAGCCAAATGAATGGAAACACATGAACTATGAACCAAAGGCTGAGGGGCCCCCAACTGGATCAGGCCCTCTGAATAGGTGAGACAGTTGATTGGCTTGATCTGTTTGGGAGGCATCTAGGCAGTGGTACCAGGTCCTGGGCTTGCTGCATGAGATAGCTGTTTAAAACCTGGGACTTATACAGGGATGCTTGGCTCAATCTGGGAGGAGGGGACTGGACCTGCCTGGACTGAGTCTATCAGGTTGATCTCAGTCCTCAGGGGTGGCCTTGATCTGGAGGTGGTGGGAAAGGGGGGTGGGCTGGGGGGGAAGGGGAGGGGGGCAGGAGGGGGGAGAACAAGGAAATCTTTGGCTGTTATGTAGAACTGAATAGAATTGTAAAATAAAATTTAAAAAAAGAAAATATTAGATAGAAACATAGTGAAGAAAGAAAGACAGAAACACAGGATAGTTTTGGGAAGACCTGGGTCAATACTCAATGGCCTTTTCCATTTATTCAAAAGAACTTTTTATAATAATGTCAAGGGGTGTGGCAAAAGAGCCCCCACTTACTAAATCAAAGCACACCATACAGCCAAGTGTAGACCCTTCAAAACACCTGATAAGCACACTGTGGTCAAATCATCTCCTTATGCAGCCCTGCTGGGTAAAGCAAGCTCAGATTCTTGGACCCTGAGTAAGTTCTCACTAGGAAACCTCTGTGGGTCTCTACAGTTCCCCCTTCTTAATATTTTAAAGGGCCCCCTCAGACCCCTTAGATAGACTGCATCTATCTTAGGTCATCTTCTTCACTAATCAACCTTACCTGTCATGGAGATAAACTTTCCATCAAGCATACTCTGTGTTAGGTTGACAGCTAGCAACAAGGACTTACCCATCTCTCACTACCAGTCTCTCGCAGGGGAAAGTACAGAGCTTAACTCTAATCAGGTCCCCAGTAAGAGCTTGCAAGTAGCTGGAACAACCACAGCAATTCCTATGGCTGCTACAACCCTGAGTACAGGAGTAGAGGATGACCAAGATGGAATGCCCATTTTGAATGGGTCTAAGATGGTTGTAGCCGCCTCAGCTGCACTGAGCCCATTTTTAAATCAATAAATCCTTGATGCAACCACATCAAATAAATCAATATACTCCTTATACAACCGTATCAAACCTAAAGACTTCCTTAGATTCACCAAACCATGGTTCATCAATACGAACAGGTTAACATAATTCTAGTAGGAATAGTACCATATATATTTACAATTCTTACAAACTTACATCCAAAAGCAAACTCTCAAAAGAACTAACTACAGCCAGGCAGCGGTGATACATACCTTTAATCCCAGCACTCGGGAGGCAGAGCCAAGCGGATCTCTGTGAGTTCAAGGCCAGCCTGGTCTATTTTTTTTTTTTATAGAAAGAGATCCAGGACAGGCACCAAAACTACACAGAGAAACCCTGTCTCAAAAAACAAAAACAAAAACAAAAAACATCTACACTTTACAAACTTTAGCAAACATCCAAAAGTGATCCCTTAATAGAACTATTTACATTTTTTTCTAACAAGACAGAAGGTACATGAATTATGAGTCATCGTAGTTAAAATTGTAGAAATCAAAATCTGTTCCATTTCTGATATTTGAAGTTCAAAGTCAGTTCTGAGACCAGTTTTAAAGTTCCCCTGAAAGTTTGAAACCAGAGCCTAACTTGTCAGCAGCTCTGGAATCTTTGGGTAGTGGCCCCTTTACCAAAACTTGTTGCAGTGCAGCAACCCAGTCCAAACAAGTCTCTGCATTTTCTGATAGCCTTCCTTAGGAGGGCTGCCCTAGGGTAAAGGTGGAATTACCATACTGAGCTGCTGTAAAATTCTTTGAAAAGCTTTCTGCTCAGCTATTAGGAAACTAATTTCACCACTACAGAAGGAAGATTAGTACCCTTCTGGGAAGGTACACTTCTGGAAGATATAAAGAGCTGCCAATTTTTGAGAAAGAAAAAATTACTAAGTCTCTCAAGCCCTTCAGTTCCTCCCTTGTCGCATCCCAAGACTTCTGTTCCTTAAACTTGGCTTCATGGCCAAGAGGGGACTGACCCTGATTGAACAATTTTGTAGAAGTATCCTTTCTAGTTGCAGCTCTGGTGAAGCAGAAGGTTTTTTTTTTCACCCCTGTCTGCCTCAGGAAAAACTTCCCCCAGCTGCTCAGGACTCAGATCCAAACCATCCAGAATTAGTGCCTGCAGGCCAAAAGCTTCCACTGGGATTGTTTCTGGCCCATGCTCCTCATAATGATGCTGCATTTTGACTCTGATTCTCCCCAAGAGTCTGCATCCAGAGTCCCATATTTGGATAACCCAGGACACAACTCCTCTACAAACTAAAAACCTCTGTGCTTGTTGCTGTTCTACCTTAACTCCTCTAATTTTCAAACTCTCTACAAGTAAATACTCTGACACCTGCTTGCTATTTCCCTGCCCCATCTCAGGTTCTCTTTCTTGCTGTGGGATGGTCTGTATGTCAAATTGCTCTGATTGGTCAATAAATAAAATACTGATTGGCCAGTGGCCAGGCAGGAAGTAGGTGGAACAAGGAGAGAGGAGAATTCTGGGAAGCGGAAGGCTGAGGAGAGAGACACTGCCAGCCACTGCCATGACCAGTAGCATGTGAAGACGCCGGTAAGCCACCAGCCACGTGGCAAGGCATAGATTTATGGAAATGGATTAATTTAAGCTATAAGAACAGTTAACAAAAAGCCTGCCATGGCCATACAGTTTGTAAGCAATATAAGTCTCTGTGTTTACTTGGTTGGGTCTGAGTGGCTGTGGGACTGGCGGGTGACAAAAATTTGTCCTGACTGTGGACAAGGCAGGAAAACTCTAGCTACACTTTCTCAGATGGCTGAGTCCACAGTGGCTGCTTGTTCCTGTTCCTTGTTCCTTGATGCTGTTTTTAGTGCACCAGTTCTAGCACTAGGGAAACTCTACTCGTACCCTAAGTTTCCTCCAATACAATATGCCTATACCTAAACTCTACATTTTCACCTAATTTAGTAGATGGAGCTTCTGAAAGAACAACAAGCACTCTTAACCACTAGGTCATCTCTTTAGCCCTCAAATTGAGTCTTCAAATGCTGGCCATTAGAAGTACTATGTATCATTATGGCATCAATCATACAGATCTGTAAATTTTCCAGGACTGAAACTAGAGGACAATAACTTTACACCCAAAAAAAGGAAGCCAGGGACTCAGTGGATGAGGAATCTGGGCATAGGTCGGTAAGGAAACTACTGCCTCACATCAAGTATGACCACCAGGGAGTCACATGGCCTCTATTTTTCACTGGACAAAAAGAGCTGCATGGAGCTGATACAGCTCTCAGTGAGGGGAAACAGGTTAGCACACAATGAAAAGTGTGAACTATTTGAAGGTGGAACCATGTACAACATGACACTTGGTGTGCCAGTAGGAATTCACAGAGAGGATCACCACTAATTGAAGTTTCCCCACACCAGCTTTATACCAATCTCTTAGCAGACCTGGGAGTAGTTTCCTGCCTCAGTGTCCCCCCAACAAACATCTCTCATGGTCCCAGAAGGACCTGGACATATTTTGTACCAGTGCCTGCTCTGAGTTTGGCTATTATCATTTTTTTTCTGACTATTATTTTGCTAGGAAAGATGTTTTTTTCACCACCTCTCCAGTTCACTCCATGTCAGTTCTTTGCCTTACAAAACTAATTTTTACAGTTCTAATTTGCAAAGATTGTGAGGTTTTTTTTTTGTTTTGTTTTTTGTTTTGTTTTGTTTTTTTTTTTTGTTTTTGTTTTGACATTGATGATTCCCTTTGCTAGTTCTGGCTCATCGATAGTTAGAAAGCAGTTTTCTAGAAAGCATTGTTAAAACACGGGTAAGTGTATTGCAAATTGTTTTTAATGGAATTGGTTCTATCTTCACCATAGTATTTCCTCATAAGACCCTTTCCAGTGTCTCCCATATCATTTTTTCTTTCCCACTCATATCACTGGCCTGAGCAATTTTTTTTAAGACAGAGTATCTCTGTGTGGTTTCAGTGCCTGTCCTGGATTTCATTCTGTAGCCCAGGCTGGCCTTGAATTCAGAGAGATCTGCCTCCTGAGTGTTGGGATAGAAGGCGTGTGCCACCACTGCCTGGCAGCCTGAGCAATTTTTACAGGAATGTGAAGGACTCTCTTATTCAGATCCTGACTGACTATGGTCAGATTTCCTAAGGAAAAAAATAACTTTCAGCCTGTGGACAGAACAGGACATACCTGGCTTCCTAGTACTGGGTGGTGAAGTAAAGAAATATGCTATATATTCCTTAGGAAAATGAATCTACATGCACTATATACTTGGATAGACATTGCACTCTTAGCTCCACATTCCTATTACAAACACACTAGTTATTATAAAGAAGGGTAAAGGGAATAGAGTCATTTTGCTTTTTAGTTAAACACAAAATTTGTCTTTGTAGAAACTGATGGGTAGCGTTTTTAAATCAGAATTTACACAATTGAAACAGAAAAGAGTTACAGTATAAAGGCAGCTGACCATCCCTTTATTCTTCTTTCCAGAGATCTTCCCATTGGATTAGAAGTTAAGGTAACATGAAAAAAGAGATATGCATGAGGTGCCTGACATCTACATTTTTTCTAGGATCAAGGACAAGAAAAACAAAGGTAAAAGAATGTTGGGATGTACCATCAAAAACTAAGGAAATAACGAAGTGTAGGAACAGATAAAAAGAGGCTTATATAACCATTTAAATCCCAGAGCAAATGAAGACTGTATAAGCAGAGGCAGGATGCATTTTAAAAAAAAGAAAGAAAAGAAACAGAAAGAAGTGGATTCACCTTTAAACATTCTATTCAGAACTCTGACAAACTGAGCCAAAATTACAGGGGTGAAAGAGCTTGAAATTTCTCAAAGCGTTTCCCAAGAATGCAAACAAAGTGGCTTAAATAGAAATAATGAAGGTGCATCTGAGCATGTGATCTAAACTGCAGGGACATTGTCTTCTGCTCTGGCTCCAGTTAGACTCAGAAGGATGTGGATGGATCCATTGCAGCAAAGGGGAAGTAGGAAATTAATCTAAATATAGATAACTTTTAAGAAAAAGACACTTGAGGTGTGCAAACAGGATCCCCAAACTGAACTTGATAACCTTGTGATTGTGTCATGAACAGAAGGAACTTGCGTAGTCCTTATATTCAAAAGGACTAATGGGTGGATATTTCAGTGGATTCCTGTCACTGCCTGAACCAGCCTTCAGCAGCACAGGGCTCAAAGTGAAACACAAAGAGTCAGTGTACTAGATTTTTCTATCTGAGGGTGTTAGGGAAAAAGATGCTCATACACTCTTGATGTTTTCCTTCAGACTTTTTTTTATTCTTCTTTTGCGTTCTCTATTCTTTATTTTCCTGGTGATTTCCTTTCTCATTCTTGATGTTTTCTTTCTAACTCTGTCTTTATTCTTGATGTTTCCCTTCTAGTTCTTTCACTCTCATTCCTGATGTTTTCCTTCTAACTCATTTTATCTCTCATTCTTGATGTTTTCCTTCTAGCTCATTTTAACTCTATCATTATTCTTTCCCTTATAGCTATATACCCCAGCAAAATCTTTCACACAATATAAAAATTACATTGTGGTAACATTCTGTTTTTCAAATGAATGATTACAATGAATACAAATTAAAAAACAGCATGTTTTCCATATCCCTTATATGATTAAACATTTTACATACTATAAGCAAAAAACAAATTATCCCAAGAACCCACATACTTTCATACTCAAGAAACTTATTATACATTAACTGTGTAGGCAAGCAAGATATTCTTCTCAGTCAGGTCTTTAACTGGCAAGTTGTGTTTTGCAGTTACAAAGAAAAAGCCAATTATTTTATTACTTATCTTAAAAGGTAATCTTATAAAGAATCTTAAAGGAATCACAAAACTAAACTTTTATACACAAAAACAATCAATCAGCTCTACTTTAAATCTTTATGGTGCATGCCCACTCATCAATAGTTTCTTATATCAGGAGATTGAGGGCAGAAATGGGTATAAGGAATCAATTGGTCTTCAACTAATCTTAGCAAGAAACACAGTCAGCTAATGATAATTGGGTTGCTTTGTTCTTGTTCCCTGACCTTAACGAGTTCCTCATTCAACTATGTGCCTTTCTAAAACTTTAGATTATTTTCTTGGGTTTTTTACCTCCAACCTATTTGACAAAAAATCTCATTCTAACTTTAAGTTACTTTCAAAGCTTTGTTTCAGCTATTATGCACCCTGAAACCTGTGAGCACATCTTCTGACATTAAGGTTAAAAGAATTTAACCTAGTTGGTCTACCAGGACTCAATTGTTTTTCTTAATCATTAACCTAAACCACAGTCTATATGGCTCCTCAATAGAAACTCATGTGTTCTAGTTGTGTGACACTTCCTTGTTTATGCTTTAAATCATCAAACTCTATTTAAACTAACATTAATATTATTAATCAGACAGTACATCTTAGGAAGAAATCATCTTCATAATAATCCACAGGTAAGAATTCCCAGTAGAATGGGATATTTCCATGAGATAAACTCACTTTATTATAGGCAGTGGGTATCTCCCCACACCCCTTCACACCATGCCAGATACCAGAGAAAAATAGAAGCAACAAACATGTAAAGGCACAGCTAAAACAAAAGACATTCTGAGGTCTGTGGTCTTGAGGTCTTGCCTATCTGAGATTCATCCATCAGGGAGTTGCCTCCTGGTGGGCTGACACCTTGAACTTCAATTGCCACCTGTTGCTCCTCTGACATGGTCACTAGCAGATTCCAAAGAAATTAACACAAAGACAGAGCTAGAATAAGCATCGAGGGATGTCCAGTTTTCAACAGCTTAAGGACTAATGAAAACCACAGCCAGCAGGTCTGATTCCTCAGCATTTGCTCCCTGGGCTTGGTCAGATGCTGGGAGAGAGGCAGCAAATAGTGTGATAGCTATCAGAAGTGGCTTATTTCATAAAACCCAAAGGTCACTTCAACAGGACACAGACTACATGGTTGAGGACAGAAACAACATCTGGAATGAAAACTGATCTGATATTAATGTCCTACTATGATCTTATATTAGAGTCAATACTGGTTTGGAATTCAAGTAGCCAGAACCACCTGACCTTCCCATGTGGAAATCAGGTGGGAAGGGTGCACTGTGAGACAGGTCCTGTCATATCACAAATGGGAGATAAGTCAGCTTCATTCTAGTCAAAAGCCTTATACATGGCTGGGAGAGGTTATTGCTGCTTGGATCCAGCTTAAGCACAAAGCAGAAAACTCACTTCTGGGAAAGCTGTTGAGGAGTCTTAAGCAAGTCACACCTTCTCTCTGAGCCTCTGTTTCCTAGATGCAAATGACTGACCAAAGTTAAATCAAAGTGAAGTAAATAATCTAAACAGACACATAACCACCAATGAGCTAGAAACAGCAATTTAAAAATCTCCCAACTACTAAAAGACCAGACACCAGATGGATTCAGTGCAGAATTCTACCAGACCTTCAAGGAATTAACACCAGCACTCAATAGTTCTCTAAAATAGAAAAGGAAAAAACACTTCTAAATTCTTTTTATGAAAGCCAGATATTGAAACCAAATAAAAACCAAACAATAACAACAACAAGCAAGGAATTATGGATCAATCTCCAGGATGAATATAGATGCAAGACTTCTCAATAAAATATTTACAAATCAAAATAAAGAAAACATTAAAAAGATCATCACCAACTATGGTCAAGTAAATTTTATCCAGAGATTCAAGTAAGATTCAACATATGTAAATCAAACCAATGTAATCAACTGTATAAATAGACCCAAAGCAATAAAATATATGATTAACTCATTAGATGCAGAAGAAAAGATTTGACAAAATCCAACATTCCTTACTGACAAAATTTCTGGAGCAACAAGGGATACAGGGGACATATCTCAACATAATAAAGGCAATGTATACCACATCCACAATCAACAGAATGGTAAAGGAAAAAAGGAAACTCCAAAGTATTTCCACTAACATCCGGACCAAAACAAAGATGTCCTCTCTCCCCACTCCTGTTCAATATAGAGCTTGAAGTTTTAGCTAGAACAAGGAGATCAAGGGGATACAAATAGGTAATGAAGAAGTGCATGTATCTTTATTTGCAGATGGCATGATGCTATACATAAAATATGCTAAAGACTCCACCAGAAAGCTTCTGCAGCCAATCAACACAGTCAGCAAAATAGAAGGTTATATAATTAACACAAATGGTAGTCTTCCTATATATCAACAATAAACATACCAAAAACGAAATCAGGAAAACAATCCCTTTTACCATAGCCTCAAACAAGATGCAAACTTTAAGACACTGAGGAAAAAAATTGAAGAAAACACTTGAAGATGAAAAGGCCTCCCATACTCATGGATTGGTAGGATTAATATTATGAAAAAATGGCCATCTTATCAAAAGCAATGCTCAATATAAATGCACATCAAAACTACAATGCAACTCATCACAGACTTTGGAAAAGTAATCACTAATTTCATTTGGAAACACAAGACTCACGATAGTGAGAAAATCCTGAATAGTGAAAAGACTACTGGGGCTATCACCATCCCAGATATCAAGTTTTTCTTCAGAGCTACAGCAATTAAAACAACATGGTACTGGCATACACACATACATATTGATCACTAGAGTGGAACTGAAGACAAACATATAATCCTGGGCTCCTACAGCCACCTCATCTTTTTATAGAAGTCAAATATGTACATTAGATAAAAAACAGCACCTTCAACAAGTTTTCCTAGATAAACTGGATAGCTGCTTGTAGACATGAAACTAGTTCCCCATCCCTCACCTGTGTAAAACTCACCTCAAAGTGGAGCAGAAAGTCAACATAGGACATGCTGCCTTGAATATGATAGAGGACAAAGTAGGGAATACGCTTCAACTTACAAGGATAGGAAAGGAATTTAGGAACAGGACTCCAATAGCTAGTGAGAAGAAGGTCGAGAATTAATAATAATAATAAAGCCTCGTGAAACAACGTACAACAAATGACACTATGACTTGAGTGAAAAGGCAGCCCACAGAAAGGGAAAAATTGTTACCAGCTGTAGCAGGCTTTCTCAGACCACCAGCCCCCAAACCATGATATGGAGACTTATTATTATGCATTCTTGGCCCTAGCTTAGGCTTGTTTCTAGTTAGGTTTTTTAACTTAAATCAACCTATTTCCATCAATCTATATGCTGCTCCGAGGTTCATTTACCTAATCTATGTACTGGCCACCCTGCTTTCCTGTTTCCTTGTGTCTGGCTGCCTGGTTCTGGCAGGCTGTTCCCCCAACCCTGCTGGCTCGCTGGCTCCCCTTTTCTTTCTGCCTGCCAGCCCTGCCTATTCTGCCTCTGCCTGGCTGTTGACCATTCAGCTTTTTATTAGACCAACCAGGTGCCTTAGGCAGGCAAGGTGAAACAGTAAAACATATTAACATAGTTAAACAGATGCAGCATAAGCAAATGCAACACTTGTTTACATAGTTAAACAAATATTCTATTCCACAACAACCAGCTGTACATCTGACAGAGGGTGGTGACCTGAATGTAAAGAAAACTCAAAAAAATAAATAACAACAGACAATCCCAGTAAAAATTGGGATACGGAGCTAAGGAGTTCTCCAAAGAATAAACACAAATGGCCAAGAAATGTTTAAAACCATATTCAGCATTTTTAATTGTCATGAAAATGACTTTGAGATTTTGTTTCCCCTGAGTCTGAATGGCTAACAAACAAAGAACAAGCACAGAAAGCCAGGGTGGAGAATGGCTCAGCAGCCAACAGCACTCACTGCTCTTAGAGAAGGTCCAGATCTGGTTCCCATAGACCCGTATGGAAGCTTACAGCTACCTGTAACTCCAGTTCCAGGGTATCAGACACCCTCCTCTGACCCCTACAAAAGAATCATGCACACACATGATGCATGTACATACACTCAAGCACACACACACACACAAAAGAAATAAAATCTAAAAGATTTTAAAATGACAATAAATTCTGGCACAGAAATAAAGAAAAGGGGATCCTTTTGTCACTGTTGGTGGGACTGCAAAAAGATTCAGCCACTACAGAAATCCACACAGAGACTCATCTAAGATCTCCATATACAGATCTACAAAATGATCCAGCTATACCATTCCTAGGCATATTCTCCAAAGTCTCTATCTATATCCTACTACAAGATCATGTGCTTATCCATGTTTGTTGTTGTTCAGTATACAATAGGTAGGAAATGGAAATAACTCAAATGTCCCTTAATGGATAAATAATGAAAATATTGTACAGACACACAATGGAATATTATTCAGCTATAAGAAATAGGGAATTTTGAAAACTTGCATGTAAATCAATGGAGATGAAAATAATCATTCTGAATGAGGTAACCCAGACACAGAAAGACCAACACCACATATCTTCTGACAGATGTAGATTTCAGCTTTGAATCTTCAGTATGCGTTTAATTGAAATACCCACAGAACACTGGCAAATAATAAGGGTCATGGGAGGGGTGTTTCAAGGGAGGGACAGTAGGACACAGGTGGGATGGAGGAGAAATGGTAGTAATGACTGAAAGACTTAAATGGAGTGGATACAGGAGGGCAAAGTAAAGAAGGGACTTTGGGGAGAGATATCTAACACCAAAGGCCTTTGAAAATGCCACATGGAAACTTACTATTGTCAAAGCTTCCTAAAATATATGCATGCACATGTAAATGGAATTACTTTAAAATGAGAGGTCATTCATAACTTGACAGTAAGACAAAAGTACTAAAGATACCACACACTTTAGTCACAGGACATGGAGAAATCCAGCTGGAAGCTTTATCCCTACTGGCTAGCTTACATTGTGCTGAGAGATCTAGGCATGCTACTATAGGAGAAAAATAATCAATATTACCTATCTGTGAATTCTGCAGGCTGCAATACCTGGCCTGGCAACATATGCCCATTGGTATAATAGCAGCAGTAATGGTGCAGGAGCAAATGACCACTTTCTAATTGGATTTAAATTCTACTCCACAAGATAAAATTCATGTTTGGTACCATTAACTGGGCCTAAAATCTGGGCTAGGTCATCATGGACCCTAAAGGAAAATCAAGTACTATTATTCTGCTAAGTGGACATAATAATTAATTGCCCTCTGAGTTCTTATCTTTATATCCGTAGATTACTACATCTTTCAAACCTCATCAAAGTTTCTTTTTTCTTTCAGGAGATGGCTGTTAGTTCAGAGACCTACAACTGACCAGTGTGCAGAGAACCAAAGACAATGGAGTGCTCAGCTCTAAGTAGGACATTTATGTCATACCCCGTAACTTCAAGTCTCAGAGATTATTGCAGAAGAGAAGGCAGAAAGATTGTAGGAGACAGAGGGAATAGATGCTTGCAGCAAAATATTTGTGAAGCATGCCATTATACATATGAACTCATCGTCCTGGGACTATGTGCACAAGACCTGTACAAGATCACTCCTGCCAGTCTCCCAGCTCTGATCAGAGATGGGCTCAAGGAGTCTCACTCTTCCCGGAGCAGCTGCTGGTGATGTGATGGTCTAGGGGAGGAAGGGACATAGGCTCTGGAAGGACACACTCCAGTAGATGGTCCCATATACACACAGGAAGCACCAAAATGGACTCAGCGGGTTTAAGCATACATAAAGTTGGGTGGGAAAGGTGTTGAGGGGTTGGGAACAAGTTAGAAGGGAGGAAATGTAGAAGTGCAAAGGATTAAAAGATATTATATATGCATATATGAAATTCTCAAATAATAAAACAAAGAAGCCAAGCATGGTGTCCATGACCCCAGCAGATGGGAAGGAAGGCCAGATTACATGTTTAGATAGAATTTGTTTTCAGAATTCTCCCTGAAGAGATGGTCAAAATAAGAACCTTTCTAGGTTTGCCCAGAGCTGTGTGTGTATACTTAAATATGTGTCTGCTGAAAAGCAGCCAGTGTCTTACATTTCTACTAGTTTTTATATTTCTTTTCTTTCTTTTTTCTCTCCTGAATAAATTGATAGAAGAGAACAATGATCAGGAATGTGGGCATATATTGAAACAGACAGATGCATGAATACACAATAGTGAATCTAGCATAAGGACACAATAATGGCCTCTGCTAACAGCAGTACTGACCACACCTGCACTCCAGCACTGCTCTGAGCCTGGGCATCAGCATCTGCCATGGGCCAGATACACTCAACACATGAGTCTTGTGAAGATGGAGTGTTCAAAGCATGTCAAAATATGTTCTTCCTTCACTCTCTATGTTATAATTACAAAGGTTTTAGTTGTGTAGAGCAACTAAAAGAAAAAATACCTATTCAGCAATAGCTTATTTTCTATATATAATTAACCCAGAAATATAATAAATCTCAAAACTTAATTTCTTTTTACACTTTAACCTTTCTTTAGCTTAAACATCACCAATCTTTTGAATTAACAGACTAATGTAAGAATAACATTTATTTCCCTTTTCATTAGTGATCAATGTATTTATAAGTTTTAGATACTAAGAGCTTAAGAGATCTTGTTTGGGAACCATTAAACCACCTAGACACTTGGTTGAATGGGTTCCCTTAAACATTTCAAAATCACCCTTAGAGATTAATATATTATGTTCCACCAAATACCTGATGCAAAAACAACAACAAGCAAAAATCAAAGTACTTAAAGAAATCAAGAAAAATCTAATATATCAGACTTATAAACATGAGAAGTAATTATCATCTGTATAAAAAAATCTGAATAAATCAAATACAATAATCCCTAAACTCATGGGCAAAGTCACCGAGAAATACAGTGCTTAAAAAAGATACTATATTCTCTTTAGCATTTCCTAAATCTGTGATAACATTGTTACAAATGTCACCAGGAAACTTATGCAAGTATGAAGTGCTATCTTCCTACAATCCCCTGGGGCAAACTTTATTGCTAGCATCTGGCATGTTCTAGAAATTCATTTCAATTCAAGGCTCAGAGTTGAGGAAACGGCTCCGTGTTTAAAGAGCTTACTTGGCAAACATGAGACCTGCGTTACAATCTCAAGCACCCATGAGGAAGTCTAGGTATGGCAGCATGGCTTTAGAATTTCAGCAATGGAGGGCAGGCTGGCAAGGGTGGAGACAGGCAGCTCTCAGGAGCTTGCCAGGCCAGGCCAACCAAAGAAGCAGGCTCTATGTTCAATGAGAGACCTGTCTTAAAAAAATAATGTATAGATCAGCTGAGAAAGACACATGATCAACTCAACCTCTGGCCTCCATATGCACACATGTGCTGCATACACACACACACACACACACACACACACACACACACACACACACACACACACAAAACCACACACACAAAGCTCTTCAGGGTAGAACATTTATCAAATAAGAGAATCCCATACTCCATTGGGCCCTCCATCAAATTCAAAGATGTTAGCCAGAGTCGGGCAGTCTGATCATTTCAATACTGATTCCAGAAGCCTTTTTGCAGCCTCAGGTCATTATCTGAGCTGCTTCCTACAATAGCAGGCTTTTGACAGCCGTGTTGCCCCTTCTGCTTTGGTTGGCTGGCAGCAGAGTACATTTTCTGTTGCCTCATTTGGCTTAAAATCATAAACTTTTAAAAGAAATTGTTTGGTGCCAGTTTTATAAATTCTTCTTACCCAATTCAAGTTGAAAAAAATTTTGTGTGTGGGCATGGGTGCGCACACACACACACACACACACACACACACACACACACACACACTGGTGTGGGTTATAAGTATTTTCCTTGCTCTGTGATGGGGATTTGTGTTTGAAGATATTTCTCTGTCTTGTCTTTCTCATTGGGCCACTTATGTACCAAGGTATAAAACAAGAAGGAAAGAGGTTAATTCCAAAGAAATGGGGTTGTGGACATGAAACTAGCATATCATGTGGCCATGGCAACTGGCAAAGCAGACTGCTGGGAATTGTCTTGAGGGGACTGCACAGCTGTATGAATTTCCTGTTGCCTTTGAAACAAATTCCCACACACTCGGTGCTGTGAAATGACACAGTGTCACCTGACAGTTTTGGAGGTCTAAACCAGCGTACTACCATGGGATCAAAGTCAAGATTGAGCAAGCCAAAGTCTCACTCTACAGGATCAAGGAACTATCCATGGGGCCTGAACCTCACTCTGCAGTTCAAGGGAAAAATCATGAGGCTGTCTGTGCTCCACCCTGACAGCTCAAGGGAGAGTCATGGTGTGCCACCCACATTTGTCTGGTGGCCCTGACCATCCTCACAGGGAAGAATGGCTGTCCACCTCTTTCACAATTCCATCTCTCTCGTTCCTTTGCCTCCCTCTTCTCCATATAAGCACATGGATCCAGGAAAGAGCCCAAGGTGATCACTCTATCTTAAGGTCAGCTGCTCAGCATGTAGCACAAGACAGAGATGGCCTCTGGTATTGGAAATAGCGAGGATGTTTTCAGGAGACAGAATATGGGATAACATAAAGACTACCTTCCCAAAAGGAACTCATTCCTATGGAACATAGAGAGATAGAAGACACAAAAACCAGAGAGCAAAGAAAATGAAAGGCATGGCAAAGATGTGTTTCATTGTCTTTGATGAATTCATTTTCCTAAACTGGGTCAAACTGGAAGCTGAGAATGAATTTTGGCTAGAATTTTTTCTGCCTTGGTGCAACCCATGTCCTACTACATCTGAAGCATTTCCTCAGGCTCCCCATTATGAAGAAAAGTGAGGTACACACAGAGAAAGTCTGAAGGCCATGAAACTATAGAATAGTTTCTCCCCAAGAGTAAGCTCTTCATATGTCTTCTACACAGAGATACGGCCCACTTAGAGCCTGTAGAATACAGGAGTGGATGACTACACAAACTAACTTTTTGTTCAAAAGAGGTCATTCTAGCTGACAACATCACTATTGCAAGCTAGAAATGATTCTAGTCATTGTGAATATTAGGGAATGAAATACTTATTTATATCTTAAAAATTAGCAAAAAAAAAACCTTAAAATGAATCTGAAAAACTATTTAAAAAAAAAAAACCTGCTACCAATAAACATGCATCTGACTCTCATAGTGAAAGACCGTAATGTAAGTAGGTAAGGACACAGATCCATGCTCCATCCTGGTATCCCTGGGATACACTAAGACAGAACTTGTTTCTTGGTATATACTACGGGTAGTAGGCATTTGTTTTTTCCGAGTATTAGGAAAAAACAATTTTCATTCTCATGCTTCTGAAACCAGATCTATGTTGTAAAGCATTGTTATGAGAGCAAGAACATGTAAGAAAAATCAAATATATTGTTAAGTATCATCATTTATCTAAAGAAAGTGACTTGTGTAGATAGCTTGTAATGCTGAGACTCAAGAATTAACAGCATAAAAAAGTTCCAACGGACTCTAGCTAGACTACAATTAGAACCTCCCAATAAGACTTTCCTAAATTAAATGAAGCATTACTCATATAGGACATCCTTTAACAGTTGCTTTTTATGAATGCACAAGCACAAAGTCACACACAGCTTCCTATGGCCTAGAAGAGCCAATTGTCCTATCTTGGGGAATAATTTGTGCTTTTTTTACCTTTTGCTGATCATGGTGCCAACTACTCTAAGGACCAAAAGCTGAGAGCTCACGCTGGATTCTGAGAATCATTGGATTTCCTTCCTGTGTTTGTTAAGAAAATAGGGAAGAAGGAAGTGGGGGCAAAGAAAGGGTGCCTGGGTCTTCCAGCTTAGAGGAAAGGGACCTAAGGCAGTGAGGCTGACTCGAGGCTGGAGGTAGATAGGCCACCAGATCTCTGTGTCGCCTCTGTCAGCACATGCCCTCATTCCTGTCTCAGGAGAGTGTTGATCCCAATGTCACATGAGGGGGCGGAGCTAAGCCCTGCTTGGACACCTTTGTCATGTCTTTAAGGAATGCTTCACTGTACAAAAGGAAACAAGCCAATCACCCCACCATCTTCCTATCCCTAAGATCCTATTACTGGAACCTTTCTGTAAGGGCACCATTAGCAAGGCCATCCAGCTCAAACATAAAGACTTTTCCTGTTTGGACACCAGTACCCTACTACATCTCAATCCATCTTTGAAAAAAACACTATGAGAAAAGGAGTGCAGACAGCCTGAGACTTGTTCTTCCATGAGTAAGACTGAGCTGATGATGTCCTGAAATGTTAGTGCACAGTGCTAAAAGTGGGTGCTACGCCTCCTGAGCAAGAGCTGGAACAGCACCACAGAGAGAAAACTCAGGGATGCTGTCGTGCCTCTGCTCTCCTGGCAGTCAGCATCCCATTAAGTGGTTTCTTACATTGAATTCAAGTTACACTTGCCTTCCCTAGATGTCCTAGTGTGTGTATCCAAAATCCTGCTGGGGGTGGGGGGATGGCTTTTATATGCCAAGTTATAAACCACCATAAACTCATTCTAGGGTTTCAGATCCTTTATTTTCATTTTGAAATACTAATGGTTTGAGTTCCAAGTCTCTGCCATGCCCCACTCCTCAGTCAAATGTCTAAGGACCTACATGAAAATGTAAATGTATCAGGTTGAACTCTCAATATATAAGGAACAGGTTTGTGCTCAGAATCATTTGTCAGGACCCAAATTTTTCCTTCATAAAATTTAATGTTTAAATAATTAGATTTCTTATAAGAGCACATACCTTTATAAATAAATAGAAATCAAAGTTACTTTGATGGATGACAATGTTATGACTTATGTGGAACCCAATGCAAGGTTGGAATTCAATAAATAACTGCCTCCAGCCTTTGACTTTTTAACACATATTTGCATTTTGCTCCCCATATGTTCTAGAACAAGGATGACTTTTGCCTAGAAGAATATTGTTAATCTAAAACAGCTACAAAAAAATGTCTGTTCTACATAACAGCCACAGATTTCCTTGTTCTTCCCCTTCCTGCCCCCTCCCCTTCCCCCCAGCACACCCCCCTTTCCCACCACCTCCAGATCAAGGCCACCCCCGAGGACTGAGATAGACCTGATAGACTCAGTCCAGGCAGGTCCAGTCCCCTCCTCCCAGATTGAGCCAAGCGTCCCTGTATAAGTCCCAGGTTTCAAACAGCTAACTCATGCAGCGAGCCCAGGACCTGGTACCACTGCCTAGAAGCCTCCCAAACAGATCAAGCCAATCAACTGTCTCACCTATTCAGAGGGCCTGATCCAGTTGGGGGCCCCTCAGCCTTTGGTTCATAGTTCATGTTTTTCCATTCGTTTGGCTATTTGTCCCTGTGCTTTATCCAACCTTAGTTTCAACAATTCTTGCTCATATAAACCCTCCTCTTAAAATAAATTATATTAAAAAAAAAAAAAGACGTGGGACTTGGATTAAATTACCCCAGAATTCACATGGAAGAAAGAGAAAATTGACTCTCATAGGTTGTCTTCTGGCCTCCACAGATGCTCTGTGGCATGCACACACACATACACACACGCAGGCACACACACACACACACACACACACACACACACACACACACACACACACAACTACATGAACAAACAAACAAATGTAAAGAATGAGCCCAAATATATTACTTTGCTTAGAATTGTTGGTGCATACAAACTCAAACTGTTGTTGCCACTGTTTTTCTTGGTAGACATAGATATCATACAATTAAACTGACAGTTTCATTAGCTTGGATTATTGATAGACTGTGACTAAATATGATAGAGAAGCAATTGCAAGGATCAAAGGATCTGATCACAACATGTAAGTATTTAAAGCAGACATTACAATATTGTATAATTCCAGAGATCCACATCCCAGTATGCTTGAAGGTCATTGTGTCCTCAGATGTTCCCCTGAGGGGACACACCAGAAGCTCCAGAAACAATGAAAATGAAAGTTTATTGGTACAATGTTTGTGACCCTTTCTTCCTAGACACCCCATGTTATTGCATATTTTGTTGCTGTTATGTTCTCTTATGTTGATTTATTTTAAATTATCTATTGCTTTATCCTGCCATTAATATTAATAAAGAGTAGACTGATAAGATATGAAAAAAATATTTAAGGCTGGCTTATAATGTTTTTGCTTATATTATATTTGGGGTGATTAAAATGCATTTAACTTTAGTTATAAATTTAAATTGTTTATTAATAAATTATGGTGCTCTTAAAAAAATGTCTACTACCTTAAAAAAAATAACAGAAACCAGTTGGGTCTTCCCTCATGCTGGTCACTCACATCCTTGTCCCATTAAGAACTCAAGTTAAATGAAGCAGTTAACCAATATAGTCTGTGCTTTTCTGATTCTTTCAAAAACTTTTCTATTAGATGTGATGAGGCTTAAAAAGCCATCTCTGGGAGAGAATGCTTACAGCCCCTTTCAGTGTGGGAAAGTTATATCAAGGATTCTAACTGCACAGGTTTCTGTGTTAGGCTGGAAGTCCATCCCATACGTGGCTTACTTTTCTTAAGACCTCAGGTCCTTTCCCCCTTCCTCTCTTTACCCCAGCTGCAAGACGAAAGATCTGAGTATGCCCCATATGTTTGAAGAATGACACAGGAGAAGGAAACATAGCTTCAAAGTGATCATTAAAAACACAAGAAACAGAACATAAGGGAAAAAAGAGCCACACATGGTGGGGAAAGACCAGAAAGGAAAAAAAATACAACAAACAACTACCAGACTGTTTTTCAGTTCAACACATTTTACTTTCTATAGATTTCAAAGTGTGAGTCAGAGGTGATTCCAGCCATCTGCGAAAAGCACCCAGACAAGCAGATATGAAAACATCTGCTGGGGACAGAATGGCCCTCGGTTTTCAGATACAACAGGAATTGGTGACATTGCAAAATCATCTTCAAAGATCCACTATAAAAAAAGAACATCCCAGAGAAAAGTATCATAACAGAAGGTAATGTTCACTTCACGTGTCACCAGGACCCTCCACCTACCCCATAGACCATTAGAAATCAAATGTTGACAATGCCTTATGAAAATTCCAGAAAAATTAAACAACTTGTTTTACTTTGTTTGAAAACAAGACACACTTCAAGACAAGGACCACCACCAGAAGCAGCTAGGGTCAGTGTCTGACACGTAGACTCTTGGAAGAACCCCAGCTGCTGAAATAAGCCAGCTCTCGGCTGAGCTGTCCATGCCTCACCAGTCTGTGGTCAGTTCTGTCGTGTGGTGGAGCCTGAGAACCGGTGATCTTCCCAAGCCCTCAGTACTGGCCCTCCAATGCAGAGCAGATAGTGAGACACACCCCTGCTTGCCAACATTTTCTAAGGACCAAGCTCATACAAGAGTCATTAGCAGGACTTACCTGCAGAGGTTGCCAGGTGTAACGAAATCCTGTAGGGCAGAGATGGAAAATGACAGCCATGGTCCAGGGAGGTCTGTGAGTTAGTGGGGAGAGTTGGGCTCAGCCAGAGGCTCTGCCATGATTTCTCCCTCGTGTCTTGTTGGCATAAGAAAATTGCAAACTCAGTTTTGGTAGATTTTCCAATTTTCTTAAGAAACTGGAGATCTATGAGTATGTTTCTAAAGCTTTACTAGTTCAATTTTTTAAAGAAGAAATCTCATTTGAGTCAAAGTACACACAACTCAATCTATCAAGTCCCAAGTTAGACGATGGAGATGCAGAGAGAATGGTGTGAGGAAGAGAATAAAAATCACTGTGCTTAAATTCTCCCTTCAAATGTTTGTTTCCAAAATTATATTTTAGCAGATACAGCAGCTGCCTCTGCTGCGATTTTAAATGCTGGGTCTGCCATCTCCCAAGGAATTGTAGCACATCCATCTGCACAGGGGCTGCAATGCCACCTCTTGGCATGAGTTCCAGTGGGCACACTCTTCATCCCACAAAGGCTTTCTTCCCCTTCAGACCACCCTACAGCAGTGGTCACAGGAACATAGCCTTCAATGTCCTGTGACTTGGCTTTCAGTCTTGGCTTCTCAGATACCAGCTCACTTTTCTGAGTATATTATGAAGTCACTCTGCGAGATAAATGGTTGAGTTGCAATTTCAGAGTAAACAATACCTTCCCTGTAATTATCAGTGTAAAATCTCCAACTAATGTTTGGACTCAACAGGTGATGGTTACTCTTCTTGTTTCTGTTCTAGAAACAAAAGTTTTCCCATGAATGAATGCATTCATTAGAACGCATCCCTCTCCACAGAGAATGAAATGCTTGAACTTGAACAGAGAATATGATGCATAGTAGTCAATTTCCAGACTGCCCAGAAGCTGTGTCTGAAGGGGATCAGTGGCAGGGAATGGCTTCCTGTGAGCTGGCTTTCAGCCTAGCACCCTTAGAGATGTAAGGGTGAGAACTACTACAGATTGCCACCGGAAATCCTTAGTGAAGGACTTGTTGGTCCACAAGATCCTTGAAAGCCAAGAGAAAACAGTACCCACTGGCATGCTCCCATTAGCTCTGGATATTTTGAAAAGGCGTGTATGTCCCTGCTCAGTTCTTAACTCCTCCAGCAGTCTGCCATGCTTCTATTAATAATTGATAAGAGTAAAATCTGATGTGATAGATTTCCAATTATGTTTCACACTCTTTTCATGGATTAATAATGAAGAACAAGAAGTTACCTGGCAGTGAGATGTATTACACTATATGGCTCTGTCCAGACATTTATTTTGAAAAATGAAATTTAGAGCCCTTTGGCTATTTCAAATGGAATATGGATAGAAAAATTGAAATGTCTACACTTTCTTGATTTTTACCCTATCTACCTGTTATTTTGTTCTTAAGTTCAAAAAATTGAGTATATGAAATATTTTTCTCTAAATATGTGGCAATTTCTTACTTTAATAACTCTTACATGACACTGGAAGTCTATTAGTAGTGTAGGCAGGACAGTCAGGAGTCTCTAGCTTAGGTAAAGATGCTCAGAGCACAGGTATGAATGCTGCATGGTGTACCCAGTCATGTGTGGTAGCTTCTGGAATCTAAACTGGGGATCAACAAGCATTCAGAAATGTCAGGCCAGGTCTCTATTATTTCCTTACAGAGGTGAAATTTAGAGTCTTGACAACCACACTTCTTCTCCTCCCTTTCCTCCTTCTTTATCATCATCATCATCATCATCATCATCATCATGATCGTAACATCATCAACTTTTTGCTTAATCAAAATTAGTTAATTTTTTGACAATTTCATATGAGTACTGTATTTACATCATTTCTTTCCTTCCTTCTCTCCCTCCAAATCTGTGTACCCATGGTTATTCATCTAGGTTGAGATCTCCTGAGATTTCCTCCATCTGTGTTGGCATGTTGACTGGCAGTATTATTTTTCAGGTCTTGTTCAGGCAGCCATATTGTTGAGATTGCCTGGGCAGAGCTTCCCTGTCATACACAGAAGTCTTGCAGTGGACATCCCAGACGTCTGACTCCTGCAACCCTTCCTTCTCTTCTGCGATATTCCTAGAGCTACTGTAGGAGTAGTGCTCTAGATGTATTGACTGGGAGTGGGCACCCACAGTCAGTTGCGGCTTTCTGTAATGATCTCCATATGCTTTTTTAAAAAAGAATCTTCTTAGATGAGGGATGAAAGCGACACTTAGCAACTAGATCTTGGTACAGGCAGGGCATAAGCTAGGCCTGAGGATTGGGTGAGGTTCAGGTGGGTTAGAGTCAGGCCAGCAGATTGAGCTGCAAAGTGGATGTTTGAACAGGGAAAGCCTGGGAGTTGGGCATGGTGTTGGCAGGACTGATCAGGCTTTTGATGACTATATTCTTAATGGGCCTTGGGGAGAAAAACTATTGCTTTGCTGCAAAGAAGCATTGGAGCTACTATGAAGAAGTAGATAGAGAAGAATGGGAGAAAAGAAACATCTAACAGAAGCTAAAACAAAAACAGATGGGGTGGGGTGGTAGTTTTAATGAAATTGGCCCCCATAAGCTCATAGGGAGTGCCACTATTAGGAGGTATGGCCTTGTTGGATGAAGTGTGTCACTGTGGGGGTGGGTTTTGAGGCTTCCTATGTTCAAGCTATGCCTAGTTCAGTTCACTTCCTGTTGCCTGTGGATTAAGGCATAGAACTCTCGGCTTCTTCTCCAGCACCATGTCTTGACAGCAATAAAAACCTTCACTAAGTCAGAGGAGAAGGAGAGAGAGAAAGAGAACCAGGGAAGAAAGAAAGACAGGGAGATTTTCTTTTTTCTTCTTGTGTCCAATAAACCAATAGTATTACACTATTGAGCTAAGTCAGTTTCATCCTCAAGTTGTCTATACCCTGCTATGAATTTTACAGAGAAGCATGAACTGATGTAGATAATTTGTCAGCAAAGAGAGATTTAAAAATTAAGAAGAAAACCCCTCAGTGAAGTGCCATCCCAGGTTTAGTCCTGAATTAATATTTAATAATTTAGTATAACTCATGTCTGGTAAGAAGTTGTTCAAGAACCCATGGGCAGCTGATCCATGTGGTAGTTTTATTTTTTGTTCTTTGAGGAACCCCCATGTTGACTTCTAGAGAGGCTGAACAGATTTAGATCCCATCAGCAACACGTAAGGGTTCCTCCTTCGCCACATCCTCACCAGAATGTTATTTATTTTCCTTTTTAAAGACTTACTATTTGTATTCTATGTGTTTGAGAGTCTTTCTTGCATGTATGTAAGTGTATGTACCATGTGTATGCCTGGTGCCCATGGAAGACATTTGCTTCTCTATGACTGGAGTTGTAGACAATTGTAAGCTGCCATGTGGGTGCTGGAAATTGAACCTAGCTCCCCTGGAAAAGCAATACTTGCTCTTAACTCTCGAGCTGTCTCTCCAGTTCATCATTTATATTCTTGACTATGGCCATTCTGACTGGCACAATTTGGACTCCCAGTATAGTCTTGCTGGTTCAGCCTTCTCTTGGTAGTGTAAATGATCTTCAACACACATTTCTGTAAGTTGTGCTCCTTAAAATTCCTCACAGTCATGTCTATGGCCATCAGGACTGCAACACACCTCTTCTCTGTGGTTTACAAACCTTATATGTGTGGCCTCTGCCTTCCTCTTCCATATTTCCAAATGCCACTTTTCTCACTCACCAGCTCTGAGAATTGACTGAGTTCTGAACATCCTTTTCTTTCCCACAATTTAGTCCAACACATGTGCATGCCTCTGCCGTGGTGGTATTGTGTTCCCCAAAATATTGTGCACCCTAATAAACTTATCTGGGATCAGAGACAGAACAGCCACAATATTAAACATAGAGGTTAGGCAGTGGTAGCACATGCTTTTAATCCTAGCATTCCAGACGCAGAAATCCCTCTGGATCTCTGTGCATTCAAGGCCACATTGGAAACAGCCAGGCATGGTGACACACGCCTTTAATCCCAAGAAGTGAGCCTTTAATCCAAGGGAGTGATGGCAGAAAGAGAAAGATATATAAGGTGTGAAGACCAGAAACTAGAAGCTTTTAGCTGGTTAAGCTTTTAGGCTTCTAGCAGTAGTTCAGTTGAGATCCATTCGGATATGAGGACTCAGAGGCTTCCAGTCTGAGGAAACAGGATCAGCTGAGGACTTGGCAAGGTGAGGAAGCTGTGGTTAGTTCTGCTTCTCTGATCTTCCAGAATTCACCCTAATACCTATCTTGGGTTTGTTTTTATTAATAAGAACTTTTAAGATTCCTGTTACACTCTGCCCTGCACATTCCTCCTTCCCACTCACCCTCTGGACTTTCTGTTTCTTTCTTTCAGCTCCATCATTACCACTGTGACCACAAACCTCATTCCCACCTTCAGTTTCCTCTCCAGCACCTAACGAAGTTTGTAAAATCTTAGATTATTCTAACATATGTATTAAATTATGAGTGCATGAGGTTCAGCCAGCCTCTCACACTGGTGTCAGGAAGGGGCTACAATCAATGTCTCCACTGCTCCCAGGACCTAGCAAAGAACTCATGATATAGAAGTCATTGAGTGTTTGTCAGAGGACAGGAAGGCAGAGTAGAGCATGTAAGAAGACAGATACAACTGTTATCTCTTTTTGTAAGAAAAGAGTTCTCAATTTGATTATGGGAAGCAGCAAGTAAACTCTGAATTAGAGTAGTTGTTTTCATTGTGATCTCATTTTCTTACATTCCCACTCTAGTATGTGTAAGAGGTAAAGGACTTATAGCAGGAATGCAGATACATGCTTCTGGTGAACACCATGGGAAGAAACACCCTGGAGAATCACTGCATATCTGACTCCATTTCAGCTCCAGCTGTCACAACACTAACTTAGCAACATTGTGCCTATGATTCAGAAACCTGACCCGAGTTGAGAAAAGTCCCCATTACAGCATTCTGGGTTCTATGGGGTTTCTTTTCTGAAGCAAAACAATTCAACAACAATGTCTACAACCATCTATGGCAGCCAAGTACCTCTAGGTTACAACACTTGCTTAGTCAGTGGCAACACCTGGGCTCTCCATCAGGACTCAGGACTCAGAAAATGGTGATGATCTGCTACCAAAAGCCCTAAATTAGGTTAAGCCAGCTTCCTTAACCCATGTTAGAAAAGCTGGTTTGTAGTCAGGGCCTCCCAGCACCTAGTTGACAACCTCTGAGAAAACAGCTGGAGGAGAATGCCCTGGTAGAGTTGAGACACACTGTGGCCAAGGCAAATACCTGTAAGTCACTGGTGGCCTAGCATAAGAATTCTGAAGCATCCACGTGACTGCAGTCACAATCACGAGGGTGCCCGAACACACTGAGCTCTTGACATGCAGCCCTTGGCCATCATTCCCTTGTGCATAGATATGTCTAGGCTGTGCTCTCACTTACACAACAAAATGAATATGACAGTCTGAAGTTTGAGGCCTAGTTCTAGTCAACTTATAATTTCCTTGAGGGAACATACCAAAATTTGGATAATTTTTAAGATCTACAGGGCAGAACACTTAAATAGATTTTCATGAATGAACACAGCTATCAAACTTCCGATTTTCAATTTTCAGAAAGTGCCCCACAGCACAGAAAAGAATCACAAATGAGCAAGTGTCTAGATGTCTGTGTTCCAGAACATCAAAATCTGACTCTCTGGCCTCAGAAATGGTGACATCCATCCAAGGGTCTACAGACAAGTTCTCCATTAGTAAGCAGTTGGCTTTCACACATTTTCTTTAGCCTTCATGAAGCTGTGAGCCAGGAGAAAAAAAAGCAGGCAGCTGAATTTGTGAGTTTGTTTATGCCCAAGGTTGAGGCAAAAGCTAAAGAGAGCAGCAGGGCTTTCTCCAGAGCAAGATGGATGAAACATCCAAGCAACTGGGTTTCCTTCAAAACCCAGGTCATGATCCTGAGACTCAGGAGTGTGAGTATTAATATTATTCACGTATCTCTCATTTTTCATGGTGACCTGGAGTTTTTGACTGAAATTGTTGATACAGATTAGTTTTTCGGGTGTGTGTGGGAGAATAACTTAAAATTCAACCTGAGTTGGAAGGATACCCCCCCCCACTGCCCTCCCTCCTTTCTTGCCGTCAAACAAGTATAATTCTTTTTCTTTTCTCCAAGCAGATGACGATATTGAAGAGTGAATGAATAGCATCCCACACCATGTCCCTGTGGTACACCATGCCTCAGCAAGTTGATCATTTCTCCTGAAGGTCCTTAAGGCGCAAAGTTACTCTGAGCAGAGACCAGTTGCTTTGAGCAGTTCAGTGAGGCAGGCTGAGTGGCTTGCCCAGCAGGCTTGAGATGTCTGTGCAGAATGTTTCTTCTAATTGGCTTGGCCTGCCAGCCACTTGAGACTACATGCCAGCCCCTGACAGAAATCAAATAGTCTTTGCCCAAACCAATTGGACTGGCTCTACTTGAATGAGCCACCTTGACCAGGTAGAGCTCCTAGTGTGCTCACGGAAATGACCTTTGCCTCCTAGAAATTTTTTGAGCAACAAGTCAGTCATCTGTAGAGGAAATCCATATGTCAATAATGCCAAGGAAGACTTGAGCTTCTTCATGATAATGAGCAGACTTAGTACGCGAGCCAGTTATTTCCTATCTACCTCAGAGTCCTATATTTAGCCAGCACAGGCTGGGGAGACAACAGACATCCTTGGAGCACAGCTTATCTGAAGGAACAACATAACCTTTAGGTTTGATAATCATGCCAAATATTGAATATTTAAAAGCAAATGTTATTCTAATTAACTGCGTTCACAAATGGCCACAGCTTCTCCTACAAACACTAGCCTGAAGATAACCACTAAGGCTCAAATCAGAATGGAAAAAAAAAAAAGTATGAACTTAAAGCCAGCTTTGTACAAGGTCATAGGAAGCTGCCCATGACCTTCAAAGATCATCAGGCATTGAGACCTAGCATATTTTACAGACAGCTGTCAACAGGGAATGCTACACTGTCAGAGTCAACAACCCCAAAAGCTGACTAAGAGACACTAGGGACAGGTCTCTGAGACGGCAGAAGCAGAAAGCTGGCTGTGTGGGCTCTCCCAGGGGAAGCAAACCTCTGTTCTTCCTGGAATGACTTTCAGGGATTCAGTGCTACAGTGAGTTCCCCATCAATGTTCTGTTTCCTTTTATTAACATTCAATCAAACTGGCAATATCTGTTTGTTATTTTGTTATAGTAAACAAGAAAGCAACAATAAAAAAAGAAATACTACTTACTTCTATATACATACACAAAAATATTGATACACTAAAAAGCTGAATCTATATCTATATCACATATATACATATGTATGTATGAGTATATGTATATATATGTATATATATATATACACATATATATATTTCCTGAATTCTTCCCTTGTACGCATGACAGGTATAATATGAATAATGTATGGTTTTTATACAGAATGTTCTTCTGTGATTTTTTTAAACAAAATATTGTATTTCTGTGTAATTGAATACAAGTCTACCTCATCATTTAATAGAGTGTTATAAACATAACTGTTTAATTCCCCTTCTACAAGCATATCTCTTGGGTATGTCTGGTGGATACATGTATAAATGCTGCTAACTATTTCTACAACCCTCACAGCTCATATTTCTGGAGAATTCCTGGACATTTCAATGTCAGTTCTTAGAAAGCTTTCTGTTTACTGACGTTCCCATCGACATGTTTGTTTTGGACAATGTGATCCTGCACCCACAGGCTATGAATGGATGTTCACCCTTCTTAATTAGGCATACTGGCAGCCAGCAAAGTCTTCCAGTATGTCAGAGGATCCCCCAAACCCACCCAAATCTTACATTTTTTAATACTAAAGTGTATTTCTTAACTCTATTCTCTCATATCTATGTGTCAGTTTTAATATTCTTACCCTAAAGCCACGTATTTAATTGGCATTTTGTGTTTATGTCAATGTATCATAAATATCATGTTTCCTAGAACATGGCTATGATTCTTCAGACCACATAGCAGCAACACCAGTTGGGAACATGACTGAATATGGAAGGCAACTTCAAGCCACAGTAAACCAACTACGAGGGGTCAGTCCACATGGGGACTTCAGTCAATCGGTGTTGCCCATGCCCCCCACAGTCTCACCCTGCTGTAGTCATCTCATCTGCTGATGCCAGCCTTGAGAAACATTGTCACCTCTGCTCCATCTGGAAGGTCCCAGTGTTATTTACTTTCTGGACCTCTAAATGAGAAAGAAACACAAAACCAAAACCAAAACCAACCCCCACCCCCCAAAAAGACAACAACAACAAAATCTTTTCAAATTTCTAATTTCAGATGTCATGCCTCGTCATGCCTCTTGCTATCACACAGCTGTGAGCTCTCCTCCTTTCTGAGTGCACTTCACCTGCCCACACCTCTCCCTGAAACAACCTGTAGACTACCTTCACCTTTCTACAAAGCTCCCTGATGAGTTTATAGAGTCCCTTCATGTGCCCACACAACCTGTGATAGCATGTAGAATACCTTCCTATCACCATACCTGTCCCCACCAACAGTGTGACTACCTTCACCGACCCACACCTATTCACACCAACAGTATAACTACCTTTACCTGTCCATACCTCTCACTACCAACAATGTGACTACCTTCACCTGTCCACACCTGTCCCCACCAACAGTGTGACTACATTCATTTATCTACACCTGTCCCTACCAACAGTGTGACTACTTCCACCTGTTCACACTTCTCCTCACAATGGTGTGTAGACTACTTTCACTTGTCCAGTGACTTAAGCCATGCATCTGGAAGTCGTTCTTAATAGCCAGGCTGTCCTCACAGGGCATTCCTTTTCTTCATAGGGTCAGATACTATCTTCTTATATGTCTTCCTTTTCTTTACAAGTTGAAGGCATGCTAAGTACTTCCGAAGACCTTCTCCAGCCCATCCTCCTTTTGATGCCAATGGCTGACATAAGCTTTTGCCTCTACTTTCCCTCTTCCTTCCTAAAGAAGAAGCCATTTGGGATTCTCCAAAATATTATGCTCTTTCTTTTGAAGCTTGCTTAGGTATTGGATGTGACTTATAGAAAAATATGCCACAGCATTTTTAAACAACATATTGTTGAAGAAAGAGATGTGGAAAAAATGCTTTAATCAGAAGTAAGGGTACATTCCACAGAAACATGTACAGTTGTTTGAGATGGGGCCCAAACTTCTATCTGCAGCTCCTAATAGCAAAAACTAAGAAAGTAGCCTGCTCAGTACTTAGCTTCACTAGTTCTGGAAGATAAAGTAAATTAAATCTTAGTTCTGAGACTTGAGAGAAATGTGGGTGACTGATAGTCCAGTATGGTGCTTTGGCCTCTGTGTCAAAAATCCTACCTTGCCATCAATACCCAGGCTCTATACTCACTCCAATAGAGTCTTCCCTGATCCAGCTTCCATGCCATTCACCAAAGCCAGTAACTCAGTCTTCCTCCCCAGCTCAGCACCATGTACTTATGCCCCAGTTTCAGGAACTGTGTATCCTAAGTGCTAGCCTGTGGCCTCCCCTGTGATCTCATTTAGGGAACACACTATTCAAAGCTTAGAGTTTTTCCCCATCAAAAACGGAACAAGTAAAACCATGTCTCAGTGCTGTCGTCACTGAAAGGTAAAAGATTTGCACATTCATAACTCTTTATGATAGAACAGAGATCAAAGCTGGCTTTATGACCTAATCCTAATAACTTATAACATACTTTGGTGTTTCTCAGACAACCTGGAAGTGAAACTGAATACAACTTTCTTCAATATCAAGCATATACATTACAAAGCCAACCTAGTAGGTTTGTGGTCAGTGTGAAGAAAAGATAAACAGTGTTAGAAACACTCCTTCCAAAACCTGGCTCTTGGTCCTCAGGTCTCCACACCCTCCAGGTGGGCTGGGCATGGTTTGGGGCAGGGCCAACAGTTCAGGCTGCTTTCCTCTCATGCTGACAATTCTGAGTTAGCAGAGCTGTCAGGTCATTGTCATTCATTGTCTCTGAATGACCTAATGCTATGGCTGCAACAATTTTTGTCTGTAAGCAGAGCTCAGACCTACCATTTTCCTTTCACACTCATTCCTATTGGTTCTTCCACCCAAGACAGCAATCATGGAAAGTAACTCATATCTTGCTGAGTTACTTCTGCCCAAGTCCTTACCAAAAGCAGCCTGAGTGTAGCAGATATTCCTCACCAATGTTTCTAGTGTTTTTTTCCTTTCTGGATGAACTATCTTGCCTCTTCCTTCATCCCAACAGATAGGGCTATATAAACACCTCCTATGCATAGAATTGCACATAATTCTCTGCAAGTCTTTCCCATTACAGTGGATATATGAGTAAAAACTATAAATATAAAATGATTAAAATGAAGAGGCTGTCTGAAAAATTATCAAGATCTGCTGAAGACTTTTGCAAGTGTTACAGCTCTGGAGGGAAAGGTATCCTGACTTGTCAGGGATACCTCCCTTCACAGCTGTAGGTATCCAGGATACCTCCCTTCACAGCTGTAGGTATCCAGGATACCTCCCTTCACAGCTGTCGGACTTAAAGCTGTAAAGGTATTCTGACTTGCAAGGAAGTCAGGCTATACCTGAAGCTGAGGTGCAGTGGGGGATGGTCTCCCCGCAGGATCTAGCAATCCTGCTCCTCTCCAAGAGAGCCCTTACAGTTGAGCTCTGCTCCCACCCCCTTAAAGGAGCTTCCCAGCAGAGGTATCCATTTCTTCTGCTCCTCCACCCCCTAAGGGAGCTTTCTAACAGGGGTATCTGTTTCTTCTCAGCTCCCGCCCAAGACTTCTTCTGCTTCACTCTGCTAAAGGGGAAATCCCCGCAGAGTGTGGCAATCTGCTCTGGCTCTGATGAGAAATTGTTACTTCTGCTCTGTCCCACCCCCTTTAAGGGAGGTTCCCAGAAAAAGTATCCATTTCTTCTGCTCTGCTCTGCTCCCAAGGGAGCTTTCCAGCAGACTCTGCTCCTTGCTGGTGAAAGATCTTCACCCAAGACTCTTTTAAGAAAGAATTTTATTTGGGAAGCAGGGATCCAGGAGAGTGGCTGCCTCTGCCAGGGACAGCTGATAACTGAACAGGCAGAGGGGCTTATATCGGGCTTCTTAGGGGTGGAAGTTTTCCAGGGATTTTCTGCTCAGGGATTGGTTGGTTTTCCTGCTCAGGGATTGGCTGGTTTAGTTGGTCAGGGGTAGAAATGGGTCTAATTTCAGGGCCAAAGTGTGTTTCTTTTACTGGCCCTTTTTAGCCTTTTGGCTCTAGTTTAAGGGCCAGGGTGTATTTCTTTCATTGGCTCTGTTTCCAGGGCCAAAGTGTGTTTCTTTGGCTCTGGATTCAGGTTTAGGGTGTGTTTCTTTGGCTCTGGATTCAAGGTTAGGGTGTTTCTTTGGTTCTGGTTTCAGGACTAAAATGTTTCTTTCACTGGCTCTGGTTTCAGGGCCAGGGCTGGTTTCTTTGGCTGGCCTTTTTACCCTACAACGTTGAGGGACAAAAAATAAACATTTGCTGTATAAACCGTGGACATTTTGGTTGTCATTCTTTCTGCAGCATTATCTAGCCTCTTCTGATTTATTCAGGGGCCTTGAACCACCACCACCAATTTAATTACTTTATCATACTTAAGAAAATTAAGCATATGGGCTTATGCCTGGAGCTTTGTACATATAAGGCAAATACTCTACTAATGAGCTACATCTATAGGCCTTCATTTGTGACCCAGATGTAGCCAAGGCTGATCTTGACCTTGAGATTCTCCTGCCTCTGCCTCTGGAATGGTGGTATTATCGGTATGTGTCATCACACCTGGCTAGTATGTTTTTGATAGACATAAAACTATCTCTTCATGTAACATATACTATATATGAAACCTTGATTCATGAAGAAAACCAGAATTTTTCTGTATTTTTCAGCAAAGAAAAAAACTGAGCTAATTTTAATAATTTACAACATACTTTGGTGTTTCCCAGCCAATCTGTGGAGTTGAACAGAATTCATTTTCATTTAACATCAAGCATGTACATCACAACTTGACCACATTTCCTCGTGGTTACATTTTGTTCTTGTCTCTAGCTCGGTCCCTTTTCTTAGACCATTTCCTGAAAAGATTTATAAATTTATTATTTATATCCCTCCTGATGTATAAATCTTCTCTTCCCCATGCAGGTTTCGAACATCTGAAAGGATCTTTCTCAAGGCCCCAGATGTCATTCTTTGAAGTATGCTCAGTAAGGAAGTTGGTGCTCCAATCCCAGTTCCAGGAAGAGAGGAGGATCTTAATTGTAATCAGTAAAACACCACTCAGCAGACAGAAAGTTACCAGACTCCACTGGTAACATGCCCCTACAGCTGTCCATGACCTTGCAGTATGCTAAGCCTCTTTTGAATTCATCCCTCGCAGTGCTAACCATTTAACATGCACTATGAAGTTTCCTTTGACAGCCTTCAGAAAGTTATATTACCTTAGATGTTTTAAGGGGCTAAAAAAACTATATCCATGAAAAGATTATCACGTTAAGGCTGACAGCCTAGGCTGGGGAGACAGTGGATAAAGTGCTTGATGCACAAGTATGAGGAGAGGTCTAGTTTCCTTCCAGTTGCTAATAAAAACACTCTGACCAAAGCAACTTGGAAAAGCAAGAGTTGATTTGACTTCTACTTCAAGGTCACCTTCGATCACTGAGGGATAGCAGGCCAGGAACTCAAGGAAGGAACAGAAACCCACAGAGGGATGCTGCTTGTGGCTTTACACAAAGAACTTGCTCCCAGGCTCATGCTTAACCCTCTTTCTTGTAAGGCTCAGGACCACCTACCTAGGGGTGGTGACACCCGCAGTGGGATGGCCCCCCTGCATCAATTAGCCATCAAGTCAATGTCTCCACAGACATGGGGAAGCCAGTGTGATCTGGGCAATCCCTCCAGAATTATTCATGTGAGTCTATGCTGTGTTTAGTTGACAACTGAAGGTAACTATGACAAAGACTGAAGTTTAGGTCCCCAGCACCCACATAAAAGCCTATCATGTCTGTATGTACCCTGTCTCAAAAATGAAGGTAGAGAATAATAGAGGAATTCACTAGTGTTGACCTTTGATCTCTTGATATCCACACATGTGTATGGGTGAATATACCTGCATATACATGCATATAAACACACACACACACACACACACACACACACACACACACAGACAGGCTATTCTAGGTATACTAGGTACACTAGGTATACTAAATAAACTATTCTAGGTATACTGGGTATACTATTCTAGGTATTTTACATGTATTGACTCAATTTTATCCTGCCAAAATATTGTAAGGAACCTACTTTAGACATGGCTAGCTGAACAAACAGTAGATTTCCTCAGAGCTCTTTGTAAGAAAGGGCAGTATGATGTTCCTCTCACACAGAAAGTGTACCACCTAGCACCTTTGTGTGAGAGTGCATACAGAAATACTCACTTATAGAACAGAAAACTGATGACCCAGAGGAGGTATGTAGAATTTGTTGTAGGCTAGTTTGTGTGGGAGATCGATCCATTTAGCCAATGACATTTGGGGTGACTAGCCCTGTGGGCATGGTTTTTCTTTGAATATGTGACCGGATAAAAACTGAGGAGAGGGATCAAATTGTACATGCTCTCTTGGGTGGTTGGAGGCAGAGCAAGCGGCGAAGCATGGTTTGCGGTTGGTCCTCATCATACTTGGGCAGATCGGCAGGGCAGCGGCAGCAGCAGCTGGATCAGCAATGGCATGAGTGTGTTATTCTCATTGTACCCCTTAATAAATTATTAACCAGACTTTATGGGTTATCACTTCAGCTAGTAAAAGGCTGAGCAGAAACAGGAAGTCCCAGTCCTGAATTTGCCTCTGGCCATGGTATCCTCTGTGACCTTCGGAGAACAACTATCCTGCTACTGGGAACAATCACAATGCTGCTTCTCACTATTTCCTTTTCCACCTGAGGCCAAGATGGCAACTGGGCACTCAGGGAATGTGTGAATACCAAGGCTGAGATGTGTTGGTCAATATCACCCATCCTGAGTACTGCCTCTTTCTCAGGTTCACAAATGTGCAGTGGCGCAGTGGTCGTGACCATTTCACAGAGGATGGTGCATGTGAGCTGAGGTGAGCTACTGTCACGTGTGTCCTAGGCTGGTGACCCCAGACGACCTGCTGTGGGAGATGTACTTCGCCTCATTTTCTGCCTCCCAGGGTGAAGGCAATCCATGCAGGCTGGCCTGATCCACACAGACACTTTGTGAAATCTATGGACTTGGGTAGCTGGAGAATCAGCCTGTTCCTGGGAGGCAGGCTTTGGTGGCTGAACATGAACTATTCAAACTGTAAGAAAAAAATCCAAACCCAGAGACTGTAGCTCAGAAATCAGATCTTTTAGAAACGCTTAACAGATAAGATGGATTATTATTTTCTTGTCAGAACTAAGTGTCATTCACTGCTGCAGGATGAGGTGGCCTCCAAGTGGGTGATTAGTTGGGTGAGCCAAGGTCATGTCATTCAGTGTTGCCAATGAAGACAAAATATGGCAGCTGAGTGCCCCAAATGTCTGCACAGTGGTCAGATGTTGAAAAGAACTACACAGCTATATTATTCTGCTCTTACACTCACTTGGAAAGCAATTTGTTTCTAGCTGGTGGTACACAGAAATGAGACAAACAAACAAACAAACAATCCTGCTCTGAGCTGGAGAATTTAAATAACCGCAGCAGGGCACTTAAATACGGACGCAACACGAATGTCCACAACGAGGGTACTAGTCGTTTATGAGCAAGTGTGACAGAAGAGAACTCAGTTAGAGCCCCAGGAAGCAGCTGAAGAAAGCGTTACTACTCATTACTACAGCTTCAACAATGAAGAAGCTGAAGAGCAGAGCGGCTTCAGTGTCCCCCCCAGGTCCGTCCAGCTGACACAGAGCCCACCCTCTGAGCAGTCTGGAATTCTGCCTCACAGGTCTCCGTGTGTGTGACGCCTGTGTGTGTGTTGTACATGCCTTGGATAGCTTCACTGACCGCTTCTCCTTCCCGCTTCTTCAACTGTTAAGGGGTGTAGGTCAGTCCCCAACACTGATGTAAAGGGCTTAGTTAAGGAGCAGAGTCACAGAATGGTGGGGACTTTGTGCTGTTTTCTTAGGGAAGGGATGTTTTTCTTTCCAACCTGTTCTGCAAAATGGTGGCTGTGTGCTGGGCTGGAAGTCCTGCGAAAGGCCCCCCTTTCTCAGAACCGAGTGTTGTATGGAGCCTGAGGACTCTGTCTCACAGTTGGGATGTGCCTTGTCATGCTCAAGATTTGTCCCATCAGTGTCACTGCGGGAGAGACAGAGGGAGAGAAAGCGTCCATTTGACTAAAATCATCACTGCTGGGTTCCCGCATAGGGAGGACTGGAATTTCCCCTACACGATTGTTGGTTTTGTGCCACGGTTGCTTACTCTGCTTTCAGTGACAATACTGTCCAGTCACTGTGAATTCCAGCACACTGCGGCATATGGAATCCCTAAGGTCTCTAGTCACAGTCCTTTGACTTAAACCATGTCTGTGTTATCTTTTGATGTGACAGCAATCTGTCTGCTGGAAACCCTCTGTGGTGAGGGTAACTCCATTGCTCACTCTCCTGTAGAAGAATTATACATCACTTGGGCTGACGGTGTGTTCATGCTTCTCTGTCCCTTGTCCTAAGGACATGCTCTGGACAGGACAGCCAGGGCCTGCACCCTAGAGTGAAGCAGACCCAAGAGAAACTAGAGCAGAAGACTTGAAAGCCATCAGTAAGTGAGCAAAGAAACCAAACACTTGGTGTAGAAGGACATTGAAGTGTCCGGGTTGTTTGTGGTGGGTGGCACATGTCCGAGGCCCTGTCTTTTCTCTAGCTGCCATTGCTCTGGCTCTCCACCTGCTGTCTGTCCTTTGCTTCTGGAATCCACTTAGTCTTAAGTGTCACCCACACTGTTATCCAAGCAACTGTTTTTCCAACGTGCCCTGGAGTTCCACAGCAGCCTTCCTAGGCAGTTCACTGTGATACATCCTGCAATACTTTATGTTTTTTTAAATATCCAATATTTATCAAGTTACTAAACAATTTATAGCAATGTTTATTAAACATTCAATACCCACCACACCAAAAACTGGGGTGACTGTGATGAAGATGACAACATCCTTCTTCTGGTGGAGACTGTGGTCCAGCCAACAACTGCCAACTCCATGTGACAAGTCGCTGTCTCCTTCCACACTAAGCAGCCGGGTTCTCAGGACCCAGGCCGTGCTTAGCACCCTAGAATGACAGAGCTGCCTTTTGCAGGTGGGGTCCTCAATCTTACTTGTAAATTAGAGAGGCAATGAGTGAGTTACCACTCCTAAATTCTACCATAAATCAGCCTCGATGCTTTGAGAAACATCAAATATATCAATAATACTCCCTTTCCTCAAATAAAAAGTGGGGCTCAGATTGCATAAATGCTGCTGTTCACACAGGTACGTTAGAGGAAGTCTTCCACGGTGAGTCATTCCAGTCCACAGCTTCTTTAGCAGGGGACAGAAGACATGACGAGGCGTCTTCTCTGTCCTCCTCAGGCCCTGTGGAGGGGCTTGCACACGGTCCTCACTGGGCCTTGTCTCTCTGCTCTGGTGTTCCAGTGCTGACTTTCTCACAACTGAAAAGAAACTTTCAACCGAAACTTAAAGCTCACAGCCCGATCTATACACCCCTGTGCATTTGCCAGGGATTTATGGTTAATTTATCACTGTCTGAGACAATTCATGGTTTCATTTCATTTTCCCTGGCTTCACCACAGAATCTGAGGGGATAATTACTCCAGAACCTTCACAGTTATAACAGCAACAGAAGCCTGGGCATGAGGCCAGATGTGTGTGCTATTCTGGTTGCTGGGCTTCTGCTTACCCCACTGATCAATGAGCTGATGACTCCGACTAGGAAATTTTTTAAAAAAATAGTCCACCATGGTGTAACAACCTCACACTTACCACTTGGTTACATAACCACTTCTTTCCTCTGGCAGCTACTGTAGATAATTTATAGCTAAGATATCTTTAAGGATTGTGGGAATAAAGATGACAATCATCTACTTCTTAGCAAAAGATTCTTCCTTGTAAAAGCCTTCTGAGTTTAACTTAATAGTAACTGGATTTCAATGTATCCCAGCACTCATCATATGCCCGCCTGCATGCATGTGTGCAGCCATTTGCACACATACCTGTATACATATCTGTGTATACATACCTGTATATACACCTACATACACATCTATACACTTGCATACATACACACACCTGCTCACACATTTACACATACCTATACACACACCTGCATACACACACACACACACATACACACACACACACCTGCACACACATCTACACATACCTGTACACCCATATATGCCTGCACATTTACCTTACACACCTGCACACATCCACACACTTTACTTTGGAGTTGCTTGCTGAAGACAACAGAGGATAATACTTTACCCTGTCATTTGACAAACAGAACTTATCAAACTGAACTTGGCCTTTGACAAGGAATGACATATACTTCACTGAAATATGCTCTGGAATCTACACCACACCTCAGGGATTTTGGTTTTGTTTTTTCAGATAAGGTACTCAACATTAAAGCTCCAAGGCCCATTCATAATAGTCAAGACACAGAATTATCTGGTACATCCACAGCTATTTGCAAGAAAATGGATATAACCAAAGATCATCATATTAAGTAAAATAAGTCAGACACAGAGAGAAAATTATTGTTATTTTTCCCTAAGTGTAGGAATTTAGAAGAAGAAAGAAGACAAGAAGTAAAAGGGGTTTGGAAATGGCAAGGGGCAAGGGTGGGTAAGGAGGCCAAGGCAGTCTATATAAGGATGGAAGTGTCGTAAGAAATCCACTCATAGTGTCTTAAAAGGAAACTAACGTAATGAATATATGCCACATTGGAATTCAGAAGAAAATACAAAAATCATACAACAATCAAGCCTCTTAGTATACTATTCAGCTAAGCAACATGTAGCTGAATGATAAATACTGCAATTGCATGAGGGAAAGAAAGGGGAATGGGAGTATGTCTGTGTTTCAAATATGCTGCTCTTCCAACTCAGGCAGGTTACCTAGTCAACTCCTGAACCAAAGAGCTGAGACTGTGTGCATGAAGGGACACCTGCACTGTTCTACATATCTCAACAGGAATGGCTTAGTTCTTCCACACATCCCATAGACAGCCTCCTGGATTTGAGAGCTAAATTGCCAGTAAGTCTTTAGTCCTAGAGTACTTTCAGCTCTTGCTGAGCATATTCACTATTTTTCTGATGCTGTGATGAAATACTATCACACAAGCCACATAAGTAAGAAAACATTTGTTTTAGTTTATAGTTCCTGTGGACACAGGCCATCAGGGCAGAGCAGGCATGGTGACAGGAACAAGGCTGGACAATCACATTTCATCTGCACAGGAAGTAGGGAGAGAACAGGATGTGATGTCAGGCTGTAAAGTCTCAAATCCTGCCACTCCTGATGACATACTTCCTCCCAGCAAGGCTCCTTCTCATGAAGGTCCATGTTGTCTTTAAAGAGGGCCACCAACTGGAGACAAAATATGCAAACACAGGAACATTTGGGGAATTTCCTACACAAAACACAATAGTGAGCTAGTTCAAGGAGAAGACTTTTTTTTTCTTACAATTTTTCTTACAGTTGAAATCATAAAGTGGAAGATACTCTTGGAGCCCTTAGGTTGGTTTTGGTTTTGTGCTTGGCTTCTTGTTATGCTGTTAGGTTTTACTTTTTCTCTCCAGGGACTAGATCTTTCCAACTATCCCAGTTTATATTCCTTGGCGACGTAAGGTCACTTTAACTGGAATTTTTATATGCTTACATTTTAGAATGGGAAACATACATGAAGACAGAAGCCAAAGGAAGTCTTTGGTTGTGATGTGTCCTTTCCCTAGCTAAAGTTCAAATGTCTACAGAGAATGACAGATGAATCAAAACATAAGGCTTATATTAACACAGTCTAAAAACAAATGGTGGGGACAGTAAATGGTTAACTTCAGTACGGGAAACAGTGCCAGAAACCCTTGGCAAGTTACATTTACCCCCACCCCACCGCCATCCCCAACTAGAAACGGAGCAGCTTTGTTTTCTTTCTGGTAAGCAGATGTTTAAGGACACTGACAACATTCTGAGGGAAGGTCAGTCCAGCTGTGTCCATCTCTGCATCTTCATTAGCTAAGTGTGGGACCAAATCCTCCTCCTTCCTGGATTCCTGCCTTCTTCCACCTCCACTTCCATGTCAACGAAACCTGAGGAGATGTAAACACAACACTGAAAATGGCTGGGAGGACTGGCACAGGGTAGAGATCAGCTCCTGCCCACCCAGAGAACGCTTAAGGCAAGATGAAAATAATCGCTCCCTGAGATGACTTCCTGAAGAATGACCTTCTGTGTTTCATTTCCTCTGCTCTTTCAACAGTCCCAACCTCATCACGTCAACATGGTCTTATTAGTCTTAACTTTGTTATGTTTTTGGATTAGTTTTGTTTTTAGTGTGAAGTCACATCTGACAAAAGTGATTTAATCAGGAGAACAATATTTTTATGTAATTATGAATATTATCATATAGTTTCCATTTTCACATTATTTGTGCAATTGGAAACAATTCACAATAGCATGATTGTGAATACATTTCTGAACTTGTACATGTCCATGTTATAGATATTATCTGATTCTTTTTTAAGACCCAGTAACTTAAAAAAAAGTATGTTATCCATGGAGACACAGGAAAAGAATGCAGACAATGGAAGTGAATAAACGGGCTTAACATCTAAGACACAGTACAGTGGTAGAAAATAGCACTCCCATTTCCTCCATAAGAAAATTGCAACATCACCATTGTCCTATGAAATCAGATCTGATATCAATATGCAAGGCTCAGGAAACATCTACATAAGAGGGGATGGGAAGATTGTTAGAGCCAAACACAGAGAGAAGCGCCATGAAACACTACCTTGGAGTTGCTATAGTTTGCTCTCTATTACTGTGATAAACACCATGAGCCAAAGCAACTTTTGAGGAGAAAATCAACTTTTGTTTTGCACTCTGAGGTCACAGTCCATCACTGAAGGAAATCAGGGCAGGAACTCAAGGTAGGAACAGTAGCAAACTGTGGAGGAACACTGCTTACTGGCTTGTTGTCTGGCTTCTGCTCAGCCTGCTTTCTTACACAGTTCAGTACTATCTGCCTAGGGATGATGCCACCCACATTGGACTGGGCCTTCCCAGATCAATCAGCAATCAAGAAAATGCCTCACAGAAGTGACCACAGGCCAATCTGATCAAGAGCATTCTTCACTCGAGGTCCCCTCTTCCCAGGTGTGTCAAATTGACAAGAAAACTAATGAGGATAGGGACATAACATTGCCATGACAATCAAGAACTTATAACAGGTATAGTTGCTTGCAGATGGCCTACAGAAGACTGCACCAGAGAACCTTCTACCATAGATGAGGAAAGAACTCATGAGACTCCTTCCTTCCCAAGGGAGGGCAGGACAGTGAAGGCTGCTGGAAGAGAGGACATCATGGTGTTCAGTGATGTTGACCTCGATCAGTTACTCATGGTCCAGTAGCTAGCTGCATTCCCATGGCTGTGTGCATGGGCCTTGTAAAGGCCAGTAGGTCAGAAAGCAAAGTCAAACGTGAAAGTTGGGTAGAGACTTCTTGGGAGGAAGGGTGGAGGAGTGGAGGATTGTAAGGAGAGTGTAACCAGAATGTTTATATACAATCATGAAATTGCCAAAGAACAAGCAAGGCTCCTGGAGCAGATGTATCTCTGATCTCTTATTCTGATGAAGCAAACACCCCAGAGGCACTTTTTCTTGAAGTGAAGGCTAGCAGCTTCTGTCACACTCTCTTTTCCAAGACCATACTTAGTTATGGGCTGTTTTACACTCACAGAAAGAGGCGGGTACTGAGGTACAAAAGGAAAACTTCCTAAGCAACTGAATGATTGAAAGATGAGGGACAGGGCAGGGTACAGTGACACACATCTGTAATACCAGCACTTGAGCGTCAGAGACAGGAGGATTTCAATTTCCAGTACAGCCTAGGCTACATAGCAAGGCAGCAAAACCTCCATCTCAAAATAAAAACTTCAACAACAATAGCAAACCCATGATCCCATTTATATCAAAGAAAGGTCACCAAATTACCTTGTTTCTTCACAATAGAAACAGCTTCTTCACCATGGCCGCATTAGAGATGCTATCCTCTAAGTAAACTTCTGCTTCTTCCTGGGAGTTACAAGGCATCAGTTTCTTTCACCAGAGATTTTCACTAATAGAGATATAGTTTGATGACTAAATGTATAAAATATAATATAGCTATAAACTATTTATATATAAAAATCAACTACTGCAGGTTCCTGTATACAGAGAAACACAAGTTTCACAGGTGGACAGTTAGCTCCTTGAATGTCCCAAGCAGGTGCCTGTGAGCCTTGCTCTTCCCACCCCCCTCTCCTTTGAAAACCATAAATTACCTTCCTAAAGCTATCCACCAAGGTCTATTCCCTCCTTTGGATAATTTATTATGCCAGACTTATTGCTAAGGCTGATCACCAAGGTCCAACTATCAAAGTATTAAATTAAAGTTCAGCAATCAAAATCCCCCTTTTGGCTACCCTAATTAACATGCCCAATGAAAACTAACCACTTTATCCTAGCACAGGGGTTCCCCTTTTCTCTTTATAAGCTGCTGTTTCCCTTCTGTCTTCTCTCTCTGCAGAAGCAGTCTTTTGACCCTCTGGGGCAAACATTCTTTCCCTCTCTCTTGCTCCTTTCCTCTCCTCCCTCATCCTCTATCTCCTGTCTGTCTCTTGTTCCCTGACCTTTGTCCTCGTGAGGCAAATAAATCTCCTTCATGCTGAGAACTTGTTCTTGGGATGTCTGTGCTGATTTCAGCCCTTTAACTCCTAATATATTCTAAATTAATTTGGAAATATGTTATAAAATTTAAATATACAGATCTCTGGATAAGGCCACTTAATGTGTGGAAATCTATTTACCCATATAGACATGGATACATATATGCCATATAAGACATGAAGCAGAGTAAACGGTCATCAGCAGAGAAATGTCTGAAGAGCAAGGCCTTACCACACTATGTCATGCCATTCAGTCACTAATAAGATTGAAGAAGGCTCTGCAGCATATTGCTGCAAGGTTTTCATCACAGACAGTTCCGTGAGAAAGCAAGACACAGGGAAAACACAATTCAATCTCACGTTTTAACAATAGTAATTTCCAAGAGTCATGTGTATGTAGAATTATTACTTGAGTGAATAAAACATGTAAACTTGTGCATAAGAGATTATTAATATATTCTGTCATGGTGGGAAAGGAGGTCGATAGACCACAAGAGGAAGAGGAAATAGTCACACCCCACCCTAAAAGGGGAGAAGCTGTGTTGGTGAGGAGATAGTCATGGGCTGCATTAGGTAGGAGCATGCATAGGCATGAATGTGTAGCCACAATTGTAAAGATTTTAATTTAAGGAATTTATCTAACAACATAGTGTTGTCTTACTAACAAATGTGTGAGGGCCTGGAAAGCAACATAGTAAGGGTGATTTTCTCTCTCTCTGAATTCTCCTTCAGTCTGAAAAATGTACACTTAAATTCTTGGTTGTTTTCTCAGTGTGAATATGTAGCCTTGAGCTTGTCTCTCTTCCTCACGTGCATGAGACTTCAGGACTTTTACCTTGGAGAAGCATATTCTATTTGTCTGCTACTTGTGCCAGAATGTGGCTCTGCTTCGTGTGTGGGACAGCTGGATGTCTGTTCTCTCTCCTTGACAGTCTCAGCCAGAGTGTCTCTATCTGGTATCCTAGAGCCTCTGAAAAGTTGGACGGCAGGTCTGTCTGCTGACACCACCATGCTGCTCCTACCACTACTGTTCTAGAGTATAACTCAAGGATAGTGTGAAACTTCCAGAAATAGTCTTCCTACTTAGGATTCAGTTAGCTGTCTGTGATGCTTTGCCTTTCCATATGAATTTTTATTTACATTGTCATGGTTCTATGAAGAATGTTAATAGAATTTTTACTGAGATTGCATTGTCGATTACATTTGGGAATGCTGATGAGGATTGGGAAAACAGGAAATCTATTCACTGGTAGTGGGAGTACAAACTGTATCGCCATTATAGAAATAAATATGAAAGTTAAAACTTCAAAGAGAAATACCACACGATGCCTGAGCATATACACAAAGGATTCCATGTCCCACCAGAGAGAAGCTTCCCTTCTCAGTTCATTGCTGCCTTATTCAGAATTGAGAGGAAATGGAACCAGAAAGCTGTCTACCAACAGGTGAAGAAATAGTGAAAAAGAAAATTTCATTATTCACAAAAAAAAGTAAAATAATGGCATTGGCAGGAAAATGAATGGATACAGAAAATGTTATAATAAATGTGGTATCTCAGACTTAGAAAGATAAATACTATATATTCTCTTCATGTGTGTCCTATGTGGGTATAGGACATGAAACTAGAAAGAACAGTGTGTAGTGCGTAGCTGTTCCAGCTTTGACCTGGAAGTACTACCCCCACTGAGACTTCTGGTAACTGTCATGCCTACGAGGCTGAGCCGAGACAGGAGCCCCAAAGACCTGAGATCCAGATGTGCCGGCTCTCTTGGTTCCTGGATCCTGGATGCTGGACATAGACCAAGCAGAGTTCTCCAGAGAACACTGCTGGACCGCATGTGTTACACCTTTCCCAGACCCTGTAACCTATCCCTTTACTTGTGAGTCACCCCATAAAATAAACCTCCCTTTTAACTACGTGGAGTGGCCTTAATACTTCCACCAATAACAGTGAGGGGACAAAGATGCATTGATGTTGGGAGGGGCAGAGGTAGAACACAGCTGATATGAAAGTGGGTAAGAGACTCTCATGGGTGGAGGGCACAGGGGGTGCAGGAGGTCATGGAGGAGAAGAGGAGGAGGAGGATCAAGGAAACAAAATTATGTTTGAACATGCCATAATGAAATCTCACGTTACTACTCAAAACATACAAATGTTTTACAGGCAGGCAAAACTCAAACACGTGGTAGACAGAGAAAGAGCCCATCATACCACCCTCTGTCCTTGCTCAGGTCTGGAGGCACTGTCCTTCTCCATGCCTCCAGTTTCTCTCTGTGGCTGCAAAGCTGGCTTCCTCCCAATTTTCCCTCCTGACAGACTGCTTTGGCATGTGAAGGTCAGGTGTGGTCCTTCGCATGGGATTTTCTTCAGCAGATGCTTGCACTTCAGATTATAAAAATACTAATACTCCTCCATCAGTACTGGGGAAAACTCAGGGACATTGCATTACCTCCTGTACTTTCTCCAGCACTTTAAATAGTACATGTGTTTAGTGTATCTTCCTCTGCTATGCAAGTCTGTTGTAGTCCTCTGGCCATGGCAGCAGCCACAGGTCTAGATGGCCCTGCAGTTGAACTCATGGCTTCATACTCTTTTTCCTTCACCCTAAGTTGCTTGTGATTTGTGGACAAATCCTGGTGGCATGTTTAGTGTAGGAGAAAAATGACAGTATGTATTATTCAGCTATCATCTGTCTTTAGTTCTCTTATACGTCAGGCTCTTTGAATGACTGAAAAAGAATCCAAAGATAGGTCTAGTTTGAAAAAGTGAGCTCTCCCCCACTCTGTTAGTTTCTGGAAGAAAGATGCAGTACTGTCTAAGTAAAAGGATCTTGGCGACATTGCTTATGCTTAGGATAATTGAGCTGTATAATTTTATGGTTTAATAAATGTTCGGTGAATTGAATTTCTTAGTTGAAAGGATCCTGGAACCAGTGCTTCTGGCCATGATGATTTAGTTTGCTATGGTAGATCACTCTCATAGAGAGTAATAATAAAATTTAAATCTAAATAGGGAAAAGAAAAGTCTGGAGGCATTTAGGAGCAAACAGGAGTTAAGATGCTCAAGAAAAAAAAAAAGGTCAGAGATGAGTCATCCTTGAATGAATGCCTTCTGCCTCAGCAAATACTGATTTTTGGCCCAGCCTGAATTTGGAGCAATGGTGACCAGAAGCATGGCTAAGAACACAGGGCATATTTAAAGAACAGTGGAGAGGTCCTAGCATGTCTGAAGCGGAGGACATGGTGAGAGACAGGAGCAGTACCTATACAGATAATAACCAAATATTTTCACATACTTGTGGAAGACATTATGCTACACACTTAACATTGTTTAAAATGCTAAACAGCATAAATGTAAAGAATCATATTCCTAACACAATCGTAACGCCTACCCTGAAAGGAAAATAATTTCTTAAAAAGCAACCATAGAGACACATTAGCGTAGATGGAGCAAAGAGGCTCTGGCTGACTTTCCAATAGATATGACAGCTCCACCTGAAAGACAGTGGCCTTTTAAAATATTGTTGCAAAACCATCATTGGAGAATCACTTCTGATATTAAGTTTTAAAAGTTGCCTTTTGAGGTTAAAGGAAATATTTAGGTTTTCAGATATCAAAAACTGAAACAATGTGATGTTTCTACAATGGGGACTTGAAAATACGAGAAAGAAAAAGAGTGAAGGGAGATTACTGGATAACAGGTTTCAGGTTTCTGTTTTGTTTCTCTTGATTTTGATTGTAAAGCTGTGATTTGCTTCAGGCCAAGAATGAATAGAAACCCTGTAGCTGACTAACAGTATTATACAGCAAGGTTTCAAAAGTAAGCCAATAATGACTAGGACCTGATCAGTAGCTCCTTGGTTCTGCAGAAATGAAGACTAAGCTGTTTTATGTGAGAGTTCCAACCTTTTTATGGCTTCAAAGCACACATCTTTTGTAGATTTGTCTTCTAACTCAGGGAACCACTGGTGCATCTACCTATGCAACTTGAAGACAGTTATGTTCTGCAAATATTCAAGAACAGTGTCAGGTGCAAACCCTGCAAAATAAATGGATCCAATTCATTATTTAAAAAAACATTAAAATGAAAAGTAAAAGTAGGTTACACAAACCCATGCACATGCTCAGTATTTTTAAGAACTTGTGTCTCTCTAGGTTGGTCCACAGTCAAGTACAATCTCAGCTGACACCCTGGTTGGATATTTAACTTCTTTGAAATCTCATTCAAAGCTTACATATAAAAGCATAAATGCCCAAAATAGCTAAGATGCTCCTAGAGAAAACAAGCAAAGTCATACAACTAATTGTCAAGCCCTATTGAAGTCAGCTGAGACGCTACCTTCTCAAGGTTGCAAAATCACAAGTACAGCAATGGAGACCATAGTGGTAAACTGTACACATAACTATAAACAACAAACCATGCTTCATAGTTTAACCACCATACAAAAAGCACTACTGGACAGATTGAAAACCCACTTGATGAGAGTCAAGTGATAAAGCACATGGATGGGGGCATCAATACAATGGAGGAAGCAGAGACTTCTAAGTAGGTGGTAAAAATCCATAACTCAACAGAAATAATTATAAATTAAATATTAAAACTAAGAACTTCCTCTTATTAAAGACACCATTAAGAGTGTGAGAAAGGAATCCTCCAACTAAGGAGAACATATTCATAGGAAATATCCAAGAGAGGGTTCACTGAATATCTTTGAAATTAAAAAGAAAAAGTCTGAGAGCTGACTAGAAAGATTGGCAAAAGGCTTGGTAACTTCCTTCAGAATCACCACAGCCAGTAAGCACACAAAGTGATGCTCAACCTCATTAGCAATCAAGAAAACAACCCCCCATTGCCTAAGTTGACTCATGCAGTAACATTTGCACACACACACAAAAAAAAACCCTTATTTATATGTTCATTAAAATGATGTTGTTATATGACTTCCTAAAGAGACATGAAAAATTAAATCTGTTCACTACAGGTAGGGACCCAATGATAGATCAGTTAGAGAACCACTAGATTTATTGAGTGACTCATAGGAATATAGATGAGGAGTTACTTAGTGGAGCATGGGTGACTCAAAGGCAGCTGCATCATCAAAAAGCCCTCCCCAGCAAGGGTAAAGACTCATGAATGCTGCATACTAAGAGCTCCTTGTTTGGTTTTCAGGAAGCTTGGCTGGTTGGAGATTCTCTTCTGCCTGGCAACTGTTACTGCTTATCTAACCTTGGGAAGGGGCTTGTGAATCTTGTAAGTTTTAGGAACCTCCTGAGATTTATGAGTTTCATCTGCTTCCCTAGTTTTAAGGACCTTCCTCTTCTCTCCAGGAGGAGATGTTCCAGTTTGGAAGATATAGCTATAAAATCCATGTACCAGAATAGTCTAGCAGTGCTGTTTGTTATGGCCACATGGAATTATGATTTTTAGAAAATCCAAAACAATTCAGGTGTCTAGCAAGAATAGAATGAATAATTTAATTGTGTTTTTAACCAAATGTAACACTTTCAGCAAACAAAACCACCCAATCAGTGGAAATAAATGTCACAAATAAAATTTTGAAAAAATAAAACAGACAAAAGAGGGCATATTTTATAATTCTATTTGTATTTTTTCTAAATGAAACTGAATGCGATCTATGTTATTAGAGATGTGGACCATGGTTACCTTGTGAGAGGTAGCAACCCAAAGAGGCAAGATATTAGCATTAAGTGTCATTGGTTTCTTGTTTTATATGTATGTGATAATTGTTCATCATTCCTTTTATGAAAATTCATCAAGCTATACATTTAGGAACTGAGCAATTTTAGAATGTACATTATATATTACACTTCAGTGGAATTTAAATAAAAAACAAATAAGCTCAGAGACTGGCAAGATAGTTCTCTGGGTAAGGTGGCTTGCCACCAAGACTGATGACCTGAGTTTGATCCCCAGGACCCACCCAGTGGAAAGGGAGAACCAATTCTAATTGACCTCCACATGTGAACTGTGGTACATATACATTCACAGAGAGAGAGAGAGAGAGAGAGAGAGAGAGAGAGAGAGAGAGAGAGAGAGAGAGAGAGAGAGAGAGAAGAAATGTAATGAAGATATCAGTGTTGGAGGTGGCAGTACCCTTTGTGTCCATGGCTGTAGAGAAAGGGCATTCACAGGAATTTCCACTGTCTTCTATTTCAGTCAGCAGTGATTTCCACAGGATGTTTCAATCACCAGATAATTCAAGTCACTGCAGCTTGCTGCTGTTGATAAATCCTTTGAACACAAGGACATTTATCAAAATTCTTGCAGAAGAAGCTATGGGGAAGGTTTTTTGTTGTTTTTTTTTTAAATATGTTTCTGGCATATAAATTAGACAATTGCTTCTTAAAGCAATCTAATGTTTATAGGCACATTGAAACACTAATGAATAGATAGATTTGGATAGCTGGACAGGCACTCCTGCCAATGATGGAGTGGTGCAAGGAGCTAAAATGTTCTGGAATGGCAGGCATGCCCAGCTCCAATCTTGGCATTTGACCATCAAAATGGTGAAAAGGCACACCACATGCCAAATAGGCCCCTGCTGACCAAATGGCCTTTAGAAATCCCACTGCGGAATAAATTATTTAAACCTTTTCAAGTTGGCTGTCTGTTACAGTAATTACGGAGTGCATACTGGATCTTGAATCTGACTTCAAAGTACTTTAGTTCACATTGTGTCATAGGGGACTCTGTATTATAGCAGCTGGGAGTGCTGGCCTGAGAAGACTGACCTTTTTGTGTTTTTCTGCATGAAGAATTGGCAGGCTCACTCTCCATAATATTTATCACTTCAGTCAGGAAGAAACTCTGCTGGAGAAGGGGGTTGCCCATTCTTAATAGTACAGAAGAAAAGGAAAACACAGCTCTTGGCTACTGAATGATAACCTAATTGAAAAGACTTCCCAGTGGTTGGCAGAGGCTTCTTTTCTCAAAATAATCCTCTACAGCATTATTACCATTCTACTGGATAAATTTTTAAAAAGTTTTCTTTTTTTCAGGTACTTGTGAAGGTAACACTTTGGGCAAAGTCACTCTGCCAGTAGACACTAGTTCCTAGAGGAACTTGTCTCATTACCTGCTCTATGCCCAGACAATTTTCCTCATTTGACAACTAACAAACTTTTAATATAGCCCACATGATATTTCCAAATTTGCACTTGTAGCATCATTATTTAATTTAGGTGAGTTGGGTCTTTTTTAAGGGAACACGCTATATCACACTGGAGAAAGATCTGGTCTTGAGGAATCCAGAGGGGTTCAGTACTTGTCTCCGGCTCTGGTCTTGGCAAGTCATTGTCTCAAGAGCTAAACATTCAGCTGTGTGGATGGCCCATGCCTGTAATGCCAACAAGGAGACTCCGGACTTCAAAAACATCCACAGTACACAGAGCTGTTGAGGACAACCTGGATTATATAAGACCCTATCTACAAAAATAAATTTAAAGATTGATTAATTAATTAATAATAAAATCTAAGCATCCATTTTGCTCATTTGCAAAACCAGATGCCTGAACCCAGTACACCATTTTGGAACTGCTTGTAATTATTTTATGGTCTAAACAGTGAGGGCTAAGGCCCACACAGTAGGACAATGCGAAAGACTGAAGCATTGAGTCAAATACCTTATTCTCCTGGAACAGGGCAATGTGTGGAGATCCTGAACTGTTCTTCTGGTGAGGAGGATGTTCATCCTTCTCACTTTGTGTGTGGCAACCAGTCACACAATCTGCTAGGGTATGTGGTGGGCAGTGCCCAGACAGGTCCTAGACACTGACAGGGCAGATAGATGGAATACAAAGCAGTCACAGGGGCATTCCCATGCCCAGAGGGGAGCAATGGCCTCTGTTCAGCCTCAGACTTGGCCAGTTTTTCCCTCCTCTATGACTAAGCAAAAAGTCATCTTTTGGAAGAAAGAGGACAATTGATTGAGTCAGCCTGGCTTGACACTGTCTATGTGATCACCCACGCCAGCATCACCTCTACCAAAGAGCAGTCACCCCATCTTCACTGCACCCTCCTGCCCTCTGCAAAGTCTCTACTTTTCCAGTTGCTTCTCAGGATCATCTTCCATGTTGTGGCCAAATTTAGGATGAGGAGGAGGTAGGGACACAGGATAATTTCCTTCTTCCCTCTGCCCAGCTGTAGCTATGGGGGTCCAAGGAGGAACTGAGAAAGATGCTGGACATCTTAGTGGAATAATTCAGTTCCTGCTGAGTTAATCCCTCCTGTTTCCTGTCAATAGAGTTTCATGCCAGGTTACACAATGGAGACTAGAAATAAGCCATGTCAGATGAAATATTAGAAGTGCTAGCCCAGATGAGCTCAACTCGTGACACTTTGGTAATTAAGTCACAAATCCCTTCTCTCAATTAACAGAATAAATCCAGAGTGCTTACCAGACAACTATTAGAGTCCATGGATACAAATGTAAGCTACAACCTCTGCCATCAAGGACACTGTCATCCAAAAGGGCAGCATATGTCAGGGTCAGGGTTGTATCATTCATTCCTCCTTCAGTCATTCAGTGGAGGAGGCTAGACATCTGCATTCTTTCAGCAGACATACTGAGCGTTTAGCACACACAATGAGCAGGTGTCTTCACAGGCTAACAGCAATAACAACATGGAATAGTTAGTATGTGGGTGTCTAGAATAGCTCCAATAGTGAAAACTTACTCAAAAACCAAGGGCAACACTGTGCTAGCCACTGGAGACACACTCATGAACAAGACACACAAGAAGAAAGCCTTCATGGAGTTCTCCCAGAGCCAGACAAATATGGAAGACTATTATAGATGTTGGTAGTGCTGAAGTGAGTACTAATAAATATCATTAATGATGAGTATTACCTAACAGTCATCAAAACACCTATCAATGATTAAGTTATCACATGCCCAGCAGGATGCCTTTCATGGTACTTTTTTTTCTGAATCCACAAACACTAAGGAACTCATTGATACCTGATTTGTAAAGAATAAAAATGAGATACAGATAATAAATGAACTTTCCCAAGAGCAAACAACATGTGCTTGAAAAAGCATCAATCTGAACACAGTCCTTTATCCTACAACTCAGTGCCGAATACACGCTGTACAGAGTGAGGATAGAAAGTACTCTGAGTTGGACAGGTTTAGGGATCACTCAGAGAAGAGAAGAAGCCTGGGGTAGGTCTTGATGACCTGGGGAGAAGCTGAGAGAGACTGTAGCTAGAGTTTTTCGCCTTGCCCACAGTCAGGACAAATCTCTGTCACCCGCCAGTCCCACAGCCGCTCAGACCCAACCAAGTAAACACAGAGACTTATATTGCTCACAGACTGTATGACCGTGGCAGGCTTCTTGCTAACTGTGCTTATAGCTTAAATTAATCCATTTCCATAAATCTATACCTTGCCATGTGGCTGGTAGCTTACCGGCATCTTTACATGCTGCTGGTCATGGCGGCGGCTGCAGTGTCTCTCCACCTCAGCCTTCCGCTTCCCAGAATTCTCCTCTCTCCTTGTCCCACCTACTTCCTGCCTGGCCACTGGCCAATCAGTGTTTTATTTGACATATAGTCCATCCCACAGCAAGAGACCTACTTGGCAGAGCAGAATTCCACTGTTATGGTTTCTCCACATTTAGTAAGGGACTGTATATGAGTAAGTTACACTTTCAGTGATGATTTAATTCTAATTAAACTTGGACTTCCTTACACACAGCCTCCACCACTGTCCTACCCTCAGGCCCCAGTGCAAAGAAGAGAGGATGGGAAGAATTGTTCTGTGAAGTTGACCAGAAGCCCAAATTTCCCCGACTTTTTGAAATCCTCCAGGCACTGCAAAGCCTTTCCAATAACTGAGGATTCCCCAACAGCCATGGTGGACAATTCAGCCATCTATACTTGCTCAGAGCACACAAACGTCAGAAAAACTCAGCAATGAATGTCTTCCTCGGCACACTTTGACTGCAGTTAGTAAAACAGACTCATATGCTAGTGACCAGTAGTGAAAATGGTGGAGAAACTAGGTCTTGGAATTGCTTATCTCCTTGTTTGCTGGGTCTTCAAGAATTAAGAAAATTATAGACAAGGCTCAGTCAATGAGGTGCTTACCTTGCAAGCATGAGAACCTAAGTTTAATACCCAGAAACCATATAAAAAGGAAAGGCACTGGGCTGATGAGAAAGTTCAGCGGCTAAAAGTCCTTGATCACAGGTTTGACGACCTCAGTTTAATGCAGAAACACATGGAGGAAAAAGAGACAACTGGAAAGGGGTACAGTAGAGCTGGCATGGAACCCCAGAACTGGCCTAGCCTAATTTGTGAGTTCCAAGGCTGTGAGAGACCTATCTAAAAAGAAGGGAATAGTACCTAAGAAGTGACAACAATATTGTTCTCTGTCCTTCCTGTACATGCATACACATGTGCACATATATCCACACACAAACACACACACATACATCAACATCCACAGACATTAACAAATACACACATAAGAGAAGGCAACAAAACACAAGAAAAACTTGTTCATGACTTGTTTGGGCAGCCATATTTTTGAGGAATCATGAGTGAAGCTCCCCTGTCACTTCTAGGGAACACGGTCTCAGAGAAGGTTTCTTGGTCCTCTGGCTCTTACAATCTTTGCGACCCCTCTACTATGATGGTCCCTGATCCTTAGGTACACGAGTTGTGTGGTAGATGTGTCTACTGGGCTGAGCATGGCCTGGTCACCTGTTCTCTGTATTTTGATCAGTTGTGTTATGGAATAGTTTCTGTCTGTTCCAAGGAGAAGTTTCTTTGATGAGGGGTCAGAGCTACAGTTGAATAAGTACAGTACCAACAGATATGGCAACATGGAAGGAGAGACCTCACCATAACTGCGGCATGCTGAGAGCAAGAGAAATGAGGAAAACTCTTCACCCGGGATGAGCCCTGTAATTGAGGGGTCAGCTCTGAAATCATAGATGTATAATAATGCTAAAGCTACTGAGCAGATTCGATTTAGGGACATATATGTACATATGTGTAACAATAACAATCAAAGACAAAGAGGCAGTGAATTCCAGAGAGAGTGGCGGGGGGGGGGGGGGGGGCGGGGACATAGGAGGGATTGGAGGGAGTAGAGAAAAAGGGATAAATGAAATAATCACATTTTAATTTTAATCTTTAGTAAACAAAATAAATAGTTGAGAAAAGAAATCAGGCAGCTCAAGAGTGACAAGCATACCGCATCTGTTTAAGAGAGTGGGAGTGTGTAGCCATCAGTGTAGGCGTGATGAGATGAGGTAGAAATCCACAGTACCAGGAGGAGCGCTCCAGAAAATTTCCCCCAGGAAGCCTTGGGGAGTTTTCAGTAGCTAAAGTAGAGAGGAATTTTCTGGAGGTCTGAGCAAAGCAGTGGAGTGTAAAAAGATACAAGAACAGACTTCAGATGAGTTAGCTCAGTTGAGGCGAGGGTGAGAGAAAGGGCTGGAAGAGAGAGAAAGCTGGAGGGAAGCCATAGGGGAGATCTGGAAGCCATTTACAGAATCTATATAAACATCTGGATCATTAAAATGAAGCAGAAGACATACATCATTGATGCGGAAGTATTCTCATACTCTTTTTACACATGACTTAGGAGTTCATCAAGTCATTTTTGAAATCCTATAACAAAACAATGAAAAATGAGATTGGTGCACAGTGAGCAAAGCACGTGTTGTAGCCAGACATGGTGGTATACACCTATCACCTCATCATTTGGGAGAGTGTGGCCAGAGGAGAGGCAAGAGTTCATGACTATCTTGAGTTATGTGATGAGGTCCAAGCCAGCCTAGACTGCGTGGTGACACTCGATCTCAAAACAACAATCAAAAACAAAAGTACCTGTATTCATAGATCTGGTCCCTTCAAGTGTAACCCAACCACATTTTCATTTTAGATAGGGAGCCAGGTGGAAGGGTGAGGCTGAGGATGGGAAGACTCCATGCCCAGGAGCTTCACAGACAAAGCACACACACTCTACCACTGAGCTGTGCTCCCATCCCCAGATTCTTAATGGAAATACTGTCTCATAAACATGTAATTGTATCAGTATTTAAGGACACATTCAACTAAGGCTGATGTCTCTTTAAAACAGTTTTCTAATCCAACAAGATTAGGTCTGTGAGAACAGACCTAAAGTGGGTTTTTTTAGGGGAGGATTGTTTTGTTGTTTTCATTGTTGTTCATGTTGTTGTTGTCTTCCAGTATAAGTACATATGGCTGGAACTGACTCCTGTGGTATAATTTTGTTTATTTGGCATGGTGGCTTGGGTGCTTGTCACTGTTTCTAGTGTAGAATGGTTGGTTTTCCATGTGTGAGTAGGATTCTATAACTGATCTATATGGACCCTCTCCTAGAAATGGGCTGATTCCAGCAGTCTACACCATTACAGCTACTGCTATAACTAACACTGGGCATATTGTCCTTGTGAGTGCCTGATGTCTTGAAGGAGAGCCTCTAAGAGAGATCATTACTGAATGGGAAATTATACTATCTGTAATTTTAGTTTATTTTTTTCCAGCTTGTAATAGGTGGCAAACTGTTTGGAAGCACTCTGGCAGCACACAGGAGGTGCCTGACTGACTGCCATCCTTCAATTACTCCAATGCTGTGAGCAAGGTCTTTGTGTCCCACTCTAGTTCACAGAAATGGCCTATTCCTTGTGGCTTAATATAACACTTTCCCTGATACTCATCTGATAACTAATGGATCTTACCTTGTGCTTTCCTTATTTTATATGATTTCATCTTCTCTTCCTATGTAGACATCAAACTCATCTTGAGCACTAGCCTTATTCTATAAACGTTTGCATATCCAAGTATCTGTGTTATCAGAAATAGAAGCAATCCAGCTGATATGAGATAAATCATGAAGGGAGAAATTAGTCTGGATTTCTGAGCCTTTGGAACATGACACAACACAGAGTGCTTGCAGGCATCACAGTTGCTGGGAAATATTACTGCTGGCATATCTCAAGGGACAGAGATTCATGACAGCTCAAAGGGAATGCACCCTATGCATTTTGATAAGGGTTTTAGTTTCTTACACCTGCTAGTCATGGCTCCTCCCTCTTTGCTGCTTCCAATGGGCCTATAAATACTGGAGCAGTGTCTTAATGACTAGGCAAGCACACAATAGTCAGCCCCCTTCCATGGTCTGGTCTGCGGTCTGTATTGATGTAACATCTCCCTTGGTTGGCAAAGTGAAATGAGATTTTCTTCTCTCCTAAATTTTGGTCCTCACAACAGACTCCTGGTCTGAGAATTGACCTGGAAGGACACCTAACTTGGGAATCACCTGGTAGTTCCCTATGCTATGAAAAAAAATAGTTAATAACAGAGTGAGAAAATGGCAGCATCCTAAGAATTGCCTATTTACAGCATTTTCCAGCTTAGCAACCTCCATTGTTAAAGTACCAGATAACCAAGAAGAAAATGTTAGCCCCATAAATCCAAGGGACTTAACACCAGCACTAGCAATGGGCCAGTTCACACTCATCTCAAAGAACCACATGCAGTTGATTTTGTGGAGACTGACTCCCTTCTTCCCAAGCCCAGTCTTACAGAGTTGGGGCAGGACCTAGCTGTGATGCATTTGATGTTGGTTTTGTCTTTTCAAGATAATAGATCTTCTGTCCATATTCAAAACAATGAACCATCAGGAACTTTTGCCAATTTTAAACTTGACAAAGCTGTGATCAGTAAATCTTTTTAATAATTCCAACCTGTTCCAGTTTTATATGCCAAGGGACCACTAAGAATTGTGATTAGGTTTTCTAAAAGGCTACAAGCAAAAAGAAGTGCAAAATTAACAAGCATAATCTTTAAATCTATATCGATGCAAAGGAAACAAACAAGGTCATAATTCAGAAACCTGCTGAGGTAGCCTTTTATCTTTTTTGATAACATCAAATCTCTAGCAGTTAATTGAAGAATCAAGTCTAAATTTTCCACTTTCCTGCATGGCTTGTTCAGTGCTGTTTCCACAGTTTCTATGAAAACCACTCACTCATTAAATGATCATCACTGAACAATGAGAATAGTGGTTGTGGTGGTGAGCACAGAGGTGGGGTTGGATAAGACTTGGGATGTGTGAATACGGTGGCCCAGTCTTTCTTCCCTCCATCTTCTAAGCACAGGCACAGAATTTCAGAGAGCCTCAGCAGGGATGATATCCTTACAGCCCAGACATTTGATGAATTGTTTCTTTTCATGTGATATAACCATATATCAAATGATGCACGTTCGTTGAGAAAACACAAGAAAAACTTCTGCTTTGCTTACAATTATCAACACACACATCCCAAAGGAAGTTAAAAATTTCATCACACACACTTAACATTTTGTCTTCTAAAACAGAGATAATAATAAAAAATTTTCAAATGCATGGCACATGAGTCAGCAGACACAGCTGTCTTCTCCTGTTTCTTTATAATATCTAAGAAGTCCATGGAGCAGTCCTTTATTCTGAAAGATACTGTGGGTGCACATTATCTGTTAATTAATATTCAGTGCTCTATAATATTCATCTTCGAGATATTTTGTCATTCCTTCCTTGGAAAATGAACATGAGTAGGCCATGATGGTGTAAACTCAAACCTTGAAGAGTGGATTTCATTTACATATTTACTGTTACTAGTCATTAGTGGTCAGCAATTATCCAGATTAGTGCCAGTTACCTTGACTTTTGCAACACAATTCATTGATGGCCACCATCTTAAATGAATCATAGCACTTTTCCAAACACTGAGATGTTGCCCCAAGAGGTAAAATGAAAAACTAGTTTCATCAGTTTGGCAAGGGGTTTTAAAAATCTATCTAAAAAATCTATCTATTTTTAAAAAATCTAGTCTATTTAAAAATTAAGACTAAGAAACTTTAGATAAATATTTTCCAGGATGATGCAGTGTCGTGGTTTGTTCATGTAGACTCCAATATGGCACTGTCTTCTGAGCATCCTAATCAGGAGCTCATTACAGAATGACCTTAGTTACTTAGGCCTTAGCTATTGGAACCAGGTCAGTGCATTCTTAATGCAGGTTCATATGGAGAATTTAGCTCAAAAAATCTATTTTTAAGCATTTCTCTTGCTGCTGCTGCTGCTACTGCTGCTGCTGCTGCTGCTGCTGCTGCTGCTGCTGCTGCTGCTGCTGCAGCAACCCTAGGCTCACAAAGAGCAAAGACATCACTTGTGTACATGAGGAAGTGTGCTGTTGAATCATTGGAGAATGGGTGTTAAAGGGCGCCTCTCTACCTTCGATCTCAGGGTTCTAGTGTGGAATGTGAAATCAGTCTACCCTTGTGTTAACTAACTCCTGTTTGCTGTGATAAAATCCCATAACCAAGTCAGTCAGGAAAAATAAAATTTATCTTGGCTTACAATGGTGAGAGTCCATCATGTCGGGTAGACAGAACCAAGCAGCCGGCATGGGGGCAGGAGCGGGAAGCTGAGATCTCTCATTTTCAAAGCAAGCATGAACTAGAGAGAAAGCTAGAAGTGAGATAAAGCTATAGTCTCTCAAAGCCAGCCCTCAGTGACACACTTCCTCCAACAAAGTCACACTCCTAAACCTCCCCAAACAGTGCCAACTGGGGACCAAGTGTTCAAATACCCAAACCCATGGAGGACATTTCTCACTCAAACCACCTTAACCCTCCTTTCCACTTAGTTGGCAAAAGGCTTTATTTCAGGATATGGTATTTATTGTACTGAACCCACAACCCAGTTGAGTTAAATAATATGTTAAAACTGTTTCATTCTAACAGACATATGCTGGAGCATTGTCAGTTTCAATTTGTACAGGTATACTCCTGATGGCCATGACTTCTAGCAAATGAGTGATTATAGAATCAGCTTTTTCAGAACTTAAAGCAGTTGCCCATTGAAATCCTGAATAAGTATCAATGATATGGTGTACATAATTCAATTTTCCAAATTCTGCAAAGGGAAACACATCCATTTGCCAGATTTCATTCCTCTGAGTACCCTTTGGGTTACATCCTGCTGGTACTGGCATCTGATTATAAAAGGAACAAGTAGGACATTTCCTTACAATTTCCTTGGCTTGTTGCCAGGTTATGGAAAAATCCTTTTTTAAACCTTTACTATTGACATGATGTTTTTTATGAAATTCTGAGGCCTCCAGAACATTTCCTGTCAACGTATCAATCTCATCATATCTTGTGCTAGAGAGCCTGTTAGACCCATATGGGATCAGATGTGAGTTATGGATAAAAGATGACTCCTTTCCTGGTTATATCTTGTAAGTGAATAAATAGTGAAGTTAATTCTGAAGCATCAGGGATAAATTCTGCAGTCTCAAAAGTAATACCACTCTTTCAGCATACTGAGAGTCACGTTGGATGCCAAATGTAGATATAATTGTCTTATTAAATAAGAAACACAGAGCCAAATGCAGAGTTAAAAGCCCAAGAGGTCAGAGCAGTAGCTAAGAGCTGAGAACAAGACTGCCTTCTTATCACCTACTGCCGCTGCCGTCCTTCCCCTGAGAAAGAGACCTACTTCCTGTGTATCTGTCTTTCTATTGACTTTCTGTTCTGCCTTCTCATTGGTTATAAACTTAACCGCATGACCTCCTCGTCACTGCCTGTCTATACAAACCTCCAGGTCTTCTACGGTTGGTATTGAGATTAAAGGTATGTGTCTCCATGCTGGTGGTGTCCTTGAACACATAGAGATCTGGCTGTCATGTGATTGAGATTAAGGACATGTGCTACCACTGCCAGACTTCTGCTATGATTTTCTATTAGCTCTGACCCCCAGGCAACTTTGTTTATTAACATACAAATAAAATCACATTTCAGCACAAATAAAATATCACCATACATGTGGGCGACAGCTCTAATAAAAATCTCTGGGCTTTAGAATTTGCATTTGGAAATTCAGGATGATCCTGGAGAATCCTCAAGGCCTCCCAGTGAAGGAATGCTGGCACTCTTCTGGTTGCTGTACCTTCTTTCTGTCTACCCTGGGACCAGCCTGCACCTAGGCCATTCTGCCATGTTCAGAGCTGCTGGGGAGGCTAAACTCACCAAGATGACAAAAGCTGCTGGTTCCTCCTTACAAGTAAGATGGCTATTTCACATCCTTGCATGGATTCCTATGAAGATCTACATTACCAAGTATGCTCTGTTCCACAGTTCTAACCTCAAGGACATAATAAAAGAACATAACTTTTCAGGCTACAACTTATGATAGTGTAAGATACCCAAAACTCTGAGAAAGCTGAACAGGCCAGATGTATGTGCATTCAGACACAGATGACACTTTGGATAATGAAAACCCTCACCTGCCAGGGGTGTTGAGGAGTTGGGAACATGCAGAGAAGCTCATGGAGGAGTCAAGACATGCCCATATGTAGAGCAGTGAAGAGTGTTACTGTATGAACCATGTGGGAGAGGCTGAGAAGCATCGAGTGGAGCTGTGGAGACCTTCAAATATGAGGGGCACAGGAGTGGAGCTGTAGAGCCCGTCAAGGGTGAGGAGCATGGGAATGGAGCTGTAGAGACCTTCAAGAGTGAGGAGCATGGGATACTGGGTTAGGCCAATATCCTATCAGGGATAGAGGATGTGGGTTACTTCTCAGATGCTTCCCTAGGAGACAAAGGTAAATCACACCTGTGGGATTTCCAATATAAAGGTGCGAAAGCTCTTAGCATGTTCATGAGAATAATTAGGCTTCATTGAAATAATACTATGAAAAAAAATGAGCAATGGATGAATATCATTTGATAATAAAAAAATCCTTCAGTGAGAAACCAAGGATCCTAATACTATTTTATAAACATAATTAAGGGTTTTGGAGAGGAGGTAAAATGAATTTTAAACTCTGTTTGGCTGCCTGGCATCCCTAATATTACTTAGCTCCTTTCAGCGAGGACCAGTTCATGATTTTAAAGCAAAGTGTCATGAATCTGTGATCTCGTGGCAATCTCACTTTATGTGCCTGATATGCTTGCAGGACTGGAGTGTCGGTCAGTTATCTCATTGCTTGCACACATGCCTGCCATCTACATGACTTTTTCAGTCACCTCCGACAGGCATGTTAAATAATTATCATATTACAGATATACCACATAATCCTACAGGCCAAGCAGTTATAGAAAGATCAAACAGAACTCTAAAGGATTGCTAAATAAACAGAAGGAAATAACAAAAAAACCCCAGAAATAGACTGCATAATGCTCTATTAATTTTGAATTTTCTCAATGCTAATGATAAAGGAACAACAGCTGCAGAGAGACATTGGATAATAGAAAAAAACTACAGAATTAAATCAACCTATATACTTTAAGGATGTGCTGACCTCAGAATGGAAACCAGGGTATGTGTTACGTTGGGGACGAGGTTTTGCTTTTGTTTCTACAGGAAAAGATAAGCTGTGGATACCATCAAAATTGATAAAGGCTCGATTTGAACAAGAGAGACCTCTTAATTAGATGAGGTGATAGTTCATCAACCAGCATGACCATCCAATTTAAACTAACTTATACCATTAACACATGCCTTTTCATTTAATCAGATATAACTTGCCAAAAGGGAACTTCCCCAAAATTAGTTTTGGAGAAAGGTTTTTGTTTTTGTCTTTTAGGAGAATGAAGGCTAAGGAATCTGAAGAACACTGGACAAATGAGACATCTGAAGAAAAGGGACAAGTCATCTAGGAAAAAATGTCCCAAGAAAGAGAGTAAAATGGCCTATTGGTATATCATCTATAAAATTTCATAAGTCTTCCTAAATATTTGTTTCTTCTCTTCTCTAAAGAAATTTAACACTATTGGTTTTCTTGTAGTCCCAGTTCAATTAAAATTTAAAGCTGACTTTGGAGTTGGAGAATGGCTCACTCCTTCTTTAAACTCAAGCATGTTGTTATAAGGAAAATGCAAAATCCCTGTATCATGCCAGAAGAAAGAGCCATCTTCTGATATGGGACAGGAGAAAAACCAAATTAATTAAGGGACTATTCTATTACTACTAATCTCAATTCTTTGCTTCTATTCTGATTCTTTAAACTTTTCTTAAAGTATAAATTTTATATCAAAATTTACAATATATATACATATATATGTATGTATTCATGGTCATATAGAGTACTAACTAATTCTAGAAAAAAGGCTTCAATTAGCTGCCTATTCATGTCTTTGTGATCGAGTCTTTATCAGTCTTCTGCAGGAAACCACGGCCAGTCATAACATCAACTGAACCTTCCAGGAGGAAGATGGGGAGCCACAACAACAATAATTCCATGTGGACAATAATAATACCACTAAGCTGACAAACATCATGTACAGATCATCTTTGGACTACAAACTGCTCAGAGCAATTTTGAGATGGCTAGCTGAGATGATCCAGTCTCAAAGACTACTTGAATAAGGACTTGAGATAAGCCCTGAACTTTGGCATTATGCTCAGACTGGACAACAAAGGATATAGCTACCTTTCCTAGAATTTGACAACTAACCCAAAATATTTCACTTCTTTTAATCAAGAGATCTCTCTTATTAGGTCTTTTAATTGCTCTGGGGAGGAGTTTTCCCCATGGTGACATGGAATGAGTAAACCAAATTTGACATGGATCCCCCCAAGGTGTTTCCTGAAGGCAAATGGTTACCTTGTCTGTCCCTTGTTGATCTGCATTCACTGGTCCAATGTCAGCCTTTGCTACACCTTCTGCATATTCCAGATGGAAGGGGCCTTCTGTTTGGATTATTCCTAGAAAAAGCATTGTTTCTAGGAATGCCCTGTCTACAGTACTATTTTAGGTGACCTTGTTTGTCACAATTAAAACACCTGATGTTTTGATTTTTCTTTAAGCCTCTGGAAATAATTTCTTCTACCCAAGCATCATCATCATCATTATGAGATTCAGTATTTGCTGTATCTTGCTTCCATTCCTCTATGAGTGCTGATCTTGCATTTAAAGGCCTAATTACCCTTTTGCATTGTGAATTAGCATTTTCAAAAGCTAAAGATTCAATTATTATTTGTCTAGCTTCTGAATTTGGTATCATTCTATTTACAGTTGAAGTCAATCTTTACAAAAAATCAATTAAGGTTTCTTTGGGGCCTGTATAACTTTAGTAAATGACTCAGTTCTCTGTCTAACCTCTTCAATTCTGTCCCAAGCATTCAAAGCTGCTGCACAGCATAGAGCCAGGGTATGGTCATCATATAGAGATTGTCTTTGTACATCAGCATAATCACCCTTTCCAAAAAGTTTTCTTGGGATATTTCAATACCTCTGGCCTGACTTCATTTCATTATTAAATGGACCTAGCCTCATCTTTCTATCTGGTCCTCCACTGTAATGGAGGACCAGGTTCCAATACTGCTATAACCAAGTCTCTCCAGTCTTGTGGGACACTTCTGTTACTAGTTGATTGTGAATTTAACATCTGCTTCACAAAAGGTGAATGCATACCATATGAGACTATCGCTTCCTTAAATCTCCTCAAATCTAACATTTCCACAGGAATCCAGTCAGCTCTTACACAGCCTTGGGGATACCTGTCTTTTGGCAGTTGTTCCTGTAAGGTGACTGGATAAATTAACATTGGTTGTTTGAAAACCTTGGGCTGTTCCTCTCTAATTTCATAATGCAACGGTGAGGTTGGTTTTACTTTAAATTCCTCTGTCTTGAATATCTCTTTGATCCATTTTAATAAGTTTTTCTCAGACCTGTCTCTTGCCACTCATATCAACCAACTTTTTAAAGATAAACCAAGAATTATCAAACTGATAATGAGAATTATCAAAATGATAATTAACAGTGTCAATCCCAGTTAGATTGATTATCCCTTCATTTAATTGTTCCATTTTTAAACCGTGTATCATGTAATCATACAGAGACCTAACTCCCTCCATCATAATAGTATTTCCCATTTTTTAATATGGGGGAAAAAAGCTCTCTCTTTTTTTTAACTAATTCTCCCCTTTAAGAATTCCCAATTGTCTCACAAAATCTGCTGCTGCTGATGATGATGATGAAAATGACAGTGAAGTGTGAGACTGACTGCTGTTGTGTAGAACAGTAGAAGCCCAAGTAGGTGTCAGGGTAGCTACCTAGTATAGCAGCAGCCCAAAGAAGGGGTCCAGAGAAAGCCCAAAACCCACCAGGAAAGGGAGCCAGCTGTCTGAGAAACTCACACAGGGGATCATGGGGAAGAAGCATGTACAGCAGGAGCTGCCTGGAGGCAGAGCTGGTGAAAAGCCAATTCTGGCAGCATTTGAAGCCCAAGAGCCTGTGAGGTTTGCTGCAGAGAGGCTGCAATTGAAAAATCCCAAACTTGTTCAGAGGGCTTGGGGGAAAAAAAGAAAAGCAAACCACCTAGCCAGCAAGGTGATGACTCCAGTGTGAGCCCCCACATGCAGCTCCAGCATGTGCCAGTAGCAACAAAGCTATAGGTAAATGTCTTTTCATGAATTTGTCCCCCAAAAGTTGGACACCAGATGAAGCATGATCCTAATTAGTCTTATTAATGAAAACTAGGAGTCAGCTATTAGGGTAAAAGCCGACAGATCAAAGAAGCAGTGCAGCAGCCACCAGAGAGTTCTTACCTCTCTCAATCCTCAGACTAAAAGGGGGCTGAGATCTTGTCTTCCTGTCTCTACCTCCTGAGTGCTAGGATTAAAGGCATGAGGCTTCCAAGTGCTGGAGTTAAAGGCATGTACCACCACTACCCAAATCTACGGTTAACTAGTGACAGCTCTGCCCTCTGATCTCTAGGCAAGCTTTTTCTGTCAGAACACAAACAAAATATCACACAACAGTTACAGTGCCACTGTATTAAAGTAGTGGTTCATTAAGGCCACAGCAGACAGAGATGGTTCTGAAGTTGGATGGTTAATTTAGTCCCTGGCCTGAGTCCTTGAATGAAAGAATGAAGAGTAGAACTAAAGTACAGAGGAATAAAAAGCAGATTGGGTGAATCAACTACTGTAACATGTCACCCAGACCACAACCAAGAGTGCTCAAGAGTCATCCATAACTGTGGTGGTTTGAATCTTAAATGCCCCTCATAATCTCTGGCATTTGAATACTTGGTACCTAGCTGGTGGCACTGTTTGGGTAGATTTAGGAGGTATGGCCTTGTTAGAGGATTTATGTTACTGGAGATGGGCTTTGAAGGTTTAGACCCTCACACCATTTTGAGTTTGCTCTCTCTTATTCCTGCTTGCAGTCCAAGATATGAGCTATTAGTTGCTGCTTTAGCTAACATGCCATTACTCCACCAGCATGGACTCTAAACCTCTAGAACCATAAGCCCAAGTAAATTCTTTCTTCTATAAGATGCCTTTGTTATGGTTTTTTCATCACAACCATAGAAAAGTAATGAATTCAGGAGCACAAGCTGACCATGAAGCCACCCACCCTTCTCCCTGTGGCCCATATCTATGTCCATTAAAACCAGAACTTTGCATGAAGTGAAATCCACTTGCTGGAATGAGAATTTTGTATCTGGACACATGGAGAGATGGCTTTGCAAGTATGACACGAGTATAATATGTGTTAGCTAGCTTTGTATAGGGAATTAATTGAGATTAGCATGCTACATATGCACCATGTCTAAGCTAGCTTTGTCGGGACCTACATGACATGGATATGTTACATCTGGGTCCGGATTAACTGACTTTTTAAGAGGACCTAGTTGACTTCTTTTTAGGTGAATTGTCAAAACAAAGTATGACAGAATGGAACTTGGATTGTGAGACTTGGCAAAGAGTAAAAAGTAGAAAGGAATCAGAGAACAATGAGGAAATATCTGCAAGAGAATGGCCTTTTACCAGACCAATGGCAGAGTTGCACAGTCATCCCACACTTAGGGATAGCAATTAGAATCTGCTAAGTGGTGGATTTATTGGCTGACCTCTGTGAACATCTGCCCTGTGCTATGTAGTGTTAGTGTGAGACACAGTGAAATCATTAGATAATAATCCTGCTTTCATGGAAATATAGGTTTAAGTGAAAATGTGCACATAAAATGCTAGGGAGCTGTGATAGTTTGAATGTAATTGACCCCTATATTCTTATATGGAGTGGCACTATTAGGAGGTGTCACCTTGTTAAAGTAGGTATGGTTTTGTTGGAGGAAGTGTGTCACTGTGGTGATGGGCTTTAAGTTCTCCTATGCTCAAGATACTACCCAATTTGAGAGACCATTTCCTGTGATGATATTTTATTTGTGCGTTAATAAAGCTTGCCTGGAGATTAGGAGAAAAGGACAGCCATTTCAAGTAAACAAAAAGTCAGGCAGCACACGCCCTTAATCTGATCACTTATTAGGCAGGGTCTCTGTGTGTTCAAGGCCATACTAGGGAACAGAGCCAAAAGTGGTGACACAAGTCTTTAATTGCAGTACCAACCATAGAGACCTGGATGTCTGTACAGACAGACAGTGACAAGGAAGTTAGGTAGCTGGGCTAAGATAGCCAATGAGAGGGCAGAACAGTAAGGCAATAAAGGCAGGGGTAATACAGGAAGTAACTCTCATTTGGAAGCTGCAGAGTTGATGAGGTAAAGTTGGCTGGTGACTTTCCCTATTTCCCTGATCTCTAAGCCTTTCACCCCTATATTTGGCTCCATGTTTTTTTATTTAATAAGACCATTTAGAAATTTGTCTACAATTTCCTGTTGCCTACTCATCAAGATGTAGCTAGCACCATGTCTGCCTGCATGCTGCCCTGATCCTCACCATGACAATAATGGACTGAACTTCTGAAACTGTAAGCCAGCCACCCCAATTAAGTGTTTTCCTTGTAAGACTTGTCTGGTCATGGTGTCTCTTTACAGCAATAAAAACCCTAAGACAGGCACTAAAGACTAAGCTATGCACTAGGTGTACTGCTCAATAGTGCCTGGGAGCCCATAATAGGAGACACTTCTGGGGAATGATTGAGCAAGTAAAACTGAGGTAAAAACTACTGATATTAAAATGTGAAATGCAGTCCTGTTGTAAGATCTTACAGATTCCAACAGTCCCAAAAGGGACAGCTGACAGGAGAGGACTGCAGGACTTGTGGTACCTTGCCTGGGGAAGAGTTCCTCTCCATGCTTTCCATTTGCTTTAGTCTGTTCTTGACAGTTACCTCCCAATTTCAGAAACAGGACACTGCACACAGAGGTTAAATGTCCTGCCCAAGGTCATAGAACTGGGAAATAACCAGGTCAGGAAGAAAAGCCTGCAGCTATCTGCCTTTAAAAATGCTTCTTTTTCTTTTCTTTGTTTTGAGGCAAGGTCTCACTATACAGACCAGACATGCCTTAAACTCATGGTCCTCTTGCCTCAGCCTCCAGAGTGTTGGGTTTACAGGTGAGCACCACAATACCCAATCAAAACCAAGTTCTTGATGTCAAGTCAGTTAAATGTTGGGGTAGAAATTATTTGTTATGTGGCTGTTCTATCATCTATCTATCTATTTATCTGTCTATCATCTATCTATCTATTTGTCTGTCTGTCTGTCTATCATCTAGCTAGCTAGCTAGCTATCAACTATCTATCTGTCTGTCTGTCTATCATCTATCTATCTATCTCATTCATGCCACATTCTAATAACCTCCCCTCTCTGGATAAGTCACAACTGAACCTATCTCCAGATACAGTCAAATGTTCCTCCTAGGATAAAAGCTTCCCCAGTTAAGACTAACTTAAAGTTTCTTTACACCATGCTATCCTGATAATGACTTTACTTTGGACCTGAATTCAGGAGACAGAAGATATCAACTTTGAAGAATCATTGGTTGTATACTAAAAGATGGAGAGGAATTGGTGAGATGTCTCAGTCAGTGCAGTGCTTGTCCCATAAGCATGAGAATCAGAGTTGAGATCCTGTGATGCTGTCTGTGACTAAGAAATGTCCCCTACAGACTCATGTTTGAACACTTGATCCCCATTCAGTGGTGCTGTATTGAGTGTGTGTGTGAGATCTTTTAGAAACATAGCCTTGTTGAAGCAGTATGTTACTGGGAATAAACTTTGAGTGTTTGTAGTCTAACTCCATTCCATGTTATCTCTGTCTGCTTCCTATATGGGGTCAAATATAATCAGCCAGCTTCCTGCTGCAATGCCATACCATGCCTTCCCCATTGTGACAATTCTGTCCCTCCAGAATCATAAGCTAAATTGAAGTCCTAAGTTTCTTTGGGTCATAGTATCTTATCATAGCAACAGAAAAGTTACTAATACAGATCCCTAGCACCCACATAAAAGCTAGGCACACTGGTAGGTATCCATAAACACACTCTGGGAAGTAGAGACACAGATTTCTAGAGCTTCTTGGTCAGCCAGCATAGTTCAGTAAGAGACCTTTTCTCAGAAGTAAGGTGAAGAGAGATTGACAAAGACACCTAATGTTGACCTCTGACCTCCACATGTAGGCTCATACATGCACATGTCCACACATTGACACCACTCAAATATATATGCATGCATATGCCCCCATTATATACAAGATGCTGAATACTGAACTAAGTAAATACTTAAACACAGACAAAAGCCTGATGCATCAGATTCAGAATACAGGAACATTAGGAAACCACAGAACCAGTCCTGTAAGCCTGCCTAAATTTCATCCCAGGCTAGGGACTTGGTCTTTCCCACAATCTCTCATGCCAAGCAGTATGCTGCTGTTTGCAGGCTCTCCCAGGTGAAGGGTGCCAAGGACCCAGCAGAGAGAGAGTACTCTGCCCTCTGTGACCACCTCCGCATCCAAGTCTGATACAAGCTTGTCTGATCATTGAGCCATGTCACCTGATTGAGTCTTTACTAAAAACTCGAGTAGGAAACTACACATTCCACTTTTAGGTTGCTACAGTGACAAGTGAGGTCTGAAGTCTTCCAATCACGGGAGGAAGATAACACACAGGGATAGCTCAGAGAGGGGGCGAGAGGGACAGAAAGAGATGACAGAAGAAAAAGACAAACATCCACCATCAGTTTTCATCAGACAATGTGTGGAGTGACATTTCAACAAGAAAACAACACCAAGAGCATCTAACGTCCACCTAGATAAGTACTGAAGCAAGCTGAGGAAAGGCAGAGGCATCCACAACGCGGTGATAGAATACTGTGTGCTTATGTTAGTGCTGCAGATGGGGACCTGCCCTGCTTCAGTGGGACAGGCTCACTAGGCGACTTTGTGCAGGAGGAGGAAGGGAACTCTTGGAGGGCAATTCCGTCCTTCGCTACTCCCTTGGGTCCTCAGCTCCGCCCGCCAAGGCAACTTTACTATCACCTTGCTTTCTCATCCCCTCTCCAGACAGTCTCAGTTGCTATCACAACAAATTCCTAAGCGCTGTTAAGTCAGAGAGACTGCACTGCTGACATGAGTGATGAATGTTCCAGCAGTCTTCAAAGCCATGCAGATTTTTCTCTCCTCTGCCTGTTACAGGAAGGAGTTTGTAGACCAATTTTCTATCAGAATCAAGACCCAAAAAACTAAAGCCCTCATCTGCTGTGATCTGCTAGATGAAGGCTTACCTGAAAGGAATACTTCAGAGAGATGTGTTTGCTATTTCTGCATAAATTCTGAAATACCACGTTGCTCTATAATCAATGCTTTCAAGTATGCTATGCCTTAATTTACTCAGAGAAAAGATCCAACATTGTAAACGTCCTTTGCTTTCAGGCAGTTCTTTCTTCTTAAGTTCCTGCTCTGGTTCCTGCTGTACAGACTGTCCCTACTTGGCACTAGTGATTTCAAAGACAAACTTTATTTAAGAAGCTGGTCATCAAAACCAGATATCCTTTTTGTCTTCTGCTTACGCATGTGCAGCGTTTTTGCTCTGGAGAGAACTTCCCTGTCGTGACCCAAAAGATCCCTGAACTTGTTTTGTTGAGTTTGACCTCTAAAACATTTGGTAACTACTGGCTGGACTTTAGTCCAGGTGCCAAAACACTTTTCTTCCATTCAAAGAAAGAATGTAATAGATAAGGAAAAATAACTAAGATAATGGACCAATGTGAAAATATCAAAGGATTGGTCTTGCTAATAATCGTTCTCCTTCACTCTAACAAAAAAAAATCCATACATATTTGCATGTGCCAACAAAGCTGCGTGCTTCTTTCTCTAGATGATTTTTCCTGCTCTTGAATCAGTTCTCTGAGTGGATTGCTAAAAGAGAGAGAAATGTCTGGGATTACACATATACTCTTTTCTTTCAAAAGCAATAAGTAAGCTGTTCAGAATTTTTTCTTTCTTCCTGGTTGGTTTAAGGACCAAGTACATTACACAGATTATTCAAGACGCCTTTAGTTACAAGTAACAAAAACCCTAAACTCCAATTGTTTTAAATAATAAAAAAGTTCTTCTCTGAATAGAACAAAGTCCCAAGATAGTGTGAATATCAATTCAGCAGCTCAAGGGCCCAAAAGTTTTCTGTTCCTTCAACTCACTGTGCCTGTAGATGGTTCCACTTCACAATGGTAGGGGACAGAAGTTCAAGGTGATCAGTGCAAATCTACTGGATTCAGCTGGAAAGGGATGTCTTGTGTTTTCTTGATCATGTGTAGAGAACTTTCTTAGCCACTCCTCAGTAAGACTTTTCTGCTCTGTTCTTAATAATCAGAAGCAGTTGACGTGCTTACTTTGAACACTTCCCCTGGGGTTCAGAAAGTAGATAGTGACACAGTGGGACATTTTGTGGTCAGTGACTCAGTGAGCCCACTGATATTTAATGAGAAATACCTAAGCTGATATATGGCCACAATACCAGGCCAGCAGGAACATGACACCCCATAAAATGCCACAAGACTAAAACACACTGCCCTTGGAGCTAGAGAGATGGAACAGCAGTTATGATCACTTGCTATTCTCCCAGAATATCAGAGTCCAGCGCTCTGGGGTCAGCTCATAACTACCTATTACTTGAGTCCCAGGGGACCCAATGCTGTCTTCTGGGTTCCAATGGTATGGTACATATGTAGCATATAAACACACATACACAAATAAAAATAATAATAATAAAAATAATAAATAAAAACTTTAAAATGTTCTTAGCTGAATCTGGCATTTTTTTTATTAGCAGGTGTTTTCATCTTTCTTTAGGTTCACAAGTAGAGCAGATGCATAAACAAAATTTTTTTAAAAAAGTATTGAGTGATAGGTTCTGGATAGATAACCAAAATTATTTACTGAATTACATTATCACCCACCAAAAAACTTCATTTTTTCATTTATTGTTGTTATTGTTGTTTATAATTAGCTCACTTTGGAAAATCTACATGTGCCTCCTAGAGACAGCTGCCATCACTGGGTATGAAGTTACACACAAATGCTTTTTTATTTCTTCCTGTTTATTTATTTCATTTGCTTGGTGGAAGGTACACTATATGTGCAGCACATGCATCTGTGGAGGTTAGAGAAGAACTTTCAGGAACCAATTCCTTCCTTCCACCATGTGGACCCAGGGATTGATCTAAATTCAGGTGGTCAGGCTTGGCATCCAGCACCTCACCCACCGAGCTATCTCCCAGGCCTTGGAATATGGACTAAGACATTGGCAGGGAAACGAATGATTCCTAATGCTGCATCAGAACAAAAGATTTTCAGGAGTGAGTTGGCTGAGACTTGCAGGGTGTATGAGGTTTACTGAGGACTCAAAAGTGGCCATCTGACTTCTAGCCACTCCTCAGGGCCACAGAAAAGCAGCACCAGCCATATCTTCCTCAATGATGTTCCTGCCCCTGCCCCTGCATCAGTACCCTGTAGAGGGCGCACTCAATGTTCCAAGCCAATTGATATTTTTACTTCCTCAGCTCAATTTTCTTCTCTCCCATAGATCCCTAGACACCCAGTCTCATATTTACAACCTAGATCCCAGTCCCACTTCCAGAATCAAAACTCCAAACTTTCTTATATTTTTAGTTTAACTTATTATCTTCATTCTCATAAGTACTCAACATCACCAACTTCAACTTCAATATAATTACTTATCCCCTCATGCTCATCATTCTTTACCACCACCATTTCCTTCTTACCTAAAAGGAAATACAGCAGTCTATCAGTAAATAATGCTGTAATAGAGCAATTTATCTTGAATCTTCTCTGTCACTTCTGTTTAAAACAAAATTTTAGCCTGTATTTTTACTAAAAATGGTGTTATATTATTTCTATGCTTACCACTAATTCTAATTGTTCTGAGATCTCAGTCTGATTAAGAATTGGACTCAATGGTCTATGAACTGCATGATTCAATGAATGATGATGTCATCCACAGAATACTGGAAATGAGAGAAAAAAGAGAATATAGTTTATGACAAATCCATCCGTCACTTGAATTTCATTTGTCTTTGGGACATCCATGTAGAAATACTCCATGTGTATGAATACTTAATTTATGTACATATATATTATATAATTTATATATATATATTTATATATTAATTTGAGATAAAGAACCAAAAACTGTTGGAGAAGCCACTCCAAAGACTGTGTGGAAGCCAGTGCAGTGATGGGGCTGGGAGACATCAGAGCCTTAGAGGTAGCTTTCTTGGTTTCCTGCCAGTTCATTCTAGTTTAACTCTAGAAATCATCCATTTAACAGCAGATGCTTATTAAAAGCAAGCACAATCTTTTAGATGCTTTTCTAAGCAATTGGAACTCACATCAGCAGAAAAAGCACAGTAAATAACCTTGACTTAATGAAGCCTGAGACAAATTGGGAAGGGAGACTAAAAGCAATGATAAATTAGTAAATTACACATGATGTTAGCAGTTATTATGAACTATATCAGAGAAAAATATGGAGAATAAGGCAAAAACAAATGGAGTTGTCTTCAGCTAAAATGAACAAAGCTGGATTAGAACTGGCTAAAAAAAAAGAGAGAGAGAGTGCAGCTTAGATATTTAGCAAGTCTAGATATCCAAAAAATGATAGCACAGGCTAACTGAGATTCAATTCTGGACTGTATCTATGACTTGGGGGCTGCCAGTGTGCAAGCTGTGTAAGCTCAGGGATGGCTCAGATTTGCAGGAGCATCCGGAGAAGCCACCCTACAAACTGCAGCTCTTGAATGCCTTGGGTGCATTGCACAGCATGTGGCCTTCTCGATACAAAAGAAATGGTGCTGTGGAGTTGACAGGAGTACTGAATGCAACAAGATTTACTTTCTCTCTAATTATTGCTAAACTCCTATCTTAGGGGAGGAAACACTACATAAAGTACAAAGTGAGTCAAACCCAGAATACTATCAATTCAAATAGGATATGCTCAGACAACTTCCAATTCAGTGCAGAGCATGGACAGAGAGGACTACAAGAGTAAAGATTTGTGGGCATGTTACCAGACAGCTGCCGAGCACACTCTGCCTTGCACAAGAAATTTGCACATAGCAACTCACTGCATCCCTCAAATGAGTGTGGTGTGTGTGTGTGTGTGTGTTGTTGTTGTTGAAATTAAACTGAAAGCCCCACACTTTTAAGGCAAATATTGTACCACTGAGCCCCCAGTCCTATGATGACATAAACTTATTCATAGTGACTTTAGGTCATCTCACTTACTGAATGATTTTTTTTCCCATCAATCTGAGATCCTTCTCATTTCTCCCTAGAGCTTTTCCAAGTCTTGCAGGTTCCTATGTTCTTGCTGAGGACCTGTGAGCTCTCAGCCACTGTCAATCAGCACTTGCCCCTGCACTGTTTGTGCTCCTTGGCTCTGAACACTTCTCTCCTCCAGAAAAGCTCTTGTTCTGACTTAAGCATCTTTAGGTCTCCTGGCTTGGGTTCCACCTCAGCAGTGCTTTGATATATAGTGACCCCTTGACCTTTCTTCCCAGCATTAAGCTGATTCTGTAGGACCTGCCAGGTCCTTCAATACCATGACATTTTATTTTCTTGCCTATTCTTTGATTGGATGCAGAGGCTTTTGAGGATTTCTTTAAAATAAACTTACTTTTTAATTTTTTTGTTCATAATATAATTATATCATTTCTGCCTTCCCTTTACTCTCACCAAACACTCCCATATACCCCTCCTTGATCTCTTTCAAATTTATGGCCTCTTTTTGGTCCCAGCCTCCAAACAGAAAGCAAAGCCACTATAGGGCCCTGGGATTATAGAGGGGAATTGTATGTGACTTAAGAAACAGTGTCAGTGGCGGCCAATCTGGGTGTTGTAGGGGAACTGAGGAATAAGGATTGTGAGTTCTAGGCCCTTCCTCCAAACAAACGGGATAAGAATGTAGTTTTAAATTAAGGGCCTTCGAAGAATTTGACACTTCTCTTGCACATACTTTTAGATTTTAATGTTCTGCATGAAAGACAACATCAACCATTTACTACATTTATGCTTATTCTTTGTCATTTTTGTGCCCTCATTATGTGAATGTTATATGACTGGCTCTACCAAGGAATAAAAAATGGAACCATATGATGGAGTGTGGTGATATATTGTATACCCTAATAAACTTGCCTGAGGATTAGAGGACAGAGCCAGACACTAGATTAGACATAGAGGTCAGGCAGTGGTGGCACACACCCTTAATCCTATCACTCAGGAGGCAGAGATGTGTCTAGATCTCTGTGACTTCAAGGCCACACTGGAAACAGAGCCAGCAGTGGTGGCATACAACTTTAATCCCAGTACTAGGAAGCACATATACCTTTAATCTCAGGAAGTGACAGCAGGTCGGAGAAAAGTATATAAGGCATAAGGAGATAGGAACTCACTCTCTTTAGACTGAGGATTTCTTAGAGGTAAGAACTAGTGGCTGGCTGCTCTGCTTCTCTGATCTTTCAGCTTTCACCCTGATATCTTGCTCTGGGTTTTTTGTTCTAAGATTCGAACAACATTGGAGGCTGTATCTTGGCCCCTAGATCAACAGGCCTTCCACCTGTCCTGAACTGACCAAGGCACTCTTGGTACAGATGGCAAGGCTGCCAGAGGTTGCTAAGTTGAACAGCTTTGCTTTGCCATGGGATTCCCTGCTGTAGACCAGTCACTTCAGTCTCACCTGAGAATCCTGATGGGTTAGAGTGACCTGAGTGGTGGTCTCACTTGATTTCCTTAGGAGTTTGCATAATGACAGAGCATGTAAGTGTTAAAGGAACCTTTCAGAGAGAGGGCTTTGCTCCTCCAAAGCCCTCTTGTGGCTTCTTCTGATAGCACTGATCTCAGAAAGTGAAAGTGGTATTTTGTTTTTTATTTTCTGTTGGAAAGTGTCCAAAATGAAATCACCCAGGAGAAGCCCCAAATGCCCTCACTCCGGTGTCAATTCTGGGAAGGCCTCGGATGCCTGTAAAGCAATGATACTCAGCTTCCCTGCTGGCCTGGAGGGATTAGAACATCCCTTTCTTCCTTTCTCCATTTCTGGAATGGCTTTCTCCTTTCACTGTGTCCAGTTCTCACACCAGCCAGCACAGCAAGAGTGTTTAGTGTGTCATCAACCAGACATATCAAGTATTTTGCATAAATGACAAAAATTAAAATCATATGGAAAGGTTTAGTAGAAAGAAATAGAGTGCAGCAATATGACACCTAGTCACTGCAGGGAAACACAGCCAAGTCTCAGGACCTTCAGGAAGTCCCTGGGGTCCTCTGTTCCTTCTTTGCAAAGAGACTTGAGCTCTCTTTGGCAAATATCTATTTCTCATTCATTATTTGGGACCTATAAATAACTGAGGTACAAGACCAAAGCACAGAGAGAACTGAACACCAAATCCAGCTTCAATCCATGCTGCATTAGTCCTTGGAAGACATAGGGGATGATTGCTGGGGATACTGAGGCACACCTCACTCAGTAAATTAGGTCTAACTCCCAGGAGTGTATGGTTAGTCCTCAGCCCTTCTGCTGCAGAAGAGGAAAATAAAACAAAGCACTTGCTATTCAATGAGGGACTGAACCGAATTATAAATTTTCTTCACTCAGGAATTGTTAGTGTCCGCTTTGCAGCACCGTGGAAACCATTTCCTTTTCAAAAGCAAAGTTCCATGTTTTGAAATTTATCTTAATTGACACCTGAAAACACAAAAGGTGCATATATTAATGGAGTAGCATTCAATGTTTTCATACGTTCACACAGTGAGTACTATTTAATCACGCTACACACGTCTATTTCTGTAATAACAGACCATTTCTTTATGGTAAAATTTGTGAAAAATCTTTTCATCTGCTCTTTCATATGGACAGAACACTATCTGAGGTACAGTAGTCCCCCAGAACTTCTGGATCTGGTTGGCTTAGCATCCATTGTTCATCTTCCCGCCATTCTCTCCTCCCTGCTAACCCTGGCCTCTGGTAGCCCCCATTCGACTCCCAGTGTCTGTGAACTCAACTGTTGTTTAGAGTCCACAGACCAGATTGTGAGAAAATAGTTTGACAAAAGCAACTGAAGAATTTAATTCTAGATCCCAGTTTTAGATTTCAGTCCACCGTGGTAGGGAAGTCAGGGTGGAGGCAGTCGAAGAGGGCGATGCATCCAGGATCCCAGTCAGGGAATGGAACCATGCACAGTGGGTGGGTCTATCCACCTCAGTGAACCTCATCAAGATAATCCCTGACAGACATGTCTGGATAACCACCTCCCAGGTGACTCTAGAGTCTGTAATCTGATAATTAGCACTGACATCTCAGATGATGTGATGTTTGTCTTTCTATGTCTGAATCATTTCATTTAGCATCACAATCTCTAGTTCCAATTTGTGCTTTTCTTTGACTGAAGATTATTCTTTGTGAGTGTGTGTGTGTGTGTGTGTGTGAGAGAGAGAGAGAGAGAGAGAGAGAGAGAGAGAGAGAGAGAGAGAGAAAGAGAGAGAGAGAGAGATTTGCCTTTTTATGCTATTGTGAATACTGCTGTAGTAAACATGGGAGTGTTGATGTCTCTCCCATGCTGATTTCTTTCTTTCTTTTTTTCTTGGCTATGTATACGCAGTAGCTGTATTGCTGAATCATCATATAGCAGTTCTAATTGCAATCCTTTGAGGACTCTCCACATTGTTTTCAATAATGGCAGCATTGATTGGCATCCTCACTGGCACTGGTGTTTGCATTTACAATAGTAGCATTCTCACTGAATTACAGTGATACCTCACTGCAGCTTACATTTGCATTTCCCCAGTCATTACTGATGTTGAACATTTCAGGTACCTCATGGCCAAATGTACATATTCTTTGGAGAAATGTCTATCTAGTCCCTTTGCCTATTTTTAAGTTAATTTTGTTCTTTGACAATTTCATACATGTATTCAATGCATCCTGATGACACTCTCCTCTTCTTGTTATTACCTCTGCCCCAGCACTAGCAGCGTCCTTTCCTCCCCACAAACCCCTTTCCTACATTCACAACTTTTTGTTTTACTTTGTGAACCATTTATGTGAAACAGAGCCATGTTTGTAATGATAAGACTGCAACTCACCATTGGAACCTGGTGGACTTCAGCAATGGGTCCATGAACTAAAGATTGTCTCTTACCCAGAGTCTATCAGTAGTCAACAGTTCATCTGGGAGAGATGATGCCCCCTCAGGCCCTCCTTAACCCCCAATTGACTGTTGATGGGCCCAATATTTATCCTTTTAAAAATTAGATTATTTATGGGATTTTGTTTGTTCCTTCGAGGTTTTTTTTGTTTTTTGTTTTGTTTCTATTGAATTCTTGAAGTGCCTTCTATATTCTGGCTATCCACCCCTTGTCTGACATAGATTGCCAATATTTTTTCCCATGCTATAGGTTGCCTTACTCAGTTGATGATTTGCTTTTAGATTGCTGTGCAAAGAAGTCTTTTAGATTGGCATGATTCCACGTACCTAGTTTTCCTTTTTCTTGCAGCAAAATCAGGATCAAACCCAAGGCTTTGTATATTCTAGGCAGGTGCTCTGCCACAGAGATGCATCCCAGACCTTTGCTTCTGTTCCCTGTGTTCCTGGAACCTTATTCAAAACATCTTTGCAATACCAATGTTCCAAGGCCTTCTCTTATAGCAATATACTTTCCATAAAGCCCTAGTGTTATTCTTAGCTAAAATCTATTGGACAAAACATTAAGGTCCAATTCTAAATGTAAAGAAGTAGTAATGAATTTACTGTATCAGTGTACATGGGACATAGCTACATCCATATTTTAAAAAAAATAGCCTTAAATATTTATTCTAATAAGTGATATAAAGCAACTCAATTATTAAAGCTAATTAACAAAAGTTAATTCAGTCAAAACAAATTTAGGGACTGGGGAAATGACTCATCAGGTAAAGGGCTTGCTGTATGAGCTCTAAGACCTGAGTTTTCCCCCTACAAACTATATAAAATCCAGCATGCTAGCATGCATCTATCAGCCAGTGCTGGGGGTTGAAAACAGGACGACACAGGGTTCAGTTGGCCAGTGGCTGAAATAGGGAGCTTCAGGTTAAATCTGCCAGAGACCTACTCTCAACAGATAAGGAGGAGAGGTGATTGAAGTTAGGCAATCCTAACCTCAACCTCTGGCCTTCAGAGGCACCACACAGGTGGTGATTGTACTTGCACACATGAAGTATACATGTGCATACACCTCACGAACACACACACACACAAAGAAAAAATTTGGAAGGGGATTAGTAAAATTACAGTAAAGAATTGTAACAAGTCTTTCTCTGTCCTACCAGCCAGCTCCCAGATAACAACATGGAAACTTCTTATTAATTATGAAAGCTGGACCTTAGCTTAGGCTTGTCTCACCGACTCTTATAACTTAAATTAACCCATTTATTTTAATCTACGTCTGTCCTGTGGCTCGTTACATCACCTCTCCATACAGCCTGTGCCACTTCCTCCCTGTCTGACCAGCTACTCAATATTTCTTCTTCCCAGAGTCCTCTCTGTCCCCAGAAATCCTGCCTAACTTCTTCCTTCCTAACTATCGGCTCTTCAGCTCTTTATTAAACCAGCAATATATCTTCACACAGTGTACAAATATCCCACAACAAAGAATCACTTAACAAAAGTAAAAGTTAGAGAATAATTAATTAGAAAAAAGTAAAGATAATAAATTAGTCAATATTAAATAGATTATCAAATAACTGATACTTGGAAAATAAAATAAAGAAGGAACAATGTGACTATTCAGCTCCTTTCAGAGAAGGGCTAGGAAAAGCAATAACAAATAAAAACCAAGAAAATAATTATAAAAACAGAAAGGAAAAGAATTATAAGGGACAAGTTGATCCAATCCTATACATTAATCTAAAATTCAATGAAAATCAACTATTTTAAATATACACAATTTACTAAAACAAACCCCAGATGAGATAAAAAGAAACTCAGTGTATTTTAATTTAGTCTTTCTTGAGAATCATCTATGCTTTCCAAAAGTGGTTAGCTGTTACAGACTAACTCAGCTCTACTACAGAAAGACTCCTTCTCCCCTACTGAAGCAGTCCATGGAAACAATGCCTTGCCCATCGAGATTAGAGGACACTGGCTGGGTGTGGAGGCACATGCCTCTAATCCCAGTACTTGAGTGGCAGAGGCAGGTGAACCAGCCTGGTCTGGAAAGCTACAAAGTGGGCTGCAGAACAACTACAGCTACACAGAGAAACCCTGTCTCGAAAGAACAAACAAAACAAAAAAGATTAGAGGACAGAGGACATTTTGTGAAGCCATTGCAGAGTTTCAGGTCAGGCCACTGGAATCCAAACACCAGAAGAAATGAGGTGAGCTGATCTGCTGGCCACTGTCACTGAGTCACCGAGTGACTCATGCAACAGCACACAGCTGGAATTGCAGGTGAGTGCTGCCATGGAATATCACCAAGCTTTGGAGATCCATCAGTGTTGGAGAAAAAAATAGACTTCCGAGCTGGCCTAGTATCCTGGAGGGGACAGACACTGAGAAAGATGACTTGATACAAGGATGTGTCCTCAAAACAGTCACTCAAGTCTCAAGCCAATTAAGCTGGAGATTCAAGACCTACATCCGAAGTCTCTGATGAATTGGAACTGATATGTGAGACTTAACACCATGTTTTTTTATTTTTGACCTCTCAGGTGGAAAACTGAGGGAACAATTCCCTAAATGTAAAGGTGTCAAAACTAGGTTGAGCCTCACAAACGCCCAGACTGAGTCAGCCGTACTCAGTGGCATCCAGAGCCTATACCATTGCTCATATGCAAATGATAGTTAAATAATAATAAAAAAAGACAAGGGGTATCAAGAAAAGACCTAGAGAAAAGGCAGAAGCAATTGATTACACTCTCAGGGGACTCAGTTACTAACAACTGGGCACATACTTGGAAATTAATTCTGTTGAGCATGATGAGCCAAATGAAATTGATTTCAACAAGTATATAAATCTGGGCTTTTGATCAAAATCACATTGGTCATATTATTTATTTAAAATCTACATATACACACATAAACATACATTGTGAATTTGTAGATACATGCATTCATATGAGTAATTTAAAAATAAATACCCCACTCAGATGATGATCAGAAAGCTAAAATAGCCATCTTTAGCCAACCATGTATTCAAACACATAAGCAGGAACTGATAAAAATCCGTGTGATAGAGGATATAAGAGATCAAAACCGTATAACTATGTAGTGGTATAGCAAAAGCTTTAACAATTTCTGAAAAGTAATCCTATAGAAACATACTAATGTACCCAGCTGGTCTGTTCATTCTGGACCAGTAAATCACTCCCATTTCTTTTTGCTTTTTTGTTAGTCTTGTTTTATTTTGGTTTTCCTGTTCCTGTCTCCACAACAGAAATATTCTAGAGTGAACCCTACTTTCTTTGTTTGGGATGAGTATCAAACAAAAGGAAAAGTTTTTTTTTCTCTGTTGGCTTTTCTATACAAAGTTCCAAGCTTCTAATTTTGCCCCACTACTTAAAAACATAGAAGTAACATTATTTGAATGCTTTATTTATTTATTTATTTATTTATTTATTTATTTATCTATCTATCTATCTATCTATCTATCTATCTATCTATCTATTTATTTATGTTGAGGACAACTTGATGAAAATTTGGGCTTTGTGATTCCTCTAGAATAATGAAGATTATGCTACAGTTCAAGGCCTGTCGCTCACTTTAACTCTATTAGAAAGTACTTAGCCGGGCGGTGGTGGCGCACGCCTTTAATCCCAGCACTCGGGAGGCAGAGCCAGGCGGATCTCTGTGAGTTCGAGGCCAGGCTGGGCTACCAAGTGAGCTCCAGGAAAGGCGCAAAGCTACGCAGAGAAACCCTGTCTTGAAACACCAAAAAAAAAAAAAAAAAAAAAAAAAAAAAAAAAAAAAAAAAAGAAAGAAAGAAAGAAAGAAAAAAAAAAGAAAGTACTTAAAAATCCTTGCAGGATTCTCCAGAGTTGTGAAATACAATTTTCACAGCCTTGTGGGTCACAAATACTGAAGACTTCACAGTTCCTACTGAGGAGAAAGGTCCTTACAATTGACAAAACACCAAATTTGTGAACAGTTACCAAACGTCACAGATAACAAGCCAGGGTACCTCAGGTCCCCATCAGCCTGGTGATAATAAGAAGCTGAAAATGAACAAGCAAGGGTGCTATTTGTTAATGACAATATAGGCACTAAAGAAAACTCCCTGAGACAGGAATAAGGGTCAAAGGGAGAAAGCATTTCCTTCATGATTCAAAAGCATGGGAAATAAGTTCAAAATAGTTCAAAAGATATATATTTAAAATCTGCCATATTGGATTGCCTGTGTTACTGTGCGGAAGACACTGAGATGAATGAAGGTCCTGTTGAAGAAAGAAATGATTACAAGCAGGGTTGAAAAGGAAGCATCCACTAATGGTGAATCCAGCAGTGCTGATGACCACAGCTCTACAGCAGGAGCCTGGGTCTACTTCCCTCCAGCTTAGTGTATTGAACATGACCATGAAGCCCTGTGCTCAAGCCACTGCTGTCTTTGCTCGCTACACAGTAATGTTAGTTATAATTAACACACTGGTTTTACTTCATCATGTTATGCCCAGATTGCAACCCCAAAGAGACCACTGAAGACCGAGGATGTCCAGAATGCAACAGCAAGGTTTATTCTATAGATACAAGCCTAGGCAGGGAACTCGTTCCCACACCCAATACAGTGAGGCAGGGAGGAGTTCCTCTTTCTTTGTGAGGCTAGCTATTTAAAGGCAAAAACCACAAGCCCTTTAGGGTGGTTGGGGGAGGGGGTTGGCACAGGTGCCTTTTAATTGGGTGAGGGTATGTAACCTTTGAATTTACTGGTTGGGAGTTACAATTATCATTTGGGGGGCTGTCTGGGAAAAGACCAAGGCTTTGTCCTTGAGCTGCCATGGGGGCTGGCCAGCCTTGCATGTGCTGACTATGGGGGCTGGCTCAGTGGTCCAGGCTCTGTCCTTGACTCACACACATAGCTCTAAGTTGGTGAGGGGTCCCAGACAGTAAACAACTGGCTGTACTTTGAGCAGTCAGAGTATGTGCAGAAAGGGAGCTAGTGCAAGAACTATGTCTTTTGTTCATGGCCCTCCCAGAAACTGCTTGCTCAAGTCTCAGGAAACTGAAATTGAGGACTGATCTCTGAGAGAAGACTGAGCAGCCTGTTATGGCATCTGCTTGGTCCTTTCAATCATTCTCAGAAAAGCTGGCCTACAGATAAACCCAGCCACTGAGGTAACTGAGGAGGAAAAAACTCAAGTTCAAGGCCTGTCTAATTTACAGAAGGAATGCCAGACCAGCTCAAGCAATTTAGTGAAATCTTCTCAAAATAAACACTATGAAAATGAGTGACGGTGCAGCCCTGTAGTAGAGCTGTTACTCAGCTTCTGTGAAGCTCAGCTTTCCATCCCCAGTACCTACTAATAAAAGTCCTTAGCTTGGGTGCAAGTTCTGTTAATTTCACCTAGTGAAGTTTTGTTCTCCTATGATTGCTTGCACACATGTGCATTTCACTGGAGGCTGTCAGCCATGGACTCACTCTCATCATTACTTCTCTGTTGCTATGACAAGACACCAAGACCAAGGCAACTTACAGAGAAATAGTTTATTGGGAATGACAGTTTCAGAGGGTTAGGGTCCATGACCATCATGGCAGGGAGCATGGCAGCAGGCAAGTAGACATGGCACTGGAGCAGTAGCTGAGAGCTTACATCTTTTTCCACCACTAAGAGGCAGAAGGCTAACAGTAAATAGGATGGGCTTTTGAAACCTCCAAGCCCACTCTCAGTGACACCCCTTGCCTAACAAGGCCACACATTTAATCCTTCCCAAACAGTTCCAATTAAAGACAAACCAATCCTAGAGTCTTCAGTACAGCCTAGACTGTCCAGTGGTCCTAGCCAGCAGGGGTTCCCTGTGAAATCCCAATGCTGATGTTAGCTGAGTTTTCAACTTTGGTATTTTCCACAGCCCTATGACTAATGAGATCTTAATGATAATCAATGCTTTATTAACAGAACAAGTTAATCAATTATACGTGTTTAAGCTTGGAAAGATATAAATCATTAAAATTGTAACCCTCAAGGCCAACAGTCTATTTAGCTCTTCAATAAAAGAAGTGAATGAGGCAGACTGAGTTATACACTCCAGTGAGAAAGAAGTCAGTGTGAAGAAGTTTCTTTGAGGGTCCAGCATCAGTGGCCTCTGACTCACAAATTCCCAGCACAGCTAACATTTCCCCTGGATCTCATCTGTTCTTCTTGTGACTTACTTTTTCTTCTTTATCTGACTGGGAAAGCCTCCCTTAATGTAAGGGGGCCCAGGAGTTGTACAGTCATAGAGATTATACCCAGACACCAAATTCACAGCACAAAGGAGATTCATTACCCTGGAGGGACAAGGGACAAGCTGCACAGGAGGCAGCTGCCTCTGGATTGGACAAAGGCAGACAGCAAGCAGCAGGGTTTTCTGCAGGAGTGTCTTTTTTAAGGGGAAAAGGGAGAAGTCTGTGCTAGGGTGGACAGGTTAGCCAGTATAACCAAATAATGAACTTTGATTGTTGGGCTTTGGTGTTTAGTCTCAGGAATGAGTCAGTGGCCAGATAAAGGAATGGATCGTAGGGGCTAGCTTTAGGAATGTAGTATAATGGTTTAGCAATAGAGAGGGAAGAGGAGAGGGCAAAACCCTCCAGCAACATGTTAACCATGCTGGGGCCTCTTAGAGAGCCCTTCATTCACAGCCTGTAATTTGACACTGTTCCTCAGACAGTTCAAGTTAGCATTCCCCACTGCTTACAGGAACTCTAGAGCCAGCCTGCCTGGGCTCAGGCCCTAGCTCTGGCCCTCACTAGATGTAACTGTTACCTTGAACGAATTATCTGACTCCTCTGTGCCTGGAGTTCCTCATCTTGGAAGCCCGAGCATTGTGGGAGGGCGGGAGGGTGGGAGGAGTGGGGCAGCTGAAGGTGGTGCTCAATCGGCAGAGGCTCCTGCTGCTGACCTGGATAGAGGACAGCTCAGGCCACCGTGTCAGGAGGAGAGGGAAAGGTGCAGAGTCAACAGAGTGCATCATAGTTTACCCAGCGAAGCTCCAAGAACCAGGGAAGCCAGGGTCAATTCTGGACTGTGGTGGATAGCGAATCTGCCACAGATCTGATGACACATCTGTGCACACTTGTCCCATCAGGAGAGTCACATGCTAATCTGAAGAGCCAGCACATCAGGAGAAGAGGTGCCACCATCTGGAGTGCTCCACGCATTGGTGAAAGAGCCCAAGGCACATGAACTGTTTACTCATCTGGGCCAGTGGGCAGAGTCCTTCATCCTCATGGGCTGCCTTTCTGAGTCCACTAAATGATCGCACTTACCTATGCCATAGAATGGTTCAGGAACAAAGCACCCTGAAAGGTGCTGGAGCTGGCAGGTCTGAATTTGGGAGCACCAATCATCAGCACAGCTCATGGTTCAGTGTGTTACTCCATCAGCTTGAAACTGGCCTTCAAGGAAATATTTGCTTGAAAAAAATAGGTAAATACTGCACAGTGGGCTTTTTATCCTGGGCATCCAGGACAGATTGAGTATGGCATTAGAGAAAGTACCAGAGCAATGAATGTGGGGACCATAGAGACTCCACTGAGTCAACAGTCACTTATGCCTGTTGAATGAGGGAAATTGGAGGCTGACTAACCCAGTCCCTCCCCAGTGATCTGGTATCCTCAATGCCTGCCAGTGGCGCTGTGCCTCGGTGAGCCAGTGCCAGTGGTGGCAAGTCCTCTGTGTTTGGGAGCAGCCCTGTGCTCTCTAGAGTCCTCCTCAGCTTGCAGTCACCTGACGGGCACCTCGCTTCACTTCCTGTATTCCACACAATCTGCAGCACATTGGTTCAGCCCACACTGGACTGGAGCAATACCTCATCTCTAGGCCACAGGCGAATCTCGAGGACTGCTGTCACTACTGAGGAAAAGCAGTGGCTTCCTGAGAACTGTTTCCTGCATGCTCCAATCCTGCTCCCACCCAGCACCCACAGGAAGCTGCCTTCCCCTCCCCCTAACATTACCAGACAGGTTTTGGTCCCCCTTCTACCCAGGTTCCTGGTGTAATGTGACTCTGGTCTGATGATGTCTTTGACCGTTGTTAGCAGTTGCACAGCCCATTCCCATCTTGATTTCAGGACACTGCCTTCACCTTCCATATATTTTATTCAAGTCACAAATTGCCTTCAAGCAACCCTGTGGACCAAAGGATCTGAGACCAGGAACTGTGATGTATTTGTGTTTCCAGGAGCCCAGCCCAGAGTGTGCTCTGTTCTCTCCCTCCTGCTTCAACTAAACAGGACATGTGCTGCTGTTTGGGGTGAGAGGTCCTTTACTCAAAACCATGTCACCCCCCACTCCTTCATGGACCCCCGCAGCATCTCAGAGCCCACATCTCCAGCTCTAGTTCTTGAGTGCTTTTCCGTTTCCACACTGCTGCCCACTTGCTGAGACAGTGTTTGCCCCACTCTGAGTTGAGAACAACAGCTTGTTAGAATTTGACTTTCCAGACCATCACCTGAGCAATCTGACTTCCTCCTCTGGGTATGTTGCCATGCTATAGTTACCAATCATACCTCAAGTTGCCAGGAATATGTGCTCCCCAAGCATCACTGGCAGGGGCTGAATTTTTACAGCTTAAACACAGAACAGGAAGGAGATTGAAGGAGATTGCTAGAATTGCCCCAGTCAGAAGTGTAGCACCAGCCATTGTTTTGGCTGTGGTTCACAGTGCACAATTCAGGCAAGAACCACAATGAACAGGAAAGTTCTGCTGGGATCCCTTATCTTTATGGTATCAGAGTCCTCAGTGAGTTGATACACCAGGTGGCCTTGGCCCAGGTAAGCATGGTCTCCTGCTCGGGCTTGGTGGCCTCATTCTTGTGACATTTAAAACTTTTCCTCACATTTTAGAGTTCTCACCAGGGCTGCGCTTGCTTGGGAATTTCTTGCTTTCTCAAACGACTCTGCTGGGCACCACGTGCTGACTCTGGCTCCCACGCAGGCATTTTATCCACTTTACTTCAGGAAATAGTCTCTGCCTTCCTCACTGGCTCTTTGTGACCTTGCTCCCCATCTGTCCAGTCATTTTCCCCTAAAGGGCAAGATGCCTTTTCCAACTTACTGTCAAGTCCAGTCTCTAATCCTCAGTTCTTTTCTAACTGGGATGAATTAAATTAGAGACCAAATTTAGTTCACAAAGTGTACACACACACACACACACACACACACACACACACACACACACACACACGACTCTACATGTCTTAAAGAACACCCCTAAAAGGAACTTACATTTCCTGGGATCCACTGACATATGAAGCGGCAATGCAGAAGAGGAAAGGGACATGAACTAATGAACTAATGTGTTTCTCCTGCTGCATCTAGTTGCTTCCTGAAGAGAGAAACATTTTGTTACCAAAATCAGTTCTTGGTTTGTTTGTTTGTTTTTTTCCCCTTTCTATTGTTAAAGGTGTCGCCTTGGCCCCAAAGTCCCTACAACCACAATAAGCACAATTTTAATGGCTATTGATTGCGAAGTCCCGGCCTTCCATCTGGCTGTCAGCTACTCCTGGCAAGCTGGCACAATCAATAGCAAACACAGAGCTGACTACAAACAGAGACCATCCACAAGGAGTCTAGGGTGGCAAGGGTGGTCCTTTCAAGTGGGGAAGCAAGAGCTCAATATTTGGCAGCTTTTAGAATGTATTTAGGTTCCAGGCAGGTAAGATGCAGTCTCTGAGATCTACCAAAAGTAGACATAGTTTCCTTTCAAGATACCCTGAAAATGTGCCATAGTGGCCAATGACCCGGGCCTTTGCTGCCGTATGCCCACAGTGTTCCAGTGTCCAGCAACAGTCCTCCATTGAGTAGCAGGACAGACCTACCTTGGTACAGTTAACCTCTATTTCCTAGTCCATAAAATGGAAACTCTGAGAGTCTTCTCAAGAAGGAAGTAATACCTGAAGAACACTTAGCTGTGCTTGGTATTGGTGACCTCCAGGAGTATTAGCTGCTGCTCCTGGTGTCACTAAGAGCAGTGTCAGTCCCAGCCAGCAGGCTCTCTGTGGCCAACTAGAGATTTTGGCCCAGCTGCACACAGCAGACAAACCTGCTACGTGATGTCTTTCTGTACGCTGTGAACATGTGTTGCTCTGATCGGTTGATAAATAAAGCTGCATTGGCCTATGGCAGGGCAGGATGGAGCCAGGTGGGAAATCCAAGAGAGATAGCAGGAGAAAGGAGAGTAGGGGAGACGCAAGTCTGCTGCCCAGGGAGCAACATGCCAGCAGACCAGTAACGCCATGGCCACATGGCAACATATAGATTAATAGAAATGGGTTAATTTAAGATGAAAGAGCTAGCTAGCAAGAAACTTAAGCCGTTGGCCATACAGTTTGTAATTGATATAAGCCTCTGAGTAATTATTTTATGAGTGGCTGCAGGACCTCGGGGCTGGGTGGGACTGGAGAAACTTTTGGCTCCACAAACCTGCTGTGTGAGGTCCATTGCTATTCAGAAATTCTAATTGATAAAATACATAAAATCTCTTGTAATTTTTAATTGGTGTATATCAAACAGTTGAGATAATAAATCTACATGACCATAAAACTGTATCTCATTTTATTTTATCTCACTGGTCACAGCCTATTATGGAAACTTAGATTTTTTAATCAGTTCTTCTTGACCCCTTCTGCCTCTGCACCTCTACATATGACAGCCTCAGATCCAACCCTTGCCCCTGATGAGCAACTGGCATGAGTCCTCTGCACACATGTCTCACAGATGGTGATCCGTACTCAGCCTCAATCCAGCTGGCCTCTAGAACTGTCTCCCTAATTCCATAGAATCCAGGTTTTTCATTTTAAGCTGTTTAAATGTACTTTTTTCCCCTAAATTTTTGAATAACTTTAAATTTATAAAATAGTTGAAACCTGGTCATTTCGTAGATAGCTCTTGACCAAGCCCTTGTCTTCAACTTGGTATGGAGTTTGGGTAGAAGACATACATCTTTCCAAACTTACACTGGCCTCAATGTATGTCCTTACCCCATTCACGTTGAAGTAGGCCATCTGAACAAGATTCCAAGGTGCAGAAATGAACCTGACACAGTAAAGAACCTGACACAGTGAACAGAACTGACTTAGCTTTCACCCTTGATCAGCCAGATGACACTTGAGCCTTAGGCACCGGTTGGCTGTCACTGAAAAGTTGAGACACACCATGCATCTGAACCACATCACTTGTTTACAATGCATCTGAAGCCTAATGGGAAGCCACTCCACTAAGTCCAGCTCAGAGCAACCAAGCCACTTCACCCACAAACTCAAGAGCAAGAAATAAATGCTCCTTGATATGAACCATCAAGTTTTAATGGTTTGTAACCCAATGTCACTGGTTAATACGATGCCTATTATAGAATACCACAGATAGTTAATGAAACCTCCTGAAACAGTGAAATATGTCTACTGCAGTCCCCTGAACTGCCCATCCGCAATCCCCACAGTAGCGTGGGAGCTTACTTTATTATGGTGGTCATCTAAGACAGAGGTTACACTAGCAGTTCCTCCCCATAGCCTGTGATTTTCATTTAATTAACAAACAGTGGGATCTAGGCATCAACATTTTATAAAAACTCTTCAATGGCATGGATAAGCAGACAGGGTGGAGAGACAGAGCTAGAACGGGGTCTCTGGTAACAAAGTGGGTCACAAAGCCCCCATGAGGCGAAGTGCACTGGAACTCCACATGTGTGCCAAGCAGAGGCACCTACAACACTCCCACTGTTCTCTGTCCGTCACTCAGTAGAGACAAACCAAGAGCTAAGGTTGGTGGCCAAGGCTGAGATGCTGAGCAACATGGGGCTCCCCTCAGGGAAGGCGAATGCTGGCTAGGGGCCTGGCGTGGGAAAGGCATCTTTTAGCCTAGACAGCTTTTTAAAGATTGGACCTTGAGGTGCTTTTTAAATTATACTGTCTCTAACTTTGTAACTTGAGGGGTTTTTATTTCCTTTTTGAATTAACAGCCCAGTTAACAAGCTTCCAGCCCATTTTCAGTGCCTCTAAGTCTACTTGGACCTGTCAGTTTAGACTCCAAGAAAATAATGCTGATTGAAAACATAAAATCTGATGTTAAGCTTTGACATGATCATGCACCAGGAAAACTGATTAGAAAGAAATGAGACCGCATTCTTCAGAAGGACCCTTCTGTAAACCCAGGTCTGCTCACAAGCTGCAGGATTGTAGGCTTCCCATTTTGCATCCTTTCCCTCTGATGTGAGGCTCAGGCTGACTTTTCCCACCAGGATTCTGGGTTGAGAAGATGTTGACTCTGAGGCAACCCCCCTTTTTCTAAGAGAGGAGAGGCAGGTGAAGGAAAAATGAAATTGGCACCAGAAAAGAAATAAATTAAAAAGAGAGCTGGAATTAGCCATGGGTCTGTGGGGGAATGGAGTGGTCTACAGTTGTGAGCAGGGACCAGCATCTGAGGTAGCGGGCAAATTAAGAGAGAAGAAGAACATTTCAGGGTCTCTGTGAAGGTGGACGGTGCCAGCATAAACCTCCTTCTTGGAACCTTTGAAGTGATGAACTAGGCTAGTCAGTTTTCAGAGCTGGGTTAGACTGTAAAGGCTGGTGTTAGAATCAAAATGTGGTCATATGCAGGAAAGCATTTGTTCCACAGTAGAAGACGTATCCCACAGATTAAAGCACTAGATAGATTTGTCTCTCCACCCTGATAAATTTTTCTGCTTCAAAGACAGCTAGTAGGTACCCATCCATGACCTGCTCATGAAGCATGGATTGATGTGACAAGCAAAATGAAGAGGATGTTAAACAAGGGCATAGGACATGCTTTGGAGACTAGACTGCAGCCCCACTTTTGACTGAAGGGTTTAGACCCCAGGCGTGGGCCTATGGAGACCCTAGGCGTGGGTGACTCGTGAACACTGCACCCCTAGAGGTCACTGCAAAGCTTGCACGCAGCTTCCCCAAAGTCTCTCCCAGCAACTGTTCATCTAGTGAGTCTTTAAACACTCAGGTGGGTTCGGTGAGCCTGTAGCCTCCCTCTCGGTGGGAGCGTTTCCATCACTGGGAACTAGCTATGGAGACGACTTATAAATAGGAGCCCACCGGAACACTCTAATCCTTGCCTCTTGGAAGCACCCTCCACATTGGCACTTGTTTCTAGTTGTGAAGTACATCTCCCTGCCTACCTGCAACAGAATGGGAGATTGCAAGCATTTGTCTGGATCCAACCACACTTTAAACACAATTTTACTTTAAGAGTATGAACAAATCATGTCGAATATGACTTAAAAGACCTTTAATTTGTGTATAAGATAACATTTCCTGAGGCAAAGAGCGGGCTTGGCAGTTAAGTCTGCTGTTCGTACAGAGAAACCAAGTTCAGTTCCCACCATCAAGCAGCTCACAACAACCTGTAACTCCAGTTCCAGGGGGTCCAACATCCAATGTCCCCTTCTGAGAACTTGAACTCACAAGCACAAAAATGAGCAAGTTCACGCATGCAATCACACACACACACACACACACACACACACACACACACACACACAGAAACATGCATACACACATACATACAGAGACACACATACACACAGAGAACATACTCATAGGCACACACACAGAGACACACAACTAAAAGTAAACTTATCTTTCAAAGAAGAGAGATAACATTTCCATTTAGGAACACTGAATTACCCCATCTGAAAGTTGCCATGGATGCTCTTCAGCATTCTACACAATCTCAGATCTGTTATGTCTCCATCCAGGTCCACAGGAAGTGGGGTGTGAACTCTGTTTGCACTTCTATTACCTGCTTTCATGGTGTACTCCTTCTGGCCTTCTGTACTGTGAAGTGCTTAAGAAGCACTGTGAGTGCTTGAGAAGTATTTAAGCTGTTGGGCTCACTTAACAGAAAATAAAAGAAATGTGGTTACCCAGACTGATACAGACACATTCTAATAGCTGCCCTTTGCCATGAAAAGAACATAATAAGGACAGAATCCTCTAATGACTAAAAAAAAAAATTTTTAATTAGCATATCTGCATAAATATGGTCCTGTTTTTCAAAATAATGTTAATCAGAGTTCAGTCTAAACACTGACTCTTAGTGGATTGACCATTTTTCTTTACTCTAATGTGTAGATTCCTGGTCTACAATTTTTTGATTACCATCTTTATATCCTTAATCTAATCTAATCTACTGTTAGCTCTTTGGATTTCTTCCTATGCAGATACTTAAAAACTCATAACTATTAGATCACATTCTGTTCTGTGTATGTTAAACCCTCTTCCCAAGGTAGAGGAAAATTCCACAAACTTGGGGCTATTCCCCATCAGAGATGGACTCAAATCAGTATAGATATGGAGTTATATAAGAAGACAGCTTCTCTTATGACATACAATGCAGGTGCACTTGCTAGAAGGCTTATTAGATGTGGAAAACGCTGCACAGTGCTATAGCTTGGTGATTCTCCCATTGAAGAGAATTGTCTCCTGGAGGTATTTGAGAATGCCTGGGATCATTCTGGCCCAGCCTCTACCTTGTAGTGTGAGATGGGAGAGTACAGACTAGCACTGGCTTTTCATGAGTAAGGGCCAGAGATGCTGAAAACCATTTGATTGGCCCAAAATGTCAGCAATACCGCTGCTGGGGAAGTCATACTGTAGATGCGGTCCTTAGAAATATCCACAGACAGAAAATGCAACCAAAACAGCAGGTCAAGGGCTGCAAAGCCCTGCAACCAGGTTCAATTTTAGGAACTTGGCAGTGACAAAGAGAGAACAGAGAGGGGGCAATGTTGGTCAAGAGGAGGATAAGGCCCACACCACCTGGATGATGTTCTCCTTTGGGAAGACTGAAGCACAAACTTTACAAACACAGCAGTGGCACAGGATGAAATGCGCACATGCCGTTAATGGAAGGTCCCTGTGCAGGAATTTTTGAAAACAGGAGGTATGGAGAATAGACTTGAGGAAAAGAGGAAATTGGCAACAAGCTAGGATGCAGGCCTCAGGAAGTGGCAGTCAGAGGCCGCAGAAGGAGGGGACTCTTCAATGCCTCCACTGTCAGATCACCAGACATTGTTATGTGGACCCCACATCTGTGTGGCCCTGTGGTTAATGTACCAAGTGTGGCCCTCTCCCAAGGTGGAGGGGCACACTTGAAGAGGCACTGTGACTCCAGATTATGCCTGGTCTATGCAAGAAACACTTAGAAACAAGGAACAAGGGCCAGGGGGCCCAGGAATTGAGAATATTTGTGCATAGTTTCCATCTAGCAGAAACTAAAATAAGACAAAAAATTGGGTCACAATGAAATTTTTTGAAATATACCAAGGATTGTGAAGTGTTGCATTTAAATATTAAGCAGCCACTACAAATTATAGGATGAAAGAATATGTAAGAATAAGTAATGATAAGAAACTCACAATGTAGCCTTTATATGTATTAATTGTTTTGTTTTGGCTTGACTTTAAGATGATGTTTATGATGGCATTGTCAACTTCACAGACTCACAAATCACCTGAAATGCAATCTTCTGTGCTGCCTGTGGGGCATTATTGTGACTGTGACCGAGATAGGAAGGCCACTGTGGGTGGCACCATTCCAAAGTTGGACCTGGATTTCAGACATTCATTGCCAGCTGTTCCTGATGCTGGATACAGAAGGATCAGCTGCTTTAAGCTTCTGCTGCCTCTACTTCCACACCACAGCAGACTATGCTTGAACTGTAGCCAAAAGAAACCCTTTCTTCCTGAAGCCACTTTTCTCAGGGCATTTTATCACAGCAGCAGCAACAGAAGCCCAGACAGCACCCCACTGCATGGCCCAGACAGCACCCCACTGCATGGCCCAGACAGCACCCCACTGCATGGCCCAGACAGCACCCCACTGCATGGCCCAGACAGCACCCCACTGCATGGCCCAGACAGCACCCCACTGCATGGCCCAGACAGCACCCCACTGCATGGCCCAGACAGCACCCCACTGCATGGCCCAGACAGCACCCCCACTGCATGGCCCAGACAGCACCCCACTGCATGGCCCAGACAGCACCCCACTGCATGGTCCAGACAGCACCCCACTATATGGCCCAGACAGCACCCCACTATATGGCCCAGACAGCACCCCACTGGATGGCCCAGACAGCACCCCCACTGCATGGCCCAGACAGCACCCCACTGCATGGCCCAGACAGCACCCCACTGCATGGCCCAGACAGCACCCCACTGCATGGTTCAGACAGCACCCCACTGCATGGCCCAGATAGCACCCCACTGGATGACCCAGACAGCACCCCACTGCATGGCCCAGGCTCTACTCAAACTCCTGGCTCTAATAATCCTCCTCCCTCAGTGTCTAGTGTAGTTGGGATCAGGGTTACAATGGTCATGGTCAGATCTTCAGGTTTACTCTAACAAAGTGAAGACATAAAGCAGGCACATAAACAAGGGGAAATAGTTTGGAATTGTAAACACTGGGGAATTAAGTGCTCTTCCTGAGTATAGGAGGGGACAGTTAGGTAGTTTTTGTCTTATCAACAGTAGAGTACAAACAGTGGCCAGCAATCTGCTCACCACAGCATCTCCACACCCCTTACCGCTGCTCCAGCTACATCCACTGCCACCCAGAGTCCCTGGCGTGCCACAGTCCCAGTGCCGCTCTCAGGACCTCTGGGCTCCAGCTCCTCCAGTACCCACAGTGGCACTCAGCTGGCAAACACAGCTCCTTCTGTTCCAGGGCAGATGGAGGCAACTACTGGGCCTGAGAATACTATAAAAGTGGTAACGTTAATTCATTTGCTCATATTCCTTGCTCCAAAATGGAATTCTTGCTTTACAGCTTACATTTCTCAATGAATTTATATGAAAATCTTAATTTTAATTTCCATAGCTCCACCTGTAAGCCTCTACACTCATTCCACAATTCTTATGTCAGAGAGCTGGGGAGATCATGTACACATAAACATACACACAGAGAGATGTATATACATTACATATACATCATATACATATGGTTGTGTAATGACCCACATCTACTTCCCAGGTTTTACCCTGTCACAGTCTTCATACAGACTTTGAAAACAATATTAGATTTTGGAAAGGATTGTGGCACAGGCATTGCATGGATGAATGTGGTCAGATAGCTGGGGCTTTGTCTCTGAAATGTTAATTCCATTAGAAATGATAAATAAACACATAGAGACCTGGTCATAAGTGATTGCTGCACCCTGCTTCCAATTACAACAACATTTAGCAGACAGTTTTAACACTGATTTTTTACAGAAAGCAAAGGTACTCAAAACACTTGGAGCTCTCCCATTAGCAACATAATATTTCAAGTCTGCAACTCAAGGTCCACAGGAGGCTGTTTCTTCAAGAACGTTAATCATTCCATTCCATTATGGACAACTTGAGTTTGAAGTTATTAGCTTTTAACCCTTCTCTGTAATTAGATCAGCATACTTTTCTGTTAAAAGGCAACAGATCAATAAGTGAGCTGGAAGAAATATTTCCCTCTTCAGGCAACATATAATTAGCCTGTTAGCCTCAAATATCTTTGAAGTAAATTGCTTGAAGTTCACTGTTAAGTTACAAATCATGAAATTTGTTAAGCATCTACTATAGATTTGTTTACATGGAGTACTGTAGAGCAAATGTAACTCCAGTATTTGTTTGCACATTTCCCCCCTTGAAATTCCCTAAAGCTAAGCTAACAGAAGAAAGTAAATGTCCTCATTGTAAACTAGATGACAAGGGCCCAGCCAGCGCCTTCACCAGTTAAACCAGCGCGACTTGTTCCTGATCATGTGCTCTACAGCACTGGTCTGACTCCTTTCACCTTTATCTGAAATACGCTCTAAAAACGCAGAGAATGATAAAAATAAAACTGTAACTTTGGAGATCATTAAGGAAAACTGTATGAAGACAAAAGGGTTTGATGCTGGAAGTTCAGATCTCCACTTCAGCGTATGTTTCTCCTGGGACAAACTTGGCTGCTGTTCACACAATATCCTCAGTTCCTAGACCAGTGCCCAGGGCAATTCAAGTCCTGAAATAATATGTGTGGTATAACTCACTGCTTGTAGCGCCCGTGTAGTGGAGAGCGGTGACTATCCAACGGCCGAGTACCGCAGTGAGTGGAGATGATTTCTATAGCAGAGCAGAAACTCTCTAAGCTCAACAACTTAGAGACTTACATCAGTGCTTCTCTCCTTTTTTAAACTTTCTTTCTATTTATACTTTGTGTCTTTCACATCATGCATCTTGATCCCATTCATTTCCCATCCCTTCCTATCCACACTCTGTCCTTGCAACCTCTTCCCAAAAATAAAGTTTAAGGGAAAAAATTTTTTTAAATCTCACCATGGAAACTGTAAAGCTGTAGTGTGACATGGTGAGTCACACGGAAAACTCTTTTATCCATATATCTTTATATGCAAGTGTTCATTGCAAAGAGTCATTGGTCTGGTTTGAGTCCCCTGGTTTCTGCTACACTATCAATGTTGATACCTCAACTGGGACTCTTCTTGGATGTCCTGTTGTTGCCCTGTGTCATGGAGATCCTGCAGCTTTGGGTCTGCAGGACCGGACCCTTCACATGCTCCAGCAGCTCACAGATGGGATGGATGTTGGGGTGGGCTGACCTTGTCTCTGGGCCTGAGTAGCTGCAGGGTTGGCCAGCCTGCCAGTTCTCCCCTGTCTTCACCAGGAAGGTGAGCTCTCCAGCATTGCCCTGGCTAGTTCACCCCTTGCAGTGATGACCAAGGGGTGGAGCCAGTTCTGCTTACAAGCCCTCGGGGTCAGTTCTCCCACTCCTACATCTTCAGGGCCAGTTCTGTGCCGCCTAGGCAAAGTGCAGCGGGTCACTCTCCCAAGTGCTGCAGCTGGTGAGGGCCAGGGATAGCTCTCCCAATCTTAAGACCTCAAGGCGGCTCTCCCACCTGCCACAGGCAGTGTCTCTCCCCAGCCCCACCACCACATGGGCCAGATCTTGGGTGCTCACATTCTCCTGCCAGTTCACCTGCACCCCTGTCAATAGACTCAGTTCCGCTGTGCTGCCCAGGGGAGGCGCAGGGCCCACTTTCCCGGGTGTGGCAGCTGGTAAGGGGGAGGGTCAGCTCCCTTGTCTGTCTAGTCATAGAGGGAGAGAGGGAAGGGGAGGGCCTCTCTCCCCAGCCCATGTTGCCACATGGCAGATGATTGGTGGGGCCAGATCTCCCACACTCATGTTCTCTGGGCGGCTCACCTGTGCCCAGTCAGCAAAGTCACCTCCACTGTACTACCCAGACGAGGTGCAGGGCCCCCTTTCCCAAGTGTTGCCAGCTGGAGGTGGTAAGGGCAAGGGAGAAGAGCATCTTTCCCTCACACCATACGGCAGACAGAGGGGTGCAAGCTGCTCTCCTATTCTCACACTCTCAGGGCCAGCTCGCCCATGCCCCTGGGAACAGGGTTGCCTCTACTGTGCTGCCAAGATGAGGTGTAGGACCCTCTCTCCTGAGTGCTTCAGCCGGTGAGGGTCAGGACCAGTTCTTCCTAGTGTTGTAGCCACTGGGGGGCGGGACCAGCTCTGTGCAGCCCTATCCTCTCAGCCTTCGGTGGTATCAGGAGCCATGGACATCAACACAGACTGTGGCTGCATCAGAGCCACGAACCCAGACATGGGCCCCAGCAGCAGCCCAGGCCCAGACATCACCATGGCCCTGGGTGGCAATGAAGCCACCCACCTCAGCCCGCTCCTCACTGCTTTCACCTCTTCAGACATGCCTCTGCCCACAGGACATGAATCAATATCTCTCTCTCTCTCTCTCTCTCTCTCTCTCTCTCTCTCTCTCTCTCTCTCTCTCTCTCTCTCTCTCTCCTATACATTTGCTGGACAAGAACATACTTCCTCCTTGAAGCCTGGGGCAGTCCTAGGATCAGTAGTTCTCAATCTGTGGGTCATGACCCCACAAGGGATGCATATCAGATATTTACAATAATATTCATAACAGTAGCAAAATTACAGTTATGAAGTAGCAACAAAATAATCTTATGGTTGGGGTCCACCACAAATTGAGGAACTGTGTTAAAGGGTCGCAACATTAGGAAGGTTGAGAACCACTGCTTTGGATAATTAGTTTTACAGCATTACAGTCTATTCCAACTTCATGCTCATCAAGAAACCTTTCTGATGCACTTGATCCAGAAGTGAATCCAGACAAATGGGTCCCGGAGTGTCCGGGTTATCAGAGTCACGACTGTCCTCATGAGTCAGCAACCCTTTAGCACCAAGTTTCACAAATAGATCTCCCGATTAGTTAGGCTAGACTGTCAGAGTTCACAGCAGCTTGCAAGCCCCTGATCCCTTTCACCAATAGTTCTCTAATCACTCAAGGCTAAAAGTTAAACCTCACCGCGCTCCATCTAGGGACAGATACTGTGTGAGAACCCTAACACGAACATCCAGGCAAACATTAAAGACGATGGGTAACTTCAGACATCAGAGGATGATGGTACTGGTCATCAGGAAGATGGGTGTGCAGGGTATCACTTCATGGGTAACTTCAGACATCAGAGGATGGTGGCACCCGTCATCAGGAAGATGGGTGTGCAGGGTATCACTTCAGCCCCAATGTTGAAGACAATCATTTGGGGAAAATCTTGATTTTTATCAGCCCTTGGCTCTCCTTTATTCAACAAATTTCTAAACCTCTAAGTTGCTAAATCTTGTTCATAAGTAAAATATATACAAAAGCTACCTCTAGTTTCATAGCAATAGAATTTGAGAATGAATAAAATATTATCACGTAATATAGGAGGCACAGCAAATGTCTTAAAAATGAATCTTTTTCTAAGTCCTTTTAGTTACCTGAACCCAATGCATCCCAAAATAAATACCTCTGTTCCTGTTTCCTTCTCTAGAATCTCAGCTCTTCTCTACTCATCTATTTTATTCAGTGATGTGTGTCATTATTATGCCATCTATTACACTGAAATTCTCATAAGTATCTTCCATTTTTTTCTTCCCTTTATATGCTAAATTCATTTGTCATGAAGTCCCAATCAATTATTAAAATAGCTAATTTCCACCCATCCTGGCCTGTCTCCTCTAACATCCCAAATGAGGCCTTACTGAAATATGTCTGAGCGAGCGACAGTAAGGGACCATTAAATCTCATGGTACATCACTTTTATTAATTAAGTAAGTGTAGCTTCCCCTTTTATGACTTTGCATTTTTGTCTTTTTCTTTGGGATGGGGCCTGCTGATCAGGAAAACAGAGCTAAGCTTCATTCAAGTAGAGGTAACATAGTCAGGTGGCGTCTTTGAGAGTTACTGCCAAGTCCCCATTGTATCTTCTCAAATCTAAAGTTTATCTCTGCCGAGTGTAGATTCCTCTTTTCAAACAGGAGCTGGAGGACAGGGCAGCAAGATCACTTACTCATGTAGCTGTTTGCAAGAGACTTCTGTGCTGGCCTAGACTGCATGGGGCGGGGTTGTGGTGAGGCTGAGCTTGCTCATGCTGTGGCAAATGGCTTCCCCTGAACAAAAAGCACAAGCAGAATGTTTTCTGGAACCTGTTGTTGAAATCGACATAGCATCACTTCTGCTATGCCAGGCTTGATAGACAGGTCAGCCTCACATAGTGAGAAAGAGGACTGCACAGCAGCGTGGATGCCAGGATTGTGGAGGGCTCTCTGTAAGGAAGAAACCACACCAGCAACTGCCCTTCAGTCACATGTATTTGTGTGTCTCTGCATATGCATTTATGTGTCTGTGTGTGCCTGTGTCTATATGTCTGTGTGTGGTCATGAAAGGAGACTTCTATTAGCCATGCTAGTTCATGCTATGGTTTCCAAGATTATCAATGTATCCTTGATTAAAGTCAATCCCAAGTTGGAATTTATGAAACTATGAACCTAAAACTGTGCTGAGAGCCACACAGCATTACAAGGGGATCTAGTTGATCACTCAGGGATTTCTAAGTAACCAATTTAAACTATCGTTTACAACAAACTTGATCCTGAAGGAGCATTTTTATTTATGTGTATACTCTCTAATTTGTTTCTTAGTTTACAGGGGAGGGGCATAAAGGCTCGGTGATAAATGCTGGTTTCATCTTCCCATTTGAGCTTGAAACCTGAAGTAAATTGTAGATTCCACTTCAACTCTAATAACCTCATCTATACCAACTGTGGTCCAAAGGCCATCAACCTCAACATCAAGTGGGAATTGATTAAAATTGCAAACAGACCTCGCTTCAGACCCAGTAAGTCAGGATCTCTGCTCTCAAGAGGCCTGGCAGTATTTTCACAGTGCTTATTTGGGAGCTACTTTCCAGCCTGCAGAAGCTTCTGGGTCACCACTGGCAAGAGAACACTATTGGAATTCAGTGCACAGCAGTTGTTTCAAAACACTGAGGACTGAGCAGACCCAGCATGCCCTCCTCTACTGGGCAGGCTCTCTCTCTCTCTCAGCTCTTCCCAGGCAAAGAATCACTCATCCCAGTTACCTCTGCAGGGTGGAGTAAATGGAAATCTGCATCTGCACAGGTGGGGTACAGAGGACACGGTGTTCAGTTCATTTAGCTTTCTTCCCTTTGATAACCACAGAAGCACCGGGCTGTTCACGAATGGCTCAGTGCGAAGCTTGCTCCTTTTCAAAGGGTAAACTGCAATTCTCACTGGTGATACAGTGGCCCACAGCGAGCACTTCATCACTCCACTCTCCGAGTCCCTGTTCTCTCACAAGAAAATGTAAGAAAAATAATGAAGTTATTCTTCTCTCATTTTCGCTTATTTTCTGTCATTTGAATGTATAGATTTCAGGTGAGGAACATAAGGAATCTTAGCAGGTACACAAACTAAAATGGAGTATGCCCATCACTGTGTTGTCCCCTGGCCCTACCTGATCAGTCCTACCCCTGGGAAGAACGAGTGGATGTCTCTTATTTGTAGGACTTAGAGCTGGGGATGGCATTTGTTTGGGCTTCTTTTCGAAGCTGACATTCACCCAATGTCTCATGCTGTCAGCAGAGCTAAAAGTTAGCTCTTGAATTGCAGCTCATAGTTCTGTTTCCTGCACACTGAATAGTGTGGATGGGTGGACATGTCGGGGAGGGGCAGACTTGCATTGCTTTCATCTCTACAAGAAAGAGTAGACACACACAGTCTTATCTCCTTGTGGGAAGGTGGATATATGTGGCTCTCATCCCCACATGGAAAAGTGTACACAGATGGCTTTCATCTCCACATTGAACTGTACACACAGCTGTCTGTCATCCCCATGCAGGAAGGTAGACACACAGCTCCTGTCCTCAGATGGGAGTGAAAGGTGGACATCCATGGCTTTCAATTTCCCCATTGTTCATGTGTTGTTAAGCTTTGTGTAAGTAGAAACACTTCTGACATGGCAACTTGTCTCTACCCTCTTTATCCAACATGGGGTGGTGGTCTCGGGAGCCTATGGGGTATTCAAATGTGAGTAGTTTTCATGGCTTTTATTGAAATTAAAATGAGGTAAATATGGAAACATATTCTCTCAAACACTTTTAGAGTATGAATGAATCAAATGAGAGTAGCTGAAGGCTCTAAAATTTCCATCTCCCCCAACACTACAGATGCAGGGATTAGATAATTCTCTCCTATTGAATGGCGTGACTCTGGTGCTACTGTTTCTGCTCTGATTTCAACTTTATTATCAAGGTAACCACAAATAGCATAGTCCAGCCCTCCCAGAGTCAGACAGCTTTAGCTAATAATAGGACCCATTTTTCTTTGGCCTGAAGAAATACCCAGCACTCGTGGTTATCATATCTGATGGGAAGGTTCTTAGAAATCTATAGCATCCCTGTGCTGCCACTGTCACTAGGCAACGTGGAATAAACAGCCCCTGGAAGCCTTTGCACACATCAGTGCAGCTAAACGGTTTCAGAGTCATTCATATTCAGTAGGCGTCCTCAGCACAGACTGGCAGAAGGGTGACTTACACACGATGATGATCATGGTTTCTCACCAGTCTTAATACTGGAGCACTGACATGAGGCTGTGACAATCGACCACAAAGCAGTGACCCAGACCTAAAATCAAAATCATTGTCCTGGCTGAGATCCAACGGCCAGTATGAAGCAGATAATTGAGACAACTATTTTGCAAATTCAAGCCCCAAACACAGCAGGGTAACAGACTACTTAGTAGCAATGGTTTTCCCACACACAACCACAATAGTTATGTATCCTAACCATGACACTTGACTGGTTTTCTGTGGCTCTTCATTTCAGTTATGTCAACATATTTTCTGATGCTTGTTGGCATTAGGTAGGCTCTTCAACTTCAGTATCAGGGAGAGGGGCAAGAACACTATTACTATTGTATATTTTAGATTATTTACAGGTCTGTTACATTAAACTTCTGGTAGAAACTAGCAAAAATTAGGAGAAATCGAATCTTAAATATCAAGGCCAAGGCAACCACACTCAGAAGAAATGTCTTTTGCCTTTCCTCCCTGTTAATTAATATGGTAGAAGGTTAGCCGGGAGCTGGTCCTGTGAGGTGTCATGTATTACATAGAACTGTTAAGTGTCAAATTATCAACCGCATTTCAGCTTTGTTGGCACTGTGGGCAATTTACAGGCCGGACTGACAGACTCGCTGTCTGCTGAGCTCCCTTCTGAGTGAGTGTCATACTCAGTGTCACACTGGTTACTCTTTGTTTCCAGACAAACCTGTCAGCATTCACAGATGCACTAAAACTCCTCATTAACACCCCCCACCTCCCACACCCCCACCCCACACCCCACCCCATACCCCACCCACTCCTCCCCCACCCCCCATGGCCCTTCGTGCCTGCTTTTAGGTTATCAAGTCCAAAAGAACATGAAGAGCTGCCTCGAGGTATTACATATGTTTACCCCAAACACACGCAGTAGGCAACTCAACTTCACAAACTTATTTTAAAGGAAAGTGAAACTAAGGGTTACTGTGTTTATTAGGACATTATTTGATAAATAAATGAATAAATAAATAAATCCACAATAATCCAACAAGCATTTTCTATGTGTCCACATTCTATGTTTTTGTTTAAAACATGATTTTTTTTTAGTCTATCATGCAACAATGCATTTCCTAACAAGGATGTAAGACTAAAAATAACAGAAAATATAAAACAAAAGGCAATATTATGCAATACTGCAGAAATCTGGGTAAAATAGATTTCAGAATTTGTCAAATGGATTTAGTCAATGTTGCTAGAATGTGCTACTGTATGGCCCAACAGTTCTAAGTACTTATTCAGGAGAAATGAAGCCATATGCCCCTAATGAGATACCCCAGGAGGGTTGACACAGCTTTATGGAACAAGGGATTGATAAGCACATGAATTGTAGTCGAGCCACACAATGGAATATTACTCTATGATATGAAGAACAATGGCCTAGCATAATGACTATAGCAGCATTACACTCAGAGGGAAACCAGGCACGAAACAACATGGACTATAGCCCTTCACTTACGGGTACTACAGAAACTGGAAAGTCATGAACAGTGGCAGAAACCAGCTCAGTAACTGTTGGAACTCCATCCAAGAATGGAGTCGTGCAAGGGGAACTTTGAGTGCTGTGAGAAAACTCCAAGTTTTGTGGCCTCTGTTTCTTTAAAAACAGAATTGTTCTTGGAATGTGTGTTTATGCCGCTCCCAGGTGTGTTGGATAGGAGTGAGTTTATTTCAGCTGCTGTTATTCATATGCCTCTATGGAAAAACATGTCCATGTGATTGAAATCTTACTCATGTGATTCTTCTTAACCTTCAGTATAAATTGCCTGATGCTCTGAGTAAAGCTGGCTATTGCATGAGACCTTAGTCACCTCAATTTTAGCCCCTGCTCTCCCAGGTTCACACGTCAACTAAAGCATTGAAAAAGTAAGCACTTGGACCAAGTGGGGAATTAACTGCTAAGAGAATGAGCTTGTGGAGTAATAATAGTGATATTCTGTGTCATGAAGACTGGATGCGCAGGGATAGATATACATATGCAAACACTCACCAAGCATTGCATTCAAATGAGAGAATTTTATCTTATGCAAATTGCACCTCAATAAGCTGATTAAAATCTAGCTAAGAGAGGTTCATTAAAGTTATGGGCTAGTGTTAGCAGAGTAATCAAGGATGTAGTATAAGATTTTATCATTAAAAACAGACATTGATTATAGAATGGGAGAGAGACTTAAATTTGCTGCTGAGACATGAAGAAAACCTAGCACAGGATGCAAACACATCCAGACGCAGCCTCAGTAAGAGCCACATCCTGGCAGAAAAGGGAGTCTGCATCCATTGCATGCAGAACTGGCCACATGCCTGCTTTCCCTCTCTGCATAATGTTTGTGAAATTATCAGTGCTATATAATTCTGATGTGAGATCACAGAGTGATACCCCATTGTGTGGATGTACCAAAATTCACATAACCAGTCATCTGTGGGGACACAAAGATGCTGCTCAAACATTCTTATACCAAACCCTCTGCTAACACACACTATCACTTTTTTGAATACTCTCATGAAATACTGACATACAGTTAAAAATAAAATTGAATGGATCTGAACAAAAGAAAAAATAATGTATTATAATAAGAACTATTATAGAGAACACTAAAATTTAAAAAACAAATACAGACATATAGGTGAAAGGTGGAGAGACTGATAATAGGTTGACAGATGGAACATGATAGGTAGATAAGCAATAGACTTATAGAAAAATTATAGACAACAGATAGTAGATAGGCAGATAAATAGATGCTAGATAGTAGGTAGATAGATGACAGGTAGATAGATGGATGGGTGGATAGATAGATGATAGATAGATAGATAGATAGATAGATAGATAGATAGATAGATAGATAGATGAATAGATTTATAGATAGATAAATGATAAACAGCTAGATCAATAAATTACACTACTTTTGGCAAGAGCCTTTGCCATGAATAACAAGCTCATACTACACATAAAAGCACCTGTAGGAAGCGGCATGCTGCATGAACATTACTGGGTCAGAAACATAGAAAAAGGCTACTATAGAATGGTTTCAGTAGTTTGGCCTCAAACATTTTTATAAAAGGGACAATTTGTGGCAAATTCCAGTTGAGGCAACTAGAGATAACTGTAAAAGCTCCAAGAATTAAAATATTTTCGTTATTCTTTAACTATCGTGACTATAGTTGTTATATTTGTACATCATACTGCAACAATTACATCATTATGTCACAGTGAAATTGTGGATAAAAGCTTAAACAGAACAAGATATGGAAAACTGTGCCCTTAAATTTGTAAATAAAAAAAAGAGAACCAAGCCTGCATGTTGGGTACCACCCAGGTACAACCTGATCTGCAGATGCCCACCTGACTTGGTTGGAATACTCACATCATGGGATTCCTTGCTTCTCAAAGCGTGTTTCATGGGCCAGCATGTGGGTTAGAGATATAGACTCTCATACTCTGCCCATAATCTCATGACTGATCAATGTTTGTCTCCTGATCACCTCCACAGGCAACTGAGTGCATACCAGGGATCAGACAACGTGTTCCCTGACTGCAGTCAGGCTCAGCGAGAGGAAACATGTTTTCGGATGTAAAGACTCATTTAAAGGCTCAGAATTAATGGCTCAGAAGCTCATAGGCTTTTACACTGTTAAAAAAGAATTGAATCCAGTCAAAGGGTTGGAGACTCGAAAAAAGTAATGTGGAAAGTAGTCATGTGATCAAAAGGCGGCACACAGGAGGAGATGATCGGCACTGGCAGAACTGTGATGAGCTGATGCCTTCGCCTAAATCATTGGCAACAAGGAGCGCAGTCTGGCACTTGGACACTCCTCGCAGCACTGGCGGTTCAGCCATCCCGGGTCCTCTATTGCCATGTCACCCGTGCTTCTGGATCAACCCAGAGAATCGGAGAGAAGTGCCGGAGCAGAGCTTCCTGAGGATGCTGTAAGACCCGTGGGAAATGAGAGCTAGCAGTGACAGCTAAAGCAGCAGGGCGAAAAGAAAGCATGCCATTTCTTCCCTTTATTTTTTGAACACTCCATACATGTATACAGGTGTTCACTCCAACTACCACCCTCCAGTGCCCCACATCAGGACCACCACCAACCCAACTCTCTGTCACCATCTTCTCTTTTTTATAATCATTAGTTTTAACAGCTCTCTGAGTTCAATCAGTGTTGACTGAACATATACACACAGGTGCGGGACCATCTGCTCAGGCATGAACAACCTACCATCCTCCACAGCTCCAAAGTCACTCGCCCTTTCTCAGCAACCATCAACTGCCAATAACCCCTCAGCTAGAGATGGGACTTCAGGAGATCCTCTTCCATCCCCCAAGTTGGGATTCATCCACATAGAGTCGCATGTATTTTGACCTTACCTACCCCCAACCAGGACCACCAACCCATCTCTCTCCCAAAATCTCCAAGATGGGACTTTTAAGATAAGACTTTCTAGTCAGAGGAGCAAAGTTGAAGAACAATAAATAAAATATGATGCCATTTCTAAAGAAAATATGGGTTTTCAAAATTTCCTACAGGTAATTTTGCAACATTCTGCCTATAGGTTAGGCAGCCACACAGGCCAAGAACTGAGGGATCAAGGCAAACATCTAATAGCTGTTTCCTGCGGAGAGGACACTGGCCTGGAAGCAGCAGCTCACGATGAAGAGAGGTGTGTGTGTGAGTGTGTGTGTGTGTGTGTGTGTGTGTGTGCTAGTTCACTTTTTTTAGCAAGAAGAATAAAGAAAATAAAACTTGAGATGGAAATATTTGTATAAACCCATGTTATTTGGTATATTTCCCTGAAGCTTCAGCAGAAAATATTTTTCTATGGAGCTGACCTTTTTACTCAAAGTGAAGAATACAGTCGGCAGAATTATCATTTTATGGGATGTTGTCTGGGTGTTTTAAATGGAAAATGTTTTAACATCTTTACACATAAAAATGAAAATCTTTGAAAAATGTTTCGCTATAAAACTCTTGACATTTGCTGAGTGCCTTACAGTGTTACTGGTTATTTCCTCCCCAAAGACTATTAAAACATTTTGAGTAATGTGCAAAACTAACTTTTCTCAGAAATTCTACCATTTCCCAGAAAATATAACATTGGCATACATTACCATTCGAACTGTCTAGTGCGTGTTTCTTTCCCAGCCCCCAGGACCACAGCCCTCTGAAGTCCACCTCAGTCTATGTGATCAACCTTTTCTGTGGTCATTGGCCTCAACGGTTTCTGCTGAAGTCCAGAACCTTCCAACTCATCCTTCGTACCCAGAGAGCAGATTTTCAGGGCCACTTACTCTCCCTTTGTGCTCAGCTTCCCTTCCCCACCTGGGAATTATTCTACTTGCATTATAAAGAAACACAGCCACCACATTCCTCTTACTCCCTCTCTTCTCTGGCACCTCCCTCCAGGTCTCCTGTCTCTCACATTGTTCCTCAGACAGAAGCACACCAAGTCTACAGCATCCATCGCCAGTACCCACACACATTGCTCAAGTGTGCTGTCTCTCCCTTGGCCTCCCTCATTTGAGCTGTCAGTGGTGTTTAGCATGAATTTCTGTTTTCTCTCCAGAAAAATTTTCTCCACTGGCTTCCACAATACAACATACCACTAGCTCCCAAGTTCCTTTCTGCCTCCGTGGCAATTTCGTTTATCTCCTTTCCTGGTTTTCCACTTTAGATGGGGACTTTTGGGAATTATATTTAACTCTCTAATTGGCATCTACATTTGAATGTCTAAAAAAAAATTCAAGCTCAAAATGTGGAGATGGGATCTTGGCTCTTTCAACTTTACTTCTGCACTCTCAAAATTACAGGAGCTGGAGGGATGGTTCAGCGGTTTGGAGCACTTGTTGTATTTGCAGGGTACACTGGTTCAATTCACAACCATCTGTAACTCCAGTTCCAGGAGATCTGATGTCCTTTTCTGGCTTCCACCAGCACCAGAAACACGTGTGGTTCTCATAAATACTTAAAGGCAAAACACCCACACATATAAAATAATATCAATCTCTTAAGCAAATAAACAAATGAAGCCCCAAACAACAAGAACAAATTCTGACTGGTCAGTGGAATCTCAAAATGGCTTTGATTTGCTTTTCCCTGATGGCTAATAAAAAAACTGTAGCATTGACTCGTTTATTGATTGGCAGATTTGGTTTATTTGTTGTTTAATTTTTCATTTCTTTATATAGAGGAGATTCATATCTTTAGTACACCTAGCAAAGCTCTTCCCTCATTCTAAGCGTTCTGTTCCAAAATTTCCTTTGCTGTGTAGAAGCTTTTTAGTTTCACACATTCTCATTTGTTAGTCCTCGAGGCTATTTCCTGTATTCTTGAGAGTCCTGTTCAGAAAGTTCCTGCCCACACTTCTATTTACAAGTTTATTCCTTTGTTCTCCTCCAATAGTTTTAGTGCTTCGAGTTTTACACTAAGGTCTTTGATCCTTTCGATTGGTTTTTGTATAGGGTAAGAAAGATGGATCTAATTTCAATCTTGTGAAGTTAGCCAGTTTTAACAGTGCTATTTTTTAGATACATTGTCTCTATTTTTCACTGTATGTTTTTCACACCTTTGTCAAAATTTAGGTGGCCACAGCTGTGTAGGTTTGTTCCTGGGTCTTTTATTCTGTTCCATTGGTATGAATGTCTGTTTTCATGCCAATACTGTGTGGTCTTGGTCACTATGGCTCTGTAGTATAATTTGAGGTCAAGTATTTTGATATCTCCAGCTGTGTTCTCTCTACTAAGGATATCTTTGACAATTAGGGGCCTTTCCCCCCTGTATTTCAGAACTGATTTGTTTCTAGTTTTGTAAAGAATATCATTGGTAATTTAATGTACATTACAGAATGACTATCATAAAAAGAAAACAAGCAAGCAAACAAAAACAAATGCTAGCAAGGATCTGGTGGAAGAAGATTTATTCACTGCTGGTGGGAGTGTAAACAATGTTTATGGAAATCAGCATGGAGTTTCTCAAAGGAAAATATATAATTATTATATGCTCCAGCTATACCAATCCTGGTCATATACGCAATAAACTCTACAACTTATCACATATTCAGATACTCAAAGCCTCTTACCACTTTCTCTGCATCCCCTGGGAGCAATTCCCCTACCTGGGGCTATGGAATACAGGGGATGAGTTCAGACTGCTGCTCAGCTACTGTCAGGAGAGAGCAGTACTCTAGTGATGCTGCAGATGTGGAAAGGTGGGAGCCAGGCCCAGTGACACTCAAAGCCAAGGGGGTGGAAGTACCAAGACCTCTAGAGACCTCACTCTTAAGCCCTAGCTTCAACCTCTCTCCTCTTCCCTCTCTTGCTGGACCATAGGTTAAGAGAATAAGCTTGAAATTGAGGGAGAGAAAGGACACAAGATTTAGGGTCAAAGAGATCTGACTAGGGTCATGTCACTTAGCCCTGCAGCAGCTCAGTGTCACATGTATAAATCAGGTGGTAATAGGCACATCACAGAGTGCATGTAAAGCCCCAGCACAGTACTGGGAACAAGGGGCAATCAATATATTGAAGCTGCTGTTATTTTTTCTAATTCTATTTTAACAATAAGTTCTTTGAAGCCATAGTCTTACCCCATTTGTTTAAATCCTCCACAGTTACCCCAGAAAATGGTGACTAGGTAAATAAAAACCTACAAAGTAACCCGGGTGTTAAGAACGGCCAAGCTGCATCTTTATGTGGTGTGAGCTGGACTTGTTTGGTGAAAGTCACATTAATATGCACACGTTTCCATTCTTTGTGGTCTAAGAGGATGATTTGCTAGGAAAGGAGTGATGAAGGGTGATAGGACAATCATTCTGCTGGTGGAATAGATGCGCTTCTCCCACTTTCTCATCTTCCCTGGGCCCTGGAATTAGCATTCTCAGCTCAGTGACACTTGACTTGTTTGTGTGTATAACCAGAAAATCAGCTTCTAAAACATTTCTTAATCACTTCAATTTGCATTTACCTTGTGTTCAGGGATGATGCTGGGTACAGATTAGGTTTCAGATCATTACAGAAAGGCTATAACTGGACCCTGGCTTTCTTCCTGATTGCTTGCTGGACCCAAAAGTCTTGCCCAGTGGGGCAAAGCAGCAGAGATGGGGGTGACTGAAAGTGTTCTTCCAATCTCCCTCTACAGGGTCACTGGCATTCCTTCCATGATTCAAAAGCAGAGCCATGTACAAAGGTAAACAACTATTGATTGTTAGAAACATCTACACAGAGGAAAGGATTTGAAAAGCAAAAGTTGCCATTGTTTCCCGCACTTCACTCTCTAGACCCCAGGGAAGAAATCTTCCCAGCCAAACAACCTTGAGACTTAGATGGGGCACCTTCACCACAACGGCTAAGGGTTCTGGCACCCCTCTTCCTCATCACTACACAGTCTGAGCACTGTTGCTTACAGTGAGCTTCCTGGGAGGTATGGTTTCATTATTTGTTAAATTAGATTTAGTTAATTTGAGATCATTAAGTAGTACATTTAAGAACTAAGAACACTCGGGAGTTTGGGTGACTGAGAAATTAAGACCATATGACATTAGAATTAAGCAGAGTAAGCTGGAAAACAACTCAAACAAAACAGAACTAAGCTACTTCCCACTTCCTGCTACTGGGGATTTTGACATGGGATGGACTGTAGCTGAGATTATGCAAGTAATCAATAAATTAAAGTTGTAGTTATTTTTTCACTAAAGCCAGACCTTAGGAAAAAATCTGCTTTCTGGAGTGGAGCCCTATGGTGATATTTTATTTGTACTGAAATGTGATTTTAATTTTATGTTAATAAATAAAGTTGCCCTGGGGTCAGAGCTATTAGAGCCATAGCAAGAGTGTGGTGGTTAGAAGAGCTAGGTAGATTTCTGTGTGTTCAGGGATACAGCCAGTATTGGAGACATGCGCCTTTAAGACCTGGAGGGCGGTACTTACAGGCAGCGATGAGGCAGTCATGTGGTTGGGTTTACAACCAATGAGAAGGCAGAACAGAAAGACTATTTAAAGACAGACAAACAGGAAGAAGCTCTCTCTCGGGGAAGCTAGGAGCACTGCAGGAGGTAAGATTTTAGCTCTGAGCTCTGACCTCTCGGCTTTCTGACGAGGCAGTCATGTGGTTGGGTTTAAAACCAATGAGAAGGCAGAACAGAAAGACTATTTAAAGACAGACAAACAGGAAGAAGCTCTCTCTCAGGGAAGCTAGGAGCACTGCAGGAGGTAAGATTTAAGCTCTGAGCTCTGACCTCTCAGCTTTCTCTTTTAGAGCCCAATGCCTTGTCAACATGTGACCTTCAAGACCTGGGAAGTCCTGGCATTTGTTGGGGTGCTGAAGCAGAGGGCAAAGAAATACAAAAAGGTCCAAAGGCCAGTCCTCCTTGCAACTCAGAGTCGAGCTTTGATTCATATAAGAAGCTGTATTGATACTCCAGACAACTCAGAGTGATTATGGAATTCACAATAAGGCTGGTTCTAACGATAAGAGTTGGTGATTTAAAAAGAAACTTTTCTGTTTTCTTTTATGAAATGTCCAGATAATCAAACCGGCCCTTGGCTAGGTGTCATATGAACAACCCTCTTCTTCTGGCAGGGTATAGAAGTGGTTTTGAGAAATTCACAGAACATTTGCTCATTGAAGGAGTATATCAATGATGGTTCTTTCGGCCTGTTTTTCTCAGTTCTTCCAAAAGAGCTATCAATAGGCCTCTCAGAGCTTGCCTCTGATGCATTTGTTGTGGGCCTTCACATGTAAATCATGACCTTGAAGCTCATTTGATCATGCCTCCACCAGCATTATTTGACTCTGCTCATACCCAGGGAAAAGTCATTTAAAGACGTGGCTAACGCCAGCACTCATCATGACTCAGAGTGCCGGGATGGCGCTCATCATTCAACCCCAGGTTGAGGATCTTGAACTAATTTATACAGAACTACTTTTTTATATCCCTAAAGAGCTTTTCTAATTAATTGGGGAAAGAGGTACTTCTAGTGATACAAATTGGTGCTGTAGAAAATTTTGGGGTCACCTTGATTCTCATGACAGGAGAGATGGGTGGAGGCAAAGTAACTAGGTCCCAAAATGAGGTTTCCCTGGTTTGTTTGTTTTTTGTTTTTTTAATAGCAGCTCCACTACAGGTGCTGACTCATGGAGCCTGAAGTGAGCTGGCGCTAGCTCAGGGCCCTGCTATAGCATTGCTTTTGGTATTTAGATTTTCCATAGTTTCTATTCCTGTACAAAGATATAATGTTGCATAACATGGGGTTTTAAGTGTTTGATTTCCCAAAAATTCTCAAGTTAAAAACTTAGTCTTGTTCTGCTAGAAACTAGAAAGCAATTATTTTGTAAGAAGCCAACCACTTTGTCTGTCTGATTTAGGCATCATGTGAAGTAGTAGCAAGCCTCAAGTCTCCACAGACAAAGGGAAGCTAAACCCAGAGGCAATTAGCCTGGGTCTGCAGCAATTTAATGGCTAAATTTCTAACTCCAAGAGGGAGGGCAAGGATAGAGACATATACAGTGCTCTCTGAGCTTTGTTAGAATTTGACAGAAAGTAACCCTGACAAGCCTAAGAAAGAAATCCCCTCTCCGCCGGAAACCCATGGTCATTTATAGCAGGAAATAAACTTCATCCAGGAATTAGGAAGCAGGGCGACCTTTAGAGAGATGCATGGTCTTTCTAGGTCTGTGTTCAGCATGAGCAAAAGCCGACACTGAACGCTGTAATCGCTGGCATCCCTACTGTCCCTTCCAGCCCCGAATTCTTTGTCAGCTCAGATCATTTGCTCTGTAATAGTGCAATTAGGACTTCAGCAACCAGGTGAGCCATCATGATAATGAAAACCTTGAATCTGAATTGTGCACAGTTTACTAAGTCTCATGTTTGGCCTTTGTTTCCAACCTTGCCTGACGTGTAAGCAGTGGTCTCAGAACCCACCTTTTGATTCTAGAAATGGAGTTTTCACAGTTTGCTCTCTCTGTGGTCACTGAAAGGAATAAAAATACAGTGCTGACCACCAGTTCCCAACTTGGGCATTTACATGAGATTTTGTTTTTCTTTTACAGCTTAATAACCCATTCTTTCCTTTATTGCAGCATTATGAGGACACAGGAAGGAAGATCATAGAGGTTAATGACTAAAATTGCAATTGAATAATCCCTCTGTCTTTGGATGGCTGCAAAGAACCAAAGACGTAGTGAGCCAAGCACAGTCCCTAGAGATCAGTGTACTTCAGTCGACTATCGAGGACAGGTGAGGTTTGGTATTTACACAGGCTGTGGAGAGAAAACTCTACAGGACTTCCCACATTTGTGTTAGGTGACAAAAAGCATCAAGGAAGCTCAATTTAACTATGCCTTCCCGAAAAAAAGCATAAAGTTACATAAAGACTTGACTCTAGATTGACCTCTACTAACTGAATGGTCCCAGGGAAGTAATTTAAACCCTCTGGGCCTCAGTTTCCCCACTGGTGTGAGATAGATGTGTATGATATCAATCAAAAAATCTACTCTAAAAATTGTAGTCAGTTCTGCTGCAATACTTAAGTTCATAATGTGTGCCTCCATCCACATGTAACCAAATGGTGGCTGTGACATTCAGAAGTCATGTTAATTTTAGACATTCTGTCTTTCCATGTGGTGCTTTTCCCTGCTGAGTGACCACAGCTAACTCAGCAAATCTCCAGGGAATACGGACATGTGTATCCATTCACCTGCTCCTTCCATCTTTGGGCTCAGTGTGGTGTTCTTTTTTGGCTTGGGTCCTGGAATCCTGACTAGGGATGATGAAGGAGTAAGACAGGCACATGCACAGAGAGACAGAAAAGCTGAGATCAAGTGGTCTAGGGTCTCAGATGGAAGAGTCACAACACCTTGGAAGCTCAGTGGGTTTTTCATGCATAGTTCAACAGGGAGGTGGGTCACTGCATACAGATAGACAAGGGGTTGGGGTCATTACATACAGATAGAAAATGGGGCGGGGTCATTATATACAGCTCAACAAAGACCCAGGTTTAGCTAATCCTGGTAGGAGCGGTCTTAATTCACATGCTTGGGTCCTGGAATCCAGACTGGGGTGGCAAGGAAGTGAAGACATGAAAACTGGAAACGTGCAAGGGGAGAAAGTTACAGTGAAAAATTTCCGCACACACTGTCACCAAAACCAGAGCTGAAAAAGACTTTACCATTTCTCTAAGCCTTCACCAGAGAAGGCTCCACCATTCTCATGGGACTGATGCATTGCTTTTTGACATGGCCTTGCCTGTTTAAAACAACACACATTCACTCAGAACTTGGCTCACTCCCTACAGCTCAGCTTTGCCATGTGTCTGCTTTGGAAGTGTTTAGCGAACAACTTCCCTTTATCTCAGCAGCCACACCCCTTCTTCCAGCTCCATTTCATCAAACCCCTTCAACCTTTTTGTAAAGATAGAGCCTACATTACCTTAGGATAGTGTTTTAATTGGGGCTGTTATTGTCATCGTTATAAATTGAACCACTTTGAGAATTTCTCCCAAAATCCATTTCTCCCATTATGCTGATATTTTTAGAGTGCAGTTTTACTGAATGGGATTTTATTCTTACAGCACCCAGAGCAGAACCAGCACCCGTACATCAGCATCCTCTGAGAAGTACCTGGCACACTGCTCACAGGAAGATTTCTCAACATCAGACTTCCTGCTCTTCCTTCAAGATATCATTATATCTTTGCAAAGGGCAGTTCAATGAATCAAATAAAATTCTGGCTCTCTTGGGGGCACTCTGGAGGGCTCTGGGGGACTCTGAGGAGGGAGGGCTCTGGGGGAGCTCTGGGTTCTTTTCTGAACCTGTAACAAAAGCACATTCACAAAATGATATATTGAACATTGGTGCAACAAGCTCTGGGAGTTATTCATAGCTTCATATAAAGAAATGATTAAAAAAATTAAACCCAAGAGTTATACCTCAAGCGTTTGCTTCAGTCCAGTGTACCTGACCAGCACCTACCAATCCACGGAGACCCCAAGACATCTATAACTCTAAGGCCACATTAGTGGTTTTATTGACTTTGGTCTCTGACCAGCTCTTGCTTAATTGTTCATTTTCCACGGCCATCTAGTTTACCAAGCCAAGGTTTAGAAATCATGAGAAACACCCAAATTCCATTAGCTCTCACATCATGGAGATCAAATTAGTATTGAAAGAGAAGACTGGCTGGGTAGTGTAATTAATCCACTCAAGCAGAATTGTTACATTTTCTGAATGTTGCCATGCATTTGGTGGCATTTGGACTGCGTTATTTCTCTCTCATTGATTTATCCCATGGAGACAAGAGGAATATTAGCCCTTCAAGACATAACAGTACACCATGTTTCATACAAAGAACACAAGATAATGTCTTAAAAACTATTTTTAAGACAGTAACTTTAAAACAGCCCAGTAAATTTTACCTAATTTTTATATATTTCTTCTGCTGTGGGTAAAAATATTACACACACACACACACACACACACACACACACACACACACACACACACGGATATGTCTTTATCCTCTTTAGAGTTAGAGTTCTGGTTATCATTCAAATAGAAAAAGAAGCAAAAGAGAGAGACTGTGGTTTAACGCTGTGGTAGGACACTGGCCTAGCATTCAACACACACACACACACACACACACACACACACACAGAGAGAGAGAGAGAGAGACACACACACACACACACGGATGTTAGAAGTACAAGAAAATGTCACACCTAATTCAGGCCTCTGTTAACTGTATCAAAGTCTAATTTTTGCCAACAGTCTTCCACAGTGTCAGGGACCAGACCCTGAATTTTCATCATGACTATTTTTATCCTTCTTTCTTCCTTCCTCTATAAATAGTGTTATGCACCTTGTCAACTAATTTTCTTTAATAAGTGGCCCTAATTCCCATGTGACAAAGGCATGACTGTGACCCAGAAAATTATCCCTGCCTACTGCATTCGTAGTCACTGAATGACCATGGGATTGTCTGTGACATGGAGACGAGAGCAGAAATTAAATAGGGTCGTTGCAAACACTCACTCATTCACTCGGTACATGCCTGCCCAGATCTTTCATGTGCTTGACAGTAAAGAAGAATAGTGAACAGAAAATAGGTAATCCTGTTCTCATGGGGGTTGCTGCTGAGTGGTTAGACTCAGGGAGGAAGGACTCACACTCCTGGGAACAGAAGCCAAGTCAAATTCCAGGAGTGAAAGGCCACAGCGTGACGAGGGGTGGGGAAATGCTCTTCGGAGGAAGAGAGGGAGCTGAGATCCCAACCTATGATCAGGAGCTAGCCAGGCCAGTGGTAAACGAGAGGGGCCAGCTGTAGGAAGTTCTCACAGCTCTCAGTAGGAAGCAGAGGGTGTAACTAGAACTAGGTAGAGCTGGGATCACAACCGGCCCTATATTTCTTCTTCTGCCTGGATCCACAGCCCTAAAACAGCACCAGTAGGTAGGAAGCTGACTGCTTAAACATTGCCTAGATGTGACAATCAGAAGTTTGCTTCCTAGCTGTCTGTGGGAGTCCCCATCACTCATTGCCAGAAGGCCTTCTCTGAGGCCCAAGACAGACAGGATTCTGCCCAGCTCATGTTGCTAGGACTCAGAAAAAGTTCCCTTCCTCCTCTTACTGATGTCCCATCCAGCTACACACTTCCTTTGGATTTTCTCTGGTTGATTTTTACTTTTTCAAGCCTCAATACCAGTCTTTAAAAGCAGTTCACAGTGGTATGAGTGTGAAAGGATATGTATGTAGTCTCTCAGTCTCTAATACAAAGGGACTCTGAAGCAGGAAGATGATGAATGAGGAGAGAAGAGCCAGAGGAGCAGCTTCAGGGAGGGAACCTCAATAACAAGCAATTCTCTTCCTTGTCCTTGATGGCCCGTCTTGTCGTGGCAGAAGACCAAGAATCCCAGTGTTTAAGGGCACTGGTTGTATCCTGGTTTCTTGAACTGAACATTCTTGTCATTTTAAGAAGAGCATCCTAAGGTGCCTAGAACCTACGGATGACCAAATGCTTCATTAGCCCTTAAAGGTGTGCCAGCAACCTCAACCCAGACATGGAGATGAAGAGTCACATGAAGACCTCATGTGTGAGACAATTGGCCTGCCCAGCTTACTGCTCATGCCATTGGTGACATCATTTCTTAGGACCTATTGCTACTTTAGAGGATTTCTTCTTGCTTCTTTTCTCTTAAGTTCTCAACTATAATAAAATTGCTTTTAAAAACTCACTTTCCCTTCTGTTGTCCAAGAGTTCAAGAGACAGATGACCCCAAAGCCCCTGGCTAGGCTGGCTTCAGTGACTATTGATTGTCTGGAATCCTAGACCCCTGAACTATACTCCCCTGAGGCAAGGGAGCCTCCATCGCACTCAAGGATACCCCCACCACCTCTCACCCCTGTTTAGCAAAAGGCAGTTGGAATAAACAAATCAAAGTAAGCTGTTGGAACCTCTTCTTTGGGGAAATTATGCACAAACTTGGATGCACAAGAACACACCTACAACCTTTGCAGTCTCAGCCACCATCAATCAGATGCAGTTGCTAAGAGAACTTGACCACTAACCAAGAACAGCATAGAGTTGAATGAGACTGGAGCCACCCCACACACTCTCTTCCGCCAGAGGGCAACTCTTTTTCCTGTATGAGTTGAATATTCCCTTCGAACAGACTGGCAATTCACAGAGGACTCAGTAGGAACACTGATCCCCAAAGACCTTGTCATTTACAGGCATGTCAGAAGAGTGGCCATAAAACCCTAAAGAGGAAGCGGCCCTGGAAGCTGCTCAGACATGCTGTGGGCATCTCTGCTACCCTTGTCTTTGCATCTTTGGTGTCCATACTAAGAAGACTGAGAGCTGCCAGCAGCCCAGTGGAGGTCCTTTTCCCTTGAGACTTTGCATTTTAAAAGAGTTTGTGACTCTTGGGAATCAAATGATTTAGGCAAGCTTTCCTCTGCTTGTGTTTTGATCTCATCCAATTCAGTTCTCAAACTACTACAAACCTTAATCACTGGCAAGAGTTGTTAAGACACAGAATGCTGAGCTATACCCCATATGCTCTGCATCATCAGGTCTAAGTAGAGCTCAGAAATACCATTTTGAATGAGTTTCCACTGAATGCTGTAATGTTGGACACAAAGAAGGTCAGCTAATCTGAGTTGAGGAATGTTTGCTGAGTCTATGCTCAGTAACCGGTGCTGAGTGGGTGGATGGATGAAGAAATGGAAGCATGGCCTTGATGAGTGTGAGGACCCAGAGGATGGATGAAGAAATGGAAGCATGGCCTTGATGAGTGTGAGGACCCAGAGGTGGATGAAGAAATGGAAACATGGCACTGATGAGTATGAGGACCCAGAGGATGGATGAAGAAGTGGAAGCATGGCCTTGATGAGTGTAAGGACCCAGAAGATGGATGAAGAAGTGGAAGCATGGCCTTGATGAGTGTGAGGACCCAGAAGATGGATGAAGAAGTGGAAGCATGGCCTTGATGAGTGGGAGAACCTGGAGGATGGATGAAGAAATGGAAGCATGGCCTTGATGAGTGTGAGGACCCAGAGGATGGATGAAGAAATGGAAGCATGGCCTTGATGAGTGTGAGGACCTAGAAGGGCCTTTATTTTGATTGTGGAGTGTGCCACAAGCATCAAGAGTGGCACTCACTGCCTTGTGCTTTGGAGGTCAAATAGTATTTGAAGGGAGAGAAACATCTGGCAGGTGTCCCTGAGGAATGAGACATGGGTACAGAGGAGAGAAAGAAGAATCAAAGGGAAGGAAGTAAGTAACCCAGAAAGACATGTGATAGTGAGCCTTCCTGGCAGGAGCAAAGACATTCTCAAGAAAGACAGCTGTAGCCCTTCTTTTGGGTATTAGACTATTGAGAAAATGGAACCTAAGAAGTTGGATGTCTCCAGAAATCATAATAGAGGAAGGAGAAGGTTGAGTCTAATGCCAGCCAGAGGAAGGACTTATCCCCTAGGAGATTTCACAGTATATGACTTGTCAGAGCAACATGCAGGACAGACTTGAGAAGACACAATGAGTGGTCAGTGATGGGCAGAACCATCCTGGACCAGGACTGCTTAGAGAAGCATTCCTCTTGCCCTCTAGTAAAACTAAACTATTTATATAAGGAGCCCAAAGTTAGTTGAGGAGTCAGTTACAGGACCACTTCATTTAGGCCACATTGAATAAGCCTCCTTTATCTCATTTTCCCTATTACTTACTTATCTTTTCAATTGGTGATTTGAGGAGAGGTGGCAAAGTCTAGCTTGCTAAGGCTGGAAGGGCCCAGATCTGCACCCCAAAACATTCTGGTAACAATATTGTCTATCCCACACCCAGTGTTGGCTCACCAACAAAGCCTCTCTGTGATATTCCAGCTTCTTGCCTTCCAGAACCAGCTGTCTATTTCCTTTATAGCTGTTTCTTGCCCTGACCTTTGCACTTGCCTTTTGTGTGATCTTAAGGTCCCTTTACAAAGGGGTCCTTTGGGACATGTTATGGGCATCTCCATTCACCCCTGCCCCTTTGCCTATGGATATCTGTTGCAAAGTGTTTGCACATATGAGCAAGACCCGTGCAACCGTATCCTACAGCATCCACATAACCATGTCAGAACTGCCTCCAGAGCTCGGGAGCTGTGTTGTCCCATATGCAGGAGCAGTCAGATGAACTGCAAGGTTTACACCAAAGAGAGAGCCACTAAATGATGAGCAAAGTAACAAACAGGTATGAGATTCAGCACCTTGTTCTCAGGTTCCTTAGAGAGACTACCATGAGTTTTAAACCTGATTGCCACAGTGGTGTATTGTAGGAGGTTTTTGCTCTTTTTTGGGGGGCTGCCATCCAGCTCCCAAATAAATCACACATGGAGGCTTATTTGTAATTATGAATGCCCGGCCTTAGCTTGGCTTAGTTTCTTGCCAGCGTTCCTTAACTTATCCCATCTACCTTTTGCCTCTGAGCTTTTCCAGTTCTCTTAGTTCTGTAAATCTTACTCTTACTCTGTGGCTTGCTGTGTAGCTGGGTGACTGGCCCCTGGAGTTCTCCTCTGGCTGCAAAATCTCTCCTCCCAGATTTCTCCTATTTATTCTCTCTGCCTGCCAGCCCCACCTATCCTTTCCCTACCTTGCTATCGGCCAGTTCTTTATTAGCCCATCAGGTGTTTTACACAGGCACAGTAACACAGCTTCACAGAGCTAAACAAATGCAACATAAACAAAAGTAACACCTTAAAATAATATTCTACTATAGTGATGACAGTGTCACAAAATACATTCATTGTTTATCACTGTTACTTCTGTTGGCTTTTCCTCTAACCAATTATCATAGGCACCTAGAAATGACTTATGCTGGAATTCATCAACTACTTGCTAACTCAATGTTTTGTGAGTGACTGTTCTCCCAACCATTCATCTGTGCTCCCTTGCAAAGGTGAGGTCATGTAGGTCTGTTGACTGGTTAGACCCTATCATAGAGGGGCAGAAAGCATCACAAGGCCTCACCTGCTGCCCCCTGTCACCTATTAGTTATATGCAACACAGCCTGCATTGCATGTGGTCTTGGGAAGACTAGGGGAGAGGGGGGGTCCATCGATGTGGATGTGTGGAAGTCCTCATGACTATGGCCAGTTGAGAGAAAAGCACCCACACAAACAGACCCCACCTGTGCTCTCTAAGGAAGCCCAATAAACTCATTGCTTGCTCAAAGAGAACTGGCTTGCCCTTGGGACCTTAGGAGAAGAAAGAGACAATGCTTACATATCTCCCAGGGGAGGACTTTCAGCAACTGCAGGTAATGATAAAAGGCTGGCATCTCTACTTTAATTTTGTGACTGTTTCCTTCAGTCACTTTACTGTCAGTGTTTACAAAGCCTTGCTCCAGACCCCCAAAAGGAACCTAAAGCTGCAGTCTCCTCTGATTCCAGGAACAGCAGGACTGAACCAAAACATCTTTATGACAAAGTACTGGAACCAGCAACATCCAACCTCCCAGAACGGATAACCATCCCTCCAAAACACATCTTATGAGGTTACACTCCAGGATGGGAGAGATCATCTTGTGCGAACCTGCTTCTGCCTTCAAGCAAACACTTGAGGCCAAACCTTGACAAAAACAAACCAGAGCACACTTTGACCAGGGCAGCCATTTACCCTGCGTCTCCCCCTACTTAAACCTAAGCTTATATCATCAGTTCCTCACAGATGGACTTGGGGCCAGTAGACCCCTTTGCCCAGAAAGCCACACTGATTAAGTCTTATCTTTTTGTTTGTTTTATGTTTCACTTGGTTGTTTTAGGGACAGGATCTCTCTGTATATCCCTGACTGTTCTAGAACTCACTCTGTAGAAAAGGCTGGCCTTGAACTCAGAGATCTGCCTCCCAAGTGTTGGGATTAAAGGTGTATACCACCACCTGGCTTACATCTTGTCTTTTTATTATCCCTCTTTACTTGGTGTATTGGGACAGGTGGCCAAGCCCAGACTTTTGTCCTTTTGCAGGGGATGCCCCTCCTCTGTCTCTACCTAGCCTAGTTCCCTGGGATTATCTCCCCAGTAAACTAAACTAGTCTAGACTCTGGGGTCGGGAGCCCAGAGATATAGCTCTCATGGGAAAACTTCATAAGCAGATGTATGTCCTTCACATTCTTACCTGAGATGGCAGAGGGTATTTAAAAGAGAAAGGTCCTTAGTCAAAGTTCTCAAGCAGCAGAACACAGATGACCCATTTCCCAGTGCAAAGGCATTTACCGCAGTCAAGACAAGGGTTGCTCATGAGTGGAGTGATAAACTTCCTCGTTTAAAAGACTCCAGGCTTTTGTGACCTTGGTCTTACGTTTTCGGATGAGATGTGCCTTGGGGCTGCTATAATTGTTCTACACAGTTCTATCTCAGTGCTATCAAAAATGGGTCACATGGCAATGGAAAGCAATATATAAAAATATCTGCAAAGGGATTGCCCTGGGAAATACAATGAAGATCCAGGAACAGAAAGCCTCAGCTGGGGGTGGCATGTGGGTGACAGGAAAGACTCTCACGGCGTCTTCTATGATCCTCTCTGAGGTGATGTGAACCAGAAACCTGATTTTATAAACTCTGTCTGAGCTTTTTCACAGAAATGCAAGCATTTAGCAGCAGGCAAATTCCACACTGCACTTCAAGAGGGTAATAGCTGAGGCTTTTAGCAGAGGGAAATGAATGGTCACCAGCATGAATATTTCATCATTCGCTCCCCAGGTGCCAGGGGATCAGCAGATACAAATTACATGTAGGCTGAGGCTGCTCACAGCTTGCAAGGTAGGAAGCTGAAGGAAAACACTTGAAATTCAAACCACCACCAATATGGTTTGAGGCAGCTGGATGCCTTGACAGACATTGAGGGGTCCTAAAAGGCACTCTGAACCTCAGGCAGATTACTGAAGGTGCTGACTGGGGACCACTTCGCACACCCTTTCAGTCTGTGTTCTGATGTGAATAGATTGGCCTACTGGGAGCCTGTAATAATCTTCTCAGATTTTCCCTTCCCACACAAAGATGAGAGATGACAAGATGGGGAATAACAGTAGATGAAAAAAGGGTGCAGGAGGTGTCTTAGCTAGGGTTTCCATTGCTGTGAAGAAGTACTAGAACCAAAACAATTTGAAGAAGAAGAAGAAAGGGTTTATTTGGCTTATGCTTCCTCATCACAATTCATCATCTAAGGAGGTAAAGACAGAAACTCATAGAAGGAACCTGGAGGCAGGAGCTGATGCAGAGGCCATGGAGGATACTGCTTGCTGGTTTGCTCCTCATGTCTTGTTCAACCTGCTTTCTAATAGAACCGAGGACCACCAGCCCAGGGATGGCACCACCCACAGTGGGGTTGACCCTCTTCCGTGAATCATTAATTAAGAAAATGCCCTACATGTTTACCTACAGCCTGATCTTAAGGAGGCATTTTCTTAATTGAGCTTCCCTTTTCTCAGATGACTTTAGCTGTGTCAAGTTGGCATAAAACTATTCAGCATAGCCGGGCGGTGGTGGCGCACGCCTTTAATCCCAGCACTCGGGAGGCAGAGGCAGGCGGATCTCTGTAAGTTCGAGGCCAGCCTGGGCTACCAAGTGAGTTCCAGGAGAGGCGCAAAGCTACACAGAGAAACCCTGTCTCGAAAAACCAAAAAAAAAAAAAAAAAAAAAAAAAAAAAAAAAAAAAAAAAAAAACTATTCAGCACAATTGACCCCTACACATCACTGTTAAGCCACAACATTTCCTTTCTTATTCTTCTCCAACTAAAAACATAAATAACTTTAAAAATCCCACAGTCTTTACAAATTTAAACACATTAAAAATGCAGTCCCTTTAAAAAAATCTAAACTCTGTAAAAATTCAGAATCTCTTTTCAAAGTTCAAAATCTCTCAACTGTGGAATCCTGTCAAAGTTAAATATTCTTTTACTTCAAGAGGGAAAAATCAAGATGCAGTCAGAATCAGATCAAAGCAAAACCAAATTTCTAATAGTGTAAATAATGCAATGTCCAATGTCTGGGATTTACTAACAATCTTCTGGGCTCCTCCCAAGGGCTTGGGACACTTCTCCAATTTTGCCCTCTGCAGCAAATAGACTTTGTCTTAAAGCTTAGGCAGGCTCCACTCCATTACTGCTGCTGTTCTTAGTGGTCCACCATGGAACTGGCATCTCCAAATGCTGGGGCTTCTCCTGTAACTGGACTACACTTTCACCAATAGCCTCTTCTAGGCTCTCTTCATGGTACCAAGCCTCAACTTCTCTGCATGACCCCTTCAATCCTGGGCTTTCAACTACTACTGAGACTGCAGCTGTAGATGAATTTCTAAATGGTCTTATTAAATAAAAAAACGTGGAACCAGGGGTGAAAGCCTGAGAGAGATCAAGAAAATAGGGAAAGCCACAGCTAACCTTACCCCACCAACTCAGCAGCTTCCAAATGCGAATAACTTCCTGTCTACCCATGCACATATGCCTTGCTGTTCCACCATCTGATTTGCTTTCTCCACACAGGTACATCACTTCCTCTTCCTGCCCGGCTCTGTCACTTCCTGTCTGTACAGACCTACAGACCTCCCTGGTTAACTAGTGTTGAAATTTAAGGCATGTGCCACCACACCTGGCTGTTTCTAGAATGGCCCTGAACTCACAGAGATCCAGACAGATTCCTGCCTGCCAAGTGATAGCATTAAAGGCATGTGCTACCATTACCTGACTTCTTTGTTTACTTATAATGGCTGATCTCCAGGCAAGCTTTATTTATTAAAGCACAAATAAAATATCACCACATTTCCCCATTTTTGTCTAATAAAAATAAAAGAAAGTTATAACTAATATAAGAAAAACTATATACAATAAGTACAATAACTATATACAATATATACAAGCTATAAATATATCAACAATGTCTAGTCCATTTGCATTTGACAAATTCAGAGAAAATATTCCATTCTCTATCCTACTTTAGGAGTCACTTTATGTCTTATCTTGTATTACCAACAGAAAACTATCTTATGATGTCTTTCAAACTTACACATTTAACGCCTCTTAGTGAGTTTCTTTTCTGAATTTCTTTACAAGGAAAACTGCTACTACAACTATCTAATCTTCAACTCCCTCAGACACCCAAGAAGGAAATAATATTACCTAGTAAAACAGGAAGTGCAAACAAGCAACTTCCAAAAAATGTGAATTATGACAGAAACAGCCAGCTGCCTGGATAGTCACCTGAGGTTTCTCTGCAGCATTGGGGCATCACCTTCGGCCTATAGGCTTAGAGTATCTGACAGACTCATTTGTGAAGTAGGATGTACACAAGGCCTTCAGTTTGATCTCACATTCGGTGCAAGTATTCCATGTACCAAATAAACTTGAATTCCACCAGTGTCATGTTGTGATTAGGACTTTAAATTCTGGAAATTTCTGGTATTTTTGGAATTCACTTTCCCATTCTTCTTGGCTTGTGGGTGGCTTCATTTCCTTTATTAAATGTCAGTCTATCATTGAGAGGTTAGACTCCATCATCCTAGTTACTCCTCCAAGAATAATTGTTCTAGCTGCTGTTCCATTGCACACCAGGAGCCATTGGTCCACTGCCTGCTCAGCTGCCTTTGAAGGAAGGGGCACTGTACCTATCCAGACTGCAAAGCCACTTCAGCGATGGTGCCACATGGTCCTGGCCTCAGAGGATGTCTGCTGCCAAAGCTGCAACCACACTTGTCTTGGCAAGGATTGGCAGTCCCTCCACACACACAGTTGTGTGTGTGTGTGTGTGTGTGTGTGTGTGTGTGTGTGTGTGTGTGTCCTACTTGTCTATTTTGGATAGCATACTGTCAGCAGTTGATGCGAGGGCACTTTCTTGCCCAGTGGCTAACTTTTGCCACAATGAAAGTTAACTCTATATGCATTTTCTTCAATGTCCATATCTTCTCTGACGTAGATTGTTGCTGCCAAAAGCAGACATGTCTCATAGTCATAAAAAAGAAAACAAATCCATGTTATTAAAGCATCTTAAATGCCATATTCTGTAGATCTCTGAAGGGTTTGAAGATCTAAAATATATCTCTGCTTGACCTTGAAAATATGCCTAATATGACTACAAGTGTGATTGTAATGACTACTAAATTTTATTTCTCTATATCCTAATAGTTGGTAATAATAACTTTCAAGGATTAGCAAAATGCATTACATTGTTAAATGAGCTATATAGGTACAATATCCTGAACAAGATTAGAAATATACATACAATATTTTCTAACAAAATCAACCTCAAATTTGTAATCAATATACATAATTTGTATACAATATACAAAAATTCAATTCAATGTAAAACATTTAAAGCTAGTAGTTGCCTTTTAAAAGTAGATTCAATAATCTACCTTTTTATCTATATCATATCTATATCCTCTCTTTTTTCTTTTCAAAGTAGATTCAATAATCTACCCTTTATTCTATCATTCCTATATCTTTTTTTCAAGATTAGATTCAATAATCTACCTCTGATCTATAGCCTCTTTTTTCTTTTTCTTTTCTTTTTTTTAAAACAAGAACCTTAAATCTAATTTCCTTTGTTTAGCCTCTTTCCCAAACATTAACAATAACAACTGGAAACCAACCATCCCAAAACCCATTGAAAGACCATAAACCACCCACCCCTCCTCTTGGGAATGTGGGTGTCATGTTCTTAAAATTGCTTCCTGCTGTTTTGGGGCAAAGGCATCTTTACAGGATGCTGAAAAGAAAATTGTGGGTTAATTGTCAAGTCCTGGGAGAGGTAGCTGTATCATTTGTTGTCCATTCTCTGCATAAGGCAAAAGTGCAGGGCTTATCTCAAGTCCTCACTTGAATAGTCTGTGACACTGGATCATTTTAGCTAGCTATCCTGAAATTGTACTGAGCAGTTTGTTGTTCAAAGCTGATCTTTGGGTGATGTTTGCCAGCTTAGTAGTATTATTATTGTCCATGTGGAATAGTTGCTGTGGGGCCCTATCATCTTTCTGGAGAATTCAAATTTGCTGTTAGGTCTGGTCATGCTTCCTTGCAGAAAACTGATGGAGACTCCAACACAAAAACATGTATAGACAAGTAAATGAAGCCTTTTTCTAGAATTAGTTAGTGCCCTATATGAACATTAATATCATAACAAAAGTTTAATATATAGATATACTAATCTTAAAATTTTGATATAAAATTTATACCTTAATAAAAGTTTAAAGAATCAAAATAGAACCAAAGAATTGAGATTAGTGGCAACGGAATAGTCCCTTAATTTTTATTTTCTTCTGTCCCATATCAGATGGCTCTTCTGAAATGATACAGAGATTTTGGATTTTCCTTTTAACAACATGCTAGGATTTAGAGAAAGAGAGAGTCATTCTCCAACTCCAAAGCCACATTTGATTTTTAACTGAACTGGGACTGCAAAAAGATCATTTGTGTTAAGTGTCTGTAGAAAAGAACAGAAACAAACATTTAGGAAGTCTTACAAATTTTATATGTGCTACACCAATAAGCCATTTACTCTATTTCTTGGGACATTTTTTTCTGGATAATTTGTCCCATTTCTTCAGATGTCTCATTTGTCCAGTGTTCTTCAGATTCCTTAGTTTTCATTCTCCTGAAAGATAAAAACAAAAACCTTTCCCCAAGCTTAACTTTGGGAAGGATACCTTTGGGCAAGTTATATCTGATTAAATGAAAATCATTTGTTGGTTGCATAAGTTAATTTAAATTTGATAATTATGCTGGTTGATGAACAAATCGCCTCTTCTAATTAAGAGAGCTCTCATTCAAACTGACCCTTTGTTTTTTGATGGTATTCATAGCTTTTCTTCTCCTGTAGAGACAAAAGCAAAACCTTGTGCCCAATGTAACACATATCCTAGTTTCAGTTCTGAGGTCAGCACATATTTAAATTATGTAGGCTTATTTAATTTTGTAGTTTTTTTTCTATTATTCAATGTCTCTCTGCAGCTATTGTTCCTTTCTCATTAGCACTGAGAAAATTCAAAGTTAATAGAGAATTATACAGTCTATTTCTGGGGGTTTTGTTATGCCTTTCTGTTTATTTAGCATATCCTTTAGAGTTCTGTTTGATTTTTCTATGACTGCTCAGCCTGTAGGATTATGTGGTATACCTGTAATATGCTTTACATTGTAATAAGCAAAAAACTGTTTCATTGTAACAGAGACATATGCTGGAGCATTGTCAGTCTTAATTTGTACAGAATCTCCATGATGGCCATAACTTCTAGCAAATTCATGATTATAGAATCAGCTTTTTCAGACTCAAAGCAGTTGCCCATTGAAATCCTGAATAAGTATCAATGGTATGGTGTACATATTTCAATTTTCCAAATTCTGCAAAATGAAACACATCCATCTCCCAGATTTCATTACTTTGAATACTCTTTGGGTTATATCCTGCTAGTAGTGGAGTCTGATGGTAAAAAGAACAAGTAGAACATTTTCTTTTAATTTCTGTGACATGTTGCCAGGTTATGGAAAAATCCTTTTTTAAACCTTTACTATTGACAAGATGATTTTTATAAAATTCTGAGGCCTCCAGCACATTTCCTATCAATAGTTTATCAATCTTTTGCTAGAGTGCCTGGCAGACTCATATGGGATTGGATGTGAGTTATCTATAAGTGATGCTTCCTATGCCGGATTCTATCTTGTAACTGAATAAATAACAAAGCTAATTCTGACTCATCATGGATAAATTCTACAGTGTCAATATGTAAGACTACTCTTTCAGCATACTGAGAGTCAGTAATTATGTTGAGAGGTTCCAAAAAATCCATCAATGCCATCAGAATAACATACAATTCCGATTTTTGAGCCAAATTATAAGTATTTTGAACCACTTTACTTAAATTCTCTGGCTTATAACCTGCCTTTCCTTGTTTGTTTGCATCTGTATAAAATGTATGAGCTCCAGATATGGGTGTCACCCAAACAATGCAAGGCAGAATCTAATCAAGTCTCTTTATAAGTTGAATTCTATCACTTTTGGGATAATTGCTATTAATCTCTCCCAAGAAATTACTGAAAACTCTTTGCCAAGGTTCACTTTCTGTCCATAATTTGTCAATATCATCCTTAGATAAAGGTACTACAATTTCTGCTGGATCTATTCCTGCTAGTTGATGAAGTCTCAATTTTCCTTTTAAAATCAAGTGTATTTGGTAGAAATATCCATTTCAATATAATATCTTCCCTGTGCATTAAAATTTCTGTAGGAGAATGCTTAGAGGGTAAAATAACCAAAATGCAATCAAGCTTTGGATCCACATGTCCTTCCTGTACTTTCTTTTCCACCAAGGTCAATTCTCTCTTGGCTCCAGCTGATAATTATCTTGGACTATTTAAGTCCTTGTCACTGATTAAAGTTTTGAACAAATTGCTCAGTTCATCTTTTTTTTTTTACCCCAACAACAGTTCATAGATAAGAAATGTCTCTGAATAATCTTTGAAAGTCATTAAGAGTACGTAATTGATCTCTCTTAACTTGCACCTTTTCGTATCTATTTCTGTAGACCTATTTTATATCCTAAATAATTAATAGAATCTCTGCTTTGTAACTTTTCAGGATCAATTTATAATCCCCAACAAGGCAAAACTTTCTTTACTTCTTCAAACATTCTTTCTAAGTTATCTGCATTTGAATCAGCTAGTAAAATACCGTCCATGTAATGATAATTATAGATTTAGGAAATTGTTTACATATTACTTCTAATGGCTGGTGTACAAAATATTGGCACAGGGTTGGGCTATTTAATATTCCCTGTGGGAGAACCCTCCATTGATATCTCTTAATTGGCTGAGAATTATTATAAGTAGGCACTGTGAAGGCATTTCTTCTTCTGTCTTTTTCTTGTAAGGGTATTAAGAATAAACAGTCTCTTAAATCAATAACTATGAGAGGCCATCCTTTAGGTAATAAAGTAGGCAAAGGAATTCCAGATTGTAGAGAGCCTATTGGCTGAACCACTTTGTTAATTGCTCTTAGGTCTGTTATCATTCTCTATTTACCAGGTTTCTTTTTAATAGCAAGTACAGGAGAATTCCAAGGGCTTGTTGATTCTTCAATATATTGAGCATTTAACTGCTCTTGTACAAGCTCTTCTATAGCCTGCAGTGTCTCTGTTGTTAAAGGCTATTGCTAAACCCATACAGGCTTGTCTGTTAACCATTTTAAAGGTAGAGCTGTTGGTATCTTTGAAAGATCAGCAGTTGTGCCCTGTTCTTGTACAATCTGGATGGCCGGTGACTATTCTTTATAATAATACCTCCTAATATTTCTCTCAGAAACATGTGTTAGTTTATGGTTTGTTTCTGTGGTTGGAGGAATGTTAATCTGAGTATTCCATTGTTGTAATAGATCACAACCCCATAAATTCATAGCTATATTAGCTACATATGGCTTTAATTTTCCTCTCTGTCTTTCTGGCCGTATACATTCAAGCCATCTTCCACTCTGTTTTACTTGAGATAATATTCCAATCCCTAACAACTCAATATTTACCTCCTGAAGAGGTCAATTTGGATGCCAAATTTCTGGTGCAATTATTGTAACATCCACACCCATGTCTACCAAAACCTTCCAAGAAAATATCATTTATTTGCATTTTTAATTTTGGTCTTTGTTTATTTATAGAAGTTTTCCCAAAAAAAATTCACCTTGTGGTTTCTCCTGAATTTCCTGTTCTCTTTGCTATAGCTGTTCTATCACCCTGAACAGACTGGTTTATTCCAATAAGCATTTGGTTATTTAATTGCTTTGAGAAGGAATTTCTTCTGTGATGGCAGGATAGATCTGAACTGAATTTGCTGTGGGGACCTTCATGAGGACTCTACGGGGCTTTCCCAGGGGCAGAGGCAAAGGTTTACCTAGTCTGTCCCTTGTTGATCTACATTCATTAGTCCAATGTTTACCCTTATCACACCTTCTGCATAATCCAGAAGGGAGGGGCATTCTGTTGCCATTATTTCTTGAAAAAACATTGTTTCTAGGAATGCCCTGTTACAGTCTCTTTTCACGTGACCTTGTTTACCCCAATTAAAACATCTGACATTATTATTTTTCCACAAAGCTTTTGGTATCACCTCTCCTATCCACATATCATCATGGTCATGAGACTCAATATTAATTGTGTCCCAGATCCAATTATCCAAGGGTGCTAATCTTGCCTTTAATGGCCTGATTATTCTTTTGCATGCTGCATTTGCATTCTCAAAAGCTGAAAGTTCAATTATTATCTGTCTAGCTTCTGAATTTGGTATAATTATATTTATTGTTGAATACAGCCTTTGTAAGAAATCCATGAAGGATTCTCTGGGGCCTTGTATAACTTTCATAAATGACTCAACTTTTTTTTCCCTGTTTCCTCAATTCAGTCCCAGGCATTTATGGCTACCATGTGGCAAAGAATTAAGGTTTGGTTATCATATAAACATTGTCTTTGTATATCAGCATAATTGCCTTCTCCAAGAAGTTGATCCTGGGAATCCACACCTCTAGGCTTACATTGTTGTTCTATTGTTTTAGCCTCCTCTTTAAACCAGGTTCTCCACTCTAACTGTGGACCAGCCTCTAGGGTAAGCTGTAATTACTTATTTCCAGCCCTGAGGAATAATTCTATTATAAGTTGACCATGAGTTTAACTCTGCTTTACAAATGGAGAGTGCTGTGCCATATGATATAGCTTCTTTAAATCTTCTTAAATCTAACCTTTCCCCTGGAGTCCATTTAGCTTGTTCATGCCCTTGAGCATTTGGCAGTTCCTATAAGGTTACTGGATAAATTAAGTTTGGTTGTTTGAAAACAGGCTGTCTTTTTATAACTGTATAATTCAATCCTGAGATAATTTCACCTCTAATTATTCTGTCTGGGTCTGAATTTCTCTATAATTCATTTTAACAGGTTTTTCTAAAGTCAATCCTGATTTAGGCTCACCTTTAAATTCTGTCTGAGTCTGAATTTTTCTAAGATTCATTTTAACAGGTTTTTCTTAAACTTTTATCTTGGTACTTAAATTGACCAAACTTTTTAATGCTAAAATAAAAATGATCAAGCAAATAATATTCATAGTTGATGTTATGTACATCCCATCAATATTAATTATCCTCTCATTTAATTGTTCCACTTTAGACTGCCTAATGTGTTATCAAACAGAGACCAAATTTCTTCCATAGTAAAAATGTTTCCCACTTTTTAATGTGGGAAAAATTATCTTTTAGCTAATTTCACCCTTTAAGATATCTTAATTGACTTACCAACTCTGTCGACTGCATAGAACAGTAGAAGTCTGAAGGAATTTCAAAGCAGCTACCTAGTATGGTAGCAGTCCAAGATGGGAATCCAGAGTGAGTCCACCTACCAGGAGATAAAAAGCCAAAGAGACTCTGGCCACATGCTCTGACCTGAGCCATGCAACCAGGCCTGAGCCAGGGACCCTGTTACACCACAAGTGGCTTTTTAATGCATTCTTACCACATTGGAGCACCAATTGTAGATGAATTCTAGTAGGTCTTAATAATAGAAAAAGTGAAGCCAGATATAGAGGTGAAAGCCTGAGAGAAATCAAGTAAATAGGGAAATCTTACCTCACCAACTTGGCAGCTTCCAAGTTACTACCTGTCTACCCACACCTATATGTGTTGCTGTTCTGCCATATGATTTGCTCTCTCCACACAGCTACATCACTTCCTCTTCCTGCCCAGCTCTGTCACTTCCTGTCTGTCTGTATAGACCTACAGACCTCCCTGGTTAACTAGTGTTGAAATTTAAGGCATGTGCCACCACACCTGGCTGTTTCCAGTGTGGCCTTGAACTCACAGAGATCCAGACAGATTCCTGCTGCCAAGTGATAGGATTAAAGGCATGTGCTACCATTGCCTGACTTCTTTGTTTACTTATAATGGCTGTTCCTATTCCTCTGATCTCCAGGAAAGCTTTATTTATTAAAGCACAAATAAAATATCACCACATGCACCTTTACCATTGTCTTCTCCTGGCCTCATGGTGCCAAGCCTTTTGAAGGCATAAAGTGCTCTTCATGCCTTCAAAACCAGTACCACCTGAGAGACTCTTACTCTTGCACTACCAAGTTCAGCTGCCTGTATGAGATAAGGTAGTTGGATTTTTCTTTGGGATGTCAGCTCACAAATAATGACATCGGGACTTATTATTAATTATGAAAGCTCATGTAGCTGAAGTTTTCTCCAGCTCTGCCTGGCCCACAGTCAGGACAAATCTCTCTCACCTGCCAGTCCTGCAGCCACTCAGACCCAACCAAGTAAACACACCGAGACTTATATTTCTTATAAACTGTTTGGACTAATGGCTCAGGCTTCTACCTATCTAGTTCTTACATCTTAAATTAACCCATTTCTATAAATTTGTACCTTGCCATTCAGCTCATGGCTTACCAGTATCTTACATGTTGGTACTCATGGAGGCAGCTGACAACATCTCCCTGACTCAGCCTTCTACTTCCCAGAATTCTCTTCTTTCCTTGTTCCACCTATACTTCCTGCCTGGCTACTGGCCAATCAGTGTTTTATTTATTAACCAATCAGAGCAATACAGAACATCCCACAGCAAGCTCAGCCTTAGCTTAGGCTTTTCCCACTGGCTCTTACAACTTAAATTTAACTGCTTTTTATTAATCTATATTTTTACCACGTGGCTTTTAACCTTTCACTCTGTATGTCTGACTCTATGTCTCCTTAGTGTCTTCTCTGCACCTCAGTTATCTCTTCCTCATTTCTCTCTCTCCCTGGAAATTCCACCTATACCTCCTGTATAGCTATTGGCTGGTAAGCTTTTTATTATACCAATCACAGCAATACATCTTCACATAGTGTACAAATATCCTACAACATTTTCCTCTTTTGTCTAAATAAAAAGGAAAGGTTTTAACTCTAACATAGTAAAACCATGTGCAATACTAACAATTATCAAGTAAGAAACATATTCACAATGTTTAGTCCATAAGTATTTGGCAAATTTAGAAAGAGTACTGTATTATCTAGCCTATCTTAGCGAGTCCAAAGTTTTATACATAAGCCATTTTCTATCATAACTTGTACTACTATTCTAAAAACATCTTTTTAGACATAAAATATCTTCCTAGATAAACAACTTAAACTTTTAAGTTTCACAATCTTATAAACTTTCTATCTTCTTTGTAAGTATTTTTTTTTCTGAATTTGCCTTCAATCCCCATTAGAGACTCAAAAAGGATAAAATGTTACTTTAGTAAACAGAAAGAGCAGAGAAAACAACTTTCAAAACTGTAGAAGTGACAGAGATAACTGGCTGCCTGGATAGTCATTCAAGGTTCCTCTACAATGTTGGGATATCCATCTGCAGCCAACAGACTTAGAATATCTGACAGACTTTTCTGTAAAGCAGGAATTTTGAAGGACTATCCTGCCTTGTCTTGGCAAAGATCAGCAGTCACTTTCTTTTGTGTCTGCTGGTCCAGTTTGGACAGTATACTGTCAGCAATTGAGGCAAGGGCAGTTTCTTGCCCAAATGACTAGCTTGGCTACATTGAAAGCAAAATCCAGGTTTTTTGATGCCCATTATCTTTTTTTAAAGTAAATTGGTACTACTGGGAGCATATGTGTCTCACTGTCATGAAAAGCCTTAGATTTATAAAACATCTTAAATTCCATATTCTGTAAGTCTTCGAAGTGTTTGAAGACCATTTATCTAGCTAAGATATATCTCTGTTTAACCTTGAAAACATATCTAACATGATCACAAGTTTGATTATTATAGATGGCTAACTATTGACCTGCATTTTTTAATTATCATAAATAGTTTTCAAGGATTAGAACTGTATATTACATAATAAATTGAGCTATATAGGTACAATACCTTTAACAAGAGTAGAAACATATATATAGTATAACAAAAATAATCATAAATTCGAATCAATATACAAAAATCTATACCAATGTAAAATATTTGAGACTAGTGGTTGTTCAAAAGTAGACTCAATATTCTACCCTTTTGTCCCATTATTTCTATACTATGTCTCCTTTTCCCTTCAGAAAGAGATCTGTCTATTTTTTTCCTGACCATTACCAATAACAACTTGTAACCAATCCACTTAAATGATGACAAACATCCATAACCCACCAAATGAACAAAAAAACCACCCACCCCACATCTTGGGAGTGGGGGTGTTATGTTCTCTTGACTGCTTCCTGTTTTCTGGGGATGATGACATTTTCAGGGGATACTAAGGGGATCATGATAAAGTCCTGAGAGAGTTAGATGTTGTCCAGACCTGATGTGATGTGAAAGTGCAGGATTTATCTGAAATCCTGGCTGGAGTAGTGTATGAAGTTGGACCATCTCAACTAGCAGCTTTGAAGTTGTTCTGGACGCAGAATTTCGAGGAAACTGCAACAGAGGCATTTTGAGAAGCTGGATAACCTGGGCTACTTATCATTATTTGTGTCTGGTTCTTTTTTTCTGAAAACACAGAAACATTTAAAGGTAACATATATATCTGTAGTAACACAAGCATGGAATGTGTAGTGTACACAAGTCAACTAAAGATGATTTTTGTTGTTGTTGTTGTTCTATGTTTGAACAGGTAAAAGGTGTTTCTCAGCTTTAAAAGTCCATTTGGACTACATAACCAAACTGTACTATAAATCTCTATCCATGTCATATGAAGGAGTAGCATATAATAATAAGTTATGAGGATTCTGTAACTAACAAGGTTTATCATGTCTCTTCCAGTCGCAGAGCTGTTCCTATGTCGAGGGATCAGCATCTATGTCACTTGTCCTATAGTTTTTCTTGGCATTTTTCCTCATGTCTGCAGCCAAGACCCTCAGGAGTTCTCCCCTTATCAAATCTGATCTTTATTAATTTTGATGAGAACTATAACTTCTTATTTCCTTTGGAAACAAAGGAATAACCTCTCCCACAATGCAACACATTTCCCATTTTGAACTTCCATTTTGAAGCCAAGACATCCCTAAACTATATAGACTAGTTTAATTCAGCAGTCTCTTCCACAATCTGTTGTCTTCAGCAGCTATTATTTTTGTACATTAGCATTTTTAAAAGTTCAAAATTAACAAAGCACCATACACGATCTAGACACCCTGTGTATTTCCCACCTTTATTTGGCTTATATTACTCTGTCTTTAAAGTCTTTATTAATTTTAAACTATTTTTATGACTGTTTGTACTCATGTTTAAATGTATCTGTTTAAAGGTTTTCTCTGTCTGGACTGTTTTATTAAGTGCCTGAACCTGCATTCTCTGACATGTGAGCCAAACCTTAGGCCTTCTGCCACTAGCACATAGCCTGGTGACTGGTTCTTCCTTTTCAGGTCAGTGAGAGCAGAGCCTCATGCCTACTGGACCAGCCTGGAGATAGTCTACCTGGTAGGTGCTTCTTCCTAGTCTTTCACCACCAAGTAGCACACCACCAGCCACTCACAAACCCCATTTAAGTGCTGTGTAGCAGGGCCTCTTAAAAGAGCCATACCTCTGTATGCTGAGCTCACCCAAGAGATTGCTTTCTTGGTCCTATTTGTAAATATGTGCCCCATGTTGGATGCCATATGTAGCTGGATTTTTCTTTGGGCCACCTGTGTGGGCCCACAGAGACTCCACAGTGAGGCCTTATTCCATCTTGACTCAGAGTCAGAGAGTCTAAGTTTGCTTTGCCCTGCAAAGCTGCATAATAGGATGTTTTGGCTAAAGTCATGGTTATCAGGTGTCTTGTACTTGAAGGCATAATTACAAGATACTTTGCCATAAGGCATGGTCACTAGGTGTTTTGAGAATTAAGGAAGGGTCTGCACATGTTTGTACTTTGTCCTTGAGAGGGGGAGGGCTTTTGCCTCTTCCCTTGCTGATGTATAAAAAGCCCATGAGGAATAAATTTGAGGGGACTGTAGTATTGTCCCAGAGCTTCCTCCCAAAGCTATCCTGTGTCTCTCTTTTTTTTCTTTGTCTATGTCTATATTTTTCATATCTATTGTTTCTTAATCCTCACTCCTCCCTTCAGCAACTGTTTGATAGTTGGGCTGGTCCCCAACAGCCACCAGCTCAAAAATAATATCATGGAAAGTTATTATTAATTATGAAAGCTCAGCCTCAGCTTAGTTATGCTCCTCTAGCTCTTATAACTTAAATTTAACTGCTTTTATTAATCTATGTATTACCATGTGTTGTTTTTTTATCTTTCTTTCATTCTGTGAGTCTGACTCCCTCTGTGTCTCCTTAGCCTCTCTTCTGCACCTCGATTATTGCTTCCTACTTCCTCTCTCTCCCTGGAAATCCTGCTTATACCTCCTGCCTAGCTATTTGCCAGTCAGCTTTTTATTACACCAATCATAGCAATACACCTTCACCCAATGTACAAATATCCCACAACAAGGTACAGCTTAAGCCACCTCTGGAACACAGCCTCTGTGTGCTGACTCTCAGGAAACACTTCCTGGAAGATTTTACCTCAGTGATGATGGTCTCATCTTAATAACCACTCATTTCTCAGCTCCAGCTGACCAGCCTCAATTTTCCCAGTAAAATAATGGCTTTTAGTGGTTCTCATCTTTCGTTAATCTCAGTTGATTCTTCAGCTCCGGCTGACCAGACACCTCAGACTCTTCACATAAATTTCCCTGTAGAATCTTTGCTTCCCTCTGAAATGTTACAAGCCAGGCCTCTATTGCCTGCACTGCTCTCAACATTCTTATATTCAAAACTCCAACAGAGCATCTGACTGAATTCTCAGCACTCAATTGCTCTTCTAGCCCAAATCTCTAAAGTCCTTCTGTAATCCTATCAAAAACAATATTATCAGGTCTGCCATACATGAGGTCTTGACATCTTCTTCATCTGTTCCCAAAACAACTCTTTCCTACTGCTGTTACAAGAGAGTTCTGCCTTGCATAGCACACTTTCTTCCACAGGATGCCTTTTGATCCTAGTATCAACCCTGTAAAGTAAGCAGGACAGAAACCCAAGGTCCCTAGAAGAATATGAAAACTGAGCTTCTAACTGTTAAATAACCTGCCTAAAGTCCTAATTAGTTACCAAAGACCAAAATTGAGTACTTTGCCTAATTAGTGGCTTGGGCCTTGACTTCTAGCTCTCTCTCCTGAGCTTTTTGCCCTAAGTATGGTGATGAGTCTTTGCTTGGACAGTTTCCCAGGTTTTTACCTGTGAGTGAAAACTGAGAGTTATTTCATATTGTATTCTACAAGCTCCTGCATCACTGAGTACCAGCCTTGGGGTCTATCTGAGTCGAGCATCTTCAAGTAATTAAGTATTTGAGCTTTATGAAGTTATTCAATTTGAAGCTGAGGCTATGTCAAACTCAAAAGCTTTTGTACAGCAAAGGAAGGAAACAATAAAATTAAAGGCAGTAATTTATTAGGATCACTGCATATCATAAAACTGACAAAGGGTTAACATCCTAAATATGTAAGAAACACACAACTCAATGACAAAAACCAATTATGCTATTGTTTAAAAGTATGCAAAGGACCAGAATAGACATTTTTATAAATATTAGCCAATGGATACTTGAAAAGTTATTCAACATCACTAAACACCAGAATATGGTAATTAAAACCACAGGAGACATCATCTCAGCCTTTTAGGATGACTTTTCACAAAAGGCAATTGTTATATGATATTTTGTTTGTGTTCTGACAAAGAAAGCTTGCCTGGAGATCAAAGGGTGGAGCTAGCCACTAGTTAACCATAGAGGTCAGGCAGTGGTAGCACATACTTTTAATCCCAGCACTTGGGAGGAGTAAGCAAGAAGATAAGGAGTTCAAGGCCACCTGGGCTACACAAGATAGAACCAGTCTAAAAGAGAAACAGCCAAGCAATGGTGATGCATGTCTTTAATCCCAGCACTTGGGAGGCTCACACCTTTAATCCCAGCACATGGGAGGTAGAGATAGGTATATAAAGCAGGTGGAGACAAGATCTCCCCCCACCCATTCAATCTGAAGATTCATAGAGACAGGATCACCCCATTCAACTTGAGATTTTTGTAGAGGTAAGAAGTGACTGGCTGCTGTTCTTTCACTTCTCTGACCTTTCAGCTTTCATTCTCAATATCTGACTCTGAGTTTTTATTGTTAAGACTAAGCAGACTCATGCTTCAGGCAATCAATGCCAGGGATGGTGGCACAGGCCTGTAATCCCAGTACTTAAGGTATGGAAGCAGAAGCCTCAGAAGTTCAAAGGCCAGCAGGGATTATATAGCTACTTTGAGGCCAGTATGGGCCACATGATACCCTGTCTCAAATTATCAAAGTAAAGAGAAGAAAGGGGACAAGAAGGACTATGGAGAGTGTGAAGAAAAGTGAACTCGTCTACATAGCTTGTGGAAACATAAGTGGGTGTATCCCCCATAGACTCAGGTACTTGAATAATTGCTCTCTAGGTGGTGGAACTGTTTGTGAAGTATTAGGAGGTGTGGCTTTGTTGGAGGAGATATGTCACTGGGGATGTATTTTGAGGTTTCTGTAGCAGGAATCTTAAAAGTTCTTATTAATAAAATCAAATCTGAGGCAAGTTATTGGGGTCAATGCTGGTAGATCAGAGAGACAGAACAAGCCACAGCTATCTCACCTCGCCGGATCCTTAGCTGGTCTTGTCTCCTCAGACTGGAGGCCTCTGAGTCCTTATCCGGAATGGGTCTCAGCTGAATTACTGCTCAAAAGCCTGAATGCTTAACCAGGCCAAATGCTTAACCAGCCAAAAGCCTAACCAGCCAAAAGCTTCTAGTTTCTGGTCCTCACGCCTTATATATCTTTCTGCTTTCTACCACCACTCCCTGGGATTAAAGGCTGGCTTTCTGGGATTAAAGGCGTGTGTCGCCATGCTTGGCTATTTCCAATGTGGCCTTGAACTCACAGAGATCCAGAGGGATTTCTATCTCTGGAATGCTAGGATTAAAGGTGTGAGTGCCACCATTTTCTAGCCTTTGTATCTAGTGGCTGTCTGTTCTCTGACCCCAGATAAGTTTATTAAGGTACACAATATTTTGGGGAACACAATACCACCACATCTCCTCTCTTTTTGTCTAAAATTAAAGAAAGCTTATAACTAATACAAGAAAAACTATCCAATAAGCATATACAATATATACAGCCAAAAATTACATTAATGATGTCTAGTCCATTAACATTTGACAGATTCATATAGAAAACTCCATTATATATATTAACAATGTCCAGTCCAGTAACATCTGATAAACTCAGACCAAAAAATTTTCATTACTTATCTTATTTAAAACAAGTAGTTCCTTTTTAAAAGTAGATTCCATAATCTCCCTTTTTATCTTATCATATCCATATTTTCTCTTTTCATAATAGATTCATTTGTCTACCTTTTGTCATTTTTATATCTTCCCCTTTTTCTTCAGTGTAGATTCAGTGATCTACCTATTTATCCTATTATTTCTTTATCTTTTTTCTCAGAGTAGATTCGATGATCTATCTCATATCTATATTCTCTTTTTCTTTTTGCTTTCTAGGGGTGAAGATATCTTTAGGGAATCTTGAAAAGAAAATTTTGGGGTTAATCATCAAGTCCTGTATCGTTTGTCCAGTCTGCATATTGGAAAGTTCAGGGCTTGTTTCAAGTCCTTGTTTGAGAAATTGTCCTAAGCAGTTTGTAGTCCAAAGCAGATCTTTCTGTGTTAATCAGCTTAATGGCTTTACCACAGTCCTTTTGAAGATTTCAGAGTTGCTGTTAGGTGTGGTCATGGTTCCATGCAGACTTTTTTTTTTTTTTTTTTTTTTTTTTGGTGCCTCCTCTGTGGTTTGGAGCAATCACAGTCTGATAAATGTCTGTCTCTCGGAACCATGAACATTCTTCCCTAGAAGAGAAAATCTTCACAACAATTTTTCCCCACCATTTGTCTTGCCAAAATTTTCCAAACTGACCTTTGCCGATGCTTTCTTGTAACACGATGGTCCTGGCAATTCTTCTCTGAACCAGCAGCAGTAAACCTTTCATCCCAGGTAGCAGCATCACCGCAGTCACCAACATGATGAGAAGGAGCTGGCAATGTGGAGCAGTAGCCACTGCTTCCATGGTCCCACCACTGTTTGTGGCTCAGTCCAGGCCAAAGGTTCTCCCAAGCCTCCTAGGCCGGCCTCAAACTCGGAATCCTCTTGCCTCTGCCTCCTTCAGCAAATCCTATCGGCATGCGCCACCACAACTGGCTGAGTGTAGCTTGGGCCTGAGCTGGGGCTCACAAGGCCACAGGCAAACAGCTTTTTCATGAATTCGTAACACGAACGTTGGGCGCCAGATGTAGATGTAACTAACCGTCTTATTAAATAAGAAACACAGAAACAATGTAAAAGAGAAAGCCAAGAGGTCAGAGCTCAGAGCTAAAATCTCACCCTTCCGCCTGCGGTGTCCCAGCTTCCCGAAAGAGACCTATTTCCTGTCTGTTCGTCTATTTATAGTATTTTGTTCTGCCTTCTCATTGGTTGTAAACCAAACACGTGACTGCCTCGTCACTGTCTGAATGTACAGCCCCCTAGGTCTTAAAGGCATATGTCTCCAATGCTGGCTGTATCCCTGAACACACAGAGATCTATGGGATTAAAGGCGTGTGCCACCACCGCCACACTCTGCCTATGGCTCTAATAGCTCTGACCTCCGGGCAACTTTATTTATTAACATACAATCAAAATCACATTTCAGTACAATTAGAATACTACCACAGGTTTCAAAAAAATCCGCATCATTCCCAGTTAGCTCTCTTCATCTGTTTGTTGTATCTCAAGATGCAAGCTCTTGGCTACTGCTGCAGCACCATGCCTGGCTTCCTACTGCCATGTTTCCCAACATAATGGTCACAGACTCACCCTCTGAAACTGTAAGCCCCCAATAAACTCTTTCTTCAACCAAGTTGCCTTGGTCATGGTGTCTATTCACAGCAATAGAAGAGTAACTAAGACAGCAATTACAGAAATTCCCCGTAAAGTTAAAAGGAACTGCCATATGATAGTAATCCATCTGCTAAGATTGTATTCAATGGAAATGAAATCAGCAATTTGTAGAGACATTTGCGTTTGTATGCTTACCAAGGCACTGTTCAGAATAGACGAGAAATGTGGTTGCCATGAGTGTTCATCTGTGCAATGTGGGTAAGAAAATGTTGGTACACATGGATACACACACATGCTTTTAAAGGGAGATATTGCATTTGGGCCCAGGTGGATGAACTTCCATGTAGTTGTGCTAAGTGGGGTAAACCAAAGAGGAAAAATCCACTACTATCTGACTTAGATATAGAATTTTTTAAGTTTTTTATTAGATTCATAGAAACAGAGAGTAGAGCAGGGGGGTCCTAGGAAAAGGAACAGAAAAATATAAAAGTTGAGGTACTCAAGATAAATAAATGTAGAAGCTTAGTGTATAGTGTAGTGGTTATAGTTAATAGTGCTGTGCTGTGAGCTAAAAATCTGCTAAGAGAGCAGATTAGGATGGTCTTACCACAGCAATAACAACAGAAAGGTAGCTGTGTAGGGTGGTGGACTTAATGTAACAGCAACAACATCATTTTCCATGTCTTAAATATATGCAGAATTGAACTGATGTGGCTCACCATGGCCGGGGATGAAGGCTTGAAGAAGAGAGTAAAAATGCAAGCAAGCCATCTGAACACTGAGTGCAGAACACAGCTGCGGTGATTAAGCCTTAGCTGTTAGGATGGTAATGATGGTGGTGGTGGTCACATTGGAAGTGCTGGGTCCTGAGCCTCAGACAGTCTGCAAATGTGGCAAACTTTAACAGTGTATATCCATTTTACACATTTCTAATACCAGGACCGAATATAAAATAATAAAATAAAATAAAAAAGAGAAGCTCTGTTTGAAAATACTGAAGAGACAGAAATTTCTAATAGTGAAAAGGAGAATCCCAGTGTGAGGAGTGCTCACGGAACAGGCAAGAAAGGTGGACAATGGAAATGAGCCACAGGATAGAGGTGCACATTGAAGAATTGCTAAGTTCAAGTGCAGCACTGGGGGTACTTCTTATATTACCATACACTGAAGTAGAGTAAGATAGAAAAGAGCAGTTATTAGATATTGATTTATTTAGTGATTTGCTTAAAGCTCTGCTTGTACTGCCAATTTGACAAGCATGACTTCACTTGCTACCTGGAACAGAATGACCTGGAAAAATAGTTGAAATACTGAGTCATTGCTTCAACAACCTGCTGACCACCATGCGTGCTTGCCTGCCCACCCCATCCTGTGGTCTTAGAGTATAAAATGAGAATACGAACTGGACCTGGGATCAAAGCCTTTCAGGAGTAGCCTGGCTTTGTCCAGCAGTGATACCTCTCTTTCACTATCATTGGCATCCAAGTACTTGTTCCAGACAGATCCCTGCAGCTACATAAACACTTGAAAAACATGCAGCCCCGTGTTTCAGTGCTGTGCTAGGTAGGCAGCAATCAACTCATTTATTTTGTTTTATCTTATTTTATTATCAGGGTCTTTCTGTGTAGCCCAGGATGACTTCAAGCTTGCAACAATGTTCTGCATCTGCCTCCTGAGTTCTGGAATACCTGGCATGCACCACCTCTCCTGGCTCAAGGATTTTAATTTTTCCAGCGTTTCAAGTACCAAAATATCAAAACTAGAATTTAAAGGTACAAATTCAGTTGAAAGTGTGTGTGTGTGTGTGTGTGTGTGTGTGTGTGTGTGTGTGTGATGTATATGTAAAATTGAATACATCTAGAGAGTATTTTAGCAGTCACAAGAATTAAATATTCCCAGAATTCCTGGGTGTTTATCCCTGGGTACATTGCTGTTTGCTGGCTGTTACATCACTGGTGTGGGGCACACATAGACATCTTAGGGATGTTGTGACAGAGAGTGCTCTTCCACAGCCTCAGAGAGACTTAGACATTGCTCAAACTTAGTCACATTTTTCAAAAACAGTGACAAGAATCCTGAGGCACAAAATACTCATCACTGGATTCCAGGGTGCAGAATTTACTTTGCAGGCCTGGTGTACCTTTTAGTTTGTACCCTCTTAGATCTAGAGACTTAATAATTTACACCCAACCTAAGGCAGCTACAGATACAGGAACCTGGGAGTTAATATTTGCCTAGTTCTTAGAAGTATGTCTGGCAAATAGCAAGTATGTATAAGTGTTTGTTAAATAAATAAATCTCTTTGAAAATTATGACTGCCTTTTCAACAAACTGTTATTTGATTTTTTAAAAATTCTGTGAGTTATTTACCATGAGAAAAATTCACCAAAGTCAAGTAAGGACAATTTCTAACTGTCACTCACTGGAGCAAGTTGGCAAGGGTTTTCCAGGCCAGCAATGCCAAGACTAGAGCGTATCAGTGACGAGGCTAGACCTCATGTAGGAAACCTGGCTGACTGGGACTCTTGTAGCCCTTAGATCGGATCATGTTCTTTCTGAAGGCTTCCATCAGCGAACTGTGACTATGAATTCTTTTGTCTGAAAACTGGTTTTCTCTCTTTTGTTTTATTAGGTTTGTTCTTTGACAATTGTATACACAAATATAATGCATTTTATTTATTCTCCCTCCTCAACTCTCTCTCCTACCTCGGTCAAACCAGCTTCCTGTCTAAGTCTCTGTTCCACATTCATAGATTTTGTTGTTTTGAGACCTGCTTAGTTGAACCTGAGCCATTTGTGTGACCATGAGTTTGGAGTTATCCAATGGGCCTGGTGAGCTCACCAACGGGCATTCATGGGCATTCATCTGAAGGCAGTGATCACCCTACACACAACCGTCACTTACTCTTGGCACCTTGACCACTATGATTCTCTACATTTATGCCACCCATTACAAAGAGGGACACTTTGGTTAAGGCTGTCGATGGCTGTGAACATAAATATTTACAAGAAATTTGCCACCATTTCAACTGAGTTAAACAGCAGTGGCATGTTTCCACATCGGTCTTAAGACATCCTCAGCCATGTATGTTTTAACCAGTTTACAGTACTATGCATGGATTCCCTCCTGTGGAATGGGCCTCAAATCCAGTCAGACAGCAGTTACTGTCATAAGAAGGAATCTCACAGCTATCACTGGGACTGGGAAGTGGGTATTCAGATGACACAGCAACATGTGGAAGTAAGAAGACAACTCTCAGTAGTCAGCTCTCACCTTCCACCACAGGGGATTGAACTCAGGTCCTTAGGCTTGGCAGCAGGCACCTTCACCCACTGAACCACCTTGCCAGTCCATGGCACTGGGACTTTTGTTTAATAACCATGGCCTTTAAGAACACTGTTTTACAGCCAGAGGATTGTCCTCTAACTCTTTTTTAATTTGTTTTAATGTGTATGTTTTCAATTGGCTCACAAAATAATCTGTTTCCTTGTGGCCTTTTCATGCACCATTCATTCCAGTGAACCTGCCCTACTGCACACGCTTCTCCTGTCCTCTACTCCAACCTCCCCATTAACTCTTCCACCCCACTGTACTTCCTCCACGTTCATGTGACCCATGGTCTACCAGCTCCTCTCCTCAGGGTATCACCCAGCCCAAAGCCCCTTTCCAGTTTCCTGGCTTCTATGGGTATTTTAAATTAAACACAAATATAAACTTTTTAAGCTGTGAGCCATATATGAGAGAAAACACACAGCATTTGTCTTGCTGGGCCTGGGTTACCTCCCTCACACTCATTATAATATTTTCACCCATTTACATGCAAATTTTGTTTTTCTTGATGGCTGAAAATTACATTGTGAATATATACCACATTTTCATCATCCATTCACTAGTTGGTGAACATCTAGGCTGATTCTGTTCCCTAGCTGTTGTGAATGGAGTAGGAATATCTAGCATCAAGGTGCCTTCTCTGAGGACCGTTGCCGCAATCAGAGCAAAGTGATCCTCTCCATATTGTTTGGTCAGTTTTGGCTTGAAGACCATGTTGTCAGATATTAGAATAGTGGAGCTTGCTTCTTTTCTAATCTCATTTACTCAGAAAACTTTTTTTCCATTCTTTCACTCAGAGGTAGAGTGTGTCCTTGAAATTTATTTATTTATTTATTTATTTATTTATTTATTTATTTATTTATTTTTGGTTTTTTGAGACAGGGTTTCTCTGTGTAGTTTTGGAGGCTGTCCTGGATCTTGCTCTGTAGACCAGGCTGGCCTAAAACTCACAGAGATACACCTGGCTCTTCCTCCCAAGTGCTGAGATTAAAGGCATGTGCCATTGACTGCTACCCGGCAAAATTATTTTATTTTTATTTTTTATTTTTAGACCTTTTAATTGATTCTTTGTGGATCATCATGCATCCTAATCCTGTTCATCTCCCCATCCCTTCATGTCCACCCTCTGCCCTTGCAACCTTCCCCCCAAAAAAAATAAAATTTAAAAGAAAAACAAAAAACAAAAATGAAAGCTAACATAAAAAAATTTTCAGGGTGGAAGCTGTAATGAGGCCCAGTGAGTCACACAGTGTACTCTTTAGTCCATACATCTTGTAAGAGTTTATTGCAATTAGTCATTGGTTTGGTTTGAGGTCTCTGGTTCTGCTACACTATTGATACTGGGCCCTCACTGGGACACCTCTTGGATGTCCTGTTGTTGTCTTGTGTCTTGGAGATCCTGTAGCTTTCCATCCTGAGGTGTGTCTCCTTCACATGCTCCAGTAGTCCACAGATGGGGTGGATGCTGAGGTGAGCCACTGATAGCCCTGGTTCTGGGCCTGAGTGATAGCTAGATTGGTCAGCCTGCCAGTTTTCCCTCATCCACACCACCAGGGCAAGCTCTCCAGCCTTGCCCCAACTAGCTCACCCACTGCCACAGGCAACAAAGAGCAGGGATAGTTCTCCTGCTCTCATGCCCTCCAGGCCAGCTCAGCCACACCCAAACCATCAGGATCAGCTCTACTGTTTTGCCCAGGCAAAGTGCAGGGCCTGCTCTCCCAAGTTCTGTCGTTGGTGAGGTGCAGGGCCTGCTCTCCCAAGTTCTGTTGTTGGTGAGGGGCAGGGCCAGCTCTTCCTCCCTTGTGCCCCTGATGCCAGCTCTCCTGCCTGACAATGGTTACAAGGGGTGGAGGGGGGACATCTTTCCTTCATCCATGCTACCACATGGGAGACAAGGGAGGGTAGGGTCAGCTCTCCTGTTCTCATGCCCTCAGGGCTGGCTTACCTGTACCATCTCCAACAGGATCAGCTCTGTCGTGCTGCCCAGGCAAGGTGCAAAGCTTGCTCTCCTGAGTGCTGCAGCCAGGGAGGGGCAGAGTCATCTCTCCCACTCTCATAAGCTCAGGGCCAGTTTTCCCACCTGCCACAGGTGGTGAGGGACAAGGGATGAGGGAGGGCATCTCTGCCTTGCCCACTCTACCATATGACAGATAAGGTTTGGGGCCAGATCTCTTAAGCAGCCTCTCAGGGCCAGATTACCTACACCACCCTCTCACTCACCTCCCCAGTCAACATGGTCAGCTCTATTCTGCCTAGGCAAGGTGTAAGGTCCACTTTCCTGAGTACTGCAGCTGGTAAGGGGCAGGGGTAGCTCTGCCACTCTCATACCCCTGGGACCAGTTTTCCCGCCTATAGTAGGTGGCAAGGGGCAAGGGAGGCATCTCTCTCTCACTCACGCCACCATGTGACAGACAGATAGTGGAGCTAAGTCTCCCATGTTCACACCTGCAGGGCTGGATCCCCCCGCCACACACACACCATGAGGTCAGCTCTACTGTGCTGCCCAGGTGAGGTAGAGATCCAGTTCTTCTTCCTAGTGCTACAGCCAGTAAGGGGTGGAGCCAACTCTGTACAACTCTGTCCTTACTGTTTTGGGTGGCAACAGGAGCCACAGACATCAACACAGACCACCATGGCTGGCTGTGTCAGGGCCACAGATCCAGACAAGGCCCTTGGCAGCAGCCCAGGCCTGGACATCACCATGGCCCCAAGTGTCAAGCAGGCCAACCACATCAGCCATTTCCTTACTGTCCTCCACTCTTCAGGTCTCTCTCTCTCTCTCTCTCTCTCTCTCTCTCTCTCTCTCTCTCTCTCTCCCCATTTTCCCACCATATACTGGCTCACCATAATGGTGCCAGGCAGCTAGTGCTTGATCTCTGTCTGCCCAGATCAAGTATCCTGGGGCAGAGCTATCCTCATACTCCTGGGCTTCATGGCACCAGGCCTGTCCTTGAAATTCTTATGGACAACAAAAAGATGCATCCTGTTTTTCAATCCAATTGACTAGCCTATATCTCTTAATTGGGCTATTAAGACGTAATTAATATCAAGAGTTACTATTGCAGTTGTTCTATTGATTATGTGGTATTTGTTTTCACAGTTCTTATTTGTAAAATAGCTGTCTTAGCATTATTTATTTAATTCCCTATAGCCTTTTAAGTACACTTATCATTCACTTTAGTATCATTCACTTTAGATAGTCTAGTATGAATATCTCCTCCAGTATTCTCTGAAGGGCAGTCTTGGTTGCAAATACTTTTAACCTGATTTTTGTTATGGTTTTTAATCACTGTGGGTTTTTTCTTTCTCTTTCAGTGATAACAGACAGTATTCAAGGTTGGCATTTATGGTTGAGAGCTTGAATTGTGTTGCTTCAAGCTTTTCTAGATTTTAAAGTTCCCGGTGACATATCAGTTGTTGTTCTGAGGGGCTTGCTTTTGTACACACCTGGAGCCTTTGGTCTTGTGGTACTCAATACCCTTTGTTATGTGTAGTTTTAACTGAAATATGACATGGTGGATTTCTTTTCTGGTCCTGGTCTATTTGGTTTTCTGTGTACCTGAATGGATACTTCTTCCCTTAAGTTTAGGGAAGTTTCTTCTATTATTTTAATGAAGATATTTTTTATGCCTTTGATCTGAACTTCATCTCCTATGCCTGTAAGTTGTGGATTTGGTCTTTTCTTGATATCTCAAAGTTCCTGTGAATTCTGTTCATAAGTACTTTTGTAAATTTGTCATTTTCTTTGGTTGACTGATCCAATCCCTCTACTCTGTCAAGCCCTGGATGTCTGTTCTGGGACCCCTTCTGCTGGGCAAACGTTCCACTGAGCCTTCCCTTAGACTTACAGAGGTCTTCGCTCCCAGCTTCGTTTCAGTTGCAGTTTCCCTTGGCATGTCTATCTCTTTATTAAACTAAATTTTCTTATCTCAAACTGCCTTCTTAGTTCATTCAGCCATTTGTTTGTGTTTTCTTGGACATCAATCATAAGTTCTTTCTCTTGCTCTTGCAGTTCATTTGAATGTTAACTCATGCCCTCTTTGAATATGTTTATATTAGTTATTTTGAATTCTGTGTCTTGAGTTTCATCTAAGTTATTTTCTTTGGAGACTCCTACTATGTGGTTGGCAGTTGTGGGGATGGAGCATCCTGTCCTGATTTTCATATTACTAGTATTCTTGTGATGTTTTCTGAGCATCTGGAGTTAGGGTTTTGGTCATGTCTTTGGGTATGAGAGTTTAGATTGTAGGCCAGAGTCCTAGGGCATCCTGGTGGGCTGGGTGGCTTGGAGAGTCATAGGAGAGGGCCTGGGTCTTTCACGTGATCTGTCAGTGAGTTGAGGTCCTGTAATTGGTCCTAGGGCCAATGAATGTTTTAGAGCACAGACATTCAGTTATTTTAGACAGTAAAATGAGTTAAGTATAAATATTTTCTTCCATCGAGATTAGCGTAGCTCCTTTTCAATGTTTGTCCCACACCTTCCCCAGTGTGTAGCAGAAACACAATTCAGGGCAGGGTGGATCCCAGTTGGCCCAAGGCAATTAAGAAAAGCCATCCTTTCAGGTGATTGAATTGGGAGGATTCATCCCAATAGAGGATAAGGTTTTCTTTCTTTAATCAAAAAACAGTGAAGGAGCTGTGCATTTTCTCTTTTTATGCAAACATAGGGGCAAACACTCTGATCTCTTCCAGGTGAATGGCTCCCAAACACAGGAAGCTACTGGGAGATGAACTCGCACACAAAGTGGGCGGGGCAGACAGAACTGCAAAGCGGTACACCAGGGCCCCAGTTGCTGTGTGAGGAATGCTCCACCCTGGGTTTTCAGGCATCCATATACATAATTTATTTGTTCTTATTTATATTGTTTTTTAAACTATAATTATATAATTTCCCTCTTCCCTTTTCTCTCTCCAAATCCTCCTATATACCCTCATTGCTCCCTTTCCAATTAATGGCCTCTTTTTTCATTAATTGTTGTGATATATATTGTATATTGTGGCATATATATGTATATTATATATAATATATTGTATATATTACAGCATGGGGTATTTATGTTTTCAGGAATAATATATATCATATAAAATATGTAATATAATATATATATAAAACCTACTCTGTCTATATAATGTTACTTGTATGTATATGTTTTCAGGATGACCATTTAGTATATATATTGTGTATGCATGTGTTAGTGTATGTATGCATGCATATATGTTCAGATGTGCATGCATTTGTATGCACCTTCATGTGAAAACCAGAGGTTGATGTTGTGTGTCTCCCTCAATCACTCTCTGCCTTACATCTTAATAGACCTGGAGCTCACTGGTTCAACAAGACTAACTGGCCAGCGAGAAGCTGGAATTCTCCTGTCTTGGCCTCCCCAGAGCTGAGATTATCAGCATACATTGTCATGTTCTGCTTTCACAAGTGGCTGGGAATTAAGCTCAGACTTACTTCAGCAACTGAGCTGTCCCCATCCTCTAATGTCTTAAAATCTGTCAAAAGTGAAAGCATTTTTGTCATTCATATTTTGACAAAAGAAATGTAGAGTTCTGTGTTGTGGTAAAAGAGGGATGCTTTTCTATCCTTAAGAAATAAATTGTCCTTTTTAGCTAAACTACTTTAATAGACAGTAAATACTGGACAACAGAAAGCACATGCCACAAAGAATTATTACCCATTTCTCTGGTGACTTCTTCATGACTTCATTCAAACAAACTTAGCCTCCCAACATGGGGAAAATGATTGCTACTTGCTTTACAAAAGCCAACATTCCTCACACCTGTTGTCCTTCTGAAAGGAAATACAGATTCCTGATTACCATAAGGCAAGCTTTCACTGAACCTGCATACTGATTCAATCTGCACTGTGTAAACACTCACACAAAAAAATGCCTTTTTGGTCAGCTTGGGCTATGTGACATACTACTTCAGCATTTAGTATATAATGACTTATATTAAACCCATGGGTTGACTGGGGTGACTCTGGTACAGACCATAGCTCTACCTCTGATCTTCTAGATCTGCAGGCCTATGGGCTAAAGTTCACACAGATGTTAAAGCTATGGAAGAGACCACCCAAAGGCACAAGGACATTCAAATCATGACATGTGGGCTTCTCATTGGCTAAATACAAAGTCAAAGGGTAGAACTACAAAGTTATTGACAAAGAGAAAAAAGGAAGGGCAATTGTGATAGAAGGGGCAGGAAGTAGGAGCTGGAAGGTGGAATGAAGCGTTGAAAAATACCATTCTCCAGACTCAGTACAAGCATCTCCATCAGCAGCTTGCAACAAGTACAGTTACCAGCACTGGGCCCACACAAGGCCAGCTCTATCAATAATCCATGAAAAGGAGAAGCGGGCCCTACTATTTACCTCTGAATGGTTGGCTAGTGACAGACTATGGGAAATGGGGAGCCATTGTCTTGAGTTGTGTACCCACTGCTGATACCAACCAGGCTCCAATAGACGGCCTAGATTCATCATCACACAGATGACTCTGGCTAGTCTCGATGGGTACAAAGCAATGTGAATAGACATGAATGTGAGCGAGGTTTATGTGGATGCAGGGGTTGTGCAGGAGTGGGAGGAAAGGAGGAAGTGGAAGTGGCCAGTACCCATTGCATATATGTGAGAACTTAGAACAAAATTAATTACTAAAAAAAATCAGAAATTATGAAAATGTTTTCTTTTAAATCTCTCAAAACAAACAAATGAGGCATCTTAATAAATATAAAACTTAAACTCTTAATTTTCAAGTATGTATGTGACTATTTGACAAAATATTTTCTTAATTGTATCCTATCAAAAACGTTGTCAAATTTTGTCTTCTGAGGTTTCTATTACAATAGTATTTTTTTGTTGTTTAAAATATAAATCATGCTTTCTTAAAACAAAAGTTGGGGACAATAATTCAACCTGAAAAACAAAGAATATGAAGTTTCTTAGCTCCCTACATTTAAGTCAACAGAACAGAGAAGAGATGCTTCAGAGAAGAGAATTGCAGCAGTCATGTGGTGTCCTGAGGAGCTGGAACAGCACTGAGCACATCGGAACCTTGTTAATTTATGTAGCCAGAGATGAGGAGTGGTGCTATAGCATTCTCATAGGTCTTAAATCATACCCATCTCATCCAGGCAAGCGAGGCTAGGCGACACTGATGTCAGTGAATGTGCATCCAGGCTCTGGTGTGAAAGGCAAGGAGTGAGCACAGTGATGTCTAAACAGAAGGCTTTGCCAAGCAGAGGCTAAAGCATTCCTTTCTTGAATCTTGAACAGAATATCACAAGTGAATTTTCAGATCTTGTCAAGACCACTGAAATAAATTTGTAGTCTTTGGCCCACATTTTCACAATGACATCCATCCCCTTCTTTTCTAGAACTCAGACCACAAAGGTTTATGAAAACATGATGATTTGGACAGGAAATGACAAGATCACAAGTAACTCTAGTAAGGTAAGAAATCTAGGACATCAAGCATACATACATGTTAAGGCTATGGAGAATAGTAAAGCCACACCAGGTAATGTGGAAGCTGTACAGGAATCTGAGGCTTTCCTAAGGTCAGAATTATTGCAGCGGTATGCACTGAAGATAGCTGTTGTCACGTAATCAGTGGAAAGACATAGCAGTAGTCCCCATAGAAAGAGGCAATGATCATACGCCAGTCTTCCCACTATGACAAGCAAAGTGGAGTACAGTTAAATCCGATAGTAATAAAGTCTGAGTGAAAGCCTGAATCTAGGTGTAAGAACAAGTGCCAGTGCCCACTACCTCATCAGCTACCGGGATTTCTCAGGTCACTTCAATTAACCTATATAACCTCCAGTAAATGGAGAGAGCGATGCCTTTCCTTCAGCCTTACTAAGACAACTAGCAATCATGTCAGCTGAACAGTGGGCATTGTGTTTAGGGGTGGCAAAGTTCATAATTAGTACCTACAGTCATATGAGCTATCATCTCCTAAGATTTCACTGCACTAGGAGAAGATTAAAACCTCTGTTGAAAACTCAGCAACACCCTTTTCTGCTTCTGCTATATGTGTTTCTCCAGACTGCTGTACCAATATGTATCAAGTCTTTGAATAGTCAATATTATAAGAATATTCCAAAAAAGCTTTCAATAAATCCAAATATTGCACTCATTCTGGTGGTCTTTGAGTATAGAACACTGAAAATATTTTCAAACATCTGACCCAGTCACTTTGTGGTCTACATTTTCATCACTTCTGGATTATTCAGAGGCAGATGGTCTATATAGGAAAATGAAAACAACATAAATCATGATCTTTTGCATATAAAAAACAAGAAAGTGATTCAAAATATTTCAACAGATCTTCATTGAACTATGTGAATTAACATTGCGGAGGAATGTTAATCATTAGAAACACACTGTATGAACGAAAGTGGATTCATTTATGACACACAGTCGTAAGGGGATTTGTCCAGTTCTTCAAAGAATGTGGTCACATGTTTCTTTGTGGTGTTCTATAGTACAGTGAAGTACATCAATGTAGTCTGAGACTGGTAGATACCAACAGAACATTGTTCCTGGAAAATGGAACAAAGAAAAAGTGTAGTCTTGGTTCCAGGAACAACTTCTCAGGAAGGAAAACCTCTTGTGTGAGGGTAATGACCAGTGAGGCCAGCACAGTGTCCTCACAGTCAGACACGTGAAGCTGTGAGCTGAGCACCACGCTGACCAGTGACTACACATCTAGGCTGGGGTGAGAAGCTCAGAGTTCCAAGGAGGTGGTGGGGGGTGAGAATCACAGAGTACTAAGGAGGTGGGGGGTGAGAACCACAGAGTTCAAAGGTGGTGATGGGGGTGAGAACCACAGAGTTCAAAGGTGGGGGGGTGAGAACCACAGAGTTCAAAGGTGGGGGGTGAGAAGCTCAGAGTTCCAAGGTGGTGGTGGGGGGTGAGAACCACAGAGTTTAAAGGTAGTGGCGGCTGCTTCAACTTCTTTGTCTTCTCCTTTCTCTTCCAAGACAAGGTCTCCCTGTGTAGCCCAGGCTAGCCTCGAACTTGAGCTCCATGAGTGTCGAGATTACAGGTGTGTGCCTCCTTAGCCTGCTAGCTTCTTTTCAGTTCTTTCAGCAAGCCTTTGCTATTCAGGCTGGGAAGAATACAGCCTTGCAATTTATTTCCCATACTTCTAGATTGCTAACATGAATTTTCTCATAATATAACCAGGAAAACAGTTTAAAAAATTCTCACTTTTCTGTTACTAACAGAATTTTTCTGTTAGTCTGAAAGAAAGAGACTAATAAGGAAGACAAAAAGAACCCAAACTGCCTATCCAATGTGCATTAAAACCTGTGTATGATATATATAAACTCAGTATAGAACATAGATGGCCTCATGTTCTTTAGGCGCTCCACAAATATTCTGAAAGGATTTAATAAATGCCTGCCCTACCTCAAGCTATCTTATCCCAGGATCCTCTTGGATGGAGTTGGTGGATCCAACACCAGGAAGTCAGGAAGACACTGGATTCTAATAGACCCTCTCTCTCAACCAAACTGAGACAGCCACAATCAAGTCATCCTTGCCAATAAATGGTCTCTGCTGGCTGAATAAGTGATTTGATTTCTCTATGTGCTGGCATTATAACTAAAGCAATATTTGAGCATTTTTTGTAACATGATGATAAATTTGGATCATTGGTTTAATTTAGGTTCCCATTTAAATAGAAAGCTTATAGCAAACGGTTTGAATAGCCAGATGGAACTAATTATTATTTAATGAATCAGTTTAGTAAAGAATCATTTAAAACACAAATCCATGGTGACATTTCAAAATACTCATGAAATCACTGTACTGCATCAAGCTACCTAATGTTGCAAGTCATAATTTAAGTTCCTGAAGTGCAATTTAAAATCTCCCCAAGTGAATGTATTTCCAGAAGAGAATAGATACACAACATTGCCGTTCAGGTGGAATTTAATTCAAAATTCAGAATGAAGAGGACACTTTGGGGTTTTTTTTATTTTAAATTGGAAACCCTGGATTTTGAAGCATATTGCTTCACAATTTATGTTAAATATATCTAGAGCTAGCCAGTCTGGATGTGTCCAGCATTTAAATTCATCACAAAAGACTCATTTTGGGAATTCTGTGTGCTTAGGGCCTCACATGCTAGAGTACACAGCTTGTTAGATGGCTGGAGTCACAGCAAAGCAGATACTACCCTTTGCTATGGGTGGGGGGTGGGCATCATCTCTCATTCCAGTTAAAAGCTTCAGACATCTCCTTTGGGAAGCCACCAAACTTGTCTCATCTTGCTTTCTCACAGGACTCATAAGGAACTGTGGGTAGAAAACTGCACTGCTGAAAGAAAGAGACTAATACGGAAGACAAAAAGAACCCAAACTGCCTATCCAATGTGCGTTAAAATCTGTGTGTGATGTATAGAAAATGAATGTTGCTATCAACACACTGAATTCCTGAAAGCACCCATTACCCAGGATAGTTGCTCAGTTCTCTCACCATATTGTTGAGAATTTTAAAGATGTACATTTAGATACAAATTTTGTACATTTTGGAATTTTTATTATTTTAAATACATTTCAACATTTTTATTTCTTTTATCTCAATTTCTGATCACACATGTCTTCCTACCGTCCTCTGAGTCTCAGGATACTATCAGTAAGCATACCATCAGTAAGCAAATCCCAAGTGTTGAGAAGAAAAAGGAGGAGTTGCAGTGATAGGCCTGTTCCTGTGGTACTGCACACACTGTGTTCTGTGGTTTTATTATGGTATTATTAGAATGGAATATTCTTGGTGTTAAAATGCACAAACAGATAGAAAGTAACCCAGCAACAAAATTCTTCTTGCAAAAAAGGTGTGCTGCAACTGAAACCAGGTTAGCAAGCAACACATATGGCCAAGATAGCCACAGCGGGGTGGGGAGGCTTGGCGAGTCCTCATTGGTTAAGGGTCAACTTCACAGTCTACTCCTAATTGGTTAATTTAAAAATGGAGCAAAGGAAATAGGGAAGAGGTCCACAATTCAAAGCCATTAAATTCCAGTAAGCAGCAAAGCCTCTGCATAAATTGAAGTTTCCCCAGGTGAGGGAGACTAAAAAATTTTAATTTGTTTTCTTAAAAGTTCTATAAAGTGGGGGGGGGGGGGCGTATGGAATTGGTCCTTGGCAGGCCTTTCCTAGAAAAAACAAAAACAAAAACAAAAGCAAAACAAAACAAAAAACTCTGGCATGACTGCACCAGATTCCAGTAGGGAGTTACAGTTTGGAGAGATGGAGGTAACCGAGTTGAGAGCTGATGGACACAGAGGTGTCCTCACCATACATGGCCCCCCACGCATATATCTATCCTATATTTGGAGCTGTTTGGCAACAAATAACAAAAAGCATAACTTGAAGTAGTTCAAATAAAACCAGAAAATGTATTTCTACCAATAAACATAGCCAATGAGGGAAGAACTGACTGGCTTTCTGAGCGACTAGATTATGTCCTCAAGCAGTGAACTCTTCCACTTCTTCCCACAATGATCTCGTCTGTATGAATGGCCTCTCTAAGTTACAGCTCTGGAGTACCAGCTGCTTGTAAAGGAATCTTTGGGTCAGAGTTTTTTATAGCACCTCACTGATACTTGACTGGCTAATTTTTTCTTTCAAGGCCTGCCCTGGTTGTTAGGGGGTGTTTAGTAGTACTGCTGATTTTTCTGTTTACACCAATGGTGTCCTCTCTATCTTAACAACCACAGGGTCTGCAGACTTTTCAAAGTCTCCCTCTGTGGGGAGCCAAGAACATTGACCTAGGTAATCTTGGAATAACTCAGCTTCATTCAAGTGTCCCCCTTCCACAGTCCTGGTGGCCAGAAAAATATGGGGTTCTTTGAGAAGATGGCAACTGTAATTTAGATGACACGAGGTTGGGGCTGCAGAGCAGGATAGAAAGATTCACTAGGAACAGCAAGAGTCCACATGGACATGATCTCATGGATCAATTCCTTGTAGATTAAAGCAGGAAAGCAAAACAAATGAGCTTCTCTACCAGGCTTAATGAAGTCTTGTGAGTATTTCATGGCTAAGTGCCCACACCTGCCAATGCACTCAGTATGAGCTTTCCTAGTCCAGCGACTCTGATGGAACAGCTAATTTATGTTTCCTCATTCTCCCCAAACTCAATGTTCCAAGAGCATTTCACTGACATGCAGTAATTATACATATTTATGGGGTACCGAGTGATAATTTGATAGATATTTACAATTAAAATAATTAGCTTTTAACTCCCTAACTATTTATCACTTCTTTATGCTGGCAACTTTCAAACTCTTCTAGTTCCTTATAAAATGTGAAATAAATCATTGTAAACTATAGTCATTTCATTTAAATACATTTCAAAGATGCATAGTAAGTCTCCTTGTTCCAAGTGTAACACAATAATAAACACTTACTGAGCACCCGGTAAGTACCTGGCACTGATCTAAGTGTTTATTACCCCCTTATCCAGCACTCACAGTGGCCTGAAAAACAAGCCCTGTAGTTGTCCCCAACTCACACAGAGAGAAACATATGAGAAAGGTTAAGTGAGTGGCTTAGTTAGCTAGCTAGGTTTTAAGCACAGTTATCTAGCACTAAAATAGATGTTTTTTATCAATGAAAAAATGCTAAAGATTATTCTGCAAAAATCCAGTTGAAGACCAATGAAACACAGAAGTAAATAAGATTCTTCCCCACACTTTTCCATGTATTTCTACCCTGTCCATACCTATCTACTCATCCCTACACACACACACACACACACACACACACACACACACACACACACACACAGCACTGTCTGCATCAACCCCACCACCATCACCCACCGTTCTTTTAGGAATAAAGAAAGAATCACTGACATGTTTTCCAAAAGTAAATTTCTAGTAAGTAGAGACCACCAATTAACTCAAAACTAAACACTCAGAGAGTAGGGAGGGTTAATCAGCTTCCATTCCTATTTAATTATGGCCCATTTCAGCTCATGTTTCTGAAGCAGAAGGGCAAAGGGTGGGCTAGATAATTGCTCTAAAATATACTGCCTGGGGCATCAGTATTACATCAGGGAGAATTGGTTCATGGAAAATTAGAAAAAGTAATTGCCTATCCTAAATATTTCAGACTGTTACAAAGAGAAATCTCAACAAAGAAGAATGTAGGTGTGCTCAACATCAGGAAGCCCAAAAAATTGTGAGCCTCTTGTAGTATCCTACGAGGACTTTCCAGCTTTGGACAGAAGTCCTGAACACAAACGACAATCCAGGGAGACGCAACTAATGGTTCCAGGATCCTCCCAACAATCTGATTCCTATCGGTCAACCATCTCTTTGTTCTCACCCTTCTTACCTCTCAGTTTGGTGATCTGAGTCCTGCTGCCCACTGGACACTGTTGTGTACTTCATCTTTAGTGTTGGGAGACTGTGTGTTGGTATCCAAGGATGTCCTTTAAGATTGCTAAATCTAATCTGAACAGTGATTGAGTGCTTTTCTTGGCCATTTTGATTTGATCTCGCTGGGATGGCCTGCATGCAGCTCACCCATCTGTCTACAGGGCAGGGTCTGTGTGAAACTTCTATCATTCACAGGCTTTCTTACAGGTTTTACACCATTCTTTACAGGATCTGCTCAAGTCCCCATGTTTAACTAGCTATTTTCTATCCATCACCCTAGATGTGGAAGTCAGCTTGGTTGTCTTGGGTCATCTTGTCACTTTGTCACCTCGTTGGTCCTGTTGCCACACGCCACGCTTTCACCAGTCTCCAGTCTTGTGAAGATGAGGTTCCTGTAAATACTGCTGGCCAATATCAATTGAGTTTGTTTTCAGTTCTTGACGTAAACATATCAGAAGTATTTAAGGACAGAATCCACGCAGCACAGGCCTAGAACCGTCTGTGCCCAACAGCTGGACAACCTCCAACGCCCCCTCCAGCAACAGCATTCCATCATGTCCATCACACTAAGGCACCAATGCAGTGACATGGAAGAGATAACACACAACACAAAATTGATGAGTTCAAGGAAAAACTAGATCATGATCAGACTTTCCAAAATAGTCCTACATGAGGGGGCAAAATAGCTTCAGATTTTAGACCCGTGACAACTCCCTGATACCACCATCAACAATGAAACGCTGGTATGAAGTCCTACATCCCAGAATGATTAGCCAAACCCATGTCTCCCCTAAGATCTGAAGGTAAAGTAAAGCATGATGGGAAATGTATGGGATTCTGGGTTGAACTCTGAGGTAATGCACCCATCACTATGACCATGTCTTTGCTGACCTTTTTGCCTTCAGATTGTAGGGGTAGGAGACTCTGAGATGCTTTTGTGGAAGTTCACGGGAACACATACACCCAAACAGGTAGGCTTCCTCAAAGTATGCACTCATCCATACGCCTATCCAAGAGCAACCCTCATGCTGGGTCCTCTAACCTGTTCCTTGGAGAACATTTTTGGTGTCAGTTTGATAACCATATCTCTTAATATTCTTACCACTTTATAGCATACACTTCAGAAAAAAATAAAAGTGTTAAGCCAGCTTGATGAGCCCTGTGTGGTTTTGGTTTACCACGAAACACTGGATTTCTTTCCAGAAATAAAAATAATCCAGAAGGTCTTACAGCCATTGAAAACATTTGTTCACTGTACTGAGAGCTTAAGAGAACATTTTAAAATAGTCTTCAAAATGTTTTCCTGGTGATGACATCAGCTGACACATTTATTGCTCTCAAGACTGGAATCTTGGGATTCCAGCACTCACTGGAAAGCCCAATGCCTGGCCTGGGTCCTATCTGTCCCTTACTTAGGCACAATGCAGTTTGTTTATTCACTTTCAGAACACTTAGTTTCAGAAAGAGCTTAAAATAGTGTATAAAAACAGTAAAAAAAAGAATTAAAAGTTGAGTGAAATAAGAACGAAGGAAGAAACAGTCTAACTGAAAAGCAAGAACAAGCCCTTCCTTCAACACGGGGCCGCAGTGTGAGCCAGTGACCCACAGCGTGGCCTGCAGTCTGTACGAAAGGGAAAGCAGGTCATAGGCACAGTGCTCAGAAGACAGAGAGGAAACCAGCTGCTGCGGGAGGATGACGTCACTTTCAGCAGGTGTGTCTTCTCACTAACAGAGTGGCTGCATCCTTCACAGTTTTCCACATATAGGGGCTTTGAAGCATTAAGCCTGCTTTTAGTAAAATACGATGTCAAGCCCAGTTATGATGGTGAGCACCTGTAACTGCAGCACTCAGAGCTGAGGCAGGCAGACCACTGCTGTGAGGCAACTCCTTCAGGGATCACAGGGACTCTTAAAGCCAACAGTCTTTACAGCCAGCCTAAAGCTCCAAGGGGGAACTCTCCCAACTCATGCAGCATTAAGCCCTACTGTTCTGGGTTTTTTTAAGCACAAAAACCATATTCTGGGTTGGCACATTTCAGTTAACAGGAACAGTTAGCAAGAACAACTACAGAAGCCAAAAAGCAAGTTTAGTACATTTGGGCACTCTCCCGGCCGAGCACTGTTGACTTAGCCTGTGTCCCCTTCTTGGCCAGTGGGCTAGGTCTTTACTGCTGTTGGGAAGGCACTGCTGCTGTTTGCTGAGTTCCAAGGCCACAATGGTCTTCCATCAATGCATTGGTTGGGCTAGGATGATGGGAAAGATAAAGCCTTAACCGCCCCCCTGCCTCCCGCACCTCACTCCCCCACCCCACCCCCACCCCGGCCTCCCCCTGCTGCTGCACCTTACATAATGGCTCCTTCATCACTGGCAGGCCTGGTGCTGAATCCCGTGGCTGCTCCTGATTGGTGCAGAAAAACTACCTCATTTGCACTGTAGGACGAGGGTTTCCCAGTCCTCTCCCATCTGAGGCAATGACGACTTTTTCCTGTGGTGTGGTATCTGGCCACTGGAGGGCCTTCTGTGGTCTCCCTGCCTTGTTAAAAGTTGACTTTGAGCAGTGTGCTTTGTTCACTTCTAGGCATTTGCAGTGAAAATGAGAGGTAGCTCACAGTGTGTGTTCAGCTCACTCTGTACAACCACATTGTGAGAACCACAATGACAGAATGACAGAAAAGGTCACCACAAGGAGCATTTCCATCCGTACAATACTGATTTTCCTAACATGTAAGCAGATATTTCTCTCCTTATATTTTCTCTACAAAATGGTGTAATTCTGCTCACTTATATATTCATCCATTTTCCACTGCTATAGCATAATACCCGAGACTGTGTGTTTTATAAAGAGAGGAGGTTTATTTTTCTCACTAATTTGGAAACTGAAAGCCAGAATCCTTTGGCCCATTATGTTTGGCCTCTGAGGCTTTTCCCCTCCCACTCTGGCTATATTGTGGCATGAAAAACAAAAAGGGAAAGTGCCACATGCAAATGGGACCAAGTTGTGGGAAGTGGTCTTTCAAGAATGAAAATGCATTCCTTAGGGAAAACACTAATTTCTTTAAAGACATGATCCCTCCTACTGACTCCTACTTCTTCACTGTTCCCCAGCTCTCAGAATTGCCACACTAGAGTGTTGTAGCACAAGACCATTTGGGGCAAATTCAAACCGCATCCAAGCTACAGGGCCAGGTCTAAAACACTGCTTACTATTTGTCTGCAGTCGGGCAGTGCTTTTTTTGTCATGACTGTGCATGGACCACTCTTCCATTAAAATTTCCAACCAATTCCTGTCAGAATATAAGGGAAGCTATTGATTTCAATGTACCCATTTTGTAACTGACCACCTGGGTCAGCACTCTTATTTTTGTCTAGTAATTTTTCAATTGGTTCTCCTAGAATTTGCAAGAAGATGATCACAGAACAATAAGCAATAAGTGTACTGCTATTTTAATCTGGAGGCTTGTAATACAAAAACTAAAACAAAAGAGTAAATAGTAGAAATCCCCATAAATGGGAAAATAAGAAACTGATTGAGCAAGTGAGGATGAATATAGATGATAAAGCATCCGACACCTTGCAATTAAGTATGAATGCAAAGATAATACATGAGAAAGAGGAAAAGGGATGCAAGGCAGTGTGTATATTGACGTAAGGTTGTCATTCATTCTTACCTAAATTAACTTCTTTTGAGTAGTTGCAAAAGAAGAGAAGCTGGAGAGCTCCATGGCTGTGTGTTTGAGACAGTCATCTCCATGGACACCTTTTACCGTGTAATACTAATGACAAGAGATTATTTTTGCTTCTTTGAGACATACATAACTGAGTGGTCTATTATCACTCACAGCCACATCTGACACTGCTTAACGTGACATGAATGTCACACTCACAAACTCACAGCAGCCACGGTTACCTTCAGGAGCCTGCATACGACTAGGCAGTTAGAAATTCCAGCATGGACTGGGGGGAACTCCTAAGACCCCACTGCTGGCTATTGGCAGTTGATGGCTACTGAGGGATGGAGCGTCACTTTTCGGGGGCTGTCACTACGGGTAGGGTTCCCTGTGTCCCGGTGGATAACCCCACACCCGTGTGCATATGAGTGGCACTACTTGAACTCTGTGGATTGAAAATAATAAACAAACAAAATTTGGAAGGATAAGTGATGGGGTTTTGGGGGAACTGGAGGTGAGGGATGAGGGTGAATATGATTAGGATACATTGGGCACATCGTGAACTTTTCTGAAAATATATATTTTAAGAAGTGTTTTATTGATATAGTCAGATAAAGCTGACACCTCACATATAGCAGCCTCACAATCATACAGTCTATCAGAAAGTCAAGTCTCCTGCCATGGCAGAAAAATTGCTTTTGGTGGATCTAAGAAATATCTGCAAGCAGGCTGCAGGGCAGATGTGGGGGAAAAGACCTACCTGAGGGTTGCATTGTCAAAAGATCCGTATATACAAGACCTCATTGCATCTTTACTACAGGCCTTTAAGGTGTTGACTGTTATCTCTGTCTCTATCAAGAAAATAAAATACAACAGGTAACGAGAAGAATAGCAGCAGGAATGGAAAGGTCTGTTTTCCCACTGCTTTCGCTGCATCTAGCTGGTGTGGAGGAGTCCCTGTGCACCTCCTAACCTGTGGGGAATGAAGACCTCACTAGTCCATGCCATCAAGCCACCCAAAGGACCACATAATGTAAACCAGAAGTCCGGGGAGTTCATTGCCTCGAGATAAATTCGGGCCAGTTAGAAATGGGAGGAGAAAAGTAACAGCAAAAGAATTTCTCTCCTCTGTTATTCCTCTCATGGATTTTTCTGAGGCTGTATTTCCCCACAGACTGCCTAGAGGCAGCCTTCAGGCTGAATAAATGGACTGGCCAAGCATCTGGACTGCAGATCTCCTCACAGATCAGCACAGCAGAATGCTCCCACTGAGGAGCATCGTGGATTTCCTTTGGACTGCACTGTCCAAGCAAAGCTTCAGCTCTTCACCCTGGCCTCTGGCTTTGTCATGGTAGGACCCAGGCTGATCTGGTGAGGGCTGTGGGATTTGATCCTCTCCAGAGCACCAGACATCGGCTTATCCTAAAATGGAATGGGGAGCATTCTGGCTTCTGTCTCACTGGCAAGATCTGCATAAATTATGCATTAAAAGTGAAAACTCATTTTCAGATCATTTTGCAAGGAAGGTTTGATTTGGTTTAGGGACATACAAACAGCACAATGTATTAAACAAGATTTAGGCAATTACATGTAAAAATGTAAAACTATTCTATAATATGTAAATACGGCACAGCATAAAACAACTTCAAAGTGAATGCAATAGCCAGGTCTTCCGGAACATGTATCACTGGCTAGCTGATATGTTCAAATAAGCCACAGAAAAAGATATTGCATTTAATCAAAATTCAGAAGTACTTTCCATCCTCAGGAGTTCCTGATGCTGCCCATGAGAATTCAGTGGCTGCCTTTGACAGCATGTGACACAGAATTTTGTAAGCTATGGAAGTCAATTAAAAGTGTAAATTGGTCATGGGTCTGATTCACAACAAATCCTAAAATACTCATAAAAAAGACAAGTCAGAGAGGATGTGACTTTAGAACCAGAACCAGCTCGAGGGAAAATTCACTTTAATTTCTTGGCTGTGAAGGAATTTGCTTGAATTGTTTACCCAGAGCCAATGCCCTCCCCTCCCCGGAGTCCTCATGGTCTCTTCAGCATTAACAGCTTCCCATCCTGTTTTCCCATCTGCTGAAGCATGTCTCCTCCCTGAGCTGTCTGGTGCCTGCTTCTGAGATCCTCTAATGCCTTTTTCCAGAGTCCTCCTCAGTGACCATAGTACATAGCACCCTGCTATGGTTGACACCCTGCATTTTATGATTGGTCCCCTAATTCCCATGGCTAGTACCCCATATCCCATGGTTGGTACCCTGCATTCCATAGATGATATCTTCAATCCTGTGGTTTGTATCTGGCATCTCAAAGTTGGTGCCCTGCATCCCATGGTTGGCACCCTGCATTCTATGTTTGGTACCCTGATTCCCATGGCTGGTACCCAGTATCTAAGAATAGTTTTCACTAATGGGTATCTCCCCAACCAATAGCATAATTCCATTCTCCATAGCCCATGGGTGGGGTCATGTACCTAAAACACTAACACATAGGGGCTAAAGAGGGGGAGTGGCCAGGCTGAGGACAACCTGAGCCGCATGGCAAGGTTGAAGCCATCTATCAAGGTTGAAGACTATCTAGTAAATCTCTACAGAGTACAAACAACAACAGACATCCCAGTTTCCTAATTAGAACCTCAGTTTTGCTAAAACAAACAAAAACAAAAGAACAAAACAAAACAAAAACCTGTTCTCAGCAACTGTGATGGTTAGTTTTATGTTAACTTGATGCAATCTAAAGTCATTTTAGGAGGAATCTCAGCTGAGAAAATGCCTTTGTCAAACTGGCCTGTGGGCACGCCTGTGGTGCATTCTTCATTGGTGATTGATTTGGAAAGGGCCAGATCACCGTGGGAGAGGTCCTCTCTAGGCTGATGAATCTGAGTGTTGTAAGAAAGCAAGCTGAGGGAGCCCCAAGAGCCAGTAAGTAGAGTTCCTCCATGGCCTCTGCTTCAGTTCCTGCCTCAAGGTTCCTGCCCTGCTTGAGCTCTTGTCCTGAATTCCCTCAGTGATGGCCCACTACCTGGAAATGTAAGATAAAATAAACCCTTTCCTCCCCACATTACTTTTAGGCATGGTATTTCTTCACAGCAATAGAAACCTCAACTAAGACACTAATCACTTATATATTGAACCACCTCAAAAATTTATGGACATTTCTCTCCTGTTCTAAAAGTATCAACACACACCCTCAGTTTTGCCTTGTGCCCTGCAAGCTGTTAAACACTGTCATGCCCATTACAGAGAAAAATCTCTGCATTGGAATTAAAGAAACCAAAATCCAGAGAAGGCAGGGGCCTGGCTACGCTTGCCTCCCTGAAGCTACAGTGCCGGCCTCCTACCCTCTAGTGGGCCATTCTCGCCCCATCACAGCTCAGCACGGGATTGCTGGTAACTGAAGAAAACAGGACTTTACAGGGGATATGAGAACGATACAGCCTGCTCATCGCCATCAAACATGTCTTTCCCATCCTGCTCTTTTTTTTTTTTTTAATGAAAACCCAATGTGTATGTGAAATTCAAACCTCACTCTCTGTTTTCAGCAAGTACCCAAGGACATTATGTGAGAAGCAGCTTTGAAGAGAGAATGCACTCAGTTAAATGTGAGCAGAGCTGAAAACCTGAGAAGAATTCCACGGCATAATAATGGCTTATTAAAAAGCCCTGGCAAGGTCTCTGCAGCCTGACAGCTGGCCCTCACCTTCCCTTCTCTTTGCAACAGCTCCGTGAGCCAATCCACCTCCAGCTGGAAAGCCAAGGCTGGCACAGCACTGTGTTAGGTGCCCTGTTTACACAGGATGGTGATTCACCATGTTTATACAAAGGTCAGGCCAGCTCTGCAGCCTAGCTCTAGTTTTTATTTAAATTTCCTGGCTTTTAAAAGCAGCCTTGAAAAAGTCTTCAGTTCATGCTTGTGATGCAGGACCCTTTGAGTGGCACGATTTGCGTCCCAAAGGTCACAGGCTCTGTGATAGCTGGTCAGGAGTGTGGAGGGCAGAGGGCGACATGTCGGTCAGTTTTCCCTCTATGCTCATAATTATTCAAAAAAACATTGATTATAAATAATTTCAGAATTTCCACTGCTTTAGCAACTGTGTGTGGAGCATTAGAGTCCCAGCCCAGGTGTTTTAATAAACCAGTTCAAGTGCACCAGTGAGAGAGACAGACAGACAGACAGACAGACAGCCGGGCGTCATGAGAACAAGTTAATAGGATTGCCTTGAGGATGTGAGCTGTCTTAGTCTCAGGCTCAGAGAAAGGCCACACAGTCAAGCACTCTGCTGAATTAGCAGGGAAAATTTAATAAACTACTCACATGCACGCTGTGTGGCACTAAGCTAAGGGCTCTTCATTTGTAGTCTTAGCTATATTCCTGTCATGGAAATCCCTGTGGATTACCATTGGAACTGAATTCTTGAGGACAAGGGCACAGTGCTATGCTGCAGGGCTTGTTCTTAAAACAGCCTCTTCCCATCTGATGTTCTTGGGTAAGTTCTTCTCGGACCAGTGTGGCTTCCATAGACCACACAAGGATGGGTTCTTCTCAGACCAGTGTGGCTTCCATAGACCACACAAGGATGGGTTCTTCTCAGACCAGTGTGGCTTCCATAGACCACACAAGGATGGGTCTTTTTGAACCAGTGTGGCTTCCATAGACCACACAAGGATGGGTTCTTCTCAGACCAGTATGGCTACCATAGACCATACAAGGTTGGGTTCTTCTCGGACCAGTGTGGCTACCATAGACCACCCAAGAGTGGATCCTTTTCAGACCACTGCAGCTCCCATAGACCACACAAATGGCTGAATATCATTTCCAAAACAAAAATTCAGAGATCCAAGAAGCTTTGATAGTTTAATAAACAGTGGCATCCTGCCTCAGGAACATGAGAAATATCTGCTTCTCTAATGTGTGGAAAGGTAGGATGGATGTGAGGGGGAAAGACTAAGCAAGAACGGTCTCTCACATGTATTATTTTCCTTTGGTTTCCATAACATGACACACAACATTTCTTAGGCTTTAAACAATTGTGTTTTCAGTGAACAAAGGGGGAGGCAGATGAACCCAACTGGCAGAAACAAACAATGGACTTGAGCCCCAATGCTGCTACGAAGCCACCATCCAACTCCTAGCCTGCTTCCACTCAGGTAACATGATTTTTAAACCAAGCTTTCCTCTGTTGTTTGCTGTGAGGATCAACCTGACCTGGTGCCTCCGGTTGACAGACCCTGCACAACACAGGGGATTCAGACGAGTCCATTCTTGGAGGAACACCCAGTGCAGACTCTGATCCCAATGAGACTCTCCCCTGACACCACATCTGTGCTATAAAGCACAGGGCAGAGTGTTGGCACAGAGGTGTGGCTCGCAAACTTGACTACACACGTAAATCCTCTGAAGACACTTCCGTTTAAAGTTTGAATTTTTGATTCTTCCTCACACTGTCAAGTTGGCATCTGTGGGACAGGCTCTGACAATAGCAGTTCCAGGAGACAGTCCCTGTGTAATTCAGGTCAGAAACTAAGTATGGGCTTTTCAGTCTCCTTCAATCTAACAAAGGAATACCTTCTTTCCTTTGTTATTTCCCATCTTTGTGTGTTTGTGTGCGATGTGCATATTTGTGTGTACATGTTCCTTTTTACAGGTGTGTGGGTGCATGCGTGTTGGTGGTTTACTCATGTGTTCATGTGCAGGTGGAGGCCTAGGCTAATGCCAGGAGTCATCATCTAGCACTCTTTTACCCTATGTATTGAGGTTGGTGTTTTAAGAATGGTCTTCCTAGCCACTTGCTCTGGAGATCCTGCCTCTCCCTTTTGAGGATAGGACTATAGGTGGGTTCACTGTGTCCACTTGGCATTTGTGTTTCTAGGGAGACAAACTCCACTCCCTATGCTTGCACAACAAGGGCTTGAGTTGCTGAGCAGTTTCTCCACCTCAGGAATCCCTTTGCTTCAGTCTCCTCAAGATGCTCCTCTGCCCCCAAGCAGCCTAGTTGTGCCATGTCATTTCATCACTGGACAGGAGCCCTCTGTGAAATGCAAAAATCTTGTCATTTCCACACCCTACCCTCAGTACAGAACATCCTATCTATATCAATAACTTTGCTCTCACTGATGTGACAAAAAATGCATGACAAACTCAATTTAAGGTAGGAGGGGTTTTGAGCTCCCTGGTTGGAGAGTGCAGTCCATCATGACAGGAAGGCGTGGCTACAGGATGATGAGGTAGCTGGTCCGATTGCATATGTAGGCAGGAAGTGAAGGAAGATGGATACCAGTAGTTAGATTACTTCTCCCTATTCAATCCAGGATCCCAGCATGTGGACATTGAGGACAGGTATTCTTATCTCTATTAACCTCATCCAGAAAATCCCTTGACAAACTCAGGGGTCTAGTTCTATGGTGAGTCTGAGTTTCATCAAATTGACGATCAAGGTTACCCACCACACTGTCTCATCTAAAAACTTCTACAACTCCAAAGGTAGGTGTCGTCAGGCCTGCTGGACATCTTATTTCCCCTCAGGATCCTTCAGAGATTTGGCCTGGAACATGGATTACAAATCACTTCACTATCACTCTCATCTTGATAGAATCAAAGTTTAATATTTCTCCTTAAGAGGTCATTCTGGAATGCAGTAGGATTCTCCAAGTGGCCCAGTTAGCACAAGTGATCATTTTTAGGTTACTGACTAAACAGAATGATGCCTTATTACTTCACATTTTGTCATTGGGGCTGTGTTGGGGACTGGACCTTGTATACACTGGGCAAGCACTTCCTACAGAGCTGTGCCCCAGCACCTGACTGCTCTTTTCAGAGTATCCAACATTGTTCAGTTTGGGCTGGTCCAGTCAGAGGGGTTTTCTACAAACTGCTGCCAAGTTCAGTCTTCCTTGTTTTTATGCCTCTGTTCAACTTTTGTGGACAACTTTAGGAGCAGGTAGTCTCTTTTACAATTTTCCTCTGGGAAACTTTGACTCATCATTGTGATTTATCCAGATAACACAGAAATTTTATTATAGTCATTGCCTTTACTCATCTTATTAGGACAGCAGCTTAACAGTGTTTTGTAAGACCAATGGTGTGGCCTGAGGAACTCCACGAGAGACCTCTACCCATGTAAGCACATGTGTTCACAGCCATCACTGGTCTCATTGTGAGGGCTTTGTAACTGCCGGTAGAATTCTAACAGGAAAGGTCTCTGATGGGCTGCCTAGCACTCCATAGAGAAACCAAGGTCAACTTCAGGTCTCCTTCTCCTAATGAAGACAGGCAAGTGGCTGTGGGCCTTGCCTTTTTCAAGAGGATATAAAGAAATTAATGGTCCATTTCGAATTTTGTACGGTTCTAAATGTCAAGCCAGAAGCTGACATCAAACAGAAGCTGTCTTTGTGACTGCAAGGAAATGATTCAACTGTCTCCATCTTTCTAGAGCCTCTTTCTGAGTCCTCAAAGGTTGCTGATGATGGCATGCACTTGGAAATCCAAGTTCTATTAGTATTTTAAGTCACAGTTCCTTTTATTCCCAGGTGGAAAATTACTTCAAATCTATTGAATCTTCTTTCACTGACTTGATGTATCTTTGCCCATAGTGCCATCTTATTCTGTTTTTAGATTTTTTTATTTTCCTTGAAAAAAATCTTTTCCCTTATGGACAATAAAAACAAAAGTAGGACTAGTGAGCCCCCCGGCCCTTGCCAGGGCTCCATTCTCCCTTTACCGTGCTGACTCACACCCTCTGCTTAGCATTCAGCTTGTAGCCTCCCCCAACACAGCCTCATGGTACCCGGTGTCACAAAGACAGCTAGGATGGCCCTTTGAGCATCATCGTTCATAGAAACCTCTTCACGGTGACTATGCTGTGCCCCTGCTCAAGTTCAACCTTGGGCATTTGACATAGAGACCAGGTAATTAATTCTTTGTTAAGGTTTTTAGCAGTCCCTCTGGCCTTTGCTCCCTAGAAACCAGGAGCAAATGTTCTCACCTCCACTCCAGTTTTGTAAGCATCTACCTCTGGGATACCCAGACTCCCTATCTACAGATCTTAGAGACTATCTCTCTAGGTCCAGCATCCTCCTGATGGCATCTGCCAATCTACCATTCTTAATCCACCAAAGAAAAAGCTCAACAAAGTGTATTAGATTCCAAGATTAATATCCGAACAGTGAAATCATGAGACACTCCTCAGAAGGTTCTGATGCTGCTGACTCTATTAACCAGGCTTTCGGGGCATGCAGGGGACTAACTGGGCTGCCTTGGGGCGCTCCTCGTGACTGCTCTCTCTAAGAGACACTGACTCCGGCTGGAACAGTTTTATCTTACTTTTGTGGTTTATTTCTAGCTGCTTTTCTGACACAGATTCCTTCCCTCTTCAACAAGAACATCACTAGATGTACTTTTCAGTGGGGTGTCCTTGTAATAAAGTCAACTGAGCAAAACCCGGAGGGGAGGATCCTTTCAGATGTCTTTTGGAAAGAAAACAAACAATTCACACAAAGCAACAATGTTCTTTTAGAAATAGCCCTCTGTGGTAAAGCAGAATGCACAGAAAAGGACATCTCTGTGATTCAACTGGAGTACAAAAGCCAGAATTCCTCCCAACACAGGACAGGGGTGACAAGCCCTGAGAGAGAAGGCCTGACTGTGGACACAGAGAGAACTTGCCTCCCCTCCCCCATGAAGCTTTGTCATGTCCCCACATCTTTTCCTCTTCATGGCCCCCATCCCAATCTTGCAAAAGTGCCCAACACAAACATTTCCAAAATACTTCGCAGAAAGTGTGCTGAGACAACCTGCCAGTAGCTACTGGACCAGCAGTTCTTGGTATGAGAATCAGCATGCAAGGGGATTTAAATTCAGCATCCTAGGATCCGCCCCAGAGCTTTGCTCTACGTGGGCTACGTTAATGACAGTTTAAGCAGCAGCATATGCAATTCTGTTGCATTGCTGAGAAACACCATCACAGGTGTCCCAGAGCAAAACTGGGACAACCTTGACACTGGGGGCTGGCTATTGCTTCAGCATTGACTATATGATAAGATGTAGTTCTGTTTCCATGAACACTTGTGGCAGATGGGCAATGAAAACCATAAAATCATTTTCTTTGATTTCTATATAACTCCTTCTAAATAGAGAAAAAAGATACGACTGACTACTCACTAGGAATTTTGTATTTTAGTATGAACATGCTATTGAACTACCAAGGCTCAGTCTGAGTACATTTAAAGACTTTTTTCTCTTTCTTAAAAACAAAAGTAACGAAATATGTGAAAGTCTGGGAATTAAGCAAGGGAAATGTATATGGGGGCACCATACTTTCATTCAATTTTGCTATGACTCTAAACCATCAAGTCTATTTTTTTTTAAAAAAAAAGAAAAAACCTAGCCACAGGTATGCATCTTTGAATGCCCTAAGAAACTGTGAGATCTGACTATCTAAACATACACGCAGCTCTTCCTCTCGTTGTCCTTAATGGTCCCCTGCAAGCCCTGTGACCCAGCCACTCCTCGCTGAGATCCCCATGACAGTGTCTTCACAGCGTGTCCCAGGCGGGAGTTCCTGCCACTTCTGATTACGTCTATTGGCAAGACACATTCTCGGTTACCCACCTCAGATGGGGGCTGTCATTTCTCTAAACTCTGTTTCTAAGTCCTGGGAATGAACTATCTGTGTGAGTAGCTGATCTTGTTACTGAGGTTTGGGGGCAGAACACATCTAAAAGAGCTCACCATAACCTCACCCCTACTGTGACCCAGTCTGATGCTGCATTTACTTTTTTTTTTTAACTAAGTATTTTATTTTATTAATGGCTTCAACTTTAACATTTATTTTGCAAAGTCTCAAATATATATGAAAATAAAAAGAATAATGTTATAAATTTTCTATCAACAAACTGCAATGATAATAAATATACAAAATTGTTTTGTCTATAATCCCACCTGCTCTGTTTTTTCCACATTGAAACAAACCCCATATATTCTGAGTTTATCTGTAGTTTTTCTTATGCACTATTACCTAAGTTCTCAGCTTTTTTAAAAAAAAAAGAACTCATTTTTTTACATTGCCAAATTATCACTAGCAGACAAAACCCAATGTAACAATTATTTATTAATATTATCTAGTAGCCATTGTTCAAATTCCTAATTTTCACATAAATGGCACAGTTTTATAGCTTGTTTAAATTATAATATCTGCAGATTTAATTGGTAATGCCATGTAAGACCATTTTCCTTAAAACCCCCCAGTCTGTCCCTTTCTCTTTGCTTCTGCCACTGTTGAAGTTAAGCTTTGGGCCTCACAGATTTTTCAGTAGTCCAGATTTTGTTGATTATGTCCCCAAGAGTTAGCCTAGCCTGACTCTTGATCTCATTTCCTACAAATAGGAAGTTAGACCTGGAAGCTTCCTCAGATTCTTGGTTTTACTTTTGTTCTATAAAAATAAATAAGAAAGTACAACAAATAGTTTTATTTCATGAATGGATAACATATAGAAACTAAGTAGACACAAGTGGTAGAGAACCAGCTGGATGAATTCTCCCAAAGTTGAGTAGACCTGTCTAACCAACATCCACAAGAGGACTCAGTACCACATCATCCCAGAAACCTGCTGGAATAGTCTTTATGTATTGAGCTCTCCCACAGTAGTAAAGGAAGAACCCAGGGTTGACTTTGAAACTTGTGCAAATAAAACAATACAAGTGGACTCTTGTCAGGAGTCCTTCAGAACAAAAGTATTGTTTCTGCTACCTCTGATCACCACAATATGGACATTAAATCAAACATTTAAAATGTGGTCAATAAAGCAAAGTAGTTGATCTGTTTACCTGAGAAACTGCAGCAGTGACCAATAGCCTAAAATATTCAGGTTCTTCCTGTAAAAAGCATGTCTGCTTTTCCAACGGGTAACATGCTTCCCAAGTGCCGGATTCCATGGAATAACAAAGATGTGTCTCACACCCGGGAAGCATAGAAAGCACACCTGGAGTGGTCAGTACACACAGTAGCATAAAGCTCAAGGGGTGTGTGTGTGTGTGTGTGTGTGTGTGTGTGTGTGTGTGTGTGTGTGTATACATTATTCAGAGCTGTAGGGTAGGTGATGACTGTTTTGCAAGGATGGGCACAAAGATGGGTAATAAGACCCCAAAGTCAGTTCCTTCACAGAGTCACAGGAGACAGATACCAGTAATGGAAACTTCACAGCCTTTTATAGAGTCAGAGTACTTATCAGGAAAGTTTCCCTAATGGCTCCTCTCTTGGTAAAAGCACCAGGTGAATCTTGTTCTGGTTTGTTCTACAACATACCAAAAAGTGCTTGGGGCTGGCCCAGTTCAAAAGCAAAATGATAAGACAATATTATTGGTTGGATGGCTAGAATCTTTTCAGGTATTTATGTGAGGTAGACTCTTTGCCCTGTCCTAGAAGATAATGTATGAAAATTGAGACTAAGATTAAATGACTCAGAAAAGTAACAGCCTTGGGATGGAGATGTGGTTCCATGAGTAGTTAAGAGCACTTGCTGCTCTTGGAGAGGACCAGAGTTCAGATCCTAAAACCCACAACCACCTGTGACTCCAGCTCCGTGTGTGTGTTGGAGGGAGTAATGTCCTCTTTTGTCCCCCATGGGTACTGCATTCACATGAAGGAACCCACACGGAGACACAAATCACATAATTAAAAATAAAATTAGATCTTTAGAAACTAACTAAATTAATTAAATTAAAGGGGAAAGTAATGGTCTAGAAATGAGCTAGTATATATGATATATCTAAATGTAAACACTATCTTGAGTCAGGCATGCACATAGTCCTTGCACTTGGGCAGTCAAGACAGTAGATCGGGAGTTCAAGGCCAGCCTCTGCTTTGTAGGAAGTTTGAAGACTGTATGAGACCCTATTTGAAAAAAAAAAAAAAGCCCTAAAAGGCAGCACAAGTGGTCTTTGTAGATGGTTATAGGTGAACTGGTATTGATCACTATGGTCCAATATAATCAATATTTACATGTTACTTATAATCCCCAAATTTTCCATTTCACATCACTCTTAACAGTCTTATAAACTGACTCACCTTTTTTTGGTTTGCACAGTCGATGGCCCTGCTGAGGAAGCAAGGCCATTCTTGGCAATGTCACAGAAAGCATGGCGGAGTTTGTCAGGGGGAAGCCATAACTTAAGACCACGTCATCTGAGTTCATGGCTGGGATTGCCTCCACACAACAGAGAAGCCTGAATTTAATGTGTCTGTCTCAGTGTGGAAGACAGGTAAGAAAAGGATACTTGAGTTGTGTGTGAAATACAAATGCAGGCAAGAGCCACTGACAAAGCACTATTATACCTCAGCTGCTCAGAATACTCTTCTTCAAAGAGACCTATGGGAACACAACTCAAACAGACCTCACAATTATTTATCTCACCCGAATCCCAGCCTTGTTCAGCAGCATGGAAATTTCTACGCAAATGGCTTTGCCTGCATCTGTTGGAGAATAAGAGAAGCACAGGGAGGTTAAACATGCAAATGACACTGCAAAATTCATTACCTTGGCTGCTAAATCCCCAGCCCGCTGCTGCTTTCCGGGCCCTGGCTACCCAGGATAAAAGAGAATAAGCATGAAAGGAACTGGCAGGCTGTCCCAGCCTCCGGCTTCCTGCCTGAGAACCAGGCACCACAGCAAGACTGCAAATGTTCCGTGGCTAACCTAGCCTGGACCAGGGCTCTTCAGCCTTTCCCACTTGCAAGTAAATAGATGTAGAGAACAGGTATGTCAATCAAACATACTGATGGTAAATCATAAAGAAACTTAAAGCAATTCTTTAGTGTGCATAAGTTTTACCGTTTACTCAAGACAAAAGCAAATTCTCATTCTAAGGAGACAAATGCACCTGTTTGCTTTTACATAAAGAATTAAATTCTGGCTGAATGTATTCAATACATCAAGACAGAAGGCATATCCACTGATTTCGGGATTTGTGGCTATTTTGATTTTATGATCATTGCTGAGAATGCCCCTTCACATAAATACAGATACAAATGACACAGCATGTTTCGGGCCATTTCAGAAATTGTTGAAAATTTTTTCTTAATCCCCAAATTTATTTAATGGTTTCTTTACAAAATTCAAGGCAGCAACCCAGTGTAATTTTTAAAAACCAAAGATTCTACACAATCCAACCCAAAGATATCATCAATTTGAAATTTACATGCTGAAGAATGATGGTAAGAAAATATTAAAAAGTCTTTGCTTCTGGTAATTAAACTATTGTTTCTATAAGAGCAGAAACATACTGTAGGTCATAATGTGTGATGGTGCCAGATGTTTCAAGTGCTTGTGCAGGGTGTACGGCAGGATGGCATGAACAGTGCACTTATGCAGAGTTTGTTAGATTGCATGCTGACAAGCACAATGTAAAAATACACTTGTGTGTTCTGAACCAAGGCTGCAGTGAAGCCATGTGATACCACAAGGGAGCCCTGGCAGAGACCCTCAGACCATTTCACAGTTCATTTTGAATTAAGTTTTGGTTGTTGCACACACAGAAACCTTTTACTGTTAGTGAATTTTTATGGCCCCCATATTCAGTCATATGGCCCCATGCAGAGTCACAACCCACAGTGGTCTAGACAAATACCTGAATTGGCCATCTTTACCAAGATTCTGGAGCTTAGTGAGTAAGCCAGGCTTCCCTTGCCACAGACTGAGCCAAGGAGAAAGACTGCTCTTAGTTCTGAGCCAGAGATCGTCTACCCCAGAAAGCCTCAGATATTGCTTTAAGACCAGTAGTTAAGTTGTTATTCAAGTCAAATAAACATGTGGTAAGAGTTCCCTTGCTCTCCCTGTCCCAGATAGCTTCCCCTGCTTACTAGAGGTGTCCCTGCTGTTTTAGGCAACATTAGACTTCTCTCGGTTCCTGGGATACTTTTTACCCTCTGATATGTGTCCCTCTTTTCAGTATGTGTGAGATACCAAGAGCAGGCAAATTTTTTCCTGGACTGCTCCCAGACTCCTGCGGGGGAGAACAAGAGAACACGATGCACAGGACAATGCAGAGGCTCCTGAGGAGACCTCAACCACTGATGATGAGGTTCACACTATGGAAGTTCCACCCCTCGCCTGGGCCTGGAAACAAGGCTGTCTGTACCTAGAATTTTATGAGATTTTCATTAAACATGTCCTGAAGTCACCTCCTCTTGTCCTTCTAATAATGAGGATTAAATGCTGTCAAGGGAGCCCACGAAAAGAAGGACGAGGGTACTGTCTGTGCCTCGCCTCTTTCCTTCATAGAAGTCTGGCAGGAACAGCCCCCACCCTCACCCACCTTCTGCAGTATCACAGACGGGCTGTCCTCAGCACATTAATGTACCCAGAGAAAGGGAGCTGGAGATCAGGCCACACTGGTAATCTTCGAGCTTTCCAGCCAAAAGGTTTCCTTACAGAAGGAATGTGTGGAGAGGAATGTCAATGACCGTCTCAGCCGAAATGATCATTTGTGTTTGTGCAAAGATGATTTGCAAGCAGATTTGCAGGAGAGGGGACCGGGCGGCTGAAGGTAAAGTCAAGGGGCAGCAAAGGAGGCTGAAAGGTCAAGAGACAGGCTGTGCTGTCCCACGGCCATGATGGTAAATTGTTTAAATGTGGTCCTCGGGCCAGAGAGCAGCGTCCCCTGAGAGCTCATCAGAAATGCAAACCCTGGGTTTGCTATCCCCACAGCTGTTAGACTATGGATCCAGCAGCCTTGTGGGTGACTGATGAACACTGTTGGACTCACTAGTCTAAGATATAAATCTCATAGGAACAGCCACTATCAAATGAGTAGCTGTTACAGTCGTGTAAATACTAGGTGCTATGGGGATCAATGGCCCAGACTGCACAGAGATGGTATTGATCTGTTTGGGTTTTCAGGTTTTATTATTGTAGTTTTAAGGTCTTAAAAAGAAAAGCCCTGGTCCACCATCTCAGGAACATCACTCCCTGGAGTATAAGTGAGGAACATACTGGCCCCAGTCTGTAGTGGTTGCCTGGGCTTCCCCTATCATGTGAATCGATCATCACACACCTGGACAAGTCTTCAAAAGGAAAATGTTTCTGGTTTGGAACAGAGGCATCTTCAAGCTGCTGCAGCAGCTCCCTGCTGGTTGACCTGCATCTCTTCTGGAGACTTGTCTGTCAAAACAGGGTTGTTCCATAGAAGGAAGAGCTGGAAGATGGACACAGTTATGGGTGTGTACCAGACTCCATGGGAGACTCTTTACCAACCTGAGAGAATGGAGTAAGGCACGAAATACCAAAAAGAACTCCGCTCATCCAGAGCATATACCTGGCAACCACACTGGTGGGTCCTGAAGAAACCACAGCAGAGCCCAAGTGAAGAAGTCATTTACCCAGAGGCACCCATGTGCCCTGCCAAGGCAGTGTGCAGAACAATATAGAAGACGTGAGCTAAAACTACGATAAGGAAGATGATAAAAAAAATAAATAAAAAAAAAGCAGCTGTCTGTGGCATTGTTCTCCAGGAAACAGCACCAGGAAGACTGGAGCCATTAGGGAGTCAACTGGGCGACTTCCAGGGCCAGTTCCAACACTCTCACTCTCTGTGGGCCTCCCGTAGTCTGGTTCATAGGTCTCTTCACTGCTCTGAGCTCACATGGTTCTAATCCCTACCTTTATGTTTCTCATCGTTTGATATCACATTTCCTACTGTCTTTCATGGATTACAGAGATCTCTCCATGTCTGAAATGATTGTGAAGTTAATGTCTGCAAAGATTTTAACTGGTATAGGCAACTGGAGTGGTACATTTGGGCAACAGAGGGAAGAAGAAGGGACTTAATAAATATGCAGGTGGAGATAGATGGAGCTCAGTAAATACTGGGAGGAGAATTGTCTCTTCCTTGTCTTCAGATGTATTATGCTCCTTTTTCTGTGCCAGACTTTCTTCTCATTTATTAAACTCCTGCATTTCTCACCATTTCTTCTTGTATGAAAAAATGTTTATAACAACCAACCGTAATGGTAGCTGTTGTTGTTCTCATAAGTTAGAACATTAATATTCTCCAAGTGGCACAGGGGATAGGTGGCTGAGGAGACCCTAGAGAGAGGTAAGTTCATATGTTTTGGGGTCCTAATCAAAGGCTCACCTATTCCTGAAAGTCAGTATCATTAGATTGTCATATTTCCCTAAGGCAGAGGGAAATTACCCCACAGGTAATTTAAAGAGCATCCTTTGTACCCAACAGAGGACTCAGGAAAAGTGAAGGTAGGCTTCATCAGTGCCTGAGGAATCAGTTCAATGAGTTGCAGTGTTCCTTTAGCAAAACAATAGTAGTTAAAAAACAAAATAAAACAAATACCTTTGGCTTTTTATTAGTTACTGAATCCGAGGGATGTCTCCATTTGTAACCTGTGTCTTTAGATCCACAGAACAAATTGCAGTGAAGTTGGAGGGAGCAGGTCTTAGCCAGGACTCTAAAATGGTGTTTTCCTACAACCAAGGCCTTTGTGAGCTTCAGGCTGCTACAGCTGTGTGCCATGGACATGTTAGTGGATTTGGTTCTTGTCGCTTTTGTATCGCCTCCTAAGAAACGACAAAACGACCCAGGTGGCTGACATCAGGAGCAAAATGCCTCTGCTTTTGTGTGAAGTGGTCACCAGGGCCCACTATGGTATCCAGCTTTGGAGTGCCTAATAGCTCTGTGCCCTGGTTGTTTACAAAGTTTGCTGTGTCTTTATGAGAGCTGATGGAGAGGACTCAGTCTCCTGAGAAAAGGTCCTTTCTTTTCTTCTCCAGCTGTGCAGAAGCAGCTAGACCAGAGGGTGGCCTTCATCCGGGGCCAGCTGGTCTAGCTCTCCATCTGCTTTATGACTAGCCTACTATTGCTGTTCACTTATATTTTCAGACTTGTGGATTGAAAAGGAGGCAAATCAGACTTCCTTTGGTTTGAACTTCAGCAGGAGACACTACTATGTTGAAATACCCATTAAGAATAAGTTATTCACCGAGTAGCTGTGGCACACACCTTTAATCCCAGCACTTGGGAGGCAGAGCCAGGTGGATATCTGTAAATTCGAAGCTAGCCTGGTGTAGCATGAATCTTAAAAGTTCTTATTATTAAAATCAAACCCGAGGCCAGTTATTGGGGTGAACACTGGAAGGTCAGAGAGACAGAACAAGCCACAGCTATCTCACCTCACCAGTTCCTCAGCTGGTCCTGTTTCCTCAGACTGGAAGCCTCTGAGTCCTCATCCAGAATGAATCCCAGCTGAACTGTGTTGCTTCAAAGCCTGAAAACTTAACCAGTCAAATGCTTAACCAGGCCAAAATGCTTAACCAGCCAAAATGCTTCTAGTTTCTGGTCCTCACGCCTTATATATCTTTCTGTTTTCTACCACCACTCTCTGGGATTAAAGGCGTGTGTCACCATGCTTGGCTGTTTCCAATGTGGCCTTGAACTCACAGAGATCCAGAGGGATTTCTGTCTCTGGAATGCTAGGATTAAAGGTGTGAGTGCCACCATTTTCTAGCCTTTGTATCTAGTGGCTGTCTGTTCTCTGACCCCAGATAAATTTATTAGGGCACACAATATTTTAGGGAGCACAATACCACCACAGCCTGGTCTACAGAATGAGCTCCAGGGCAGGCACCAAAACTACACGAGAAACCCTGTCTCGAAAACAACAACAAAAAGAGTAGGTTACTCTTCCTAATTTTTTTAAACAGGTTCAAAAGTATAAACAGATTATATAGAAGTTCATATCTGCTGGTCATTGGTGCTGATTCTCTCCCTCCTCACACCCACAATACACGTGTTCACACTCACCTTAGTTGTCCAGTGCCACCAAGATCTATAACTAGGTACCAAACTAGTCATGGTATGCACCTGGGAAATGATCCCTTAGCAGGACTTTTGACCCTTGTACCAGAGACCTACACTTACGAGTCGTGGAGCTAGAGAAAATCTCCCAAGGTATTCTGGGATACTTCCCATCAGCCCAAGGCAAGTGAAAACCACAGAGAACAGTGTGACTGCAACACAAGGACTCACTCTCTTCTGATGAGGCAATGCTAGTTCCATGGGCTAATAATGCAGGAGAATCAGTTAATTGTGGCTTATTTTAAAGGGAACGTGTAGAAGAAATGATTTTGACTATCAGATTTTTAATACTTTAAAAAGGAATTACTGACATGAAATGTGCTCATCTCTAAAATAAGTGCATTGTTGGCATGGAGCAACAAACTCATGCTGCCAGGGATACACTAAAATAGCTCTGCACATTAACAAAGAGAATTTCAAAATTAACTTATATATTGTGTTACTCGGGAATCTTATTTGCAAGCATCACACTCTCGCTGATTTAATCAGAAAATGAATGAATTGAAATTATATCAGCTGCTTGCAGAGCTGAGTCATTTTGAAGGCTGGAAAATGGGCAGGAACGGAAAGATGAGACAACACCCTGGGCCAGGGTAAGAGCCATTCCACAAGACTCCTGCCATAGGGACTCTTAGCCAGAGGTGCTCAACATCCAGACCCAGTAGTCTACAGCAGCTCCCACCAAGGATCCAAATACAAGTGTTCCTGTTTCCTACATTGCTGCTACCAGAGGAGACAGTGAGTGGAGCTACCCACTGCTCTCACCTTGGATCCTCAGCTCCTGAATAATGTGCTTAGGTGCATCCATTGCCTAGTCAACCTCAAATGAAGTGCCTGCAGAAGAGGCTGTGAAAGCTGCCAGCTCATCTTCATGTGTCTCTAAGACACAAGGGCATCTGTCTCCACTCAGCTGCACAGCTGGAGGAATAAGTCAGGACAGTTCATGTTATACCACAATAAGAACCTTCCTAAGTTTGGTGACTTTACATAAATTGCTTTGATTATGTAATGCTTCACATAAATTGATCTTTGTTTCTATTGTTTTTTCTCAATCACTTACTCTTGTGTAATGAATGATCTATCTGTCCTTCTGTCTGTCCTGAGTCATTCTCTCTCTCCATCATCCTAGAACACAGATTGAAAACGATCTCTAGATGGAAGACTGGAGGCCATCATGTCAAAGGGAGACACTGTAGGAACACACTGGTGACTAAACCTTCTAACTTGGAGTGACACACATCACTTCCACATACACTTTAGTTGCTAAAGTAAGCTACCCAGCCAAACTCAAATTTGGGGACCTCGGAGAGGCACAGGGAAGCACAATCCAGACATATGCTCAAATAAAGAAATATTTGGAAAACACCATTAATGACCAGCATGTGTGATCTCCAAAGTTATAAAAGGACTCAGACATTAGGTGGCCCAACCTGACAGGCATGCTACACATGAGGAATGGGTCCCCATTGAATGATGAACACATCCAAGGTACTGATGTTCTTGATTGCTTTACATACAGTATCCATTTAACTTACCTGCTAACCCAGCTTCTAGGATTATCCCCATTTAGATGAAGACATTGATGCTTACAGAGATTACGTGACTTGCATACCAGCTCATTCCAGGAAAGGTGTGGTAGTTTGAATGTAATTGCCTATGTAAATTCATAGGGAGCAGCACTATTAGGAGGTGTGGCTTTGTGGAAAAAGGTGTGGCCTTGTTGGAGGAAGTGTGTCACTGTGGGGGTGGGCTTTTAGGTCTCATATATGCTCAGGCCACTTTCAGTGTCTCAGACCACTTCCTGTTGCCTGCAGGTCAAGATGTAGGACACTCAGCTATTTCTCCAGCACCCCATCTGCCTGCACACCACCATGTTGCACCATGATGATAATGGACTAAACCTCTGAAAATGTAATTAAATTAAATGTTTTTCCTTTAAAAGACTTGCTGTGGTCATGATGTCTCTTCACAGCAATAGAAATCCTTACTAAGACAGAAAGGAAGAGCTGAGATTCAGCTCATAGTTACTGAGAAGTATAAACTAAAGACAAAAGTAAAATCCACATCTTTCCTTGACAAACTATAGCCACAGAGTCAAGAGTTGTCTGAGTGGTCATTCAAAAGTGGCATTTCTCTTCATCTCATCTCAATCCTTCCGAGTCCCCTCCATGTTCACCCCTTTCTCTCACTCCTGCATGCACCCCCTCACGTGTCTTTCATTCAGACTTTGACCATGAACTGTGCAGTGACCCGTACCTCAAGCAGGACACTTGGCATCTTCTGTTAGTCTTAGATGTAAGTGGTCCCAGTCACTCTTAGTCTCAGTTTTTGCAGATACAGCATGGTTAAAATGATCACAAGTTATGAGATTCAAATACAAATGTTTTATAAAGGTACCTTATACATCATATATAGACAGTATTTTAAAAAAGATTAAAGAATTCTGTCTGGGTGTTGGGGAGATGGCTCCATTGCAGAGGACCAGGATTTAGTTCCCAGCACCAACACAGGATGGCTCATGGCATCTAGTACCTTAGTTCCTGGGAGTCTAGTTCTTTTTTTCTGTGCTCCACAGACAATGCATACATGTTGTGTGTACACACACACACACACAATAAACACATAAATAAACAAACAAACAAATAAATAAATAGGCAAATCCTTAAAAATAAATGTCAACATCTATTCTGCAAAGAAGCATGAGAAACTTTGTTGAAATTTATAATCCAAAGGAAAAATCGGATCAAGGATTTCTAACTAGTAGGAAAATACAAAGAGGATTATCCTTTTCAAGTTTCCTCTAAAATAACATCAGATAGGCCATAGCTTAACTATAGTGACGGTCTTGCCCCTCCTTCAGCTCCTTATGAAGGTATAGACTTATCCTCACAGGATTCTCTCTTCTAAACAATTGTAGCCCCTCAACTATTTCCTCCTAAGACTATCAATGTATTTCATAAAACAATGACATCACAAGCCACACTACACCATATTCATGGAGTTGATGGTGAGCAATGACTATACTGCCTTCTAGACAGTCACTGTTGAAATCTTAAAAAGATTATGTTAATTGTGAGGGCATCATCCTGATGTTCAGATTGAATTCTTATATTTGTATTATTTAAGTAGATAGAGAGGTCAGTTTAGAATAAAAGAGGAAGAAGAGTGGAATATAGGGGAAACTACTGATAATAAGTGGAGAAAATGCCAACGCTAAGAGTTTCCAGTAAATACCTCCCATGACCTCTGTAACACCGTCACCATGGCCTGAAGTGCCCTGGTCACTCTGTTAATTAATGCATTTTTCCATTGTGTCAAATGATGTAGAATCAACTGATTATCAACACACCTCCGGCATGCCCCTATTAGTGGTGTGCTGCAGTTTTGTCAAAGTCTGCTTTGGTTAGAGCAAACCTGTGGGAACAGGGGGACAGATTTTGAAGCTAAGAGAACTGTGTGCTTATGAGAAAACAAGAGTTTTGGTATTTAAACAGTGCACTTTCCCATTTCTTTAAGAAAGAGAAGTCTGGCCAGGGCATGGGCTCAGTCAGTGAAGAGCTTGCAGTTTAACATGGGGAGCTGAGCTTAATTCCCTGGAACCACATAAAAAGCACGGGTCTCTAATCCCAGCCCAGGGGAAATGGAGTCAGAGGGTCTCTGGGGCTATCGGGGTAGCCAGTCTAGATTAGTGAGCTCCAAACAATGACGGACTCTACCTCAAATAATAAGGAAAAGAGCAATTGATGAAGACACTCAACATTGATCTGTGGCCTACACACACACACATATACATGCGCGCACACACACATACATACACATGTGTACACACATGCACACACACAAGTATTTAGTTCTCTGCCATGTGTCTGTAAACCGGCATAAAGGAGAAATCACAAAAGAAAGACCAAGAGAGAGCTAGTTCACGGCTCTCTGTAACCAATGGCTATGGGCCCTGCTCTGATTTCTTTGGGTGGGACCTGTTGAAGCAGCTGGGCTTCTGTGGACAATTCAGGAGCACGTCACTTTTCCAGCATACTTGACTCATGTTTCAGGCAAAATAACTGCTCCATCTTGTGAATCACATGTGGTGCTTCTTACCCTACCTCTCCACACACAGGCCTGGACCACTGCTACAGTTAGGCCCAGTATTTCCAGTCTTGAAAGGTGGAATTTTGCTTCTGTTTTTCAGAGCCCCAGGACCTCATTGTTTATAAGTTCTCCTGTCACTTTGTCAGTCATAAGCTAGAGATGCCATTTGCTCCTTACTGAAGAATTCTCATGGCAAGAGGCTGATGGGGTAAAAGTGTCATTTAAAAAGCTAGTTTCTCACATTCACGTTGATAACTGCGGAGAGAACATGAAACTTGATTTCTTTGGCCCCTTGTGTTGCAACACTGCAAAACCCACCCCCATTTCCAGGTAGATCTTCACATACACTGCAACATTGGAGAGGATAGCTGCCACACGGACGTCTCTTCTCTGTGGACTGTCATGTGGTACATCCCTCAGCACACACGCCCCTCACTCTGTGGACTGTCAGTCACTGAGGTACATCCCTCAGCACACACCCCTCACTCTGTGGACTGTCAGTCACTGAGGTACATCCCTCAGCACACACACCCCTCACTCTGTGGACTGTCACTGAGGTACATCCCTCAGCACACACCCCTCACTCTGTGGACTGTCAGTCATGGAGGTACATCCCTCAGCACACACACCCCTTACGCTGTGGACTGTCATTGAGGTACATCCCTCAGCACACACCCCTCACTCTGTGGACTGTCAGTCACTGAGGTACATCCCTCAGCACACATACCCCTCACTCTGTGGACTGTCAGTCACGGAGGTACATCCCTCAGCACACACACCCCTTACTCTGTGGACTGTCATTGAGGTACATCCCTCAGCACACACACACCTTTTTTTTCCAGTGCTCTTGGCCTGTATGTCTCTGCGGGAAATGCCTCTTATCACATCAACTTTGCTTCCTTGACATCAACTCTTGCTTCTGCAGCTCCAGAGTTAGAAATAAGAGTGCTGCCTGCCTTGTTTCCTGTTTACTGTTTCTTACTTGGTTTGTACTGTGGAGACTACCATATATTTCTCTTCAAACTATACGAGGTCATCACATTCCCTTATAAGGTGCTGCAGTATTTATTTCTCAGAGACCCTTAATACAAAAGAACAGTGAGGAGTGCCCCACCCCTCATGAACAGGTCTAGACAGTGCAGTCAGAGTACTGACTAACCTAAGGTGAAGACTTGGAGCAGGTAGGCTGGACCTTTGCTGAGAGAAATGGGAAAATGGGGCCATTTACACAAATCTTGTTGATTGAAATATTGGAGTTTCTATTTTACTGATCTACAGAACTCTCTTCCCTTTTTCACATTTTCAACAAGTGATTTCCCCTGAACACTTACATTTCAGTGATTTAGATAAAGCAACCTTGTAAAATTTCTATTAAACATCTCCAACCTTGATTCCTAATTTGAATTTATCCCCATAAGACTAAACAGTATAATTTGAATTCTACTGGACCTGGTGTATTAGAGAAGACAAAATGTGTCAACTTCTTGTTAAAATGGCTTTTAGGGATTATGGTGGTTTGAGTGAGAAGTGTCCCCATAGGCTCACTCTGAAAGCGTGGTCCCCAGTTGGAAGTGCTGTGTAGGGAGGATGAAAATTTGCTGGAGGAAATACATTGCTGGGGTGGGCTTCATCCTCCCGGGTCGTTCTCTGTGGCTTGTGTTTAGGGTTGAAGATGTGATCGCTCAGCTCCCTGCCCCACCCACATGCTGCTGTTCTTTCTTTCCCCAGCCTTATTAATTCCCCATCTGGAAACTAAAACTAAAATAAACATTTTTTTAAACATTGCTTTTGGTCACGGTGTTTCATCACAACAGAAAAGTAACTGATACAGAGGCCAACACTGAATCCAACGTGATTTACCATCCCCGTAGAAAGTTAGGAGACCCAAAAGGAGTTGTAGAGCAGCATTGGGTTAGTGGTGGGGTGGGCCATTCTACCAGACCGAAGAAACCCCTGAAGCTTTCTCTGCTTTCTCTACGGGAGATAATATAATTTTTGTTCAAGCTAATTCAAATATGGGATTACGGTTGCATCCAGTAGCCTCTAGATGCATGACCTAGGACTGTAACTTGCAAACAATAGACTCCAGGTCTAGGTTACTTACCGATGGGAAATGTACTAAACAGATACCTGAGGGATGTCAGGGTTGATTGGAGCTTGGGAGGTCAGGCTGGGAAATGAACAGAAATCTAGGAGATGAGACAAGTGACCTAGACATTAGTAAGAAGGCCGCTGCCGCTCATCTCACTTAAATGCCCTCTCTGCATCCTGCCATGCTTCCCACAGGACACCAACCAGCTGGCTTCCCCTAGACCCCAGCCATACCACTGAAGTGCGCAAGCCTGGAAGGAGCAGAAAACAAGCAGCCTCACTCAAAAGGCTGAAAGACAGGTGAACTCCCAAAGACAGGAGAGAAGTGAGAGAAACTGGGGTGACTCTGGGTAAATTAAAAGAGCAAAGGACCTCACAGAAGCGCGAGCACACACACACACAGGCATTGAAGTCAGGCAGGCTCATCTACTAAACCTGTGACGTTGGCCACCTTGCTTTCTTCTTCAAGTTTCAGTTTTTATATCTATAAAATGATGCTGATTGTGGGGATGAAAATGACTTGCTGCTTTGTAGAATTTCTCCAAAGATCAAATAAAGCCCTGCTTTACAACTCATTGGCCCAGCCACAAAGCAGACATGACCATCATCAGTGTACTGAGCTCAGCATCCTTCATTCCCAGAAGAAATGGGAGACAGCTGTGGATACAGCCCCTTTCCTTACCATTAGATGCCTCTGTAAAGCCATGAGTTCAATAGGATCATCCTGGAGGATGCTCTGGGTGAAGCGTCAGCCAGAAGCCCTCTAACAGCCCTCGTCCCAGTACTAGTTGGAAGAAAGGTAAACTCTCCTGTGCTTTGGAGTCAGAAGCAGACCATTTTTTTGGCACACACCTCCCTAGGAGAAGCAGATTGTGAATGTTGGCTCCACAGAAAATTGAAGTCCTCCTAGTGTGTCCAGACCACATCTGAAAGTTCAGAGGCAAAAATCAACTCAGTGAATCCCACTCTTGAACATTGTGGCTCCTGTGAGATGATGCCTCAGAGCACTGAGGCAGGTTCTCTGTTCCTCTATCTACTAAGGACTCTGGGCAAGGCTTCTGGGCTTTTACTGATGGGGCTACAGGTCATGAGATAAAGCACCATCCTCCAGTCAGAAGCATCCATGCTGAGGAGGTGTGAGGCAGTGTACCTGAAGTGCCAGCTCTACCCAGCCAGTGCACAGCACTGCACAAGCATGTGTTGGCTAAGTGAACATGTTTTCACTGTGTATTGTTTTTAATTGATTTATGAGGCTATTGTAACTCAAGACATTCTAAAGTTATGTCTACATAATACATTTAGAACTAGAAATTTTTCCGTGTGTGTCTGTGCGTGTGTGTGTGTGTGTGTGTGTGTGTGTGTGTGTGTGTGTGTGCACTCATATGCATTGTTTTTGGGAGGCAGACTTAATGTTGTGTAGACCAGGCTAGAATCACACTCTTCCTGCTTCATCCTCCCAGTGCCAATATTGTAGGCATCTACCACTAGATATTTATGTGATCTTCTGATTTCCATCATTTATTCAGCCATTTATTTAGCAATGGAAACTTAGAGTTTCCCAGCCTCCTTCATTTTAGCCGAGTGTGTATAGTAAATAACTTTGCAATTGGCTGTAGTTCTGAGTACTTTCCTATAATATTTTGGTGAACACACTTGTTTTGTCCCCTGTCTGTGCACATCTGTAATGTAATCTCTAAATTGAAGTCGACTTCGATTACACTCAGGAAGGAGATGAAGTCTTGTTCTCCCACTGTGTCCCTCTTCCCATGCATCAGCACACCATGTATCTCTGCCTGCCTGTCTAGGCTGATTATGTTTAAGCACATGAGCTGGTTTCTATTGGTTTCCAAAGACACATGGCAGCTGGTGCCCAGTGTAGCTCCCCACACAAATCAAATCATGTATCTTAAGAAACTTCTCTTGACATTAACTGATTTAATAAGGGTTGCTGTCTATATTTCAGATTGGGGGAAAAAGCATAACAAAAATTGTTTCAAAATTATTTCTTTTCAGAAAACCACCACCACTTTGAGCACAAACCTGGACCCAGAGTCTTGGGATTCATCATGGCACAAGAGACATGCCCCATTGCAACCAACAGCTGATAGACCAAGGAAGCCTTGTGTTGGATATTTTTGAATTCAGGCTTGAGAGAACAGTTTAAAGGAAAAGAAAGAGCTTGGCTCATGACTTCAGATATATCAGTCCCTGTTCCTCAGCCTCGTGCAGAGTACTGTGGCAACAGAAAACAAGAAAGTAGAGAGAAGAGGGGAAAGAGATCAGGTATGACCTTCATAGGCCTGGCCCTCAGAAACCACTGCCCTAACCTGTTTCCAGCTCCTAAAGTTTTCACTACCTTACAAAATTGTACCACTTATCTGGAACCAAGCACTAAACACAGAAGCCTGTGAGGGACATTTTATACTCAAACATGACACATCCCTTTTATAACTTTTTGGAAATACTTCAGTCTTTGACTCTTAAATTTGGGTACTTATTGAAGAGAAGAGAGAGAACCTGGAGAAATTATGCAGAACTTTGAGTTCCAGAAAAAAAAAGTGTGTGTGTGTGTGTGTGTGTGTGTGTGTGTGTGTGTGTGTGTGTGTGTGTATTTTTAAATGGCACTGCCCAAAGTTGCATATTTACCAAGAGAAGAATAAAATAGGACCCACATCTCTCACGTCACATATAAAGACCTTTTACTTAAAACCCTAAACACTGAAATTTCCAAATTAAAACTTAAGAAACACTCCAAGGTATAGGTATAGTAAAGAATTCTGTGACTAGAACTTTCAAAGCAAAAAAAGAAAAAGAAAAAGAGAGAAAGAAAGAAAGAAAGAAAGGAAGGAAGGAAGGAAGGAAGGAAGGAAGGAAGAAAGAAAGGACAAAAAAGGAAGACAGTAGCCCCAAGAATTGACAAATGGGATTACATGAAATTCTAATGTCCCTGCACACCAAAAGAAACTGTCAACAGAGTAAACTGACAGCCCATAGCCTAAAGCTTTGCCTGCTATTGCTCAGACAGGAGGTTAATAAATAGCATACATAAAGAACAGCAGAAAAATAAAACTGTTAATCAATAAATGAGTCAGTGAACCAAACAGTTCTCAAAAGAAGAGAAACAAATGGCCAATAAATATTTTGTAAAGTGCTGAACATCCTTAGCAATTAAGGAAATGCAAATTAAAACTACTTTAGGATCTCATCTCACCATTCAGAATGGCTACCATCGAGAAAATAAATGGTAAGAAATGCTGGTGAGGATATGGGGAAAGATGAATCCTTATTTTTCAGCTATTGGAAACATAAATTTATCTAGCTACTGTGGAAACTAATGTGGACACCCCCTTAAAAAAAAACTAAAAATAGAATTACCATATGACTCGGGCACACCACTCCTAAGCATGTACCTAAAAACCTCTTCTGCTGCCACAGAGACACTTACACAACCATGTTTATGCTACTTTTCTTCACAGTATCAACAGAACAACAGATAAAGAAAATGTGGCACTTAGACACAATGGAATCCTAATCAGCTACAGAAAGTAACAGGATCACCAAACTTGCAGGGAATTGGAAATCACGCTAAGTGAGGTAAGCCAGGCTCAGAAAGACAAGCACTGCATCGTCTCTCTCATGCAGATCCTAGCATCTAGGGCCAGGAAACTACAAAGGTGCCCATGAAGAGAAGATTAGAGGCTTTAGTCAAGGGATCTGGAGAACAGGAGACATGTGATATGAAACTAGGAAGGAGAGCGTGGGAATAACAGAGAGAGAACAGTACAGTGGGGGGGGGCAGAGAGGCTGGGAGTGGAGTGGGACAGGTAGGAATCAAACCAAACTATGCATGGAAATACCACTGAGGAACCATGCTGTTTTGAATGCTAGAGAAGAGACACTAACTTCCTTGGTGTCCTGTGTGAGCACCCCCCCACACCTCCCCCACCCCCTCTCCCCCACTCTCCCCCTCCCACCCCCCCCACCCCACCCCGAACCTCGCATTCCTTTTACTAAAGAAAGGAAGAGCAGGGCAGTGGAGTGGCTTTCTGGTTAAGTTTCTCTTGTGCTGAGATGTCACTGGTGTGACTGTGTCTCAAAAGTTCTTACAACTTTTATGTAATAAAAAAAAAAAAAAACACTACAATTAAGTAAAACAAAGCATGTGGTACACTCTCCCTCTCTGTGTTTTCTCATCTGCCATAAAAAAAATCACTTCTAAGCAGTGTGAGAGACAGTACCTGATGTTTTAGAAAACTGAAGTAAGAAAACCCAGCTAATTAATTCAGTCACCTAAACACCCTGGCCTGGAATGGTCAGTAGCCAGCTAAAGGCCAGGAGCAGACTGTGGAAGGCACAAAAGACCTTTGTATCTGAACGTGCAGGACAAGGGGAACTTCCTGGGACCTGGGAGCTGGGGAGTGGACTAGCAAGGCATGGGACCAGGTCAGGAGCTAGGCTCTTACCTTGAAAGCAACTTCCAACTCATTTGGAGCCTTGTAAGTGGGGAATTGATACTCTCCTTCCCTGAAAAGAGTCACAGCTGCCTGAGTACAGGGAGGCAAGAACATCTGTGGAACAGTCAGACGGGAGGTTGTAAGGGAGGGGAGAAATAAGGGCTCACCAAGCTTATACCCAGGGGTAACTGAGTCAGTCCAGATGTGCTTAGGAGGGAGAGGCCAAGCTGCAGCTTAGGACTTGCTATGAATGGCAGGTAAAGGACAAGGGGTAAATCGGGGCTTTGACTTCAGGACACTGGTAGATGGGGGCTCTACACTAACACAGAGGAGCAAGGAAATGATGATAGAAACATGTGGGAGTTCTGACGTCATCATGTTGAATGCCAGGGGCCTAATAGGAAAGCAACATATTCTATAGATAGTTGATACATGAACTCAGGACTCAAGAGAGTTTAGGCTGCATATGTACTATTTTTTTCCATTGAGATTTAAAACGCCTTAGTCTCTCCTGTGTCTGTGACGGGGAAGAGTGACTACAGGAAACCAGTGGTCCAGCCTGGCAATGGCTTCAGGTCCCAGGCTGGTGGGCATCACTGTGAAGATGGCACTGGAAGAACAGAGAGAAAGGATTGATTCTCAGTAGCCAGCTCCAAATCTACTATTTTTTAAAAAAAAAAAATTTAAACCCTTGCAAATGAACAATATATGGACGCCAATAAATCTACAACTGCATTCAGTTATACTTATTAGAACCTAAAGTCTCAGCCAGCACGCCAATGCTCAGTCATCTCTCCATCCCGTTCTCTTCAATACACTGCTTAGCATCTTCAGTATTTGTGCCTAAAGAACAAACAGCTCGGGTCTGGCCTTCCAGCCTGTGTATTCTGTATTTAGCCCATGTACTGGGAGGGTTAGGGAAAGAAAATGGTAGGAAGGGCTGGCAAGGAAGACACTGTGATATGGCAATCATTTAGAAGTCATTAACTCAAAAGGGTCAAGGTTATCACATGGAACAGTCTTCAGAGCCTTGGAGTGAGAGGGGAAACCCATTGTTTCTTGTGGGAACCTGTGGTGTTTTTACCAAATGATAAGTATTGTTTCATATACAAGAAATACAATGGTCTTTTCAAGCTCTGCTGCAGGTTAATTTAATGCTATTGAAATGGTTTTAGTTGAAAATGCCTTTTTGGTTTATCTAAATTAATTTTCATCTTCACTTATATTTTCTCCTATTCAATAACTGTTCTGCTAAAAGAAGTTTCTCTTGAATGCACTGGAAAAAATACCAAAAAATCTATTTTCAAGGAAAGCTACCTTGATATGATATGAGAAATGGTAACTTCTGTACCATTTAGGGGTTGATTAAAAGCATGTGCCTTGGGGAGATATTTTCCTTGTCTTTGACTTTCTGTGAGCACAAGAAAGATTACCTTCAATACCATGTGCAAGCAGGCATCACACCAGAGGGGCAGAAGCACACTTCTAAATTGGATTAGGGTCACTGCAGCCTGTGTCGGCTGCAATTCCTGGGGACACAATGCCCAATTAACACTGGAAAGCTTGACAAACAGAAAGAAACGTTCTTTCCCATAGCAAGTACCACCCTTCCAAGGTGAACCTTGACCTCGCTGTGCCCTTTGCTCTATGTTCCATGTTCCACTGAGCTTCTGGGGATTTCCTGTCAGGACAGAGCTTCCTGGGGTACCTGCTTGCCTCTCCAGGCCCACTCATACTGCAGCTAGCTGTCCAGTCTATACTGTTGATGAGCTGGCCACAGCTTGTGCATGCCTGGACACCTCCAGAGCTGCCACTTACTTGTTCTTCAGAAGTCCTCCACTGAACTGCAACACTGGCAGGCAAAGATTGTCCCCATTTTCTCATGGTCTCTTTGTACACATCAGGAATTTAATGAATACTACATGAAATAAGAATTCTCCATGCATTGCTTGCTAGCTGTGTGGTCCTAGGTGAGTTATATGGTTTCCCTATGCCTCAGTTTCTTCAGAATTTGACTACTAATATACTACATAGTAGGTTTGGAGTAGGGTTAAATGCAGAGACTTTGCCAAGTGTTTATTAATATGCCTGGCCACTGGAAGAAGATGTCATTTGCCACCTCTCAACCATTCCCTCCTGTGAATAAATGCTGAGCATTTGAACATGACTAGACATGGACCAGGAAATCCAGGCAGGAACATATGCCATAATGACCACTCTGCAAGTGAGCTTAAGACTTAGTCTCAGCAAATAAACTTGGGAATTCTGTTGAAGGATTCTTGGATTTTCTTCTCTGAAAAAAGCAGAGCCTCCAAAAGACAAAGAGTGTCCCAATCCCCTTGGATATCCAGACATTGTTTTATGAGCTGTGACCTCCATGTTGTTTTCATGAGGAAAGCTAAGAATTTTGCAGAGAAGCCATGAAATCTTCAGGTTGCAGTATTAGTCAATCCAGAAACCATCTACCTGTAGACTTTTCAGTATGTGAAAAAAAGTAAATGTCCTGATTGTTAAGCCATTCTAATGGACGTTTCTGCTGTTTGAAAGGGGGAAACTCAAGCAACAGGAAAATCAACAGATGCACTCAATGTATTATTAGTTTTTGTTTTTATTATTTATTGTGAATGATTTTAGTCAATATCAACACTCTTAGACCAATCATAATAAAGTAGGCTTGTGCCTGAGGTTATCTCCTCTCTCCTTGATGCTATCTACAAAATAGAAATTCCACAAGGCCTTTCTTTCCTGCTTAGGAAGTGGGTGGAACAGATCCCTGTGTTTGTAATAAACCTCATTTCCTCACCGAGTCTCAAGGAAAAAACACAGGCAGTGATGAATCTGGCTTGTCAGTCTCCAGTCTGACAACCTGGAATGCTGAAGCAAGCACTGTGCCAAACCCAACTCAAAGACATTGACTTCGAACTCATTCAACAAACTCTTTCTCAAGCTTTTCTCTGTTGGCCTTTTCTCCTTCCAGTTCTCCTACCAGGGTGAGTTGATATCTGATTTCCATAGGACAGTATGGTAGTTAAAAAGAAAATGCCCCCCAAAGGGAGTGGCACTATTAGGAGGTATGGCCTTCTTGAAGTAGGTGTGGCCTTGTTGGAGGAAGTGTGTCACTGTGGAGGTGGGCTTTGAAGTCTCACATATGCTCAAGCAATACCCAGTGAGACAGTTCACTTCCTATTGCCTGCAAGATGTGGGACTCTCAGCTACTTCTCCAGCACCATGTCTGTCTGCATGCCTCCATGTCCCATCAGGCTCATAATGGACTGAACCTCTGAACTGTAAGCAACTCACCACAATTAAATGTTTTTCTTTATAAGAGTTGCCATGGTCATGATGTCTCTTCACCACAATAGAAATCCTAACTAAGATATAAGTTGGTACCAGGGACTAGGGTATCACTATGATAGACCTGACCACGTTTTTGTTTGAAGGAATATGGAGCTTGGGGCTGTGGATTAGAAAGGCAGCTGAAGACTTTAAGTGGGGCTTAATGGGCCGTCCTAGTAGGATCATGGAAGACAGTGGTGCTAAGAGTGATTTGAACTGTGGAGGCCTAGCTCAAGAGGTTTCAGAGAAGAATATTAATATGTGGCCTGGAGATCATTCTTGTGATATTTTAATAAAGATTGTGGCTGCTTTTTGCCCTTGCCCAAAGAGTCTGCCTGAGGCTAAAGTGAAGCGTTTTGTTTTAATTCCATTGACAGAGGAAATCTCAAAACAACCTAGTATAGACTCTGTAATGTGGTTATTAGCAGTAACTCTAATGAAGATTTATAATGAAAAGGAGCAAGCTGAGCAGAGTAAATTGGAAAAGGAACATCAGGAAGTGAAATGGAACTAAACCCTGTGTTCAAGGAGACACACAGATTAAGAAATGGAATAAAAGGAGTCCTGACCTCAGGGCAAGCTTCCACCCAGCTAAGTTTCTAACTTATGAAAAGGAATTAAAGAAAATTTTAGAGCTGGGTGTGGTGTTGCACACCTTTAATTCCATCACTCTAGAGGCAGAGGCTGGAGGATCTCTGAATTTGAGGCAACTTGATCTATAGAGCAAGTTCCAGAACAGCCAAGCTTAGTCAGTGGAGGTAACCATGAAAGACAGAAAGCTGGTGAAGATGTAATTGAATAAGAGGGTCATCTTCCAGCTCCAGCAAGTAGCAGAACTTGGCAGTTTCAGCCATGTGGCTCTGGCTTTAGAGTTAAGGATAGAAGTAGCTTATGGAGTTTGCCTCCATGATCAAAGAAAGCCACTGAGGCCGGGTATGTGTCAGGGGTGTCCCTGACTGGAGGCCTAGAGATGCCATTTTGTGAAGCTGTGAAGTTGAAGCCTGGATTGTCTTGGAGAACCCAAGATGTAAGAGATGCCAGAGTCATGGGATACCTGCAGAGGAGAGCTGCTATCAGGGAGTGGAACCAGCCCAAGGGAAACAAGTATGTTGTAGTCAACAAAGCTGGACAGAGCTAGAGATCTTAAGAGTATTTTGACATCAGACATGGAGATGCCGAGTTTAGACCCTGTGGTGGTATCCCCAAAATATTGTACACCCTAATAAACTTATCTGGGGTCAGAGACAGAACAGCCACTAGATACAAAGGCTAGAAAATGGTGGCACTCACACCTTTAATCCTAGCACTCCAGAGGTAGAAATCCTTCTGGATCTCTGTGAGTTCAAGGCCACATTGGAAATGGCCAGGCATGGTGACTCAGGCCTTTAATCCCAGAAAGTAAGCCTTTAATCCCAGGGAGTGGTGGTAGAAAGCAGAAAGGTATATAAGGCATGAGGATCAGAAACTAGAAGCATTTGGCTGGTTAAGCATTCGGCTGGTTAATCTTCAGGCTTTCGAGCAGCAAGCAGTTCAGCTGAGAGCCATTGGGATAAGGACACAGAAGAATCCAGTCTGAGGAAACAAGACCAGCTGAGAAGTTGGCCAGGTGAGGTTATCTGTGGCTTGTTCTGTCTCTCTGATCTTCCAGAATTCACCCCAATACCTGGTCTGGGTTTGATCCTATTAATAAGAACTTTTAAGATTTCTGCTAGAGGACACGGCTAGTTTTTGGTCCAATATTCCCTTACTTTGGTCCAGTATTTCCTCACTATGCTCCCTTCCCTATGCTTTGGAATAGTAATGTATACCCTGTGCCATTATATGTTGAGAGTATGTGATCTGCTTTTTTATTTTGATTTTATAGGGAATTACAGTTAAGAGAGTGCATGAATCTTAGAGAAGACTTTGAACTTTAGATTTTTAAATAAATTTGAGACTGTTATATAAGACTATGGGAACTTTTGAAGTTGGACTGAATGCATTTTGCATTATGATACAGCTCTTTGGGGGCCAGAGAGTGGAATGTGGTGGTTTGAAAGAAAATGGACCCCAAAGGGAGTGGCACTATCAGGAGGTGTGGCCTTGTTAGAGTAAGTGTGTCACTGTGAAGGTAGGCTTTGAGGTCTTATATATGATGAAGCCATGCCCAGTGAGGAGGACCACTTCCTGCTGCTGCAGGTAAAGATGTAGGGCACTCGGCTACTTTTCTAGCATCATGTCTGCCTGCACACCACCATGTCATACCATGATGATAATAGACTAAACATCTGAAAGTGTAAGCCACCCTAACTAAATGTTTTTCTTTTATAAGAGTTGCTGTAGTCACAGTTTCTCTTTATAGCAATAGAAACCCTAACTAAGCCAGAACATCTTTACATCCTTATATCTTCCTACAGACTTATGGACATTTGTTGTTTTTCCATACTCTGGACAGACTGTCAAGGTTTCAGATTTCTCCAGCCCCTCCCAACTTTTAGATACCTACTACTCACTATGAGAATACTCATTGCTGGGTATTGGTGGGGCATGCTTTTAATCCTGTAGCACTCCAGGGACAGAGGCAGGTAGATCTCTGAGTTCAAGGCCAGTTTGGTCTACAGAGAAAGTTCCAGGACAGCCAGGACTACACAGAGAAACCTTATTTTGCCCACCCCCAAAATGAGTGCTTGAGAGGTATAGAAAGGCAAAGTCAGGAGAAAATGAAAATTAAAAGCTAATTCCTCCCTTTCTTTAATAGGTTGACTCTAGATGCAGGTTGTTAGGGCTCAATCTCAAATATTTACTACAGAGCTGTATTTTTTAAAACTTGTTTCCCAGTTCATGGAGCCATCGGGAAGGTTCTGGACACTTTGTAAGGTGATTCCTAGATGGTTGATTTTAAAGTTTATACCCAGGCCTTAGCTCCTACCTTGCTCTCTGCTTCCTGGCCTTCCAGGATGTGAGAGATTCCAATGCATGTGCCCACATCCTTCGCCAATATGATGGACTGAAATCCTCTAACACTATGAGTCAAAATAAGTATTTCCTATCTAAGTTATTTCTTTCTGGAATTGTAGTAACACAAAGGGGAAAGTCACTAATATATTGAGAAAATTATAAAGCATTCTGGGGAACTTTTGCTTGATACCTGAACATTCATTAAGTGCAAATGACTATAGATAATTAACTGCTAACATGTAACAGGTATTTTCATATGACTTCTAAAGGCATGCAGTATTTCTTATACCTGTGTTTTAAGTACTTATATAGACTTCTGGCAAATGAAACTTAATTAGTTTTGCACATCATCTGCTTATGCCTCAGTGAATTTTCATCCTTAAACTGTTTGACTATATTTTTACATTCTTAATTATGTTTTACTTAGTCCAATGAGGCCATATTTGTCAAACATGAGCATATTAGCTCCTCTTCTACAGCTTTAATAAGACAGCATGACCAAGTCAACTTATAGAAGGGGTTTATCTGGGCTTACAGTTCCAGAGGGGTAAAAGTTCATGATAGCAGAAAGGAGGCAGCAGGTGGCAGGCATGGTGGCTTCAGCTGCTCACATCATAAATCACAAGCAGGAAGCAGAGAGAGCAAACTCAAATGGAGGAAGGAGCCTTAAATTTCTTAAAGCCCTCCTCCAGTGACATACTTCCTCCAGCAAGGCCTATGTCTGAAACATCCCAACAGCACCATCAACTAGGGACCACGTGTTTCAACACTGGAGCCTGTGGATGACATCCTCATTCAAACATCACAATGAAACATGGCCTGTTATCTCCAGACCTGTTGAACCACATGTGTCTAGGTTGTGGAATATTATTTTAAAGTGTGTTGCATTTTTTCCTACTGCTTTTGTTAACAATGCAAAGATGTATTATATTTGTTTGATTAAATAAAATTAGCCTGCAAGGAGGAGGCTGAGTCAACAAGTTGCTGACAGGAAGTGGTAGGGAGGAACCATGTATAGTTGGGGTTCTTAAGTGAAGGCTGAGCAGAAGGATGCAGGCATTTTGGAAGGCACAAGAAAAGGAACAAGGTTAGCTACTTGCTATTCAGCCTCTCTGAGTAAGCAGAATTCCACCTCAACCTTTGAATCATTAGTTCTTTAGAGGGATAGAGAACTAGATAAAGTTCTCCTTAAGAGCTTTGAAAGAGTCAGTGCCTGAATTCCATTAAACCGCTGCTGGTAGAAACAGAGTTACAGTCACTGATTAGGACAGTAGTTGCTTAAGGGGAAGTCACTGTAAATAATAAAAAGTCAACAATTCATGCTCCATGTGTGGTAAGAATCACAGGGAAGGAGGGGTCATGCTACCTGGCTCTGCTGCATCTGCTGTCTGGGACTCTCCACGCTAACAGTCAGCTGCCGCTTGCCCAGAGATGTCAACAGATTTGGTGAGAGACTGTGGAAATCTTTTAGGAGAGTAGGAGAGAATTATATAATATTGAAAAGAAAATTTTCCCATGATAAAAATGAAAAACAATGTTACAATAGAGGGAATTAGATCTCTGTGTGATTCTAAAATGGATAGTTTAAAAGTGGAAAAATTAAATGAGAGGATAAATAACTGTGACTTACATAATGTCAATTATAACCATTATTGGTTTGGTAATTCTTGTCTTATCCCTGAAAAATTTGGTTGATATTAGTGCCAAATATGAGAATTTGACCAATAACAAATGAGCCTTAGAAACACTTTCTAATGAAATAAGAAAAATACTGAGATACAGACAGAGGAATTAAGAGGAGAAAAGATAAATGCTCAGATACATACAGAAGAATTTAGAATAGAATTTACCACATAATTGCATTGTGAATCTGGAGAAGAATGGACTAAGGTTATTAGAATACCAACATTAATATATCCAGCTACTGTTCAACAACAACTACTAGATGATATGTATCCCCAAGGTTCTGCACAAGTTAATTGGAATCCTGTAGATATGTTAGACTTAACGAGAATTGAGGAAGCAGTAGTTTCATATGGTATGCATTCACCATTTGTAAGACAGGTGTTAAATTCATGGGCAACTAGGAATAGGACTATTCCACAAGACTGAAAGAATTTAGTTTCAGCAGTATTAGAAGTTGGTCCTCCATTACAATGGAGAACTTGATGGAGAGAGGAAGCCAGGGCCCTCAAACAACAAGGTAGGGCTAGAGGTCATGGGATTTCCAAGACCAAATTCTAGATGAGGGTCAGTATGCTGATTTGCAAAGACAGTGTATGTTGGATGAGACACCCTGATTCTATGTCACGTAGAGGCTTTAAATGCTTGGGACAGGGTTGAAGAATCAGGAAAGAAGACTGCATCATTTACTAAAATTATATAAGGCCTCCACTGATTTTAAACACAGATTAACATCAGCTGTAACAAGAATGATATCTGATTGAGACACAAGACAAATATTAATTGAATCCTTGGCTTTTGAAAATGCTAATGAAGGGGCTGCAGAGATGGCTCAGAGGTTAAGAGCACTGTTCTTCCAGAGGTTCTGAGTTCAATTCCCAGCAACCACATGGTGGCTCACAACCATCTGTAATGAGATCTGGTGCCCTCTTCTGGCTTACAGGAATACATGCAAGCAGAACACTGTAAACATAATAAATAAATATTAAAAAAAGAAAATGCTAATGAAGAATGAAAAGGGGTGATTAGGTCTTTAAAGGCAAGATCAGCATCCATAGGAGAATAGACCAGAAATACAGTTGATATTCACCCTTATACTTCTAATGATGAGAATTGGTAGGAGCACTGCTTTCTAAAAATATGACAAAAAAATCAAAATCTTAAGTGTTTTAATTGCAGTAGAAAGGGTCATCTGAAACAGGGGTAGGAAGGTGCTCCTAGAGACAATGTTTATTCTAGAAATAATTCAAACAGAAGGTCCCAGCCTTCTGGAGTATGTGGAAGGTATGGCAAAGGCCAACATTGGACTAATGAATGTAGATCAATAAGGGACAGGCAACATAATGCTTTGCCATTGGGAAATGCCCTGTGGGGCTCTTGCAGGCCCCAATATCAAATGTAGTTCAATCATTCCCTGCCATCATTGGGGAAATCCTCCACAAAACAATTAAATGATTTAATGTCTGTTGTTAAAAAACATACTGATCTGGATGCCAGAACAGCTTTAGACAATAAAACAAAATTTCCAGGAGAAACCATAAAACAAATATTTTGGCAAACTTCTATAAATGATGAAAGACCGAAGTTAAAAATATTAACAAATGAATATGGAAACACATGAGCTATGAACCAATGGCTGGGGAGGCCCCAACTGGACCAGGCCCTCTGGAAAAGTGAGACAGTTGATTGGCTTGAACTGTTTGGGAGGCCCCCAGGCAGTGGGACCAGGTCCTGTGCTTAATGCATGAGTTGGCTGTTTGGAACCTGGAGCTTATACAGGGATGCTTGGCTCAGCCTGGGAGGAGGGCACTGGACCTGCCTGGACTGAGTCTACCAGATTGATCTCAATCCCCAGGGGAGTCTTTGCCCTGGAGGAGGTGGGAATTGGGGGGGGGGTGAGCTGGGGTGAAGGTGGGAGGGGAGGGGGGAGGACAGGGAAATCCGTGGCTGATATGTAGAAGTGAATTGAATTATAAAATAAAAAAATTATTAAAAAAATATGAACAAATGGCATCAAAATATTGAATAATTGCTCAGTCCTTGGAATTCTCCTGTATTTGTTATTGAAAAGAAATCTGGAAAACAGAGAATGGCAACAGATCTAAGAGCTATTAACAAGGTGATTCAACTACAGAGTGTGCGAATGAGAAAGGAGGAGGGCGCTACAGGTGATGGCACTGCAGACACCATTATCATTTGTTTCTCGGCTGCACAGACATTGCCACCATGCCCATCTCCCATTCGATTTTGGCCTATTGGTGTATCCATTTCATTCAAGAAAATGGAGACAGAGCAGCCAGAAGAAACCTTCCCCGACACTGAAACCAATGGTGAATTTGGTAAACACCCTGCAGAAGACATATGGAAGAGGAGCAAGCCTTTAGAGATCTAGAAATACTGATGAGATGTCTGAACTGTGCATTTTGCTTCAGAGCAAGAATGCTGGGGCAGTGACTGGAAAAGGAGGCAAGAATATTAAGGCTCTCTGTACAGACTACAATGCCAATGTTTCAGTCTGAAACAGCAGTGGCCCCGAGTGCATACTGAGTATCAGTGCTGATATTGAAACGATTGGAGAAATTCTCAAGAAAATCATCCCTACCTTAGAAGAGGGCCTGCAGTTGCCATCACCCACTACAACCAGTCACCTCCCACTCGAATCTGATGCTGTGGAATGGTTAAATTACCAACACTATAAAGGAAGTGACTTTGACTGCTAGTTGAGACTGTGGATTCATCAAAGTCTGGCAGGAGGAATTATTGGCATAAAAGGTGCTAAACTTAAAGAACTTCAAGAAAACACTCAGACAACAATCAAGCTTTTCCAGGAATGCTGCCTTCATTCCACTAACAGAGTTGCTCTTATTGGAGGAAAGTCTGATAGGGTTTTAGAGCGCACCAAGATCACCATTGACCTTATATCTGAGTCTCCCATCAAAGGACATGTACAGCCTTATGATCCCAACTTTTATGATGAAACCTATGATTATGATGGTTTTACAATGATGTTTGATGACCATCATGGACTTCCTGTGTGATTTCCTATGTGTAAAAGAGGTAGTTTTGACAAAATAACTCCTCAGGGTGGGTGTCCCCTGCCTCCCTCTAGAAGAGATTATGATAATATAAGCCCTCATTGAGGAACTCCTCTGCCTCCTCCTGGTTGAGGTGGTCGTGGTGGCAGCAGAGCTCAGAATTTTCCTCTTTCTCCACCACCACCACCCTGAGGGGGAGATCTAATGGCTAGTGACAGAAAAGGAAGGCCTAGAAACAGCTATGATGGCATTGTTGGGTTCAGTGCTGATGAAACTTAGGACTCTGCAATTGACACATAGAGTCCATCAGAATGGCAGATGGCTTATGAAACACAGAGTGGTTCTGGATATGATTATTCCTAAGCAAGGACGTCATGGACCTATTATTACCACACAAGCAACTATTCCCAAAGATTTGGCTCAATCTATTATTGTAAAGGTGGTCAGGAAATTAAACAAATCTGTCATGAGTCAGGAGCATCAATCAAAATTGATGAGCCTTTAGAAAGATCTGAAGATTGGATCATTACCATTACAGGAGCACAGGACCAGATACAGAATGCACAATATTTGCTGTAGAACAGTGTGAAGCAGTATTTTGGAAAGTTTTTCTAAGACTAGTGAAGAACTGAAGGAGTCCTGCATCTTTTTTTCTATTTGCTTCTTTTTAATAAGCCAACATCCCTCTGCTTCATAGGTGTTCTACATTTAAGGTGTAGAGAAATCTTTGCTGTTCAACGGATGTAATGTTTTACTTCTTTACAAACAAGATTGGGGGAAGGCATGCAAAAACTAACATTGAAATTTTGAAACAGCAGCAGAGTGAGTGAATTTTATTTTTTGTTCATTGTTGGTGGTTTTTTAAAAATTCCCCTGTGTAATGATTGTGAACACCTTGCTTTGTGGTCACTTGTAACATTGGGGTAGTGGGACAGGGAGGAAAGTAATAGTCCACATGTCCTTGGCATTTGTTCAGAGCAATGTGCAAAATGTAATGCTCTTTTGTAAGAAACGTTTTATGATTTTTTAAAATAAATTTAGTGAATCAAAAAAGAAATAAGGTGACTCAGCCAATAGGCTCTTAATGGCCTGGAATTTCCCTGCCTTCTCTATTACCTAAAGAATAGTCTGTTACAGTTAATGATTTAAAAGATTGGTTCTTCACTATACCTTTACAAGAAAAGGATAGAGAAAATTTTGCCTTCACAGTACCTATTATAATAATTCTCAGCCTGTTAAGAGATATCAATGGAAGGTTCTCTCACAAGGGATGTTAAACAGCCCCACCTTGTGTCAATATTTTGTATGACAGTGATTGGAAATGATTCATGTACAGTTTCTTCAATATATAATTTACAATTATATGGACAATATCTTATTAGCTGATTCAAATGTCAATACTTTAGAGAAAATGTTTGAAGAAGTAAAGAAAGTTTTGCCTTGCTAGAAATTACAAATTACTCCTGAAAAAATACAAAGAAAAGATTCTATTAATTATTTAGTATATAAGATGGGTTTACAGAAAATTCAACCACAGAAAGTATGAATCAGGAGACATCAATTAAAAATCCTTAATGACTTTTAAAAACTGCTGCGAGAAATTAACTGGCCATGGCTTACAATTGGATTAACAAATCAAGAATAAGTGATTTATTTCAAACCCTAAAAGGTGATAAGGACTTAAATCATCCAGAAAAAAAAATTATTAGCAGAGGCTGAGGAAGAATTGGCTTTGGTAGAACAGAAATTACAGGATGCACATGTGGATTGCTTGGATCCAAAGCTTGGTTGTGTTTTAGTTATTCTGCCTTCTACTCATTCTTTCACAAGATTTCTGATGCAAAGAGAGAATAATGTCTTAGAATGGATATGTTTACCATACAAACAAAGTAAAAAATTAAAGAGCTACATGGAAAAAGTTTCTGAATTGATTCTTAAAAGAAAATTGAGACTTTGTCAGTTAACAGAAATAAGTCTAGCAGAACTTGTGGTACTTTTTACTAATGTTGAAATTGCTTCATTATGGGCAGAAAATGAAAATTGTCAAGGAGCTTGCAGTAAGTTTTTGGGGGAGATAAGTAACAAATGTCCAAAAGCAAGAGAGTTCAGTTTATAAAAAATAACTAATTGGATTTTACCTCATACAGTAAAAGGTACCCCTATTTCTGGAGCCCCTACATTCTATACTGATGCAAATGAATTAGGAAAGGAAGGTTAAAAGTCAGAAAAAATAAGTAAAGTGGTTGAAAGCCCTAATGATTCGATTCAGAAGTCAGAATTATATGCTATTCATATGGTAGTATTAGATTTTTCAGAACCTCTTAATATAGTTACTGACTCTCAATATACAGAGTTGTTTTACATATTTAAACTGCTGAATTTATTCCAGATGACTTTGTTATTTATTCAGTTACAAGAAATAATCAGGAATAGAAATCATCCCATATATAACACATATTGATACCATACATGTCTACCAGGATCTCTAGCACAAGGTAATAAGGACATTCATCAACTATTGGTAGGAAATGTGCTAGAAGCCTCATGAAAAATATCATGTCAATAGCAAATGTTTGAAAAAGGATTTTTCCATCACTTGGCAACACACGAGGAAATTAGAAGAAAATGCCCTACTTGTTTCTTGTATAAACAAACTCCACTACCTGCAGGAAGTAACCTAATGGGTACTCAAAGAAATAGAATTTGTCAAATGGATATGTTTAATTTTTCAGAGTTTGGAAAATTAAAATATGTATACCATACCATAGCTATATATCTACACACACACACACACACACACACACACACACACACACATATATTCAGGATTTCAATGGGCAAGTGCTTTGAGTTCTGAAAAAGCTGATTCTACTCACATATTTGTTAGAAGTTATGGTCATAATGGAGATACCTGTACAAATTAAGACTGACAATACTCTAGCATACGTCTTTAATAAAATGAAACAGTTGTTTTGCATATTACAACATAAAGCATATTACAGGTATCCCACACAATCCTACAGGGCAAACAGTTATAGAAAGATCAAACTCTAAAGTATATGCTAAATAAACAAAAATGGGTAACAAAAACCCCAAGAAATAAACTGTATAATGCTCTATTAACTTTGAATTTTCGGGAGGCAGAGCCAGGCGGATCTCTGTGAGTTCGAGGCCAGCCTGGGCTACCAAGTGAGTCCCAGGAAAGGCGCAAAGCTACACAGAGAAACCCTGTCTCGAAAAACCAAAAAAAAAAAAAAACTTTGAATTTTCTCAGTGCCAATGAGAAAGGAATAACAGCTGCAGAGAGATATTGGATAATAGAAAAAAGCTACTTAATTAAATCAGCCTGTGTACTTTAAAGATGTGCTGACCTCAGAATGGAAGCCAGGATATGTGTTACATTGGGGAAGAGGTTTTGCTTTGGTTTCCACAGGAGAAGAAAAATTGTGTATACCAACAAGATTGATGAAGAAAAATTTGAACAAAAAAGCCTTCCTGATGAGGAGAGGAGATATTTAAGAGTCAACTTGGCCTAATGGTATAGTATATTTCCAGCAGAATAAAATTTCATAAGTCTCCCTTAATATCTGTTTTTGTTGCTCTTTACAACTATAAAAGGCAAATGATCTTTTTGTAATCCTAATTTAATTAAAATTTAAGCTGGTTTTGGGGTTGGAGCATGTTTGTTCCATGATAAACCCCAAGTATGCTTGTTAAAGAAAAATCCAAAATCTCTGTCTTGTGTCAGAAGAGTCACTTGATGTGGAATAGAAGAAAGCCAAAATTTAGTGACTTTACTATTGGCAATAATCTTTGGTTTTATTTTAACTATTTAAAACTTTTCATTGACATAATTAGCTCTAAATTTATAAGGCTATCCTGTGTATGACCTTTAAAATGTTTAACTTTTCAGCAGTGAAACATAACCATTCATAACAGTGTCCTTTGACATCTCTAATAGAAGACGGGGCTCTACAATGATGATTCTATAGGGACTGTGGTAATGCCATTAACAAGCACCACCCAAAGATTAGTATCAGACTACAAACTGCTCTGGACAACTCTAAAGTTGCTTGCTGAGAGGGTCCGGCCTCATAGGATACTTTAGCCAGGATTTCAGATGTTGTAGCTGGTTTTCTCAAGACTTGGCCAATATTTCAGTTTTTTCATGGTATCATGACCCCCACACAACAGGAAGTAATTTTGGGGACATGATGCCCACATTCCTATGAGGTAGGGAGAATGGTATTTGGTCAAGTGGTGGCTTATGGATGTTTGTCATCATTTATGGGGCTTGTTTATTAAGTGTTACTGGTATTGGCAAGGGAGGAAATCATACAAATGATATTACATTCAGGGATATCTTTCAAAAAGAGAGAGAGAGGAATATAGAAATGATAAGATAAAAGGGTAGATTATTGAATCTACTTTAAATAATAAGGTAGATTATTGAACCTTCTATAAAGTGAAATAACAACTATTAACCTCAAGTACTTTGTATTTATAAACACTTTGGTATATTGATACAAATTTAAGGTTATTTTTGTTACAACACATTATATATATATATATATATGTGTGTGTGTGTGTGTGTGTGTGTGTGTGTGTGTGTGTGTGTATGTATACTTCTATTCTTGTTTAAGGTATTGTACCTATGCAAATCATTTTAAATGTAAAGTTCTAGTTTTTGAAAGCTATTATTATAAACTATATAGGATAATCAAGAAACATAGGTTAGTAGTTAGTCATTTATAACAAACAAATTTGTGGATATGTTAGATATGTTTCCAGATCATATAGAGATATGTTCTAGATAGATAGATGGTCTTCAAACCTTTCAAAGACCTACAGAATATGGCATTTTTAAATGTTTTGTTAACTTGAGGCTTTTCTTGACAGTGAGACACATCTGTGCCTGGCAATACCAATTTACTTCAGAGATGATGGGCATCAAAAAAACTCCTTATGGAATTTGCTTGCAGAAAACTGCTCTTACCTGAACAGATTGAGAATATGTTGTGTAAACTAGACATGCAGGACCCATAGGAAAGTGACCACTGAACTTCATCAAAACAATGTGGGATGGTCCTTCAGGGCTCTTCTTCACAGAAGAATCTGTCAGACATTCTGCAGAACACAGAGAAAAATGACTGATGAACTTTGCCAATATAGGCAAAATAGTCTTTCAAATTTCCTGCTTCACTGAAAAGTCTTCCAGATACTCTAAGCCTGTAGGCTGAAGATGGATACTCCAATGTTACAGAGGAACTTTGGGTGACTGTCCAGGCAGCCAGCTGTCTCTGTCATTTCTAGAATTTTGGAAGTTGCTTGCAATGCACTTCCTGTTTACTCAAACAATATTACATCCTTCTGGAGCCTTTGATGGAGCTGAAGACTAGATGGTCATAGTTGCAGTTTTCCTTAGGTATGATAGAAAGTAAATTAGATATAAAATTTTGGATTCACAAAGATAGGATAGATTATGGAGTATTTTCTTTAAATTTTCCAGACACAAATGAACTGGAATTCAGCACATTGTGAATGTAATTTTTAGTTGATAATTGTTCTTGTATACAGTTTTACTATGTTAAAGTTAAAACCTTTCATTTTTGTTTAAACAAAAAGAGGAAAATGTGGAATATTACTTTAAATTGTGTTGCATTTGTTCCTACTGCTTTTGTTAACAATGCAAAGATGTGTTACATTTGTTTGATTAAATAAAATTAACCTGCAGGCAGGAGGCTGAATTAGCAAGTAGCTAACAAGAAGTGGCAAGGAGGAACCATGTATCACTGGGGTTCTTAAGGGGTGGCTGAGCAGTAGGATGCAGGTTTTTTGGAAGACACAAGCAAAGGGAGAAGTTTAGCTACTTGCTATTCAGTCTCTCTACATTATCAGAATTCCACCTCAGTCTTTGAACCATGAGTTCTTTAGAGGGATAGAGATCTAGATAAAATTTCCCTTAATAGCTTTGAAAGAGTCAGTGTCTGAAGGAACAGAATTCCCTCAGGCTGTGTTCTTTGCATCCAAACCACTGTGGGTAGCAGCAGAATTACAGTCACTGATTAGGACAGCAGTTGCTTAAGGGGAAGTCACTTTAAAAAATAAAAAACAGTCAACAATATGTCTTGGTTTCTATAAGGCAATTAGAAGGGCATAGAGTTGCTTCTTTAGAAGTCTCCCAAACAGTTCCTGAAGACCATTATTACTATGTCAACAAATCCTTTATCTCCTTATGAACCAGGATTGCTCCTTGTTTCAACAGGTACAATAATTTCTTTCTCCTGAAAATGAGTTTGACTTTTGTGATTTTAACATGATCAAAAGAGTGCAGCAGAAATGATACTTAATAACTTCTGAGGCCAAATCATATGAATGAAGCATTTCAGTTGTCACCTGGTCTTTTGGCATGTTAACTCTGAGAAATCCAAACACCATATGAGATGTTTTAAAAGTCTCACGCTTTAAAGAGACCCAAACTAAAAATATTGTGTAGGCTAGACAGAGATTGTACAGTCCACTTCTGTTCCTTCTGTTTTAGTGAGAGCACCAGGCAAGTTTGGATAGAATAAGACAACTGCAACATCCTTCTTCTCCATTAGAGAATGTGTACAATACAAGCACTAGTTTCTGTGCACCTGTAGGTATATCAGTGACTCCAGTGACAACCACCTAGCTGAACCAGGCATCCACAGAACCCAAAAAAAAGAGAATATTATAAATAGTAGAGTTTCAGATATTTTTACAAAGCAAAATATTTTTACAATGATTTTATATATATACATATGTAATTTTTCATGTTTAAAAATTGTTTCTTGATTGTACTTCTAACTGTTGGTCTCTTGCCATGAGTGTGTGAAGATTCTTGTGCTGCTGAACCCCCTCTTTTACACTAATAAAGTTCATGAGACATTTTCTAGCTGATGTTTTTACTTTGTTTCTGAAATAAAGAAATATTAGTGACTTCCACTTGCAATGGGGAAACTGTGTCTATTGTAGTCAATGCACAGGATGAGACACTCTTCTTTCATTCCTCAATAAGTGAAGGGAGCTTGTCATGATTGGCATGTCTTAGTTTCAATGTCCCCAAGTTTGCACACTGGCACAGCTTTATCTGAATGGAATGGCAGAAATCACAAAGCCAGCACAGCTGTTTGACAAAGATCCAGCAAAGCTGAGCCACATGATGGCTGCCATGCCACCTTTGGTTTTCATCTCCATCTCCACCTGTTACATACTTGGGGCATTTTAATGTTTGTGCAATTTGGGGATGTTGGGTTGATGGAAAATTCCTTATGAATCACTTATACCTTTTCTCAGGAATGCTGCTTCTAAGCTTACCCACAAAAGTCCTTAACATATTATTCCCCCACACACACATACACTTTGAGAGAGATATCCTTATCTACTTGAATGTCTTCCTTATACCTTGGAGGTTGTGACACATAAAGAAGAAGCCAGAGGTCTCTTCATGAGGCTATGAGACATTCTTGACACATCTGTCCCTCTACTTACACAGGAACAAGATATTCAAAACAAAGTAAAATTAAAAAGGTCAAAAAGACCCAGTGGGCTAGAGGAGTTGTCCAAAGTTCAGATTACAAGCCGCTTCCGACTGTACACTCAGACAATTACGTAGCATACAACTCTGCCCTATGACGAGACATATTGATGAGCAAAGTGTGGAGTGGAAAGATGATAAAAGTACGAGATGTCAGGACCTCCCTCTCTTAGAAGTTATCTCATGTAGAGCCACTATAATGTCATATGACCAAAGAACAACAGAATGCCAGGATTAGACATATAGACAAATTCTATAAGGATATAAATGTGAATATTGATTGTATTATGCCAAAATTTGAATAATAACTACAGCAGTATAAGTCTGAGGATTTTTCCTGGGCACTCTGACCACTAAGAGTTAATAATACACTGCTTGAGACATGGCAAAATGCCCAGAGTGGTTGAAGATTTTGTTTTGGTCTAATGTCCTTGAAGCAACCAAAACAACCAGCCTGAGCACAGGCTGACATATGCCTCTGGATTCTCAAAAATTGGGTTATGGGGTTAATGAGAAATAATGATAACTCCGTTTATTAATGACGTCAAAACTTGAGGGAAAATAATTGGAAATGATAACTCTGTTCTGTCATAGTTTATTAATGATGACTAAAAGATGAGCAAAAGAAAGTGAAACACATGTCCAAAACCAAAAATGATGTGATCTATGTTTTGGAACATCATGAATGTATCCCTGCTAACTAAATTCTGTATAAATAAAGAAATACTCTGGCTGCTAGTCAGTCAGGCTGCAAGATTCTCCCAACCACCATGGCCTGGCTCACTTCCTTCTCCCGCCGACTTCTTGAAAGACCCTAACCCTTCAGGCTTACACCCCCAAGCCCCATGAAATAAGGAACTAAAAAGAAAACTAGTTCCAAGGGCCACCTGACTCAGCCATTATTCAACCTGTAACAATGTAACAATGTGAAAAGATTTATGTTAAAAGATGTGCTCAACTGTGACTGGGATAGTTGCAAGTGTTCCAGGAAGGACCACTGTGACCTTTGTGTAAACTCCACTCCCGCCCTGATACCCTCCCTTGAGGTTTCAGGAAGAATGTACATGCAGAGGTGACTGTACCCACTCTATGATCAGACCATGATCTTGTGAAACGAAATTGTATGGGAATTGTAATCTTATGGCTTTTGTGGGTTTTTCCTTTAAAAGCCCCCATGGGGCTGCAGTAAGATGTGGCTCTTGCTCTTAGGAGCAGAGTTTGCCCATCTGTACAGTTACTTCAATAAAAACCTCATGCTGTTGCATCAACTGGACTGGAGTCTGGGTTCTTGGGGTGCCTAGTCAAGACCCTAAACTTTTGGGGTCCAACATTCTTACACCCTCTGCAGGACCCCTCCACCGCCGGGAAATGGCTCCAGGCAGCACACTACAGTGTTCAGAATCAATCATAGACAAATGATCCAACTGTGTTCTGGAGGATCAGTGTGAGGCCAACCTGAGGTTCTCTCATGCAGAGAGGCAGCTCTTATCAGGGTATGTTTCTAAATATATAACAGAATTCCTTTTATCTCTCTGATTCAGTTAAATATGAAGCAACTGAACTGCAATCAGAAATGAGTACAGAGGATTAGATCATCACACTTCTGGGAGGATTCTTTGGAAGCACACAGCTGGTCAGTCTAGTGACTTACAGTGCCTTGAAAGATGACAGGACTATTTTGATCCCATTACTGAACAGGTTCCTGGCCAAGCCTACAGAATAATGGAATGTCCAAACTTAATCCAAAGCAGGCTAAGCCTGCCTTTTCCATGCCATCCTTCTTTGTGCCATGTAGGAATCCACCATTGTTTCTATGACCCACAGGCATTAACTCACATAAGCATAATGCATAGCTATTGCATGTATGAGCATGCCTCAGACTCCTCCATCTGGTCTCCCCTCTCCAATTGTAACATTTTGAAACCAGACAGGCATTTTCAGACATATTCCCTCTGCATTCCCACAATGCTTTTTCTAACTCTGTGAATGATGGTATCCAGTGCCATTTTATAACAGGGACTATGCGGGTCCAGCCCCTTGATAGTCCATACCCAGGGTCTAGGAAGAATCTACAGCCAGCTGATAATTTAATCTTTGATAATATGAAATGGATCTATGCACACAAAACTCCTTAGTTCTTAAACTTTATTCTTATGAGTCAGTTCTCTCTCTACACAGCTTCTATTCTGCTCTCGTGCCTAGTTCCTTTCTTGCCTGATTTGTCTCTAACTTTATCTGTTGTCCCCTCTAAGTTCTACCTTAACTCTCTCATCTTAGTTTTGTCTCATCTAGGGCCTTCTCATCTTGTTCTTACCCATCTAGTACTTTCCCATCTGGTTCTTCCTCATCTTCCATCCTGACCTCCAGTTCTCTAGTTAAAAATCCTCTCCAGCCAAAATTCTTAATATCCTCTTTTCAGTCTCCTTATACTTCAGTTACCCATCTCTCAGGTGTTCAGTTATCAACCCAAGCCATAGCAATCCTCTGGCAGAGCAAGGTCACCAGGCTTGAATTCTTATAGGGTCTTAAAAGCAGGTAATAATTTTCCTCAGGCAGTGGCCATCAGGCTTTCTTTTACAACCCAAATGAGTGCTGATGATCAGTTAGTCAAGAAGAGAATTTATGTACTCAATCTACATTCCTAGAAGTAGTTAGGTAAGAAATTAAGAGTCTATTAGTAAGGGTGTAAGGAAGGATGGTCTCACACTAAATTACAAATATTTATTTATTAAAAATAAAGCTATCAGCCTGACCTAGGAGACGGGTGTTGTTTCATTTGGCCTTGGATGCTTGATAGGTATTTTAGATAAATACACTGTTAGGAGTTCTTGGAAGCATGCATAGCATTACAAGAAAATCACTGTATGAACCAGCTAATATATATATACAAAAGCTAAAATATCACCAAGACTTCTTAAGCCATGGCTTGACCTTTGGAGAAGTCCTCGACTTTTCCAAGTAGTAGTTTTTGTGATTGTAGCTGAATTCCATTATGTTTTCCTGCATCTTGCAGGAATTTTATGTGATAGTATTATGCTCATTACACAAACATGGGATCATAATTCTACTTGCCTTCATTTTTCACTTAGTCATATATTGTGGACTTTTCCATAGGTATAAATGTTTCTTGCTGCTTTGTCTTTTCAAGACAGCTGTGCAGGACTCTACCACCTCATTCCTTTGTTGTACCTGTTTCGTGAAAACCCAGAGACCACTAAGAAGCCAGTTTCTGATGCAAACACATAGGGTCCTTTTATTCTGGTTCAACCTGGGCCTCCACATGGCAGATGGAAGGAAATGTGGCAGCAGCCATGAGCCCAGATGTAGAGAATTTTTATAGGAAAAAAACCACAAGCCTGGAATTGGCAACTTGGGATAGGGTAGAAGGGATATGGTGCAAAGTGATTTCTTGAAACCATTGGTCTAGACTTTGGGCATGAAACCATTGGGTTAGACTCTTGGCAGGGAACCACAACCTGCTGAACAGGATTATCTGGACTGCTCAACAGAATTATCTAGATATCTTCAAGGGTCATAAACTGCAGATAGGATGTCTGCAGGAAGATACTACTCTGTATCTGTTCAGAGTTGTCATGGCACATTCCTGAGGTCCTTCCTGGAACTGAGAATAGCAGGTGGTCTGAGATGGTGACCCTTCCCCTAAGATGGAGCCTGTAAAATCAAGCCTAGACCTTCACATTCCCCCCTTCACAAGTACCAATGACAAGACTCAATCATAAGTCCTACCTGTTCAGAGGTTCAAGGGTACTGGGATCTAAAAAACATTAGCTAATGGATTTTTCTAGGGCAGTGACATCTGTATCTATTGACATTCTTAAGTCCCTGTAGTTCTGATCTTTGGGTACAATCAGATTATAATCTTATATAGTACCTCTTTGGTTCTTCATAAAGAAGGTCAAGTGTCTTATCTTATTGCAGAACCATTTCAGTTAATAAATTTATCAATTGACAACTCTGAAACTGTTTTCCTAGTATGTCAATGAGCATTTACTTGGCCATCTTGCCTTTATACCAGGGAGTTTTCTTTTGAGCCAAAATTTCAGCCTTTTCTGAACAGGGAACATGGGATGATGTATTCTCTTTTGGAACTGCTTCGAGTTGGCATTGGGGTGCTGTTCTCATGGTCCCAAAAAGGTTGAAAGGCTGGTCAAAGGCTGGGCAATGGGCATCTGTCAGAAGCATGTGGCTATTTGACCCTGTAGAGACAGGGAACAATCACGTTGGCTGGGCTGGTCCACGTCATCTTTTAGCAAGTCCAGAGCTCACAGTTGTCCAGAGCAGTATAGCCATCAACTGAAGCTTGGAGGTGACTGCCAGCCAAGTGGAAATCTGTTAAGACAAACTTAAACAAGAAATAGAAGTTAAAATTTATGAACTTAGTTGGAACCCTTAGGCCCATATCCTTAGTAATTGGGAAGAGCAGGAGTCCCAAGACTAGGAGAAAAAAAAAAATACCTTCCTTAGTTGGTATAAGCTGCACTTATCTGGGGTCCTTCCAACCTCTATGAAGTGGATCCAAGTTTTATGACTCTTTTATCCAAGTTTTTATGACTCCTCTGAGGCCTACATGAACTATCTTATAAAATGACATAAAAGCTTTAGATATATTAGTATTACCAATCTATACTGAAATCCATATTGTAGACAAAGCAGGTAATGGGTATCTGTAAAATAGCAGAAGTGGACTCATACCTTTGAGTTCCAACAAGAACTACAGATTTGGGTTAAAAGCTTGTGCATTTTCCTTTTGTCCAGAGAGCCAGGTATAAATTGGACAGAGATTTTGGCCTTGTGAGAAGCACTTCTAGGTTTATATGTAGATATATTTAGATGACATCTAAAATAAATCTTAAATGTTGAGTTTATGACTGAACAGTAAGTAGTCAGAACTCTATTAAATGTTAAGTTCTGAACTGTTATATCATAGAACAGGAGAACAATCTGAAACAATTTTCATCTTAAATCATTTTCTAAGATCCTCAAAGCTTAGAAGCTTTTATATCCTCAGACCTTTCTTAGGCCCATATTTGAACCTTTATGACTTATTTAAACTTTTATATCTTAGAACATTTTCTTTAAAATGAGCTAACAAGCTGGCTTTAGCCTTGAAGAAGGATCTGGTTGTATGATGCTGTCAAGCTGACAAAGTTATACCTAACCTAGACATCAGTACTATCAGAGATCTGAGAAGGATAAATTATTACTGAGTGCAGACCAAACAGCTTCCAATTCTATAAATAACAGGGACCAGTCCATACTCAGGTCTCCATAGCATTGGAGGCACAAGTATCAGGACAATATCACCTTCTTCCACCATCAGGCCTGTAAGGCAGATTTTTTTCTGTGGAATAGAGACATAGAAGATTGATCTTACTTTGTCCAGGCAAAAGGGTGCAATCAATTCCAGTGTCCTGCTGCTTGTCCACACTTTGAGCCAGGTCCTAGTGGTTGGTGTTGCATTGGGGCATCTTGCTCTGTGGTCAGTGTTGCCATGATCCAGGAGGAGATGTTGTGGTGCCTCATTCATAATCTTCTTTGGAGACTTTGGGTCACTGCTCAATCTGGAAGTATGTTTGAGCTTTTAGATCAACATTTTGAATGCCATATTCTGCAAATCTCTGAAGTATGAGGGCTTTCAGGTATATCTGAATAGACCAACTTTGTTTCTAGTTACTTATTTCAAGCTCAACCCTGAAAACATATGCAAGGGACTGAGTAAAGCTTATTCCTGTAATATCACATCAGTACTTACCCTGACTACAATTAAAAAACTTGATTATTTATGGCTATTTACTTATGTTCTCTAACAGTCTACAATAAGTAGCCTTAAAAACAATGATTTTTAAATTGATGCTCTTCTAGTATCAAATATGGGTTCAGTAAAGAAAACAAAACAAAATATCAATATAAAACACATATATGAATCAGTTTATCCAAATAGTTTGAGCTTAACAAACTAACAAATACAAGGAAGCTAGACAACATTCTTAAGCCTGAATATGCCTTGGGTAAGGAGAAACATTCTCCAAGTCACTGCTTCTCAGCTTTCTCAATGCTATTTCACAACTGCAGTTCTGCCATGGTTATGAATCTCAATGTAAACATCTGACATGCAGGTAGTCCTAGGCTACCCCTGTAAAAAAATTTTTTTTCAACTCCCAAAGGGTCAAGATTCATAGAGTCAGAAGCTATTTCAAGCCCTTTGCCAGACTGCTTAGGTCATTGTCTTGCTGCATCACAAGAAATGAACATCCCAGTTTCTGGTTAGTATTTGTTGCTTATGGCTGGGACCCTAATTTTTAGCCTTTTATGTTTTTAAGTCCAAATGTTAACAATATAGAGCATTTTATAAACTGAAAATGTCCTATAGCCTTATAAACTTAAATGTTTTAAAAGCTGGTCTTCTCAAATGTCTTTCTTCAATATCAACAATAAAGTACTTTCTTTTACTTTAAGGGGGAGAAAACATGGCATCACCACAATCTGTAAAAAGTAAAACTAAGCTCCAAAGTGCAAATGATCCCAAAGTTCAGTATCTGAGATTTATCCATAATTCTTTTGGCTCCTTTACTTAGATGCTTGGATGATTTTTTTTTACCCTACCCTTGGCAGCACATACATAGCCTGCCTGCTCCACTTTATTGTGGCTGGTGCTTCTGGTGATCATCACCTGGCACTGGCATTTCTAAAACTGCTAAAGTCATATATAAAACATATATATGAATCAGTTTATCCACATAGTTTGAGCATAACAAACTTAGCAAATACAAGGATTGCACCATTGCAACTAGACTCTTTTAGGAAGTCTAGCCCTGCCATACCTTTGCAACCCTCAGCTGTTCCCTATGATCCTTTCTTGTCTTAAAACCATTATCATTTTATTACATGGGTAAATCTTAAGTTACAAAGTTTAGCTGCCAAAGCAAGATAAATTCTTGTGTACAAAAATACTGAGGTGCAACTTTAATATTTATGAAATACCTTATTTATTAAACACATGTAGCCATCTATTTAAATTCTCTAGAAACTTGCTGTTGGACATTTGGTAAAGACATAAATACTTAGGTGTAAATCTCTAAGTTACCTTTTGTTAACATGAATGGATCTTTATAACCTTAGTAAAAGATGGCTGCCAGCCATGTGACTGCCCATGAGGTCATCAGCCAAGATGGAGGAAAGCCATGTGGTTGCTGTTTAAAGCATGTTTTCCTAAACAATAATTACTTGCACACATATGCACAGTTGGATCCAAGTTACATACACATACATACAGTTAAAGCTTGCTTGCATTTACACATATAGTTAAATCCAAGTCACATACATGTACACACACACACACACACACACACACACAAACACACATATATCCATCTTTAACATAAACAGTTTGCAGTAAAGAATCATCAGCTAATCTTCAAATGAAAACCAACCAGAATTAACTTTCAAATTCAGTATTTGCAGGTATTAAAAAACACAACAAACTTAGTTCACATCACACCCCCTCTGACCTTCTACAACCTTCCATGTACCCTCAGTTTATTCCTTTGATCCCTCAGACATTTACTTTATTCAAAATCTGCTTCTCCTTTCCTTTGTTAAACATAGAAACTCTTACCAAAGTCTTTCTTGTGATTTCTCTCATTAGTCTAGAATATATTGTAAAGCAACAATATTTTAAACAAGAACATAAATACATGCATACACCATAACAAGAATAACTCTAAATTTGCATCAGCACTGTACCATAGACAAGAAACTGAAGGCTAGCCTTATAACAGAGCCCAGGTAGCTTAGCAACCATAGGCAGTGACATTCCATTCCACTCTTGGAGCTAAATGTTTTTCAGTATTAGCCCCAGGGCAGGTTTTTGGAGCCCTACCCCTTAGCATGGGAGAGGAAGAGGACTGGGAAGGTACACACCATAGGGACAGAAGATTAGTGTTAACCTCAGATTTTCAAGTACAGGAGAGTAGCAGAATGGAAGAGACTCCCTGTCCCCAGCCGGGCCACAGACCTGTAGGCCACTCCTCAGCTATGACCCTAGAGGGGCAGTTAGTTCTCTACCAGCCCCTGCCCAGCTTAGGCACACTTTGAGCTCCTCCAGGCCCCTGCTGGCTCCCACCAGCTCTGGCCCACGGCTCTCCATATGGGGGCCTAGACAGAACCTGCCAGCCATGTCAGGGCCCTGCAGTGCTCAAGGTCCATCCTAGTGTCCAGCCTGGTCCCCACACAGCCCCTGGGCTGATCTGGCTGCCACCCGCACTATAATGCAAAACTTCCACCCCATGGCTCCCTGAGCAAGCAGTGGTCTGGCCCGAACCCGCCACATCTGGGCCCTGGGGTGCTCACAGCCCACCTAGCCCACTCAGAGGTGTCGAGGTGTCCCTGCAGTAACCCCTGGGCTGTGCAGCCTCTGCCTGCCAGACTCTTTGCAGTGTGTTCCCCGCCTGCTGCCTGCTGCCCGCACTGTGGTCAGAGAGCAAGGAAGCAATGGGGGAGTTCTGTTAGTCTGTCCCAGTTCAACCAAAAGAACCTCTGTCCCTTTTGCTGGCCATCCGGCCCAGGAGTCATAATGCACACACAAGGCCGGGCATAAAGCAAGTATCCATGTGGCCACACTTCTCACACATTTACACATTCATATAGGTAGGACACTCCAACAGAAATGCAAACAAAACTTTTTACAACATAAGACAACAAAACAGCTTTTCTGTACCTGGAGACCAAACTAAAAAGACTCCAGCCTCATGCTGGTCCATGGGAGCAACCCATGTCATCTATACTACAGATGTGGGGTTCTCCACCTCCACTAAATCCAGTAATGGTGTCTGAAACGTCTTTCAGCCCCTTGTGATCACAGTCTGTGGTACGTCCACCCATTTACCATTCCTGATCACAATCACAGACCTAGGCATGCCACAGAGATGAAACTGAACACAGACAGACAGACACTTCGAGACATGCTTACTGGTCAGTCAGGAACCCTCCAGTCTAGAGTCCCATTGAGTCATGGGGGTTCCCGGCCAATGCACCAAAAATGTTGTACCTGTTTCACAAAACCCCCAGAGAACACCAAGGAGCTGGTTTCTGATGCAAACACATAAGGGTCCTTTCATTCAGGTTCAACCTGGACCACCACATGGCAGATGGAAGGAAATGTGGCAGCAGCCATGAGCCCAGGTGTAGAGAGTTTTTATAGGGAAAAACCACAAGCTAGGAATTGACAACTTGGGATTGGGTAGAAGAGATAAGGTGCAAGGTGATTTTTTGAGACTATTGGTCTAGACTTTGGGCCCAAAACCACATTTGAAACCATTGGATTAGACTTTTGTCAGGGAACCACAACCTGCTGAACAGGATTACCTGGACTGCTCAGCAGGATTATCTAGATATCTTCGAGGGCCATAAACTGCTCTGTATCCATTCAGAGTTGTCATGGCACATTCCTAAGGTCCTTCCTAGAACTGAGTACAGCAGGTGGTCTGAGATGGTAAAATCAAGTCTAGACCTTCACACCATCCTGAGAGGAATAAAGGAAAATGTCTGGAGAAAACTGCAATCACTTTTTTGTAGTTACTTTTTGTTTTACTCTTTGGGAGTCTGCCACCCAGCTACCAAATAAATACACAGAGACTTGTTCTTACTTATGGATGCTTAATAACAACCTTAGCTTTGCTTGTTTCTAGCCAGATTTTCTTAACTTAAATTGCTGCTGGGGACCAGCCTCAGCAGTTTCGGGGGTCTCGAAGGGCAGGGATGTCTGGCAGGTGCAAGAAAAGACTGGGACACAGGAGTTGGTGCAAGCTGAAGAGTCTTGTCAGATCTGGAGATGTGCGTTTTCTCCTCCTGCTTCTCCTGATCTGACTCAACCCCAGTCTTTTATTGTAATGATACAAGGAAACAGGGGCTGAGAAAACTCAACAGGCGATTGGGTTCTTCACAATAGTTTCAAAAGTTCTTTTTGTAAATCAGCAAAGTGTACCCCGTGCCCCTTGACTGCACATCGAAGTTCCCAGGAAGAAAGCCAAAGCATACCAGCTTATTCTTTGGCAGGTTAATAATTATCAGAACATCTGAGCTAATCACCCCAGAGGCCATCTACTTGCAGTTTCTCAGAAAGCACAGAAGCACAAGCAATGGTTTAAGGGACCAGACTGCCAGCTTCCTCTCAGCTGATGAAGTCCTTCTTCATCTCTCTGTAATTAGTCAGGTTGTCTTCTAACTAGTTCTGGACAACTCTTGTCTTCTATCCTATCTGTATGTCACTCCATCTGCAGCTTTCTGCCACCAGCCTTCTGGGTTTTTCCATGACCTGCATAGCAGCTTTAACTCTTGCCGTTGTCACAATCTCAATATCATTTCTAATGTCATGGGAACCACTGCAGGAGAGAGAAAGAAAATCATAAAGAGCAAATAGAGTAGGAGGATTATAAGAACTAGTAATAGTTGGGTGGGTGAGAACATGACATGTATACTCCATAAGGTCTGCCCTTAGGACACAAGGGTTGTTTTCTCCCTGGCTCACAGAAGGCAGGCTTAGTAGAATATCTGGTGGGACAGGCCTGGAGGGATTGATGTCCTCATTCTCGGGTACCTCCAGCACAGATTCCACTGGCTTTTCATATGCCGCCTCCAGCAAATTACCTCATCTGTCTTTTGCCTCTGGGCTTTCACCTTTCTCTATTCTATAGACTTTTCTTTCCTTCTTACTCTGTGGCTGGCTGTATGGCTGGGTGGCTGGCCCCTGGTGTCCTCCTCTACTTCTCCCTTTCTCCTCCTCACTCTTCCTTCTTTTTATTTATTTATTTTTTGGTTTTTCGAGACAAGGTTTCTCTGTGTAGCTTTGCGCCTTTCCTGGAACTCGCTTTGGAGACCAGGCTGGCCTCGAACTCACAGAGATCCGCCTGCCTCTGCCTCCCGAGTGCTGGGATTAAAGGCGTGCGCCACCACCGCCCGGCCTCACTCTTCCTTCTTATCCTATTTTTTCTCTCTGCCTGGAAGCCCTGCCTATCCTTTCTCCTGCCTTGCTATTTGCTGTTCAGCTTTTTATTAGACCATCAGGTGTTTTAGACAGGCAAAGTAACACAGCTTCACAGAGTTAAACAAATGCAACATAAAAGAATGCAACACATCTTTGCATCATTAAATAAATATTCCACTGTATAAAAAATTGCAATACATCTTAAACTAACATTCTGCAATACTTTTTATTTCAGTGGTTCAATCTAAAATGTGATTTGTAACAGGTTCAAAGCAGAGCAGACCAAGAAATACTGTGAAAATTGAAAAATTAAGGAATGGGAAACATCTGAAGGTTGGATGGTGTGTTAGATGCTGTGTAGAATCTGTGTTAAAAGTATGTATCCTGTGGCTGCTGTGTGGATCCTGTGTTGAAGGCAGACATCCTATGTGAACTCTGTTAGATGCTGAGTGAATCCTGGGGTGTAAGCATGCATCCTATGTGACTTCCCCACGAATGCTGGGGAATTCTGCAGATGTTGTGTGGATTCCATGGGTGCTGTGTGAATCTTGCAGATGTTGTGTGGGTTCCATGGGTGCTGTGTGAATCTTGCAGATGTTGTGTGGATTCCATGGGTGCTGTGTGAATCTTGCAGATGTTGTGTGGATTCCATGGGTTCTGTGCATATTCTGGAACTGTGTGGGTTCCATGGGTGCTGGGTAAATTCTGCAGTCATTTACTCAACAAAGGGAAGAAAACAATGACATGGCAACACGAAGAACTTGCTGTTACCTTGCCCTGTCCTAGCTGGAGCTAGGAGTGTATAAACACTAAAAATACATCAAATTTGTTATTTAAATGAATATAGTGGAATCATTAGAGTCCAGGAATTATGGAAGGTCTTTTGTATCCAGACACACTGTGCATTAACTTTGTGAGGAATAATCTTCACAGTGGAACTGAATACAGGAAGCCCTCTCAGTTCGCCTTTAGTGGACAGCTGCTCAGTTTCACTGATATTACCATTTTTTTAAAACATCAATAACCGCTATGTCTACCTCCCTTCAGAAAAGTCTTGACTCTTTGAATGACTTTTATTACTTGCAGCTGGCATCAGTGGTGTTGGAAACAGCAAAATACCCCAGGTTTAAAGTGATGGTCTTTGTGGAAACCAGCAGAGCTGCATATCCATGGCTGGCCTTTTTTATGTGTCATGAGGGAAACAACATACTATTTCCTAGAGCCACCAGTTCCAAGATCCTTCCATTGGTTTTAACCTTATGAAAGAATCAGTTTAACATCAAGAGTATTGTTGTGACATTGAAAAATAGTTTGTTCTTTATGTCAAATTAAGGCCAAAATAAGCAGAGGAAATGGGAGTCTCAGGGACCTGTGTATGCTGCACAAATACAAAACCTTCCTTCATCCAGTGTCCAAATAAACACGGATGTGGAAAGAAAGCATCTTGTGATATACTGTATGGGATTGGCCCCAATATATTTTTTCTGGAAACTTAGGCACCCACAGCACATGCATGTAGGCACACACACACACACACACACACACACACACACACACACACACACGAACACATGCATGCACACAGAATTTGATATTTACATGAAGTCTAAACTATGTCTCCCAACTCTTTGCTTTCTAACACATACTGCAGAGAAATACGAGCAAACTGTTTCCCATGCTGGAGGCCCTGGAGCTGTCTGCTCCTTCACGGAGTGACTCCACACTGCTAGGGATTAGTGTCTTCCCTTGTGTTTTCTTTCTTGTCCGTGAAAATGTTATTTGTGCATCATTAGCAGCCAGTGCTTCCTGTGTCCTGTAAATTGACATTTTTAATCCATTATGAATTGAGGAACCACAAAAACAAGCTTTTTGAACTGGCTCCAAAGGACACGTCTGTCTGCTTGATGACCTCAGTAAACTGTAGTGTTTACTGCCAGGATTTGGGTCAGCTGTTGTGGAGGCTCAGTTTCTCTTTACTGAGGGCTCTCCTCCTCCTCCTCCTCCTCCTCCTCCTCCTCCTCCTCCTCCTCCTCCTCCTCCTCCTCCTCCTTCTCTCTCTCTCTCTCTCTCTCTCTCTCTCTCTCTCTCTCTCTCTCTCTCTCTCTCTCTCTCTCTCTCACACACACACACACACACACTGGCAGCTGTTGGATAAATGCCAGAGTGTAACATGAATCTTAAAGGGTCTTATTAATAAAAACAAACCTGGAGCCAGGTATTGGGGTGAATGCTGACATATCAGAGAAATAAAACAAGTCACAGCTAACCTCACCTTGCCAATTCCTAATCTGATCTTGTTTCCTCAAACTGGAAGCCTCTGTGTCCTCATCCGAATGGATCTCAGCTGAACTGCTGCTATAAGCTAGATGCTTAAAAAAGCTCTTGTTCCTGGTCCTCGCACCTTTTATACCTTTTTGCTTCCTGCCATCACTTCCTGGGATTAAAGGCATGTGTCACCATGCCTAGCTGTTTCCATTGTGGCCTTGAAATCACAGAGATCCAGACAGATCTCTGCCTCCGGAATGCTAGGATTAAAAGCGTGTGCTACCACTGCCTAAACCTATGTTTAATATAGTGACTGTTCTGTTCTCTGACCCCCAGATAAGTTTATTGGGGTGCACAATATATCAACTACACCAGAGGGAGCCAGTCTGCTTTGACATGCAGTGTCTTCCCTTTCCCAGAACTAAGTCCTTGTAGAGAACATCTACATTCTATGCTTCTCCCTTCAACACATTAAACTAGGGCCCTGCCAGATGATTCTGGTGAAATCTGCAGACAGAAGTAAGTGAAGGCATTAAAGACTCAGCAAGGAGAGCTGACCCTGGCCACTCCCTGGCATGGCAGGAGGCTCAGGTTCCTTGAGGTTCCTTGGTTTGTTACAGAAAGAGAAGATAAGTGAGAATGGGGAGGACCAAGAATGCATCCAGGATAAGTGTCCACATTGTGTTCCAAGGAATGCTGGGTTCAGAAGGTGCCTTCATGGACCACTCCGTGGCAAGAGCAAGAGCCTCACAGGGGCCTCCACACACCCCTCAGCCACTTCGCCAGAGTCACTCCCTTTTCCTCTGTGCACCACTCATGATGGGCTATTAATTATGGTTTCAACAGGGGTTTTAAAGAGAGTAACATTTCAAAGTCATTAATTATGAAGCAGATTCAGCAAAAACCATCAACTGTTTACAGCCAGGCAATAAATGAGTTTGGTAGCATTACTTAAAAATTTTAAAACGCGCCGTCATCATGTGTCTATTTGATACCAATATTGAGTCAGGATTTAAGTTCTTGAGCCTGTTGAGGGGGCTCCTATTCTATGGAATGAAATGAAAGTGAAAATTGAGGAAAGAAAAGTGGATTGAACCAAACAGCATAAAAAAGACTCAAAGGCTAGAGAAACAGCTCGCAGGTTAAGAGTGCTTCCTGCCCTTGCAGAAGACCCAAGTACATTCAATTCACACTGTGTGGCTGACAGCCACCCAACACTCCACCTACAGTGGCTCTGACACCCTCTTCTGGTTTCTGTGGGCACTGTGCTCACACACCCACACATACACACATACATATATAAAAATGAAATAAATCTTGTTTATAAAAATGGAAATTTGAATAGGTAATGGTGGTCAAAGGCCTTAAGATGAAAAACATATTCACTGAACCTGAGACCCAGGACAGAGCAGACAAAAGAAAAGGTAAGGTAAACTGCCAGTGGTGATCCAACATCTGTACAATGAGATGTTCCGTGAGTCAACTCGGCTTCTAGGCAGCATCTTCAACCTTTCCAGCTGCCTGCTCACAAGGAAAGAAGTGTGACCAGACATGTCACTGATGGAAGAATCTTCCCTTAGCAAGACTGTGAAATTTTCCCCACTCCCCAAAACCTCTTTGTACTAAACACACACACACACACACACACACACACACACACACACACACACACAACCAGTGGGTCAATACCAGTGAGTTTTTAGAAAATACAACTGTCATGGATTATGAAAAGCTGACAGTGTAAACACAAGCTGAGCCTACAGTGGGCTTCCTGCATGCACACTCTCACCTGGCTCTCAGATACAGAGACTGTCTAGACAGGGTGAAGTTGATGTTCAAAGGGCAAGAAACAATAGAAATTCCAGGAATCATGTGGGATGTTTTAGATATTGTGGTATAAGGGGAAAGGCAGATCAAGAAATATAGAAAATTATATCAGCCAAAATATTTCATTTTCCTAACAAGTCCAGAGCAGTGCTTTTTCTATATGTAATTGTATAAAGATGTTCTTACCCTTCATTTTGTCTATTACTAGATGTTGCATCTGTGCTGAAAGCTAAGTCAAGAAGGATTAATAAGTCATCCTTTAAACATTCATCTTCTCAGTTGGGCTTGGTGGCACACACTAGAATCCCAGCATTTGAGAACCTGAGGCAGGAGGATCCCTGAAAGTTTGAGAGAATCCTGGGCTATGTATTAAGACTGTCTCACAAATATCAATAATAGAAAGGCTAACTGTAGGTAAGTAAGAGAGTAAATGTGATCAAAGAACCTTAGATACATGGATGTCATAATGAAACACAATATTTCACACAATTACTATATAACAAAAAATTTAAAGAGATATTAAAAAAGCCAAAATCTCTCTTATTTTAAATAACTATATAATATTTATCCATCATTTTGATTCTTGTATTTCATTTAGATCATTTTGAGAGTGAAATACAAGGAATAAACAAAACTCAAATCACCTCATTGTAGCTTAGAGCATTTTCATGAACCCCTTGGACCCTTGTAAATGAATCATAAGCAGGCTTTCTCCCTTTCTTGTGTGAATAGCATGTGTTTTACCTCCCCTGGTTTTCTGTACTTGAGTTGGCTATTGAATTGACCAGTTTCCTACACATTGGTCATTTATATCCCAGTTAGACTTTTGCCTAATCTTGGGAGGCAGAGGTAACCACATCTATGAGTTCCAAGCTGGCCTGGTCTACATAGTGAATTCCAGGACAGCCAGGGCTACAGGGCTACACAGAGAAACCATGTCTCAAAAAGAAGAAGGAGGAGGAAGAGGAGGAGGTGGAGGAGGAGGAGGAGGAGAGAAGAAGAAGAAGAAGAAGAAGAAGAAGAAGAAGAAGAAGAAGAAGAAGAAGAAGAAGAAGAAGAAGAAGAGAAGGAAGGAAGGAAGGAAGGAAGGAAGGAAGGAAGGAAGGAAGGAAGGAAGGAAGGAAGAAGGCTGAGCATGATATGGGGAGCAAGCTACACTCCTCAATGGCCTCCAACTGAGTTCCCACCTCCAAGTTCCTGCCTTAAGCTCATTCCTCTCCTTATGATGGACTACAACTGTAAAAGGAAATAAACCCTTTCTTCCCCAAATTGCTTTGGTCATGGTGTTTTAAAACAATAGTAACCCTAATTAAGACAGCGAAGAATGTGGTCCCCAAACCAGTACTCATGACACACACAATACAGCACACACATATTGTCTGGAGAGAATAGAGGTCAATATTTTGTACTATATTTATTTCATGATAATTCCACAGAAGTAACTTCCAACAAAAGCTATTTTTATAAAATAATAATCAGGGCATAAAATTATAATGTTGGTGACCAAGAAGGATAGAAACTAGAGTGAAAGGAAAGTTTCAGTAACTTATTATGTATCCCTAGTTTTCCAATAACCAGTAGGGGCAAAAAGCTGGCTCCCGACAGCAAGCTCAGTGTCAAGCCTAAGACACAAAGTCCCACCCTAAGGAGCTTTTGGCAATTGATAGCTACTTGGAAAATCAGTTTTATTTTAGGGTGCGGTGCCTGGTGGGTTGAGCACCCTCCAGTGAAGGTCACATATCTAAGAGGATATGGGCAATACAAATTTAACTTAACTTTTTAAAAGAAAAATGAAAAATAAATAAAATATCAAGATGTGATGGTGTACACTTTAATCCCAGAACTCAGGAAGGAGATGCATATGAACTCTTTGAGTTCAAAGCCAGCTGAGTCTATGTAACCATTTTCAGGCCGAAAGAGTTACATAGTGAGACTTCATGTCAAAAAAAAATAATTAATAAATAAATAAATAAATAAATAAAAATGAATAAAATACAAGCTTTCTTAAAAAACAAGCAAACAAAAATGTTAATTAGAAAGAGAAGCTATCTTTCCAGAATAACAATCCATCAAGGATTCTGCTTCATGAGATTAAGAAGGTGAGTCATAACCACTGAGAAAATGGAGGCAGCACATTGGAAGTGTTTCAACACAAACCACAGTAGAAATATTACCAGGCAGAGGTAGGGGTCCTGCTAATATTGGGTGGCTTGAAGTGAGCCAGGAGCCACCACTCTTCATCTTGGGACAGTGAGAAGAACAGTAATCTAGGAGACTACATGAGCTTGTGTCTGTAAGTGGAAGTTTCTCTCCCACCTGGCTGTTCCCAGATACCCAGTAATCACTTCTTAAATAAGCCTCTTGACTCGGAGGCTTAATATTACTTATAAATGCTCAGCCAGTAGCTCAGGCTTATTACTAACTAGATCTTACATTTAAACTAACCCATACTTCTTATCTATGTTTAGCCATATGGTACCTTTTCTCAATACAGCATTCTTATTTTCCTTCCTCTATGTCTGGCTGGCGACTCTTTACTCTGTTGTTCCTCTTTCCAAAACTCTCCTAATCTGGTCACTCCACCTATACTTCCTGCCTGGCTAGTGGCCAATCAGTGTTTTTTTTAAACCAATTAGAGTGACAAATCTTTCCAGTGAACAAGAGCATTACCCCACAGCATTTCCCCTTTTTTGTCTAATTAAAATGGAAGGTTTTAACCTTATTGTAGTAAAACAAAAACAGTTATTAAGTAAGAATTACAGTAACAATATCCAATCCATTTGCATTTGACAAAATTAGAGAAAATAATTATCTATCTTATCTTGTTGAGTCTAAACATTTGTATCTAATTTACTTTCTATTATAACTAAGGAAAACTATAATTATAACTATTTAGTCTTCAACTCCACCAAAGACCCCAGAAGGATGTAATGCTACCTAATGACAGGGATATCAGGCTGCCTGGACAGTCACTCAGATTTCCTCTGCAATATTGGGGCATTTATCTTCAGCCTACAGGCCTAGCATATCTGACACACTTATCTGTGAAGCAGGATTTTTGAAAAACTATCCTACCTTGTCTTGACAAAGTTCTGCAGTCACTTTCTTTTGTGTCCTGCTTTATCAATTTGTACAACTTACAGTCAAGGCAAAAGCACTTTCCTTGCCCACATGACTAGCTTTTTGCCATAAAGGAAACAGACTCCATATGGAGTTTCTTCAATGCCCATCATCTTCTTTGAAGTAATTGGGCTACCAGGAGCAGATGTATCTCACTATCGAGAAACATCTAAAACATTTTAATTGCCATATTCTGTAGGTCTTTGAAGTGTTTGAAGATTGCCTATCTATGTGAAGTATATCTCTGTATTATCCCTAAAGGTATACCTAACATGACAATTACTGATAGGGATGTTGTTCTGTATGTAATGAATATGTGCTGCTCTGATTGGTTGATAAATAAAGCTGTTTGGCCAATGGTGAGGCAAAATAAGGTTAGGTGGGACATTCTAACTAGAGAGACAGGAAGAAGGCAGAGAAAGATGCCAGCCACATGTAATGGGACTCAGGTAAAGCCACAGAAAATGTGGCAAAACATAGACTAATAGAAATGGGTTAATCTAAGTTATAAAGGCTAGCCAGCAGGAAGCCTGCCATGCCCATAGTTTAAAAATAATATAAGCTTCTGTGTGTTTACTTGGGTCTGAGTGGCTGCAGACTGGGTAGGACACAGAAAAACTTTCAGCTGCAGATGACTATTAATCTGTATTTCTTAATTATATATTACATTTTTTAATGAGCTGCATAAGCATAATACCCTAAACAAGAGTAGCAATGTACATACAGTATAACAAAATTAACTGTAAATTTGTATCAATAAACTAAAATCCATACTGATGTAAAATATGTAGGAATAACAGTTGTTCTTTAGATTAAAGTAGGTTTAATAATCCACCTTTCCCCCCATCATTTTTGTAGTATATCCCTCTTTCTTCTTTTAGAAAGAGATTGACTATGACCAATAAGAATTTGTAACCAAAGCCCCTAAACAAAGACAAACATCCATAATTGTAGCTAGAGTTTTCCTGCCTTGCCCACAGTCAGGACAAATCTTTGTCACCCACCAGTCCCACAGCTGCTCAGACCCAACCAAGTAAACACAGAGACTTATATTGCTTACAAACTATATGGCCATGGCAGGCTTCTTGCTAACTGTTCTTATAGCTTAAATTAATCCATTTCCATAAATCTATACCTTGCCACGTGGATTGTGGCTTACCAGCGTCTTCACATGCTGCTTGTCCTGGCGGTAGCTGGCAGTGTCTCTCTTCCTTCTTCCTGTTTCCCCAATTCTCCTCTCTCTTTGTCCCGCCTATACTTCCTGCCTGGTCACTGGCCATCAGTGTTTTATTTATATAGAGTGATATCCACAGCACATAATCCACTTTGTAGGAATGTGGGTGTAGTTTTCAAGGCACTTCCTGCTGATTAGAGTGCTGTTACTCTTATGGGGACCCTGAGAAAATTTAGGATTATGGTCAAGTCCTGACTGGAGTAGTCTGTGAGGCTGGATCATCTCAGCCAGCAGCCTTGAAGCTGTACTGGATGCAGAACTCAGAGGAAACTACAACAGAGGAGCTCTGAAACATTGGATCATCTAGAGCATCTGTTCCCATTGGAGATTTTTTGTCTTCCTCAACTAAATCTGATATTTCTTAACACAGAATGAATCCATGTCTCATAACAGAGGCACATTTACCACCAGCTCTGAAAGCCACGTTTATCTCTCCAACTCTGAGAAGTTTTTGGGTCCATGATGCCACCAAGTACTGTGCCACCCACTGCTCATGAACTCCATTTAAGTGTTTGGTAGCAGGGCCTCTTAAAACAACCACATGGTTTTTGCCACTAATGCTGAATCAGGAAGCCATCTCTTAAAGGAGTCCCACCTCTGCTTGCTGCCAGCAAACAGAGCCTACCAGAGAAAAGATGGTTACCAAGAAGTCACATTTGACTCTGTTTTTGTGTGTTTAGAATCCTTTTTTTCAAGCTTTCTCAGATTTCATGTGGAGATTCTTGCCATACGTTTGGGTACCACATATAGATGGAAGTTTTCCTGTATCTCACAGCAGTTTAGTCTCAAACAAACACACAGAGACTTATATTAACTGTAGACTGTTTGGTCTACAGCTCAAGTTTATTGCTAGATAGTTCTTACATCTTAAATTAGCCCATTTCTATTCATCTATATTTTGCCATGCGGTGTGCTGGCATCTTGCTTCTTGGGCGGTTTGACAGTGTCTGTATTGACTCTGCCTTTCTTCTTCCTGTCTCTCTCTTGGATTTCCTACTTGGCTATAACCTGTCTTACCATAGGTCAAAGCAGCTTCTTTATTTACCAATGGTAGCAACACATATTCACAGCATACAGAAAGACCATCCCACAGCATAAGTCAAAATATTTTTGCTAAGTCCAGGCAGTCCATGGAGCTAAGAAACCTGAGTGGTCAACTAGAAGAGCTTTGGTGGAGCCCACTGAATTTACAGAGAAAGCCAAGAGCTAAGTAGCCCTGGGAGAAAGCCACATGACCGGGTAAATAAAAAAATATTTGAGTCTCATAGAGATTATTACCAAAACCAGTTTCTTCTCTCAAGGTAGTTGTATAGCTTGGCTTCATTTTCCATTAAGATATGGTCAGTGACTTTGTTATAAAAAGAAATGAGAAGGGATTTAATAGACTATTAAGGCCGAAATGGTAAAAAAAAAAAAAAAAAAAAAAAAAAACATGTTGTCATCTCTCTTTTTGAAAGGTAAGTCTCCAGGGTCCTCAAGAGCAGAAGAACCATAAGGTAGAAAAAGCATATGAGAAGACATTCAACCATCCATACATATATATGAATGGACCCTGATGTGTGTAGGAGAATGAAGTTGTACTATTTTAAGCCACTGACATTTGGAGTCTCATCTATTACAGCACACAGGACCTTGGTAGACTGAGCCAATGGTGATGCATAGCCATTGACCAGGAGAAACAGCAGACTTAGAAACATGGACAGATAAGACATCTGGGTTTGAGTTGTTAGAGGGAGAAGTATGCCAGGACATGACAATGACTGGAAGGGGACATCCTTGCTTGTGGGACACACATGATAGCTGTTCTGAATGAACTGTAGTTTGACCAGACTTAGGCATTAGGAAAAGACAAGCACAAGATGTTGTCCAGAAGAACTCAAAATTGCTTAGGTGTTTTCAAACTAAAGCTTGAGTTAAAAGATCTTTCCTTATCATAGATTCAAGGCCTGCTAAAGATTTCAGTATGTAAAAATTCATAATTATATGTGTGATGGGCAAGAAGTCATAGACTAGTTTACAATCTGGTTCTGAGCCTGAAGAGTGACTTTGTAGCATTCTCTGAAACACGTATTTCTGTTGTCGTGGCTGAGAGCTGAGGGTGACTGGCTTCTCCAGGGGAGACCTGGAGTTGCTGCAGTCCTCCTGTGGTGCACGTTGCATGTCCCATTGAAAGCATCATATAAAATATCAAACCAGAATACAACAGAATTCAGAAAGCCAGCTTTAGAATGTCTGTGATAAAAATTTGCCTTCTAATTTTAATCAAAACTAAAGAGCTAATTTTACAGCTGCTTTGACTTTGACACAAGCCTTTTTTTTTTTTTTTTTTTAGTATATGTGATTTTTCAAGATCTCATTTTCTCTGTGGTAAAATCATAGGGGAGAAGGCAAGCTTCCCAGTAAAGTGTGTATTAATTAAGGAAAGACCCAGGACACTTGGCTTATATTTACAAAATTGCACACCACTGAAAAATTGAGATTTATCAAGGACAAAAGTCATTGAACAAATCAATAATCACCATGTTTTTTTTAAAAAATGTTCTCAGCTCTGCTTGAGTATTCTATTCTCACGGCAAGAGTCACAGTCGTTTGTTTATTGGTGAGCCCATGACGAGCAGGAACAAAACAAAAGCTATTGTACCAACAGGAGTCAGAGAGGTTCCTGACTGGCATGAGCAGCACAGACTATGAAGCAGTTGGGAGGATGTGTCTGGCAGGTGGGCATAGACGATAGAAGATCCCAAACGTTACCCAGCCAGCACTCAGCTGTGCTCTCTTGAATACCCTCTTGTTCTGAAAACCCTTTTGTTAATCCCAAGAGGGAAACTTTAATTTTTTTTCCCTCATAGCATTTTATCTTCATTTTCAGTTGCATAAAAATTAATATGTACCCTGATAATCCTGGGATGAGCAAACACTTAAATACTACAGTGGACTTTATATACATTTACATCCTTTTGCAGACACACTGTATGCATGCATGGTCATGTAGATTGACAGGTAACCAGTAATAGTCCACTATCCTGCTCTAACTTCAGAAGAGATCTTCAGACTTAATTAATTTTTATTTCAGCTATGTGGACACTAGAAAACTTAGTTAACATTTAACTGTAGTCGTTGAATGTGTGCTTAAGATACGATCTTCATTCTTCTTTCCTTAGAATTTTCAAATCCATCCTTTTGTAAAAATCAACCACTGGCTACCTGTGCTTTGATAGGTTATTGATAAAGTCAGTTGTTCAGACAATATTGACATGTTTTAAACATTCCTGTAAGATAATTGTCCCTTGTGTCACCTAATATACTTCATATTTTCATCTAAATGATAAACCACTGTCATGCTTAGTTTGAAAGTATCCCAAAGATGAGCAGTACTCAACAGTGGTACAGATTATGTGACATTACTTCTTCATTTTCAGCATCAACAAATATGGATGTGGGAGCTAAACATATATGTAAGCAGGCTTACTGAATAAAGGAAAGAAGAGGATTTCTAAAGAATTAGATCATGGCCTTTTAATAAAATATAAATAAATATTAATAAAATACAAATTAGTAATAAAATGCATAACCAAGTAGGTTTACTAAATAAAGGAAAGAAAAGAGAAAGCCAAGAAAAAAGGTATGGACTTCTGAGGAATTAATCATGGCTTTTTTATAAAATACCTTTGAAACTTAAGACAACCCTGAAAACCAATGTATTTATTCAAAACAAATATAGTAACTGTAATTAGAGCTGGAAAGATTGTCACACACACACACACACACACACACACACACACACACACACACACACACACACGAATTAGAGCTGGAAAGACGGCCATACACATATGCACACGCACACACACGCACACTAGAATTAGAGCTGAAAAGATGGACACACACAATGTGAATTGCGAAGCATGGCCATCTAGGCAATGAGTCAAAGAGAACTATGTAAGAATGTTAGGCCCACTCTATAAATGTTTGATTAATTTAAAGGAGTAATGAAACTAGGCAGGAACTTTGCAAATTCTGACCAGAGGCGCAGTAGGATAACTCACAGTGGACTTGGGGAAAATTTGACTGAGTTTTAAAGCAAGAGAACTGGTCTATGGATGGCTACGGGATGACACGTTTGGGGTCTGTAAGTACATGAATAGATTTGGTATAAATGAAAAGTACCTCCTCGTTGCTTTGAATTATTTCCCCCAAATCTCTGTCTAAATCACTCAGCTGTGAGTCACAGTCTGACTTGTCACCTTGCTCCCCTGGTAGCGTGTTTTAATCATCAATCCAGATTAAGTCTCTTAAAATATAAATTCTTAGAGCTTGTGGAGGTTTTTAGACAACTTGCTAAGACAGGAGTTAGGAGAGGGTGATGGTGTGGCAGTAGCTAGGAAATAAATCTTGACTATTCAGTCAAACGTGGTGTCTGAGAAGCATGGACCAGGGCCTCGCTCTCTGGCCATCCCTGGGCTTCTTGGCCCTTGTGATATTCATGAGAAAAATTCAGAGGCGACACACAGCATGGAGTAGAAGATAGGTGGTGTTACTACAAGGTGAACCAGGGAGCCTAACATGTTAAGAATGACCGAGGGATCACTGCAGAAAAGACTGCTCTCAGGGTGCAGGTGGACACCGGCCAGTGGGACCACTGTGTCCACCTACATTGTCAGGGAGACTCCAGAACACACAGCTTTCCTAAGTTTGGTGTCCTACCAAGTGCAGAAATCTGCCCCCTATTTTCCCACAAACCAGCCCTTGCAACAAAAGAAATACTCCCTAAAATGAATAGTCTTTCTTCTGTTTCTCCAAGCCAACATTAGAATAAAGCTCTCTGCCCACTGGTTTTGGCAAGAGCAGGAAGTAGCCACATCACCAGGGCAGAAACCGGTTAGAGTCCTCTAGTGCGCCCTGGGATTCTAAACTGCTGAGCATCCGAATTCCTCCCTTTTAGGTGACCTTTAAGCTGGCCGTGACCTAGCTCAGCCATCCCCTTGCAGGCGCCTGCTCCTGCCTATACCTTTGTCCCCCGAGTTTCCCTCAGTTTCCTTGTAATTGTTACTTTTTGTGTACAGACTTTTTCAAGTAAACAATTGTACTTCATTTAACATCTGTACTAATAAGTAATTCAGAAGTAATCAGCGTTCCCATTCATATTCATGCAAATTCACTTATGCAGATTACTAAATCCCACAGGCTTAAGAACCAAGGAAACTGGTTACAACCTGAGTATAGATACATTAGCAAAAACTGAAATCACAACCCGAAGCAACCTCATTGGAATTCTCTGGGCTTCTAATGTCTGCCTCCGCAATGCACATCACAGCTCTGAGGACCTACGACATGTGGCAAGATTGTATCATTCCTCCTATGACAATATGAAGCCTGAGCAGCATTATTTGTAAGTTCATACATGTTCACATGTAGAAGAATCTCTCCAAGTCAGCTGCCAGAGTACAGACCTACTTCGATTAGCAAAAACAAAGAAGTTGCCAGTGTTTGTTAGAGAATGTGCCTAAGTATATATAGTAACTGCAACCAGAGTAACAATGAGCTGTCTTTGAGGAGCCCCAAAGGAGACTCCCTAATGACTATCGAAGATCTTTTTCAATTAGCATATTCATTATTTTTATGCAAATTAAAACTTCAACAGCTACTTATCTGTGTTTAAAAGCAATTTGTTCTATTAAGCAGTTTAAACATTCTCCTTAAAATCTTGTTTACCTGTTTAAGTTGTTGAACAATGTCTTCCCTCCAAGTCTGAGAGACAAAAGGGAGATGGGACTGCCTGCCCCTGTTGTTTCTCCTCTCCTACAGCCCTTCTTCATTGTTTTGTTTTCTCAGGGTTTTTGTGTGTTTGTTGAGAGAGAGAGAGAGAGAGAGAGAGAGAGAGAGAGAGAGAGAGAGAGAGAGAGAAAGAGAGAGAGAGAGGGAGAGAGAACATGAAGTTGGGTGGGGAGGGAGGAGGGGAGGATCTGGGAGGACTTGAGGGAGGAGAAGAATATGATCAAAAAACATTGTAAGAAAATAATTTTAAGATAGCAAAAAATATAATTTTAAAAATGAAGAAAGGGGCACATGTTTTTATGTTAGTATTTCAGTGACTTTATATTTTTAATCAAGTACTGCAACAGTAACATTTGGGGAGGTGACGTGTGTGTGTGTGTGTGTGTGTGTGTGTGTGTGTGTGTGTGTGTGTGTGTTTACGTGCTCATTTTTCTGTTGTGGGCACACATGTGTGCAGGATTTTGATATCTACCCTCTTTGGGACTCCAAGTATATGAATCTCTCATTTTCTTCATAGGAAAGTACATCTTTCATAAGAGTATTTCCTCAGAAGACCTGACTAGAAACCAAGGTAGTGGGGCCAAGTACTTGTTCTCAGCTTCTTTTTGGTTGTTGCTGGAAACTTTTCCCCAAATTGTCCTGTGGTTTAAATATGCTGACAATGAACCACCTGGCATTAGACTCCCCAAAGTCTGATCCAGGTTGACAAAGTCAATCTGCACCAGGTTTTCATTCTCATCTCTTGGCATGGTTTCCTTCCCTGGCACCTGCAGGAACCCCTCAGCTGGGCAACAAACCTGAATTTCAGCTTCAAGCAAACTGGGAAATTGATACCTTATAACATTTTGGCTTCATCTTTCCTACAGCTTTATTGTTGTTATCATTTCCTATTGTTCCAGAGGATTTGGGACTTAGCTCATAGTTACCTGGTTTTAAAAAAAATTCATTCTTGCTTCCATACCCACCCCACTGACTTCTCCCAAGAGACAGAGAAATAACAAAGGTTAAGGTTCAGAGTCACTTCAATTACTAATGGACCAAGTGACAATTTTTCAGGATCTCTGGACATATAATTCTAATTAGAGACATAGTTTAAAAATGTAAGCAACAGCCTTGGTATACTAAAATCACCAACTCTGAGGCTTCCGAAGCAGTGAAATCCCGGTGTGCCCAGCTCTGCTGGGACCCTTTGACCCCTGACAGTTGCAATGACCCCAGGTAGACTAGCATGCTGCTAGTTACCTAAACTGTGATGATGGAAAAGGCCAACAACAAGATCTTTGACAGACAGATAAATGCCTCAACTCAAAGAGAAGAGGGACTGGCCAGCATTCATTGGGGTCTGGCAAGTTCTCCTGTGCCACACACTAGCCCTGTGATCAGACTTTGGAGGTCACATGCTGGGTCCATAGACTGTGCCTACAAGGGAGACTGAGGCCACCTTCAGATACCTCACTATTAAAAACAACTCAGAAATAAGGACTTGTGGCTCCTCCTCACAAGGTACCCCATCATTGTGAGTCTTATTGTGGGGAAAAGTTACTAAGGAAGGAAATCAGAATATCTGGACAGGATGCTGTAGGTACTGAGATATCCCAAAAGTAGCTCACAAGACCTCCTGTGCAAGACAGGAGTCTCTCAATCTAGTTTAAGACTATTACCCACCATATCATCTGTATTATCTCACTACAGGGATCTTCTCTAGCATCATAGTTCTAATAAATTACATTTACTTTTCCTAGCTATTTCTAGTATCTCTAGTCTATAATCAAAGTATTCCTCCTCCAGAAAACTGAACTTGGACCAAGTGTTGTTTGAAATATTATTTTAACTAGGCAAAGATGTGTTACATTTATTTACGTTTTGGAATATTAGTTTAACTATATAAAGGTCTGTTACATTTGTTTATGTTTTGGAATATTAGTTTAACTATATAAAGGTCTGTTACATTTGTTTATGTTTTGGAATATTAGTTTAACTATATAAAGGTCTGTTACATTTGTTTATGTTTTGGAATATTAGTTTAACTATACAAAGGTGTGTTACATTTGTTTATGTTTTGGAATATTAGTTTAACTATACAAAGGTGTGTTACATTTGTTTATGTTTTGGAATATTAGTTTAACTATACAAAGGTGTGTTACATTTGTTTATGTTTTGGAATATTAGTTTAACTATACAAAGGTGTGTTACATTTGTTTATGTTTTGGAATATTAGTTTAACTATATAAAGGTCTGTTACATTTGTTTATGTTTTGGAATATTAGTTTAACTATATAAAGGTCTGTTACATTTGTTTCTGCTGCATTTGTTTGACTATGTGAAGATGTGTTGCTATTTCACTTTTCCTGCCTAGGGTACCTGATTGGTCTAATAAAAAGCTGAATGGCCAAAAGGTAGGCAAAAAAGGGATAGGCAGGGCTGGTGGGCAGAGAGAACAAGTAGGAAGAGAAATCTAAAAATGAAAAAGAGAGGAGAGAATGAAGGAGAAAGAGAGGGAGACGCCAGGGGTAAAAAGCCAGGCAGCTGCCGCCATCAGACACAAGAAGCAATGAAAGTAAGATACACAGAAGGAAAAAGCAAAAAGCCTCCTCAAGGCAGAAGGTAGATAAAGATAAAGAGGTTAATTTAAGTTAAAAGAGCTAGCCAGAAAAAGCCTAAGCTAGGCCTAGCATTCAAAACTAATAATTAGTTTCCGTGTCATGATTTAGGAGCTGGTTGGTGGCCTAAAAGAAAAAGTCTGGTACAAAGTGTCTCGACTGCTGTTTGCAAAATTGTATGCACCACATGCTCCAAGTCTCTCAGCTCTTCCACCCAAAACATTGCCACCCCTTAAACGTCCTACTGTTTCATGGTCTTCTTAAAAAGAATCCCTGTATTAACACTGAGTTTGATGAGACGCTGAATTTGCAACCATCAGGAGATACGCTTGAAGAGGGATCAGTCATGCCACACTGTCTAAGAAGGAAAAAGATGCAAGGAAAGCAGAAAGGCAGGAAAAAAAGAGAAGGAAGAAGCACTGCAGATCTCAGAATCACTTTTCTTACGTACTCCTGCGACCAACACTCTGTTTAGTCATTAAATATTTATTGGGTATATTAATATTTAGATCGAGAGGGTGCCTGAACTGGCCTTCCCCTGTGATCAGACTGGTGACTACCCTAGTTGTCATCATAGAACCTTCATCCAGTGACAGATGGAAGCAGATGCAGAGATCCACAGCTAGGCACTGGGCCGAGCACCTGGAGTCCAGTCAAAGACAGGGAGGAAGAATTGTATGAGCAAGGATGAGGGTCAAAATCATGATGGGGAAACCCACAGAGACAGCTGACCTGAGCTAGTTGGAGCTCACCTACTCTGGACCGATGGTTGGCAAACTGCAGGGGACTGAACTTGGCCCTCTGAATGTGGGTGACAGTTGCCTGGCTTGGTCTGTTTGTGGGGTCCCTGGCAATGAGACCAGGATTTATCCCTCCTGCATGAACTGGCTTTTTTGAGCCCATTCTCTATGGTGGGATACCTCAGTCTTGATGCAGGGGGGAGGGGTGTGGTCCTGCCTCAGCCTGATATGCCAGACTTTGTTGACTTGGCCATGGAATGCCTTATACTTTCTGAGGAGTGGACAGAGGTGGGGTGGGGAGAAGGTGAGGTGAGTGGGAGGAGGGGAGGGAGCGGGAACTGTGGTTGGTAAGTAAAATTAAAAAGAAAATTAATAAAAAAAATAAAGATTAAAAAAAAAACCCTCATACAAACACGCTCTTTTCGGTTAAAAAAAAGTGATATTCAAAGAGATAAAATTATCTAAGGTAATAGAACTAACAAAAAGCCAAGACTGAAGTCAAGCACACCATGATGATTATTCTTGTTTGTCACCTTGACGACACCTAGAATGAACTAAAGCCCACATGACTGGACACAGGCGAGTTTGTTTCCTGTTTTTTGTTTTGTTTTGTTGTTGTTGTTGTTGTTTTTAACTGAATCACTTGGGAGGAACCACTTCTAATCCAGACATTCTAAAGTGGGAAGATCCACCTTTAACCTGGACTACACCTTCTGCTGGTAGCCTCTATGAAGAACATGGAAAAAAGAAGCTTGCTCTCTTTGCCTGCTTGCTCTTGCTGACAAGTTCATTCCTTCAACAGCATTAGAGTCTACTTCTTCAAGACTCTGGAGTGTACTGAAGACCAGTTGAGACATCTAGCCTCGTAGACTGAACCTTTGGATTGGATTGAACCTTGATTGGATTCTTGAACCTTTGTGGTAGACAGCTGTTGGAAGACTTTGCTGGCTAGTTAGAGGTCAAGTCTGCCATAGTCTAGCAGTTTTTTCTCTAAGCTCAGCAATATGGAAACTCCTTTCCTCTCCAGCAAGGCTTCTTGCTCTCTACCTGCCCTTATCTGGAGAATGTCCCTGGGTCTAGAGGACTGACCTTATCTAAAAGCTGTCTCTAAACCAGATGCCTGATTCATCTTTAGCTTGATCCTTGGCACAGATCCCAGCTAAGAAGACTTGTACTAGGAGCTCTGCTATAAGACCCCACTGCCACATACTAAGCCTTGTGATAGGAGTGTGCTACTTAATGCAAATTAGGGTTTGTCTCCGGGCTCCCCAGTCCTATATATTCCTTGTACTCTGGAATATAGTTGAGCTGATTCACTGAAGTCTATCTCCAGGAGGCCTCCCTCCATCAGTGCTCATGGGCCGCTTACAAAGCTTTCTGTCATTTCTTCTGCCTCTTTTCGCTCTTGGACTGATGGCCAACAGGTGGAGGGAGAGGATCCCCACAGACAGCTGTGTTGGACTATCTGAACCACAGCCTGTGAGCCATTCTAATAAATTCCATGTATTATTCCTATAGAAAGCCATGACTAATAACATCAATACAGCCTAACCTAAGAGTCATCATATGCTCTTAAAGTCTGAACTACGATAAAAAAAAATATGGTAGACCACGATCTAAACTTATCTATGTTGATTTTCTAAGTGCCAAGTTCAGGTGTCATTGAGAATAAGCAAGTAGAAACTAAAGGCAAACCCGAAATGGTAAATGATAAGAGCTTGCAAGGGATTGACATGTGTAGTATGTCCAAACTGTCTTAGTTACTTGTTTCTGTTGCTATAAAACACCCCAGCTAAGCTGAATTAGAGAAGAAAGAGTTTATTTGTGTTTATGGTTCCAGAGGGTGGAGTCCATAATAGCAGGGACAAGATGAGAGCAAATGGCAGTGACGGCAGCTAGAGCAGCAAGCTGGGAGCTTACATCTTGAATTACAGCATGAGGAAGAGAGGGAACTGGAAGTGACAGGAGAACTTTAGTTCTGAAAGCCCACTCTCAGTGACACTAGCTGAGGCCAAGTATTCAAACACCTGAGCCTACCAGGAGCATTCTTATTCAACCCATGACACAAACCAAGATTCTTGTGTTATATCACCTAGTTGGCTCCCTTATAATGATTAACCCTGAATATCTAACTCAAATAATTTCCAACCTGATCATTCCCACCCCAGCATCCAATAAACTCACTATTTTTACTACAGGTACTTCACTTCCTGAGATGAGCCTATCTGCAATGTGCTACATTATATGGAGGACACTGTCTCTCTTCCCCACAACACCACTTAGTAAATGCAGAGCTGAACAAGTATGATGAGGGGTCCCTAAGCAACCCTAGAGATGCCTTGTAACTACACGTTAATTGTGTCTAGACTGCTAATTGTTGGAATAAACTTCCTCACTGTGTCCCTCTACTTAGTGATTGCAAGTCTGAGAACTTCTCTAAGTTCTTGGAGATGCATTTCTCCACTAACCTAAAAGAGAAATATCACCTCCAGTCACCCAGGCTACTTCCTCCAGTGTTTCTGAGGAGATATGCCTCACTGGTAGCATTTTTAATTAGACAAATGCTATGAAAAACTGTCTCAGATGAGCCTTAAAATATCCAGAAAAATGGTGACATTGATGAAATTTAACTCTTTCCTTCACCTTTCACCCTTCACCGGCATTCAAACAACTGATCTGGCAATATTAAAAATTTAGGCTTTCTGAAGACCTAAGAGAATGAGCAGGGAATAAGAGGATAAGGACAAATTACTGAGCTCCCTGTAGCCAACCATGAGTTTGGAAGTGAGAAGACATCTTTGGAAGGGATTAGGAACAGAGAGGATTCAGAGATTTCAAAGATAAACCCTGAAAGGAAAAGTATCAGTTCAGAACCCCCAAAAACCAAGTTCTTAGACCAAGTTCTCAGCACAAAGGAGATTTATTTACCCCAGAGGGACAGAGGGCAGAGATAAGGGACAAAGACAGGAGGTAGAGGAAGAGGGGGAAGGGGAAGGGAACAATGGAAAGAGGGAGGGGCATTTGTCCCAAAGGGACAGAGGATTTGACCACCTCTGGATAGAGTGGAGCCAGATGTGGCACATAGGAAAATGGCAGTTTACCAAGACACAAGGGAATCCCTGTTAGGATGAGGTGTTTAATTTTAATTGGGACTGTTAATTAGGTTCACCAAAGTGTGATTTTGATTGCTGGATTTCAGTATTTTGATGGCTGGACTTTAGTGGTTTAGCCTCAAGAGGAAGGACTGGCCAAATAAGGGAACAGACCTTAGGGGTTAGCTTCAGGAATGTAATCTAATGGTTTTTAGCAAGGTTGGGGGAATCAGGGAGAAGGGCAAGGCCTGCCAGAGCCATTTCCCCATGTCCCTTCAAACCCTGCAGAAAGACTTTTTGGTTTTAGCCTATAATAAATTAATCTTCAGTTCATGTGCTTCTCTATGCAGCCTCCTGAAAATGAATTCGTTTACTAGTCTTAGCCTGTTCCTAACTAGCTTCAGAACTTTTCTGTTCCTTTCTTATCTTGTGTTGGAACAAAAGCCAGGTGTTTATAAGATGTTCCAGTGCAAGCAGTGTGCATCTACCTACCTCCTCACCCAACATGTAGGGGAGCAGTGTAGGCTGGAAGGTGTTGGTCAAACCTTTCTGCTCCCTGTGGTGTTGATAGGGTCACTTGATGGTGGTTAGTAGGTCTAGAGTATCTGAGATGTCCTCTCATGTATGCCTTGGAAGGTTAGTGGGTGGCTTGGACTGTTCGCAGGATCATCTAATGTGCGCTTCTAATAGAGAATCTCCAGTGTGGTCAGATGTTCCTCCTAACTTCCTCCAGGCATTAATTCAGGAGAACACAGCAAAACCTGCATCTCCCTTGAGTCTTCTAGCTTTGGGAGTCACATTGTCACTTTTACTACAGTCCGTCAATATAAATTCAAAAGTTATTGCAAACTAAAAAGTAAGGAACTTAGGCACAGCTGTCATTGGAAAGTACTCCATAAAAAGAGTGTTCCTATTGGGCAGACATGAGTTCAAATCCTACTTCATTTCCTCTGAATGCTACTCTTAATAAGTGACGTATTTCTTTTTTCTATGAAATGAATTTTTTTGAATGCTACTTCTAATGTTAAATTACAAGATGCACTTTGGCTCAATATACACATATTTTCTTTCCCTGTTTTCCCTAACCAGCAATAATACAAACCCCAATTCTCACAGGACAGAGGGCCCACTGTTCCTGTGACTGATGTTCCCTTATTAGAATCTTCTCTTCCTTGGTCTTGCCTTGTTTTTCCCATACCTCTTTTAACACTTCATCCCAGAAACATTGGGACATGATATGCAGTTAGCTATATCAACCCACATATCCTCAGAACATTGCAAACTTGGGGTTATGGGAAAAGACCCAAAGATATTGAGAGCTGCTGGTAGCTATAGTCCATGGAGTATACAGCAGTGACAACTAGAGTTCATAAGGTCAACCTATCAGAACTAAGGGTTCTGTTAGAGGAAACCATCACACAAGGCGTTATGGAATTACTGCCTTTTGAATGAACTGACTGTCTCTTGTAAACTTCTTGTATAATAACAGCTATGATTCTCCCCATTTACCGTGTATTTCCATGTATGTACACATGTAATCTCACGACTGCATCTCAATCTTGGGTACGACTTTCCCTATACATTTGGGGTAATTGGACAACTGTCCCCAGCTGTGTTTATTTTTTCATTAACATATATTTGGCCAGGGCCATTCTCCAGAAATACTCCAAAAGTATTTCAGCAAAGATATCTTTTTCCAAGGACAAAACTGTACATAGATAAACATTAGCTCATCTCACCCACAGATAGAAAAGAACCACTAACAATTAAATCCTCAACTCCTTACCTTCACCCTGGGTTATTTACCCACGACCCTAATTTAACAGATTTACTGCTCACATTCTTGGGATGATGTTTTAGCCACTTGCTAGTTACTAAATTAAGGTAGTTTACTTCTCACTGACCCAAGGAGATTGCTGTCAAGGCCAGGCAGGTGATGGGCACCAACCTTCTTTCTTGTGCAAATTAAGTTTTAATTCCTCCTCAGCCAGGTGCTATTCCTAGATTCCCTAACTGATCTTAGCCTTTAGTTGACCCTGCCAACTAAAAACTCCCCTTTAGTCACTCCCCTTTTGAGTTGTAATTTGAAGCTGACATTTATTGCTTTATGTGTGGATCCTTATCACCTCTCTCTGTGACCCTGAAAACTTCAAGCCTCACATTGCTTTGCCAAAGAATTACTGCTTGGGGATATATACTAGTTCTTTGAGAGAACTGGAGATAATTGATTGAGAAGAAAATTAAAATGAGGATAGAGATGAAAAGAAGTAGATAGAGATGAGAGAACAGCAGAAGGGACTGAGAGCAGGAGGGACTGAGAAGAGCTAACTATGAGAACAGAAAAGAAACTGTAGATAGAATTGACTTAGAAGAAAAAAGTAAATGGACTAATGAGCTCAGTGTGCTTAGATTAATTTGATATCCCTCAGATTAGTATCCTTAGCCGATTGTAGCATCTGTCCTGGACCCTGATAGAAATCTCCTCAAGGTAGGCACTTGAGGGGAATTCGGTACAAAGACTCACTAACTAGGAGAGTGGCCAGATTTCAGCACCTCGTATCAGATTAGAGAATCTGCCTCCCTTTGGAGAACAAAAGGTAAGACCAGCTCAGGCCTAGTTCACTGCAAGTACTGAACGTATAGGCACACATTCCCAAAGTGTGCCTGATGGTGCATATGGTAAAAGTACAAATTACACCTTAAATACCGAGTGTAATTGCCAAACGATAATATAGAATTTTATATGAAAGTGCAAATCCAGGCAGAAGAGGGCAATAAACCTGTTAGGGTTGGTCTATGAGGCCTGTACTAATGCACCATGTATATTTGTTTTCACCGTTACTAACAAGGTACTTCTCCCATCCTTTCTTCTTTCCTTCCTACCTCATTTCTTTTATCTCTCCATCATTCCTTTTCTTTGCTCCTGTATTTATATCCACTCCTTCTCTGAAGTTTATGAAACTCTGATGAAATGTAGAATCTGGGCCAGCTCAGTGTGGAGCAAAGCCAGACTAGGTTTGCTTTCTTTCAATAAATGAAGGAAGGAAGGACAGTGGAAGTGAACCTCCTGCAGTCTGGCTCTGGATGGCCTACAGTGTTGTGGGAGGATTGGTGACTTGGGGAGGATCACAGAGGCTGTCTGTCTTCTTTGGGGAGAGCTGAGACTGTCTTGCTGTTTGTTACCCGGAGCATCTTCATGGATGAATCGTTTTTGCTGGAGGCATGAAGTAGCACTGTTCCTTTGAAGAAACCAGAGAAAAACTGTCAAGGACAGTAGCTCTGAACATCTTAGGCCCTTTTCTTCATGGAACAATAAGGGTTGAGAACAGCAATTAGATCAAAAGCTGACTTTACAGCTTGCGCGTCTGGCCCACAAATGCTCAATGCAGACAAGAGCTTACCCAGCAGTGCCCTCCTGGGCAGGCCAGCAGCAGTCCTGTGGACACACAGTCCTATTTGTACTTTCTTCTAATAAAGGTAAAGTCAGACTCCTGACAATGCCGTGTTGTGTCTTGTCTCATTAAAGGTGTTGGCCATCTAATCCAAGCAGTCATACTGTGGCCTCATGTAGACCAAAGATATTTACCATGGAAGTTTTAGCAGTATTTGAAACCACAGTGGTTGTTTTAGAGAGAGAACAGGAGAGGTCTCCAGAGCAGGCAGGCAACAGTGGTGATCACACCTGTACCCACCAACTGGAGCTACCACCATTAACTCTCTTGTCTTAGTCCATTCAAGTTGCTATAACACAATGGCCCTGACTATATGGTTTGTGAACAACAGCTTGTGTCTCAGAGTTTAGGAAGGAAGGCAGTCCAGTACTCAGACCCCACAACCTGTCTTGAACCTCTTCACAAGGCAGGGATATATGAAATCTCTCTCAGGCCATTTTTATAAGAGCACTAATTCTCTTCATAGGGCTCTGCCTTCATGTACACACCACTTTCCAATGTCTTGAACCTTAGCAATCCCACACAGGAATCTTGGAGAACGTATATTCGCAAGCTAGCATTTCCCTATCTGTCCTCAAATAATGGATGTTGTGTTTTACAATGACTTTATAAGACTTGTCCATATTCCAGGTATCTGCCCTGATATTTTAACATATGTACATGCTGTAAAATGGTCTCCATGACCAAGCCAATTAGCAGGCCCAACAACCCACTGATTCCTGTTTTCTCCCGGCGTGTGTGTGAAACACATACAGCTCTGGCTTAGCAGGTCTCAGGTTCTAATTGCTCCTCTTGCACCTGGAATTCTGCACCTTTTGAGCATTATCAATCTACTGGCCCTGCTTTCAGTCTCTAGAAACCACCATTCAGCTGCTGGTGGAAGATGCTATCCCCTTGGATCTTGTCTTCTCAAAGGAAAGAATTCAGCCAAGAGACATAGTTTAAGCAGAAGTTTGTTTAGCAAAGATGGACCACTCCGGAGGGATTGGAGTAGGTCAAAAGGCCATTGGGTTCTGTGTTGTTCATCTTTAAGGGGGATTAATGCACATTGATGAGCTGAATGCATAGCCATCAGGTGAGGCGACCTTCTCCTCTATCAAATCATGGATGGCAGAATCTTCCTTTTGGAGCATTTCTTCCTATGATCTTCTTGAAAACTCCACAGGGGTTGGATTAAGCCCATAATGCAAAAGATGTTATAATGAAATGGGTCTTTTGAGGACACAGACCCTTCTTAGTGTGCATATGTGGCAACCGGGAAAGTCCCTGGCATCTTAGTCTCTGAAAGAACCTAACTGAAACCTCAAGGCTGTTCAACCACAAAGGAGCATTCTAACCACCAGGAGACACAGCTGCAAGTTCCTTAGATGCCTTCTAACTTGCCTACCTGGTCTCATCACTACACCTCGGCTTCTATGAGATCCTTATTGCAGATTTTACAAGTGAGATTATGCAGTATTTATTTTTCCAGGTCTTGCTTATTTTACTGAACATTGCATCTTCCATATATATCCATGTTGTCCCAAACAGCAAGATTTTCTTCTTTTATAAGGCTGAATAAAATTTCATATGTGTGTTATGTATATGCATATATACATATGTGCATATACGTATATATATCACATTTTGTTATCCATTAGTAAAGGCTGATTTTGTTCATCAACTTGATTAGACTGAGACATGCCTAGTGGATAAGTGAAGCACACCACTTGGTGTGATCTGATGGTATCATTAGTCATCAACCTGATGCAGTTTGTAGTTTGGTATTCCTCCACCGGTATTCCAAACCCTTATAATCAATTCTTGCACACATTCCACTGACCTTGGGAGGCACAAGGAATCTGATTAGTGATAGTCTATAAAATTTTTTTTGTATATTTCTGGAAAAATAAGAAATAGAATGTTTTGGTCACTTGTCTTCAGCATATTTCAATAAAGTACAAAGGAAAAGGATGTGCTCAAATGAAATTTCCAAACTTCAAAAAGACTTTGATGTGTGTCCTGAAAGAGAATCTTCTCTCCAGCAGCCATAGGTCTAAGGATGCTAACAACCAAGGCTAAGCTTTATGAGTTATGACAGCCTACGAGGAATGTAACCGCTCCCCCTGCAGCCAATGTCTATCGCTCTTCAAATATAGTATCAGAGTGCTAACAAGAGTTCTTCTCCCACTTTTGCCACTACAAACAATTGCATTCCCTGCACTGCCTCCAAATCGTGTACTCCTTGTACTAAAGCCACATATTGCCTTAGGGCACTTACCCTCCTCTTGAAGAGTATAGTGTACCCCCACCCCTACATAGGTCACACTGTATACTTCACTTCTAGGGGTTCTGTCGAACTTGTGTCTGGCTATATGTCTAGAAGCAAAAATGATTGGTAAGGCTGGGCCCCAAGAGGCATCCACAGGAAGTGCAGACAGGGATATATCTGCTATGAAGGGTAAGGTGCATGCTTCCTCAGGTAAAACACACTCATCAGACTCTTAGAGCTTGATGTTTTCAGTCCCATCGGGATCCTCCTGTTATAAATGTGAAGCTGATTTCTGAAGTGTCTACTAAAGTTTCAGGTTCTTGTGTCCCAGGACAAAGAATTCAAACACAGAAGTAGACACCATTTAAATGGAAGGAAAAACATGCTGGAGAGTGGGAGTGGCCAGTGTGCTGGGAAGGGGCATCCATTCTGAAAATGCTGGACCACAAGTCACATGACCCTTTGTAGCTCACCACCTCACTCATTTCTGTACTATGAGATTTTGGGGGGGGGGGTGTAGGGGAATCTCCATTTGCTATACGACATTGCCTTGGTGGATCTTTTAAATGACACATGTGATAACGGTTCCATAGGAAGAAACCGGCAGGCATTACCCCTCAGAAGAACTTATTAGGAGAGTTGTATTTAATAGCATCATAGCCACAGACAGCTGTGATGAGGCCCTGAACGGAAGACCATTCAGTTCCAAAGAAGAGCTTCACTAGAAGAGACAGCCATGATAGAGAGCATGACAGGATTCCTGAGGGGACAGATGGATCCTTCAGTTCCCTTCAGTTCCAGGGAAATTGTTCCTGCTGAGAATTTAATCGTGGATATTCCCTGGTATGTCATTCAAAATCCTCTCACTATCTTTTTTGACAATTTAATTATAATGTATAATAGTGAAGTATGTTTTATATTCAAACTATTTGGGATTATTTGGGCTTCTGTTCAAGTTCTTAAAATTATTTTTATTGTGTGGATGTGTGTGCACATGTGTGGTGTATGCATACCATAGCACATGTGTGTGACAGGTAAGAAGGCAACTTTGAGGAGCCAGTTCTGCCCTTCCAATGTGGGATCTGGAGATGGGCTGAGGTGTCAGCTCAGGCAGTATGCACTTTCACCTGCTGAGCCGGTCTGTCAGTGCTGTTTAGGCCTCCATAGTCTGGCTCTAGATTTCCTTTCTCGACATGAGAGTTTCTCCTCCAGTGTTTCTTTAAGGATCTTGCCTCCTTGTTTCTCTTCCTCTTTCCACAGTATGTGACCTCCAGTGTGTGACCTCCACAGTGTGTGACCTCCACAGTGTGTAACCTCCACAGTGTGTAACTTCCAGGAGAGGATACAGTATTATTGGCTTTGAATAACAGAAACACAGCAGCATGATGGAAACCCAGTAGCAGACTCAACTAAAACTGCAGGGCATTGGTGACAACGGTCATGGGATCCATGGTTGTTGGGTCATCTATGTGAAGACCTTTGGTGTGGCTTTTGATCTCCTTCTCTGAGCCAGGAGAATTCCTCTTCATGATAATCTCTGCCAGCCTGAAAGACAGGACGACTCCAGTGAAGTGAAACTCATCCTTCATTCTTTTCTATGTTTTTTATGAAAACTGATTCCCTGAAATCATTCCAGTCCTTCCTCCAAATACCCCTGGCCAAGTGTATAAAAAGCAAACTTGAAGAGCTCACTCAGCAATGCAGGAGAGACTGTATATAGGATGGGACCCAACCACACAGGAAGCGTTGTGCAGTCACAAAACGTCACCCAACACCAGCTTGCTGTCCTGATAGTCATCCAGTGTCCATCCTGTCTAGGTTATACCAAGATGCAAATGAACAACAGCTTTCTGAAAAAGTGCAAGACCTTACTGTCCTGATGCCATTCTTCCAAGCTAGGCAGTGTAGGTAGAGTAGAATGAAGGGATTTTCCTGATGGGATTGGAGATGGATGCAACTTACCTTCACTTTAAAAATAAACTTACCAAAACCTACAAGGGCAAATTTCCATGTAGTCATACCACAGTATGAGTCACATTCATATTCTCTTGCTACTACAACTGAATAGCTACATCCATGATACACACACACACACACACACACACACACACACACACACACACACACGATGCAATGTGAAAATAAAAATAGTTTTAAAATTAGCTACTCTCTATAGGCAGCTGATGGACACAGTAACTCCCAGAAGGCTGTCTTTGTGCATCTCCCTCCTGCAAACAAGTGATTCATTTATGTAATTTTTCTTTTCTTATGGAGACTAAGACAATATCAATTTACTTACTATGCTAGAATACAAATGGTTCAACATTTCAAACATTATTACTAACTAATAGACACAGCAGGAAAAACCAAAAGACAAATTATTTACTTGCTCTGTTTACATTTTTATTTCAAAAGGCAATATTTTAGCCTACCAAAAGTTCTTCATCACAGGCATTTTTGGGTCTTAAAAAAAATGTAGCTACTGCAGGATCATGCTAGAGCCCAGCAAGCTAATGCTGTTTACAGGTAGTCCACTGTTGCTGATGGAGAGCTGTAGTATAACCAGTAACTAGCTCTAATTCCAGCAATGTACAATACAGAACCACCTGAAAGGAAAAGGTGTTCTTATTTTCCTGGTGTTGCATTTCTTAGTCACACACAACAACACAGGAATTGTTATTTTATTATTCTTCCCAGAGTCTTAGTTATTTAAAACAAACAAACAAACAAACACACCAACAAAAGAACAGTGGGCCAACGTTAGGCTTATCCAACTATTCTGAGTGGAAACAGATCCTTCTCCTTGTTACCTTTCAGTTCCTTTCAAGACCTGCCCCCTACTTACCAACTCTGTCGCCATATTCTCCATAGTTGTTATTTTTCTCTGCATTTGACAAAATACCCCAAATACATTAATGGAATGGAGGGGATACACTCTATCATGGTGGGGAAGGGACAGCAATAGTGGCCCGATGATGATGACGATGATGACGATGAAGATGAAGATGATGATGATGATGATGACTAAACCTTGGCGGTCTTCAACTCCTATATCTCTGTGTAACAAGAATAGAGCCCATACAGGATGCAGGACCAGGCTGTATCCCTCAAGGCCCATCTCCCAGAGACCCACTTTCCCCAGCTAAACCCCACTTCCAAAAGTTCTATAACCTCCTAAAACAGTCACTGGAGAGCCAAATGTTCAAATGGGAGCCTGTGGGTGGCATTCGCATCCCAGCCAGATTTAGTGGACTGGCTGTTTGAGGGACCGCCAACAAGTCGTGTGCCTTTCTTGGCCACACCCTCTGTAGTCTACATCTCAGACACTTGCTTCCACAGAGAAGTCCTGTTCCATCCTTCAGACCACAGATTGGCTCCATCCTCTAGACCACAGGCCTTCATACAAATTGTCTTCTTCAACTTCCATAAAATAAGCCTTGTCTAATTAGCTTATTATGTAAACCTGGCATCCTACACAGTGTTTGTCACACATACTAAAAGCTCCATAAATAACCACTGAATAAACACATAGCTTCATTTTCAGGGGAAACTGAAGAAGAGTCCAGCACTCTTCCATACAATCCTAGATATATCTGTCTTGGCAAAAAAAAAAAAATGAACAGGTTATAAATTAATATCTATTAAATCCTGTGAAGTAACATATCAAACAAATACAAGTTTGTTATTTCTGAAAATGTATGTTTTCTGTAATGATGTAAATCTGGGAGGGAAGGCATAGAAGACAATTTTCAGTGTCCTATTTCACATACTGTACTATCAGGATTAGCTGTTCTATAGACTGTTAACTTCAATAATGGTATTTACCATGAGGTAGGAGGTAAAACTGAAATGGACGAGAAGAATAAATTGCCCAGTTGTGCTGGCTACTTTTACATCAACTTGACACAAACTTCAGTCATTTGGTAGGAGGGAACCTCAACTGAGAAAATGCTCCCACCACATTGGCCTGTGGGCAATCTGTGGTGGATTTTCTTGATTGATGATTGATGTGGGAAGGCCCAGATCACTGTGGGTGGTGCCATCCCTGGGCAAGTGCTTCTGAGTTGCAAAAGAAAGCAGGCTGAGCAAGCCATGAGAAGCAAGACAGTAAGCATTCCTCCATGGCACCTGCCTTGGTTTTTGCCTCCAGGCTTCTGCCTTAAGTTCCTGACCTGTCTCCTTCAGTGATGGGCCTTGATGTAGAACTGTAAACTGAAATAAACCGTTTCCTGGAGAACTTGCTGTTGGTCATGGTGTTTATCACAGCAATAGAAACCCTAACTAGGACAACCACACTAGCTGATTCTCTATGGGAATCAGCTCTATTAATAATAATAATAATAATAATAATAATAATAATCTCTATTATTCTGTGAAACCCATAGCGCGAAAAACTGAATCCCACCCCACCCCCCCAAAAAAATGCCCAAGCAATTGCATGGCTTCTTAACCTTCTTAGCCTCTTTGACAAGTAGTAAAAGCTGTAGACTTGTAATCTACCACTTGGGCTGGACTCTCTTCTTCATACTGCAGCAGAATGCTTGAGAAGGCTCATTAAGATCACATACACGCATGCTTTCCCATTATCTTAAAATACCTTTCAAACTCCTTTCTAGCTTTCCTTCTTACCACAAAATGGTATTAACATCTACTCACCTTCAAGGAATATTTATAATGTACAATGAATCAAAAGAGCTGAAAAATTGCATACACATGTTATAATGGAAATGTCTAAAATGATTAAGAAGGAATCCATCCCAGCTTCACAAATCTTTGCAGCTTTCCAACATCACAGAAAAGCTAGCAAAAATAAAATACTTCATGACATTTCTCAGAAACAAAAAGAAAAGAATGTAAATTTCAAAGAAATAAGTGTCACCAAGAGAAACGGCATGTGAAGGAATTAAAATAGGACTCCTGAAACCCTCAGAAGCTGTGATAAGCACATTCAAAATGATGAGTAAGAGAGACTCACATACACAATGCGCCGAGTGGGTTGGTGGGAGGACTTAGTGGGCAAAAGTGCTGCCTCTAAGCCTGACAACCTGAGTTCCATCCTTGGGATCCACACATTAGAAATAATCAGCTTCTGCTTGATGACTTCTGACCTTCACCTGCAGGCCATATCACACAAGTGTCAACACCCCCAATGAATGAATGGATGAATTAGTAAAAATAGATAATAAGTAAATAAATAAATAAATGTAAAACCATGTTCTTAAAAGAACGCAGCAAGCAAGACATTCATGGGTATGTCACATCTCAATATAGACACAGATAACCCTGGTAAGGGATGCTTCCATTATGATTGTGATTACTATGAAATATCACTGTCATTATTTTGTTATTAAACAGGAGTTTTAATTCACATTTTATTTTATGTCTGTGGTTGTTTTGCCTGCAGGTATGTGTATGTAGCACATTTGTGCCTGGCATCTGTGGAGGCCAGAAGAGGGCTTTAGAACTAAAGTTACAGACAGTTGTGAGCAGCCATGTTGGTGCTGGGAATAGAACCCAGGTCCTCTGGAAGAGCAACTAGTGCTCCTAATTGCTGAGCCATCTCTTCAGCCCCTTACTGTTATGTTCTGTTTGTTTGTTTGTTTGTTTGTTTGTTTCTCTGGATTTTTGTTTTGCTTTTTTTAGGCAATATTTTATTATATATATCCTATGCTAGCCTCAAACTCAAATCTTCCTACTTCTGCTGTCCTTGATTTTTTTTTAAAAGACACAAAGTTACAAGGCAAACAGTCTCATTAAGACCACTGTCCTCTCTTATTATTATGATTGATTTCATTTATTATGAATGATACAAAAAATGAAATAGCACATTATTAACATAAACTTTCTTCCATCTGGTCCTTATCAAACTTAAAGTAAACACAGAGGGAGAATTTAGTATAATAGGCTAAGAACTGGCATATCATCTTTGTGAAGCCCTTTTATTCTTGGCGTTGGGTTCCTTGTGGATATGCCATTGTTGAGCAATAGGTCCTACAAGAAAACTGGCTTCTGACTTGCTAAGTAGATACACAGTCGAACTGCCTCTGCAGTACATGTTTATACTTGCGGATAAGCACCTCCCTGAACTTCACTCAGAGAGGGCTCTGCTCACTCCGAAGTGATTTGTAAGACTCATCAAGATGTAAAAACAAGTATTTGTTGAGTGTTCAGCCCTCAGCAGTACATACCACCCCTTCCAAGGATCCGGAAACCTTGCAGAAGGGAGGCAGAAAGGATGTATGATGATGTTCCCTATGATGGGGAAGAGAACCATGAGATGCTGTCTTCTGGACAAGACAGTGCAGTCTGAATTCACACAGCTGTGGCTGTCTACACAGGCCTTGAAGAAGACTGGGACAGTTACCCTGCAGGATAGGAATGGGGCTCATGGGTTCATACCACTTTGGGGGAGCTATTGGTAGTTTGTTGCTGGAGACAATATATTGTCTCTATTACTGGAGACAATAATTCCTTCTTCTACAAACAACCAATTGCTTGTAATACAGCCACTAATGGGTCGTCTGCTCTCCAGCCCCATTCACATGTGGGTGGCCCTGGTCAAACTCAGTGGGTCACAAAAAAAAAATTAAAAAAAAAAGGTGTGATAGTTAGAGAAGGGCTTGTGGTGATATTTCATCTGTGTCCCCCAGTAAAGCTTATCTGAGGATCAGAGGAAAAAGCCAGCCACTACAGCAAACATAGAAGTCAGGCAATGGTAGCACATGCCTTTAATCCTGTCACTTGGGAGGCAGGGATCTGTCTGGATCTCTGTGAGTTTAAGGCCACCCTGGGAACAGAGCCAGGCGTGGTGGCACTCGCCTTAAATTCCAACACTAGTTAACTGTAAAGGTCTGGAGGTCTTCACAGACAAACAGGAAGTGACAGAGGTGGGCAAGAAGAAGAAGTGATGTAGCTGGACAGAGAGAGGAAATAAGTTAGCAGAACAGAAAGGAATATAGGCGTGAGTATACAGGAAGTAGGTTTCTCTTTTTGGAGACAAGGTCAGTGAGGTGAGGTTGGCTGTGGCTTGTCCTGTTCCTCTGATCTCTCAGTTTTAACCCCAATTTCTGGCTCCATGTCTTTTTTATTAATAAGACCATTTAGCAATTCATCTATAAGGGCTTGCTGGGAGGAGGGGAGAGTGATTGGTGGTGGTGGAGGAAGATGAGAGGCGAGAGTGAGTGTGATCAGAATGTATTATATAAATGTATGAAATTGTCAGGAATAGAATAACTTTAAAAAAAATTTAAAAATATAAATGGACCTCATAGCATTAAACGGAAGATCTTCTGCCTAAAAGGTAATAGAATAACATGGTAACTGAAAGCCACAAAACAAACAAACAAACAAACAAACAAAAAACCCCACAAAGAACACTGGGAACCATATCTTGTAGTATATAAAATCTGAAAGCATGTATTTTTACATTTTATTCCTTAGCTCTCTAAAAGGCAATAATTTTAGACATTGACACAACATACAAGCATAACATATGTTGAGCTAAAAGTACAGAGAAGTGCAGCGAAATGCATACATATCCGAGTAAAGTTTCTATATTCTATTCAAATTAAACTAGTATTATTTTATAGGAGATAATGGTAAATTGAGATATATTTTATTTAAAATTCCCAGAGCCATCACTGCGTAACTAATTAAAAAAGCAATTGGAAGAATCCATAGAAGAATCGATTGGTGAACTAAAATTACTTTCTTAACAAAAGAAAATGTCAGAAAAAATAGAGCAACCAAGAAGTAAACAGCTGAGGTCACAAGAAGCCTTGATGGGGAGGGTCAGTCACTGGTAAAAGGTCCATAAATGGACCAGGTCCAAGCATGGCAGCCACCCAACATGGCTGACCCTGGAGAACAAACCACACAGGGACTCAAAATTCATGACCTTTTCCAGTACGCAAAGAACACTTTCCATAAGAACATTCTGTAGCCAGTAATCAGATCTCAGAACTTTAGAAAGACCGAAGTCATTCCGTGTGTTGCCAGCCACGATAGAACTAATTTAGAAATTTAGAACAATCTAGAAACTCCTCAAATATTTAAAGGGTAAATAATACACTCATGAGTCTGAAAAAAAAAATGATCAACCAACCTAAGTGTGCTTGTTCTTTGAAAAATACACAAATTTACAATTTTATATGTTTGCTTATAGCAGCCAATGAGAGACAGACAGACTGAGAGGCTAAATTTCAATCATAGAAGAAATCCTGTGGTAAAATAAGAAATGTTTTGCCCTGAAAGAAAAGAAACAAAGAACTCTATCCACAACATATCAAAGTCATTTGGTTAATCTGAGGCATGAGCTAGCGCCATATAGGTAGTGAGGGAAAGAGAAAACTACTCGTAGCTCACACATATTGCAGAAGGAGCAGAGCCTGAAAGGAAGATTAAGGGTCAAAACACAGAGCCCCAAGCACCAAGAGGAGTAAGAGGGCCTGTGGCTGGGTGTGAGGGGATCATCAGCTAAACAGGGAAAAGAGGGCAGAGCTCTGGGCCCCTGACAGCAGTCAGCAGGGTCCACTCAAAGCCTTCAAAGAATACATGTAAAGCGCTGTGGTTCTAAAACAGATCATTTTAACAGAAAAAAATGTCAGCCTGACCTACTTCAGTAAAGAGACCCAGATCCCCACAAGGACAAGGTGCTGAACATGAGCTAACCCAAAAGGTCTGCAGCTCCATCTTGGTGGCTGTCGTAGAGTTAATGTCTGCCCTGGTGAAACTACAAGCCAGGCACGTAAATGTGCAAACAGAAACAGCTTCATAACTTCTGCTTTGAATACTGTTCCCACAGGAGTCCATATCATTGATTTTTCTTTTGCATGTGACAACAAACTCCCAGCCTGGCCCTGTCTTATCTTGGGTGACAACGAATGTCTGTCATTTTGTGTCCTTGGGTCAGGCAAAATTGGTATGAATGTCATACTCACAATCCCTGCATCACAACCAGTGCTTTGAGAAACAATCACAGCTCACAGGCATACATAAGAAAAAAAAGACAGCTCCAAAGTCCAAGGTCTGTACTTCTGCCATATAGAAGCAGCTAAAGAAAAAAACAGGCTAACCTTAGAGTAAACAAAAGAATGGAACCAGGAAATATTAGAGGAGTCAGTAAACTATGAAACAAAAACAATAGGGGGAAAGATCTATGAATTTCAGAGTTGTAGCTGTGAGAAGATCAACAAAACTGGAAGTCTTTAGCTGGACTAACCAAGGGGGAAGAGAGTAAAAACACAAGTTAAGTCCAGAAACGACACTAATATCGCTACATTTAACTAGTATCGCTGCATTTAACAGCAATCGACTTTTAGTGTGTGTGTGTGTGTGTGTGTGTGTGTGTGCATGCCTGGGTGTGTGTGCCTGAGTGTGTGTGTGTGTGTTTGTCCAACGTGCTTGCAGGAGCCCATGGGTGTCAGAAGGGATGATGTCAGCTCCCCTGGAACTAGAGTTACAAGCATTATGAGCCACAGCGTTGGTGCTGAGAACCAAACCTGGGTCCTCTGCAAGAGCAGTAAGTGTTTTTAATTGCTGAGCCACCTCTCCAGACCCACCCACCCACTTAAACAGACACTTAAAAGATTATAAGGGAATTTATAAACAAGCATGTTTGGTGGTATTGTGTTCCCCGAAATATTGTCCACACTAATAAACTTATCTGGGGTCAGAGAACAGAAGAGCCACAATATTAAACATAGAGGATAGGCAGTGGTAGCACATGCCTTTAATCCTAGCATTCCAGAGGCAGAGATCTACCTGGATCTCTGTGTGTTCAAGGATACAGCCAAGCATGGTGACTCACGCATTTAATCTCAGGGAGTGATGGCAGAAAGCAGAAAGGTATATAAGGACCAGAAACTAGAAGCTTTTAGCTGGTCAAACTTCAGGCTTTTGAGCAGCAGTTCAGTTGATAGCCATGCTACAGGCATACCTAAGCATAAGATAAATAATACAAAAATGATTGAATTACTGAAAATAATGGGAAAACTTCTGAATTGTCATAATGCAGAAAGTGGAGAAGCTGGTGTGAAAACATCTAGTACATGTAGGAAGTACAAATTGAAATCATAATGTATCATTGAGCACACACACATACTAATGATGATAATCAAACAGAAAGATACTCCCGTGTGAACACAAACACAGGGAAGATCTGGACCCCTCATTTGTTGGTGGTGGGAAAGTAAAATGATACTACAAGTACGCAAAATAGTTAGCAGTTTCTTAAAAAGTTAAGAAAAAAAAACTTACTACATGCCGGGCGATGGTGGTGCACGCCTTTAATCCCAGCACTCGGGAGGCAGAGGCAGGCGGATCTCTGTGAGTTCGAGGCCAGCCTGGGCTACCAAGTGAGTCCCAGGAAAGGCGCAAAACTACACAGAGAAACCCTGTCTCGGAAAAAAAAAAAAACCTTACTACATGATTCACCAATTCTACTTCTTGGAACCCAAGTGAAATGAAGACAGTTGTCTACACAAATGCTTGTAAATGAATATTCACAACTGTAACCAAAAACTGGAAACCATTCAAATGCCCATAAGATGATAAGTGAATAAACAAAACATTATGAAATAGTAGACACCGGTCAGCAATGAAAAAGGGTGGAATGATAACATGAGGAACAGTGTGGATGAAGTTCAGAAATGTGTGCATGCCAGAGATCTAATCTAAAAGCTGGACACCAAACAGTTGCTCTCTGCAGAAGAGCCACATAAGGTAAATTTATAGTCATGGGGCAAACAGGGACATGGGTCCCTAGCACCAAGTGTGGGATAAAAAAAAAATCACTTGCAAATTGGTGGGAGATCAGTATACAACTACATTTGCTTTTAAAAAAAGATCAAATAGAATTGTATTCATAATATGATGGTGTTTATATCTTGTAAGCTATACATCAATAAAGATTAAAGATTAATATGAAAATTAAATACAACTATTTCAATTAAAATGTCTGATTCCTTATAAAAAGAAAATGTGAGCTAAAAGTGTACTGCACAGCTTTTACAACTCGGGTTTGCTGAGATTAAAAAGTTTGTCATGCACCCAATTTATAATGACATGGGCACAACTGACTTTATTCATATCTGGGACAAAAATATAATTTAGTATTTCCTTATTTGGAGAAATTTAGTTTATATATCAAAAAATAAAATTACATATTTCTTGTCAGTAATTATATCTTACTCCCACTGATGCCAAATGATGAGTTTATATTATTCCCTATGAGCAAAAAAATGCAGACCATCCAAAAGTCATCAAGAGAAAATGGAGCCAGCTTATGGCACAACCCTCTAATGCAGATGTGAAAACACACAAGTCTAAACTGTGTTCACATGCAACATGATTTTACATGCACAATTTTTCCAGTATTTTACTAGAACTAATAAATTCAGTAAAATGGCAGGACACAAGGTCAGTGCACAAAAATCAGTTGCCTTTATTTATAAAAACAAAGAACCTCCAGCAGAGTGAGAGGATACAACATTAACATACAAAAATTAGTAGTTTTCTTATCTACCAATAAAAAATATGCTAAGGAAGAAATCAGACAGACAATCTCATTTACAACTGCCCCGAAAAATAAAAGATAAAAATACCTTGTAATCAACCTAAGACGGAAGGAGAAAACCTTCTACAGGAAAGCCTGAACACGCTGAGGAAGGAAGCCGAAGAAGACTCTGGAAGTTGGAAGGACACAGGATTAACATAGCAAAAGTTTTCTACCAAAACTGATCAGCAGACTCAAATGCAACTCCCAATAAAATTCCAATTATATTCTTCACAGAAATAGAAAAAATCGTTCATGTAGAATGATCCCAAACAGCCAGAGCAATCTTGAGAAAAAAAGAACACGATTTCAAATTGTACTGCAGGAACTATAGGGACAAAGTGGCATGGTATTGGCCTGTGAATAGACACTCAGATCAGTGGAGAAAAATACAGGGCCCAAATAAAAATCCACGTGATTTTTTACAGAAATATCCAAAATATACAAATATGTGACCGACCTTCCAGCCCTTAATTCCTAAGTGCTGGGAGTGTGGGTATGCACCACCACACCCAGCCTGCCTGCCTCCCTTCCCTTAGTATCTATCACTCAACAGCAGTTTTCAAAGACTGTGTGGAGCACATTTGTAAATGCCAAGTCCAGCCCCAGTGGACTACAGAACCCACAGGCAGTGAGTAGCTACTGAGTCATCCTTGTCCATGTGGTCTTTCTGGTGGGTTGCTCCTATAGACCAAAGTTCACAAGGGAGTCATGTCTGCTCCGCACTCTGACTAACCTGTATGAGCTCTGGATCTTATCCCTTGTGAAGTTGGGTGTGATCCAATCTTAGGATGTTGCACTGGTCCCTAGGACCACCCACACTCAAGGCCACCTGTATAGAAACTCTTTTTGTCTGTGTTTAGCCATATAAAGGCTGAACCCAACAGTTCAGTATTCCTTTACATTGGTCAGAACTCTCTGGTCTTTGAATTCTGCTGATCCATCCTCACAGCTCACTCTAGGCTGCTCAAATGTAAGCTACAAACACAAATTCTACACTGTGGCAGTACAGACGGAGGCCCCGTGAAGAACCTGGGAGCTGTAAGTGTGGCTTAATGTTGTCCTAATCATGGAAAAACCTGTGAAGAGTCTCCTGGTCAGGGCTGAATGAGTGATGCCTCTCCCCAAACAGGAGGCAATTGCAGTATAGCATCTTCATTACTGAAGGGATCTGAGCCAAGGAGAGGCCAGTCAGAACCCTTCTTTCCTGGCCCCGCCACATCTCCTTTGCACATGTCCCTAATCCAGCTGTTCCTTCTCTTCTGGTTATAATTTGGCAGTTTTGCCTCACTGTCCAGCTCGTGTGAACCTTGACTGACATCCTGGCAGACCGTAAGCTTTGTTCACCAATCCAGCTTTGCCATAACTGGTCCCTAGTCAGAGAAACTAGGGAAGGGAGACCGTAGACCTGGTAAGTCAAACTCTTAAAGGGGCTGTGGGATGGTCTGTATGTCAAATTGCTCTGATTGGTCAATAAATAAAACACTGATTGGTCAGTGGCCAGACAGGAAGTAGGTGGGACAAAGAGAGAGGAGAATTCTGGGAAGCGGAAGGCTGAGGCAGGGAGACACTGCCAGCTGCCGCCATGACCAGCAGCATGTGAAGACGCCGGTAAGCCACCAGCCACGTGGCAAGGTATAGATTTATAGAAATGGATTAATTTAAGCTATAAGAACAGTTAGCAAGAAGCCTGCCACGGCCATACAGTTTGTATGCAATATAAGTCTCTGTGTTTACTTGGTTGGGTCTGAGCAGCTGTGGGACTGGCGGGTGACAGAGATTTGTCCTGACTGTGGGCAAGGCAGGAAAACTAACTCTAGCTACAATTTGGCAGTTTTGCCTCACTGTCCAGCTCGTGTGAACCTTGACTGACATCCTGGCAGACTGTAAGCTTTGTTCACCAATCCAGCTTTGCCATAACTGGTCCCTAGTCAGAGAAACTAGGGAAGGGAGACCGTAGACCTGGTAAGTCAAACTCTTAAAGGGGCAACACCTGAAAGAAGAGAGCAATTCAGTGGATTACTTCCCTTATTTCCTTTAAGGATTAAGGTAAGGAGAGTGGGTAAAGTTCACTTAAAGTTTGCAGAGTTCTTGATACACAGCTTATACTAAGAGGCATGCAGTTTGGAAACTGTGAATATCAAATGTTCCCCAAATGAAACAAAAGTTAGGGATACATATAAAAATTTGAAGAGATGAATCACTAAAAACCTAGTTAATGAATGCCTTGAAAATGCGTCCTTTCTTTGAGAGTTCACCTGTGACTCTGTCCATTTACCCTCATGCTGAATGACAGGCTTCAGTGTCACCACAAGTGACAATAACAGGACTCACAGCCCACTGTGCAGAGGAAGCCAGCACAGCACCCCGGGCTCGATGGGACGTGAGTCTAACAGTTGGAGAGGCAATACTGTTGTCAAGAGATGGGTGTGAAGCTGGCAGAGCTACCCACATTGAAATGCAATCCACTGGAGTGTGTTATATAACACAAACACTTACCAGCAACAAGAGTATCCAAGGAAACACTGGAGATCATGCCCATAATTCTATAGCATCCGAGACATATTCCATAAGACCTGGTTGCAGTTTGTAATATGAAAAAGAAATGGAAAACTTTAAATATCTCTGTTTAGAGGAAATCAAAGAAAATAGACTCTAAAACAAGATGGGACCCTTAAAGAACAAACGGAAAACTGGATTACAGAATGAGACCAAGTGCAGAATTCTGTATGTGAGTTGAACTGTGTATTAGGGACTGTGGAGATGATGTAGCTTGGATCTTGAATGTTCCAGAGTTGTGTAGCTATTGCTTTGACTTGAGACATTTTCCTCTGGATGGGAAGGCTCGCCAGACTCGGAGAGGACCAGTGGAAGGACCTTGTGGCTAAGTGCTTGTTCTGAAAGCCTGATGACCAGAGTTCTATCCCCAGAACCCAGGGTGGAAGGAGAGAGCCAACTCCCAGAAGTTGTAAGCTCCCCCCTCTGTTCACACTCTGACACCCGGTGTGTGTGTGTGTGTGTGTGTGTGTGTGTGTGTGTGTGTGTGAGAGAGAGAGAGAGAGAGAGAGAGAGAGAGAGAGAGAGAGAGAGAGAGAGAGAGAGAGAGAGAGACTCAGCGAGCTGTGGACTTTTACCGAAGTCTCAGGAAGCTGAGAAAGTTACAGGACTTACTAGGCCCCTCCCTACAATTACAAAAGCAGTTTTCAGCTGTTGGAGGAGAGGAGACTTTGGCGGAGCTACCTACAAGTTACTCCAGGAAACCCAGGGTCGTCACCACGTGGGTGGGCTTTTTGGAGACAATTATTTTTGAGAGAACTATGCTCCTGGAAGTGTTTCTGTGGTTTGCTGTCGAGGCCCTATCTGGGTTAAATGGATGCTCATGTCTCCCCCAAAGTCACACAAGACTCTATCCAGACCCATGGGATGCACGGCTCAGTCCCACGGTGCCATTATTGGGAGGAGACAGAACATTTCAAAAGTGAAGTCCAGTGAGGAGATTGGATTTAGAAGATTGGAGAAGTGCCTTAAAAAGGCGTAATGGGGCCCCACCTCTTCCTCTTCCTGCCTTGTGGCTCCTGGTCATGGCTGAATGGTTTGAACTGGTCATGCATTCACCACGATCTGCTACATTGTCATTGGCCCAAAGAGCATGACCAATCAACCACAGATTGGACCTCCAAGATCAACCTTTTATCCACTGCGACTCCCCTGTGCACAGTTCCACTCTGATCCCATGACTCAGGAGCTCCGGCTCACCCCAGCCTTTCAGCTGACAAAATGTGACAGAGAAGGAGAGAAAGGCTCAGGCAGGCACACATGTGCCAAGAGGGAGTTCAGACTGCACAGGAAGCAGAGGTGTGCAGGCCTCTCCCATGATGTAGAATTTTGGTGGAAAATTGTGTGACCAGAAATGAGAAATACCTCTCTTACCGCCCCAGTCCTTGCACCCAAATTTACTTTCTGATGATCTTCCTGAATTTCTTAGGCCCCTGCTTTCCACAAGGGATCTTTTCTCCCTCCTTTCAGCAAAAAGAATGTTCAAGAAGCTGGGGTTCTGTGCCTTTCTAACTGGAGCCGTTGCAGCTACTTTAATCTGCAGTGGCTTTCTGCATTGGGAAACGCCTCTCTGGATGCCTTGTCTACACTGGTGTCTAAGCTATTCTGCTCCCATCTCGGTATGTACTCAGATTGCCATCAGCCTGTGCTAGATTGATGCTCACCCTCAGGCAGCATTCCTTAAGGTTTCCACATCCCTGAAAATAACATCTGAGTGAGCAGAGTTCTCTGGAGCTGAGTTGTAACCAACCATTCACAAGCTGGCTTCCCCGCTGACCCAGGAAATATAGTATGCTGCTTTTCTTTATCTTTTATCTCCAGTGTCAGTGTCCTGGCTCCAGACACACTGAGTCACATGAAAAGACCCTGTGAAGTACCCAAGGAGTCAACACAAGTTTTTGTGAACCTGTGAATTCCTGAACCTCTGCATATGATGCAGTAAATTTTATGATCATAGAGAGATTAAAACAGGATCTCAACCTCAACACGTTCTGTTTCGTAGCCTGTGGAATGCTGAGGAAGCCCCCCTTCACAGTGCTCATGGAAGTGCTTGAAGACATGATGTTTGCAGAGGACCCGGGGCACGGACGACAGACACTCCATTTGTTAAGTCAGTTGCCATTCCAGCTGTGTGTTCTTAGTTTATCATCTGTAGAGCTAAAAAGAAAATAAACTCAATGGGTTCTCAGAGATTTGGGCACAGGATTATCAATAATTTATAGGAACCCCCCACAAAACTCAGTAAATACAGACCAAAATTGAGTGGCACAATCCACAAGCTTGTTAGAAATAGCCCACATAGGCTGTGGCACCCATACTTTGCTGCAAAAGTCTGCAGAAAAGTACCAAAATTAAATTCTATTGGACAGAAAGTGATATTATATACAGTGACAGGAAATGGATGAAATGTGACCACTGGTACCAATATGAATGAATCTTCAAACAAAAAATAATCTTTGAAAAGCTGGGTGTTTGCAAGGTGTTAGAATTTCCATATGGCTTTGAAGGCATCTGCAGGAATAAGGTAAAGGAGGGCTCAGTACCTGGGACTTGTTTGATGAGAGTATTCATGTTAGGTTAACTCCAAGTGTACACCGATGGTGCTCCCATAAGTTATTAGCAACAACAAAACCCTCCAGCACGCCCAGCTAGTAAGTGGTAGATCTGGGGTTCCAATCATGCTGCAGAACTCAGAACCTGGAGTGTCTGCAGGGCTTCTGTGTCAGGGGAACTGTCTCAAGTGTTTCTGGGTGTCTCCTTTGTTGCACTTTCTCCAGAAGGTCTAGGGAGAAATATGGCATCATCTGGATACCTGTCCCTAAACTTCTCTTTGATTCAAGGTTTGTTTCTTCGTGACTTTATTTGAGGATGAGCTATCCCTGTGTTGGGTAGTGTCATCTGTCAACTTGATAGACTCTAGACGGGCCTGGGAGGTGGGCTCTGGAGATGCCTGTGTTAACTGATGTAGGAGGCCTCATCTTAACTGTGTGGGACTAGTTCCTGAGCAGGTAATCCTGGCCTACACAATGGAGAATCAACCAAGTATGCATTTCATTGCTCTCTGTTTCCAGCTGTGGGCATGATGTAACAGCTGCTTCAAGCCCCTGCTGTCTTGACTTCCCTCCATGACAGAGGGAACCTTGAACTATGAGCTAAAACAGGCTGTTTCCTCCTGAGCCTCTTTGTCAGAGTATTTTACTGTCCTTGATACGGCATTTTACATCACAAAAGTGGAGAGGTGGGGCCAGAGATAGGGCTCAGGAGTCAAAAGCACTTGCTGTTCTTACAAGCAAGGACCCAGGTTTAGTTCCCAGCACTCGCATCTGGTGCCTTACCTGTAACTCTCGTTCCAGGGTATCCAACGCCCTTCTTTGGCCTTTTCAAGCTCTGCACACATGTGGGATACATACAGACAAACAGGTATACACACATACACTAAAAGTAAATAAATAAACTTAAAAAGTTGAGGGCAGACGTACCTCATCTTTCCTATCCAGTTGTTTCACATCTTCCTCAACAAATGTAAGTTTAACACCCAGTACATTAGCAGTACCTGAGGAGAAACATGGTGGTGAACTAGCACAAAAGACAGCATTTGCACCCATAAAGTGAAAACAATGATTGCATATTGTCATGGAGACCAAATTAGACAAAAAATGGCATTAAGAACACTGTGCTCAGAACAATAAGTGTGAAACACATTTCTGTCACTATTATACCTTCCACAACTTAACCATCTCCATGCATAGTGGAAGAAACTGGCCTCTGAACACTAGCACAAAGTGAACAGGAAGAAAAGAAAGGAGATCGCGTTTCTCATTGGACAGCACTTGGAGTTCATAAATGACCCAAGCAATGAGGCATATCCCAATTCACTGACAGCTGACCTTGCTAACAGGCTGGTGGACCCCACCCCCTCACATCTACAGAAACCACAGTGGGCTAAACTGCCTCTTGTTCCCTAGAGCACAGAGCTGCTCCAGATGATAAGTCAAGAAAGCCACACACTGCTCTTAACTATGAACTATGAAGAGTGCTGCTCAGGAGTGCACACTTGTGTCTCTGTTAGACTGTAGCCTCTACACCTACCTTACTTAAACCTCCACAGCTGCATCTATTCAACACCCTGCCTGACCCCAGGGAGCCTTTGCTTTATGCTTTTATTTTTTAATCTGCAAAGCTGGATGAAGTCTTTGTCCTACTAAACTTCAGGATTATCATGGCTAGAACTGGAAAGGGCTGCTGCTGCACTTGCCATTGTGAGGGGCAAAGGAGAGGCACTAGACTTTTCTCTCTATCTGTAGCCATGGTGGCCTCATAAGGATGCTTGTCAGAGTGAGTTTATGAGGCCAAAATTGTAATGTAAGTTTTCCAAATAGCAGCCACACACTATTGAAGAGCTTCCTACTCTGTGCACCTGACTCACTAATGCAGAAATAATGTAAACAGTTACTTTCTGTCCATTCCTAGTATAGTGTAGAAGGGAATCCTGGAGATGAAACCACACAGACATTAGCAAGCAGTTTTCAGAAAGTGTACATCACAAATACTCCAGACATGGTATTCACATCCACTTCCCCTGTCCTTGCAAACAGTATCCTCACAACCAGCTACTCATCACTCCTTAAAGCTAAAAAGACAAGTACATGCAGACAGAAGTTTCCTGTGTCCCACAGCCATTCAGTCCCAAATAAACACACAGGGGCTTATATTAATTACAAGCTGTTTGGTCTGTGGTCCAGGCTTATTATTAACTAGCTCATTCATTTTAAATTAACCCATTTCTATTAATCCATGTTTCACCACATCTTGTGGCTTTGAGTTCCATTACACCTCGCATCTCGAAGCATCTCCTCTGACCCCACCTTTCTTCTCCCGGCATCTCTCTTGGATTTCTCACCTGGCTGTCTCCCATCTTGTCATAGGTCAAAGAAGCTTCTTTATTAACCAATGGTAGCAACATATATTCACAGCGTACAGAAAGACCATCCCACAGCAATTACAGGTGGCTAGTTCTCCCGAGAAGGACTTTCAGGCAGAGAAAGAAGAAAAAGTATAGATCGAAAGCCCTGCTCTAACAAGTGGCACATCACTGTGCTGAGGGCCTCTACATGGGATGACCCATGTCACTTCATGGTCCACTTCCATAGACCATCCTCAGGACACCCTGGAGGCCACAATAAACAGAAACTCTGGATGGAGTGAGGAGTTAAGTGAGGTGAGAAGTAAGAGGCTCAAATGATGGGTGTGAAATCCATCTCTGCATTCCCTGACCGCAAAGACTTGTCTCTGCTGCTTTCTGGGAATGCTTGCGGTGTCAGCACAGAGGCCCGTTTACAAGTTAATGGGTGCTAGAAAGTATTAGCGCCTAGGAAGCAGGATGATTTTAATATCCTGGGCAGTTTCTCAGGAGCATCACAGTGGTGCTTTCCGGGAGGCTTTTTGTCATTGGCAGCTGCCCTGAATGCTCAGGGGGTTTACAGTATCCCTGGCTGATGCTCAGGTTCCCATTTATGACAACTAAAGATGTTCCCCCACCTTTCCAGATGCCTCTTCGCATATAGAAACTATCCTGAGAACCACTGGTCTAAAGCAACAGAAAAGAGGATTCAGGAATCTTCAATATCAAAAAATCTGACAGTAGAATCTCAGACAGAGTGACTAAAATTTAGGCACAGTATCCAGAAAAGAGGATGAACACATCCATCAGGTTTCCACAAGTCAAAAGTTGGCCTAAATCAAAGTTATATGAGAAACTGTCAAATGAACAACACGTAAGTAGTTTCGAGATGCAAACTTCAGGTCTAGCAGGTGGTAGGAATTCAACCCTGTCATCAGGACTCAGTTTCTCTCCACTGTTGAACGCTGCTCTGCTGCATAAAGGCGCCTCCTTGTGGTGGCAAAGTGCTCAGCCCTCTATGTCTACCTCCCATTGGCTCAGTCAACCAGTCAGGAAAGAGCATCCTGCAGAATTCTAAAGGAAACAAATTCCCACCACGGAGTTTCTTGGGACCATCCTAGAGCACATGTCCATCCTCAACTCAGCAGCACTGAGGGGATGTCCAGTAGTGAACCACCGAGTGAATGGATCTACTGGAATACAGAAACCAGGAAGAGGCCAGTCCCACCCCACAAAACTTAGATTAATGTTGGGGTGCAGAAAGGTCTTCAAACCCTCAAGAAAATGCTGTTGCTTGGGTGGGGACAGACACTGGCCCTGACAGGCAAGCCTGCAGCCTGTGCACGGAGAAGCTGGGCGTCCATGGGAGAGCAAAGTCAGAGCCTAGTGCTGCCTCCGGGACACCTGCTGCTCAGAGGGGACGCTGCTTAGAGCTGTTTTATTTAAATCCTTCTTGGCCAAGAAGATTCTGTGAGTACTTATTAAACATGAAGAGGTTTATGTATTCAAATAGCAGCACTAATCTTCGCCCTGCCTGCCTCTATTTGCATGCCTTGGCTTTTCTTTCTGCCCTTTCTAAAGCTCCCCTCAGGTAAACTTGGGCTTAGACCAGGCCCTCCCAGCTAGAAAACAGTCACTTCCTATTTTCTGCTGCCCCCAGCCCCTGACCTGTGGGTCACACACTGGGATCTGCTGACCACCATCGCCAGGCTAGGAACAGGAGAGGGAGAGAGTACCGCCTTACCCTGGTCGTGGAGGGAGATTTCAGCCTACCACAGCTAATGAGCAGGCTGTGCCCAGGAAAACCTCTTCATGCCCAGTAATGTATGTAAGCTGAAGCATCTCTGAGGGCCCATGTCTGCTGAACTCTCCAATGAATATGCTGTGTATTTCTCTGTAGACTGTCTCACCCCATCAGCCCCAGGTCTCTTTGGAAACTTCTGCCTCTGGTGCTTCTTGTGTGCTAAATGCATGAGTTAGACAGAAATGAAATGAGTCTGGTCAGCACTCATAAAATTAAGTTTGTTTTTCAGGGTTCCTTAAGAATACTGACTTGGGCTTGTTTGGGGCAACCTCAGCCAGTGGGAACAGAAAGTAGTCAGCGTCAGGGTCACTGATCTCAGGGTTCTGACAGCTCTTGGGGGTAGGATCCTGGATCCCCTAAAAAAGTGACAATAACATCTGTTGGAGAGTCTTCAAATACATACATCCCTAGAGACAAAATAGAGCTACTCATTTCCAAACATAAGAATAATCGGTGAGTCCCAGCACACATGTAGAATGCCCTCATAGGAGACCTCAGCCTCTTTTGTCATTTCCTGGCCTGGTTCTTCCCCTGCACAAGCTTGCTGGCCCTCTTCAGAGCATTAAATAGAGCCTCACCTCCATTCATGCTCTGCACAGCAGCGTGCTAAAGGTTGCAGATCTGTGTGTTCACAAACCTAGCTCTGCTTCCTACCAGTTGTGACCCAAAGCCAGTTTCTTATGTCTGTCATCCCTAAAATGTGGTCACACCTGCCAGCTTTTACTGTCATTTACCAGGGAGGCCACTGTGACATGTGACCCTGTTGTATTGTTTCCAGGTCTTTATTATGTGAAAACTATCTTTGGTTCCTGCATCTGCCACCATCTCACACCTCTTCCAAGGCAAGCTTCTGGGGCCCAGAGCTCACAGCAGGCTGGCTGCTTTGTGTGTCAGGCAGGGCTGACTAGGCTTTCTGTTTGGTCTTGTAGCCTTGTCCAGCATGGCCACCTCTGTGCCTTATTGGTTTCCTGACAAAAAAGCACTGCTGTGTGTCACAAGAAGAGCTTGCCACAAGCAGGATGGCTTGACCCTGTGTGTCTGTGCAGCTTCAGCTGTGTTGACTGCTTTATGTGACAATAACAGTGAGTGTGTGTGTGTGTGTGTGTGTGTGTGTGTTTGCACTCATGTCTAGCAGAGTGGGACAATGTTGCTATTCCACAGTACACAGTATTTACACACATATGCTGAGAGCACACACAGTCTAGAACAGATGTTTTTGGAGGAAAGGCAGTCTGCTCTAGGGACTGAACTCGATTAGATTCAAAACATCTCTCTCCACTGAAAACATCTCATGGTGACATCACCCCACTTGTTCTTCTTACTTCATTCCTCTGTCGCCCATGGGCTGAGAAAATTCTATTTCCCTCCTCAAATAAATAGAGTTAGCTCGGGAACACATGGCTTGTAGAAGGGACCTAGACAAACCTTCCAATTCTTTGGGGGATGCTTTCATAGTGCCTTTAAGTGTATTTAGAACATTTAGCATCTGAAGATTTGGCTAGTTTTATGGGTATTTAATATCTATATTCAAGTTTCAGCTCACGTCTCAGGGGTTCATCCCATATAAAATATCTTATCTGAGTAGATATAGATATAGTAGAAATCCATTTAATTAACAAGCAATGTTAGGCGTTTCCTATTAGTTCATCTCTACACTGAGAGTTGAGGATAGCTATATAAATGAGCCATTGCTGAAACATAGAAGAGCTGATAAAATAAGTAAGCCCCTAAGTGCATGAACTATAAAGCCATAGTATGTGAGCTTACAAGCCCTTCGGCATAAAAGCAGTGCACCCAGCCCGAAGCTGAGCTTTCTGGCCCTTCATGTCAGCTGTTAACACCAATGCAAGCACGGGTGACAGCTCTGACCCCACTGCTGCTGTGGACAGGTAAGACAGTACAGGTGAAATACCCCACTGCTCGGGCAGCCGGCTCAGAAAACAGGGAGTGTGGTCCCGAGGATGCGGCTGCCAACCAAAGGAGAAAGGGTCCTCAGACAGGAGCACCTCTTGCTTACATCTCCACTTATCCAGAGCCCAGCTGCAGTTGTCACGGATGATTCTTCATATGTGAAAGGATTTCTGACCTTGGCATTCATGAAAATCACAAGAGAACTCCCTGCCAGTAGTCAGTCACAGAAGTGGAAACCCCCTGCACCTCTCACCAACATCCCTTCCCACCCTTCACCTCGTATTACAACCATCTTTATAGGATGGAAATTATTTTCATTAATAGCAATTTTCTGAAAAAATAAGCATTTATTTTCTGTTTACTTTTTTGAAATAGCATATTATTTAGTAGGAGTTGACTGAAATTGATAGAGGAATTGGGACAAGAACAATCTTTCACAAATTACATGTTTAGGAATCCTTAGGTGGGTAGGTATCTAGGTATCTAGGGTACCAGGAGGCTCACCACATAAAGCCATGATCCTTAAAGTGATGAAGGGGATTCGTTCCATTTCTGCCATGACTATTTCTTTTCTTTTTTTTTTTTTTTTTTTTTTTTTTTTTTTTTTTTTTTTTTTTTTTTTGGTTTTTCGAGACAGGGTTTCTCTGTGTAGCTTTGTGCCTTTCCTGGAACTCACTTGGTAGCCCAGGCTGGCCTTGAACTCACAGAGATCCACCTGGCTCTGCCTCCCGAGTGCTGGGATTAAAGGCATGCGCCACCACTGCCCGGCCATGACTATTTCTATAAGCAGTATAAATCTCCTATGGTATAAGCATGAGCTTAATGCTGTTTGTCACTGTGTTTGGTGGAGGGACACAACAGTTTCGGGCTGAACTGAGAAGCTGATACACCCTGCTGGGCAGCCATAAGATCTGTCTTCTTCATTTTCAATGTGGAATGGAAATAAATGTTTTACTTCTGTTTAACTCTAGAATGTGCTAATTATCATCCACTGACCCCAGTCATCTCTACACTGCCAACAAAAGTCTAGAAGGTGATATTTTAATGTTCTGGCCAACCATCTGAGCTCCTCGGTGACTCATTATTTTTGTTTGGTTTGCCCAGAAACAGATGCCCTCAGGACAGGAGTCAGCAGCATAGCACAGGGCCCCTCAGGGGAGTAGGAACTAGCTAATCAGAGTGTTTTATGTAGCCAGACAGCTAAGTGGGCATGCTGTACACAAGCCTGGGAGAACACTCCGGTAAGACACTAAAACTGATACCACAGGATTTCCTAGCTCTATGTGTTCTGAATTAATTACTCCTCAGATACACACTCAAAAGATAAACCTAACTTAGCATCTTGGCCTGTGATCATAATTGAAAATAGGGTAATTACAGGCATAATTAATTAGAGTGTGGTAGGTTAGATTTTAAACCAATAAGACTAGTGCCATTACAAAATGACCATGGGCTGATGCAAAGAAGGAATGCCCTGAGTATGGAGGTGGAACTTGGTGAACACTGAGGATTGGAAGCTGTCTCCAAAAACAGAAAGAGACAGGGAAGAATGTACCCAGAATGGCAGAGCCCAGCATCATTTTAGCCCTCAGAATTTCAGAAAAGTAAATTTCTGTTATCTGTGGAGCTTTATACCATTTTTTTAAAAATTAGTTTTTACAAGTTCATACATGTATACAGTGTACCTTGAGCATACTCATGGCCAATTTTCACTTCCCTCAAATTCGCTGAAACATGCTGCCCACCCACCTTCATGCCACCCCCTCATTTATAACACACAGAATCTACTAGTGATGTCTGCTGGAATTTTGCCTGATCTACCTGTAGTGACTTTGTATAGGTTTTCTTCAGGCAACTTAGCCATAGGTAGCTGTAGCCACAGTGAGCCCATGAATACAAGAGTCAGATCATGTCCATTATTTTCACAGCCCTCCAGTTCTTCCCCATTCTCACTATATTCTCTGAGTATTCCTATTACTTGAAGTCCCCAAATTTGTCATCTCTTGTTACAGAAGTGCTAGAAAACTACCACATGGAAGATATTGCCTCTCTCTCAGTCATTGGCCAAGCACTGATCCCACAGAGACTTGAGTCCTCCACACCTTCCTGACTGTCATGTCTACTAAGAACAGAATTTTGAGTTTTCCAGAAAAATCTGTTACACAGAGTGAATGGAACAAGGAACCACTATATAGATTCTGAAGGGCAGAGAAGAGCTTTTCCCAGGCAGCCTTGTGACAGCACTTGTACTCCGTAGACCACAGTGACAGAAAAACATCTGGTCCAATGGTGGTGGGATTGTTCGTGATCTTGAATGCTCCAGCATCACCCGGCTTCCAGCTAGAGGCAGCCGCCACATGGGTTTCCTGTCTACATCATATGGAGCAGATCTGTCTGGTTGTCCAGTCTATTTATAGAATCTGAGAAATAGATATATGTTTATTTAAAAATTTTATGCAATGTATTTTGATCATGTCTTCTCTTCTCCTGACTCCTCAGAGGTGTTCCTCACCTCCCTACCCACCCAATTTCATGCCTTTCCTTTATTTCTCTTTTAGAAACAAAAACAAACAAAATCCTACGAAAATGAAAATCAAACTCAACAAGCAAAAGACAAAAAAAAATGGAATTTGTCTTGTATTAGCTAACTACTCCTAGGCACAGGGCCTATCCTGGAGTGTAGTTAATATGCCCAGTGATGCTCCAAACTGAGAGAAAACTTTGCTAGCAGGTTACAGGTAATTTTTTTAAGGATAAAATTTGAGGGCAGTTTTTAGTGCTCCAGAGACAACAGGAATCAGGCTTTGATGGTCTTGTTGCATACTCTGTTGCCTTACCCTGCTATCATAGCAACCTGACAAGTGGGTGCTGGCTTCTCATTCCCAATTTGCAATGAGGTAAGAGCTTTCAAGAATCTGAGCAGCCAGGCTTTAACCACCAATGTTTATAGTATCTCTATTCCTTCCTTTATATGGTGAAACTATATAAACTCAAACCTCTGCTTTTCACAAAGTCATTTCCAAAGTTGTGTCCTGAAAAGAAATTCTTCAACAGCCACTAACACAGGCTTAGCCTGTTGGAAGGGGACTGTCAGTACTGTGAGACTTAGACATGTGCCCCCAAATGCTGACCTTGCCAGGAAAGCAGTTGGGAGAAGATGCCCTAGGGAGAAGTAAGGATCCACCTACCACTAACCATATGTCAAGCTGTAATGAGGCAGCTTTTTTCCAAGAGGTAAGCATTCACAGAATTGTCACCTGTGAGCATATGGCCATTGGGATAGAGGAAAAGACCTCACCATTCTGTCAAGTGTTAAATACCACTTGCTAAAAATACTCACTGTTCATGTCATCTTCCAGTTTCTAGAAGAAGGCAGTGGTGGCTTTTTCCTATGCAGCTTTGTCACACTCTACAAAGTGAGCCACTGTGTTCAGAAAAGTGCCTGACCCAACAGTGGGGGATCTAAGAGGATGAGCACGTCCTCCTAAAGTTGTGGCCTAGATTATAGTCAACGTTTAACATGACCAGCAAACACGGAAAAAAGGGGTTCAGCTTCACTGAACATCTAAGAGCAAATGGAAACCCTGTGACATCACTGGAGCTCACTGAACAAGACTGAGATGGGAAACCACCAAGTGTACACATGCAGAGTGCAGACACTTCCACACAACCCCAATGGAAGAAGCATAAATCAGCATTCTCCGAGAGTCTTGACCAATCCAACTGCTTTTATAACCTGACAACCCCAACTTCAGTTTACCTAACCAAGATGGCTGCCCATGTTTACCAAAACATACATGAAGAGTTCATACCTATGTTAGCCGTACATATCCCCTAGACCATGGTTCCCAGGACCAGCCATGCTGGGACACATTAGACAATGTAGTGTACAAACAGCCCTGGATAGTAGCCAAGAACATTCATTAAGGATTCATTAAAGATCCTGAAACTGATCTTTACTGCTCTGCCGTGTAGACAAGGTACCTATGCATGGGTTTTCATGTCTAACATGAAGGTCGTACCATTTCCTGACCTATTTCAGGTAAAAGAAAACTTAACTAAGGTTCCCCATCATGGTGCTCAGGATCAAACCCAGGGCAGCAGGAATACCACTCAAGCACTTGACTGCTAAGACACACCCCTGACCCTTACTATGCTTTTCAAGGAAGAAAATTAAAAACAAAGAAAGAAAAGAAAAGAAAAATTGGGCTCTAAGGGTGGAGTTGGCTTTCACTTGTGATTGTTGAGGCAGATGGCATCCCAGTCATCCAGCTGATCTGAGCAGGCATGGGGGGCGTTGCAGGCAGAAAAAGCAGAAATGAAGAAGACGCAGTTGACTGGCCATGTCTAAGTTACTTCTTCCTGTAGCCAAAGCAGAGGGGATTTCTGCCATGGTGCCTCAGGCTGATGGGGCCTCTGCTGGCCAGCTCTTGTCATCTGCCCATTTGTGTGAACACTGAATCTTACCATGAGTGCTGCCATATTGGATTGTTCAGCTGGGGCTAATGCAGCAGAAACCAAGACATTTGATCAACCAGTTAATCAAGTGAGGCAGTTAGAGCAATATCAAACAGAGTTAGTGTTCCACAGTGGAGGTGCCTATCAAGCCATCCCCCACTTTATATTTATACTCCTAGTCTCAGGTACATTCCAGGCAGACTTAGTCCAGGTGAATTCTATATAAACATCTCAAGTCAATGGACCAGTAAGCATTCATGGAAACTATGAAAATCAAATCCACTGGTTTATAAATGCTGATGTTAACTGGTGATGGAGATAATTTCTTTCTGACTGCTGTTATGGACTATTTAATAGCAGCAATACATTCTCAGAAATGAACTAGCTGATGTCATCATGCTATGAATGCCATAAGCACACAAACCTCAATGGCATCCTCTTTCTACACCAGGCTGTGTAGTGTAGCTGAGGACTCCTAGGCTACAAGCCTACACAGCATGTTATTGTACTGAAGACTATCTAATATTGTGGCATAGTGACAAGCATTTGTAAAGAAAAGACAGAGTAAAAAGATGTAATAACAGGTGAAGAATGGCAGTGCTATGCTGAGACCTTGCCACAGGTAGCCTGCAGAACTATAGTTCTGGCTGTGTCCAAGTGGCAATGAACAGGAAGGCTTCAGATTGACTGTACACTGCAGCTCACTCATGTTGAGAGCTGCTGGTAGCAAAAGGCCATGGGAGTGTACAGAGGTGACAACTAGTATTCAGAAGGTCAGCCTATCAGAACCAAGGATTCAGGTGGAGAAAACCATCATGCAAGGCATTTTGGAATTATTGCCTTTTGAATGAATGGGCTGTTTCTTATTATAAACTTCTTGTGCAATAACAGCTGTGATATCTCCCCATTACCATGCATTTTCATAAAATGTATATATGTAATCTCATGATTACATCTCAGTTTTATGGGCATATATATCTGTGGGTGGTCAGGAAGATGACTTTTCATTTAGCTGTATAATTTTGATATATAGAAAATATACTAGGATATGCTTCATAGTCAGACCCATTTTCCCACGAGACTGTAGACACTGAAAGTCTGCTCTGTTCCTTTTGCTCAGACTAACACAGAAAATAATAATCTCTCCTCAGTCTAACACAACTGCACAGATTTAGCTCATTTTTACCTCAGAGCAAGTTCAAACTAGACTAAAGGCCTTTGTAAATAGATCATAAGTTTAAAAGTTTACAGTTATGCACAAGGTCATAGTTGCAGACGCCTACCAAGGCTACTAACACAAAACACCCTAAGGAAAGCCTGCCAAGTCTGCTGATAAAAAGCTATGTCTCAGAGTTTGTGGCAATGGCACTGTGGCCCCTCCCTCTGGTCCTGAGAACTTAGAACCTTGTGTTACTATGTTAATGGCTCTGCTCCTTATCTTCTATTCTAGGATGTGCTAGGACCTTGAGGGTTTTGAAACTTTTCTCAGGTTTTCAAAGAGTCTCCTGTTAGAAATGTAAGGAGTCAGGCAAGAGTAGAGCTAAGAATGAGAGCTGAAAAGAAGCTGTAGATTTAGAGAAGCGGTAGACAAAAAGATAACAGCAGAGAGATCTAAGGCAGAGTTGAAGCTTACTTAGAACAATAAAGTGATGGACTGAAAGAGTATGGTGTGAGTAGATTTATTGATATACCCTCAGATAGGTATATTCATTTGATATCCTTAACATTAGATAACTGCTGCTTGTAAGTACCTTCCCTGGACTCTGGGAGAAAGTTTTTTGGGGACAGACACCTGAAAAGCTTTGGATACACTCAAGAGTTTTCTTCACCAAGGCTATGCTAACTTTGAAAATGGCATCTTTCTTTCATAAGTAATAAATTAATTTTATTTCACTGCAACCTTTTACTTTATAATTTTTATTTTCTTTTAGTTTTGTACTTTTTCTACTCACACAGCTTAACACACAAATGCATCTTACACTATGCAAAACTATAATCTCTTCTTATGCATTTCTTCTATGAGTTTTTTTTTCTATTTTTAATTTGTTTTATTTTTAAACATGTTTTTTAAAACAATAACTAAGACACATATTAATCACAGTTATATGGCACCAAGATGTCCATATCACTGTTTCCATGCCTCAATTTCTCAATCCCTGGAAGGTCCCCAGGGGTTATAAAAGGCATGTACTACTATAACAACAAAATCTTCTAGATCCTTCTTGAGGAACCTGTCTGAGGCTGTCTTCAGGGAAGGGTAGGCTTTCAGATGTTTGCCTCAGAGGCAGCTTGGGTCTGTTTTTCTGCCCACCCTGGCTTTGTTGGTAACTGGATCATGCACCTGACCACCCCTCTGTCACCAGGTCTCTCTGTGCAGGGCCACGATTCTCAGAGTTCATAAGAAGCTCATAGACATCAACACATCCTCTGTTGAACCCTCACTGAGGGCTTTCCTGGGGGTCGCCTCTTCTCCTGTAGTTACCTGTCTTTTGCTTTTTTTTTTTTTCAGTTGTGGACTTCTTTTCAGATTCCACCAGTCCTTAACTAACAAACCTCTGGAAGTGTCTCTGAGCCCCGAAGGCCACCCTATCCTCTATCCAGATCTGAAGGGTAAGGTCATTCTACATCAACCACACCTCTTTGAGTTTTTGCAACCTCTCCATCAAATCCTCCAAGCTATGGATGAGCCTCTCTGTCTTCAGTTGCCATGAACGAACTTGAAGACATCATGCCAAGGCCGAATGAGGTTTATGCTGCAGTAACAGAGGATGTATGTTCATTTAATGCCTGCTGTGCAGCAGTAGCCTGGGCAAAGACCATGTGGGCAGTAGGCCATAAACATTGCTGTAAGTCCTGAATTAAAGAGATGGTACTTGGAGGCAAGGATCACTCCTTTGATACAGGGGGGAAACATTATAAAAGGAGAATTGTGAGAGCATGATTGGCAGTAAGCAAAACCTCAAAAATGGCATCGTTCTGTAGCCAGTCCTCATTTCCCTGGCCTAACAGTTCATGCACCTCAGAAAGCGCCAGGATCATATTGCTCCTATAGTGTGCTGGCAGTGTGTGCTAACTGCCATGTAGGAAGGCTTCTACCATGCCAGGTCCCTGAGGGTTTCAATCTGTCACTGATTGAAACACCATTACTCAGCACATGGCTGAATGCATTTCTGAACACCTCCCTTTCTAATTTGTTTAAATTAAATTTGGGATGTATAAAGTGCTTTGGTAAGCAAGTTGTATTTTGAATTCAATATATTACATACATTATTAACTATATGCATATCCAAACATTTGTTTAGTCAAGCCTTTCATTTATTTTAAGCTTGGCTAATCTAGAGAAAGGTAAAAAGTTAGCATTTTTAAGACTAAACTACTGCAGAAGAGAAAAAGCCATAATTTTTTTTTATCATATCTCCAGAGTCATGGCTGACATTTCTATAGCAAAAGGAACAAGAAACACAAATGTATTTAACTGAAGTTTTGTATGATATGCAGTTTATTTTCATTGTTTACTTGATGAAGGAAGTGGGTAGCCATGGAGAACTGCCAGACAGTAATGAGTATAAGATAATGGTAATGACTTGGAGGTCTCAGCAAGGCTTAGTTGTTTACACTCCCTGCCTCTCTGTACATCCCTTTCCCTGCAAATGGAAGCCCCTGTCAGAAAGATCTCAAAGAAAATGGGGTTCAGTGACCTTCCTGGGTTTTATGGCTTCATTTAGGAAGAGAAATTCTACTTTTTTGTGTGTGCAGTACTGGAGGCCAAACTGAGAACCATGTATGTGCTAGATAAGTACTCTACCTCTGAGCTACATCCCAAGATCAAAATCTACATTTCTTTGATTTGGAGGAGGGAGGAGATGGAGATACAATCAGACTGTTTGTTCCTTCATTTGTTTGTTTGTTTTTAGCTAACCTTTCTGCTTTCTTTCTGCTCCGAAAGAACTAAACATGCCATGGAGCACATGAGGTATCGTATTCTTGGCACTAACACTGCCCGTTTGCCTTGAGGTCTTAGCAGAGAACAAAAGTGCACTGTATTTAAGTCTTATTCCCCCAGCAATACATGCCCTTGATAGCTCTAGGTATTCAACCTTTCCACCAAGTGGCAGAACAGATTTTTTAAAATTGATTCCATTAGTACCTTCAAGGTAACATTAATATATTTCGCTCTTGGGAATCCTGGCATTGGGGATTGGATGTTTTAGGCCATAGCTACATGTCAACCTCAGAAACTCCATGTACTGGGCAAAGTGAGAAGATGAGAACTCACTGAGAACTTTCGCTGGGAAAATGGAACTGATGGCTGTCCTAGTGCTGGGTTCCATTAAGAAGAGCGTGACAGCCAGGTAGAAAGCTAGGGCCATGGGTCCCCAGTACTGTCTGCTAAAGAGCAAGCCAAGCTGTACACACGATGGAAAAATTACTAAAACTCTAGGGGAAGTAATGGGGCTTATAAGAAAAGAAACACTGCCATATTACAGAATTTGGCTCTGCTGAAAATATTTCCATGGCCATGACCATGGAAACTCTACATTGAGACACAACATGACAGAGCTATACTGTGTAAAAGGTAAACAGGGAAACAGAAAGAAAATACACATGCTCTGGGTCTCAACAAGGAAAGGTGGTAAAAAAAAAAAAAACAACTATCTTAGAAGTCTATTTGCCATGGAGATGACAGCTAAAATCTAAAAGAGATAATAGCTGCAAGGATTAAGAATTCAGATCAGGGACCCTGCCAGCTCCAACTGGACCAAGAGGTGAGTGACTGTTTTCCCAGCCAATCAGTCTCTAGGCCCTAGCCCCCACCCACCCATTGCAGCCCCATTTGCAGGTTATCAGGGCTGCTCACCTCCCCCCACCCCACTGGGCCCTGTAATCTACCAGCCCCACTCTATCCCCCAAACACCCCTGCTAGGCCTCAGTAGCTCCCTGAGACATAGACTCTGCCAGCTCCAACTGGACCAAGGGGTGAGTGGCTATTCTCTCAGCCAGTCAGCATAGTCTCTAGGCCCTAGGCTCCTGAGCACAACCTATGCTCCTCCACCCCCACCTATTGCAACCCCAGTTGTAGTCTATCAGGCAAGACTCCTGCTGGTAGGCCTGGCCATCACCACCCCCATTAGACCCTTTAAGTCCCACTCAGTCCCCCAAACCCACCCATCCCCCAAGACCCCAGTGGCTCCCTGAGACACAAACACCACCATCACCAATTGGACCAAGAGAGGCTCCCTGTGATGCAGACAACTCTTGTGTTGCTTGGATGCTAACCACTCCCTTGGGGGAGAGGGTAAAAAGGCATGACATCAACAATACAGACAGCAGGTGTCTGTTGAAGGCAAATAGTGAACTCATTTATTCAATAACAGGGAAAGCCTTATATATCCCCCTCCCAGCACCCAGTCTGTGTGGCTATCCCTCATTGGCTGGGCATGATCATTAACTCTGACAATAACTGGGAACTCTGACAGTGACCATGAACTCTAACAGCTCCTGTGGCTAGGCCCTCAGGCAGACTCCTGTTTGGCTCATAAGGAGTACATTATGTGCATGCCTTGGCAACTAGTCTGAGCTAATTTTCTCAACCCTATGGGCCTGTCCTACTACATATCCACCCTTTTATTTTATTACATGGGTACTCCGAGGGAGTCAGAGTTCTTTGGTCGAACCTTGTTGTCCCTGCCTCAGGGGGACTCAGCAACTGGACTGTGCCTGTCTTAGGTTGACTGCCCAAACAAGCTCTTACCTATCTTTGACTACCAGCCCTTGAAGAGCATTCATCCCTGGGAAGTCACCCCAGGTGGGGAGGGCCAGGCAGTAACTGAATTTTAGAAAGCCAGGCATGCAAAACCTCCTGTGGAGGACTATGAGTTGGATGTCTAAGAGCTATTAACACTTATAGAGCCACTTTAGTGGCCACCTGTTATTGTTGTATGTGCTGTAGGAGACACTTAAAAAGGAGAAAGATCTTTATATCATGCCAAACATTTTCAAAAAATAGAGTCAAAGGCTATAACCTGTGCTCTTGTCTGATTTAATTGGAAAATTTCATGTGTTTGCAGTAATGGATAGTATAGAAACTTAGCTGACACAGGTCCTTAATATATTTAGCTAGCTCCTGGCCTGCTAAACTAATGTTCCTCATCTTAAAAGGCATCATACAAAATGAGGAAAAGCAAGGCTCCATAAATCTTCAGCCTTTAGAGGCGCAATAAGAGCAAGAAAGGGGAGTATATACATTACCCATCCTAGGTTATTTCCTCCTTGGTGGAAGCAGGCTGACCTATGTCTAAGTGAACATCTCTTGCTGGGACCCATATTGACATAGTGGCACTCTGAAGAAAAACACAAGCATATCCTCTCCCATGGGTTAGTAGGGGGCTGGCAGCTGTCATTGGAGGGAGATAGAGTCTCTCCATCTCACCAAGGGAAGTGATGTGTTCCTTGGCAGAGACACCCAGTGCTTGTAGGCTGGGCTGAGCCCCTTGTAGGGCCTTGAGGGCCAGGTCTGAGATCTGTTGAACATAGGTATTCAAACCAATCTGTGCCTGGTACACAGGATGGACATATTTTCCATGCCTTGTGAACATATCATAGGTCACTGGGATGTTAAGAAAGATGTTTGTCCAGGCCTGGGATTCTGCCTGATCCTCATAGGCTGATTTCCAACTGAGAAAGACTGCAGGATCCAACACAGCTTTAAGCAAATGATACCAATGGAAATATGTTTGTAACTTCATCAACTATTGAATAAGGACCTGCTGAAAGTAAGGGGAATCTGAGCCTGACTCATTGGCTGCCTTCCTGATGAGGGAGAGATAAGCTATGGGAATAGGAATCCAGGGTTGGTCTTGGGTGTTTGGGCCCACATTGACTGGAAAGGCTTCTATGGGCCTATGGACTGACAGTGGCACAGGCTGTGAGGGTTGTAAGACCCCTGACACTGTGGGATCAGGATCTATCCCTAGTGCATGAGCTGGCTTTCTGAAGCCCATTACCTACAGTGGGACATCTTGCTCAGCCTTGATGCATCAGGGAGGGTCTTCCTCCTGTCTCAACTGAATGTACCAGGCTTTGCTGATTCCCCATGGGAGACCTTACTCTTTCAGGGGAGGAGATGGGTGGCATTGGGGGGAAGGAAACTGGAGGCAGGGGAGAGGGGTGAGAGGGGGGTCTGTGGTAGGTATGTAAAATGGATAAAACATTTCTTAAGTAAATAAAAAAGAAGAATTAATAATGAAATAAATCAGGATCATAGAAATGAACACCTCTCTTTGAATACATTATATTGTCATGAGACCATGAAAAAAAAAAGAATTCATATTACAGTACTTGGAGGTAGCATTTTCATTATTAGATTTGAAATAAAATTTTACTGTAAGACTGTATACATGTCTTATTCTGATTAAAATACTAACTTAAAAATGAGTTCATGGTTGGCCTTGTTGAGTCCTAGTAGTAAAACAAGGGGTGGGGCAAGATGGGTAGTAGCATTTTATAAATTAAAATGTTGACATTTATGGATAATCATTTGAGTCCTCTGGGTAGTTTACATTCTGCCCCTAAAAGCTTGGTCACCAAACCCATTCCCCCACTATGGTGAAGCCTGCCTGACTTAAGACACTAGAAAAAAGGTACAGAATCTTTTCAAGCTATGTTTTTTGTTTAAGAACAAACACTGCATTTAAATTCTAAGACTGTATCTGACAATAACATAATCTGATGGCATTGTTGCATCCCATCTGCTTTCCTAGGAAAGCCAGGAGTTCTTGGCCACTTGAAACTGCTTCATGTGACTTGCAATAGTCTATGAGAGGAGAGGAGATCACTCCCCCAGACACCTGAAGTTCTAGTTGTTCTATTACACCTGCAGCTCTTTGGTCTTGCTAATGAAATGTCCCTGGCTAGAAAAGGCAGAACCAGTTATTTGAGATGGCAAGCTGTTAGAATAATCGCATCACATCTTCTTCTGCTCTCCTTGGAGGTGGCAGAGGGCAGGGTGGGGGATAGAGATCATGAGGGCTGCTTTCTTCTGCTCTTCTCACTCCATTTGTGCTCACTTGATTGGAAGAGATAAACCTTCTTTCAGAAAAAAACTAGGCACGGGGTGATAACAAGAATGAAAATGGAGCAGTCATGCCTGTAGATCATCATCCCAACTGGAACAAAGAAATCCAAGCTAGAACTATTAAACATAGAGACCAGGCAGAGGTAGCACATACCTTTAATCCTTTAAGCATCAGGAGGCAGAGATTCATCCAGATCTTTGTGAGTTCAAGGCCACACTGGGAACAGAGCCAGGCACAGTGGCATACACCTTTAATCTCAGCACTAGTTAACCATAGAGCTCTGGAGCTCTGTACAGACAGACAGGAAGTGATAGAGCTGGGTGGAAAGAGGAAGTGATGTAGCTAGGTAGAGAGAGGAAGTAAGATGGCAGGGCACAGGAAGGTATACAAGGTATGAGTATACAGGAAGTATCTCTCTCTTGGACTAAGGATTTCCTAGGGATAAGAACTTGTGGCTTGGCTTGTTCTATTCCTCTAATCTCTCAGTTTTTACCCCAATATCTGGCTTCAGGTTTTTTATTAATAAGACCATTTAGCAATTTGTCTTACATGTATATGAAGGCAATCTAAAGGAAATAGCTAAATAATGAGGTAAACAGAGTTCCAACTGGCCAGCTCTTGTCACCAAATTAAGCTCACAGAATCAGAATGATGTTACATCTAGTTGAGTTGTTCGACAAAGGGCTACCTTGTGAATCCCCAAATAACCAGATTATTGCCAAGTCTATAGGTTGCTCTCCACAAACTGAGAGCAAGGCCCCATTGTTGAAAACAACACCTGAACAATCCAAAAGAAAAACAAACACCAGTCAAGCCACAAACTCTTTGATCTACAATGGTGTCCTGTCTTCAAAACATGCTAGGACAATGGTGGCACAAAGCTTGTGGGAGTAACCAACCAATATCTGATTTGACTTAAGGCCCACTCTCTGAGATAGAACTCATAACCAACACTGCTTGGCTGACCAAGAACCAAAGACTAGATATTCCAGGGACCCAGAGTAAAATTAAATCAAATGCTATTGTTCTAAAAAAAAAAAAGTGGCAATAAAATTACATTCTGTTATACTCATAGATCATTGTCTTGCTCAGTCATCCTCAGAGAAGTTTCCTCCTGCAATAGATGGAAACAAATACAGAGACCCACAGCCAGGCATTATACAGAGAGTGAGAGACCTTGGAACACTCAGCCCCAAATGGGAGATCTCCATCAAATCCCTCCCCTCAGCTCTGGAAACCCCAGTGAAGAGGAGTCAGAAAGTCAGTAAGAGAGGATGGAGGACTCCAAGAAACATGGCCTTCTAAATCAACATGATCGATGAATATATGAACTCAGAAAGACTGCGTCAGCATGCACACAGCCTGTATGAATCTGCACCAGGTCATCAGCAAATACATTAGGGCTTCTACTTTAGTGTTTTTTATGGGATTCCTGAGTGTGAGAATGAATGGGTCTCTAAGTCTTATGCTTTCTCTTAAGATCTTTTCTGTTTGTTGGTTTGTCTTGTCCAAATCTGATGTCTTAAGTTTTTTTCATCTTATTTTATTATATTATAATTCATTTTATTTATTATTATTCCTTAGAAACCTTCTCAATTTCTAATGAAAAACAGAAAGGAAGTGGATCCAGACAGGAGTGGAATGGGGAGAAAATGGGAAGAGTAGAGGAAGAAAAAAAAAACATAATCAAAATATATTATGTAAGATAAAAAAAATCAATTTTCAATAAAAGGAAAAAAGAAAAAGAAATCCAAAGTAGGATACTCTGTACCCTTTCAACATCCGAGGACAAGACATTTGAAGCAAGAAAACTGATGAAAAATTTTAAGGAGTTAACTGCATGGGGAAAATATTGGGGACTTGCCAGTTGGAATGAAAGTGTTGTGCTCAACTCCCTAAAGCCTGTGCTGCCTCGCAGCTACAGCTTGACCATGGGGTTGGCTTAGGTAAAACAATCATAAAGACTCCAGGTTTTCAAAGGTCATTTTCCAGGTTACCAGCCATGTGTTTCCTTACCTCACAAGCAGGGATTCACTCTGTGATAGTCAAGCATGCATGTGACTCAAAAACTTTGCCCTTTATTTTGGGAAACTCTATGGTCATAGTTGGTATTCTGTGCCATGAGGAATAGAAATCTAACATAGAAAGTAAAATGAAAATGATCACAGAGAAAGAAACCAGAATCCAGCACAAACTGTGTAAACCATGCCTGAGGCCTGCCCTGCTCCCATCATTTTGACAGATGTCAATAAATCCCCTTTGTTGTTGGAGCTGGTTGAGTCTTTTTTTTTTTTAACCAATAATGAAAAGTATCTGGCAGTGCACCTGAATCAGTTGAGGTCATGAAGAAGTAAAAGCTGATGAAATTTGGGGCAGCAGGATGGAGGACTCAATGTCTGAAAATAATCTCCTTTGAGCAGAGTCCAGAAGACAATGAAGAAAACATCCAGTTCTGGAAATGAGGAGATAATTGCCTAATCACTGTTTGGGCACAGCATGCAGGAAGGGTGATGCTTCATCCCAGTAGAGTTGTGGGGAAGAAAATTGCTCATTGTCCAAGTTAGTAAAAGCTGAAATCCCTCATCAATGTGTTAATTTGTTTATACTTGAAAAGAAACACATTTTTCTACCACCCTAGAGAAGATGATTTAGGATGGTAAGAAATGAGGAGTTGCACTTTAATAAACGAAATACAAAATGTGTTTATTCATAAACAATTCAGGTGGGGCAGAATCTTGTATTTGTCAATCATTGGACTACTTTATTTTCATTCATTGTGTGTGTGTGTGTGTGTGTGTGTGTGTGTGTGTGTGTGTGTGTGTGTACATGCATTTGTCATGGTGTTCCTGTGTAGGTCAGAGGACAACTTGGGGGAATCCCCGTGTACCATGCAAGTCAAGTCATCAGGCTTGGTGGCAAGCACCTAGTGCTTAGTACTTTAAGTACTAAAGTTTGGATAAAGTGACACAATGTAAGTAACTGCTGTACGCTGCTGAACAAAAGCCTCCACCTCAACTCCCACCCCTACCCCACTCTCTCTTGAGGTATCTGTGGAAAACCAAAACCAAAACAATTTTTGTTGGATCAGAACTAGGATCAATCCCTGGCCTGAGCCTTTGCCCTTTATCTCTTCCCTTAACCACAGTTGGCACCATTATAATTCATTTGCTTGTAGGCTAATTTATTCTGTGGTAAGAAGTCTCTTGATTTGTACATTGAAACTGCAACTACTTGCTGGTTGCTTCTAATTTGCAATTCAATACCAAATTATCCATTTCTTCATAAGTGGATTCCTGAGTCAGTGCCTTGAGATTCACACCTGTGATCCCTGAGTTGGAAGCTGAAAGGAGGATCGGGAGTTCAAAGTATCCTGGCTTGTTTTTTGTCAAATTGCCACAATCTGAAGTCATCTGAGAAGAGGGAACCTCAACTAAGAAAATGTCTTCAGCAGATTGGTCTGTGGGCAAGCCTGCAGGGCATTTTCTTGTTTAATGATTGATGTGGGAGGGCCCAATCCATTGAAATTGGTACCACCCCTAGGTAGGTGGTTCTGAGTTGTACAAAAGGCAAGCTGAACAAGTTTTGAAGAGCAAGCCAGTGAGCAGTGTTCCTCCATGACTTCTGCTTCAGTTCCTAACTCTGGCTTCTTGCCTTGAGTTCCTGCCCTGACTTCCTTCAATAATGAGCGGTGACATGGAACTATAAGCTAAATTAACCCTTTCTTCTGAAGATGCTTTCGGTCACTCTGTTCTATCACTGCAGGAGAAATCCTAAGACATAAAAATCACCATTGGCTACATAGGGAATTCAAGGACAGCCTGCACAACCTGAGATTCCATCTCAATACAAAGCAAAGTAACTTTCGTAGGGTCACCAGAACAAAACACCACAGACTGAATGGTTTACTCAATACAATTTTTTACCCAAATTTTAAGTTCCAAAAGTCTGAGATTAAGATGATGTCAGGCTTAAATCCTCTGAGACTTCTGCATTTTAGTTGCACTTGGCAAACACCAGTATGTTTCTTTGCCCTTTGTATTAAGTGTGCCCAAATTCCTTCTTATAACTACGCCAGTCAGAGTAGGCTGGGCTCCACTTAAGTCAGTAATTTCTATAAGTAAGTCAGTCATTTCTATAAAGGCCATCTCCCAACAGAAATACAGTGTGTCAGAGTGGGAATCAAGGCTTCAACATGTTGGATAGGAGCTCAGCTCCTAAAACTAGTTGTTACCTAAAAACCACTAGTGACCACCAGGGAAAATCATGAAAGCACCAGTAACAGCTTGAAGAATCCAGAAAACCAGAGACAAAACAAAGCACATGAAATGTTGCTTACCAATCTTAGGTAAAAAGCAGTGCTGGAGACACCACAACACCCAATTTCAAATTATACCACAGCGCCACAGTGACAGTGACTGTGTGGTGCTGGCACAAAGTCAGACATGGAACAAAGAGAAGACCTAGAAGTCATCCCACACGGCCAGTCTACCATCACCAGATGGAGGTGCCAACAGTAAACACTGGAGGAAAAGCAGTATCTTCAGCAAGTGGAGCTGGGGACACTGAATTCACATTTGAAAAAAATGAAACTAGACTCTATCTCTCACACTGCACAAAAACCATCTCAAAATGGATCAAATACTTTGATATAAGCCCTAAAATGTTGAAACTGCTATAGAAAAGCATAAGTCAAGTGTATAGAGCCACAGTCATAGGAAGGACTTTCTGAAAGGGACTAACAGAGCATGGGAAGTGTAGCAGTAATGCCCATGTTACTGCCTGTTCACCATGTCTGAGTGAGGGGCTGAGGATCAAAGAACAGAGACAAGACAGTGGGTCATTTGTCTTAGCAGAATGATGAATGCCTTTTATTGAAGGAGGGAGGAGGCCTTGAATACAGGCTTACAGCACAATGGGAGAACCCTGAGGCCAGAATTTTGCTGCTACAGATGTTTCACATTCTTGCAACCTAGCTGTTTACACCAAATGCAGGATACACAAACAAAGAACCTCAGGTAAGTGTTCAGGAGGAAGGAAACTAGCAGAGAATCAGCATAGGGAGGACATCTGGTCAAGGTCAACAAGCAAGGCAACAGCTACTCAAGAAACGCCAGGTGGGGAAGGGGTGTGTGGCACCAGGGCCCAACAGGGAAGTAACCAAAAACTGGTCAATGGAATCACATGCATGAAATGGAAAAGCATCTGCACAGCAAAAGATTTAAAAAGAAAAAAGAGACTGCCTGAAGGATAAGACAAAAGCTTTGCCACCTCTACATGTGACAGATTAACATCGCTAGGATTTATAAAAACAAAACTCCCAATATCAGAGAGCAAAGCACCATATCAGTGAATAGCTGAATTGAACTCACAGTTTTCAAAACAAGAAATATAATAGCTGGTAGACATTTGAAAGAAAGGTCAACATCCTCAGCAAGGAAGTATAAATTAATATTACCCTGAGATTCCATCTCAGAGCAATGAGAAGATAACCATAAAAAAAAAGCAGTAAACATTGGCAAGAATGTAAGGACACTGGGGCCCTTATGCACCTAGAAGAATAAAACAGTGCAGCACTATGAAAATCAGTGTGGAAATGTCTCAGAAAACTAAAGCTGGAACAACCATGTGACCCAGCTGTATTATTCCTGGGTAGACAACCTAGAGTAATCTAAGTCCATATGCCACAGAGATATTTACACATCCATGTGGCCTGCTGAACTTCATACAATAGCCAGGGTATGGAATCTGCTTAACTATCCATCAACACATGACTGGGTAAGAATATATAGATAGATATAGATATATAGATATATATGTATATTATAGTTATATATAATTTAATAATATATTATATATAAAATAATATTTTGTTCAGACACTGAAAAAGAATAAAATTGTGTCATTTTCAGAGAAATAGATGGGATTGTAGATCATCCTGTTAAGTGAAATAAGCCAGACTCAAAGGTGTCTCATGTTTTTCTCTTATATACAGAACCTATATTTATTTATAAACGTGTGTGTGTGTGTGTGTGTGTGTGTGTGTGTGTGTGTGTGTGTGTATGTGTGTCAGAAGGGTGACTACGGAGGTAAGAGGAGTGCTAAAGGGATGAGACTGTAAGTGGGGTGAAGAAAGACAATATTGACTGTCTCTATCATCTGTATAATCTATATTTTAATATATGGCATGAAAACAGAAAAGGGGCTGGTTTGGAGGAAGAAGGACCAGTGAGGAGGAAAAGATGGTGGTGAGTGAGTATGCACAGGATTCAATGCTACAAGAATGTATGAAAATGTCATAATGAAGCCTATTGCTCCATATACTAAGTTTTTAAAAACACCATAAAAATACCTATGACATGTGGGAAAAGAAAAGATGTACTGTGCACAGCACAAGATCAAGGAATGCTGGGAAACTAGAATGCATCACCACTGTTGTAGTGGAACAGGTTTTTTGTTTGTGTTTTTGTTTTTGCTTTCTCCCCAGTGACAGATGAAACAGACAGTGTATAATCATGGACACCTGTGCAGGTCATTCACCTGTTCCATCTTAGCCTCAAGCCAGCTGGACAGTATCTGTAATGCCAGAGGTAGGGTGTAGAGACTGTGCATCTCCCATTTCCCTGCTCATGTTGGGTAAACTTTACCAGTTGGAGACTCAACCAGGAGCCTGGAAGGCAGAAGGAGAGGGTGAAGGACTTGATTACTTTGCTTCCTGGACCTGTCAGAATCATGCAATGAACAGAAGACAGCTGTGTTTCCAGCCTCCAAATGCTTTATGGCAGTTCCAGACCATCCACATGGCATGCCTCTACAGAAAGATGGCCAGCATGCCTACATGCATTTCATTGTATTCCTCCAAGGATAGAGCACCAGGTTCATAGGACCAAGCTACCTGGCTCTGCATTCTTTTTTTTTTTTTTTTTTTTCCGGTTTTTTCGAGACAGGGTTTCTCTGTGTAGCTTTGCGCCTTTCCTGGAACTTGCTTTGGAGACCAGGCTGGCCTCGAACTCACAGAGTTCCACCTACCTCTGCCTCCCCAAGTGCTGGGATTAAAGGCATGTGCCACCACAGCCCGGCTTCTTTTATTTCTTATATGGTACTACATGTTAAGTCTCAATGGCTGGAGTACTTATTTAACATATCAAAGTGAACCTGGCCACCAGGTTCTCCCAGCATCCCTCAGTCCCTACCTGTTACAGGGTCCTCCTGGCTGCCATCCCCCATCCCCTGAGTTCTCCAGCCCAGGGGGCTGGGCTGCTCTTCCCATATACTGCAGCCATTTTGGTTACCCACCCCTTTTGTACCTTTGGACCTCCTGCCTGCTGCACCTGGTCCTCCTCTCTCCCATTTGCTCCTGCCCCACCCCACCCACGACATAACCCAGCACAGTGTGGCCATGTCCACTCTGGATTCTCCCAGATGTCTCTGCCTCTGGCTATGCTCTGCCACAAATCTATAATAAACTTTCTCCCACACCATACACAGAGCAGTCATGTCCTTTCTTTTCCTTTTTATTTCCTTTGTTTTTTCACATAATAATTAACATTTGCGGGTCATCTCAGCATCTATATTTTTTCTACCTTTGGCCTTGCAACAACTCTTGGTGGCTTCTGTTTTACTGCCTCGTTTTAAATGCCTGGCATGGGTGATGTTTTCCCAGATGGATGGACCCTCTAACTAATGCAGTACCCTAAAACAGATTAACTACAGCACCGCAGTGCAATTTAAGAACCTCTAAGTGATCTGTGTAGTTTTGATTAAGGATTTCTACCCCTTTCGGGTGTTGCTGGAGAGCTTCTCTCCAGGTTCCCCAAGTCCCGCAGTCCCACAATCCACGTATAAAATAATCACTCAGACGCTTATATCACTTATAAACTGTATGGCCGTGGCAGGCTTCTTGTTAACTGTTCTTTTATCTTAAATTAACCCATTTTTATAAATCTATACTTTGCCACGTGGCTGGTGGCTTACCAGAGTCTCTACATGCTGCTTATCCTGGCGGTGGCTGCAGTGTCTCTCCCCCCTTCTTCCTGTTTCCCCAATTCTCCTCTCTCTTTGTCCCACCTATACTTCCTGCCTGGTCACTGGCCATCAGTGTTTTATTTACATAGAGTAATATCCACAGCACTTCCCCTTTTCTTCTTTTTTTAAAAAGGAAGGTTTTAACTTTAACATAGTAAAATTACATATAACAAAACAATTATCGAGCAAGAATTACAGTTACAATATTAAAGAAGTTGTCCTATCTATCTTATATTTGTGAGTTTAAGGTTTTATATCTAACTTATCTTTTATCATAACTGAGGAAATTACAACTATCTAGTTTTCAACCACATCAAAGACCTGAGAAGGAAGATAATGGTACCTGAGAAATGGTAGATGGATGCAAGCAACTTTCGGGAATCTTGCAAGATTAGACCAAGACAGCTGGCAACCTGGACAGTCACCTAATGTTTCTCAGCATTATTGGTGCATTCAAATTGGCTACAGGCCTAGAGTATCTGACAGACCATTTTCAGAAGCAGGATTTCTGAAAGACCATCTTACCCTGTCTTGGCAGAGTACAGTGGTCGCTTTCCTTGTGTCCCGCTTGTCCAGAAAGGACAGCATTGCATTTGTACTGTCAGCCGTCAAGGCAAGGGCAGTTCTTTGCCCAGTAGGCCATTTTGTGCCAAAAAGACAAACTTCCAAATGGAAATGTCTTAGAAGCCCAACATTCTCTTGGGATCAATTGGTGCAGCCAGGAGCAATTGTGTCTCATGTCAACAGAATTTTAAGTTATTTAAATGCCATATTCTCTAGGTCTATGAAGTGTTTGAAGATTACCTATCTATCTGAAATATATCTATGTATACCTAGAAGACTTAACTAACATGGCTACAAATATGATTATCATAAATGACTAATTATTAATCTATTTTAATTATCCATTACAATTTTAAATGAGTTACATAAACATAATACCTCAAACAAGAATAGAAATATATATATACAGTATAACAAAATTAACTTAAAGTTTGTATCAATAAACTAAAATTTATACCAATGTAAAACATTTTAAACATAAACTAAAATCTATACCAATGTAAAACATTTTAAACAAGTTGTTCTTTAAAAGTAGGTTCATTAATCTACCCTTTTTTTTTTTTTTTTTTTTTTTTTTTTTTTTTTTTTTTTTTTTTTTTTTTTTGGTTTTTCGAGACAGGGTTTCTCTGCGTAGCTTTGCGCCTTTCCTGGAGCTCACTTGGTAGCCCAGGCTGGCCTCGAACTCACAGAGATTCTCCTGGCTCTGCCTCCCGAGTGCTGGGATTAAAGGCGTGCGCCACCACCGCCCGGCTTTAATCTACCCTTTTATCTTATCATCTCCATATCCTCCTATATATCTAATCATATCCCCTTTTTCTTTTTTAGAAAGAGGTCACATTTATAATCAACCTGTTTTAAATAAAAATATTGGTTTTTCTCTGTCCCACACCAGAGGGCTCTTCTGATTTGGGACACAAGAATCTCTTAACCATTTTTTTTAAGCAATATGTCTGGGTTTAGAGGGGGAGTGAGCCAATTCCACCTCTAAAGCCAGCTTGGTATATTTGGGAATTTGGGCGTAGCATCTCTTACTACTTCCTGCTGGAGGGGGGCGCTGTGTCTTATGGGGACGCAAAGAAAATTTTAGGCCTATGGGGTAGTCCTTGAGGCTGTATTGTGGGAGCCAGTTGCCTTGAAACCGTTCTGGATGTTGGATCATCTGGGCCATGGTGTCATCGGATATCTTTCAGGGGGTCTTGGCTGGTGAAACCTGATGTATCTTAATCTGGAACAAATCCACAGCCTCTGGCTTTCTGTGGAAACAAAAGCAGAACCTCTTTTCCAAAGCAACATATCCTTAAATCCAAATTTTGAAGTCAAGGTACCTTTAAAATATACATTTTGGCATAACTGAACAGCTTTTGTAATCAAATGTTTTTCTTTAGTTACGAATATCAAAGAGAACATAATCCAGATTCTCTGTGTGGTAGTCGTCTTTACGTGGCTTATATTTTTATATTACCTTAGCCTATTGCTTTAAACTGTACATTCTAAGACTGAAACGGCGCTGACTGCTGGCTCCGCCCACTTCAGCTTCCCAACATGGCGGTGGTACGTTTTCTGCCAGCTCTGGGAATCATTAAGTCTCAGAAATAGTAGGTCTACGCTCTTATCAAAGCATCGTGTAGCCCAGAAACCTTTTTTTTTTTTTTTTTAAATACTAGTAAAAAATAAATCTACCACACAGCGTAATGTGCCGCTGGCAGACGCCTCATTCCCGCCATACTGCCGGTCAAACGCACACGCCAGGAACCCGCCGGTGTTCAAACCTGCGTTTTGCAGCATCTAGCTGCCCGTATGAGACAAGAAGCAGGAACCTGTTTTTGGCTCTGTTTAGAATTGGTTATTAAATATTCTCAGGTTTAAGGTGGAAACTCGAGCCGTTGGGCGCCATTTGTTGCTGGAGAGCTTCTCTCCAGGTTCCCCAAGTCCCGCAGTCCCACAATCCACGTATAAAATAATCACTCAGACGCTTATATCACTTATAAACTGTATGGCCGTGGCAGGCTTCTTGTTAACTGTTCTTTTATCTTAAATTAACCCATTTTTATAAATCTATATCTTGCCACGTGGCTGGTGGCTTACCAGAGTCTCTACATGCTGCTTATCCTGGCGGTGGCTGCAGTGTCTCTCCCCCCTTCTTCCTGTTTCCCCAATTCTCCTCTCTCTTTGTCCCGCCTATACTTCCTGCCTGGTCACTGGCCATCAGTGTTTTATTTACATAGAGTAATATCCACAGCATTCGGGAAGATACTTTACCTCAATTATCCACTTCTTTAGCTTTGTGCTTTAGAGTAGCTTTTGCTTGGTATTCTTTTTTAACTCTTTATAGTTTCAAAATAGCACATTATCTGAGTGTCTTCTAATACCCTCATTCCTGAAAGCATTATCTGTAAAGAAATCATAAGCAAAGAAATAGTTTTTTAACTATTAAAATGTTCCTGAAATTTTAGCTTCATAGTAGTAGAAGGGTAACTTTCAGAATCGATATAAATTATCTTTAGCAATTTTAGGTTAGTGAGAAAGAGAGAGTTCACAGACTATATTGTTCTTTCACAAACAGGTGAGTTCTGGAATTTGTCTTCCAGAAATCTCTGCTTCCCCTCTAACAGCATCTTTCCCTGACCTTACGTCAGCCAGTGTGCACTCTGACCTCTCCAGGCCTCGCTGTCGACTCAGGGCAGCCAGTTCATAATCTGACTTCTCTGGGTCTCTATGACTGTGCTCACCTAAGAAAGTTCACTACTCTGCCCATCTGAACTTCTGTGACCACAGGTCATCCAGTTCATACTCTAACTTCTATAGACATTGTGACTGTTGCTCACCAATTCACTCCTCTGGTTTCCATAGACCTCTGTGACCTTAGGTCAGCTGACATTTTTTTTCCTCTCTTCCCTCATAAGCTTCATGATTTAAATTTTCTATAGTATATTTAGGTTTAGATTCTTCCATATTCTTTAATTATAGTTATACAATTTTGAATCAACTTTTAGATTCCTGTTTTTATTTTTAAACATATTTCAGCTTGTTCATTATTATGTTCTTTAGTCTCTGAAATACCACCTGGGAAATCCTTTTGCATTATTAACTCGGCTCTATTATCCCACATAAATTCCATACTTTATGTTAGAAAAATAGCTGCTTTAAGCAGACTTGTCATTAACTATATGTATCAGGCACCAACATGGAATTGAGCCAAATGAACATCCACATCTCTTTCCTTGAGAATTAGTTTGCTGGTCCCTCTCACAAAGTATAAGGCCATCAAGTGACTACATTTATTCCAACAAGAGTCAATAGTGTGCTGAAGCTAAAGTTTAGTTAATTCATTAAAGTTAATATGTTTTCTTTTTCTGAAATCAGCATACACAGCACTAAGCTTCATTGTGGCATTTTCAAATACAATCTGTTTTAGTCCGTCTTCCTCACTCTCTCCTCTCCCATTTCCTTGTCCACATTCTGCTTTCTTGTCACGTGTAGATGTAACCAACCGTCTTATTAAATAAGAAACACAGAAACAATGTAAAAGAGAAAGCCGAGAAGTCAGAGCTCAGAGCTAAAATCTCACCCTTCCTCCTGCTGTCCCAGCTTCGCAAAAAGAGACCTACTTCCTGTCGGTTCATTTTTTTATAGTATGTTGTTCTGCCTTCTCATTGGTTGTAAACCCAAACACATGACTGCCTCGTCACTGTCTGAATGTACAGCCCCCTAGGTCTTAAAGGCATATGTCTCCAATGCTGACTGTATCCCTGAACACACAGAGATCTTATGGGATTAAAGGCGTGTGCCACCACCGCCACACTCTTGCTATGGCTCTAATAGCTCTGACCCTGAACACACAGATATCTATGGGATTAAAGGCGTGTGCCACCACCGCCACACTCTTGCTATGGCTCTAATAGCTCTGATCCCCAGACAACTTTATTTATTAACATACAATCAAAATAATATTTCAGTACAATTAGATTACCACCACATTTCCCCTTTTCTATTTTAATAAAAAGAAAAAAAGCAAAAGGTTATAACTAACAAAAGAAAAACTATATATAAAAGTACAATAACTATATACAATATATACAAGTAATAAATACCTAAACAGGTATTTGACAAATCAGAGAAAATAATTCCATTATCTATCCTATTTTGGTAAATCCAAGATGTATCTAATGCACTTTCTATCCTAATTAATTTTCAACTATAACTAACTAATCTTCAACCATAACTAACTAATCTTCAACTCCCTCAGAGACCCAAGAAGGGAATAATATTAGCTAACAAAAATAAAAACAGGAAGTGCATGCAAGCAACTTCCAAAAAATTTGTGAGTTGACAGAAACAGCCAGCTGCCTGGGCAGTCACCTGAGGTTTCTCCGAAGTGTTGGGGCATCATCTTCAGCCTATAGGCTTAGTGTATCTGACAGACTAATTTGTGATGTAGGATGTACACAAGGTCAAAAGTTCAACCTCACATTGGGTGAGAGCAGTCCACGTACCAGAAACACCTGAATTCCACTAGTGTCCTGTCATGATTCAGGATTTTAAATTCTGGAAATTGTTGACAGTTTTTAAATTCAGCTGTCCATTCTTCTTGGCTGTGTATATATGGCTTCATCTCAGCATCCCCTTCTTCTCCACATCCCTCTATTAAATGCCAGTCTACTTTTGAGAGGCATGAGCTTTCAGCTGCTGTTCCATTGTACAACAGAATCCATCGGCCCTCTGCCTGTTAAGCTGCCTTCGAAGAAAAGGGCACTGTACCTTTTCTGGATGCGAAGGCCACTTCAGGGATGGGGCCATATTGTCCTGGCCTCAGAAGATGCCTTTTGATAAAGCCATAACCACACTTGTTTTGGCAAGAATCAGTAGTCCCTTGTTTCGTGATCTGTCTGTCCATTTTGTCCTGTTGATTCGAGGATACTTTGTTGTCCAGTGGCTAACTTTTGCCAGAATGAAAGTTGACTCCATATGCAGTTTCTTCAATGCCCATATTTTCTCTAAAGTAGATTGGTACTGCCAGGAGCCGACATGTCTCAAAAAAGAAAAATTTTCTAAGTTATTAAAACATTTTAAATGCCATATTCTGTAGATCTCTGAAGGGTTTGAAGATGACCTGTCTAAAACATCTCTGCTCAATTTTTAAAACATATCTAATATGACTACAAGTTCTATGATAATGTCTAACTACTAGCTTTCATTTATTTATATCCTAATAGTTGATAATAATAACATTCAAGGATCAGAAATTTGCATTACATTGTTAAATGGATGGAATAAATACAATTAGAAATATACATATAGCATTTTCTAACAATATCAGTTTCAAATTTGTGTACAATATAATAAAACAATTCAATCCAATGTAAAGTATTTAAAACTAGTAATTGTCTTTTTCTTTTCTTTCTTTCTCTTTTTTTTTTAATTTTAAACAAGAACCTTAAATCTAATCTCCTTTGCTTAGCCTTTTTCCTAACCCTTGACAATAACTTGTAACCAACCCTCCTAAATACTGAAAATTATCCCAGACCCAAAACCCATTAAAAAGACCAAAAAACCACCCGCCCCACACCACCTCTTTGGGAATGTGGGCGTCGTATTCTTAAAATTGCTTCCTGCTGGGTATGGGCGAAGTTTTCTTTATCCTGAAAGAAAAATTTTAGGTTAATTGTCAAATTCTAGGAGAGGTAACTATATCCTTCATTATCCAGTCTGTGTATAATGCCAAAGTTCAGGGTTTATCTCAAGTCCTTATTCAAGTAGTCTTTGAGACTGGATCATCTCAGCTAGTCATCTCAAAATTGCTCTGAGCACCTTGTAGTTCAAAGCTGATCTGTGGATGATGTTTGTCAGCTTAATGATATTATTATTGTCCACGTGGAATCGTTGTTGTTGTGGGGCCCCATCTTCTTTCTGGAAACTTCAGTTGATGTTAGGCCTGGCCGTGATTTCTTGCAGAAAACTGATAAGAGACTCGAACACAAAAACATATATATGCAGCTAGCCTTTTTTCTAGAATTAGTACTCTATGTGACCATTCATATCTTAACAAAGTTTAAAATGTATATATATATTAATCTTGTAAATTTTGATATAAAATTTATACTTTGAGAAAAGTTTAAAGAATCAGAATAGAATCAAAGAGTTGAGATTAGTAATAGAATAGTCCCTTAATTAATTTTGCTTTTGTCCTGTACCATAGCAGAAGATGGCTCTTATTCTGGCATGATACAGGGAGTTTGCATTTACCTTTTAACAACATGCTTGAGTTTAAAGAAGGAGAGAGCCATTCTCCAACTCCAAAGTCAGCTTTAAATTTTAATTGAACTGGGACTGTTAGAAGACCAATAGTGTTAAATCTTTAGAGAAAAGCAGAAACAAACATTTAGGAAGACATAAATTTTTTTTAGATAATATATACCCATACACCGTTTCACTCTGTTTCTTGGGATAGATGATTTGTCACTTTTCTTCAGTTGTCTCATTTGTCCAGTGTTCTTCAGATTCCTTAACCTTCATTCTCCTAAAAGACAAAAACAAAAACCTTTCCCCAAGACTAATTTTGGGGATGTTTCCTTTTGACAAGTTATTATCTGATTAAATGAAAAGGCATGTGTTATTGATACAAGTTAGTTTAAATTGGATGTTCATGCTGGTTAATGAACTATCACCTCCTCAATTAAGAGGTCTCTCTTGTTCAAATCGAACCTTTATCAATTTTGACGGTACCCACAGCTTATCTTCTCCTGTAGAAACAAAAGCAAAACCATGTCCCCAATGTAATACATACCCTGGTTTCCATTCTGAGGTCAGCACATCCTTAAAGTATATAGGCTGATTTAATTCTGTAGTTTTTTCTATTATCCAATGTCTCTCTGCAGCTGTTGTTCCTTTCTCATTGGCATTCAGAAAATTCAAAGTTAGAAGAGCATTATGCAGTCTATTTCTGGGGGTTTTTGTTACCCATTTCTGTTTATTTAGCATGTCCTTTAGAGTTCTGTTTGATCTTTCTATAACTGCTTGACCTGTAGGATTATGTGGTATGCCTGTAATATGCTTTATATTGTAATAAGCAAAAAACTGTTTCATTTTAACAGAGACATATGATGGAGCATTGTCAGTTTTGATTTGTGCAGGTATACCCATGATGGCCATAACTTCTAGCAAATGAGTGATTACAGAATCAGCTTTTTCAGAACTCAAAGCAGTTGCCCATTGAAATCCTGAATAAGTATCGATAGTGTGGTGTACATATTTCAATTTTCCAAATTCTGCAAAGTGAAACACGTCCATCTGCCAGATTTCATTTCTCTGAGTACCCTTTGGGTTACATCCTGCTGGTAATGGCGTTTGATTGTAGAAGGAACAAGTAGGACATTTCTTTACTATTTCTTTGGCTTGTTGCCAGGTTATGGAAAAATCCTTTTTTAAACCTTTACTATTGACGTGATGTTTTTTATGAAATTCTGAGGCCTCCAGCACATTTCCTATCAATAATTTATCAATCTCATCATTGCCTTGTGCTAGAGGGCCTGGCAGACCAGTATGGGATCGAATGTGAGTTATATATAAAGGATGATTCCTTTTCCTGATTGTATCTTGTAATTGAATAAATAGTGAAGTTAATTCTGAAGCATCAGGGATAAATTCTGCAGTCTCAATATGTAACACCACTCTTTCAGCATAGTGAGAGTCAGTTACTATGTTGAGAGGTTCTGAAAAATCCATTAATACCAACAGAATAGCATACAATTCTGATTTTTGAACTGAATTATACGGACTTTGAACCACTTTACTTAAATTTTCTGATTTGTAACCTGCCTTTCCTTCTTTGTTGGCATCTGTATAAAATGTACGAACTCCAGATATGGGTTTTTGCCGTACAATTCGAGGCAAGATCCAATCAGCTCTCTTTATAAGATCAATTCTATTGCTTTTGGGATATTTGCTGTTAATTTCTCCCACAAAATTACTGCAAGCTCTTTGCCAAGGTTCACTTTCTGTCCATAATTTTTCAATGTCCTCCTTAGTTAATGGTACGACAATTTCTGCTGGGTCTATGCCAGCTAATTGACGAAGTCTCAGTTTTCCTTTGTAAATCAAGTCAGAGATTTTTTCCACATAAGTTTTTAATTTTTTATTTGGTTTATTTGGTAAAAATATCCATTCCAATATAATATCTTCCCTCTGCATTAATATTCCAGTAGGAGAACGCCTAGAAGGTAAAATAACCAAAATGCAATCCAGCTTTGGATCAATACGATCCACGTGTCCTTCATGCACTTTCTTTTCTACCAAGGCCAATTCTTTCTCAGCTTCAGGTGATAATTCTCTTGGACTATTTAAGTCCTTGTCACCTTCTAAGGTTCTGAACAAATTAGTCAGTTCATCATTTTTTACCCCAACAATAGTTCGTAGATGAGAAATATCTCCAAATAATCTTTGAAAGTCATTAAGAGTCTGTAGTCTATCTCTCCGAATTTGCACCTTTTGGGGTCTAATTTTTTGTAGCTCTATTTTATATCCTAAATAATTAATAGAATCTCCTCTTTGTATCTTTTCAGGAGCAATTTGTAATCCCCAGCAAGGCAAAATTTTCTTTACTTCTTCAAATATTATTTCTAAAGTATCTGCATTTGAGTCAGCTAGTAAAATATCATCCATATAATGATAAATTATAGATTTAGGAAATTTTTTACGTATCACTTCCAATGGTTGCTGTACAAAATATTGGCACAGAGTTGGGCTATTCAACATTCCCTGTGGGAGGACCCTCCATTGAAATCTTTTAACCGGTTGAGAATTATTATAAGTAGGCACTGTAAAAGCAAATCTTTCTCTGTCTTTTTCTTGTAAGGGTATTGAAAAGAAACAGTCTTTTAAATCAATAACTATGAGAGGCCATCCTTTTGGTAACAGAGTAGGCAAAGGCATCCCAGATTGTAGAGAACCCATTGGCTGAATTACTTTGTTAATTGCCCTAAGGTCTGTTACCATTCTCCATTTACCAGATTTCTTTTTAATAACAAATACAGGAGAATTCCAAGGGCTGGTTGATTCTTCAATATGCTGAGCATTTAACTGTTCTTCTACCAGCTCTTCTAAAGCCTGGAGTTTCTCTGTTGTTAAAGGCCATTGCTGGACCCATACAGGCTTGTCTGTTAACCATTTTAAAGGTAGAGCTGTTGGTGTCTTTGGAAGATCATCAGTTATTGTGCCCTGTTCTTGTATAATATGGATGGCTGGTGACCACTCATTAGAACAATATCTTCTAATATTTCTCTCAGTAACATGTGCTAGTTTATTATTTGTTTCTGAGATTGGAGGGATGTTAATCTGAGTATTCCATTGTTGCAACAAGTCTCGACCCCACAGGTTCATAGTTATGTTAGCCACATATGGTTTTAATTTTCCTCTCTGTCCTTCTGGACCTATACATTCGAGCCATCTTGCACTCTGTTTCACCTGAGATAATGTCCCAATTCCTAACAGTTGAACGTTTACCTCCTGAAGAGGCCAAGTTGGATGCCAAAATTCTGGTGCAATTATGGTAACGTCCGCACCTGTGTCTACCAGACCAGACAACAAAACACCATTTATTTTTATTGTTAATTTTGGTCTTTGTTCATTAATAGAAGTTTGCCAAAAAATTTTCTTTATGTTTTCTCCTGAATTTTCTATTCTCTCTGTTTCATCATCCTGACCAGCATGATTTATTCCAATAGGCATTTGGTTATTTAATCGCTCTCCAGAGCAGGCATTTCCTCTATGGCTGCAGGAAAGGTTTGAACTGGATTTGCACTGGGGGCCTGCCTGAGGCCCCTCTGGGAGTTTCCCGAAGACTGAGGCAAAGGATTACCCTGTCTGTCCTTTGTTGATCTACATTCGTTGGTCCAGTGTTTTCCCTTACCACACCTTCTGCATACTCCAGAAGGAAGGGGCATTCTGTTGCCATTGTTCCTTGAAGAAACATTGTTTCTGGGAATGACCTGTCTACAGTCCCTTTTCAAGTGTCCTTGCTTTCCACATCCAAAACATCTAACACTCCTCAAACCTTTTGAAATTACTTCTCCTACCCATGTATCATCATGCTCATCAGCTTCAACATTAATTGTTTCTCTAATCCAATCTTCCATAGGTGCAGATCTTGCCCTTAATGGCCTGATTATTCTTTTGCATGCTGCATTCGCATTCTCAAAGGCCAAAGATTCAATTATTGCCTTACTAGCTTCTGAATCCGAGACCATTCTCTTTACTGCTGAAGCCAGTCTTTGTAAAAAATCTGTAAAAGACTCTTTTGGGCCTTGCATCACCTTTGTAAATGACTCAGATTTTTTTCCTGGTTCCTCAACTCTGTCCCATGCATTCAAGGCTGCCGTTCGACATAAAATTAGGGTTTGGACATCATATAAACATTGTGTTTGTGCTGAAGCATATTGGCCTTCGCCCATAAGCTGATCCTGGCAAACTTGTACTCCTTTATCCCTCCATTGTTTTTCTATGTTTTTAGCCTCCTCCTTAAACCAAGTCAGAAATTGAAGTCTCTGGCTGGGTTCCAGAACACCTTGTGCAAGGTCCCGCCAGTCCTGTGGTACTATCCTATTATATGTTGACCAAGTGTTTAACATTTGCTTTACATATGGGGAATGCATGCCATAAGATACTATTGCCTCCTTAAACCTTTTTAAATCCAACATTTCAATTGGAGCCCAAGTATTTTGTGTAGCCATTTGATCAGGCATCTGCTGTACGGTTACAGGATAAATTAAGGGTGACTGTGTGAAAACAGGCTTTCTTTCTGCAACCTTATGATCCCGACTTGAAACAACTTCACTGTTAATTTCTTCTGTCTGAATTTTTACAGGTTTAACAAGTTCTTCTAAAGCTGTTATCCTGGCACTTAAATTGACTATCTTTTTAAATATTAAAATGTGGATTATTATAGTGATAAGGTGCATAATTCCACCAATACTAATATTATATAGTTGTTCCATTGCCAGACTGCCTAAAATTTCGAACAAAAACCAATTTTCTTCCAATGTACACATAAAACCCATTTGTTTTTTAATGTGGAAAAAAATTCTCTTTTAGATAGTTTCCTTTAAAATATCTGATATATTATGACTTACCAAATCTTCGTAGAACAGTAGAAATTCGAGGGGATTTTCAAAGCAGCCACCTAGTGTCCCAGGTGTAAATCCAGAGAGAGAGAGAGAGAGAGAGAGAGAGAGAGAGAGAGAGAGAGAGAGGAAAGAGAGAACGCACAAGAAAGTGTAGGCGGCTAAAGCTTAAATGCAGCTACGTGTTCCCTCTTGTGCTGAGTCAAGGCTTGAGTCTGGCTTCCTTAAGCTCCGACCACGTGCGTTGGCTTTACAGGCAGGGCCCTGTTCGGCAGGGCAGGTCTGAGTTGTTTGTAGCACCGGCTTTAGGCAAGCTGCTCACAGACCTAGGCCCGGGCTAGAAGTTGCTACCCGGACTAGGAAGCCGGCAGCTCAGACTAGGAAGCCGGCAGCTCGGACTCAGACGCCGGCCGCTTCCTGCCGCTTCCTCCGCCGCCTGCCACCGCCTGCCGCCCTTGCGGGAAAGCGGACCTGCCGTCAAGCCAAGCGGTTTTTAATGGATTCTTGTCACGTTGGGCGCCAGATGTAGATGTAACCAACCGTCTTATTAAATAAGAAACACAGAAACAATGTAAAAGAGAAAGCCGAGAAGTCAGAGCTCAGAGCTAAAATCTCACCCTTCCTCCTGCTGTCCCAGCTTCGCGAAAAGAGACCTACTTCCTGTCGGTTCATTTTTTTATAGTATGTTGTTCTGCCTTCTCATTGGTTGTAAACCCAAACACATGACTGCCTCGTCACTGTCTGAATGTACAGCCCCCTAGGTCTTAAAGGCATATGTCTCCAATGCTGACTGTATCCCTGAACACACAGAGATCTTATGGGATTAAAGGCGTGTGCCACCACCGCCACACTCTTGCTATGGCTCTAATAGCTCTGACCCTGAACACACAGATATCTATGGGATTAAAGGCGTGTGCCACCACCGCCACACTCTTGCTATGGCTCTAATAGCTCTGACCCCCAGACAACTTTATTTATTAACATACAATCAAAATAATATTTCAGTACAATTAGATTACCACCACAGTCACGTGTGTCCTTCAGCCCTGCCCTCCCTTCCTTAAAACACCTTTTTCTTTTTTCATAGTCTCCTTAAGTTTCATAGCCTACACCCCTGTTCACGTGAATCTTTATACAAACGTGTATACATTAAAAGTAAGGATCTGCAGATGAGAGCAAATGTGATATTTGTCTGAATCTGGGTCACCTCACTTACTTTTACACTTTCCAGATCCATCCATTTTCCTACAAATTTCATGTTTCTTTATAGTCCAGTAAAATTCTACTGTGTTGTGAACCACATTTTCATTACCCATTCATCTATTGATGGTCATCTAGACTTACATTTCTTAATGATTGCGAGTTCAGCGGCAGTAAATATGGATATACAAGTACAACTATGGTAGGGTAAAGAATTCTTTGGATATATGCCCACCAGTAGTATAGCTGGTTTATATGGAATGTCCATCTCTAATTTTTGGAGCAAACTCCACACTGGTTTCCACAATGGCTGTACTAGTTCACACTCATGAGCAGTGAATGAGAGTCCCTGCTTCCTTACATCCTTTCCAGGGTTTCTGGTGAGTTTTCTTTGCTTTTCTTCTTCTTTTATTTATTCTTATTTTATTTATTTACTCTTTATATATTACATCCCAACTACAGTTTCCACTTCCTCCTCCCATGCCCAGCCCCCCACATTGCCTTTTCCCCAGATCTACCCCCACTCTACCTCCACTCAGAAAAGAACAGGCCTCCCAGCAACAGCAGCCAAATATGGCATAACAAGTTACAATAACACCAGGCACATACTCTTATATCAAGGCTGAACAAGGCAACCCAGTGGGAGGAACATGGTCCCAAAGGCAGGCAAAAGAGTCAGAGACTGCCCCCAGTCCCAAGGTTAGGAATCCTACAAGAACACCAAGCTACTCAATCATAACACATGTGCAGAGGACTCATGTCAGAACCCTGCAGGCTCCCTGATCTCTGTGAGCCCTCTTGAGTTCCCTCAGCTGATTCTGTGGACCATGTTCTTGTGATATCCTTGACACCTTTGGCTCCTCCAGTCCTTCCTCCCCATCTTCCTAATATTTGGCTGTGGGACTCTGCATCTGCTCCCATCAGTTGCTAGATGAAGGCTCTCTGGTCTCTCTGATGAGGACTCTGCTAGGTTCTGGTCTTAGGACACTCTGCAGGCAGGACAAACTGTAGGTCTGAGGATTTGTGGCTGGGTTGGTGTCCCAATTCCTCCACTAGAGACCTTACCTGTTTATAGAGGATGGCCAATTCAAGCTCCATGGCTCCCATTGCTAGGAGTCTTAGCTTGAATCACCCTCCTGGTTCCATGGAGTTTCCACTGTACTAGGTTTCTACTTCCTGATGATAACCATTCTGACTGGGGTGGAATGGAGTCCCAATGTAGTTTTAATTTGCGTTTTCCTGATAGGTAGGGATACTGACCTTTTAAAATACTTTTTGTACATTTGTGTTTCTTCTTTAGACAAGTGTCTATTCATTTCATTAGTACATTTTTAATGGTAGTGTTTTCTTGGTGTTTATTTTTGCATTTCATTATAAATCCTAAATAGTAGAATTCCAAAGGATAATGGACAAATGTTTTCTCCAATTCTGTAGATTATCCCTGTACTCTGCTGATCATTTTCTTCACTGAATAGAAATGTCTCAGCTTCATGCAGTCTCATTTGTTAATGCTTGGAATTTTTGAGTCATTTCTTGGTTTTGGAGTTCTATTCGGGAAATTCTTGTCCATATCTATATCTTGAAATACATTCCCCATATTTTCCTTTAGAAGTTTCAAAGTTTCAGGTTTTAAATGGAAGGCCTTTGACCCATTTCAAGTTTGTTTATATACAGTGAAATATGTGAATCTAATTTCATTCTTCTGCAGATGGATATCTATTTTTGCCAGCACCAGCACCAAATGTGGAATAGGCCTTTTTTTTCCTACTCTGCTTTTTATATCATTAACAAAAAATGAGTGGTCATAGCTGTGTGGGTTTATTCTTGGGTCCTCTGGGGTCTCATTTGCTGTTGATTTCTTCTTTTTTTTCACTGTGGTCTAAAACAATAGAAAAAGTAGCCTTGAACTCAGTGGCACAGAAGACTTTCTGAACAGAACACTGATAATTCAGGCACTAAGATTAACAATTAATAAATGGGACCTCATGAAACGTAAACATTTCTATAAGACAAAGACACAGTCATTTAGACAAATTCTGTAGCAGCAGCCTACAGAATGGGAAAGTACTTTTTAGCAACTCTGTTGCTATATCCTAATGGCTCTCTTGGAGGAGGGGGGAGAAGGCGAGGTGTCAACAACACAGACACCAGGAGTCAGTTGAAAGCAAGTGGCAGACTTGTTATTCAATAATGGAGAAGGCCCTATATACCCTCCTCCCAGCACCCAAGCTGTGTCCCAATCTGGTGGCATTGTGTGGTCGTTCCTCATTGGCTGGACATGATCAGGAACTCTGACAGTGATCAGGAACTCTAATGCATCTACTGCTAGGCCCTCAGGCAGATTCCACACAATCAGGAACTCTGACAATGCCTGTTGCTAGACCCTCAGGCCAACTCCAAGCTAGCTCATAAGTAAGTACGTTATATGCATGCCTTGGCAACTGGTATGAGACAATTTCCTCGACCCTATGGACCTGTCCTACTGCACAACTCCACATCTGATAAGTGACTAATACTCAAAATATACAAAGAAGTCAAGAAGCTAGATATCAAAAAGTAAATAATCATATTAAAAAATGGGTTACAGACCTAAACAGAGAATTCTCAATAGAGGAATCTCAAATGGCCAAGTAATGCTTAAGGAAATGTTCAGCATCCTTAAACATAAAAAATGCAAATCAACTATTTAAAGATCCTATCTTACATCTGTCAGAATGGCTCAGATCAATAACACAAGTGATGGCTCACACTGGCAAGGATGTGGAGCAATGGGAACACTCCTCCATTGTTGGTGGGAATACACATTTGTAAAGCCACTATGGAAACTAGTATGGGGTTCCTCAGAAAGTTTAGAATCAATCTACTTCAAAATCCAGCTATGCTACTCTTGGGCATAAATACCCAATGGATGCTCCATTCTAACACAAGGATACTTGCTCAACCATGTTCACTGTGGTTCTATTCATAGTAGCCAGAAACTGGAAACAACCTAGAAGCCATCAACAGATAAATGGATAAAGAAATTGTGAAAATTTACAAAAGGGAGTAATACACAGCTGTTAAAAAATGGCAATCATGAAATCTGCAAGCAAATGGATGGAACTAGAAAAAAACACTATTGGTCTAAAAAAAGAAAGTATCTATAAAATGACTCCTAATGATATTCTGGTATACTCATAGACCAGTGCCTTATTCAGCCATCATCAGAGAAGCTTCTTCCTGCATCAGATGGGAACAGATGCAGAGACTCACAGCCAGACATTTCATGGAGAGAGAGTCTAAATCAGATGTCTCCATCAAATCCCTTCCTGAGAGATGAGGGAACCCTGTGGAAGAGGATGCAGAAAGAGTGTAAGAGCCAGAGTGGGTGGAGGACACTGGGAGAACAAGGCCCTCTGCATCAACTGATCAAAGCTCATGTGAATTCAGAGACTGAAGGAGCAAGCTAAGGGCCTACAAGGATCTGTACCAGGTCTTACATATGTGTGTGTGTGTGTGTGTGTGTGTGTGTGTGTGTGTGTGTGTGTGTGTGTAATAGCTTTAAGCTTAGTATTTTTATGGGATTCTCAAGTGTGTGAATGAGTGGTTTTCTGATTCTTGGGACTCTATTCTTTCTGTTGGTTTGCCTTGTCCAACCCCCATGTGGTGGATTTTGCTTTATTTTATTGTATTTTATCTCTCTTAGCAGCCTGTCCTTTTCTGATGAAAGACAGAAAGGGAGTAGAATCAGAGGGAAGGGGAGGTGGGAAGTAACTGGGAGGAGCAGAGGAAGGGGAAATTGTAATCAGAATATACTGTATGAGAAAAGAATCTATTTTCAATAAAAGGAAAAAATACTTGAAAGGAAAAAAGAGAATCTGAATTTTTAGTATTTGTTAAGTTTTCCTTTGATCAATTTGGAGAAGGTTCCATGTGCTCTGGAGAATAATGTGAAATCCTTTCAGCTGAGTAGAATATTCCATATGTATCTGTTAAATCAATTTGATCTATAGTATAATTTAGCTCTGAACTGTCTTCACTGATTTTTAGTTTGGAAAGTGTATTGAAATCTAGTGTGGAGACAAGGAAGCCTTGAGTGCGTGTGTAAGGAGTGGATGAAGTCTTGAGCGAATGAGGTGCTGTAAGGACCAGCCTTAAGCAGCTCAGGAATTGAGGGAGAACCACAGAGTTGGCCAACTAATCACTCAATTTGACTTTTCTGAGGGAGTAAAACATAATTCTCTGGGGCCAGTGAGTAGGACAAAACTTAACTCTCTGAGGCTGGTGAAAAGGGGAATAACACACACACACACACACACACACACACACACACACACACACACACACACTTTTAGGGTCTTTCTATCATCTATCTCATTTCTTTATTTCTTTTCTTGCCTCAATCCAGATGTTTCCCTTCTGTGCATTCTTAATTTTTTTTCTTACAGGTTATATACTCCAGCAAAATGAATTCAAGTAAAAAACATAATTCTCATTCCCCTTAATGATTAAACATTTTATGTATCATAAGTGAAAAAAAATTATTCCTGAGAATCCATATACATTCATGTCCAAACAACTTGTTATAGATTAACAGAGTATAAGCAAGCAAGGTATTTTTTCTCAGCCAGTTCTTTTACTGGCAGGCTACATTTTTCAGTTACGAAGAAGAGATCAGTCACTTTACTATTTAACTTAAAAGCTATTCTTATAAAAAAAACTTTAATGAATCACAAATTTAAACTTTTATATATGAAAAACAATCAGTTAGTTCTTTTAATCTTCAGGATGCATACACACTTATCAACAATTTTTTATTAAATCATATCAGGAAGCTGAGGGTAAAATGGGTACAAGAAATTAATCATCACCCTTGATCACCAACCCATCCTAGCAATAAAGGCGTGTCCACTAGTAATAACCAGGCTGTCTTCGTTCTTCTTTCTTGACCTCAGAGAATCCCTCACTCCACTATATGCCTTTCTAAACTTTAAATTGTTCCCCAAGATTTTCTGCCTCAAAGTCATTAACAAAAACATTTCGGGCTTGAGAGATGGCTCAGAGGTTAAGAGCACTGCTTGCTCTTCCAAAGGTTCTGAGTTCAATTCCCAGCAACCACATGGTGGCTCACAACCATCTGTAATGAGATCTGGTGCCCTCTTCTGGCCTGTGGGGATACGTACAGACAGAGCAATGTATACATAATAAATAAATAAATCTTTAAAAAATTTCTTTCAACCTAACCTTAAGTCATTATTTAAAGCTTTGTTTTAGCTATGATGCACACTGAAACCTGTGAACACATCTCCCAATGTTAAGATTAAAAGAACTTGAGCTAGCCTAGCTTCTGGGACACAATCGTTTTTCTTAATCATTAACCTAAGTCACAGTCTATATGGCTCCTCAAGAGAAACTCTCAATTCCTAGCTGCATGACCCTTCCTTGTTCTTATTTTCCATCCTCTGCAGCCCCTGCTTTATCAGGGGTGGGAGCAACTCCATATCTTGCCTTTACCTATATTAATTCTTCCACTAAGTTAACCTCTATCACAAACCCTTACTATATTTATTAAAAACCTCCAATCCTCAAAATTTTATTTAAACTAACTATTTTTGTATAAAATCACTGCTTCAGTTAAATAGGACAGCTTCAGAGGAAATCATCTTCATAATAATCCACAGGTAAAAATTCTCAGCAAATCATCAGAACAGGATATTTTCATGAGACAATCACATTACATTAAAGGCAGTGGGGATCCCCCTCACACCCATTCACACCATGCCAGATACCAGAGAAAAAAGGCAGCATCAAACATGTAAAGGCACATCAGTAGCAAAAGACATTCTGGAGCCAAAGCCCTCTGGGCCTTACCTTTCTGAGATTCACCCATCAGTGCCTTGCTTCCTAGTGGGCTGAACTGGATTCAAGTGCCACTTGCTGTTCCTCTGACATGGTCACCAGTATGAATGTGTATTTTTTTTGACATGGGCACAGCCATGTCAAAGATCAATGCCTCAGATCCACGGGAGTAACAAAGACTTCCTCCAGAGGGAAAGCTCAGAGGAATGGCAAAGCCTTCCTCTGGTCTGAGCGTGAATGTTTACACTTGTGTGCAAAAACCCACAATCACATCTTCCTCCTCTCAGAAGTTTATAGCCTGAGATTGCTCATCTACAAAGACTAGCTAACTCCTCCTCATGTGCTGCACATAGTAAACATGATGAGGTTCCAGAATGTGGCCTGCCTGGTGTCACTCCATCAGAGTATTCATGCCATCTGACCAGCTTTTCTGTACACGTGTCTGTGTGTCTGTCCTTCCTTCATTCCCTTGCTGTCCCTAGTCTGGTCAAGTCTCAGTCCTGTGGTCTTCTGCTATTGTACCAGGACCTATACATAATTTTATGCCTGTGCTTGTTTTATGAAACTGGAAGCTCCAATAGCTTATGCACAGTGCCTATAACTTTTATCAGTATGTAGAGGCTTCGTTACCTCTTATGACTGCTTTTGGTGTAAATTCCACTTTATCAGAAATAAAATGTCTGCTTCTTTGAGGCTTTTGTGTTCTTGATAGATGCATTTCTATTCTTTGGCACTCAGTTCTTAGCTGGTTTTTCTTAAGTATGAAGTATGTTTCTTAGAAACAACAGCCAGTCAGTTTGTGTCCCTTCCTTCCTACTCAGGAAGCGTTTGGATGTTAGACTCCTTGCTACATTCTTCATTACTCTGCAGGCCTTTAGTTGTGAATGGTGGTCGCAGTTGTGCAGCTGCCTGCTTGTTCAGGGAGCTGGACCTTTTCGATCTGAGTACGTGCCGGGCACAGGCGCGTTCCTGTCCTCAGTGGGGTTCAGTGGGATCCTATGCCCATCCTTAAAACTGCACACAGTTGCAAGTATCCAAGGCTGTGTCTTACTGCTTGCATTGTAAACAGGCTTCTTGGGACCACCCAACACTCCTTTAAGCCTTGGAAGTTAAATGCACCCTCACTCCTGAAGGGATAAGCCTCAAGAAACTCAAAATCCCTCCAAAAGTGTTAAGCATGAACACCAAAGCAGACTGACCTGATGGGGATTTCTGCCTTCTCTAAGGTTCTTTTGGAAGCCACCAGCCTTGTTCATGGTGCCTTCAGCACACTGGTCAAGGCTGCCAAGTTACAGAGAGTCACTGTTGTACTCAACGCTTCAGTATGTTAGCCTGATCTACAGTACGCTACCAGAGCAATATCGAAACATTGTTGAGCCTGAATCACAGTTGATGTGATGGAGGCCATGAACTATCACTCAGGGAGGGATGAGGGACCCTGCCACTTATGGTTCTTTCTTTTTAAGCCAGTCAGTCACTCTGTGTCTTTTTATTGGTGAATTGAACTTAAAGTTATTACTGCAAATGACTTGTTATTGCCTAAGATTTTGTTCAATGATTCTGGTAGGCTGTGTTATTAGTATTTCTTTGGGGAAGTTTACTGTATTATACACAATCGATTGATTCACAGTTCTTCGTTGTTCATCAATCTTTCATGGAATGCACTCTTTCATGTGTTCTCATGGAGGAAGCTGCCTTTCTTCTTCTACTGTGTATATTATTCCTGTAAGAATTTTTGGCAATGCTGGCTTGTATGTTATAATTTGTCATGAAACAACCATCAATTAAAAAAAAAACTTTTCTTGCATGACTATATTGTTAACTTGATGAGATTTAGGATAACCATGGAAACAAATCTTTAAATTTGTCTGTAAAATAATATATTAGGTTTTTTGAGTGGGGAAGACCCACCCTAAATATAGATGGTACAGTTCCATGGACTGAGGTCCTAGATTCAATAAGAAGGAAAAAGCAAGTTGAACATCATCCTCTGTCAATCTCTGCTTCCTGACTAAGGATGCAAAACAACCTGCTTCTCTGAGCTTCTGTCATCATGAGTTCCCATCATGATGGATGTACCTTGGAACTGTGAGCCAAAGTCAATCCTTCCTTTATTAAGCTGATTGTGTAAGGCAAATGCCTCAGCAATAGGAGAGGAAACTATACATTATCTGTGTCCATCTTGGTTGGCAGTCACCTGTTTTCTGTGCTTGAGATATATTGCTCTATGCTTTTCTTGCTCTTAAGGATGCTGATAAAAGGATTTGAAGTTACTCTGGTATTCCTGCATTTGTATGTGGGTTAAAATGCTTTTGTTTGCTTTTTTTTTAAGCTTTTAGTGTGTGTCTTTGCTTTGTGCCTTTGAAAACTTGATACATGTCACAAAGTTTACTCTCGTCTAGATTACTTGCTGTTCCTAATGCCTCCTGTGTTTGAAAGCCAACTTTGTTCTCAGGCTTGGGAAATTTTCTGTTAAATTTTCATTAAACATTTGTCTTTCCCTTCAGTTTTCATCCCTGCTCAGTCTTCTACGCATGGATCCTGGGGTTATATCCCAGACTTCTTTGATGTATTGGTAATATGCATTATTATTTTTCTGTGTATTTGCTGGGTATATTGTTGTCTTCCATCACTGGAAAAACCCCTTCTGCGTGGCCCTGTCTGTTACAATGCTTTGTGCCAAGGCTTTTATTTGGTTCATTATTTTTATTTTCATTTCTGTTTCTGTTTGGTTTTTTTCAGTGATTCAATTTCTTTACCTAATTTTTCGTTCATATTTATGATTTTCTCCTCCAATTTACTGCTTTGGTCATTTCTGAGATTGTCTTGTCCAGTTCTTGTACATATTTCCTTAATTCTGTTTTTATTTGAGGTTTCTATGTGGTCTTTAACTCTTTAAAAGGTAAAATTGTGAGTTGTTTCTCAAACATTTCCACTGTCTCAGTGCTTGTGGTTCCCAGTGTAGGAGAGTTACAAGGTCAGGCGTGATTGTGGCAGGCTGCTGTCTCACATTCCGTGTGTCCTGTGCACACCTGTGCATACCTGTGCACACCTGTGCAAGGTATCTTCCAGGTGTGACTCCCCATTTTTCTAACTCTACTTGTCTGTTTCGTTTTCCTGTGAGTCTTACTAGAGAATAGTTTTCACTAGAAATTACGTTTGCTCCGATGTTTAGGGAAGGGCCACAGTAGTGCCCATCCCCACCAACTTACCATCACTTCTGGTTTGCCCAGCTGCAGGAGACTCCTTTGCATTGTGCTCGTTTCCCTGGGAAGACCCAGAGACTGCGCCGTTGTGGGAATAAAGGAACAGAAAGGCATGAGAGATGGCAGGAAAGGGAGCAAAAGAGCTCCAGGGAAATCCCAGAGCAACCCCAACAACAAAGGAGATCCAGTGCTTTTATAAGCTTTTAGGGAGTGGTAGGAACCTCTGCACCACATGATTTAGTTCAACACAACATACTTGACAAAGTGCATGCAAAAGCCAGGTACTGGTTGGGCTATAAATTAGGCTGTTGAGCCACAGAAAAGACAGCTTCTTAATTCTCTGTCCCAGGATGAGATCTGCAGGAGGCGTGGCCTGATTTCCTCGGGCTGTGGGATCTGGCATCTTAAGAATGACAGCTGTCTTAATACTTCAAACCCTGCTCCATTGTACACTTGATGTTTGCTTTTTGCTAGTCAGGCTCTTCTGAGAGTCCTGGAGCCTCATCTTCCTGAAACTGAGTCCTAGAAACAATTAATATGGTCTGCGGGTCAGGGTGGGGTAGTTGAGAGAATCCTAGCCAGTACCAAGGTGTCAGGGTAAGTTGCAGCAGCAGTAGTGGCTATGGTGCCTTGGGATGGCTATCACACAGTGGAAAGACACAGAGGTAGTGTTGCCAGGCACTTTTTGTTATGCAAGGTCACTGGTTATGTAGTTTCTACAGGCAGTTCACTGGGGACACATTTGGAGCTAGTCAGCTGATATGGCCTCCCTGTCCCAAAGGGATATTAGCCTCCTGTTACCCTGGAGGATGTAGAGTCCCATTATGAAGAAAGAGTGCTATCAACCTGTCCGTCATGAAATAATGGTGAACTTGGTGGAGTGTTCAAGCCTCCCTGGTACTTCTTTCTTAGCAGCACTAACCCTCACTCCTGGAACATGGTTTCTGCTCCACTATTTGCGCTGCAGATAATCTTCCCTCCTCAGGCATATGGCATTTCCCATTTCTTGCCTCTGGTTGCCTCCAACTGCATTTTCCTATCAAGTTGCTGAGGCCCACGAGTGTTTTCATTGTGATAAGGAGTGTTATCTTAGCTCCAGAGGCTGTGGAGTGCCTAGTGAAGCTGTGGTGGCCTGGTGTGTGTGAAGATAAAGTTTTTAGATTTCGTAATTTATATAGTCACAGTATTGAAAGGAACCTCAATTAATTAATCCCAATGGACCCTTAATATCCAGTCTTTCCTTCCCATGCTTCTGGCTAACAATTGCTTAAACTGTGCTTGAATAAATTAAATTAGCAGTAGTGTTCATTATCCACCCATGCAGATAAACGTATCCCAAACATTTCCATTGCCTGAGGCCCAGGGCAGGTGTCCATCTCATGCTCTACCACCAGCACTGAGAACATAGTCATTAAGTGCTATCTACAGTTTCCAGAATCTCAGGTCTGCTCTCTGAAGCTAACTGCCGAGTTCTGCTTTCATTCCTCTGCATGAGATAGAAATCATCACACCTTGGATTTATCTGCACAGGCCCAGGAAATGAGACAGAGCAGCCACCTAGTTATTCCAGGTCAATGGGAAATTGCGGCCGTTGAGGTGAAAGGGAAGCCAGGGATTCTGAACCAGCTAGACCAGCGTTTATTTTGGCTGAACTGAAATCACTGCTCACTCCTCCTCCAGCACTCTCACGCCCATATGCCTCACTCATCTCGAACATTTTGCTTCTTTTGGATGTTTTTTCTCTTTCTCAATTTATATTTTTAGAAAAGATTTGTACCACCCCTTATTCAACTAATTATCAGTTTCTAGCAGACTTGTTGATTTTCTTAATTAAATAGAGCTAACAAATCATTAAAAAAAAACATACAACCATTTGTCCTCAGCCAGTTAATTAATGATTTGTTATTTTGCTGTGTGTACCCCACATCCCAATGCAAACTGGGAAATGAACTGTGCATATAACACTTCTGATTTTACCATTCTCATCCTGGGTCCCCAGTTATCCAGACACATTCCTTTGGTATGCTGTTATTTTTTGAGAGCATCAAAGCTCACTTGTATCTTACTGGAGATGATAAAAAAGAAAACATAAAAGCCAAACAACTTTGGAACCCTCACAAAAGAGAAACACAACTTTCAGAGACATCTTATATTATTTTGTGGAAGTGAAATGGAAATTTTTGTATCTCATCATGGTACCGTGAAATTGAATACTTTCAACGGTTAAAATAAATTGTCTCTCTCTTATCAGATATTTTTATATGACCAAGAGTTATTTTCTTAAGCAAGTAATTTTTCTCATGTAACATTTCTCAAAAAAAATGGGGGGGGGCCTATTTGGTTCGATTTCACAGATAAATTCTTATGTGGCCCTTCTTACTGACCTATAGTGACCGTCACAAACCCACACTGTGACCACCTCACCTTGTGGATCTCAGTCAGTGCTATGGGTGGTGAAGAAAGTTCAGCTGGGGTGCAGTCTCACCCAGTAGGTGACCTTAGGGAAGCCAATTTACCCTTCAATTCCTGGAGGGTTGTCCTCTCAAAAATGGTTCGGAAGAAGACAGACAGAAGGTGTCACCTCAATCTGTCACAATGGGAGCGGCAGGATGATGGAGGAGCCTGTGTCCTGGTCCACCTCAGACAGGGTCCCCTGCTGGAGTGTTCTGCTTGGGATTTCTGCATTGCCCAATCCTCCCTTTGTCTCCTGAACAAGAGGCTGCTGCTATGAGGGCCTTCTCCCAACCCCCACCAGTAATCCCCAGATACATCTTATCTTGCTCTAAACCTTCTCTGATTGATTGACTGATGGTTGGTTGGATTCTTACAAGGGTACGAATGCACATAAGCCAGCACCTACCCTTAGCTGATGTTCTGTGGCCACAGAGCCCGGGATCCGACCGTGGAATTCAGATGGACACCACCAAGCATGGCTTTTATTCATGGAGCTAGGGCTCGAACTCATATCCTCACGCTTGCACAGCAAGAACTTTGCCAGCTGAGCTAGCCCCCAGTTCCTCCCTTTTTCAAAGTAAAGGTTCCCTTGTCTGACTCAATCATGGAGTGACCAAGAGATCTCAGTAGTCAAGGCTGTAAAAACTCCAAGGACAGCACTTTCAGCTGAACAAATATAAGTGACTATCAAATATGTTTTCCATATTTTGTTCCTTTAAAAATGTAGAAATTCTGTGACCTTTTCCAGAGATACTTTTCCATGAGCTCACTTTCATCCTCAAATTCTACAATTTTAATTACTTTACGTGATGGATTCATCCTCAGTGTCTGACGCTTCCAAGGCTGACTCACATATACCAACTCCAGATTTACCCTGAAATACCTACCTTAGCATGCCGGCTAACATGGAGGGTATAGTGGCTCCCAAGGATGAGATAACTGTGTCACAAGCTGAGTACATAAGAAGCAAGTCCTTCTTATGTCCCGTGAGACCAGCAAGACAGCCTGGGCTTGTGTTCATGGTGGTGGTGGAGGTTCAAGGTTCTACAGAGAAGTCAGTCTGGATGTGATGTGAAAGTCTGCTTGCATTTGTTACTAATATCTCCTAAACTAAAGCAACTTGCACAGTGGAGCTTAGGTCAAGCGCAGGGCACTCCATGTTGCTCACCTTGGGAGTCAACTGAAAATTAACAGGGATCCCCTTGCAATATAGTTTGATACCTTGATGAATAATTTCCTTCCCTTGCAAGCTACAAGTGTGCCTGTGTGCCTGTGTGTGTGTGTGTGTATGTGTGTGTGTGTGTGTGTGTGTGTGTGTGTGTGTGTGTGTGTGTGTGTTGTCTGTATGTATGTATTCCTGTGTGCCCGTGTGCCCATGTGTCTGTGGATTGCTGGAGAATTTAACTGGAGGCCTTGTATAGGATGGGTAAGTGTCCTATCATTGAACTGCATACTGAGCTGTCCAGTCAGGTTTGTTTCCAAAATCCTAGGGGTGTCAGCAGAAAAGCCACAGACCCACTGAAAACAGAAGTTTGTTCCCCCTCTTTTCACCAGTAAATAAGCTCTCTGCAGTCCCCAATAAATTTAGAGACTTCTTGCAATTCTGCCACCAGCTTTCACATAAGGCTTGAGTCTGCTCAGAAGGAAAGGGTCATCACTTTAGAAATACAGCAGTACTTGAGGAATGGAGAAATAAATAATTTTTTACTACAGCAGGTGGAATCATTTATATTGAGCCATATTTCTCATTCTTTCCTCAAGTTCCAATATTCTTCTTCATGTGTTAGCAGAGATATTAGTTTGTTATTGGGGTACTCTCCGTCAATATCTTCAATAGTTTATATCTTTAAAAGCCTATTTTGGAAATCCGATTAAGAGTGTTTTTTTTTAATTTAATTAAGAACATATTAACTATTTTACAAATAATATATTCATATGTTTTTTTCTCAATGGTTATAATATTTCACTTATATGCATGTAGAGTCATATTAAATTTCCTACATTTGGGTTATAGAATGGGTTCTCAGTAAATGTTTGTTCAGCAAGTTCACAGGTATATCCATTAATTCAAAATCCATTAATTCAAAATCACTAAAGCCCACTCCATGAAAGCTGGTGGTCTTCTCCCATACTGAACCTGAACTTGGTCATGTGGCTTGGTGACCTCATCTTTAGCTCCTTGTCTAAGGGGTAGTCTGGGTGGTCTCCTAGGTGGATGTTTCTTATTAGAAGGCATCCTTACTTACAGTTTAAACAAATGCAGTACAAACAAATGTAATACATCTTTGCCTAGTTAAAATAATAGTCCACATACACAGCTGTGTTACCTTGACCTTCTCTGCAATACTGAACCATAGGGGTGAAATAGCCACACTGGAAGACACATGGCATTCACAACTGTGTTCCCTTGTCTACCAAAGGACTAAAGACTGTGCTTAAAAAGATCGGAAAGACACAAGAAATCATCAGCCCTGTCAAAACTCAGAGTGTTTGTCAAGGTGCACACAGAACTTTCTAAAGGACAAAGCACTCTCTTGTAAGGAACTCCAAACAAAACTCATGAAATATTTTATTTTTATGGCTATCCTCAGACCTTAATATATCTTGTGTTGTGTCCCTATCCCAGGGCTTCACAAAAACAATCCAGATTTCCTCTTTCTTGGGAATTAAAAAGTGTGTTACGACTCATCACAGAAGAGAGATGGGGAAATAACAGCAGTAACCTTGAACTTCAGTTCCAAAATTCTTGCTCTTGGGCTTTTTTTTCCCTTTCCCCTCAAGGATAATTTTGTTAGAGTTTAAAAGAAAATAACCTAGAGCAGACAAGCTGTAAATCTCAGCAGCTGCCTGGAGGAGGAGAACGGGGAAAGAAAGGCAAAAAGCCATGCCCATGGTTCTACCAGCATGGATGTCAGCCCACGGTCACAGTGGGGAAGGGGAACTTTAGAGAAAAGTAAGGAGACCCGAGGTGCAAGGGAAAGCAAGCTTAGGAACAGAAAGAAAAATGGAGAGGTACTAAGTGTCTCCTTTAATAGTGACAACTAGGCAAGAAGGACATATGGGCTGGGCTGCCTAGGGACCTACAATTGCTCAGCACTACACACTCCGAATTAAGAGCAGAGCACAAAGCAACACCTGATGCCCCTACTATTTTGTACATAATGACTAAGCCCTATTTTCAAAATCCAGTTACCTAAGAGTGGAGAGTTACTCCAGGACCACTATCTCGTTAACTTTTAGTGACAGTTGAGTATACCTGAAGTCCCTGGACCACACTCATCTGGTCTGAGAAAGGCTCTGTCACTGTCAAAAGCTAGCATCCTGGCTACATGAAAAAAGAACCCATAATTCTACTCAACTTCTTACTCCTTCTTACTGATATGACATGAATGGACATTGGGTTAAAAGGAACATTAGCATTAAAACTATGAAGTCTAGGTGTTAGGGAGATGGCTCTGCCAATAAATGTGCTAGCTATATAAACCTGATGACCAGACTTTGATTTGGAAACAGGCAGAAAACCACAGATTGGTGGCCAACCAGCTAAGTCTAAACAGTGAGTTTCCCATTCAATGAGAAACCCTGTCTAGACAATAAAACAGTGAGTGATGGAAGACACAGGCAGCCTATTCTTGTGGCTACATGCACACAAGCAGGTATGCACACTCACACACTCATCTGCATGCACCACATACAAATTTAAAACAACAGAAACACAGCCACCATAAAAAAAAAAAAAAAAAAAAAAAAAAGGTTTGCAGCTGGTGGTGAGACATCCAAGCTGATAAGAAGAAGATGGAATATTCTGGGCAAAAAGGGACACACTCAAAATTGCTCCACAGACAAAGAGCTAGGTGAGAGGTCAAGAATGTCCACAACACAACATCCTGGTGGCTGTGATGGGAGTTAGCTTCTTGCCATGGTGAAACTCGGCGTGAGAACAAAGGGAGTTTAGTCTAATTAACAACTCCAGACCCTGAGAGGTCTGAGATGAGTGACACCCGGAAGACAGAAGCATAGTTATGTCGCCAGATGAGCCAAGGTCAATGCTCTCAGAGCAGAGGTCAGAGATGGACAGAGGCAGACTACAGCCGCCCCTAACTGAGTGAACAACCTGAGAACAGTGTGTGATCATCTCAGTGGTTGAGCAAGAAGAAAATGCAAACTTTGGGTCACCCTCAAATTGTCTTGGTTCCCAATATATTCAGAGAATTAACTGAGCTCAGTAGAAATTACCTCCACCTTTGACCTGTTTCTGCCCTAAGCCCTATACTTAAAAACCCCTAGACAAATATATTGATGACTTCTCCATCTCTTGAACCCCTGGCGACTCTGTGGACTTTCTCTCATCTTTCCTGCTTTGCTTGCTTACGCTCACATGTGTCTCATCCCTAATTATCTAATATCGTTGGTATAAGACAACAAACTCAAGGCCACTATCTCAGGTTGGCGTTCAGTGACAGTTGAGTATACCTGAAGTCCCTGAGCCATGCCCATCTGGTCTGAGAAAGGCGGTCACTGTCAAAGGTTAGCATCCTGGCCACAAGGAAGAAACGGGAGGTGTTGCCGTGAGAACTAACAAACGCACAGTCAGGCAGAAGTGCTTCTCACTACATTTGCTTCCTTGTCAGGCTGAAGTTCAGGAGTGTCAGTGCATGTTGTCATTGGAAAGGAGTTTTAGAATGAGTCCTTAGATACAGGCTTCCACAGTCCTAACTGACTCTGGGAGCTTGGGATGTACAACCATCTTGGTGAATTTTCATTGAGAGAAAGATAATAAAGTAAGCTTTAACAAAACTCTAGTTAAAGACATTTTACCCAATGTAACATTGTGTTGTTTAATGCTCAAGTGTGTATGTGTGTGTGTTTATATATAGAAAATCTAGCTACACAATACTCACAACCTATTGATTAAATTATGATCATGTGTTAGAGGCCAGGCTTTTTTTTTACCAGACACTGGGTGATAGAAGCAACTTTGAGTCTCAAAGAGGCCATTACTACAACTGAAGTGCCTCAAGAAAGCAAAACTTCACTATTGATCAAGAGAGTGTGCTCTGAAGAGCAAGCAAGACAGGAAGTGTATTTATACCAAGTGGTGACTATGTCTTTCTGAATTGGCTGGGGTCCAATCTCAGTCTTTCTCAGTTGGCCAGACTTTTTGGTTGGTTGGTTGGTTGGTTGGTTGGTTGGTTGGTTGGTTGGTTGTTGGGTGGGTGGGTGGGTGGTTGGTTGGTTGGTTTTCCAAGGCAGAGTTTGGCTGTCTTGAAACTGGCTCTGTAGACCAGGCTGGCCTCAAACTCGCAGAGATCCATCTGCTTGCTGGGATTAAAGGCAGGCCTGTGCCACCACCCAGCTTAGTTAGCTGTCTTAAGAACTGATGCATAAGAACGGAAGGGAAAGGAGTCAGCCACTTTAATCTGAGAATGTAGTGTGGAACTGCTGTACCAAAGGTTTTTATGAGTGTCTGTGTGGTGAGCTGTAAAATATTTGCATACAAGGTAGATGAGATAAAAAGATGTGAATTCCTCTTCTTCTTCTTCTTCTTCTTCTTCTTCTTCTTCTTCTTCTTCTTCTTCTTCTTCTTCTCCTTCTTCTTCTTCGGGAAAAAAAACAAACGGCAGACAACACTGGTGCAGCGGGAGGGCCTGGAGGACCCGGGGGGCCAAGGATTAGGAGGCTTCTGCGGAGGATTCGGCAGCGGCCTTAGGGGCCGCAGTCATGGTCGAGGCTGTGGTCGTGGCTGTGGTCGTGGTCCAGGCCGAGGGGCTGGTAGAGGTAAAGCTGAAGACAAGGATTGGATCCCCATCACCAAGCTGGGCCGCCTGGTTAAGGACATGAAGATCAAGTCCCTGTAGGAGATCTACCTGTTCTCCCTTCCCATTAAGGAATCCGAGATCATTGACTTTTTCCTGGGAGCATCCTTAAAGGATGAGGTTCTAAAGATCATGCCAGTACAGAAGCAGACTCAGGCTGGCCAGGGGACCAGGTTCAAGGCTTTTGTCACTATTGGGGACTACAATGGTCATGTTGGTCTTGGTGTGAAGTGCTCCAAGGAAGTAGGCACTGCCATCCGAGGGGCCATCGTCTTCGCCAAGCTGTCCATTGTCCCTGTGCAGAGAGGCTACTGGGGAAACAAGATTGGCAAGCCCCACACTGTACAAAGTGACAGGCCGCTGTGGCTCTGTGTTGGTGCGTCTCATCCCTGCCCCCAGGGGCACTGGCATCGTCTCTGCTCCTGTGCCCAAGAAGTTACTGATGATGGCCGGTATGGATGACTGCTACACGTCAGCCAGGGGCTGCACTGCCATCCTGGGCAACTTTGCCAAGGCCACCTTTGATGCCATCTCCAAGACCGACAGCTACCTGACCCCCGACCTCTGGAAAGAGACTATGTTCACCAAATCTCCTTATTAGGAATTCACTGACCATATTGTGAAAACCCACACCAGAGTGTCTGTTCAGAGAACCCAGGCTCCAGCTGTGGCCACCACATAAGGATTTTATACAAGAAAAATAAAGTGAATTAAATCTGTTTAAAAAAAAAAAAAGATGTGAATTCCTTGTTAGAAACACAGGTTTTATAAGCTGGGTAGAAAATCTGTATTTAATGTTTCTTACACTGAGGATGAGGTGATAAACCATTCTAACTTTCAGAACTTGATTCAAGAGAGGAACCTGTGCTATGGACAGCCTACCAGTTCCTTCTTCTATGCTCTGCAGAATGCACTAAAGATGAAAAGGGGTTAATATAATAAAACATGTTCTTCAATACGTATCTACCATGGTGCTAGATGCTGGGTTTGTTTTGGGGGTTTCTGTGTGTGTTTGTTTGTAGAGCTAGGATGAAACCCAGCAGGTGTTATTTTTGTGTTTGACAATTAACTTTTTACTCTGTATTCTCTGCCTATTGTTATTTGTTTTTTAACCATTTTAGGAATTCATTTTTGTCTTTTTCTTTAACTAACCAAATTGTCAAAGGTGACTAATTTATTCCAGTGTTGACTGTCTCACCCTGGAGAGTCACGGTATTTTATAATCAGTATTTTCATTCTGGAGCTGGTGAGAGTTTTAGGGTCAATGACTCAACCATTACAGAAACTAGAGCACAGTCTTTTCTAAATAACACAACCCAGAGCATCCTGCAAGCATATTAATGTGATCAGTACAATACTTCTAATATATGTCGTATGTAGTAATTAGAACACTCTGTACCAAGTCACAGAAATGTGACATGGTGTGATGATATATTGTGTCCCCCCAAAATACTGTGCATTCTAGTAAACTTATCTGGGGTCAGAGGACAGAACAGCCACTAGATAGACATAGAGGCCAAAAAATGGTGACACACACACACCTGTAATCCTAGCATTCCAAAGGCAGAGATCTGACTGGATCTCGCTGAGTTCAAAGCCACACTGGAAATGGCCAGGCATAGTGACTCACGCCTTTAATCCTAGAAAATGATGACAGGAAGCCGAAAGGTATATGAGGCATGATGAATAGGAACTAGAGTCTGTTTAAGCTTTTAGGCTTTTAGTAGCAGTTCAGCTGAGATCCATTCAGTTGAGGACTCAGAGGCATCCAGTCTGAGGAAACAGAATTAGCTGAGGAATTGGCAAGGTGAGGTTAGCTGTGGCTGTTCTGTCTCTCTGATCTTCCAGTATTCACCCCAATACCTGGCCCTGGGTTTGTTTCTATTAATAAGATCTTCTAACAGTTTGTACTACAACATGGTTGCTGAGGAAGAGACTGGGGTACTCACTCAAGAACGGATTTAGCTGTGAACATTTCAAATGGGAAGGTATCTCTGAATAATGATAGATCCTGTTCTTTATAATAAGTATTTCTTATGTATACAACTCTTTAAGTTCTTTGGTCATTTTATTTATTAAATGTAACTGCCATTCCCACTAATGAGAACAGGGAATTAATTCTAGAGAGAGAAAATTCATTCATAACCCACACATCTAAATTCAGCTGAAATTGCTTCACCACCAGCATTTCAACCAGAGCTGAAAATGGGGGCGAGGCATGAATACACAATCTGCTTTGCTTTGATTTCCACAATGAAAATACTTCAGTGTGAAACATAGCCTTGAGGCAGACAAGAAAACAAGGGAAGAAAGTCTCTGCATGAATGCACTGGGTAAACAACCAAAATGCAGATTAGGATAAGTCCTCTCATCATAGCCTCCAACCCCATTGTCTCCAGGGATGCGGGAGCTCTCAGAGACCTCACCAAGGATGATGAGGTTCTCAGAAATGAGCAGGACCTCACCGGAGATGCTGAAACTCTCAGAGGTGAGCAGGACCTCACTGGAGTTGCTGGAGTTCTCAGAGGTGAGCAGGACCTCACTGGAGATGCTGGAGTTCTCAGAGGTGAGCAGGACCTCACTGGAGATGCTGGAGTTGTCAGAGGTGAGCAGGACCTAATTTGCATAGTGCATCCCCACTTGGTGACATTGTTTGAGAAGGCTGGGGGATGTGGACTTGCTGGAGAAAGTATGCCACTGTGGGCAGGTTTTGAGCATTTAAACACTCTTATTCTTTTCAGATCACTTTGTCTGCTTCCCGTCATGGCTTGAGATGTGAGCCTTTGGCTCTCAGCTTCAAGCTCCAGTTGCCATGTCTGTTTCTGCGATATTCCCCACCCTGATGGTGATGGACTCCTTGATGTCTAGGACCATAAGCACCAAGTAAAACCTTCCTTCTGTAAGTGTTTTGTCACAGGAGTGGAAAAGTGACTAAACCACAGGCATGTAAGTCCGCCCCAGCATGCCTAATGACTTGCCAAAGCCTCATCCCCAGAGATCCCTGCCCAGTTGGTAAGCAGCTGCACTGAAAAATCTCCTCTCCCTAGCAATGGCTTCCTGCTTTTATAACCTTGGGGAGGGGCCTAGTGAATCGTGTAACTTCCTGAGCTTCCTGAGCCTTACAAGCTTCTTTAGCATCTTGAGTCTTTAGATTCTCCCTTCTATTTCCTCCTACTGGAGGACCTAGCTGAACAGCATCACACTTGGAACTTCTATAACACTGATCAATGTTTGAACCTTAATGGGAAACACTTGATTGAGACAAAGAAGTAAGCATGGAGGCTTGTGGTGTAACTCGGTGGCAGTGTCTGCCTAACATGAATGAGGTTCTGGGCTTGATGTCCAGAAACCCTCCACCTACACAAATAAGTAAAGACAGCATGGTACCTGCTGCTGTTGTGTCATGTGGTTCCCAGCCCGGGTCAGAGTCTGGGTGTGTGGCAGGGAGGAAACCTTTGTAGAAGTGACATTCATTGTTGTGGACAGACAGCAGACTGTGACAAATTATATTTCCACAGTAGCTGCATCTGTGTTTTGGATTTCAAGCATTCCTTGATTGCCTCATCACTTCCCCACAAATGTTCTAACCAACAGACCCAGGGGAAAGTCTCAGCCATCAGTCAGCATTAAACACCAACTATATGAGTGATAGAGTCTACAAACAGTTCTAGATCCCAGCTGTCAATCAGTGCCTCTTCATGGTCTGCCATGAATATCCAGCCATTGGGAACAACAGCAAATTATAACATATTCTCTGATGTCTATGAAGCTCTGAAGATAAGCAGATTTTTCCATAGGCCATGAAGTTCTGGGATAATTGGTCATGTGGTAGTAGATAAGCAAACATCCACAAAGGATGTACATGTCAATGGCATAATTCCCCTTGTTTTCTAGCTTAAACAAGGGTTGAAATGAAGATCAAGAGCAACTTTGAAGGTGAAATCTGCATCAGCTGAGCATCCAGATGGCATGGATACATTCCAAAGAGCTGTTGCAGCATAATCCAGAGCCTCTGCCTTCAACAACATCAGATGTGCTGATCTCAAGAGCATCACTTTATCTTTCCAAATACAGGCAGGGAAACCCTGGGAGCACCTCTCACCATCCATCCAAGAAACTCCCGACATCTGCTCAGGCAAGAAGCTCTACTCAACAAGACTCACCTTAGACCTCTTTCACCCACGACATCGTCAATCAGGGACTTTCACAAACAATATGTGAGACGAATGATAAATCATGTCACTGAAGACATTTGTTTGCCTTATGACATGACTCTTCTGGATACTGTTAGAACTTGGAAAAGAAGGAGCTGACATGGAATCAACCTTCAGAGGAGCCTTTATTAGGAGCGATAGCATCGCAAGCAGCGTGGTGGGCCTTGAAAGGACAGAGAGGGTCTCTGATTTTAGAAAGGACTGAATGAAGGACCGCCATGTGTAGCATAGCAGAGATATGGAGGGAAAGAGCCTTTAATTCCAGAGTATCCAGAGACCCAGAGCACCATGGCCACAGGCAGCCACGATGGGATCTTGAATGTAAAGAGACAGATTTCCCTTCAACTCCAGAAGACATAGGAGGTTTCTGGTTCCCATAGATTGGGGGTAGGGGGTTGTGGAGCTAAATACCATGTGACATGGAAAGGCCTAACCTCCATGCCAGGAGTCAGGAAGTTATAAAGACAAGCCGTAATTCAAGGTTGTCCTGGGCTTGTTCACAGCTGCAGGAGGCGGGGAAGAGACGGCAGGGCCACAGCACACTTTACCAACTCTGTCCCAGAGAGAGCTGCAAGAGAAGTGTGGCCTGACTTCTCAGAGAGAAGGAAGCAGTTAGACAGTCTCTTGTCTGATGGATATTACCTCTCCAAATTCCCTCAGGACAGCCTTGTGGAGGACGGAAGGATCTGCTGCACCCATATCCACGCCTTTTCTCACGCCACTTCACTGAACTTCATGCTACAAGCAACAATATTTCACAGCCCCACTGCTGTTGGGCTTGGCAGGTGATTTGCCATGACAACTGAGTGTGAGTGGATGAGTTAGACGCCACTCCAGCTCAGGGTTTTAGAAACAGTGCCTGTTCCTCCTGCATTTTGTCTTCACCACCGCTAGTGTTGCTAGTGTTATGCCTCCTAATGTGCCACAGTCACTTCAGCTATTGACTTGACACAAGCCTAGACCAAAGCCGGGCGGTGGTGGTGCACGCCTTTAATCCCAGCACTCGGGAGGCAGAGCCAGGCGGATCTCTGTGAGTTCGAGGCCAGCCTGGTCTACAGAGTGAGTTCCAGGAAAGGCACAAAGCTACACAGGAAAACCCTGCCTCGAAAAAAGAAAAAAAAAAAAAGACAAGCCTAGATCAACCTGGGAAGAGGAGCTTCAGTTGAGGCATTACCTCCACTTGACCCCCAGTTGATGTGGGAGGGCCCAGCCCACTGTGGGTGGTGCAGTCCTTAGGCGGATAGGTCTGAACTTGATGAGAAAGGTAGCTGAAGCCAGAGGAAGCAAGACAGTAAGCAGCACTCCTCCATAACCTCTGCTTCAGTTCCTGCCTGCCCTGGATGGAATAGGATCTATAACCCTTTTCTCCCCAAGTTTCATTTGCTCGGGTTGTTTATCACAGCAAAAGAACCCAAACTCGGGCTGGAGCTAACCAGAGTTAAGTAGAGGAAACAGCGCAGAAGTCAGCTGGTGCCCACACCCTGTCAGTGGTCCCCAGGAAGGAGAGCTGGTTTTGACCACTAGGGATTGTAGAACCCTAGGGATTCTCTCAGTGAGCTCCTGCTTTGCTCAGGTTAACTAGTGTCAGTGTCTCCGGCTGCTGCCCAAAGTGCTGCTTTTGTGTACAGTGGAAAGGACATAACCATAACCGAGACTATTGGGAGCATTCCTTCTTTCTACTGAAAGGAATCCACACCTAGCTGTCTTCAACCAGCACAGCCTGGTTCAAAGGGATATGGAAGGAAGGAAAACAGAGGAAGGAACAGTGGGAGGGAGGGACGAGGAGAGAGAGCTGGCAACTCAAAGTCAACCTGTACTCTGGGAAATGGAAACTGGGGTACAGAACAAAATTTGACCTTAACCAAAAGATCCATTGTACCTATACTTGAACCTTTGGCAAATGACTCTGCATTCAGAAAATGGAATCTACATGATGGCTGGGCAGCTTGGACAAAGAAAATTTTCATTTCTAGTCTTTAGCTTTCTGCTTGCCAACCAAAGTAGTCACATCTCTAACAAATTCACTGGACCTGGCTGGGGGGTGGGGAGCGCAGGTGTGGAATAGGGTCAAGGGTGAGGGGACACTGACTTCTAGTAAATAAAGACAGATCAAATTAACCAGACATGCCTAGGACCTGGCCCCACAGAGGCTGTCTGGGCTGTTGTATGTTATTTTTATAGTACTGTCCACAGCCTTGGTATATTTTCCTGTGTAATCAATCACATCTCACTCTTTCCCTGGCTCTGTGAAAGCATGTGGAACCTCACAGCCTGAGTACACACTGGTCACTTGGCAAGTTTATTTCTCAGTCTGTGGAAAGGGGTCAGAGGCCACATTCCATCATCCATCCTGCAGGACAAGCATTCTCATCTGGAGCTCTTTTCCCTTTTGCCAGAAAACCTTTTTTTCATTCTTCTGTACTTTATAAGATGCACGATTTCCCTGAACTTTAATACTAATACAAAGCACTCAACTTTGACCTTATATTCTCACTTCTCATTTCATGAAAAATAGAGGAGAAAAGAGCAGAAAATGAATTCTTACTATGTTCACCTCAAAATACCTCTCTATCTATGGGTTTCAGTATTCTAAAATATACTAAATATCCAAAGCTACAAAGAAAGAAAGAAGCCTGTCTATAACAGAAAGTTCACTTAAAGACTTGTATTTAAGACATTGTATGTAAATGCTTCCTCCCAGTCCCCCACCCCACCCTCCACCTCGACACACCCCACTTCTCCACACCCCTCCCACACACACCCCACACATGCTGTGAAAGGCACAGCAACCTCTCTTTACAATAACCAAGAAACAGCAATTTCAAATCTATGTTTCTTTATTGGGGATCTAGAAGCCAGGTGAACTGGCAAACACATGCAGATCTGAAGGAGACTGCCTGAATCTTTGTTCTACAGAGAATTCCTGCTTAGCAGGGGGCATTCCCAGGAGAAGGGCATCAAAAGCAAGTTCTGAACTCTGGTGTGCCAGAGATTGTTAAGGGTCTGCACATCCATCACCCAGCCATGTTCAAACTCATTAGGTTTGTCCTACTGTCAAAACATGGGCAACAGAAACTGATGGGAGCAAGTAGATTTATTAACATAGGCAAGTAGAGGAGGAAAGACTTTCTGTCTCAAATCTCCGTCTCAAGTGGAGGCTCTGCTCCAGGTGTGACAGGACACAAAGGAATCACAGTGAGAAACAGGCAGGAAACCCTTCACTATGAGGCCCCTCCAGAGCCGCCCCTCCATCAGAGACCAACATGTAAGAGCCTGGCCTCCTGGAGTCAGCACCCCGCTCTTCAGATGACAGCATTACTTCCCTGCAACTCAGTTCATTGGAGACTTGAAAAGAGGAAAAGGTGGGTGGAGATTAGTTGGCTAATATTCCTCCCTTTTGTTTATTATAAAAGGTAAGGAAATAGGAAGGGGTGACTGGTGAGGTAGCAGTGAGGCCTCTGTGCTCTTGAGACTATTTCCTGTTGTCGACATCTTTGGAGATCCAAGAAAGCTGGAGGAGTGCTGGCCAAGGCCAGGAACAGCAGGCTGTTTCACTAGCTGTCCAGGTGCTGTGGGACCGTCTGGGACTAGGGTAGTGCAGGCCACATTGGAGCAGTTTGTAGGCTTTAATTGATTGGAAATATGCTGGATTGGGGTGGGGGAGTCCCAAGACCAGGGGAGAAAAAACGATCCCACTCTCAGGAATAGGCAGGTGGAGAACTTAGGAGCATTTACCTGGAATCTGTTTGACCTTCCAGTGGACTCAAGTGGATTCCCTGAAGCTTACAAGAATTTTTTTGAGTTTATAAAAGAAAGATGAAAGTTTTACATATGTTAGCATTAGCACTATTTGTAATCTGTACTGAAATCTGTATTGTAGAAAAGGCAGTAGACTCATGCCTTTGAGCCATAGCAAAAGCACTAGCACACTTTCCAGAGGACTAGAAATGTCTCTCTGTGTGTGTATGTATGTATGTGTATATATATATGATGGACAGAGATATTTTTAGCACATGAGAGGCACTTTTAAGTGTATTCTTTTTTGTTTTGTTTTGTTTTGTTTTGTTTTTGTTTTTGTTTTTGTTTTTGTTTTTGTTTTTCGAGACAGGGTTTCTCTGTGTAGCTTTGCGCCTTTCCTGGAACTCACTTGGTAGCCCAGGCGGCCTCGAACTCACAGAGATCTGCCTGCCTCTGCCTCCCAAGTGCTGGAATTAAAGGCGTGCGCAACCACCACCCAGCTTTTAAGTGTTTTCTTAGAAGACAACCAAAGTAAATTTAAAATCTTGAGCTTGTGACTAATTATAGTACTCAGTGATTGACCAGCTCATCAGAACTCTATAGACTGATAATGAAATTTTGAACGTTAGAAATTTTAGTATAGCGAGGAAGAAAGAATATAACTCTTTCTTAGAACTTTATAACTTGCATTTATACATCTTAAGACACTTTTTAGACCCTCAACAACTTACTTAAGTTAAGCTTAAGTAAGTTAACTTACTTACTTAAGCTTCCGTAGCCTCAGATCTTTACAACTTGTATTTATACACCTTAGGACACTTTCTTAGACCCTCAGACCTCACATAAACTTTAAACTTCTTTCTATTTAATAATATACCATGAGACGTGAGCGATTGATTCTTTCATTTCTTTTGTTTGCTTGTTTGTTAGTTTTGTTTTTCGAGACAGGGTTTCTCCGTGTAGCTTTGGCGCCTGTTCTGGATCTCACTCTGTCGCCAGGTTGGCTTTGAACTCAGAGATCCTGCCTCTGCCTCCCGAGTGCTGGGATTAAAGGTGTGCACCACCACCGAGAATGATAGATTCTAAGAGCAGTCATTGTAAAGTAAATCTTTAAATAAAAGAGTAGTAAACAGTTATTGTGAAACCTGTTTTGTGAGTTGATCTCTTTTCAGAACAAGGTAAACTGTCTTTCTTGGCTGGAGACCTAGCAGCTCTGGGGCTAGGAAGGTGAGGCCTGAAGCCTGTTTTTTCCACATGAAGAGAAGGCAGCTCTAGCCTTGCGGGAGGGAGCTAATGTTCTTGTTGCTGTTAAACTGAAAAAGCTTCAGTCAGTCAATGTCATCAGAGATCCGAGCAGGAGAGATTGTGGCAGGAAGTATAATCCAAATGGTGTATGTATCAATTAGAATGACAGAAAGTTAACCACAGCCTAGACAGTTGCCCTGGGCTCCAGTGGTCCTGACGGCTCTGTTGGGGCATTGGTCATAGGTCTTCAGCTGTCATACAGAACAGCATTTAATCTGCAGCAGAACTGAGAGCAGCAATAATCACAGAACAGCATTGGCCTTCAGCTGCCAGACCCTGGTCTGAGAGATTTCCCTGTGGAGAAATTTGAGAAAACTGACCTTACTGTGACCAGGTAGAGCAGGGCAATCAGTCCAGTAGTGTCCACAGTTTGGGCAGAGGCCTGGGGGCAGGTGATGCCTGGGGTAGTTTTCCCCAGTGGCTAGTGTTACCACAATTCAGGTGCCCCATCTATCTTCTTTGGAAACCATAGGTTCCCAGTAGGATCTGTATGTCTATTATGGGAAGCTTTTTTTTTTAATTAATCATTTTAAATGCCATATTCAGCAGAACTCTGAATAGTTCGAGGACCATCGATCTATTAAGTATACCCGATTGAGTTACTTATCTTAGGCTTAACTTTGAATACACTTTAACTTGTATGTTTTAATTATCTTTAGCAGTTTAAGTTGGCAGCTTTTAAAGACTAGGGTTTTACAGCTTTATCCCTATTAAGTTTGAGTTTTAAAAATTTGAGTTAAAGATTTAATCAAAAACATTTTACCATCAAAATAAAACATTAAACTATAAATACAGTAACTTTAAAGAATAAATACAGTCCACTGGAAGACTGGGAACTTTTCTCATTCTTTTAATAGTTCACAACTACAGAATATCAATTTGCTTGTATGATTCACTTTATCCAAATAGCTAAAGCTTGAATCAGTTACTGTTAACCTGAGTAGACCTTAGGAATTTATAAACCTTATTCATCAAACATATGTTGTTCATTATTTAAATTTTATAGAAGCCTGGTGTTGAACAGTTAGCAAAGATATAAGTAGTTAGGTGTAAATCTCTAAGTCAGCTTTTGTTAATCTGGGTAGACTTTAGAATTTTAAATTTTATCATCATACAAAAATCCATACCAATCCAAAATAATTTGGAGATTTTCTGTTGCTTCCTTAGTCTAAAAAAAGATACAGTAATAAACTAAGGGCTCAGCAGGACTGGGATGTTTAATAATTGTTGCTTTATGCCACACCACATGGTCATCTTAAGATGGTGGTGTCCCATGGCATGTACTCTTCAACCTTAGTAAAGATGTCTGCCAGTCATGGGGTTGCTTCCGTCTGGATAAGGTCATCAGCCAAGATGGAAGCAAGCAAGATGGTTTCTATTTAAAACATCTGTTTTCTTAGTAGTTCTATTTTTAAAATGAGAAGTGTATCCAAATTATACACACACACACACACACATCCTAAACAAAAGTTAACTCACATATATATGAGTAACAAATTAAGATTACCTAAACATAGATTTCTTTTATTAAGAAATTCTTTTATTCATTTTACTTGCCAATCATAGATCCCCCTCCAACCTCCCCTGGCAACTCACCACCCATTCCCTCTTATAAGAAGGTAAGGCCTCCCATGGACAGTCACCAGAGCCTGGTACATCCAAGCCCCTCCCCCTGTCTCAAGGCTGTGTGAGGTGTCTCACCATATGTAGTGGGCTCCAAAAAGCCAGCTCATGCACCAGGGATGGATTCTGATTCTACTGCCAGGGGGCCCCTTAAGCAGATCAAGCTACACAACTGTCTCACTTATGCAGAGGACCTAATCTAGTCCTGTGGAGGTTCCACTGGTGTTGGTCTAAAGTTCATGAGTGTCCCCTAGTTTGGTTTGTTTGACTCTGTAGGTTTCCCCATCATGATCTTGATGCCCCTTGCTCATAGAATCCCTCTTCTTACTCTTCAACTGGACTCCTGGAGCTCAACCTGTCCCCTGGACATGGATCTCTGCATCTGCTTCCATCAGTCACTGAAGAAAAGCTCTGTGATGGCATTTAGGGTGGGGTAAACCATTTCAGGTACCCTCTCTACTATTGCTAGTAGTCATCCTTGTGGGTTCCTGGAAACTTCCCTAGTACTTGGTTTCTCCCTATCCCCATGATGTCTCCCTATAGAAACAATGAAGAAGACACAAACTGAATGCTGAAACAGAAAATCTCAGTAAATCAACAGGAACTACAGATGCAAGCATAGCCAACAGAATATAAGAGTTGGACGAGAGAATCTCTGGCATAGAGGATACAATAGAGGAAATAGATTTGTCAGTCAAAGAAAACACCAAAGTCAAAAAAGTCATAACACAAAATGTCCAGGAAATCTGGGACACCATGAAAAGGCCAAACCTAAGAATAATAGGTATAGAAGAAGGAGAAGAATACCAACTCAAAGACACAGAAAATATATTCAACAAAATCATGAAAGAAATGTTTCCCAACTATGCATAGATTTTTAATTATAAGCCTTTAGTTATACGTTTAAAGCCAAATTTTATTACAGATTTTATACATTTTTTATATGCATTGATGTTTTGCCTGCATGGGGCTGTAGGGTACCCTAGAACTGGAGTTACAGACAGCTGTGAGCTGCCATATGGGTGCTAAAAATTGAACCCAGGTCCTCTGCAAGAACAGTTAATGCTCTTAACCACTGAGCAATCTCTCCAGCCCCTTTATACATTTTTAACCATACTCTATGAATTCACAAAGATAGAGTTTATAGCATAGTCTTAAGATTTTTTTTGAAAGCAGAGCATAGAGAAATTTTAGAGATAAAAGATTTTAAGAGTGAGACACTGAGTTATAAAGCAGAGCAAGTTTAGATATAAGAGATTTGGAATGAACTGTCTGTGCAGTGGTAGCTGTTACAATTTGAAAAGATTTTGAAATTGCTGTAGTTGGAATGTAATTGACTTCTAGAATCTCACAGGGAGTGGCACTATTAGGAGGTGTAGCTTTATTGGAGTGGGTGTGACCTTGTTGAAAGAAGTGTGTCACTGTGGGGGTAGGCTTTGAGGTTTCCTAAACTCAGGATACCACCCAGTGAGTCAGTCAACTTCCTGTTGCCAGCAAGACATAGGACTCTCAGTTATTAATGCTGCAGCACCAAATCTGCCTGCATGGTGCCATGCTCTCAGCCATGATGATAATGGAGGGAAGCTCTGAAACTATAAGTGAACCACCCCAAATAAATTTTTTCATTTATAGGAGTTGCTGAGGTCATGGTGTGTCTTCACAGCAATAAAAACCCTAACTAAGACATAAGTTGGTACCAGGAGTGGGGTATTGCTGTGGTAGGCCTGACTATGTTTTTGTGTGGAGGAATTCGAACTTTGGTACTTTGGGTTATGAAAGCAGTGGAATGCCTTTAAGCACTTTTTGATGGGCCAGCCATGATAGGAGCATGGAAGATGGGGGTGCTAAGTGTAGCTGGAGTTTTCCTGGTCCTGCCTGGCCCACGGTCAGGATAAATCTCTCTCACCCGCCTGTCCTGCAGCCACTCAGACCCAACCAAGTAAACACACAGAGACTTATATTACTTAAACTGTTTGGCCTAATGGCTCAGGCTTCTCGCTATCTAGTTCTTCTATCTTAAGTTAACCCATTTCTATTAATCTATACCTTGCCACGTGGCTTGTAGCTCACCGCATCTTCACATGTCATGCTTGTCATGGTGACGGCTGGCAGTGTCTCTTTGACTCAGCCTTCCACTTCCCAGAATTCTCCTCTCTCCTTGTCCTGCCTATACTTCCTGCCTGGCTACTGGCCAATCAGCTTTATTTATAAATCAATCATCCACAGCAGCTAAGAGTTATTTGAACTGTTGGGGCTCACTCAAGAGGTTTCAGATAAGAATTTTAGAATGTTGGCTAGAGATTGTTCTTATGATATTTTGGTGAAGAAAGTGGCTGACTTTTGCCCTTGTCTGAAGAATTTGCCTGAGGCTAAAGTAGAGAGTTTTTGGATTACTGCCTGGGGCTAAAGTGAAGAGTTTTGGATTAATCCATTTGGCAGAAGAAATCTCAAAACAACCTAGTATAGACTCTGTCATGTGGTTATTATTGGTAACACTAATGAAGGTTTATAATGAAATGGTGCAAGCTGAGCAGGATAAATTACAAAATATAAATTTTGAGGAGAAAAAGAACACCGGGAAGTGGAATGGAACTCAATACTAAGAAATTGAGTAAAGGGAGTGGTGACCTCAAGGCAAGATCCCACGCAGCTAACCTTCCAATTTGTGAAAAGGAATTAAAGAAAAGTTAAGAGTAGGCTGTGGTGGTGCAAACCTTTAATCCCAGTACTTGGGAGGCAGAGGCTGGCAGATTTCTTAGTTTGAGGCCATCATGGTCTCCAGAGCAAGTTTCAGAACAACCAAGCTTAGGCAGTGAAGGACAGAAAGCTGATGAAGATGTAATTGAACAAGGGAGCCATGCTCCAGCCCCAGCAAGCAGTGGAATTCGGCAGCTTCAGCCATATGGTTCTGCATTTAGAATTAAGGACAGAAGGAAGGAGTTATGGAATGAAGCTGCTGAGGCCAGGCATGTATCAGGGGTGTCCTTGAATGGAGGCCTAGAGAGGCCATTGCATGAAGCTATGAAGTTGAAACTTGAATTGCCTTGGAGACACCAAGATGTTAGAGATGCCAGAATCATGGGATACCTGCTGAGAAGAGCTGCTAATCAGGAGTGGAGCCAGCCCAAGAGAAAAAGTGTGTTGCAGTCAACAAAGCTGAAAGGAGTTGGAGATCTGAAGAGCGTTTTGACATCAGACATGGAGATGCAGGATCTGGAGTTTATTTAGCTGGTTTTCCATCTTGCTTTGGTCCAGTATTTCCACACTATGCTCTCTTCCCTACACTTTAGAACGATAATGTATATTTTGTGCCATTATATTTTGGAAGAATGTGATCGTTTTATTTTTACTTTACAGGGGATTACAGTTAAGAGATTGCATGAATCTCAGAAGAGACTTTGAACCCCGTACTTTTAGACATTGTTGAAACTGTTATAGACTATGGGAATTTTTGAAATTGGACTAAATGCATTTTGCATTATGCTATTGTTACAAGTTTAGGAGAGCTAGGGAGTAGAATGTGATAGCTTGAATGTAATTGGTTCCTATAATCTCACAGGGCATGGCACTATTAGATATGGTTTTGTTAGAGTGTGTATGGCCTTGGTGGAGGAAGTGTATCACGGTGGGGGTGGGCTCTGAGGTTTCCTATGCTCAGGGTACCACTCAGTGAGTCAGGCAACTTCCTGTTGCCTAGAAGATGTTGGACTCTCAACTATTACTCCAGTACCACATCTGCCGGCATGCCACCATGCTCCCTACCATGACAATGGACTGAATCTCTGAAACTATAAGCCAGCCACCCCAATTAAATGTTTTCATTTATAATAGCTGCTGTGTTCATGGAGTCTCTTCACAGTAATAAAAACCCTAAGATAGGAATCAAGTGTGCCATTTTTGGCTATTGATCTGTACTGGGGCCAAGCTGTCTGTAGTCTAAGGAGAAGAGAGAGGGTGAAAAAATGAAACTCCACTGAAGGGAATTTCTATGATTTCTCTCTCTGAGAGGAACCTGAAAGCAGAAACTGCAGGATTGCAGACAGGAGACTAGAGATAGTTTGGTGGGACCACAGTTTCCAGGAGGATGTAAGAGAAAGCTAGCTGAGCAGAGGAAAAGGGAGACACCAGGTGTCTTTAGTGGAGAGACCTAGATGGGTGTAGCAAGGCAGAGCCAAGGGACACAAAACAAGTGTCACACATGGGTGTGTTGGGATGGCATAGAAGGCTGTAGGAGTCCAACACACTCACAGCATAGACAAGGGGAGAAATGATTACAGCACCTGGAGGGGAGGAGGAACTGAGAAGGAAGACTCTAGAATTTGGGGTCAAATTTGATGTCTGGCAGGAACCAGCAGAAACAAACAATCAGTATATACCTTAGGAGAGTCAAATCAGCATCTTGGTTTGGAGTGTCTGCCAGGGGTCATGTCTGGGTCTGTAGCCCTACTGTGGCTGGGCTCTGAGTTGACATCTGTGGCTCCTGTTGCTAGCAAGGGCTTTTCAGAGACCTGTGGTCTGGGCCAAGACCTGAGGCCATGTTGGTCTTAGAGGGTCAAGTTTCTGCTGGGGCCATACAGACCTAGGTGACCCATGCTGTCACCTGGGGCCATGGTGATGTCTGCTCCTGAATTGAGTCCATGGGCCATGTCTGGGTCCATGGCTCTACCGCAGTCAGAGTCTGTGTCCATGTCCATGGCTCCTGCTAGCATTGAAGGCCTAGTGGATGCATGGGGGGTGGGCTGCCACCCAGGGACATATTGACATTTGGGAGCCATGCTGTCACCTCGGTCATGCTAATCTGGGTGATCTGCAATGTCAGCTAGGGCCACAATGATATCAAGGCCTGGGTTTTGCCCAGAACCATGCTTGGGTCAATGGTCTTATAATAGCCTGAGTCTGTGCTGATGTCTATGGCCTATGTTGCCACCAAAGGTCACACTGATGCCCAGAGTCTGGGCCTCCACCTGTGGCCTTCTTGGTGCCCTAGGGTTATGTTGCTGCCAGGCCCATATAGACCTGAGTGACATGTACTGTCACCCAGGGCCAGGGTGTCGTACAGGCCTGAGCTGTTACGAGGGCCATGTCTGAGTCCATGGCCCTGCCACAGTCAGGACCTGCACTGATGTCCATGGCTCTTGTTACTGTGGATAGGGCTGCACAGAGTTGGCCCTGCCCCTCACTGGCTGCAGCACTAGGGAAAACTGGCCCTGCACCTCCCCAGCGCAGCACAGTAGAGCTGTCCCTGCTGGCAGGGCTGTGAAGACATGAGAGTGGAAGAGCTAGCCCCACAGTTTGTCATGCCTTGGCATGGGCAGGGAGAGATCCCCTTTGTTCCTCACACCCACCACCACCTACTGCAGGCAGGAAAAGCTGGTCCCAAGAGTGGGAGAGTTGATCCTGCCCCTCACCAGCTGCAGCCCTTGGGAGAGTGAGCTCTGCACCTCGCCTGGGCAGCACAGTAGAGCCAACCCCATTGACAGGGGTCCAGGTGATCCGGTGCCTAATGTGTGGGCTATCTGGCCCCACCCTTCATCTGCCATATGGTGGAGTGGGACAGGGAGAGAAGACCCCTCCCCTCCCCTTGCTGCCCTGATGTCATGAGAGTGGGAGAATTGGCACTGACCCCCGCAGGCAGCAGCACTCTGGAGAGCAGGTCCTGCACCTTGCCCAGGCAGCACACTAGAGCTGATCCTGTTGGGAGGGGTGCAGGTGAGCTGGTCTGGGGGCACGAGAGCAGGAGGACTTACCCCACACCCCCCTCACCTGCCATGTGATGGCATGGGTGAGGAAAATAATGCCCTCCCTCCCCTCGCCCCTTGCCACATGCAGCAGGTGAGAGAGCTGGCCCCGGGGTCACGAGAGTGGGAGAGCTGGCTCTGCCCCTCACCAGCTGCAGCACTTGGGAGAGCATGCATGGCACCTCACCTGAGCAGCAAACTGGAGCTGACCCTGTTGGTGGGGCACAGGTGAGCCAGGCCTGTGTTCATGGGAGCAGAACTGCCCCATCCCTCCCTCATATGCCATGGGATGGCAAGGGTAAGGAAAATATGCCCTCTACCCCCCACCCCTTGCCACCTGCAACAGGCCAGAGAGCTGGCGCTGCCCCTCACCAGGTACAGCAATCCTGTACTTCACCCGGGAAAAATAGTGAGGAAGAGCTGGCCCTGGAGGTGTGACTGCAGGTGAGCCAGTCCCAGGGGTGTGAAAGCTGGGAAACTGGTCCCACTCTTCCCTGTCTGCTACACTGGGTGAGCTCCCCAGGGCAGTGCTGGAGAGCTCTCCCAGGGGTGATGAGGAGGAAAAGCTGGTGGGCAGACCAACCCAGTTACCACCCAGGCCCAGAACCATGACAGTGAGGTAACCCACGCCAACATTCACCTCATCTATGAAATGCTGGAGCACATGAAAGGGCTGGACCTGCAGATCCAAAGCTGCAGGATCTCCATGACACACACGGGGCAACAACAGAATATCCAAGAGGAGTCCTAGTGAGGGCCCAGTGTCAATAGTGTAGCAGAAACCAGAGGCCTTGAGCCGGACCAATGACTCTTTTCAATGAACACTTGAAAGTTAAGATGTGTGAACTAAAGGGTGTACTGTGTAACTCACTGGACCACACTACAGCTTCCACACTAAGATTTTTGTTTGTTTGTTTTGTTTTGTGGGCTTGTTTTTTGTTTGTTTTGGGGTTTTACTTTTGAATTTTGTTTTTGGGGGTAGGCTGCAAGGGCAGAGGGTGGAACTGAAGGGACAGGGAAATGAATGGGATTGGGATGCATGATGTGAAATCCACAAAGAATCAGTGAAAAGTTAAAGGGGAACAGGGTTTGCATAACCAGAGGCAGGAACATCTGGGAGAGTACAGACTGAACATGACCCTGAGTGGGCCCATGTGAGGAGAAGGGGAGAGGAGAGCCGGGAGAGTGAAGGACAGATAGATGAAAGGGGGCCAGGTAACCAGAATGGCTGGGGGATGGGGCGCGGGGGGTGGGGGGGAATGCTTAGAGACAGGAAATTTTTGAGCCCTGGCTGTAGACATGGATGCTGCAGGAGGGAGCTGAGAGACCCAGGAGCCAGGGAGGAGTGTGTGCCTGGTGTGTGCATGCTGCAGCAACCGGCCTGCTCCTTTACTTTCTCCCCCTCCTGCCGGGTCCAGCTCCTGGCTCCACTTCGCAGCAAACGTACAGATTCATCAACCATAACCTAAAAGACTTCACACTGTGGGGAGGTGAGAGCAGACAGAAGCAAGCAGGGCTGAAGTGGAGAGAAGTAGGGAGTGAGGAATCTCCTTCCACTTCCCAATGCTCACAGTATTTGTAAAGATCCTGAATAATATTCGGATCTAGGGTGCAGACTGGTTATCTAAGGGACATTTGATTGCAAAGGCAGGCAAGTTTAGAGACCCTTAAGTCAGGCAGTAGTGGAGGGTCAGATGTTCTCTAAGATGCATCCCAAGGGGGAGCCAAAAGGTATGAATGATGCTGTTTCCATGGGTGAGAAAGAGGCAAAGATGCTAAGCCTGTAGTCTAGGGCATTCCCGGGACTTAGGGAGGACTGAGATAAAACACAAACCATTCAGAGGGTCATCACCACACTCATCAGGGGTCAGGAACTAAAGCCTGGGGAGACTTGGTACTTGATAACCAGGAGCTTTCAAGTGAAGCCAAAAGGTGAAAAATCAGGCTCAAGAATGAAGTCTCACCCAAGGGAAAGGGTTGGGATCAGGGTTGATAAAGAGGGTCAACTGTGGCCTTAAAGACTGTGGCTGGAAGTACCTCTGCCTCCAAGAGTACCAGAGAGGTGCTAGATTCTCAGTGTTCACTTCCTCAGATTCAGGGAAGTGTTTACACCAACCTAGAGGGATCACTTACCAATTGCCCGTGAGAGATGGAGATTCCAGCAATTGGTGAGCCAGTGAATGAGTCTGCTGCAGGTGGGACAGACGGGTAGGGTCCCAGTGTGTCTCAGACTCCAGGAGGAGCACAAACATTGGAGGGACCTGAGTCACTGCTCCAAAGAAAGGGTTGTGCACCAAGAGCATCTTGGCAATCAGAGTCAAGGGATGCTGCAGAAATCACACAACAGACCTCACGCAAGGGATTTGGTGGTGGTAGAGGATGAAAGGCTGCCTCTGAGCAGGCATGGAAAACAGGCATACCAGGTTGTGAGGACGGGCTTTAAGGAGATTTGGAGCACACACATGAGGAAAACACTAAGCGGGACAGTGGGAACTCAGAGCTGCTGGCACTCAGTCTTTGAAGGATGGGTGGAAACCAGTTCTGGGGTGTGGGCAATTCTTTGTGGACTAACAAATTTGTCTAACAAATGCAGACCACGAGTTCAGTCTCTGGAAAGCTTTGAGATACAGTCAAGCTGACCTCGTTTCCGAAAAGGCTGCATGGTAAGTGTGCTGCCTTGTTCTTTGTCAATTGACAAAGCTAGAGTCATCTGGAAGAGGGACCCTTAGCTGAGAGGGTGCTTCCATAAGGCAGGCCTGTAGGTAAATCTGGAGGACATTCTCCCGATGAAAAATGATGTAGAACTGTGCTGCAGTCGGCAAAGCTGAAAGGAGTTGGAGATCTAAGGAGCTCTTTCAACATTTGGCTCCATTGATGAGGAGAGGGGATTTTTTTTTTTTTTTTGATTTTTCGAGACAGGGTTTCTCTGTGTAGCTTTGCGCCTTTCCTGGGACTCACTTGGTAGCCCAGGCTGGCCTCGAACTCACAGAGATCCGCCTGCCTCTGCCTCCCGAGTGCTGGGATTAACCACCGCCCGGCTGAGAGGGAATTTTTTAAGAAAAATGGTTCGGTAGTTTGGATTAGGGGATCCTAAAAGTGAAGGTATTTTGCCTTCCCCCCATTGGATAAAAGCCAGAAATGTCCTTAGCCGTATCAGACACTTTATCGCTTCTCTTTTTTTAAATAAACACCTCTACTTGGTGGCTACGCACAAGACTGAGACTTCAGTTTGGACTCAGTCGCTCTGGCGACCAGCTTTGGAATTGTATTCCTAAATTGTATGGTGATATTTTATAGTGGGTTACATCCAGTCCTCAACTTCAGCCCATCTCCTCAATTATTCTAGAGTCTCAACTCTTCAGGCAGGACTATTACAATAGCCTTGGAAGCCATTGAGTGTGGATACTAGGGCTCTGTGAGGCACAGAAAGGGATTCTCCTGATCAAAAAAAAAAAAAAAAAAATGGAATCTATTTGAGGTCCTGGGTAGAGACATGACAAGCTGATGTGCTCTGAAGATTAGAATATCGCTTACTTTGTTCTTCTCCCTTAAGGGTTAATTCAATTGTACCTACCATTCATCTCGTGAAGAGACTACCTTTAAGCAATATGATTCATGTAGTCACGCTAAGAAGATGAGAAATAATTATTCACTAATGATAATGTGCTTTCCCTTTTCCAGAAATCCTGCCACAGTGCAGTTGCTTGAGGAGACACCACCATATAGCACTTCTAAGCCTTAATTTATCTTTTTCTAGCTCTCTTTCCAAAGTCTACTCAGTTTTTTCCCTGATACTCCAGGTTTCTCTTTCTTTGCTTCTACACTGTGGCTGCTTACAAACACCGTATTTTCCCCCTTTTCCTCCTACCCATCTTCCTCCTCTGGACAGCTGCCTTCAATGCTATTTTCCTCTTGAATAATGATAAAATTGTCCTTGAGTTTCCTTTCATGTCTGTTTTTCTATTCTTTTATTTATGAGATTAAGACCCCCCCCAAAAAAAGCCCAATTTCCCATAGCATCTAGCACCCAGTGTGGGGTTCCCCAAAGTTTCTGGAAATTTTTAAAAAGCTCCAGATTTCATTCCACCATCCCACAAGCTGAGAATGTCATCTAATTCTATCTAAAACCTGCAGCAGAGATTGCCTCGCTCTGTTGTAACACGCCTCGGTGGTGTCCTTGCCACTGGACTATAAAAAGTTAATGCAAGTGTTTCCATGTTAGAACACCTTCTTCGGGCAGCAGAGAGCCAAGTTCTAAGAAACAGTCACTCACAGTTTGCTCAGAATAAATTCTCTTATTTTATTTGAGATGAAAGCAATCTTTTTGCCAATAGCATATGCTTATGGAATATATCTTTCATTCATTTTTTTCATGCTTTTGCTGAAAATCTATAAGCCAGGAAAATAGAGTCATGATGCCTGCACTCAATCCCTGGAGTTCTGATTCGTGTGGCGGGAGACCTGTTTTGTTTTGTTTGTTTGTTTTATTGTATGTATATAGAAATTCAAACCTATGTAAGTCCCAACTCATTTTCAACCCTTCCTCTATCTGAAACCCAGTCTCTTCTTAGAGATTAAGGGGACTTAGAGCAAAGAAACTAATTATCTATTCTAAAATTAAGAAGCATGAGCTGAAGTCTCAAGTGGGTTAAATAAAGGCCTGTGGATCTGCAGTTTACATTGCATAGTTTTACAGGGTTTTGTGGAAATGTGTTTGTTGTTTAGAATCTCATTCTGCTCTCTTGTTCCCTAGTGAGAAAAGTCACACTACAAAACTGAGAAGCTTATTAGAAGCCTGCCGTGGTCGTTGCTTCGATTTTCACACAGTGGAGCCAACATGAAATGAAGGAGGGTGCTGTAAAGAGAAATTTGAAACACTTGCAAAAACTCCCAGATGGAAGTAAGACCACATAAGACATCAGGAAAACATGTCAAGGAGGTCCACCAGAATCCTCCCAGCACAGAGAACCGGAGACTGGAAGGAGCCTGGACACTGGAGGGAACCTGGACACTGGAGGGAGCCTTGCACTGTAGATCAAAGATATATGATGTCATTGGGAAAACTGCTGTAAAAAGGGCCATATTTTTATGTTTGTTGTAATGGTTCCACTTCACTTTTATTCTATTTTCACTTTGAAAGGGGCTTTGAATCATCAGGGGGCAATTAAGCTGAAGTATTAAGAGCCAAACCAAGTCAATAAATGTATTCATTTGGTTTTTGTTTAATTATTTTATTATTATATTTATTTATTTTTGTTGGAGATGGATGTACACATGCCACAGAGTGCATATGGAGGTCTGAGAACAACTTGTGGGAGTTGAATATCTTCTTCCATCATCTGGCTCTTAGGAATTGAACTCGGGTCATCAGGCTTGGCAGCAAACCCTTTACCCACTAAGTCATCTTGTCAGCCTTTCATTTCTTCTTGAAATGAATTTTGGTCAATAGACTGGGAGGCATGCTTGGAAAACACAGTTCAGAAATCATAGTAAAACTCAATGTGAGAAGTAAGTTTTGAAAAACATGAATCAGAACTGATGAAACAATGAGATAAAAATCCCCAGTTCTAGAGAGAGCTATTGGTGGAGTTCAATAGATAACTAATGAATTAAACATAAAATTAAAGGAAAAAAAATCCTCTGCACATGTACTTAGTAATAACTGTGCATAGGTCTGCCCAAATGGCTCAAGTCAGGACAGAGGCTAAGGGCAATGCCAGAGATGGACCCCCATCTGTTCCGTTAGCTTCCAACTAGGGAGCTCACAAATAGTAATTCCATATGTCTGGCAGAGAAAAACTGGCATTTCCCTAATGTGCTGACTAGTTTTATGTCAACTTTATACAAGCTAAAGTCATCTGAGGGGAGGGAACCTCAATTAAGAAAATGCTTCCATACATGGGGCTGTAAGCAAGCCCATAGGGCATTTTCTCAATTAGTGATTAATTGGGGAGAGCCAGCCCATAGTGAGTGACACCATTCCTGGGCTAGTGGTCCTGGGTTCTATAAGAAAGGCTGAGCAAGCCATGGGGAGCAAGCCAGTAAGCCACCCCACCATGGCCTCTGCATCAGCTCCTGCCTCTAGGCTCCTGCCCTGTTTGAGTTCCTGTCCTGACTTCCTTCAGTGATGAATTCCAATGTGGAAGTGTAAGCCAAATAAACCATTTCTTCCCCAAGTTGCTTTGGTCATGGTTATTCACCACAGCAATAGTAACCCTAACTAGGACACCTAACTTCCTTGAAGGGCTAGGATATGACAACCTAGGATACAACAGTGGTATAGCTTTAGAAGTGCTAGGCTAAAACTTAAATAATCCTTAATAATATTCATTATACTGTCTCCCTAGTAACCTGCTATTGAACCAACTTTGACAAAACTTGTATGTTCTACCATAATTTTTTTAGTCTCAATTACTTACCCAGGCTGGCTTGAATACATGATTCTCGTATCCCAATGGCTGAGATTTCAAGCACATGCCACCAAACTCATTTTACAACAGGGTTTGCAATAAATACTAACATTTGAATAAATTCTTTTCTGATAAAATCTACATTTATAAATGCCTGAGTTTCTCTCTGACCTTTAATATGAGCCTAGTTCTTCTGCTTCCTGTACTTTGTTTCATGTTCCCTCATCCATTGTCTCAAGAATATACACATTAGAAACATGCCTTTTATGGTGCTTATTTGTCATAAATGAAGTTAAATTATTCACAGCTTTCCTTAAGTTGAGCTAAATTAATAAGAATTTAAGAAGACCATGAAATTCTCTTTCCATGTATGTAAAGTTTTTTGTTGTTGTTTCTGCTTTTGCTAATGAGACAAGTCCAAAGGAGCTAACAGAGAATAGGATAGCTTTGCATAACTTTAAACAAATTAATTTAACATTGCCAAGCCTTAAATTTCACATAAAAATACAAAACTAATTATAAAGTATGTCTTTAGCAGAAAATTGTTATTCAGCATCAATGACAGAATTAGCTACAGTACTTGGTAAAACCTAAACACAGAGCATATGATTGGTAAATATTAGTATCTGTTACCATTGTTTGGTTGTTTTTTTTTTTTTTTTGGTTTTTTTGAGACAGGGTTTCTCTGTGTAGCTTTGCACCTGTCTATAGGCCAGGCTAGCCTCAAACTCACAAAGATCCACCCGCCTCTGCCTCCCGAGTGTTGGGATTAAAGGCGCGCCCCACCACCGCCCAGCTCTGTTACCATTCTTGATGTGTTCTGGGGTGGAGCAGAGTCTTCAACACCCAAGGCCATTTGTTGATTTGGCAGTCGTGTATTGAGCATCTATTGTGAGCAGGGTTGTGTAGTACTAAGTTAGGGAAATGCAGAAGAATGAAACCATCTCTCAGAAACTTGGAAGTATGTCTGGGAATATAAACCATGAGCAGAAAAACCTTCATACAGGAAGATATGTCTGTGAATTATAAAGAAGAATACCATGGTCTCATCATCTGCCCAGCACTCACCCTTCCTCAAGCAAGAGCTTGCAATAACCACCCCTTGTTATTCTTTTATTTTGTTTTATTTATTTATTTATTTATTGAGAATTTCCTATGATATATTTTGATCATATTCTTTCCTCTCCCCAACTCCTCCCAAATCCTCTTCCCACTCCCTATCCACCCAACTTCCTATTCTTTGTCTCTCTTAAAAACAAAAGAAGACAACACACACACACACACACACACACACACACACACACACACACACACACACACAAATTAATATTTCATGTTGTCCGATTTATGTTGGCCAATTACTCCTGAGCATGAAGCCTGCCCTGGTAGGTGTTTGATCTACTCTATGTCACTGATTTTCCCTCTCTAAGCAGCTATGAACTGCAAATAGGTTCTGGGCTAGGGATGGGACACTGCCCACTTCCCCTTCTCCATCTTGAGATATATCTGACTTGAGCTTGTGCAGGTGTTGTGCATACTGTCACAGTCTCTGTGACATCATATGTGTATCAATCCTGCTATGTCTGGAAGACAGTGTTTTCTTAGAGTTGTCTACCACCCCTGGCTCTTACAACCCTTCTAGATTTCTTTGAGAAAAGATGTGTGATAAAGACATCCTCTTTAGGGCTGAGTGGTCCAAGGTCCCTCACTCTCTGAAAACTGTCCAGCTCTGAGTCTGTGTTAATTACCACCTACTGCAAGAAAAAAACTTCTCCTATGAGAGCTGAGCAAGGTGCTGATCTATAGGTATAGCAATATGTCATTAGGAACTATTTTATTGCTATGATCATTGAGCAGAATAATAGTAGTAGGTGTTCTCCTGGGGCCCATGACCTAAAAAGCTTTTTGGCATCATTAACAGAGTCATCAACATCATTAACAGTTCCTTCTTATAAAGCAGGCTCTGAATCCAATCAAAAGGTCCTTGGTTGCTGCCACAGTGTTTGCGCCACTGTTGCACCAGCGAGTGTAACTTGCAGGCAGGTCATTATTGTAGCTTGCAGAGTTTGTTATCTAGGTGAGACTAATGATCGCTTTTCTCCTCCAGTAGCATGCTAGTACCTTCCAGCACTGTGAATGCTTGTCAGTGAGGGTGAAGCCTTCTGAGAACCAGATCATTTCTTCATGTTTGAAGACATAAATATGTGGTGTCTTCAGTAGGATCTTACCGTGAGGTTGTGGAGAATAACCAATAGCATTGACAATAGCCCATAATGTTTTATGTGTCAATAGGACCCCTTTGGCCAATAACTCAGAAAGATGTAACTCATTCCTGGTATTGGGGGTTTATTTAGCATATAATGCCTAGTTAGGGTATTGTCTCCCTCTATTATATAGTAATCCCATTTAAATTCATTTGATATATGTATCTATTTCAGAAAGCTTCTACAGTAATAGATTTCTACATAACTTTTTACAATTCAACATAATAAAGGCAATTTAGTGAAAGCCCACATCCAACAATGTCCTAAATGAAAAGAAGCTCAAAGCATTTCCTTACAATCAGAAACAAGACAAGGATATCCTCTCTCTCCATACCTATTCAATATAGTACTTGAAGTCTTAACTAGAGCAATAAGACAATTGAAGGTGTTCAAGGGGATATAAATAGGGAAGGAGGAACTCAAAGTATCCTTATGTGTAGATGATACGATTTTATAAATAAAGACCCTAAAAACTTCACCATGAAGCTTCTACAGCTTATAAACACTTTCAGCAAAGTAGCAGGATAAAATATTAACACACAGAAATCAGTAGCCTTCCTATATACAAGTAACAAACATACCAAGTAAGAAATCAAAATCAAATCAAGACTGTCTCCATTGAAAAGAGAGAGGCAGGAAGGTAGGAAGGAAGAGGTTTAGCAACAAAAAAGCCTTTGGGCCTCTGGGAGTTGATCCTAACACTCCCTGACCAGGCCTTCCTTGAGGTCTACTGATCTCATTTATCACAAATCTAGAGACTTAAGGAGCAAGTGGATTACAGGGATTAAATACAGGTCTGCACTCAGGCTAGGAAAGTACTCTACAACTGAACTAAACCCCTTATCCCTTAGAAATTGTTTTGTGTTTTTGTCTTGAGTTTCTACTGCTGTGGTGATAGACCATGACCAAAAGCAACTTGGGGAAGAAAGGGTTTATCTGGCAGGTTACAGTCTATTATAAGGGAAATCAAGGCAGGAACTCAATGAACCTATTGCTATCCTTCCCCTAAAGTGAATGCCCTTCCTTTCTTAGTAGAACTCCAAGATTTTAGCAAGAAACAAATTCTCCTCACCTAAAGGATTTCACTGCAGAGTCTCAGCTACATGTCATGTGACCAAGTTCTAGCCAGCAGCATCTACCATAGTTGGCTTTAAATGTCCTACACTGTAAGTTCAGGCCGTCTTGGCCCACCAGCCATCCTGGAGGAAGAGTTAAGGAGGGCGGCTGGCCCCAGATTGACTCCCTCTCTCCTAATTCAGTGGAAGGGAGGAATGGACTTTGATGTTTGTGAACAGTAATCTAAAGGTTCCTATTACCATCTAGATCTAATTGTGACTGATACAACCTCTATAGACTAAAGAATAAAATCAGCAAAAGTATGGTTTTGAGTTTAAAAAATTGAAGCCATGTACAAAATGATACTGGTCTTTAAAATGGGTAATATATTTATGTATGAGAATATACCAAGATTTGACCAAAAGAACACATAAAACAACCAAAAAACCCAAAACAAACAAAAAAACGCCATAGAGTCTCGTGGAATGTTTGTCCTTACACTCTAGTAGGAGGAATATGGACAGTGGCAGCTAAATAAACAAATCCTGCTAACAATGTGTGCTATGATGACAGAAAATAGAGTAACATGATACTGTCACTGAGAAAGGAGAAAGGTCCCTGCTGAGGACATGGGGAAAAGGAGAAGTCTCTCATGGGAGGTGTCATTGGACTTGGGGGATAACACACAAGTCATAGACAAACTCCTTTTTAGACTTCAGGATGTTGCATGCTTTTTGTTAGGTGAGCTTATAGGTGTCATAATCAGAAATTTACTCAGAAATTTACATAATAAGAAATTAGATATTGACTGTATTTCTGCTTTTCAATATGATTCCAAAAGTTTAATACACCAAGCATACTTTTTGGAATTAGTTTACGAAGAAATTAGCTATCACCTGGAATCTACCACTCACAATCAAGTATATCAAAATCCCCACTCTGTTTCCTTTCTGCCTGGGCTGTAGAGGGAAGCAGGAGAAGGCTTCATCCACTTGGCCACAGGAAGCTATCATTCATGCTGTGTGCAGACCTTCCAGAGCCTCTGCTATTGCGTATTCATGCTCTTGCTCATTGCCACTAACTAATGAGCTCCTTGCTTCCCCAGGTGAACTCTGGTGGAATTGAACTTTGGTTTGTTGTTAGGCTCTTGTGAAGAGGAGGAAGATGTTCTTTATGTCTCCATGGGGAAAGAACAACAGTTTGCTCACTGTTTTTCTACCTGTGTGTTGTTTGTTCTCCTCTGGCCAAAGGCCAGTTCAAGCCCCAGTTGCCACAGACAATGACAATTGCTTTTTAATTGAGTGAGAGAGCCAGCTGTGAGTACTGAGAGTGATCTGAGGACAGAAATGCTGGCAACCATGAACTGTGTCCCCAACAGTCAACAAAAGACTCTACATATGTTCTCACTTAGCCCTAAAACACCACTTCAGAGTCTAGGTGTAAATGTCCTGACTTTAGAAGTGAGGCTCAGAGAGATTAGACAAGGTGCCCAACAGCACATAGACAATGTCACACACTCATATTCAGACCTGGCTGGTTCTCTTAGTCTGCTCTGGGTAGATATTTCCAAGCTGCAGTTTAGACCTTGCTCACCAGTTGCTTCTTCATGGCCTGAGAAGAGAATGGGGATGAGTAGGAGAGGAGGGGAATAGGTGTGCATAGCACATAAAAACTACATGAAACACAAGTGCTCAGAAATAAAATTATATTGGGGCATGGCAGCCCTCATTCGTTAGGTATTGTCTAAGGCTGCCTTCCCTCTGGAGAGCAGAGGTAAGCAGTTAAATTACAGCAGAGACAGAATGCCCTACAAAGACTGATATGTTTGCTAGCATCATTTAAGGGAAACTTACCCAAGCCCTCCTGTAGATGAGCAAGCTAAGCAGTACCCCTCTTCACTTGATTAGAAAAGCAGGGCCAAAGTGCAGGTATTGGAGAGCTTGGCACAGGGATCAGAGCTTCCAAGATGGTAGAAGGAGCTGCATGGTGAAGATGGAGACAATGCAGCTGGACAGTAAGAAATGCCCTCCGCAAATTTCAATTTCCATCACCTCAGTGGGAAGGAAAAAAATGAAGCTTTGGGGGAACAATAACCAGGCTGTCTAGCCCCAGAAAGCAGGCTCATTGAAAGCCCTGTGCAGGCCCTTTGCGGCAGCCTAGGTCTTCTGAGAACAATGGCTGCTTCATCATTTCAATGTCCAGGAACTACATCACAAGTGGGGTTCTGGGAAATACAGTCCTGGCTTTATGAAAACTTAGGAATTGTGTAGACTGGACTGTAGCTAGAGTTTTCCTGCCTTGCCCACACTCAGGACAAATCTTTGTCACCCGCCAGTCCCACAGCCGCTCAAACCCAACCAAGTAAACACAGAGACTTATATTGCTTACAAACTGTATGGCCATGGCAGGCTTCTTGCTAACTGTTCTTTCAGCTTAAATTAATCCATTTCCATAAATCTATACCTTGCCACATGGCTGGTGGCTTACCGGTGTCTTCACATGCTGCTGGTCATGGCGGCAGCTGGCAGTGTCTCTGCCTCAGCCTTCCACTTCCCAGAATTCTTCTCCTCCTTGTCCCACCTATACTTCCTCCTGCCTGGCCACTGGCCAATCAGTGTTTTATTTATTGACCAATCAGAGCAACAGATTTGACATACAGACCATCCCACAGCACTGGACAACATAATCCAGTTCAGGGCCCACTCAATCTTGTCATAAAGCATAGATAGACAAGGGAGCTTCAGCAGGGAGGGTACCTATAGAGAGCCCTTCATCTGCCTGTAGAGATGAGGACACAGATTAGGGCCTTAGGTGCTGGAGTCAGTGGGAGTCCAGCTCTGACCTGCTCCCACCTTTCAAAGGGTTCTTTGGTGGAGGAGAGAAGAATGAGTAGATATCAGATAGAAAGAGAGTCCTAAACGACAAGAAGAAAGACAGAAACATAGGATAGCTTCTGGAGGGCCCTGGGTCAATACCCAACAGCCTCATCCTTTATTCAAAAGGGCTTTTTATAATATGCCAAGGGAAGAGGCAAAAGACTTCCCCCTTGCAAGATCAAAGCACACCATATAGCCAAGTGTAGACCCTTCCAAACACCTGGTAAACACACCTGTGGCCAAATCATCTCCTTACGCAGTCGTGCTGGGTTAAGCAAGCCCAGATTCTCTGACCTTGAGTAAGTTCTCACTAGGAAGCCTCTGTGGGCTCCCATACTTAGGCTACCTCTAGGAGTGAACACATGACTTTCCTAACTCCTGTCCCTTGGGTATGGCAGACTTTCTGCCTAGGGCTCACCACACCCTGCCTTCACAGCATGGGCTCTAATTCCTCTTGGAATTGGGATCCAGACTTGAACTTGGAAACAGTCTCATGCATGTTAGATGTGGGCCTGGACCTTTTGCCCTGATCCCATAGCCTGGATTAGGACATGCCTACCTAACACTCTGTCTGGGACCGAGAGATAAATGAGAAGCAGGCTGTACTGTGACTTGACAGTTCTCAATTTATGATACCTGGCTCCTCTATGCTATTTGTCATGTAGACTATGTTAACTTAAATCATGTGATGTGAATTTTCCCACCACCCCCAAAAAGTTATAAAGAAATCATATCTTTCTTTTGTTTTCAAGGTTGGTTAAGGACTCCTCAGGAGGATAACTGGACGATGCTTTCTGAAAGGGTTCTTGTGGCCTCTCCCTCCTGCATTCCTCTCATGGTGGCTCCCCCCACCCATCCCTGCCTCTCTCTCTCTCTCTCTCTCTCTCTCTCTCTCTCTCTCTCTCTCTGTGTGTGTGTGTGTGTGTGTGTGTGTGTGTGTGTGTGTGTGTGTGTGTGTGTGTTGAGATAAAAATCTCACTCTGTAGCCCTGGCTGTCCAGTAACTTGCTACATGGACCATGCTGGCCTCAAACTGAGCTCACAGATATGGTGATATTTTATTTGTACTGAAATGTGATCTTATTTGTATGTTAATAAATAAAGTTGCCTGGGGGTCAGAGCTGATAGCAAGCCATATCAGAAGTCTGGCAGTGGTAGCACACGCCCTTAATCCGGATCACATGACAGGTAGATCTCTGTGTATTCAAGGATACCACCAGCATGGAGACACATGCCTTTAATCTCAATACCAACCATAGAAGACGTGGAGGTCTGTATAAATGGGCAGTTTTGAGGAGGTCATGTGGTTGGGTTTATAACCAATGAGAAGGCAGAACAGAAAGTCTATAAAAAGACAGACACACAGGAAGTAGCGCTCTTGCTGAGAGGAAGGACAGCAGCGGCAGCGAAGAGTAAGCTCAGCTCTCAGCTACTGCTCTGACCTCTTGGGCTTTTAACTCTGCAATTGGCTCTGTGTTTCTTATTTAATAAGACTGTTCATCTACACACAGATCCACCTGCCTCTGCCTCTGGAGTGCTGGGATTAAGGTGTGTGCCCCCATGCCTGACTTCTATCATTGTCATCCTCATTTTGAATGGTGTTCCTTGTCCAGTTTTAAAAGGAAATCCCTGCTTCCTTTTAAGACACTGCTGTGCTCAGATTCTCCATACACTTTCTTTTTTTCTGCTGTCTAGAGTTCTTTTCCACCTTGGGGCCCAACATGGCTTCAAGGCCCTTTCTCTACAGCAAACGTCACTGAGGGAAATGTGTGTCACCTTCCTTTCCAAACTGGCCACTGCTGCTCATCTTGGTATTTTATCGTGGTCATCCTCCCTGTCACTAAAAGGCACTTGAACAATGTCACCTTCCTGCTTTGAGCTTTTTGGGGTACTTTATAAACATCCCGTTTAATTCTTCCAGTGATGCTTTCAGGTTTAACCTTTAAAGAGGTTTGATTTTCCGGATTCCACAGTGTACATGGCTTCCTCAGGCCTGGAACCCGCTTTGTGTGGGTCCCAGTCCTGAAGACACTGAACCCTCTGTGGCTGCCACAGTCCCGTTCTCCTCTGACCCTGCCTGATGCTCTTCCTGTCACTGTGTCCAACATGCTGGAGAACCTTCATTTTCTGGTCCCCTGCAGTCCCAGCCAGGCTGCCTTTCTCCCTCCATCTTATCTGGCCCTTGAAAAGTTTCAGGCTCAACTAGATTTTAGTAAACCTCTGGAATCCTGGTACTCACAGCTGTCTTTCTTCTCTCCTGGGTAGCATCAGGTACACTGGTCCCTCTGGTTGTTTTTAGCATCATTCACCATATCTGCCCTCCCAGGGGCATGCAGATCACTCCTTACAATGACAAGGAATTGCCCTACACAGTGTCTCCCACCAGCCCAGGGGAGGGCTGCTGAGCAGCTCTAACTGGTTGCTGCCAGCTTTAACCTAATCTGTCAGTCAGCAGAAGAGGATGTCATTTTCTTGTGTACTAAGGAAACAGTGTTCAGGCTTTCTTCCCAGACCACTCTGAGAGTTCACACACTGTACCAGAGTAGTCAGTACAAGCTGTTGGCAATGTTGAGTGTTACTGTTACATTCATAAAGATATAAAAAAAATACTTGCTATTAATCATGTTCAGTACTTACCTTCCTCCTCAACCCAGTCAGTCTGGACAATTGCTCCAGTGTGATGAAATGATTCTTTGGTATAATAGTGAGAAAACACTAACAGTGGTTAGCCAGTATGGCGCCTTGTGATTCTGAAGCAACCATCTCATTAATCATGACTGTGAACGACCATTTTTGTCCATGGCCTAAATCTCCAGTTAATGGATTCTGAGCAGGGTCATGCCACAGCAGCCAGAGGGCGTACGGGTTTGCAGAGAATCAGAGAAAGGCTTGGAAAGCCAGGGCTCAGCTGCTAATGCATGTAAGACCTGTGCAGCTGATCTGCATACTAATTGCTTCCTCAGAAGCCAGAGTGGGCAGTGGATAGAAACCTTGCCAGGGACACCCTTCCTTTGCTTCTCTCCCCTGTTGTCAACCCCCATTACATAATCTTTTTGTCACTTAAAAAGGGACTCTGTCTTATCCCCAAAAGGAAGCAAAAAGTCTGGAAATAGTTTTATAAGCATTCCATAGATTGGAAGTAAGTCATAACGGCACTCAGGATCCAGGCACACGAAATAGCTTTAAGCCCGAGGGAAATTCAGTCAGGTCTGTGCTGCAGGAAGATCCACCTGGAGACAAAGAGCTGAAGAGGGATTCAGCTGAAAGCAGGGGGTATCGTTATCCTAATCAACAGTGGAGTTTTATGGAATGGAACAAGGTATTGCAAAATGGAGAGAAAGATGTAGGAATCACAACTGGAAACTGAACCAACACAGGTGGATGAAGGAGTATTAGAAGTTCCTATCTCAGGCAACTGGGTCCTCTGGACCTGCAGATAATTAGGAATTCAAATTATCATTTGATTATGTGACCTGATACACTTATTAACACAGTACATCAATATGTTCATAGTAATGTTGAGATTGTATATCCACCAGATGTACCAATATGAGTCACCTACTGCATATGCATACAGATATATGTATACACACAGATACACAGAGAGACACACACACTAACACACAGAAAGACACACAAATACCCATCTGTTCTTATGCTGTGTCCAGCACCAGAGAAGATATGGAAATGAATAAAACACATGACAAAATGTTCCTAAAGGTGTAAATAGTTGAATAATGTCAATATAAGGAAGCAGAAAATTCATTCTCCATTATCAATATAAATTGTAGCCTCACAGAGAACCCAGCCCTCAAGGAAAGAACGGGCTTCAAGTTCCAGGTCCCCCACTACTTCTTGGAGGGTCTTTTTGTCTGTGTCTGGTGTGTGTTACCTCACCCCTAAAAAAACTTTCCTCATGGACTGATTCTGTCTGCTCCTCTGCCCTGCATTCAATAATTCCCCTGCTGCTACCGTATAGTTTGAGAGGTTTCCTACCTTTCAGTTCTTTACCAGGCAAAGAAAAGAACCCCATCAAGACCCCTAAACAAAGTTCCCAGAAATCTTCCCATCTGCCCAGCCCTGGCACTGGGGTGCTTTCTGCATGGGTTTCGGTGATTTTGACTCGGATCCTTATGCTTAGACAAAAAATGCTTTTTACCCACTGAACCTTCTTTCCAGCCCTCCAAAGGGACACTGTAGTTCACTGAACATACACAGCTACAGTGTGAGGTCATTAAGACAGAATACACTTACCATTTAACAAAATCATTAAATTGATCAAAGGACTGGTTTTAAGATAATTTCCCACTCTCATGAGGACAAGGAAGTAAGTGAGAGGGCATCCTAATGGGTTCATGGCCCTGGGCCTTGAGTGAAATTACATACTTTGTGCTATGAAGACTTTATGCTAGATTCAATTACAGCCGGACTCTGAGACTCCAGCCAGAACCCGGCATCTGCCTACCTGATAGCCTCCCTGGGAGCCTGGTGTTCACTAAAACTGAACCCTTGCTGTTGAGAGCACTGAGTTCACCATGGCCTCCAAAGACACTGGCTATTCCTTCAAATCTAAGCATCAGAAATGGAAAACCATGTGGAAGCCTCTTCAGGGGGTACACAAAAGCTCGTTTTAAGGAGCAGCATGTGCTCATCTTTCAAGTCACTGATTGCAGAAATGCATGAGACCAAAGAGTGTACATGTGTTCTGGGCAAGGCGGCTGAACTAGTGAAGTGAGTCAAAAAGACACTGGGCTTAGCCTTGCATGGGTGGGCCAGAGGAAAGCAGGGGCCAGAGGAGGAAGAGGTTGTGCAGTGTTCAGCTTGAGGTTGCTTTGCTGAAGAAAGAAATTCTTTAGCCTCAGAGACTCATTTGAATTTATTCTAAATCGTCAATAAAAATGGGCCGAGTTCAGAAATTGCTTTCGTGGGTGTTGAGTAAAGCACAAAGATTTGGGTCTATCCATATGATGGGAAACTGAGTCAGCACTGTGGAACTGAATGCGTACCATAAGGAGAGCTGGCAACTTTGTGGAGGCCCAAATGACTCAGGGTCCAAGAATCTGAGCTTGCTTAACCCAGCAGGGCTGCATGAGGGGATGATTTGACCACAGGTGTGGTTACCAGGGGGTTGGAAGAGTGATGTGCTTTGATCTCCCAAGAGGGAAGTCTTTTGCCCTGCCCCTGGGCATTGTTATAAAAAGGCCTTTTGAGTAAACAGAAAAGGCTGTTGGGTTTTGATCCAGGTCCTCCCGAAGATATCCTGTGTTTCTGTCTTTCTCTCTTCACTATTTTTCTATCTAATATTTTCTTATCCCTCTCTTCCTCATGGGAACCCTGGAAAATGTGGGAGCTGGGCTCCCACAGAACTTCCAAAGCGAGGATTTCCAGGAAACCACAGACACCATGCCCAACTCGACTTCTACCCCAACACTGATCCACACCCAACCCCAAGGGAAAGAAATTGGGGAGAACCTGTACTAAATAATAAGGCTCAGAGTAAGGTCAATACTAGCATATAAAGGAAACCAATAGGGAAGAGAGAAAAACTAAAAGGCTGCCCATCAAAGCTACTACATATCCAATAGAACATGCCCCATCACCTCCAAAAAGAAAAAAAAAAAAAAAACTGCCACCTATACAAGTGAGCTATAAATGTCCCAATCCACTGGGATCTGGGGCCATTAAACTTCTAACCTTCCCCTCACCTCTAGTCCACTTCCTTCTTTTGGAGTTCTCTCTGCCAGAATACACTGTCTGCTATTGCCACTACACATTACATCGGTCCCTGGCCCAATTCCATTTGAAGACACAAGGACCCAGAAATCCCAGCAGATGCCCACCAGACTGCTTGTAACAGCTCTGGCCAGGAGGTGAGATCATGTCCCTGAGGAGCTATTGACACAAAATGACACCCCTCAAATCAAAGCAAATAAGAAAAAGCTTATTCTGGAGCCAGAATATGTGTGGCCATGGCCTGGGAGAACACAGATTTGTTATCCCACTTCCATTTTTCTAATGTGGAATTGTTTAGTGGACTTTTATAGTAATAGAAAAAACGTTATAAACCAAAGCACTTTTTAAATACATTGATAGAAACATCAGAGAGGTCAATTACAGCAAGAGGAATCTCAACTGTAGGCCTCAGACGTAACCCAGGAGGATATTCTTAGCCATTCCATTAAGAGGAAACGATTTTGTTAAATCAGTACATTCCAAAGGTTTTATCTGTGTATTGGAGGTTAGGTCTGGCACAGAGGTGGGCAAAGGCTCTTAGGAGGCTTCAGCCAGTCTTGAGTATATAATCAGGCTCCCAATTTTGCAACATTCCAAACTGTCCATAATCTTGAAGTTTTAACAAGCCATCCCAGCAACAGCTCCTTTCCAGAATTCTTGTTCATGGAGCTGGGGATACTTTCCTCCATTCTTCTACTGCCTCCTTTCATTCCCTCCAAAGTGCATGGAAAAGGCAGATCCGGGTGCAGAGGTCATGGGCACATGACTAAAGCTGGCACTGAAAGCCTGCAACGGTAGACCTGATCCATCCCATTCCCTCCCTTTACCCCACTGAAGCTCACCAGGCCCCATGGTCAGTGTCTCCCTAGACCCTGCGACGGTAGACCTGATCCAACCCATTCCCTCCCTTTACCCCACTGAAGCTCACCAGGCCCCATGGTCAGTGTCTCCCTAGACCCTGCGACGGTAGACCTGAGCCAACCCATTCCCTCCCTTATCCCATTGTAGCTCACCCGGCCCCATGGTCAGTGTCTACCCAGACCCCTAGGCCCCATGCTGCTAGACTCACACCACAACCTCCAGAACCTTCAACAAAATTACAGTGTCTGCTAATGTTCATGCTGATGCAACTACACCAGCCATGATGATGCATACGGGGATACACCCGACATCAGGTAAGCAGACCTGCAGCTGTTGGACACAGTTCACACTCAAGGCCAAGGGACAGAAAAGCATGGATCCACAATTATTGATCAAGGCCTGCACCAAGACTGGGAGATATGTAGAGACACAGCCCTCAGGGGGACCTTCCCCAGAAGTCTTGGGCTTGTCTAGAGACAGCCAATATAGTGGCAGCACTAGATGGCAGTCATGGTAGCAATGTGGTGGCACCCACATGATAGTTCATGTGGCAGCCTAGGTCCAGGATACAACCCTGCCATTGGCTTCTCCTAGTATCATCACTTCCTCAGACTTCCCTGAGTGGCAAACATCTCTATCCCCTTAATTCCTCTCTTTGTCTTCTCTCTTCACCTTCCCTCAGACCTACAGGCATGGTGGTCAGGGGTGCCTCTAGGGTAGCAGTGACAGCTCACAGTTGTGAGCATTCTGTACCTCAAGATTTATAAGTTTATTTTATTGAATATGGTTAAACATCTGTAAAATCTATGAAAAAAACTTAAAACACTGGAAGTTGGAAGTTAAAACCTAGGCATAGGTTATTTTAAAGGAATTACGTGGCATTATTTCATTTTGAGATAGAAGCAGCATGTGGATTGTCACTATCTTCAGGCAGCCACATGGCTGGCAGCCATCTTTGCTAGGGTCGGAGAAGACAGATGTCATGTGACTTCACCACTACCTTGATTAAAGGTGACCTTGTGGTGTGGGCCTACCAAAGAGGCAACAACAAGTCTCCATGTTTAAACAACACTTACAGACACACTAGAGAACAGTCGGACAAAACTTTCCAACAAAATAGGCAGACACAACTTTCGAGAGAAATAGACAGACAAATGTTTCCAAGAAGACAAACTCGCCAGGAGGCCTCGGTAGATGTTTGCTGCATTTCTCAACATGTCAGTTCACTCCGACAGTCCAGGAACTGAAGGCAGCCTCGGAGCCTTGGAACATCCCAAAGCACGTGCCTCCTAAAGCAGACCCTCAGCCCTGGAGCTCCAGAGTAAAGGTCCACCTTTAGAATTTGGGTGGGTGGTCTAAATCTCACTGGGGGCCTCCAGAAAATGTTAATCCGCTGGTTGAGAATGAGACCACTACCACAGTTTAAAGTCAAATTTGAAGCAAGCTTTAATTAAATACTGGCCAGATAGATGGGCTTTGCCAGTCCATGCCCAGGTTTCCAGAAAATGGCTCTGAGTCATAGTTTGCAAAGACTTAAAGTACTCCCCATTAGGTCCAATCAGGGACAAGTATACACCCTGATGTATTTCCTCCTTATACCCAATGAGGGGCAAGACTACATCCTGACATATTTCCTGCCTGCGAAACTCCTACCAACATGTGATCAAGCACATCCTATGTAGTTGAGTCAAAAATTTGTTTAGGGGAGTGAAAATGTGGCTTATTATCTCCCACAAACAACAGCCTCCAGCATTTCTGGAACTATCTGTCCTTGGGCAAGGGGCTTATAGATCAGAGGCACTTTTGATTTATGGATCTCTTAAGCATAATAATTAAAACTTAATGATGGGTACTTGTTTGTCTAGGATCTTTGTGTTGAATCTCCTTTTCATAAGGAGCCACTATCCCAACAAGCAGTAACATTCGGAGTCTAGGAGTCTACATAATGGGAAAGGGCTATCATATCAAGTCTTTCTGAAAGAGAACCAATACTGTAAAACTTCAGGATAATTTTTAATTTATAATTGTGTCTTTAAAAATGTGAAAATTATTGCCTAGCTGCCTGTACACCCACCCCCAAAAAGGAACTAAGAATACTAAGGTTCTTATTTTATCCAATTTAAAAGAAGAGGATGGGGAGATCATTTTAAAATCAAACTGTTGACATCTGCTCAGGCTTCATAGAGACTCAGAAATAATCAGATGTGGCTCCCTGTTTTTGAAACCTAATTCTTCTACATTGTTAATCAAGTGTCATATCTTCAAAAGTACAAGTTTTAGATTAAAGATATCTTAGTGCTATGAAGAAAATAACTAGATCAACTGTCTAACTTAAAAATTCACTTAAAAATAGAACAAATAAAATCTCCAAAATCTTTGGCTTTTAAATCTATTTACTGCTGCATACAAATATACCAACTGATAAATATGTGAGTGGTTACATAAACTAAACTGTTAAATTAGCACCAAATTGTCCTACTCTATGGTGTAACCAAAAATTCAAAAGCAAGTATACAGGCACTGGCAGCCCCAACAGGTTAGGCTTGACCACCAGTCTCGGCATGTCAGTATTGCTGAGAAAGCAATACTGAGGAACTGAAAAAAATTTAATCAGTGTGGCCATGTTGGGAGAAAAGACATCCCTGATGGTCCCTGGCCTGTCTTTGAGGTACTGGCTCCCTTTCAAAGGCAGAAGCCATTTTGTTGTATTGTTTAAAATAAGTTTCCATTTATTATAAGAACTGAATTTCTGTTTGTACATTTCTATTTCCTAGAACATGACCTGCCCCAAACCATAACCTTGACTTGTTTTTGAGAATGCCCTGACACCCTAGTCTGTGACCACATGACAATGACTGGGTTTTTGTGTGTTTTCTGTGCTTCCTTACTGCCCCATTGCCTCGATCCTAGAAACCTGTCTTGATTTTACTCCTTAAAAGGGCCATGAGAAATGGATTCAGCACTGCTCCCTCTAACCCTGCTTAAGAGGCAGTCCCTGGCCAGCTCTTTGGTACTCCTAAATAAAATAAAGTTTGCTTCAAATTTAGCTTGAAAATTGTGGTAGAGGTCTTAATCTCACTTGGTGTTATTAACAACATCAATTTTAATTTTTGTAAAAAAAGGTTTTGGAAATACCAGTATAAAACCTATTTCTGGTAAACAAAGTTAAATAAGGGAAATATTTCAAATGAGGATGGTTTTTAGATATTTTGTCCTAAAGTCCTAAGGAATTGTTCTAAAATAGAAATAAAAAGAGTTCAGCTTAAGCACTTACAAGTCTGAGTAAGTCACAACAAGCTTTATGTGTGACAGAAACCTGATGACAACATGAATATTACTAAGTTTACTATAATTAAAGATTATTATGACTTTTCCAAAGGTGAGATATGCTAAACACTTAGTTCATCTGTCTGTTACAGGTAGCTCACCAGAGATGACCACTCAGATACATTATATAATAGCCAATTCAAAGTCTTTATTCCAACTGGCTGGAGACATGCCCCAATGTTCGGGGACCTGGGTGGAGCTGGAGTTTTCTCCAGTCCTGCCTAGCCTATGGTCAGGACAAATCTCTCTCACCCACCAGTCCTGCAGCCTCTCAGACCCAACTGAGTAAACACAGAGAGATTTATATTGCTTACAAACTATATGGCCATAGCAGGCTTCTTGTTATCTAGTTCTTCTATCTTAAATTAACCCATTTCTATTCATCTATACCTTGCCACGAGGCTTGTGGCTTACTTTACATCCTGCTCCTCATCATGGCAGCTGGCAGCATCTCTTCCCCCCAGCCTTCCACTTCCCAGACTTCTCTCTCTTTGTCCTGCCTATACTTCTTGTCTGGCTACTGGGCCAATCAGCATTTTATTTATCAATCAATCATCCACAGCACCTGGGTTTACCCCTAACTGTCTAGAACAGGGGGTTTTTTAAGGCAGAAACCATGTGCCATCATTTTACTTGGCAGCTACATGGTGGGGGCTTCACAGATCAAGCAGTTTAAAACAAGCAGTCTTATCAGAAGCTAGTAAGATAAATGAGCTAGGACATCCCACCTGGATTCCTCAAAAAGAGTTGGGTAATTTCCCGTGGGATTTGCCATCAAGGAGATCACCAAGAATACAAGATGGAGGAACCTCTGCACTGTCTTGCCCCATTATCCTAGCTGTGGAATAATGCTCATGCATACTGTAAAGATTTGACACTTGAATTGGTTTAATAAAACTCTGATTGGCCAGTAGCCAGGCAGGAAGTGTGGGCAGGACAACCAAACTAAGAGTGCTGTGAAGAGTAAGGGTGGAATCAGGAGTCTCCAGCCAGATGCAGAGGAAACAGGATGAGAATGCTGAACTGAGAAAAGGTACCAAGTCATGTGGTTAAACATAGATAAAAAATTATGGGTTAATTTAAGTGTAAGAGCTAATAAGTAATAAGCCCGAGCTACTGGCTGAGCATTTATAAGTAATATTAAGCCTTAGAGTCAATTATTTGGGAAGTAGATGCTGGATATTTGGGAACAGGAGAGAAACTTCCACCTACAAATCCTTTTTTTTATTAAGAAATTTTTATTCATTCCACATACCAACCACAGATTCTCTCCCTCATCCTTCTTCCCTTCCTCCACCCCCACAGCCTTCTTCCCCAAGCCCACCCCCATCCTCTCCTCAGAAAAGGTATGGCATCCCATGAGGAGTCAGCAAAGCCCAGCACATTCAGCTGAGTCACAACCTACAAATTCTATAAGCATAAGTAAAATTGTTGACTTGTCCTGTTCTAGGTGGGCATAGCTAGTCCTAAAGACCAGTAGTTTAACTGAATTTATTCTGTTTGGTATAGTTGGTCATACAGTTGAAGATTCAAGGTCCCACAGTTAGCCTAATCAGGATAAGAACAGAAGGCCCAGTTAATACTGATAGTAAGGTAGTCAGCCATGGGGGCCCGGTGGACAGAGACTGTTACCAATTATCTGATCTATGTCTCCTTTCTTGGGGGTTTTCCCTAACCATGTCAAAGTTTGCCCTAATTATACTGGATTAGTTGGCATAGAAACAGCAGGTTTCTCCTAAAGCCATACATAATATTCCCTGTTTCACTGAGAGAAGTTCTAAGCCTCTTTAGATATGCAGAACCAGTTCTGCCGTGGTCCACCTGCTTTTATAGCCTGGATAAGGAATCTTTTAACATCTAATATCCCCAAGCCTTGTTCCACTTGTTTATTTCATTCTCTGAAGTTTTTATCACTGACTTTGAGGGTCGATGTTCCCATGGCTGTTGCCCCAGCAGTACTAGCCCCAACCAGGAGAAAAACAATGATTAGGTGCAGTTTACTTTTCCCATTATAGCCCCAGATCCATATCAAGGTGTACATTTCCTTCTTCCCCATTATCTTAGGGTACTCCCAGTCCAATTGTTTTTACTTGCTGGTAGACCTATGGTCTGGTTGGTCTCTAGCCCTGTGTAGTAAGGAGATCAAGGGTTCAGGTACAGCCAGCAATCCTGACCAATTCTCAAATGGGAATAATTATGCAGATGGTAAACTTTATCAAGGGTGGAAAATAAAGAAGGATTACTGGCTCCAATCTGGTGAGGCCTAGCATAGTAACGCTTTTGGCACTGGTTGGACCCAATCTTATGGGAGGGAGCATTGGTTGGAGTTAGGTCTTTCCTCTTTGGAAAGAGTAGGAAGTCTCTGTTGGGATCCACAGATAGGCCCAAGGATGGTGGCTTCCTCTCAATGGTAAACTTATTCACTGGTTCTCTTTTGGTAGCATAAGAGAGTCTTATTTCCAGGTTCCTCCTGTTTCCAGTGGAACAGTCATCCCTATGTTATTTCCAATTGCTCAGTCTTAGGTTATGGGATTACAGTTCACTATGACAATATTTAGGAGGAACCCCTCTATATATATATAATTGTTGGCATGCTTCCAGGAAGCCCCAATTACATAATCTCATTTGGCACAATAAAAACTGTCCCCCATTACCAGGCCCCTGATAGTGTGGGGGGCCTGTTCACTGGATATGCATAGAACTAAATTTCCTGTATCTATCTCTCAAAACATAGTTCCCATAATCATCTCTTCTCTAGTTTAACCAATTTCCAAAAGCAAGCCTAAAAGAACAAATGTCTACATAGAACTATAGTTGTTCATCCATAGTACTATCACCTTCCCTGTGTCTGTTATTCTTAATTCCCAAGACTGGGTAGGGGGATATTGAGGGTTGTAGGCTCCTGTACCCATACAGAGAGGAAGGAAAAGAATGAACATAATGTTTTGGACTATGATCTCTGGGCAGTGTTATCTTTAAGGATTCCAAAGTCCAAGCAACAGTGATGTTTCATCTGTCCTCGTCCTTAGCAATCTTCTTTAATTGGGAGTGAAGGATCCAAGGGATGATACCACCCATTTTCACAGCAGTTGGGATAGTGAGGATAACTGGATAGGGTCCCTTCCAGGCAGTTTCCAGAGTCCGAGTAGGATCTTCTTTATCCAACCAAGTCTCCTGACTGAAACTGGTGGGTGGGTTTGGAAATGGAGATGCCAGGGCTCCCTCCACTGTCCAGCTAAAAGACTGGAGAGCTTCCTGCAAAGCCTGTAAGGACTTGAGAAGGATATGATGAGAATTCTGCCTGGGGAATATCTTGGAGTTCGGGGAGGATGGGAAGTGATCTCCCAAACATAATTTCAAAAGGAATGAGCCCTTCCTGGTAAGGAATATATCAAACAGGGCAAAGGAGAAGCGCTTGTTCCAATTTTCTCCAGTTTCCAGGACCAATTTGGTCAGAGTCTCCTTGAGAGTTCTGCTCATCCTTTCTACCTGAGCTGAGCTCTGTGGCCTATAAACACAACATAATTTCCAATTAATACTTAATACCTTTGTCAATTTTGAAACATTTTTATAATGAAGACTAGACCACTGTCAAACCCCAAAGCTAGGGGTAGTCCAAACCTAGAAATTATTTCCTGAATAAGTTTCTCAGTAACTATTGGAGCAGTCTCTGTTGGAGTAGGGGTACATGTTCACTAATCCTGAGAGGGTGTCTATTATTACCAGCAAATATTTATAGACAAAACAGTAGGCCTGATTTCAGTTAAGTCCAACTTGAAATATTCCCTAGGCCCATTTTCTCAAGCCCAAATTCCTTGCGGGATCTTTGGTCCCCGTTTGGGGTTTACCTGAGCAGAGGTAGAATATCTGAAAGTGTTGTCTTTAACCAGCCTCTCTAACTTTGGAACATAATTCCTGGGTGTCTTACTCAGTGTTCTACTGCTATAAAGAGACACCATGGCCATGACAACTCTTGTCAAGGAAAGCATTTAACTGGGGCTGGCTTACAGTACAGTACAGAAGTTTAGTCCATTATCATCATGGCAGGAGGCATGGTGGCACACAGGCAGACATGGTGCTGGAGAGTCGCTTAGAGCTTTATATCCAGATCCTCAGGAAGCAGGAAAAGAGAGTAACACTAGGCCTGGCTTGAGCATTTGAAACCTCAAAGTCCATCCTCACAATATCACACTTCCTCCAACAAAGCCATACCTCCTAATAGTGCCACTCGCCATGAGCCTAGTGGGCCATTTTTGTTCAAACTACTACACTGGGTTTGAGGAGTTCAGCAGTTTTCATGTCCCCTCAGTGGATGACTTGATGGAGATCCAAAATCATTTGCCTTCCCAGACTTGCTGGAAGGCTAGGTCTGTCATCTGGGAGTGTCTACCATCCATGTTTATCCTGTGTGGCCAGTTCTTGTTTTACCCTGTCAATATCACCAGGCTAAGCTGGCCTCTGGCAGAGCTACCAAGACTTGAAGAGGAGCCTCTCATTCTCGGGCCACTTCCCAGGCAGTCAAGTCAGCCTCTCTGTTGCTTCTGGCTTTGAGGGAATCCCCATTTTGGAGTCCTTTGCAACAGACCAGATAGCTTCCAATAAAACTAAGATTTCTTCTCTGTTTTTGAACTCTTTTCCAGGTGAATTTTGAAATCCTCTCTCCCAGTATAGAACCCATGGACATAGGCTATAGTAAAAGCATTTTGGCTATCAGTGTATTGATGAAAACACTGTCTTTCCAAGAAAAAACTGCTTGAGTCAAAAATAAAAGCTCTACTTATTGAGCTGAGGTTTCCCTGTTTAAAGATTGTGCCCAGATAGTCCTATCTTGGGTCATTTTCTTTCTTACTACACTGCTGGTTGTGCAGCTGAATAGCTGACCCCTAATGTCCTCTGCTCCTTATCATTTTCTTGCTCCTTGATCTTCTTTTTCTCTTTCTAATTTTTCTCTCTGCCTGCCAGCCCTGTCTATCCTTTCTTCTGCCTTGCAATTGACCATTCAGCTCCTTATTAGACCAATCAGGTGCTTTAGACAGGCATAGTAACACAGCTTCACAGAGTTAAACAAATACAACATAAAAGAATGCAACACATCTTTGCATCATTAAACCAATGTTCCACATCATAAACAAATGTAATACATCTTAAAATAATATTCTATAACTGGTCTTTTCCAAAGCCCCAGGATTTGCATGAAGATTCCCTTGGCAATGCCTCTAGCTTCATCCAAATACGAGTGGTGTGGCTTAGTAATGTCTGGGAGGATCAGGGTCAGGGCAGACACTAGTGCCTTTTTCTAGGATTTAAAGGCCCTCTGCTCAGTCTCAGTCCACTCCAAAGGCTGCATACCACAGGTGCTGGCATAGAGAGGTTTGGCTATCTCAGAAAAATCCCATTATCCATGGCCAGCATATCCAACAACCCCAGGAGTTCATACCTGTCTTTTCAATGTGGGAGCAGGGATTCACAAGATGGCTGAAATATAGTCACAGTAAAGCATCTTCTTTTCTTCCTCTAAGTTGTAGCTTAGGTACATGACCTGAGGAATGCACAGCTGAGGTGGCTGAGACTCTGTACCTTGGAACTTAGAGGGTTTCTAAAATGTCCTTTGCATTCCTCCTTAGTGGTCAAAGCTATGAAGAGGTAATCTACTTACTGAAGCAGAGTGCTTCGCAGATATGTTTGTCTATATTCCAATAGATCTGCACTCAGAGCATTATTAAACCATGTTGGTGAGTTTTTGAAGTCTGGTGGCAAGTAAGCCCATGTTGGTTGATCAATATGTCCATCCTCTGGGTCAGTCCGTTCAAAGGCAAATATGGGTTGGCTGACTGGGACCAGCAGGGGGCAGAATAAAGTATCTTTTAGATCCAGGACCATATAGATTTTCCTTTCAGTGGGGAGTTGGCAACAAGTGTATGAGGATATAATGGTTGAGTATGGTGGGGTGGAGGATTTCCACCCATTTGTTGACTTCCTCAAATCCCATATCCATCGAGAGTCTCAGTGCTGGGTCTCAGGACAGGAAGTGAGGAGCTGTTCCATGGGGAGTGGCAGGGAAGAAGAATTCCTGCCCCACTCAACCGGGTGATATGTTTGATGATCACTTTCTAGGCCTTCTGGATAATGAGGTATTGTTTGACCTGCACCAGTGTTTCAGAACTTAATAACTGAACTATGATGGGTGGCTGATGTGCTGCTAATCCTGTGGGCTCCCCTTGGTCCAAACATCAGAGTCCCTTGCTTTGAGTTCCTGTAGGAAGCCTGAGGGTAGCTCTTTCTCCCTCAAATATTGCTAGGTGCTTGGACCAAGTCCAGTATTAACCTAGCTGAGTTCTCTAAAAAAGAGATGATGGCTCTGATTTTTTTTGTTATAAGTCCCTTCCAATCAATGGGTATGGACAGTCAGGCATAACCAGAAAAGAATGAGCCACAGTGCCTTGTCCTATGTCTGCAGTCCTGGAGGTTGTCTCTGCACAGTAGGCGGTCTGGCCTGTTGCTCCTTGTACTGATGTCTTCCTGGATGTGAGGGGTCCAAGATGTCCTGTCCAGACAGAGTGGGCTGCTCTGGTGTCTATTAGAAAGTTAACAGTTTTGTTCCCCACTCTTGCTGCCATACTGGGCCCCCAGAGGCTAAGACATATGAAGCCCAGGCCCCATCAATGTCTGGCTAACTGGAGGATGGGGCAGCTCTCCTTCTCTTTTTCTTTTCTGCTTAGATTCATTCTTCCAGTGACCCTTCTGCTTATGATAGGCACATTGGTCTTTTTCCAGATGTTGCCTTTCCCTTTCTTCTAGTCTATTTTCCCCATTTCCTCTCTTGTTTGGTTCCCTAAGGGAAAAGATTACTGCACAGGTGGGTTTCTTTCCCGGTCTGTATTCAGTTGAATGTCAGCTATTGTAAACTTTCTGAGCAATTTCAAAAAATTGAGACTTATTCATCCCTTCAAATCCCTCTAATTTCTGGAGCTTTCTTATGTTTGGGGCCATTTGCATGACAAAGGAAGTATTAGTGACTGGCGGGTATTTGGGGGCATCTAGGTTCTATGGGGATAAATACATGATCTGCTACACAGAGCTTTTCCAGACTCCCAGCTGGTGATTCTTCAGGCCTGAGAATTGCCTGACTTGCCTTGGACAAGTTAGCAGGCTTTATGCTGCTGTTCTTATCCCCCTAACAATGTTTGGTGAAAAGCGTCCAACAATTTCTTGGCTTCACTGGCATTAGGATCTTAACTGGGTCAGGAAGATGGGAAGGTTTGCTGTGGGATGTCGTCTGTATGCTGTGAATATGTGTTGCTCTGATTAGTTGATAAATAAAATGCTGATTGACCAGTAGCCAGGCAGGAAATATAGGCAGGGCAAGCAGATGAGGAAAATTCTGGGAAAAGGAAGGCAGAATCAGGAGTCATTAGCCAAACACAGAGGAAGCAAAATGACAAGGCAGAACTGAGAAAAGGTACCAAGCTACATGGCTAAATATAAATAAGAATTATGAATTAAATTAAATATAAGAGCTAGTCAGTAATAACCCTGAGCTAATTGCCAAGCAGTTATAATTAATATAAGCCTCTATATGCTTACTTGGGGGACATGAATGGGAGAGATTGGTCCTGATGACCAGCCGGCTGAAACACAGGAAAATTTCCAGCTGCAAAGGTTTGTTCCACCCAGGCCGCCACATCAGGCAGTGAACCATTGCCCAGCCCCAGAGCCAACTTTCTACTTTCCAGCTGTATCTGGTCTTGCTTCTTGGCCACAAACAGAGTAGCCAGGAGCAGCTGACCATCATCTCAAGTCTGTTGGTATATATAGAAAACCGTTTCCAATAGGCTGATAAGGGCTTGCTGCTTCTCTGAAAAAGGAAGGTTTGGGAGACTTCTAATTACATAAATCACTGGTGGTGAAGGTGACATATACCAGAAACAGGGACAGGGGCCTCCTCCCTCCTTCTCTTCCTACCCTTGTCTGTAATGGGGTCCCAGTACTTCCCTTAAGGGGAAAATGGATGATAATTTCACAACCTCACACAAAACCTATCTGCCCTCCCTATAGGCAGAACTGCTCTATGTGCATGTTCAAGAAGAGACCAGGTGTAGCAGAATCAACCTCCTGGCCTCCACTCTGGAGACAGTTGTTTCCTCTGGCCTTTCTCATATTCCCAGTCGGTCCAGTCAGAACATAAAGAGAGGGAATGTCCATCTCATCAGATGGAGCAGTAAGAACCTAAGGTACTCTCTGCTACTCTGAGTGTTCCAGCTGGACCAAAAGAACACGGACTCCCAAAGAAATTTTCAATTCAAGAAACAAGTTTTCAATCATGAGGATGGATGAAGGACAAGGGTTAGCCAATGGTCAGGATAGGGAACTGATAAGATGGCTAGGAGAGCTTGTCATGACATTCCAGACTGCTCTGACTGCCTGGGGATCCAAAGAACCACTCAGGAAGCTATCCCACCTTACAAGAGGACCATTCACGTTTACAAAGTGTGTAGAGTCTTCCTGGGGATAAAGGAATACCATAATCCCCATCTGAGAAGCCCTTCTGGAGGTATTTTAGAGAGGCTCTAAGGCAGTCTACATACCTCCTGTCACAAGGGCAAGTGACAGACTGACTTAAAGAGCCAGAGACAAGCAATGCAGACACAGACAACAATGGGTGGCCACCAAGCATCATTCATCCAACGAACCAGGGGGACTCTGGTGATGTCTCACACAGACCCCAGACATAGGAGCTGCAGTTGCATCCGACCTCCTCCCTGTGTCCTATTCAAATGGTACCTTCTACAGACCGAACTTACCTCTACCGGTGTTCAGACCAGATGATATTTTGATTCACTCTTTTGGGTGGTGGCATTGACATGCCTCTTAAGAACTCAGAAGCTATTGGTTAGAGAGGATTTTCTTGGCCCCAGGCCTCATGTCCCCCTCATGGACCTCTCTGCCCCAATGTACTCTTCCCTGCTCCTGGGAATTCTAAGGCCCCTAAATATCGGGGTCCAGTCTCTGGGATCTTGCTGGGGTCTCCAGAATGTTACAGGAAGCTCACCAGAGATGACCACTCACAGTGTATAGCCAATTGGAAATCTTTATTCCAGCCAGCGGGGACCACACCCAAGTGTAGCAGGCTTTCTCAGACCACCAGCGCCCAAATCATGACACAGAGACTTATTATTAGTTATGAAAGCTCTGCCTTACCTTAGGCTTGTCCCACTAGCTCTTATAACTTAAATTAACCTGTTTCTCTTCATCTATGTTTTGCTTTGCCTCCAGGCTTTTTATCTTTCTTTTATTTTGTATGTCCTGCTCTTTCTTCTTCTTCCATGTCTGACTGCATGGTGGCTGCCTGGCTGCCTGGCCCTGGGCATCTCCTCTTTCTCCCTCATTCTATCTTCTCTCCTTGAGCCTAGATTTCTCCTCTTACTTATTCTCTCTGCCCAATAGTCCTTCCTTTTCCTCCTCTGTCTAGGTATTGGCCATTCAGCTTTTTATTAGACCAATCAGGTGCCTTAGGCAGGCAAGGTGAAACAGCAGCACATCTTTACATAGTTAAACAAATGTAGCATAAACAAATGCAACACACCTTTACATAGTTAAACAAATATTCTATTCCACAACACCGAAGTCTTGACATTTGGGTTTACCGCCAAATGTCAAGAACACAGGGTTTTTAAAGGCAGAAACCATGTCCTGGCATCTCATTTGGCAACTGCAGGGCAGTTGGGGGCTTTGCAAAAGTAAGCAGTGTGAAGGAAGCAGTACAGAAGCTGAGATAAGCAGTTAGCTGTGGGTGTTCTTCACAAATGGGCGGTGTTAGCAGAGGCTAAGTCAGCTAGGGCATCCTGACCTTTGGTTCCTAGAATAGAGCTGGGTCATTTCCCATGGGGTTCTCCATCAAGGAGATCGGATTCTAGTTGAATCTGGAATGGCCTCAGCAAGAACACAAGTTGGAGGAACCTCTGCATTGTCTTATCCCATCACAAGTCAATCTGCTCCAGATCTCAGGAGGAAGCAGCAAAAAGAGGTAATGGGACCCCAGACACAGTGAGTTAACTTTAATTTTGGATTTTGAGGTTCTCAAAACAGAGATAAAGCAGAAGTCATCCAAAAGACATGAAGGAAATCACCAGACACAAGAATAAATCTAATTTATAACGTTTCCCGGAAATAATGTGTTCTCAAACAGATGACAACCTATACCTGAGGGAAAACACAGGCCCAAGAAAGAGGATTTTAAAGGGGTAGCATTTGGTAAAGCTAGGGAACACCATGACACTGAAGAGAAGAATTGCCCTCCTAAGGACCTAAGAAACGGGGTTCCCTTCTACAAAGAGGGAAAACACTGTCAAGAGAAGTTGGGTTGCTTTTTGAATTGATTAATCTTCAGTTTCAATGATGGCTGCTGCTCAATTCAAGTAATTACAGATTGAGGCATCTTGGGTAGTACTTTATATAATATGTAACAATGTTAATTTTCTTTCTAATAATGAAGCTTCATTGTTGTGGAAGAAGAGTAAGGTGAAAAGTTAAGTAAAAAGGGTATATAAAAGAAACCAAGCAGGAGTGGGGGAGAGAGAGAGAGAGAAAGAGAAGGGGGGAGGGAGGGAGGGAGAGAAACGGAGGGAGAGAGGGAGAAAGGGAGGGAGAGAGAGAGAACCCTACCCATCAAGGTTCCTGTGTAACAGAACATATATTTAAGAAAGTCTCCATGAAGGTCCCAGTCTGCTGGGAACAGCAGTCACAGACCCTTCACCTTGGCTCTGCCATATCTTGGAAAGGCTCCTTTTCTTAGCTAGCCCTCTCTGCTTCTACAAGTCTGTGTATTCTTGGTCCAGTTCTTTCTGGGACACAAGAACCTGGAAATCCCTGTGACTGCCATTGGACCCAAACTTCTGCTTATAACACTGCCCAGGGGATGAAGCTTCCTTCCTTGCTCTAAAGGAGGAAGACCGCCTTCGGCACCCTACAGCTATGCATACCACAGCAGCAGATGCCTGAGAGACCTGTTGACATCTTGCTTCCACACATATGCTTAGAAGCTGGATTTTTCTGGTATGAAGTATTGATTTGGGGATCATGTGTAGCACAAAGCACAAAAATATCTACAGTAAACACGCTGGCTACTGGTAGGCACAAAACCCCACAGCTTAGCTTTTTACCAGGCAGCAGGGAGAGGGCTGAGAGCAGCAGTGAGGCATCAGTTTACAGGATCAGATTCTAAAAATAATTGGGTTGTGAAGGCTGATGGAATAACAAAGGCGAGGTGGGAGGCAGCCATCCCACAAGCCTCTGCCTGGAGCACTTCCTTCCCCTGGGGTGTTTGGCCGCCTTTTCTCTTTTACATATGTCCTTTGGGTAGAGCTATTTTTAACTGACATATTTTATGATAGACTGAGAACACCACACCCAATACAGAGTGTGGCCCTGGTGGAGCTCCCTTCCTGATAGTGTGTGACCTCAAAGAATTCTGATATTGCTGCTTTCAGCAAAGGAAGACACACAGCATAGTGTGGTTTTTTTGTTTTGTTTTGTTTTGTTTTATAAATGTTAGAGATATTAAGCTCAGTTGAATAAGGTTAGGAAATTGAGCACATCGATCAATTCACATTAATCAATCAGTTTCAAGTTTTTCCGTTGTTTAATTGTGTGGAAACTTAACCACAGATCCACATTTCTTTAGGTAGGATTTTGAAGTTAGAAAAGACCAGGATGCATCAGTATCAAAAATGGCTGGAAAAACAGTGTGGTGGCCAGGGACAATAATTTACATACATGCATGCTGCATTCTAATTCAAATGCTTGCCTGGCTCTCTGACAAGATGAGAGTGGTTTAGAACAGTCTAGACCTGGAAACAAAGACAACCCGGAAACAGGAGAACCTGACCAGAATTGACCCTCCTCCCAGATCATGCACTGACTGCTTCTTTAATAGGTCTGAATAACTCATGGCTAGGTGTCTGAATTACATGAAAATCACATTATCATGTCATTTATCACAAGGCCACATGCTGGTAAGCTAGAGTTTGTCTGGGCAGAGGATTAGCTACTGTTCAACCATCCCTCTCTCTTCAGCTGGGCTCTGCATCCCAGTGTCTCTCACCCACTCGGAGCACAACTGAGACAGCAGCTTCTGCTCTTCCAGTGGTCACTCAGGCTCACACCTGCCTCAGCAGTTCAGAGCCTTCCCTGTGGCGGTTAACGTGAAATGGCTCCCACCAGCTCATGGCGTGGGCTTCAACACTTGGCCTCAAACTGGCAGTGCTGTTGTGGAACTTCCAGGAAGTGGACATTGCTGGTCGAAGTGAGTCACTAGCAGCAAGCCTTGAAGTTTCACTGCTCAGCCTCACTTTCTGCCTATGCTCTCTGCTTCCTCAGTGTGGACACAATGTGGCCAGGGCCATACACTCCTACTGACATGCCTTCCTCACCCTGACGGACTTTATCCCCTTGAACTGGAAATCCAAATAAACCCTTCCTTCTTTCGGTTACTTCTTGTCAGGTGGTCATAGTGAAAACAAAATAACGTGTGTGTGTGTGTGAGTGTGTGTGTGTGTGTGTGTGTGTGTGTGTGTGTGTGTGTGTGTGTATCTATATCTGAACACACTCCCTCCCCTTCCATTTATATTGCAAAGTTCTACCCTCCTAAGCGATCCTGTCATGGGACTCTGTGAGGTGATTCGGTCATGAGAGAATTGCCCTCACCTATAGGATTATTGACCTCCTAAAAGACCCCTCCAAGCGCACCCAGTTCCTAACACTGGGAGGACAGTTGTCTGTGAACAGGAAGCAGTTCCTTGAAGGACAATGAGTCTTCTGTGTCTCTTCTTAGACTTTCAGCTTCCGGACTGTGAGAAATAAATCTATCAAGTCTGTGGTGATCTGTTATGCAGCCCACACAAGCCAGGCTTCTGCTCAAGTCATATCTAGAGATTTTAGTTTGTTTTTGATAACAGATCTAAGAATCCATTACCTAATCAGAAATGTGAGATTTGTGCCCATGTTTCTTAGTGTTTTTATAGTTTATCGTTTCCCATTTTAGGCTATTACCAGTTTTCAGTTGCTTCTTGCATGTGATGAAGGTAAGTTTCTGGTATCCCCTTTAATTAAGATACACAGTCATCCTAGCACCACTAATTAAAAAGACTGTTCTAGCTTGAATGGTGGTTCCAGTGCTCAGGAGACAAGTAAGGCCAGGCTGGGATACCATATCAAGACTGTCAAAAAAAAAAAAAAAAAGACTCAGTTCTGTTCTGATAAGGTTTATACAATCTGGACATCTTTTCTTTGCTTATTGCCATAATATGCATGGATATTTATTGTTTTACCCAAATTCTCTAAAATGATATATATGCCAATTTAAGTTTTTCTGTTGGTTTCCTTTGTAAGGTATAGCTTGTTAATATAGCTTGTCCTTTCACCATCAACTAGAGATGAAAACATATTGTTACCTACATCTTTGAGGAAAAGGTCTCAGCCATTCTACACACCTGACCTTCTTCATTTCCAATTCCAATTAACAATACTTTTGCCTTTCCATTGTCAAAGTTAGTCATTTTTACATTGTGTCCACGTTTCTATATTTGGCAGCCCAGGTTATAGGGTAAGTCCACTGTAAATGTTAAAAATCAGCATATATTTTCATTGTAATTACTCTATTGTTCATCACACAGTTAAGTGGTAAATTACTGCAGAAATTTCCTTCCCAGAGATTGCAACATAATCATCCCTGTGCCACTCACTAAGCACCTTTCCTAATGACGAGGTCAGGCGAGTTTCTGTTCCCGGCCCGTCTTCTTCTACCCCTACTGACTGTTCAAATCCTGGCATAATTCAGTTTACTACTTATGTGACCATACTTGCTCGTTCTGTTTTAAAACTCAATTTTGCCTTTTATTAGATTGTTAAACCATAAGCCTCACAGTAAGATTTTAGTAAATATTTATTGAAATTAAATTACTTTAAATTTTCAACCTATCCAACTAATAAATGAAATATGGACTTTAGTCATTTCCCAAAGATTTCATAAATGATCACTTTACAAAAAAGAATACAATGTGTAACTTTAGGATAAATTCACCATGATTTAAAATACTAAGTTTGCTCAATGTGTTTATACTACTATCTCATGAAGAGAAGCTTCCAGAAACTTCAGTGACTTTACTATACTCAATATTGGTCTTCCAAATAGGAAATAAATATTTTATTTTTCTGTGACTATTATTTTGTCTTTTGGGTTCTAAGTGAAAAGCTTGTGGCTCCAGTTAAAGAGTTGCCCTCCAGTGTGAGTCCCAAAGACTGCACATAAAAAGGGGCCAGAATAAAAAGTCCAAGGAGGGAAGGAAGGGCCCATGGGCAGAATGCTAGCAGTGACAGAACAGGGCCATTGAGGGCCTGGAGAGATGGCTCAGCAATTAAGAACATGTACTGCTTTTGCAGAGAACCCTGGCTCTGTGCCCAGCACCCACATTGGCAGCTTGCAGGCACTTGTAACTACAACTCCAGAGGATCCAATGCTTTCTTCTGGCCTCTACAGACACCTGCACACTTACACACACACACACACACACACACACACACACACACACACACACTTTAAAATTAGGAAAAAAATCTTTAAGAAACACTATTGAGAGAACTATCTATACTCTCTGTCACAACCAAGAATGGTTTCCAGCTTTCTAAGCAGATTTCACAAAGCCACCCTAGGTCCTACTCAGATGCATCCCTGCTGTGATGATAATTGGGAGTTCACGCCTGTAAATCAGCTTTCGACTCTTGGGGAGATCTTTGCCTCCATATCATTATGGTGTCTCTGAGCAGAAGCTTTACAGAGACAGTTGGGTTTGTAAAGATTTCTAAGACCTGAGGTTGAGATTGTTATATAGACTAAAAATGCTATTTGTCCACTGTACCACAACAGACTGAAGAGCAACCTTAGGCTCCAGAAGCTAACATGCATTCTTCAAGCCATTTTCCTTTAGAAAAATAGATATCTTTGGTTTGCTAAAAAGCTCACCATGGGACACCAACTGACCAGTAAATTTTCCATGTGAGATCATGATTGAGAGCTACCTAATCAATTGCACAATCATATGCTCAGATATCTTAGACCAGCCTTAATCAAATAATGACACATACTGGCATGTATCAGGTTACTAGCATGGGCCAGTGGCAATACTCAACAGATACAGAAACTTGCAAACAAGCCTGATAACCCAAATTTGATCCCTAAGGAGAAAACCAATTTCCATATTCCCTGTCATACTTTGACCTCCACACACAAATGCTGTGGTTCATGAAAATACACACACACACACACACACACACACACACACACACACACACACACACACATACACACACGGTCATCATCCAGACTTTTAAGCAGTTATCAATGTGTGTGTACAGATATATTATATAGATGATGACAGGAAGATGATAGACAGAGCTGAAATAAATATTAAAGTACAAAACACTTGTCTGAGTGAATATTCCACACTCGGTGAGGATCTATCTTGCCCCCCTCTTCTCAGACCACTGAGGCGTTTTATCTGATTAGCTTTTCATGATCAATAATGTGAGGAAGGAAGGATGCCAGTTTGACACACAGAGAGTTCCAGACTTCTGCTGGAACTAATCAGAAACGGCTATGGACAGCTTTATTACTCTGCTCATTAGAGGCTGTCTTAGTCACTGTTCTAAGGCTATGAAGAGACACCATGACCAAGGCAACTATTAGAAGAGAATGCATGTAATTGGGGCTAGCTTACAGTTTCAGAGGGTAAGTCAATTATCATCATGGCGGGGAGCATGGAGGCAGGCACTGGAGTGGTAGCTAAGTGCTACACCCTGATCCATAGGAAAAGACAGAGAGAGACACTGGGTTTGGCATGGACATTTGAAACCCACCCCCAGTGACACACGTCCTCCAACAAGGTCACACCTCCTCATGCTTTTAATCCTTTTAAATAGTGCCACTACCTGGTGACTAAACATTCAAATATATGAATATATGGGGAGCATTGTTATTCAAATCACCACTGAGGCCACACAGAATAGAGAGAGAGATTAAGTGTCATTTATTTTGTAAAGTGTGGTGACAACTATCACATATGAGGTTTACAAAAGTAGTATACTCTTGTTCACTGTAGAGCTAGCTCCGAGCCAGCCAGCTCTGCTGTGTGTGTTTTTTTTTTCAGTCTTCTATCCAAACATAAAAGGGCACCCCCTATGTACTGTGTTGTATTTTATTCCAAGGAAAGAGAGACAAAGTCAAAGCTTGTAGTGACCATCTTTTTAGTTAGACATGACTGACTTTCTGTCTAGTTGTATTTCATTGATCAACTACCCTACATGGTCAGGCCTAACCAATTGTCTCTACAAGTAGGTTCTACAATACTCCTTAGAAAAGGAGGTAAAGGAAACCTACTTCAAACAAAACAGATCATTGTTCAGTATAATGAGTCTTTCTCTGTCCCACCAGCCAGCTCTCAAATAATGACGCAGAGGCTTATTATTAATTATGAAAGCTCAGTTTACAGTTTAGGCTTGTTTCTATCTCTTATAACATAAATTAAACTATTTCTATTAATCTATGTTTTACCATGTGGTTTTTTTAACCTTTCATTCTGTATGTGCAACTCCCTCCATGTCTTCTTGGTATCTCTCCTGAACCTCAATTATCTCCTCCTACTTCCTCTCTCTGTCCAAGAGTCCTGCCTATACACACTAGCCATTGACTGTTAAGCTCTTTATTAAATCAATCATAATATATCTTTAAACAATGTACAAATATTCCATAAACATTCCTTCTTTTTATCTAAATAAAAAGGAAAGGTTTTAACTCTAACATAGTAGAATTATATACAATAAGAAAAATTATCAGGTAAAAATTATATTCACAATATCTAGTCCATTTGTATTTGGCATATTCAGAGAAAATACTCTATTATCTATCTTATCTTGATGAATTTAAAGTTTTATTCTTAAACCACTTTTATCATAACTTGTATTACCATCCTAAAAATATCTTTTTAAACTTCAAAACATTTTCTTAGATAAACAATTTAAGATTTTATGTCTCTCAACCTTATAGACTTTATACCTCTTTTATGAGTTTCTCTTCTGAATTTGATAATAAGGAAAACTATAACTACAACTATCTCATCTTCCGTTCCATCAGAAACATGAGAAGGATATAATATTACCTGAGCAAACAGGAAGTGCAGAGCAAACAACTTTCAAAACTATAGAAATGACAGAGACAGCTGGCTGCTTGGACAGTCACTCAAGGTTCCTCTGCAATGTTGGGGCATCCATCTTCAGCCTACAGGCCTAGAATACCTGACAGACTTCTCTGTGAAGCAGAAATTTTGAAGGACTCTCCTACCTTGTCTTGACAAAGTTCAGCAGTCACTTTCTTTTGTGTCCTGCTTGTCCAATTTGGACAGCATACTGTAAACAGTTGAGGCAAGGTCAGCTTCTTGCCCAAATGGCTAGCTTTCCTACAAGTGAAAGCAAGCTTCATATGGAGGTTCTTTAATGTCCATCATTCTTTTATGAAGTAAATTGATGCCAGGAGCAGACATGTCTCACTGTTATGAAAAGTCTATTGTTACTAAAACATCTTAAATGCTATATTCTATAGGTTCTTTGAAGTGTTTGAAGACCACATATCTATTTAAAATATATCTGTTTAACCTTGAAAACATATCTATAAGTTTGTTGATTGTTATAGATGACTAACTACTAACCTGTATTTCTTTATTATCCTAAATAGCTTTTAAGAACTAAAACTTTATATTACATTTTTAAATGAGCTGCATCGTACAATACCTTAAAAACTAATCCACACTAATGTGAAATATTTGAGACTAGTAGTTTTTTATTGCAAAAGTAGACTTAACAGTCCATCCTTTTATCCCTTCATAAAGAGGTCCCTGAATCTAACCTCCTTTATTTAGCTTTTTTCCTGACTATAACCAATAACAATTTGTAACCAACCCTCCTAAAGGATGACAAACATCCATAACTCACCAAATGACCAAAATTCACCCCACCTTTTAAGAATGTAGGCATTGTGTTCTCTAGACTGTTTCCTATTGTCTGAAGATTATGGAATCTTTGGGGGACCCTGGGAAAATTGGGATAATGGTCAAGTCCTGGAAAAGCTAGCTGTATTACTTTTTGTTTAGTCTCTGTGTGGTGGAAAAGTGTAAAGCTTATCTGAAGTCTTGCCTGGATAGTCTGTGTGACTGGACTGTTCTGGATGAAGAATTTTTAGGAAACCACAACAGAGACATTCTGAGATGCTGGATCACCTGGGCTATTTATTTTCATTGGTGTCTGGTCCCTTTTTTTCTGAAAACACACAAAGTTTTAAAGGGAACATATATATCTGCATTAACATAAGTGTACAATGTACATAAGTCAGTTAAAGATAATTTTTTGTTCTGTGTTTGAGCAGGTAAAAGGCATCTGTTAACTTCATGTTTATTTGGACTGTATAACCAGACTTCTACTAATGCCATATGAAAGAATGGTAGATAATAATAAGTTATAAGAACTCTGTAGCCAGCAAGATTAATCATGTCTCATCTTGTCTCAGAGCTGTTGCCATAGTAGAGGGATCAGCATATACATCATCTGTCCTGTAGTCTTTCTTGGATTCTTTTTTATGTTCATAGCCAAGATTTTCAGGAGGTCTCACCCAATCAAATCTGATCTTCATTGATTTTGAAGAGAACCATAACTCTTTGTTTCCTGTGGAAACAAAGGTATAACCTTTCCCAAAACACAATATAATTTATGACTTCCATTTTTAAGTTTAGACATTCTTAAAATATATAAGTTGGTTTAATTTACCAATTTCCATAATCCAGTGTCTCTTAACAGCCATTGGTCTTTGTATACTAGCATTTAAAAAATTGAAAGTCAACAAAGCACCATACAGGATCCAGACTCCCTGTGTATTTTCCATCTTTACATGACTTACTTAAAAAAAAAATTACTTCACTCTCTCTTTAAAGACATTATTTTTAAGCTTTTTATTTTTTTTCTATGACTGTCTATACCCATTTTTTACTGTTTCTGTTTAAAAGTTTTCTCCATCTGGACTTGACTTTATGCTTCTGCAGCCTTTTCTGACCATGTAAGCCAAACCTTAAATTGCTAAGCAGTGGTTAGGCCCTCCACTGCATGGTTCTACTTAGAACATGTCCTGGTGGCTGGCTCTTATTGGAGAAATTATTTTGGCCACTCCACGTAGTTAAAAGGATATTTATTTAATGGCGTAACTCACAAATTAAGTAATGGGTAGGTCGCAGGGTCTGGGGAAGGTGTAACGCAGTCCAGCGGTGTTCTCCGGAGCTCTGCACAGTCAATCTGCACCGGTCAGCGTCCCGACACCGAGCGAGCGCCCAGAGAGAGCGCTGACCCATCCAGCTCTCGGGTCCCCCGGCGCCTCCCCTCGCCCCGCCTCGTAGGCGTGACAGTTGCCAGAGTCTCAATGGGGGTTGGAACTTCCAGAACCAAGTTGGAATGGCTACCCACTACAGGCTCTACTCCCTTTAGGCTGATGAGAGTGCAGCCTCATGCCTGTGGGCCCCAGCCTGGAGCCAGTCTATCTGCCCAAGTTCCAGTAGGCACTTCTCCCTAGTCTCCTGCCACCGAGGAGCATGCCACCTACTGCTCATAACCCCATTAATGTGCTTGCTGCAAGCAGGGCTTCTTAAAAGAGCCATGCCTCTTCATGCGCAAATACCAAGCCAACTCAGAACTTATTTTTTTCCAGCTTTCTTAGGCCCTGTGTAGATTTACATGCTGCATGTTGGAGAAAGAGAGGTTGTTGAAGATGTGGTTTGAAATCAGTTTACAGGCATGGTTAGTGGTTTAGCTGGATTAAGACAGAGAGATGATATAAGAAATTTGAGCAAGAATTGTGTATAGAGATCTCAAAATGGTTCCAGAGTAGGAGGAGAATCATGTCCCATGTGAATCCTCTGAGGAGGACTTTACTGTGGAGGAGGATAATAGTCAGAAGAACCATCAGCCTGGACCCAGCCCTTGGGTGTGGCCATGGTTACAGAATAAGAAATCTGCCTTCTCAAAGTCACCATGACTAGAAGGTTCAAACTGAGCCCTAGCACATAACACCATTTCTCTGTGTAAAGTCAAGGTGGCAGCAGACAAGCAGGCAATGGTCTTACAAGCAGCAGATGGCATTGAGATCCCTTTAGTAGAACTTTCACTACTTCCAGCTTCCAACTGAGTCTGTGGTCTACAGAATTTTCCTCAACCTGTTTTGAGCTCAGAGTAGGTTCCTGCACTTGAAACTTCAAGTCATGACTGAAAAGAAAAGTTCTTAAGTTCTGTAAGTCACTTCTCTTATGAAATAAAGCCCCAAGCTTTCACATTCTCCAGACGAGAAGAAGAACTCTTCCTATTTCTTAAAATGATGGATCTGAGCTCCAACTACTGTTAGATGACTCCAAGAGGAACTTGTCAGGGTTCCTAAGCAAGTTACACAATTGTCCATCAAGTTTGTTCAGTGCAGACAATAAGCCTCAGTCACTCACTTTATTAGAAGCTTCTTCTTGAAACATTGGGTTTTCATCTTCCCATATATTGTTTTTCTCCTGGATTATAGAAATTAAAGTAGTCAGCTCAGCTCAAACTCAAGCAGCTATTGTTGGCATGGTTGTCTTTCTCCCAGTAGCATCTGGGGCAGATTCCTCCATCTGTTGCCACAGCCACACTCAGTGTCTTGGGACAGGTGGACTGGGCTATAGTCATGGGTCTTCTGATTATCTGCCTCCTCTGCATACACACCTCACAGTTTCAACAAGAAAGAACTCAGAGGACTCAAAGTACCCTCATGGCTCCTATCTAGATCTTCCACACTATTGTTTGCAACATTCCAGCTTGAGTCAAATTCCACTAGCTTTGGTGTGATACCTTGCTTAAGAGAGACTAAACTCTGATGCTATAGCAACTCAGCCCATTAAAGACCCAGTTCACTAGTGCCTCTTGTGTCTGTGTTTTGATGTGAGACAGTTCTTCCTCAGCAGTCACAGAGAGGTGCAGGATGCTCATGTGGGTAGTTTCACAGTCTCAATATATGACCTCCAGAAGCCATTGACCAAAATGAGTGTCCCATATTCAGTTCAGCTGTTACAGAGGCTCTGAAATGGAAGGGGAGCATGGAGTGCTGTTGGGGAATATTATTTTAAGATGTGTTACTTTTGTTTATGTTGCATTTGTTTAACTCAGTGAAGCTGTCTTACTTTGCCTGTCTAAAATACCTGATGGTCTAATAAAGAGCTGAATGGCCAATAGCAAGACAGGAGAAAGAAGAGGTAGAGATGGCAGGAAGAGAGAATATATAGAAGGAGAAATCTGAGAGGAGGAGAGATCAAGGAGCGAGAGAAGGAGGAGGATTTTGGGGGCCAGCCACCCAACTACACAGTCAGCCACAGAACAAGAGTGAAAGCAAGATATACAGAAGTAAGAAAAGGAAAAAGCCCAGAGGCAAAGGGTAGACAAGATAATTTAAAGTTAAAAAAAGCTGGCAAGAAACAAGCCAAGCTAAGACTGGGCATTCATAATTAAGAATAACCCTTCATGTGTGATTTATTTGGGAGCTGGGTGGCAGCCCCCCCCCCAAAAAAAAAGCAAAAACAACCAACAACAAACTGCCTCTGCTACAGTAGAGAAAGCTCCATCAGCATTAATTTGTTCTATATTTAGAAAGTATTGTTTTCTTGAATAGCCATTGTGATCCTGATACTGTGTATGTTGTGGGACTAAGAAGCAGAACTAAACATGGGCCTTTCCTCCAGAGATTAAGATTGGGATCTGCAGAGGGGACAAGGAAATCAAATACCCAGGCAGTAAGAACAGCAGAGGTTCCTGTAAAAGAGAAGGGGAAAGAGTGGAAAAAATTCAGTGAGGCATGCTTGGAGCTTTTAAGTACTTGTTTCGGAGTAGCTAAATGACAGAAAATAACAGGACATGGTAGATACCAAGATCAGAATGTGATGGCAGTCGGAAGCCAGTAACTGCCTGGGGGGTTCAGGGACCAGCTGGAGCAGAGGCCAGAAGTAGCAGAAGGTGAGCTGATAATAGGCTTGCCCAGAGGCTATTCCTCAAGATGCAGAGCCACTCAAAATGTCCTGTGACAAAAAGATTCAGCAGCTAAAACTGTAATGTATGCAGGAAACACTGTAGAGTAGATCCACCTCCAGGCACACTGAAGGTTCTTCAGAACCCCATGACATCTAAGCCAGCTGTGACTTTTAGACTAGTATTTCCCAAACTCAGTATAAATCCAACACCAGCTCATAGAATTGTGATTCTGGGGATGGGGAAAGTCAAGGACTCACTATGTGGGTGCTGAACCTAAGGGGGATAAAAAGCTGGGTCCTTATTCTGGCTGTTATCAGGACAGTAGGTTCTAGATGCAATAACGCTGGAGGGTCATAATGGTAATTAGGAAGCTCTACATGTAAATTGTGATTTAAAGGGGAAGTACACAGCTACATTTTCAGGTAATGTCAAGTAACTTGACAACTTCCCAAATCTTGGATTTTCAGTGCTCTTATTTAGCACTAAAACACTTACCAGGTGAGGTAGTTTGAGTGTAATTGGCCCCATAATCTCATAGGGAGTGGCACTGTTAGGAGGTGTGGCTTTGTTGGAGTGGGTATGGCCTTGTTGGAGGAAGTGTGTCACTGTGGAGGTGGGCTTTGAGGTTTCCTATGCTCAGGATACCACCCAGTGTGTCAGTCGACTTCCTATTGCCTGAAAGATGTAGGACTCTCAGCTACATCTCCAGCACCACGTCTGCCTGCACACCACCATGCTCCCCACCATAGTGTTAATGGACTGAACCTCTGAAACTGTAAGCAAGCCACCCCAGGGAAATGTTTTCTTTGTAAGAGTTGCCATGGTTGTTGTGCCCTGGGCATGAGACCCCCAAAGAGACCACCAGAGACACAAACTCACTGAAACGCAAAATCAAGGTTTATTGAAGCAGTTCAAGCCATGGCAGGGACCTCAGTTGAGCACCCCAACACAGCAGAGGCTAGAGGAGGTCCCCACCCCTCTGCAAGCTCAGGTTTTACAAGCAAAAACCACAAGGTTACATCATTTAGGGGTGCTAGTATGGGTATAAGTCTGATTGGCTCAAGTTTTAGGGGCTTTCCAGAATTTCTGTGTTATCTTACTTTGTAGTTTTAACCAGTTGTTTGTCAAAATTTATAGACTACCTCCGTCATTGGGGCATTCAGTGGTTAATCAATTGTTACCAGATAGTCCTTCAAACATCCTGACTTTGTACTTTGACCATCTCCAGCATTGGGGCATTCTGTGGTTAATCGGTTGCTACCACATGGCTCTTCAAACATCCTGACTTTGTCCTGGGACCTATGTCAGCAGCTCTGAGAATTTTGAAACTCAGGCCTACCTGGGGTAAGGGGCTTGCTTGAAATGGGGGTGCTTTGGTTCTTCAGTGGTCATGGTGTCTCTTTACAGCAATAAAAACCTTAACTAAAACACCAGGATGTAGGAAAGAAAATGTATTCCAGTAAGCCAACTGTCTTAGTCATAGAAATACTATTTAAAAGACAATTCCTATCTTCTCTTAGATGGAAGCATTGCTATCATTTCTGTTGATCTGGATAAAACACAGACACATTTCTGCTTATTTCCTATTTCCCATTGTCCTGGTTTACAGACTTGATGCTTCTGAGGAGGTCAGTACTTGGGGTCCCAGGTAGCTTTGAGCCATGGAAGACCAGAGTGACCGATTCCAACAGGTAAACCCGTTTTCCATTAAACTTGTGAATGTATGGTGGAGAAAGGGGGCAGCTAAAGGGAATCCAGCTCATGGAATGTGAAATGTCCACTGGAAAAATATAATCTTTGGCAGACTGAGTCAGATTGAACTAGACACCTATTCAGACATGTTGTCATCAGAGATAAATTAGTATTTTGTTTTCAGTTTTTCCCATGGTGTGCATCCTGTTCAAAATACAGCATAAGGTTTTCATTGTTCTTTTTTTTTATTACGTTTACAAATTGGGAGTGGGATGTATGCTATATCATTCATGTAGAGGTCAAGGGGCTTTTTTTAAAGAGTCGGTTCCCTTCTTTCACTGTATAGGTTCAGAGACTGAATTCAGGTTGTCAGACTTGGTGACAGGTGTCTTTGGCCACTGAGCCATCTCACTGTCCCATGTGTATTTACCAATTTTAACCAAACTTCTGATAAAAAGAACATTTCTTGTTATTCTGTTCAAGACAGCTGAACTATCCTTTCTGGTTCTTAGTACCCTGGATAAATGTGATTCCATTATCTGTTCACTCTTCAGACTTCTGTGGTAATAGTCAAGTGTCTTAAAATTCAAAACATTGTGAAGAATGTTTACCACTCAAACTTCATGGAAGATTAAAGCACTTTTAATGGCAATGTGGAAATTCTGCTCCTTTGAAATACTAGTCTCCGCTTTAATTGCTATAATTATCCCTCAGTGGGGGGTGGGGTGTAGATTTCCCAGCTGCACCAGCTGCAAAGCCTGCTGGTACCAAGAGGAAGGACAAACTGAGGACTCATGGGGTTCCTGGAATAAACAGACATTCAGCTCCTGGAAGGAAAATCATCCAAAAAAATAAAAGTCAAAGTTGGAACAGAGACATTGAAATTCAATCATGTATCCATGAGAAACTAAGGACATGTAGGGCCATGCCATGCCATCTAAAACAGAACAGAGATCTGTTCATGTTGGTGGCTAGGCTAGGTGTTTTCACATATTAGATATGTCAAAGAATGGGTGTGTGCCAGACTCCAGGTGTGATGGGAAAACACAGAATTGTGAAGAAGCAGCTTATGTGTCTCATATTCCAAATGCCCTTGAAAAGTGACCTTTCATTGTCTTGAAGTGCCTAGGAATAAGTTTTCCAGTGAGCCAGGTAACAATACATTCAATGCCTTCCCTTTAAATACTTAAAAGTCAGAGCAAGTTCAAGCCCAATCCTAATGCCTTAGATAGGCGATCAGCCAGCTGGATCCTTGCCCACAGCTGTGTGAGCTGAAAAAGATAACAAGAGAAAATAACGTTCGCCATCTGTCCATCATTTTGCCCAGTCCCCCTCCTCATCCTGGAGGAGAAAGAAGGGAGAGACAAATGAGTCTTCTAACTGGGCTGAGAGCCTCCCCTGGCCTTTCTGAAAGTAGAAAGGCAGCCGCCTTATCGGCACCTGTCACACCACAGTGCTCTGAAGGCAGTGTAGCAGGGCATGGGGCGGGGGTCTGTGGAAGGACCACTGCGGCCTTTCTGTGCTCCCTCAGAAAAGAAAATCCGCCACGCCCTTATTCTCTCATGGACAGCTGATAAGAGCTTGTAGAAATGGTAACCTGAAATTGGAACATATTGCCAGAAGACCAGTGCAGACCTGATGGCTGGGAAGCACCTAAATCCTTGGCATGACATTTACCTCTGAGTGACCACCTTGTTAAGAGGGTTGATATCTTAAGACTAGATTTTGTAATAGAACAAGAGCCTCACCAAACCATGAGAGAGATGGGGACCAGAGACCTGAACTATGACTTCTAATTCTCTTGCCTCCCCTTCCCAAGTGGGGCATTACTGTGCATGCATAGCAGCCCTGGCTTATGTCTTTTTTTTTTTTTTTTTGCTGTTGAATGGTGCTCCATTCTGTGAAAATGTTGTATTCTGTTTACTCATTCACCAGTTTGGGTTGCTCAGCGCTGGGTTATAATGAATAATGCTGCTATGAATATTCAGGTACCAGTCATTATATGGACATTTATGTCTATTTTAAGTGGAGTCTGGCATTTAAAGAACTGGGTTTTAGGGTAAATTTGTGATAAGCCGATTAACTTGTTAAGAAACTGACAATCAGTTTCCAAAGCAACTGTTTAGTGACTTCTTAAACGTCATAGAGAAGCGGGCACTATCTGGACCAGTAAGGGCTCCATAGGTCAGGCTAATGAGCAGCAGGAAGCCTTTGAGGATATACACCTCTGATCTCCCACAATGGATGAAATCTAACAATCGTTAACATAAAGAGGCAGAGTCCTTCTTTTGCATATCTAGAAACCTAGAGGGAGGCAATTCTGAACACACAGGAACTCATGAAGGTAAGCAAGGACCTGCTGGGAGTGGAACTCAGTGTAGAGCAACCACCTGGTGCATACAAGACCCTGGGTCCAATGCCCAGTGCTCCTGAGTTCAATGCCCAGTGCCCATGGGTCCAATGCCCAGTGCCCATGGGTCCAATGCCCAGTGCCCATGGGTCCAATACCCAGGGCCCCTGGGTCCAATGCCCAGTGCCCATGGGTCCAATGCCCAGTGCTCCACTGCCCAGTGCTCCAATGCCCAGTGTCCCTGGGTCCAATGCCCAGTGTCCCTGGGTCCAAAGCCCAGTGCCAATGGGTCCAATGCCCAATGCCACAAGAGAAAAGAAAGAAGGGAAGGATGGGAAGTATTCTGGAAGGAGGCAGGGAATCAGCAATCTAAGCCATGTGTGATGGTGGATTCTTCCAATCCCAGCACTTGGCATGCAGGAAGATGGTCTCAAGGCCACCCTGAGCTATCCAGTGAGTTTCAAGCAAGCCAACCAGGGAAAGCAAGAATCTGTCTAAATGAGTTAGCAAGCAACCCAGGCTTTCCCTGGCTCCCCAGTCACCATCCTTGTCATCCTTGTGACTGGAGACACTTGTAAGTGATGAATGGATGAAGAAAAATGTGCGATGAAACTCTATTCAACCAAAAGAGAAGAGGAGCGAGTGAGTTCCAGGAAAGGTGCAAAGCTACACAGAGAAACCCTGTCTCAAAAAAACAAAACAAAAAAACCCAAACAAACAAAAAAGCTGAACAAACGGCTTCCAAAGCAGATGCATTTTCTATTCCATACACAACAGAAGAGGTTCTTACTTCTCCATCCTTGTCAACACTTGTCATGACTGGCATTTAATGGTGGCCTTTCTTGTGAGTATAGTGTCTCCACTTTTGTGGGTTATGTGCACTAGTGACTAAGTCTCCAATAACACATCTGTGTCACATTAAGGAAAGAAATAAAAGCAATTCCCCATGGAGTCATTTGACTGAGAGGAGGTCCAGATGTGCATTCTCTACATGTCCCTGTGTCTTCTGTCCTCTGTCTGTCTGTTGCAGGTGTCTCAATCTGGGCCTGCATCTGTATGTACATCTGTGAGTGATGTCTTTCCTTGACAGAAGATTTCACTCTGTTTTTAATTGAACAATATAGAAAGCATCCCATGGGGAAAGAAAGGGATACTTTATCAGAGTTTTACAAGGGATTAGGTCACTGGCTCCAACTGATCCCAACTGACCCAAACATCATTGTTAGTCAACCAATATCCATAAATGTGCTTTCAACTTTTATGGTAGATTTTAGAAAGTTGCTTTCAACTTCTGCATTTGCTGCTTTCGGCAAATGATACACATGCATTATCTGGTCGGGGGCATGGAGGAGTACGTAATCACAGCTAACGCATTAGCCTAGGTTGTAAAACTTAATCACATAGGAGACCCAAAGCAAGTAAGGTTTGGTTGTTACATTGTTCTCTTAAAGGCAGGTTAAACAGTTTGAGTATTGAGCACACAGTAGGACAGCAGTCTCGAGAAATCTCTAGGTATGTTACTAACTCTGGCTGTGAAGTTCAGTAAAATTTGCAATCTCCTAACATGTAAGAGATATTTTCATACTATTCCATTCCACATCCACTATATGGCTGTAATTTGCATTTTTCTAATAATATCGAACTTTGCTTGATAAAATACAGTAAGTATAGCCCCAGCTAGCCTAGAATTCACTCTGTAGCCCAGGCTGACTTGGAACTCACTATGTGTATCAGCTACCACATTCAAGAACAAAGAGTCTTTTTCTTGGAATAGTTTGACAGAGGGTAAATCCAAATTTAAATTCTCCACTTCTCTGCTTGGATCTTCCATCTGTCTGTAGCTTGTGGTCTATGACCTGTCTGCTGTCTGTCTGATATGTGTGTATGATGTTGCCTATCCCGAACAAAGGGCTTTGCTCTTTACCTGTTGAACAGCATAGAAAACATGATCAGAAAAAGACTAGGGAAACTTTTTCAATACTCTTTAACAGACCCTTACAAGAGAGGAAGTTCCTTACTGAGTCCAATGATGCCGAACAGCACTTGAAAACTGCACACAGAGATCTACATGTTGCTTCCAACATCTATGAGATATTTGCTGTTCAAGGTTGCTCTCAACCTGTTGACTACTTTCAACAAATGATTACCACAATACACAAACACATGCATGTGCACATGTGTACCCACACACACACTTCTGAGTCAGGAAGATGGAAGAGTACATACTTTAACATTAAAACTACAAATTTTGCTTAGGTTGGAAAAGCTGATTACATGGGAAGTGTAAGGCATAGTTAAATTGGCTAGTAATTTTTCTTAAAGGCATGCTACACAGGCTGAACACACAACAGGAAGCAGATTAGTCCATGGTCTTCCATGGTCTCAATGCATATTACTAACTTAGCTGGAAGGTCAGACAGAAGTTCAGTTTCTGAAAGTAAGAGGTATTTGCAGAAAGAGCTTTGTACAACTATGTAGCCCAGGCTCACCTGGAATGTATGTACCCTTGTCCTTAGCTTCCCACATGCAGGGGATACAGGAGTGTGTCAACAGGCCTGACCAAAATGTCTTTCCACATGCCTGCTGGTTACCTGAACACCTTCCTAGGTGAAGCGTTTGTTCCTATTTTTCTGCCTACTTTTTAATAAGGCTGTTTGTTATTATTTGTCTTATTCTTGAGTTATAAAAGATTTTTATTATTCTGTATATGAGACATCTATCAGATATGTAATTCAAGACCTTTTTTGAGTTATTTATAAAGCCTGTGACTTGTCTTTTCATTGTTTTAAATGATGTCTTTTAAAGCATAGAATCATTAAATTTTTCTGAAGTCTAATTTGTTTCTTTCTAGTGAAGGTTTTTTTTTTATTTTTTTTACTTAAGAAAGAAGGCACTCTTTGGTGGTATTTGCCCATGTATCATGGGCTGGAACCATGAAACACTTGATACTTCAACAAAATCAGGCTCTTCTACACAGTGAGGAAATTGTGGAGGGAGTCTACCTGAGAGTGGGTAGCAATCTCGTGTTTTTTAAGCATGATGGTAAGATTCTATTTCAGACACAAAGTCATTCTGTTGTCACAGTAACACTTCAGCTTGAAGCAATAGCCACACGGCCTCTGCTGCAGACAGCAAATGACACTGCCTATGTGTTCAGAGACGACCAAGAGCTGGCCAACTGGCCAGAGTGCCACTGGCTCTCACATTCCCAGTTACCTGCCCATGAGTCATCTAGACTTGCTTAATGGGCTCTGGTCACATGTCTCCCATCCCCCAGCAGTCTTGCCTTGCTTTGCTTTATCAAGATATCAGGGATGGAAGCATGTAAAGCCACAAAACCTCTGGAAGCCCAAGATAGAAAATGGCATTCCATATGCCTTTTGCATTCCTTCATCTAAACCGAGTCATAAAGCCTGTACAGGCTGAGGAGAGAAGAAAGCCTCTATAGTGATGGAGAAGCAGAGAATCTAATCCTCTGTTTGTGGACAGATGTGGGAATCCTCATCTCTAGTGATGGAGGAATACCAGTGACCCTCCTGTTTAATGGTGAGATTATAATACATGTGTACATAGAGCCTCTGACTTGGGCCTCCAGAGGTTTTGTGGCTTAACATGTCCACATCTCTGATACCTTGATGAAACAAGTCATGACAAAGAAACTTGAAGAACTGGAGCATGAAAGTAATTCAAATGTTCAAAATGTGATCTGGCTAAAAATCCTAGGGAAGATTCCTACTTCTGCCCCCGAGGGGTAGGTGGCAATTTACCAAGGTGTAGCCATGAGTGCAGAGAAAGGCTGCCTGATTTTGGATGACTTGGGAGACTTGAAGCCCTGAGGGCCTGTAAAATCAGAGTGGGGAAGCAGAGATGAGCCATCGGCACCGAGGATAACGTTACCTCTCCCTCCTGCTTTCAGTGTTACAAAGACACCACAGAGGTGTTCGTACAGGAATGGTACAACGTTCACCTCACTTACTGACACAACTGATCCACTTTTATTTTAACTCCAGTTTTATTTTGCACTGATCTTAAGGAGTGCAACATGACAGAACAGCTGTGACACATGTCTATGACACACGCCTGTCACCAAGATGGAGGGTCGTGAAGCATTCGACTCTAAGCGACACGTTGCAGGCGAGGTGAGAAGAGAAACACTTTCCTAGAGCCATGTGGATACAGCTTTCTGTTGATTAGACTTGAAATCTGTCCAAACTAAATGAGTAATTAATAAAGCAAGAAAGCCAGATGCTGGGTTTACTGGTGAGTCACAGAAGAGTGTGGCAACAGTGACACAAAAGGACCGGGAGGGCCGGCTGGCTATCGGGGTAGTGAGTGAGGGGTACCACTGCCGTGCACTGGCAGGCTGCCGCACGAAAGCCCCGAAGATACCACGAGACACCACTTGCAGAGGGCTCCCACAGAACCAGAGATTTCTCTGTGAGTACCAAAGCCAGAGCAGAAGCAGATGGTTTTTGAATCTTGTTTTAGTTTTACTATGTAGCTCAGGCTGCTCTGGAATTTTTGATCTTCCTGTCTCCACTTACCCAATAATGAGATTATAAACATCCAGCCTAACTGTTCTGCAGGAGGAATTTCAAATTTCATTATAGAATTCCAAAACACCAGTTTCCAGATGTTTCCACTGAAACCTCCACTGATTTCAAAAGCAGGAGAATGAGCATGCCATGGTGAATAGTGTGAGGAAAGACACAGCCAGCACATCAGAGAATGTGTTGTATCAGGAGGATGGCAGGGAAACGGCAAGATTCCCTCACCAAAACAAAACCTCATGTTATGTTTGTGAGCAGAAATGAAAGAGGCAGAGTGGGATAGTAAACGTCTAATGTGATATGACATGTGATATGGCATGACCTGGTATTATATAGTATGATATGATGTGATGTGTTATGATATATAGTGTGCTGTGAATTGCTATAATATGGTATGTTATAATAAGATATGGTATAGTGTGATATATATTATGATAATATGTGACATGCTATGTGATATGACATAATTTATGGTATAATTTAATACAATATGATGTATGATATATGATATGGTATGGCATGATATAACACATTGTATGATATGATATACCATGGCACGTGATATGAAGATATGCCATGGCATGATAGAATGTATGATATAACATGACATGATATATGACAGCATGATATGAAGTAGCATATGGTAGGATGTTATATATGCTATGGCATGATAAGATATAACATAAAGTATTTATGATGTGAGATGATATTTTACAGTATATGTGATGAGGTGAGATGATATGGTATGGTATATATTATATAATATCATATGGTATGATATATATTATGTGTTACTTATGATATATGGTATGGTATATGATATGGCATGGTATGACATGTGATGTGCTATGGTATGGTGTACGGTATATGATATGCATAGTGTGATATGAGATGTTCTATGTGTGTACGTGTGGTATGGTACAGTGTAGGGGGTCTCTTCAAACACCACAGTATCCTGAGACAAGGTGGAAGTATGGTTTAGTAGCCAGTATTAGTTCACACTCCAAGAGCCTGACACAGGGTTGTTTGTTTCAGGTTTATTTAAGCACAGCACAATTTGGAAAAAGTTTCCTGGTGATAATTAACTCAATCCCATGTGTACCACAAAGTTTAAGACATGACTACATCAAAACTCCTGTGAAGTACAAGTGACATCTGCCATAAATACAGGTTCTGTGGATTCACTGAGGAAGCAGGCTTAAGATAAACAATGGTCATGAGGGTCTGGGGGAGGAGAGCACGCTAGGCTAACTAAATAAACGTAAGAGTCTGGGGGGCCAGTGTGGCCTCGCCACACGGATAGCACAGAGGTCACCAGGCTACCAACCACTTCCTCCCTCAGCCTGATGGGTGGAAACAGGCTGTGCATCTCTCCCTTTGATGAGACAACCCTGCATATTTAACTTTCCTGCTTTCTCTAGTGCTTAACTGTGAACACAAGGACCTCCATGTCTCCTACACTAGAGTATATTGAGGTAAGCTATGATATGGTACAGAATATATGATATGATATGATATGATATGATATGATATGATTGATATATTGCTGCAGACCGCAGGAATATCATAAGAACTCAGCTGGTTATGGCAAAGTCACTACCTGGAGGAATCAGAGAATTCCTCCAGAGGAAGCCAAATCCCAAGGAGTTTTTGGTGTTACTTGGCTTGTTATATATCAGCTGTATTCTGTTATGAAAATCATGTGTGCTTTCATAGATTTCCCAATTGACTTTTCCCTAAGAAAGGCTAACAGTGTGGACTGATCACTCTCTGGACATACACATTTCAGGTATTTGGAGAACTGCCTCAGGAAAGGCTTTCTCTGGAATCAGATATCTCCCTTGGTTACTTTCAAGGACTAGCAGTAATAACAGTCCACATGCAAGTCTCCTGATTTAAGATAAATTCCACAAGGAGACACCACCTAGGTCAGGTGGACATTAAGTAATAGCTTTACACATTCAGCTCAGACCCTCCTTTCTTACAGCCTTACTAACTTTATAGACCTCTAACTACTTACCTAACCACTTCTAGGAATATTTAGATAACCTTCTGTGCTAACAGCTATGCTCAGCCAGAACTCCAGTTCAAACCTCCCTGTAATTATCATTATTGGCAGCATCTGGCCAGGTCCATCACTGGATGGAGGAAAGTACCTTATCAGAGATACCTCTGTACTCTCTAGAACAGACTTAAGCATCCAGGCTACCTGTTTGAGAAGGCCTGGTAGATGTGCCAATTAAGCCTTATTTCCTCTTCTCCCAAACCTTACCGCCAGTTCCAGATCGCCCTTTAACTATCACCAGAGGCATCTAGCTGTACACAGGTTGCCCAGTGACTGAGCACACTTTCCCCCACCCTGCAGAAAAACGGCAGATAGCTTGGACAGATAGGAGCTACAGGAAAAAAGAAGACAGTTTTATTTTCTCCCATTGGCCTAGCAACTTATAGATTCTTAACACTTTCTACCAACCACGTTTAAGATTATAGTTGAGCACATAAGAGCCCTCTTCTTAGATATTACCTGAATTTAGCCTTTAGTTAATCCATTTCCCCATTGGTCACTTCCTTTTGGGGTTGCAAATGGTAATTAACGGTTATTGCCTCCCTATGTGATTCTTATCACCCCTCTATTTGACCCTGAAAGCCTGGTTTTGCACTGCTAAGGGAATACTGCATGTAAGTGTATATATACCAGGACTTCCAGGGCACAGGGGACAGAGAAGAGGAAAGAGAATGGAAGAACAAGATGGGTAAGAACTTGAGAGGAACAAACTGAGATGGGGAAGAAGTAGATTGAAGGGCTACAGGAGAGTACTAGAGGAACGAGATGGAAGATGAGGAAGAGCCAGATGAGAGAGAAGGAGATGGGAGAGGAGATGATATGGGAAGGAACAAGATGGATGAGAACCTAGAAGGGGCAGAACTAGATGAAGGAATTAAGATAGAACTTAGAGGGGATTGCAGACAAGTGTAGAGAGAAATCAGGCTAAAGATGACCTAAACATGAGAGCAGAATATAAGCTTATAACTGTCACAGAATAATAAAGTATATGGAATAAGGAGTTTCATGAACATAGATTCATTTCTTTTCATCAAAGATTAATTATCAGCTGGTTGTAGATTCTTCCCGGACCCTGGGAGGGGACAATCAAAGGGCTGGACCCCCATAGTCCCCGATAATATATGATTGTAGTATGTATGGAATGATATATGTCATGGTATGGAATGGTACGGTGTGGTATGATGTGGTGCAGTATGATGCAGTGTGGTATGATATGATTGTATTGTGTGGTATGATTGCATCCTGTGGTATGATTGTATCATGCGGTATGATATTGTATCGTGCGGTACAATTGTATCGTGAGGTACGATATTGTATCGTGTGGTACGATATTGTATTGTGTGGTACGATATTGTATCGTGAGGTATGATATTGTATTGTGTGGTACGATATTGTATTGTGAGGTACAATATTGTATTGTGAGGTATGATATTGTATCGTGCAGTATGATTGTATCCTGTGGTATGACACGACATCAACCCCTACAGCAGGTCCCTGGCAGACACTGCCATGTGCTTTCTCATTTGCCCCTCTGTGTAAGGTTAAAAGCCTAAATGACATCACTGAAAGCACAGACAGGGAGGCCCCCCCGGAGTGCTCTGAGGACACACAAGATACCTGTTGGGATGGCATTCTTCCCAGGGTGAGAATGACAGACGTCTCCACTGAGAGTGGCGGGGTTGCAGGCATTTGTTTATTTTATTCACTCCTTTTAATTACCACAAAACTGAGATGTTACTACTGTCAGTTAAATGAGAAGCCTACACTCTAAGTGGTTAAAGTCACAAATCTAAGCGCAGAAACTAGAGAAGCTGCTCAGCCACAAGCGTGGATGGAAATAGTTCAATCAGAGCAGACACAACAATGCTTGTGATGCTCTCCCCTGTCTAACAAGTTCCTCATGACTGTGTCTTCTACAACTCTGTTCCTCACAGGAACAGCTCTAATAATGGCAGCATTCCAACGCAGAAACTGGCCCATCTAACTCAGAACACAAGTGAGTGAGAAGAACCCAGGAAGGCTGCTCTTAGTATAGGCTTGGATCACAATTCTAGGCCTCTCACACTCAGGCCTTCCCCACAGCACTGGGGTCTCTCACTCTCAGGCCTTCTCCACAGCACTGGGGCCTCTCACACTCAGGCCTTCTCCACAGCACTGGGCCTCTCACACTCAGGCCTTCTCCACAGCACTGACCTCTCACACTCAGGCCTTCCCCACAGCACTGGGGTCTCTCACTCTCAGGCCTTCTCCACAGCACTGGGCCTCTCACACTCAGGCCTTCCCCACAGCACTGGGCCTGTCTCACACTCAGGCCTTCTTCACAGCACTGACCTCTCACACTCAGGCCTTCTCCACAGCACTGACCTCTCACACTCAGGCCTTCTCCACAGCACTGGGGTCTCTCACACTCAGGCCTTCTCCACAGCACTGACCTCTCACTCTCAGGCCTTCTCCACAGCACTGGGGTCTCTCACTCTCAGGCCTTCTCCACAGCACTGACCTCTCACACTCAGGCCTTCTCCACAGCACTGACCTCTCACACTCAGGCCTTCTCCACAGCACTGGGGTCTCTCACACTCAGGCCTTCTCCACAGCACTGAGGTCTCTCACACTCAGGCCTTCTCCACAGCACTGACCTCTCACACTCAGGCCTTCTCCACAGCACTGGGCCTCTCACACTCAGGCCTTCTCCACAGCACTGGGCCTCTCACACTCAGGCCTTCTCCACAGCACTGACCTCTCACACTCAGGCCTTCTCCACAGCACTGGGTCTCTCACACTCAGGCCTTCTCCACAGCACTGACCTCTCACACTCAGGCCTTCTCCACAGCACTGGGTCTCTCACACTCAGGCCTTCTCCACAGCACTGGGCCTCTCACACTCAGGCCTTCTCCACAGCACTGGGTCTCTCACACTCAGGCCTTCTCCACAGCACTGACCTCTCAAACTCAGGCCTTCTCCACAGCACTGGGTCTCTCACACTCAGGCCTTCTCCACAGCACTGGGCCTCTCTCGGAGTCTGGTCTTCACTACAGTGCTGCCTGCTCTTCTTGGAGGAAAAGAGCAAGAACTGAGGGCAGGAAGAGGCCATAAAGCATAAAGGAAGGTGAAGATGTGTGTTGTACGTCCCTGTGGAGCTAGGATGGGGTTCTGGTGGAAGAAATTCTACTTACATAGATCTCTCTCCAGCACCCTTCCCATGTGCTCTGCCTTCAGCATTCTTTTGTGGTTTTAATCACTGGTTATGCCCCTCATTCCTTATAGGGCCATTCAACAGGGACCAGATGCTGTCCGTCCAGGACAGGTGCACAGAAGGCACCCAGCTCCTGCTTGTGAACTGGAGGAGAAAGGAAAAATGGAAATGTACAGAGTTAAGAAATGAACAGTGACTTAATAACAAGTTCTGCAGGAATTCAGAAACTATGACAGATTTCTCAGGTGTAGCTTGATCTGGCAGGGAGAGCTGGAACCAGCTTGTGGTTCTCAAAATAGATATCACATGGATTCTGTCTTACTATCTTCACATTCTGGGTCCATGAACCTAGGCCCGTGGTTTAACAATTGTGTATTTAAATGTAATTAGTATTGTATTGCATTTAGTTACTTTGGGGCACACATGTCGAGATTGGAGAACTGCTTGTGGGAGTCTGTTCTCTCCTACCGTGTGGGTTTCTGGGATCGAGCACAGGTCCTCAGGCTTGGCAGCAGGAAACAACCTTCACTGAGCTGTCTTACAGCCTCTTAACTAGTATTTTCTGTGCCTTAAGTTGTCTATTAAATTATTGTTCATTTTTCATCTGTGTGTCTTTATTTCATTGAATATAATACTTGTCTAGTCCTAAATAGGGCATGTGCTGGGAAATGAATGGGGAGGGCTGGATCAGACCCAGATGCTAGAGACAGACAGATTCCCGACTAGATATGAAGCTCTGGGGAAGCTGATGGTGCAAATGAAAGGAGGTGACTGGACTTGGCATGCACAGGACAGAGGTGGACGAGGAATCATCAAGGGCTGCCTCAGGGAGACAATGAGGAGGAGCAGCCCTGGGAGCAAGATGGAGAGAACCAAGCTATGGCGAAGGGAGCCTGGTCACAGCTAAGTCCCTCATGTTGTGAGCTAGTCACAGCTCTTAGCCCTTCTGGGTCTGCATTAGGGAAATGAGAGGTTCAGGGCAGAGTGAGTCACGGAGCCCTCAGAATGCACAACCAGCTGCATTTAGGAACACAGAACACGGGAGATGGCCATGGGGTGTATTTCGAGATGGAATGATGTATACAGAAGCCGTGGAGAAACGGCAGAAGGGAAACCAAAGCCATGTGGTTGGAGAAGATAACAAGAGCCTGGAGCAGCGGAAGGGGACCAGGGAGGCAGGACCGGGGAGCTCGGCTGAAGCCCACACTGAAGAAGATAACAAGAGCCTGGAGCAGCGGAAGGGGACCAGGGAGGCAGTGCCGGGAGCTCTGCTGAAGCCCACACTGAAGAAGATAACAAGAGCCTGGAGCAGCGGAAGGGGACCAGGGAGGCAGTGCCGGGAGCTCTGCTGAAGCCCACACTGAAGAAGATAACAAGAGCCTGGAGCAGCGGAAGGGGACCAGGGAGGCAGTGCCGGGAGCTCTGCTGAAGCCCACACTGAAGAAGATAACAAGAGCCTGGAGCAGCGGAAGGGGACCAGGGAGGCAGTGCCGGGAGCTCTGCTGAAGCCCACACTGAAGAAGATAACAAGAGCCTGGAGCAGCGGAAGAGGACCAGGGAGGCAGTGCCGGGAGCTCTGCTGAAGCCCACACTGAAGAAGATAACAAGAGCCTGGAGCCGCGGAAGGGGACCAGGGAGGCAGTGCCGGGAGCTCTGCTGAAGCCCCCACTGAAGAAGATAACAAGAGCCTGGAGCAGCGGAAGGGGACCAGGGAGGCAGGGCCGGGAGCTCTGCTGAAGCCCCCACTGAAGACCTGTCATAATCCAGTCTTCACTTAAGCTAAACATCCATTCTGGCTGCACTACAGAGAGATGAGGAAAGCAAGACTGAAAATAGCCACCAGCAAAGCATTAAAGAAACCCAGATGAAAGACCTTAACTCAGCAGCTGGAGGGGCAGGGAGAACTCCAGCAGGACACTGAGAAGACAGAATTAGCAAGCTTGGCCGTGCAATGGAAGCCGAGGAAAAGACCTGAGGACTTTAGGAAATAATAAGACAAAGATACGTCGTGCTGTCCCTCTTCCCATTATTGTAGAGTACAGCCTCATTCTCTTTCATAACAGGCCCCACACCTATCTACCTGCCGGCTTCCCTGTCCTCCTGCCCACATCCTGGGGCTCTGAGTTGGCCACCATTAAATCAGAGATCAAAATCTGTAGTCCTCATGTTACCCCATGGTCTGTTCATTACACTGTTATCTCCCATTGCCTTCATGTGATCTCTACTCTTTCGATAAATCTAAAGAAATGACTCATCCCACCCATCGGATACTCCGCTCTTGGCACTTACTGTGCCGAATGTCCGCAGCCTCTGCCGAGGGAAAGAAATCATGGATCAAAGCCTCTCCTACTGGCTCTCCGGGAAGCAGACACAGATGGCTTTAGTGGGAGTTGGTGTGCAAGGTCCCCCCTAAGGAATTCCTGGGGGTGGACCCTGTGGAAGACAATGGAAACCAAAGGAGGCAGAGACAGGAGTCACATTGTGGTGCACCCACTCCTCCAGACAGCTCTAGGCAGCTCTTGACCCAATCTGGCCACCCCCGCCGCATGTAAGTAAGTATGCAAGAGAGTAGCAATGTACGTTCTTATCACAGAGCCAGCCCTCCAGAGCAGTTACCTGGATATGAAGGATTATTGCTTCTTGGAGTTTTACCTCCTTTAATTTGTATTATGAAAAGTAAATTTAAGAGGAAAAAAAATCATGTTCTTGGTTGTTTTCTTGTGTGCATATCTATGCACAATGTGTATGAGCCTGGAACCCATGAAGGCCAGAAAGAGCATTGGATTCCACAGGAACTGGAATTACAGATAGTTTGGAAGCTGCCACATGGGTACCCGGGTCCTTCAGAAGAGCACAAAGGCCCTTAGCCACTGAGCCATCTAGCAGCCCCTCACACAAAGATCTTTGGTAGACACACATAGCTAACATTTCTCACTAAAATGTCACACTTATTTGGTCCAGAGAGATGGTTCTGTAACAAGACTATTCACTGATGCTTGCACAGGACCTGAGTTCAGTTCCCAACACCAGCACCTTCTGGCCTCTGCAGGCACCTTGTGCACATGCCCCCACACAGACACACAGACACACAGACACACATACATATGTATAACTCAAAAGAAATGAAGTTTCTTTTGAAGTTGCACTTACCATTCACATATTAGTAATATTCCTGAAAATAAAATCCACAGCAATTAGTCTAATAAAAGGAATTTTAATGTACATTACATAGAAGTATGTTGATTTGCATGAAGCGTTTTCATGACTTCTCATGTTTGTTACTGTCTGAGGATTACTATTGCTGTGATAAACACAATGACCAAAGGCAACTTGAGGAGAAAAGGGTTTATTTTGGCTTGCAGTTTCTTAACACACTCTGTCGCTGAGACATCAGGACACAAACTCAAACAGGGCAGGACTCTGGAGGCAGGAGCTGATATCGAGGCCATGGAGGAGGGCTGCTTACTGGCTTGCTCTTGGTGGTTTCATCCCCCTGCTTTCTTATAGCACCTGGGACCTCCAGCATAGGAATGCCACTTCCCACAACGAGGTAGGCCCCCCCACATCAATCACCAATCCAAAAAAAAAAAAAAATCACCATAGGCTTGCCCACCAGCCAATCTAGTAGAGGTATTTTCTTAATTGAGATTCCCTCTTTCAAAATGACTGTAATTTGTGTCAAATTGGCATAAAACTATCCAGCAGAATTACCCATGAAATAAAATTTTAAGTGTTTTTTTTCTTCCTTCCAACAGTTGTTTTTTTAAGAAAATCTTTGCCAGAAACTATGTATTCATGGTAAAATTTCATAGCTTAATGAAACTTTTATCATTATGCCAGTGAATATTCTTTTATATAAACAGCATTTTAAGGTTTTATGAAATATTTAATAGACCCAAAGATACCATTTTAATAGTTTTTAAGTTTAGAGTACTCAAGTTTATGAGCCATTTATTGGGCCTTCTAATATATTCCCAAAACATAGTCACATATATGCACATATTTGTAAAACAGATATGCCAAAAATAAAAATAATAAACTATTTAGGAGCATTTATTATCCTGCAGCAGACCTGCATTTGGCTCCCAAAGCCTACACATCTGCTCAGCATGATTATAGTTCCAGAGCACCTGACACCATCGTGTGACCTCCCTCAGGCCCAGTCATGCACATGACACACAGACACACATGTAGGAAAATACTTGTACACATTAAATAAAGCAAATAAATCTAAAAACGCTTTTCAAAGAAAGTTCTTTGTCTACTATAGTTATCTGGGTAGGAAGTTCTAGGAATAATCTCTCATCTGTAAGAAGAATGGAGCAGTAGGCCTTGAATGAAGAAAGGCATATCACCTTCTTGGTGATATGGCGTCTGGACGTAAGAGCTTGTTAGGTCGTGGAGGCAAAGAATTGGGTGTTTGGGAGATCACTATGAGGCAAGGAAAAATGTGCTCAGGAGGACAAAGATTTACAGATCATTTTTCTTTGTGTGTGTGTGTGTGTGTGTGTGTGTGTGTGTGTGTGTGTGCACGCCTGTGTGAATTTATGTTTAGCATGTGCGTGCAGGTCCTTGTGGAGTCCAGAGCAGGGTGTCGGGTCATAGGAGCTTGAGTTACAGGCAGTTGTGAATGACCCAATGTGGGTGCTAAGAAGAGGACCCAGATCCTCTGTAAGAATAGCACGTGCTCTTAACCTGACTCATCTCTTCAGTCACTAGGAGACAGATTCAGACTCAGTCACTAGGAGACAGATTCAGACTCAGTCACTAGGAGACAGATTCAGACATGGCCAGTTAGTGGGCACCAGTTGCCAATGGCTTTCTTTGGAGTTGTCTAAAGCTGCTCAGCTGGTCACCTGAATATGACTCTCCTCCTAGGTCTTTCCATGAAAGCCCATAAGCTAAATATATGGATGTTAATAGTAATCCATTGTTAGTCCTCAGGGAAGCTGCCTAGCTTCTTTTGTGTGGTTGAAAGTCCCTGGTTAATAAAGGGACACACATTCATGAGTGTTCATGAGGTTTCGAGCACTTCCATTTAGGGGACTGGACGGTTGATATGAGGCTCCATTCCTTGCAGGTCCTGTAGAGCTGGGTTTATGCTTGTTCATTTTTTGTATAGTCCCTTATCTTAATAGCAGGTCATGAAGACCATTTCTCTTAATCCATACAAACAATGTCTGGTTTCAGTATGATGATGTAGTTTAAATATCTGTCCTTTGGCAAAATTTTACCATAGCACAAACAATGGCCTCAGCTTCGGGTCTCATGCTCCAGAGAATATCTGGTTGCCTCTGGAATCAGATCCATGGCTTCAAAGACCATATTGCCTAACATAAATGAACACAGAGAGGATGAGCTATTATGTATGTTATGAAGAAGCAGAAGTCAGCAAGGCACAGGACAGGAAAAAAAGGCACGGGGCTTCAGGACACCTTGTATTTTGGCTTCCCATTTCACCAAGCTGTGCCATCCTTCGGGACCATTTATGTTTGGCTTTGAACTTTAAATATCTGTTCCTCCTAGGAACTGGTCCTTTAGGACACGTCTGAGCATGGATTGGGAGGCCCCTAGGGAAAAAGGAGTAGTTATTTTTCAAGGATGTAGCCACTTCAAAATTGCCCACAGTCTGGTAAATAACCTTATAGCACCCCCTAAAAAGCACATAACAAAAACAAGAAAGGAAAAATACACTCTAGGGTGTGGAAGTGCCTCCGTATGTGAGTTCTGAATCTTTGCATATTATTTACTTAACTCCTATCTTCTCCTGAATTGTTAATTTGTTTGTTTTTTTGTTTGTTTGTTTATTTGAAGCAGGATCTGTGTAGATCAGGCTGGCCTCTAACTCAGATTTGCCTGCCTCTGCCTCTTGAGTGCTGGGATTAAAGGCAGGTTTATGCCACCATGCCCAGCCTCCCTGCACTTATTTCTCAGGTGCCTTTCTCATGCCAGGTCAGGAAGGATTCCCAGTCCTTCTCTGCCCACCAGCTTCTTTCATAGGTTAGTCTTGCTGTCTCTCTTTCAATGTCCCCATGTTCCTGCTACCTTATCACCTTCCCAGTCTGCCTTGGGATTTCCCAGTAGACTGGGTTTATCTCCATCTTTATCTGGGTTCTGGTTCTCAGAGAACCCATCCAAAAACATCCTCCAAGCACCTCTTTACTCATCTGCTCTACATGATAAAAAGAAACATTTTCAAAGGGATAACCTGCTTCTCTCAGCTATATTGCCTCTCTTTCATTAAATTGTATACTGTTTTTCATCCCTCTAGAGACAGTTATTTGAAGTAGTTGTGAATGACCTTGGCATGCTGTAGTACCTCAGAGGTATAAATGGCTCACATAAACTGCTGGTTCCTCCATGTGCATTCACTGTTTGTCATTCAGTAAGAAAACATCCTTAGCACTTCTCTTCGACTTAATCAAAAGCAGGTCAGTGAAGCACATTCCCCTTCATAAACTCTACCCATCATAAAATCAATCTTCCTTGAATGGTTCAGTCTAGCACCTGCTGCATTTTGATGGCTGCTTGAGTGCCCACATCTGCAATCCCTGCAGAAGCCAGGGAGCCTCTGGCTTACCTGCTATTGGCCTATTTGCAAATAAACCAGAAAACAGCTCTACGGGGTAAGGCATGGCAGACGGTAAAAACCCCAGGATCTTTGTTGCTATGCCAGGAGTGAACAGTTCCAGCTGCGAGTGTGACTATAGGACACCACTTACCAAGAATCCAAGATGGAAGCCCTGGTCCACAGTTACCTTTGGTAAGGGGAAGGCTAGGCTTTGCTTTTTCCTATTTCCTTTAACTTTTAACTTGTAGCCTGTAGACGGACTTTTCTGTCCCACCAGCCAATTCCCAAATAACCACACAGAGACTTAATATTAATTATAAATGTTCATTCAATAGATTAGATTTGTTACCAATTAGCTCTTATTACCTAAATTAACCCATATTTCTTATTTAAGTTCTATCATATGGCTCACGGCTTGTTACCTCATTTTCTACATGTCCTGCGTCTTCTGCATCTGGCTTAAGACTCCTTAGACTCTGCCCTTCTTCTTCCCAGCATCATCCTAGTCTGGCTTTCCTGCCCAATCTCTTCCTGCCCAGCTATAAGTCAGCCAGCTCTTTATTAAACAATGAGAGCAGTACATATTTATAATGTACAAAGATTGTTCCACAGCATTTCTCTTTTTGTCTAATTAAAAAGGAAAGTTTTAACTTTAACATAGCAAAATTATATAGAACAAAAGTAGTTATCAAGTAAGAATTACAGTTGCAATGTCCATTTGTATTTGACAAAATAAGAGAAAATACTCTATTACTTATCTTTGTGAATCTAAAGTTTTATACCTAATTTATCTTTTATCATAACTAAGGAAAACGTAAAGTCTAATTATTTAGCCTTTACTTCCATCAAAGACCCCAGAAGGGTGTAATATTACCTAATGACAGGGACATCTGGTTGCCTGAACAGTCAACCAAAGTTTTTCTGTAACATTGGCCCATCCATCTTTGGCCTATAGGCCTATTATATTTGACAGACATTTCTGAGAAGCAGGAAATTTTGAAGGACTGGCCTAACTTTTCCAGGCAAAGTTTGGCAGTCATTTTTTATTTTTTATTTATTTATTTATTTATTTTTGCATCCTGCTGGTCCAGTTTGGACAGTACACTGTCAGCAATTAAAGCAAGAGCAGTTTCTTTGCCCAAATGGTTAGCTTTTGCCATAAAGAAAGCAAACTCCATATGGAGGTTCTTTGATGTCCATCATCTTTTTTGAAGTAATTTGGTGCTTTCAGGAGCAGACATGTCTCACTGTCATAAAAAGCCTTAGGGTATTAAACATATTAAACACCATATTCTGTAGGTCTTTGAAGTGTTTAAAAACAATCTATCTATCTAAACACATCTGTTTAACCTTGAAAACATACCTAATATGACTGTAAGTTTGATTATTATAGATCACTAACTACTAACCTGTATTTTTAATTATAGCCTACATTTTAAATGAGTTGCATAAGCACAATATCCCAAACATATAGTATAACAAAAATAACTTTATGTTTACATCAATAATCCTAAATCCATACCAATGTAAAATACTTCAAGATTAATTGCTGTTTTTTGTGTTAAAGTAGATTCAATGATCTACCCTTTTTCCTACTATTTTTATATCATATCCCCCTTTTTTTCCTTTAGAAAGAGATCTTTAAATTTAACTCTTTTGTTTAGTTTTTTCCTGAATATAACCAATAACAACTTGCAACCAACCCCACTTAAATGATAACAAACATCCCAAACCCATCTTTTGGGAATGTGGGTATCATTTTCTCTAGACTGCTTCCTATTGTCTAGGGGCCCTGGCATCTTTGGGGGAACCTTGAGAAAATCAGGACAATTGTTAAGTCCTGGCTGGAGTAGTCTGTGAGGCTGGACCATCTCAACAAGCAGCCTTGAAGCTGTTCTGGATGTAGAACCCTAAGGCAACAGCAACAGAGGTTTTTTAAGATGTTGTATCATCTGGACCCATCCATTTTTATTGGTATCTTGTCCCTTGCTCTGAAAATACATAAACTTTGAAAGGTAACATACATATCTGTATTAATACAAGTATAGACCATGTGTTATACACAAGTTGGCCAAAGATTTTTTGTTTTGTTTTGTGTTTGAGCAGGTAAAATACACATTATGTGTTTTTTTAGGTTTATTTATTTTACATATTTATTTATTTATTTTACATATCAGCCACAGATTCCCCTGTCCTCCCTCCTCCCATGCCCCAGCCTTCCCCCCCCAATCCACCCCCATTCCCACCTCCTCCAAGGCAAGGCCTCTCCTGGGGAGTCAGCCCAGCCTGGTAGATTCAGTTGAGGCAGGTCCAGTCCCCTCCTCCCTACACCAAGGCTGAGCAAAGTGTCTCAGCATAGGCCCTAGGTTCCAAAAAGCCAGCTCATGGACCAAGGACAGGTCCTGGTTCCACTGCCTGGGGGCCTCCTAAACAGCTCAAGCTAATCAACTGTCTCACTTATCCAGAGGGCCTGGTCCAGTTCCATGAGTGCTCCTTAGCTATTGGTTCACAGTTCATGTGTTTCCACTACTTTGGCTATTTGTCCCTGTGCTTTTTCCAATCATGGTCTCAATATCTCTTACTCATATAGTCCTTCCTCTCTCTCTCCAATTGGACTCTTTGAGCTCCACCTGGGGCTTGGCCGTGGATCTCTGCATCTGCTTCCATCAGTCACTGAATGAGAGTTCTATCATGACAGTTAGGGTGTTTGGTCATCCGACCACCAGAGTAAGTCAGCTCAGGCACTCTCTCGACCATTGCCAGTAGTCTATAGTGGAGGTATCTTTGTGGATTTCTAGGGACCTCTCTAGCACTCTGCTTCTTTCTATTCCCATGGGGTCTTCATCTATCATGGTATCTCTTTCCTTGTTCTCCCACTCTAGGTTTATTTTTTATGTCTGTAGCCAGGATTTTTAGAGGTCTTCCTCAATCAAACCTGATTATCTTCAACCTTGAATGAACTAATAGCCTTTCATTTCCTGTGGAAATAAAAGCATAACATCTTCCCCAAAGCAACACATGTTTTAACTTCCATTTTGAAGTCAAGATATTTTTAAAATGTATAGGTTGGTTTAATCTAGCAGCTTTCATAATCCAATGTCTCTTAGCAGCTATTGCTCATTCATCAGCAGTCAAAACATTCAAAGACAACACAATAACATACAGGATCCAGACTCTCTGTGTACTTCCCATCTGTATGTGGCTTATTATTGTTATTACTCTATATCTTTTATAAGGGCTTTATTATTTTTAAACTATTTTTCAATCTATGACTGTATATATTCTTTCTTTTTTCTCTTCCAATATTTTTAAACACACTGTAACCCATTTAGATGTTTCATCTGGATCTGTCTTTACTGAGCATCTATATTGTTCTCTGATCACAGAAGACTAATCTTAAACTGTTATGTCAGCTGCCAGCATGTCCTGATTCCTCTGCATCTGACTCAAGACTCCTCAGACTCTGCCCTTCTTCCCAGTATTCTCCTAGTCTGGCTCTCCCACCCAATCTCTTCCTGCCCAGCTATAGATCAGTCAGCTCTTTATTAAACAATGACAGTAATGCATATTTACAGTGTACAAAGATTATTCCACAGCAGTAGTCTTTATTTTTGGTTCTGGTTGTGTTGATAAGAATGAATAGATTAAAGGAAATGGAAAAATAATTGGCTTTTTAAATTCAAGGCAGTGAAGGCTAACAAGGGAACTTTCCTGCCCATAGAAGAGATACTTGTTGACCTGAGACAATGATCTGGTACAGTAGCTCATTTAGGAAATGCCTCAATAATGCAAGAGTTTGGGGGGCTAGAAAGATGGCTCAGAGGTTAACAGTGCTTGCAGCTCAGTTGTAAGGACTGGAGTTCAAATCTCAGCACCCACATCAGGCAGTTCTCAAATGCATGTTACTCTAGCTCCAGGGATCTGACGCAATCTTCTGACATCCATGGCTATTCATACACACACATAGATTTTTAAAATAAACAAATTTTTCCTTCCTCTCTCCCTCCTCCCCCTCTCTTTCTTTCTCCTTTTTTTCTCTTTCTTTCTCTCTTTCTCCCTTTCTTTCTTTCTCCATCTCTTCTTTCTCTCTTTCTTCCAAACAATAGTAGGAGTTCAGAAGAGAAGGGGAAACTGCAGTCACCTATGTTAATGAGACTCTACCACTGTGGGCAATGGGGCTTACATCTTATTGGGGAAGGGTTACCTCCCAAAATCCTTCTACTGGGAGAAAAGGAGATTGGCACAAATATCCACCTAATTTCCTCCACTACCTAACAATTGCATGCAGGAAGGTCAGAAGATTGCATTGGATCCCTGGAGCTAGAGTAACAGGTATTTCTATCATTCTGGGCTATACTAGTTTTTTTTAACAGACCTATCTTCTTCACCTAATAAATCATTTGTTTCTGCAAAGGTCCACTGCATTCCTGGAACTCGATGATCATCCACATATCCCTTTCCTTCATTTCCTTTGTTCTGATTCTTTTAAAACTAGACGATCAAGAAAGACTGTGAGGCTGGGCCTAGCATTTTGGCAAAGACACAGTTACCACTTATGCTAGAATGAAAACCAAGTGAGTTTTCAGCCCCAGATTCTCCATAGCTCCATTTAGGTGATGGTGCAACACATTTTATTTTTGTTTTTTACAAAAAGAAATTGCCATTCTGAATTACTTTCACTTTGTTCCTGTGATTCTTTGTGCATCACCAAGAATATTTATTTCTAACAGTGGGACCTTCCAGTACCATCAGCTTTGACATCCTCTACACCTCACCAGCTGGGAACAGTAACATGAGTAGAGAGAAAATAATGTACCTGGGTAAGTTCAGGAAACAAAGAAAAATACTAAAATGTTAGAATTGTGGACTTTTCAAAAGATACAAAGCCATGCAGTGCCACACAGGAAGCAAAGAGATAAAACAGTTATTGTGGTAGGGCTATAAACCCTCAAGCCTATCCCTAGTGACATACTTCCCCCAGCAAGGCTCTGCCTCCTAAAGGGCTCATAACTTTATCATACATCAGGATCAAGTAGACATCGAGCATTCAAATCCATGAGCCTGTGGAGGATAAGTTTCATTCAAACCACCATAACTGCTGTAGCCACAACCACACCAAAAACAGATGACATAAATAATGAGAAATGTATTCCTCACAATCCTGTGGTATTATAAGGTAAGAAGTTCAAAACCAAGGTTCCAATATACCAGGTGTAAGACAAACTGCTAAATGGTCTTATTAATAAAAACCCAGAGCCAGATAGGTGAAAACTGAAAGATCAAAGGAATAGGACAAGCCACAGCCAACCTCACCTTACCAACTCCTCAGCCTCCAGAGAGAGCTACTTCCTGTTTACTCATGCCTATAAACCTTTCTGTGCCCTGCCATTTTACATTCTTTTTCCATCCAGATTCATCACTTCCTCTTTCTGCCCAGCTCTACCACTTCCTGTCTGTCTGTACAGACCTCCAGATCTGTATGGTTAGTCCTTGGATTAAAGGTGTGTGCAACCATGCCTGGCTCTGTTCCCAGTGTGGCCTTTGAACTCACAAGATCCGGATGGATCTCTACCTCCCAAATGCTAGGATTAAAGGCATGTGCTACCACTGCCTGACCTCTGTGTTTAATATAGTAGCTGGCTTTTCCCTCTGATCCCAGACAAGGTTTATTGGGGTGCACAAATAAAATATCACCACAACTAGGTTTCTAGTAAGAGCTATCTCCCTAATTTTCAGATGGTTGCCTTCCCAATACCCATTGCATTTTGATATTTAATAAGATTTTATTATTAGAGGCTGAAAAGATGGCTCAGCAGTTAAAAACACTAGCTATGCTTCCAGAGAACCTGAGTTTGATTATCAGAACTTACACAGTGGCTCACAGCCATTTATAATGTCTGTGCCAAGGGACCTGACGCCCTCTTTTGGTCTCCATGGACATCAGGCATTCACATGTGCAAAGACATACATGCAGGCATAATACTCATACAAAGAAAAATAAATAATTTTAAAAAGATTATTATTATTATTTGCTGTCTAGAGAACAGAGATTCAGAAATAAGATCAAATTGAGTTACAAAAATACTCAGAAATCTCAACTTTCTACATGCCTGAATTCTGTAGTCATCAATAACCATACACACCTTGAATATATTTTTTAAAGTCTTAACAAGCTAAACTAGCTTCATGAAGTTAGGGGGAATTTATTTTGTTCCTATAATCTAACTTTCCACATTTTCTTATCCATTAAGTATATATTGACTGTATGAACTATCATGCCAGTTTGGAGCAAGATAGGTAGGAAAGACTCATTTTCGTTCTCCAGTAGCTTCTTCAATACTTGACTTCAAAGACAATAGAATGAATCACTGACAGCTGTCCATCATCATGGCTTCCAGGTTTATTGCATACACCATCTCTTAAATGGAGATTGAGAGAAAATCAGATATATCTCAAAAGTTGGAAGTCATGGACATTCACATTAGCTGTCATTTCTACTCAATGGCAAATTGTCTGGCCTTAAACATCTATATATGTTTACATCTGACAGAAGGAAGAAATATTCCCATTCAACTCATTATAATTAACTCAGTTTTCATTATTCATTTGCCATAAAACAAAACCAAACATGCACTTTTAAAATTCTAGATTAAAAATAGAGGAAATTTCCTCAGATAGCCCACTTGCATCTCCTTCCTACTCTTCTTTATTTACTGGCTTATAACTTTTTCTGCATTTTACTTCTTCAATTGTGTCTCAAAGTTCCAAATAATAAGAATGAAGCATCCATAAAGAAAGAGAACAAAGGAAAGAAAATCTATCTTTAAAGAGGTATTTTATCTTTAATCGTGTATATATGTATGTGACAAGTAGTATGTACACGTGAGTTTAAGTACCTGCAGGATCCAGAAGAGGGCATCAGACCTCCTGAAGCATGAGGTGTGCATGGATGTGAGCTACCTTGCACTGGCACTGGGAACCAGACTCAGGTCCTCTGAAAGAGCAGTAAATGCTCTTAACAGCTGAGCCATCCCCTCAGCCCCCATATGATCAACTTTTAAAGCAATTTCAGCTCACTTTCCTTCCCCTTTGTTTTCTAGCCTATAGATACTGGGCCAGCTTGAAGTAGGCACAGGGCCTGGTCCTCCCCAAACTTGACTCTCCATTTTTCTCTTTATATTCCAGTATTACATTCTATTTCTAGTACATTAAACATTCCACTAGAGAGTAAATGCTAGGGAATAGGTATCTTCCTTTTCTAATTTATTGTTTTATGCCAATAGCTTATTCTATGAAAGCTGTCTTGTGGCATGAATCCTAATTCATCTTATTAATAAAAACCCAGAGTCAGATATCAGGGTGAAAGCTGAAAGATCAGAGAAGTAGAGCAGCCAGCCACTAGTTCTTACCTCTATGAAATCCTTAGCCTGAAATGGGGACCTGAGCTCCTGTCTCCTTCCATCTTATATTCCTTTTCTCCACCCAGACATATCGCTTCCTGTCTCTACCTCCCTAGTGCTGGGATTAAAGGAGTGAAATCCCAAGTGCTGGGGTCAAAGGTGTTCCCACCACTGCCTGGCTTCTATGGCTAACTAGAGGCTTAGCTCCACACTCGGATTTTCAGGCAAGCTTTGTTTGTTAGATCACAAACAAAATATCACCACACCCCCAATGAGGCATTTCTAATTTAACTAGCCTTCCAATTATTAAATGTCTTCTTTCCTAATAATATATATGTTGCTTTAAATTGATATCATCTTAGATTCTTCTTGTGTGTTATTGATCAATTACATGTACTCCAGCTACTTGACTGTAGTTTAACCAGCTTTCATAACTTCCAAAGAATATGTTTACCAACACACTTTGTGATTCACAAAGACTTTGGGGATTGCCTTAAGGTACAAGTATAAATCAGACTTACATTGCTACAAAAACAGACACAAATGAAATACCCACAGTTGTGTGGTAAGGGATAATTTATTAATGATATGCTATGAATGTAAGTTATTTAAATAATATGTTATCATTGTAAAATTGTAAAGTTCTATTGAAACTTAGATAGTAGCAACATATAATAAATGTCTTATGTACATGTTTGCACAACGCTCACAAACTATGCCCTGTTACTATAACAACAATAAACCATCCTGTTTCAAATGTTGTTTCCCTCCCACTCTTCATTACAAGGCCCCTTACATCTACACCTGGGAAGTGGGTCTGATGTTGCATCCCCAGAGTTTATGCCCAGCCTATAAAAGCAAAGGCTAAAAGTTCAAGAGGTCACTGAATATATCCATGGAGCAGGTAGGATAAGATGATTAAGAAGTCAAAATCAAGACTGGAAAGGGGCTCTTAAAGAGGAATTGAGTTTGGATCCCAGCACCTACAGAGTGGCTTACAACCACCTGTTACTCTAATTCCAGGGAATCCAGTGTCCTTTTCTGGCCTTTATGTGTACTAGACATGGATGCAATGCACTTACATAGTGTACACAAAACCCTTTTGTGTATAAAGTAAAATAAACAAATCTTTTAAAAAATATTTTTATGGTTTAAAATCAGACACTCTTCAGTATGGACTCCTAGGCCACAAATGAACAAATGAACAAATGATGCAACCTCTCGCCACTCATCTTCTCATGGGAAATGGAGATGATTAGTCCTTATCTGTAGAAGCGTTGAGAGGTCTGAGATGATGCAAAAATAATCAGTGCACCAAGCATTTGTAGCTTTGGGTTCAACAAACATTAGCTGTTCCAGCAATGGATTCTGTCTCCCAGAATAGCTGAGATTTTGTACAGCTATGAATCCAGATTGTACCAAATGGAAAAAATATTCACCAAATATTGGTTTCTTGAGTTTTAAATTGAAGGTTAAAAAACCAAGAAGAACATTTTTCCCCAAAGTCAAAATTAAGTTTGCTTTGAGTCTTATAAGTCCCTCCTTTAATTGTTTAAATATCTGTACTTGAAAGTGGAATGAAACATTTATAGATAAGTTTATTTCCCCCAGAGACAAAAAAAGAAATAATATTGGGGGATATTGAAGTAATTAGCTTATTTGTTATATAAATGTAATGGGGAAAAAGAATTGTCAAAAATATTAGCTACAGTCAAGCATGGTGGTATGTGCCTTTCATCTGAGTACATGGGAGGAAGGGGCAGGCAGATCTCTGAGTTCCAGAATGGCCTGATCTACACAGTTCCAGGACAGCCTGGTCTACACTGTGAGCTCCAGGGCATCTAGGGCTGTGTAGTGAGACTGTATATGCTACAATCAGCTCGCCAGCCAAGATGGCTTTAATAAATCCTTACCTTAAAAAAATAGATAGGAAATTAGCTCTCAATTTCTCTAGCTTTTCTTTTTCTTGCCTTTTGAAGCTACAGTTTTAAATGGCTACAAAAGTCAGTAAGCAGTAGACATATATTACAATCAAGCATTTCAAACTTGACATTTCTTTATTTTATGGATACATATTTTAAGAACTAATTTTATGACATTACCATTTATTCCATTGCAACAAAATGATGGTTGGTGAGGATGGCTTTCAGCTGAGGAGCCTTTAGCATAAGTTGTATAAAAAGGAAAACCACACCTTCTTCCACATTCTTCCCAACAAGACAGGAGACCTGTCCCCACCCCTGAAGACCTGGATGAGCACTGTGATGATCTCCACCAGGAGGACACAGTGGAATCGCTGCTGATGCAGCCATGATTGGTGACGTTCCTCCTCTCACACACAATGCCTGGTAGCCCAGTAGGGAAAGAGATTACATTGACTCAGAGGTTAAGGGGACACTGTCTATCATGGCATCTGGGATGGCTCTTGGTCACAACTTGGAAGGTGAGGAAGCAGAAAGCTGATACTCAAGCGAGACGCAGATATCATCTTCAAAGCCCAACCTCAGTGACCCACTTTTGCTGGCTAGTCCACAGTTTCAAGAGTCCCATAACCTGCACAAACAGCCCCCCAGCTGGGAACCAAGTGTTCACATGGGCAGGGGTACATTTCACATCCAAACAATAATAGCTGATGTCTTATTTAGGGTTTCTATTGCTGGGAAGAGACACTATGACCATGGAAACTCTTACAAAGAAAAACATTTAATTGTGGTGGCTTACATTTTCAGAGAGTTAGTTCATTATCATCATGGTGCAACATGGTGGCATACAGGCAGACATGGTGCTGGAGAAGGATCTGTGAGTCCTACATTTTGACCTGCAGGCATTAGGAAGTGGTCTGAGACACTGGGTGTGGACTTCAAAGCCCACCCCACAGTGACACACTTCCTCCAATAAGACCATACCTATTCCAACAAAGCTACACCTCCTAATAGTGCCACTCCCTATGAGATTATGGGGGTCAATTACATTCAAACTACCACATTCCACTTCCTGTCACCCATAAGCATGTAACAATATCATAAATTCAAAATGCATTTAGTCCAACTTCAAAAGTCCCCATAGTCTATCACAGTTTCAACAATGTTTAAAAATTCGAAGCTCAAAGTCTCTTCTAAGATTCATACAATCTCTTAACTATAATCCCCTATAAAATCAAAATCAAAAAACAGATCACATACTTATAACATATAATGGCACAGGATATACATTACCATTCCAAAATATAGGGAAGGGAGCATAGTAAGGAAATATTGGACCAAAGCAAGACTGAACACCAGCTAGGCAAACTACAAACTGCATCTCCATGTATGATGTCAAAACATTCTTCAGATCTCCAACTCCTTTCAGCTTTTTTAACTGCAACATACTTCTCTTGTGCTGTTCCACTCTCTGTTAGCAGCATTTCTTGGCCAATATCTCATGAATCTGGCATCTAACATTTGGGGTCTGCAAGGAAATACAGGCTTCTTCACATCTTCACTCAATGACCTCTCTGGGCCTCCATTTAGGGACACCCCTGATACATGCCTGACCTCAGCAGTTTTTCTTAGTCATGGGAAAATATTTCATAACTCCTTTCTTCTATTCTTGATTCTAAAACCAGAACCATGAGTTGAAGCTGCCAAGCCCTACTGCTTGCTAAGGTTGAAACATGACCCCTCGCTCAATTACATCTTTACCAGTTCTGTTTTCAATGGTTTCCTTCGCTGCCTAAGCTGGGCTATTCTAGAACTGAATCTGTAGACCAGGCTAGCCTCAAACTCAGAGATCTACCTCCCTCTGCCTTCCAAGTACTGGGATTAAAGGCATGCACCACCATACCTGACGCTAAACTTTTCTTTAATTATTTTGCATAAGTTGAAAACTTAGCTAAATATGATCTTGCCCTGAGGTCACCTCTCCCTTTATTCCATTTCTTAATCTATTTAGCTCCTTAAACACAGGACTTAGCTCCATTCCACTTCCTGGTACTCTTTTTCTCCTCAAATTGTACATTTTGTATTTTTCTTGCTCAATTTGTTTCTTTTCATTATAAATCTTCATTTGAGTTAACATTAATAACCACACAACAGTTTCTATACTAGGATGTTTTGAGATTTCCTCTGCCAACAGAATTAATCCAAAACTCTTCACTTCAGCCTCAGTTCAGACTCTTCAGACAAGGGCAAAAGAAGCCATATTTTTAACCAAAATACCACGAGAATGATCTCTAGGCAGCATACTTCTCTGAATTCTCTTGAGCCAAGCCCACAGTTTAAACCACATATGCTTCTACTATTATGGCCTATTAAGCAGTGCTTAAAGCACTCTACTGCTTTCCTAACCCAAAGTCCCAAAGTCCAAATTCCTCCAAACAAACACATGATCCAAATACTCCAGTCCCTGGTACCAACTTCTTAGTTATGGTTTCTACTGCTCAGAAGACACTTTGACCATGGCAATTCTTGTACAGAAGAAACATTAAATTGGGGTGGCTTATATTTTCAGAGGTTTAGTCCATTATTATCATGGTACAACATGGTGCTGGAAAGAAGTTGAAAGTCCTACATCTTGACCCAGGAAACAGGAAGTGGTCTGGGACACTGGGCATGACTTGAGCATATATGAGACCTCAAAGCCTACCTCTACAGTGACACACTTCCTCCAACAAGGCCATACCTACTCCAACAAAGCCACACCTCCTAATAGTGTCACTCCCTAAGAGTTTATGGGAGCCAATTACATTCAAACTACCACAGTCTGTTAGGGACAACTGACTCCATTTTCTTTTTAGTTAAACAGTATTAGACTTTGATTTATTTATTTTTCTCTTCTCTAATTATGTCCTTAGCTAAAGGTTAGCTTGTTTTTTTAACTTGTTCTCACTCTATAACCTTATGATTTACACATCATAAATTGTTTCCATTGTTTCATGATATGTTCTGAGAATTGACTAATCACAAAATGTTTCATGATTTGTTAACTATCTGATCATTAACTTGTAACAAATCTGACCATAAACCCATAGAATGTAACAGCAAAATTCTGCTTTTGGAATCACTTGCTCTCAAACCATCAAAAGGCCCTTCTGCTTCTCTTCTTGGCCATTTCATTCTCCCACCAAGGGAGAATATAAGTTTGGCCTGGCTGTAAACCAATTTTTACCTTGAAACATCTGTGTTAGTTCCTGGTTTTCAACACCATAACATGATCTTCACTCCAACCCCCACTGGGATAGCCGTTCGGTGAGACAGCTTTAGCTGCCCAGATGGAAAGCCTACAAGGAGCAGAGGAGAGTGACAGTCAATCAGCTCATAGGCACTCAGTCCATCCAAGCCATAAATCATTATGACACTCCAGCCATAGCCACCATCTGACTCAAAGGTCTTAGATGTGGGGTTCAAGAAGGATTTATTACAAGAGATATTACTGTCAAGGACAGACACACAGACAAGGACATGGCAGGGGCTCTGAGGAGAGGTCAGGCTGTAGTACCAGATAAAGACCACATGGCAGGAACTCTCAGGTCCACATGGCAAAGTCACCCCGCCCCCGCTACCCCCCCCCCCCCACTATAGCTTTCTGAAGGTTGGGATGGTTTCACAACATGAGCCTACAGTCAGGCTCTCTGATTCCCAGGCAGGAGGCAGGGAAAGGGGTGGAATGCAGGAAGTGTGGTCACCCATTCCTCCTTAGACATGAATTCACTTTCCAGGTGAGAGATCCCAGCACCAGAAGTCTATTATCTAGTGACTCACAGAAAATATCTCAATAGGATACCCATGAAAGGGGGAGAGCAGATGCAGAGTCTCATGGCCTAAGCACCAGCTAGATACTAATGCTATGTTTTTATTAGAGGTAGTGGAGAGACTAAAACAGGTGTAGAAACATGAAAGCAATTTTTGTAGGTATAGAAAACTGAGGGGTGATCATGAAAATCTGTCCTGGTGAAACAGAGTCTTCACAGAATGCCTTAACAGTTAATATACAAAAAAATTCAAGTCATAATAATAACAGACAATTAGAAAAAGAAGATAAACTACTAAAACATTGAAATGGGTGTTGTGGCCTGAGCAGCAGGCTGGTGTGTACTCTAGCATTGCATTCTTACAGAAATCACATTGGAACCTAAGCAAGCACCAGCTTCAGAGGCCCTCGCCTCCAGGTCTTGGGAGATTCCCTATGAAACACAGCCTGACAGCACAGCCCTTCACAGAGCAAGGACCTAACTGCAAACCAGCTCTTGCTTTACAATTTTACATAGAAATTGACTTGAAATAGTGATTACAATTCTGAATACTTTTTTCTTTCTTAATTCAGAGTTTTTTATTCCTCTCAAAATAGTAATCAAATTATATAGCTTTTCAATCCATCCATCAGTACTCATGTAAAAACTTCCATACCAGATATTAAACTCACTTCATCCTTAAAAGGCTTGTCAAAACAAAGCTTAATATTATTGATGACAAACAATGGGACATGTTGAGTACCTTTGAATTTGTGGCCTTTTGTCTCTGTGTTTCTTCAATAACTTCTTATTTTATTTATTCATTTTATATGTATGGAAGTTTTGTCTGCTGGTAGGGCTGTGTACCATGTGTGTGCCTGGTACCTATGAAGGCTATAAAAGGGCTTCAGATTCCCTGGTCTGGGTTTACAGACCATTATGAGCCACCACATTGCTATTGAGAATCAAACTCGGGTCCTCTGAAAGAGCAGCCATGATGTTAATCACTGAGGCATCTCTCCAGTCTTGGTCTCTGTATTTTCATGTGAAATAGTAGCATATACAAATTATCATGATCTGGAAAGCTGAACTGATAACACACTAGGACAACAGTTAGATTTCATTAAAATTGTGATTTGTATTTAAAAAAGACCAGTCATGAAATTTTCCAGGTTAGCAGGGGCTTCCTGGCTTAGTTCCACTGTTACTCTCTGAAGAAGCTACATGTATCTAAGCTCACTCAAAGCTACAGTAGCTAAGGGCAGCATCTACTAAATCTAATAGCACTTTTGTTGGTTTTGTTTTTGAGTGGAGAGTTCAAACAGCCTATTTTCTCGTTTCTATGTAAATTAGGAGCAGATCTTTTCTCAAGCAACAGCTCATTGGTTCATACATTCACTCGTTTAACAAATTAGGGTGAGCACTTTGTGGAGTACCATGTTAGGGGCTTGCAGCACCAATAAAAATAAACAAAACTAACTAGTTCAGGAGGCAGAGTTCATGGTCTAGAAAGAAGCCGGCGTCAACAGAATATATAAGGATATCGTTAAATACATATTGCTACATACAGTAACAATACACATCAGGTCCTATGGTGGGAAAACACAGAGAGCTGCAGTACAAGAAGCCTCCAAGCTGGAAAGCAGGCTAGCAAAGCCTCCCAGTGTGTCATACAACTTATCCACAATAAATGCTACCCTATCCCAGCTTTTGACTCCTTTAATTTGCAGTGGGTGGGCTAGAAGAAGTCCTTTATGGTTAGCAAATGTATGGTGGCCTATGGAAGGGACAGAGAGGCAGTGTTGTTGGTTGTTTTCATACTCTTACTTTTTGGCTCCTTTGGGGGGCCCGCCATCCAGCTCCCAAATAAATACACAGGGGCTTAGTATTATACTTATGAATGCCCAGTCTTAGCTTGACTTATTTCTAGCCAGCCTTTCTTAACTTAAATTATCCTATCTATCTTTTGCCTCTGGGCTTTTATCTTTTTCTATTTCCTCTATTTTTTTTTTTTTTTTTTTTTTTTTTTTTTTTTTTTTTTTTTACTTCTTTCTCCATGGCTTGCTATGTAGCTGGCTGGCTGTCCCATTCCTCTCCTCCTCTTTCTCACTTCTTAATTCCTTCTCCTATTTATTCTCTCTGCCTGCCAGCCTCACCTATCTTGCCTCACTATTGGCCATTCAGCTCTTTATTAGACCAATCAGGTGTTTTAGACAGGCGAAGCAACACAGCTTCACAGAGTTAAACAAATGCTACATAAAAGAATACAACACATCTTTGCATCATTAAACAAATATTCCATGCCATAAACAAATGTAATATATCTTAAACTAATATTCTACAGCAAGGCAGAGAGAGGTTTTCAGCCTATAGGAAGAGGCAGATCTGAAGAGGTGAAAACAGTGAAGAACTGGCTGACATGGAAGGCCTGCTTACCACCCAGAGACACTGTGTTGTCCAGTCCTAGGCTGCTGCCAAAGGCCATGCCTGGGTCTGTGGCCCTACTGCAATCACAGTCTGCATCAATGTCCAGGGTCCCTGTTACCACCTAGGGCCAAGAGGATGCCTGGGGTCTGTGGCCACATAGGTGCTCAAGGGTCATGCCACCACAGGGACCATCCCATTCTGAATGGCCTGAGCTCCTGCCCAGGAGCAACCTGAGTAAAGAAATGCAAAATTGCAGTTTGAGGAGAAAAGGAACATTAGGAAGTATAATGAAGCTAAGTTCAGTACTCAAGGAGATAAAAACTTTAAAGAAAAGCCTGATACTAATAATGGAAATGGTAACTTCAGGGCAAGACCCCAGGGCCCAGCTATGCTTCCAACTTGTGAAAAGAAATTAGGGGATCAAGATTCAGACCCAAGCAGAACTTGGCTGTTTTGGCCACTTGGTTCTGACTTTAGAGTCAAAGATACAAGAAAGGGGTTGTGGAATCTCCCTCTAAGGCTAAGGAAAACTGCTGAGGCCAGGTGTGTTTTGGGGGTGTCCCTGCAGAGAGGCCCAGAGAGGCCATGACATAAAGCTGTGAAATTGAAGCCTGGATTTCATTAAAGACCCCAAGATGTTGGAGATACCAGAGCCATGGGATACCTGCCAGCAAAAGCTCTAACAGAGTGTGGAACCTGCCCAAGAGAAAAGCATGTTGCAGTCGACAGAGCTGAAAGGAGTTGGAGATCTGAAGAGCACTTTGACATCAGACATGGAGATGCAGAATTTAGAGTTTATCCAGCTGGTTGGTCCAGTATTTCCTCTTTATGCTCCATTTCCTCCCTTTAAGTATGGTTAAAAAAATGTAGAATCTGTGCCATTGTATGATGGAAGTATGTGATCTGTTTTTTATTTTGATTTTACAGTTGGTTACAATTAAGAGTAGGTCATGAATCATGGAAAAGACTTTGAACTTTGGACTTTAAAAAAGTGTTAAGGCTGTGATAGACTATAGATGGGGACTTTTGAAATTGGAATGAATGTAGTTTTGCATTATGATATGGCTACTAGTCTGTGGGAGCAAGGAGTGTAATATGGTGGTTTGAATAAGAATAATCCCCATAAGCTCATGTATTTTAATGCTTAGTCATCAGTGAGTAGCACTACTTAGAAGGATTAGGAGACGTGTCCTTGTTGAGGTAGGTGTGGCCTTATGAGAGAAAGTGTGTCCTTAGGTGTAGGCTTTGAGGTTTCAAGAGCTCAAGCCAGGCCCATTGGCTTTCTCTATCCCTGCTGCCTGTGGATCCAGATATACAAGTCTCAGCGACATGTGTAGTACCATGTCTGCCTGTGTGCCACCATGCTTTCTACCATGCTGATAATAAACTAAAGTTCTAAACTGTGGGAAGCCCCAGTTAAATGCTTTCCTTCATAAGAGTTGCTGTGATCATGGTGTCTCTTCACAGCAATAGAAACACTGGCTAAAACAGATTCCATCTGTCCTTGTACTCACCTGGCAGAGCCAAGCCTTAACTAAATATAACCCTGGGAAAGTCTGTGCTTTCCTATGCATGGATGGCTAGAGACTTTGGCTGCTTTTCTTAATTAACATTCATGACTACTCCCCTAAGAAAACTTTTGGCTAAATTGCAAAATTGATATTCTTGTTCCAGTCCTTTGTCTTCTCCTATCCTATTCAATTAGTATTTGATGGCTTCTTGCTCATCAAATTTCCAACATGTCTTCTATCTGCTTATTTTCAGGGCTCTGTATTTCACTGCAAAAACATAAGTGAGCAGAAAATACCTTCCCCATGCTTCACACCACCAGACAGCACATTTTTTCATTTCCCCTTCAGAGCCACTATCCCTGCCTGCCTGCCTGCTCTGTGCTCTGGGAAGCTTGGTTTGGAGTGTGCACCAGCTGGGACCCCTCCAGATGCTGGTTGGTTTGGTTCAACCAGAGGGAGGAGGGTGGAAGGGGACTGAGACCCAGGGTGTTGTTTCTCTGTGTTCTGGGCTGTGGGAGAGCAGCTGCTGCGCTTGCCCCGCAAAGGCTCTTTCCCACGGCGACAGCTGCAGCCACAGTCCATGCTGCTTGCAACAACAGCCCTTCCACGTGTCTCATCAGGCCTGCAGTGCCGTGGCTCCCTATTCTACCGTGAGGAACTTCTCCACCTCTCATCGGTGTCCCCAACTTGTCCCTTTCTTTGTAAATAATTATTAACAGCTCCTCAGTGACCCTGGTGAAGTATGAGATCAGTTTCCTGAAAGAGTTCTCCTGGCCCCTTCCAATGGGCCCCCCTTAGCCAATATAGAGCCCAGCTATTTTCTGATGCTAATCTCAGCATTCTTGTGCAGCCTTCTCACTTACAGAAGGGTTCCCTCCAGCAGCTCATTGCTCTCACTCCTACCCCACTCCTCTCCACCCTTCAAGTGTAAACACACTTCAGCTGTTTCAACAAAACTCTGCCAGCAGCTGCCTCATTCATCTGTCCCACTATCCCTAGTTCCATCTGGACTCCCACAGTCTTCCTCCTTGGGATGCCATGGCCTCTCCATGGGTACAATGGTGAGCTCTGCCTCAACTTCCTTGACCCATCAGCAACACTTTGCTGTCTTCCTTCCTTGATTATTGGCTGACTCACTGAAATCTCCTTCTCAGTGTTTTACTGGTTGCTTCCTATACAGTGGTGAAGTGCTTTAAAAGCCACTTCTCAGGGCTTTTCACCTGCCTGTGAAAGTGAGTTCGCCCCACTTCATGCTCCAAAGTCCCATTTCTCCTCTAGCCTACAGAAAACTGGAGATGTACTTGACCCTCAAACTGAGCATGTCCAGGTGTAGAGCTCTTGGACCTCCTCATTCACTGTAAGAGTATCCTTCTTCTCCATCCTCCCACAGTAATTAGAAACTATGTCCTTTCACCTGCTCTGGCATCAGAGTCACCTATTTTCTCTCTCTTATACTATATACTATATACTATATACTATATACTATATACCATATACTATATACTACATACTACATACTATATACCATATACTATATACTATTTACAAATATACTAATTCAGCCACGATCAAATCCTTTTTGGCTACACTACAAGTGTGTGTCTTAAGTTTTACCACTTCTCCATATGACTCCCATGACTTAAGAAACACCATTTCTTTACTGATTGCTCTGCTGGCCTCTAAAGTGATCTGTCCCCTTTGTCCAGACTCTCCGTAGTACCTGGAGTATATGACAACTTCTCTTTTCTCCTTGATCAGTTGTATACGTCTTTCTTGTATGAAGCTGATATGCTGACTTTATAATTGCTTCCTACCAATTCTACTCTACGGAGAAAGGAACCAAATGTCGTTTGTTGCTCTCTCTGGTGTATAGCACATTAAGGCACAGTGATGTCATGATTTTATTCATGATATAACAGGGATAAGAGTGCCAGATGACTAGGAAAGACAATACAGGAACTAGCATGATCAACCTTCACACTTGAAAATATTAATAAGTCATAAGTTTTCTTCTTGTATAATATTTGAGAGACCAGCCTTAATATTAGTACTTTCCAGGGGCTCAAGAGAGAAAACTATGAACAAAAAGGACTATTGTTGGGAAATAGAATCTCAGCACATGGAGCTCTATAGTCCACTTGCTTTAATTCCTCTGGGATAACTTCCTATTTACACAACTTTGGTTCTGTTCTCGTGCCTAGCTCCTTTCTTGCCTGATTTCTCTCTATATTTATCTACTGCTACCTCCAGGTTCTCTCTTAATTCTCTCATATTAATTCTGCCTCATCTAGGTCCTTTTCATCTCATTCTTACCCAGCTAGTACTTCCCCATCTGACTTTTCCTCATCTGACTTTTCCTCATCCACATGTTCTCTCTGGTCAAAATCCTCCTTATCCCTCTCCGTTCTCTATCTCTAAGTTCTCCCAAAGTCTCTCAGCAGTCTAGTTATAAACTCAAGCAATATCAATCCCCTGGTGGAGCAAGGTCACCAGGCTTGAATTCTACGGGGTCATAAAGGCAGGTAAGAATTTTCCTCAGGCAGTGACCACCAGGCTTTCTTTTACAATCCAAAATGGGAGTGGTAAAAGAGGAGGTCAACTGAGTGCTAATGACTGGTTAGCATATCAAAAAGGGGATCTATGTGCTCAGTCTACATTCTGAGAAGTGGTTAGGTAAGAAGTTAGGGGTCTATAAAGTTAATCAGCCTATAAGAAAGGAGGGTCCGAGCTAATTGTGTAAAGCTATTACTTAAGGTCCACCTGACCTAGGCGGTGTCTCCTTGTGGAATTTACCTTAAATCAGGAGACTAGCATGTGGTGGTCTGGACTGTTATTTCTGTTAGTCCTTGAAAGTGGCTAAGGGAGATATCTGATTCCAGTGCTGAAAGGGGAGACACAGATGGGCTGGGGGGAAGGAAGCCTTTCCTGAGGCTGTTCTCCAAATACCTTGAATGTATATATCCAAAGAGTGATCAGCCCACATTGTTAGCAATTCTTAGGGAAAAATCAACTGGGAAAACTACGAAGGCACACATGATTTTCATAACAGAAGACAGCTGATATATAACAAGCCAAATAACACCAAAAGCTCCTTGGAATTTGGCTTCCTCTGGAGGAAATCCTTGATCCCTCCAGGTAGTGGCTTTGCCATAACCAGCTGAGTTCCTATTTTCCTGTGGCCCATAGCATTTTCTCTCAATTCTACAGTCTAAGATTTAAGTTTTACTCCAGATCAAGTCTGAAAAATTTTGGAAGTGAAGTATACAATGCATTTTTATGAAAAGGAAAAGAAAGTAAGTTTCATGGGTAGGTAGACTGATGATGTATTGATGGTAGACAGATAGAGATAGATGATAGGAAAACAGATGATAGGTAGATAGATGATAAATAGATAGATGATATATAGATAGATGACAGATACATACATACACACATACATATATACAAAAATAGATACATAGATGCATAGATACATTAACACAAACATTCCTACAGTACATGTATGAATGTATGTGGGCTTCTTTGGATGTTCTGGGACAGTCAGCTCATGCACCACTATATAAAACCACAGCTACTAACAGATAAAGCACAGGACTGAGAAGAGCTTTGTGAGTGAAACTGTCGTTCTTTTTTTTTTTTTTTTTTTTTTTTTTTTTTTTTTTTGGTTTTTCGAGACAGGGTTTCTCTGTGTAGCTTTGCGCCTTTCCTGGGACTCACTTGGTAGTCCAGGCTGGCCTCGAACTCACAGAGATCTGCCTGGCTCTGCCTCCCGAGTGCTGGGATTAAAGGCGAAAACTGTCATTCTTTAAGCAAATGATGAGCACATTAGCAAGTTCCCTGAGGACTGAAACCTCAAGAGTAGAAGACTAGATTATTCTCAGATTTACAAGAGTAGGAATTATACTGATTTTCAAGGTCAAAAGGAAGGCACAAATAGGCATTCTGAAAATAGACTAAAAATACTTCTTAGGTGAAAAAATAATGAACTGCATCAATTCAATGAGCAAGTCAGGTAATTCTCATGCATAATAAAAATGGAGCTGTTTCCCAGGCACAGTCATGCCCAACACATATTTCCCATTACCGTTATTCCTTTCTGCATTTTGAAGTTTAGTAATGTAGAGTACAGGAGTAATTATTCATTTCCTTCTGCAAACATATTTGAAAAAGAGAATTGCTGTTCTAAAATAATAAATACTAAAGTGAATGCTACAGAGGAGCTGTGGGACTCAGGAAGACAGGTCTCACTAATTAACTCTGTACTCATTGAAGATGAACAGCTCATGAAGCTAACGTTGTGCTCTGGTTTTAAACATGTAATTAATATGAATGAGAATGAATAGTTAAAATAAAATAATTTGTTAATGAAATGGTTGCTCTGTGACCTACTTGTGAAAGTATAGTTTTAACTTTATTGATAGACTCAATCCTCCAGTCATGTGTTTCAGCAACACCCATGTAGCACTTACTATATGGCAGGCTGCTCTGAGAGCAGGGCCGATTCCATCTCAATGCTCTGGCTAATACAGAGGTAGACACTATTTTGGTCATACAGGAATATGGGAAACTGAGGCATAGTGAGGCTAGGAAGCCTACCCAAGAAACACAACTAGAAATAATTCAACCCCAGGCTACCTTTAGAGTCCATGTAAAGGCAAAGAAGTTTGCAAAGGAATGTAACATTTTGAAAATGAACTTTGGTTGGTTAAATGCTTATCTGAAAATGCATAATAGATATTAGTTGATGGACTTCACAGTCTTGTGCACATGTTGAAGTTGGTGTGTCGGGCTGAAATAATTAGTGTTATCTATATGTGTGATGTACAAGCATCTTCTAGGATGGGTTCACCCAGAAGCAGATACTGAGACAAAATCCTGAGTTCAGGTAGCATGTTTAGAAAGTGATGCCAAGAAGCACAGGAAAGAAAATAGATACTCCAGGCAGGGAAGGGAAGAAGTTCTATGTCTAAGCTCATTGCTTTATGTGATATTTGCCTCATGACATAGGCCAGTGGTAGACATTGTCTTTGAAGTTTTTCTTTCTGTGGGAGAGTAGCCCTCCTTCTGCTCCTCTGTCAACCATGGTAACACTCATGGTAAGGCTGGCCAGCACACAGAGGGTGCTGAAGTAACCCACGAAAAGCCGACCAGACTACACCAACCTTCCAGGCAGGATGTGTCCACTAGTGCAGTAGTGTTAAAACTGTTTATGGAGTAACCAGATGCTCTATTGATTGGATCTGAGGGCTGCTCCACAGGACGAAATTCATGCCTGGTATGGTAAACATGCTCAAAACCCATGACAAGGGAAGTCTGGCCCTAATGTAGAACCTGTTGATATTATTTTTCTAAATAGTCATGTTGTCAAACTACGTTCTAAATATTTATGTTCATATACATAGATTTATGCTTCCCTAAACCATGATCAAAGCTTTTTTATTGCAGTGGTAAATAGTTCACTCTTCATTAATGAAATACCTTTCAATAAAAATAAATGACTATGAATGCTCTGCTGTAGCTGTGACATCAGTATTATCCCACCTTACCTGATAGGTAAGGAGACATCTCAGAAAAGGGGGTAGTAAGAGCATAAGAGCCAGAGGATGGGGAAGAGTGCTAGAAAACGCTGTCCTCGGGTCATGAAAAGGTTGTTGCACACACAAACTCACAGCAGCTGTGGTTGCCTAAACAACATCAGTTAAAATTCTAGAGTGGATGGCGATGGGCTCCCTGGTGGCTACTGGGTGAGAAAGAGTCACTTTTCTTTTGGAGTGTGGCCACTGGTAGGCTTCCAATACCCCAGTGGATAAACCCAGGCCGGTGAGCATGTGGGCAGCACGAACTGGACACAGTGGGTTAAATAAGCAAATAAATGAGTAACTACAAAGGAGAGCATGAAGTTGAATGGAAGATGGAATCCTGAAGGGACCTGGAGTGGTGAGCAATAGGTACATAAGATCAAGATATATTTTATGCATGGTTTAAATTTTCAAAGAGTAAGTTAAAATTAAAAAGGAAACTTTTATTTAAAAATTGCCTCACAAATCTGTATGTCCTATGAATTCAGAGTGTATATCCCCTGAAAAAGGATGCGCATCTCTGGCCAGGCAGATGAAGCCTTGTGTTTAATAAACATTACCCATTATAGCAAGAGTCGAGTTCTGAGGAACTGAAGGTCTTATTTTTAAGCACTTTGGTAAGTGATTGATTTAATCTAAAATAAAGTTTACATGTATCATGGGATGGTAAGGGGAGAACTGAATCTCATTTTTCTGAAAGAAGGTTGTACTGCTATCCATATTAACAAAGTAAAACAAAAACTGAGCTAGTGTTTGTTGCTGTGGTCACACACACACACACACACACACACACACAAATACACTCTCTACTTTGTTTTATCTCAGAATAGATGAGCATGATTGCTTCTGAGAAAATGAAAATGTCCCAACATTGCTCACTCTTTAACTTATTTGGTGGTATACTTTTAAAAATTTTTTTTATTTAAAAATTTTTTTTATTCATTTTGCATACCAACCACAGATTCCCCTTCTCATCCCTCCTCCCACTCCCACCAGCCTCCCCCCACCCATCAACCCCTCATCCCCTCCTGGGTACAGCTTCCATGGGGAGTCAGCAAAGCCTGGTACATTCAGTTGAGGCAGGACCAAGCCCCTTCCCCCCACATCAATACTTTTTTAAGGTATATTTTTCTTTGGAAATATGAGAATTTAATATACATATACTGTACTTGGATTCTCTATCTATCTATCTATCTCTATCTCTATCTCTATCTCTATCTCTAGCTCTAGCTCTAGCTCTAGCTCTAGCTCTAGCTCTAGCTCTAGCTCTAGCTCTAGCTCTCTTTACATATGTAAAGTTTGAAGCCAGTCTGGGGTAATAGAGAGTTCCAAGCCAGCCTGATGAACAGTATAAGATCCTATCAAGAAAGAAAAAAGCAAAGAAAGAACAAAGGAAGGAGCTGTTGTGGAGTATTCCTTTACACTGTGAAGATGTGTCACTGTGACTGGTTTAATAAAGAGCTGAACAGTCAACAGCTAAGCAGGAAGAAGTTGTGTGGGACATTTGAGGACAGAGAGGACTCAGGGAAGAAGAAAGGAGGGGTCACCAACCAAACTTAGAGAAAACAGCATGAGCAGTATGGAGAGATGAGGTAATGAGCCATGTGACAGAACATAGATTAAAATAAATGAGTAATGTAAATTATAAGAGCTAGTGGGGCAAGCCCAAGCTAAGGCCAAGCTTTCGTAATTAATTATAAGCCTCTGTGTCGTTATTTGGGAGCTGACAGTACAGAGGAAGACTTGCTACACATGGTGTCTGCTCACTGTCTACGTTGCCTGTGTGTCTCTCCATATCTGTGTACACTGTGCTCTTCACTGACTCTGCACCACAAAGGCTGTGAAAATGCCACGGACACCTTTGTTCTCTGGTTTTCAGTTAGCCTCAGCCAACAACAGGCATGCATTGGTCAGGAGATGGATTAGACAGATAGGGAATTCCCTTTCTTGTTTTGCCTCTATTTAAGATGAAGCCTTGGTGACTCCCTGGTCCTGTCTGGTGGCCTTCTCCTACAGACACAGCTCTCTCTCTACAGTCTTCCCCTTACAGCTAGAATGGTGAGATGGGGCTGGGAAGGTGGGACTGGGGGTCTTGTGCAGCTTTGAGACCCTATCTTACTAAAGATGTGCTCCAAGGCCCTGGCTGAGGTTCCAGCAATATGTTCACATAACCATATACATATATTTTATTTGGAATTGCATTCTTTTTCTAAAAGAGAGTTCCTAGCTGAAGTCTAGCTCACTGGTAGAACATTGGTTAAGAGGGCCTGGGTACCATCTGCAGCACCGCAAAAGATAGATAGATAGATAGATAGATAGATAGATAGATAGATAGATAGATAGATGGATGGATGGATGGATGGATGGATGGATGGATGGATGGATGGATAGATTAGATTAGATTAGATTAGATTAGATTAGATTAGATTAGATTAGATTAGATTAGATTAGATTAGATTAGATTGGAGCCCTCAACTTGTGTCAAGCTTCTAGTTTCTGAAAGTGTGCACTTGTAGTTGGGCTAAGCCTCTTCTCTCATCATTACCTGCACTGGGTACTTCTCCCATCCTTGGCGGTCCCTTTAACCCTGAGCCTAATGACACCCAAACTCAATACACTGTCTTCTGCTCACCTTTGGACTTGCAATGTCCATTGGTTTCATTCTTGTCTCTATCCATGTTCTTCCTTGTTCCTTGAACCTATGATGTCATGGGCTGGTCACATAAGTCCGAGTGTCAGATACATAGGAAAGATTGCTTATAGAGCAGATACTTATCTATGACAAAGCTGGAAACACAGCCCTGTTTCATAACCAGACAACCCATGTTCCAGTTTCCGCCTGTTGCTGTGACCAACAGCAGCTTGGAGAGGAAAGGGTTTACTTGACTTACCCTTTTTTTTTTAAAGATATATTTATTTATTTATTATGTATACAGTGTTCTGTCTGCACACCAGAGGAGGGCACCAGATCTCATAGATGGTTGTGAGCCACCATGTGGTTGCTGGGAATTGAACTCATGACCTTCAGAAGAACAGCCAGTGCTCTTAACCTCTGAGCCATCTCTCCAACTTCCTTGACTTACCCTTTCAATCAAGACTAAAAGAACATCCCAGCAAAGAGGACTCAGCTCCAATTCCTCTTTTTAAATGACTCAGATCCTACCTTATCACCCTCTTTCTCCTTCCTCTCTTCATAGGCATCCATTGCCCATGCATTTGAAGCACTCAGAAAATGAGGGGTTCCTTAGAGTTGGAGGTGCCAGAATGGGGACTGAGGAGTGTTGGGGACTGGGACTTGCAGAATTCAGCAGGAAGCCTTGTAAATAAACATACTCTCACCTGACAAGAACCTCTTAATTACTTTGTTCTCAGCCATCATGGCTTCTGATCCTAAAGAGGCAGTAAATACTGGCATTGGTGTGACCTTGAGACATCCTAACTCATCTGATGGTTTCCGCAACATTCCAAAAGTACCAAAAATACAGGGGGAGGGGAGTGAACACTATGGAAGGACCTGATACATTTGAAAAAAGTGTCTTTACCAGCCAACAGAATGGGAAAAGATCTTCACCAACCCCACATCTGACAGAGGATTGATCTCCACAGTATATAAAGAATTCAAGAAACTAGACATCAAAATACTGAACAGTCCAATTAAAAAATGGGCGAAAGAGCTAAACAGAGAATTCACAAAACAAGAATCACAAATGGCTGAAAGACATTTAAAGAAATGCTCAACATCCTTAATCATCAGAGAAATGCAAATCAAAATGACTCTGAGATACCACCTTACACCTGTCAGAATGGCTACGATCAAAAACACCAATGACAGTCAACTTTGGAGAGAATGTGGAGCAAAGGGAACACTCCTCCACTGTTGGTGGGAATGTAAGCTTGTACAACCACTGTGGAAATCAGTATGGTGGTTTCTCAGAAAATTAGGAATCGAACTACCTCAAGACCCAGCCATCCCACTCTTGGGCATATACCCAAGGAATGCTGATTCATACCATAAAGATACATGCTCAGCTATGTTCATAGCAGCACTATTTGTAATAGCCAGAACCTGGAAACAACCTAGATGCCCATCAACGGAAGAATGGATGAAAAAAATGTGGTACATATACGCAATGGAGTACTACTCACCAGAGAAAAACAATGAAAGCATGAAATTTGCAGGCAAATGGATGGAACTAGAAAAAATCATCCTGAGTGAGGTAACCCAAACCCAGAAAGACAGTCATGGTATGTACTCACTCATAAGTGGATTCTAGATATAAAATAAAGAACAATCAGACCACAACCCATAGAACCATGGAGACTATATATATATAGCATGGAGGTCCCTGGTCCCTAGGACGATTGTGGCTTATAATGAATTTCGGTTTTACTCAATTACTGAAAAAAAAAATAGCCAAATGAATGGAAACACATGATCTATGAACCAAAGGCTTAGGAGCCCCCAGCTGGATCAGGCCCTCTGAATAGGTGAGACAGTTGATTGGCTTGATCTGTTTGGGAGGCATCTAGGCAGTGGTATCGGATCCTGTGCTCATTGCATGAGTTGGCTGTTTGAAACCTGGGGCTTATGCTTGGCTCAGTCTGGGAGGAGGGGACTGGACCTGCCTGGACTGAGTCTACCAGGTTGATCTCAATCCTCAGGGGAGGCTTTGCCCTGGAGGAGGTGGGAATGGGGGGTGGGTTGGGGGTAAGGGGGGGGGTGGGAGGGGGGAGAACAGGGGAATGCGTGGCTGATATGTAGAACTGAATGGTATTGTAAAATAAAATAAAAGGGAAAAAAGTGTCTTTACAAATCCAACACTGTACACAATAAATATATGCCGATAAAAATCAGAGAGGCAAATGCATATTTATTACATTTGGGAAAACACTAAATAAGAAAATAAATACAGAGATAACAATGTACCACCTTAGTGGCCCTTTCAAAACTGGATAAAGTTAGTCCCAGGGACACTTTACCTTGAGGATCTAAGTACTCACAAAGAATTTGATGACAGATGCAGTCTGGGTTGGAAACAGCAACAATCATCTTTCAATAATTCATTGAGGAAAAAATAGGCGAGAAAAAAATCTGGTTTTAACACTTCTTTTAATAGTAATGAATCAAAGTGATAAAATTATGGAAGAAACATAAAAATGTGCTGTTGCTCAGATATTTTTGATAGTGGAAAATTTTAATGTGAAACTAAATCAAGAGGTTTTTGTCTGTTTTAGGCTAGCATATTTTTGCCAAATAGTTCATAGAAATAAAACATGATAAAAACATTTACATTCTCATATAATATTTTACACAGCTCCAGTGCCTCAGGAATACACACTGACATGAATAATTCATGAGACAAAAATGACATATTACTTCACAAACATTAACCTACAATTAGCTCACTCCAGTACTGAATCTCACATGGGCACAGCAGCTCACTCCAGTACTGAATCTCACATGGGCACAGCAGCTCACCCCAGTACTGAATCTCACATGGGCACAGAAGCTCACTCCAGTACTGAATCTCACATGGGCACAGCAGCTCACCCCAGTACTGAATCTCACATGGGCACAGCAGCTCACCCCAGTACTGAATCTCACATGGGCACAGAAGCTCATTCCAGTACTGGAGCTCACATGGGCACAGCATAATGATATGTCAAGAGGTATCATGACCAATAATACTAACACCAAGGATGGAATAAGGAATCTGTGTTTTCTTCTAAAAACCATGCATTCTGGGCAGAGGACATTTGTTCAAATTATTCAAAATGCATCCCCCCTACATTCATCTACATGAATGATGACTACTGGGATCATCATCCAACCCACCTACAAATAAGAGGAGTCTTTAGCCATAGGAAAATCCAAGTGTCACACCAAAAACAAAGCCAGAGGGAAAAAAGAATTCAGATGTTATTAATGAGGAGGACTCAGAGTTAGTAATCGAGATTCTGTGTTGGAATATGTAACATTAAGACCAAACTTCCATTTCTCTTTGTAAAAAAGAAAAAGAAAAAGATTATTTTCTAATATCTGTGACCTCACTGACCCTAGGCAGCTGGCTCGGTTTCTAGTACCAGGCATGACTACCTTCTTGTTGAGTGTCCCTTACATCTAACTGGACAGCTGTTGGTCACCACCCACGTGTGAGTGCCACTATGGCTCCTTTACAGACAGTTTGCCCTGCTGGTCATGATCATGGTTCACAGGTGTTGCCGCGGGGTGAGACTGTTGCCTTGCCCCACCCCCACCCAGACATCTTGCATAGCATTTTCTGGTGTCATGGAGTCTAGACTGCAGAAAAGAGCCTTTCAGGTTAGATTTAGCTCCAATCAGTCAAGTTGTATGTCCTAAGCATGTGGTACTGACTGTAATCATTCCTTATTACATTCTAAATCTTATACCTATAGAAGTGTATCGATCACCCCTCATCAAAGAAGCCTCTCTTCACAGAAAATGGTGTTCATAACAGAAAACCACAACTGGACACAGCACAGATAGCAACAGATTATGGGGGACCCAGCCCCACTGGATACATCTATACCACAGCTCCTGCATCTATGGCTCAGGGAACATTGAGGAAGAAGAGGCAGAAAGATTGTAAGAACCAGAAAACTAGGAAGTCTGCGGTGAAACAGTCTGTCCTAGAAATGGCCTCATAAGCAAGACCAGAAAACTAGCAACATTGATGGGCATATTAACATGGAATGGGGGAATTTTAAAGGGATCTCTCCCCTCACAAGAACTACAGGCAACAAATGCCTGCTGGAAAAATGAATTAGTATCTCCTAGAGATGAGCGCTTTTACTGTTGTACAATGCCCAGTGGCCAGCCCTGAAACCATGAATACACAAACAACAAAAACAGACTCAGCAGGTTATATTTATATATTTGTGCACACAAATGCATACACGTATATGTATATGTGTCTAACAATAATAATCAAAGAAAAGGAGACCATCAACTTGAAAGTGAGAGGACTTGGGAGGGGCTGGAGGGGGAGTGGGAGGGGAGAAAGGGACATAATTCTGTTTTAATTAAACATATATTAAAAAAATAAACCATAACTACTTTAACTCGCACTGGCATTCTGTGGTAGCTATCATGATCCCATCACAGTTGAGCTGTGATGTCTGGGCTGCCTCATCAAGTCTCTCCAGCAGTGGCACAGGCCAGCACTTTTTAAAAAGTCATACTCTAAGGATCCCTGTGATGGTGTGTCCAGACTTCACACCTGCAGCTGCGTAGGATGAACAGAGTCGAGGAAAATCAAGTCTGAGGGCAAAGGAGTCGGTCCTAAGTAGATCTGCAAGATCACAAGCTAACAATAAACTACAAAATTAGTTCCCAGCTTTGTACAGCACTTTGCCCTTGCACCAGGGGGTATCACATGTCACTAGGCAGTCCCATCCTATAATGTCCTCCTCTCCCTCCTAAAGACTCTTGCTAGCAGAAACTGTTTGGAAAACTATCTAACAATGACACTTTGCCACATCTGTCTGTGTTTTGAGAGGTAATTCTGTAAGATCCCAGGACTGAAAAGCTATATGCCCCAGAAACAACTGGCTGGAAATATCACTCGGTCAGCTGAGGTGGTTTATCCAAATTGCCAATGTGAAACTGGATGCTGTTACCCAATAAAGTAAAAATGGACTACACTTGGAACATGCTCTAGGTGCCTTTCAGTGTGGCGTTGAGTAATGCCACTTCTCAACTGATACATCCAAATCAAAACAGAACCACCAAGGTTTTCAGGCCCCAGGGCTGAAAGCTTGAGTTGCCAGTCAGTTTTAAGCAAGGATTCAACCTGGGTACTGGAGAGAAGGTTGTAGAAAATGAAAGATATAATTATGAAACCTGACCCCAGGACCAGATCTGGGAGGTACAGACACCACGTTTATGCCGAACTCTTTCCTGTTCCCTTCTATGAAGCACTGGCCATGTCCAACAGTTTAGGTTTTAGGTAGAATACAACTGAACAGACCTGTGATAACTCATGCCTGATGGGGCACTTAGTGCTGAGCCCAGGGTGGCCCAGTGATGTGGCAGGAGGGGAACAGACAAGAGAAAGGCAGCCTGAGCTAGCTGATCTGGTGGCTTCCCAGCATGCTGCCATTTGCGTTTTCTATAAATGTATGGTGTTGTGACAGGGAGCCATCTTGAGAAGGTCACCCCAAAGCTCACTGCTTTGGGGAACCAATCTGTAGACATTCCTTCTCCATGGGAATCACAGCTCAAATAGCTCCAGAAATTATAGCAAGAATTCAGAATTGAATCTTGGGAAATTAAAAGGCTTGTGCACAACAAAAGAATAATAGTGTGAAGAGACAGCTGCTGAACAGGAGAAAACCATCCAGCTGCTCCTTTGACAAGGGGTTAAGATCTATAATATGTAAAGAATTCCAAAACTTAAATGCTAAAAGAGGAAATAACCTGATCAACAGATAAGTAAACGAAGTGAACAAACACCTTTCAAGTGAAAAAAATACAAATGGGACACACACACTCACACACACTCACACACACACACACACACACACACACACACACACACAATATGCCACCCTTTTAGCCAACAGGAAAATAAAAATTAAAACTGCACTGAGATTTGATCTTATACCAGTCAAAATGGCTATCAACAAGGGAAAAAACAACAACAAATATTGGCAAGGATTCAGATGAGAAGGGATTATTATGTACTTTTGGAGGTAATGTAAATGGGTGAAGACACTAATAGTGGGAAGTTGCTGCAAATAAAAGTATAAACACTATGTGATCCAGCGATATCATTTTGGGGTAAATGCCTGGAAGATCAAAGTAAACCCATATTCCAGAAACCTATTCACCCATTTTCTCATAGTGCTTTCTCATGATAGCCTGCAGTCAGCTTGGGTAGCTGTCAACAGAAATGGACACGTGATGGCACACAACAAATTATCTTATGAAATTGGGTCATTTGCTGAAAAACAGATGGATCTGGAGATCACCATGGTATGTAAAATGAACCAGATGAGGCATCCATATAAGCACCAATTTAATTTCTCCATGTCCTATGTACATGGTGCTTTCAATAACTGTGTCTCACCATCAAGTTCTAGAAGGTCACCAAAAGAATCTGGTAGCATAAGCCTATAATCCCAGTGACTGCGAGTGAGATGGAGATCACAAGGTCAAGGCCAGCCTGGCTGTAGATGAGTTCAAGAACAGCCTGGGCAACTGAGTCTCAGAATAAAAAGTAGAAAGAGACCAGCGGATATAGTGCAGTGTTTGAGTACTTGTCTGGTATGTTTGAGGCCTTCAGTTCAATTTCTGATGCTGCAGGAAGAAAGGGAAAAAAGAAGAGAAAAAAGAGAAAGACACAGACAAAGTCAAAGAGGAAAATATAAGAGCTAACGCAAGCAAACGGTACAGGGAGGAGGGATCGGGGGCTGCAGCTCTGACAGCAGAGGCAGTGGGTACTCGCTCTCAGAACAATGCCCATGAAGGACGCAGGCCCAGCAGCTGTCAGCTTAACTAAACACTGGGTTGTTCTTTTCAAACAAGACCAGCAAGAAAAATGGCAACAGCTCCCTGCGGTCCTGGGGTCACCCGGATGAAAATGTCATGTTACTTGTCATCTCTGTAATGCATATTGTAGAGTAATTTGCTAAAAATTACTGTTTCCTAAATGACACCTAAACTGAGTCTTAAAATAAATATTAATTACTTTTCCTTTTGCTGTGACCAACTAACTACCTGGCAAGAAGCTACTTACAGGAGAAAGGCCTTATTTTTGCCTTACAGTGTAAGGAGATACAGTCCACCACGGAGGAGAAACATGGTACCAGGAGCGTGAGGTGGCAGATCTTATTAATGTCTCCAGTCAGGAAGCACAGAGACAACAGAAAAGACAGCTGAACTACAAAACCCTAAGGCCAGCTCCCAGTGACCCATTTTCTTCAGGCAGATTTCAGTCTTAAGTTTCCACAGTCTTCCAAACACAGCTCCAGTATCCTGGGGCTGAGAGTATAAAGACATGATCCCATGAGAAACACTTTACATTCAAACCACAACAGTACCCAGAAGCTCCTAACTTCAGAAATATCAACACTTTACTCTTCTGGTGAGAAATTTCTTACAACTTTGGAATACTTGATAAAAGATGGCTTCCTTCCTGACCTATGCCTCATCAACATCTGTAACTACAGAGCAATATTATAAAATAAAAATACACCTGCCAAAGTACTCGTTTTTCAATGTCTCTAATCCACTTTTGAAATAACTCCTAAAGAATTAGGCTCCGTTAACTTAATAGGACATATACCCAGCACATACACCTATTTTCTACATTGGCATGTGTGTCATACATTCTGCTCAGTAGATTGATGCTAAAATATCATAAACCTCAGCATCTCCAAAAATCATTATGATCTGATAGGGAAAGCCAGATACAGGAAACCACAGGGACTCAAGTCACTCATGTGAATGTCATATAAGGACAATATCCAGTGTCTTGTGTGGGCGCCATGGGCCCTGACCCCTGACTGTGAGTGGCTGCAGCCTTGCTTGCTGACCAGGTGTCCTCCCTATTCAGATTCCCTGCCGGTGTCCTTCTCACCTTAGGATCATCGGAGAGCTTACCGGAGGTTCTTTGTTCCTACATCCTGCTTGTGGTGTAAACAACTTAGGTGCATCCTGTATTTGGTGTAAACAACTTAGATGCAAGAATGCAGAACTTTGGGTCTAGAATGTAGACCATTGGTAGCGAACTTCTGCCCTCAGGGGATCCTCAATTTGTGTTGTAAGCCTGTATTTAAGGTTTCTTCCCTCTTTCAATAAAGGGCATTCGACATCCAATCGTACGAATGACTCGCTGTCTCTTGTCTCTATTTTTTAATCCGCAGCCCTTCGCTCGGACATGGTGAACGCGTATTGGTAACGTGGGCGTTACTGCTACAGATGGAGGTTCCTACCGAGATCTGAGTAAGAAGGACCACCTGACGGACACTCTTGGAAGGCCGGCCGGCATTTTACAGGTGAGAGTGGATTGAAATGGGTACAGCTAGCTCACAGTCAGTTAATTGGACTGTTGAAGCAGGAAGGTACCAAAGTTAAGAAAGGGCAAGACAGCTAAAGATTTTAAATAAAAAAGAAGGAAATCTTACCAATAAAGAAGAGGGAAGGAAAGGAAATTTCCCGTTAAAAATGGGGGAAAAATTTTAATCAAGAAAAAAGGATTTTCCCGGTAAAAAGGGGAAAAATTTTTGAAACTAGGCCTAAAGATTTGGGCCCTGTAGAGGAAAGATGAAGGAAAGAGAGAAGCCTCTTCCTGTGGTAATGGAGGAAGAAAAGACTTTTTCCAATTGTAGAGTTTTCAGGATAGCTGAAAACTCTTGAGTTTTTTCTTCCTGCCAGTGCAGAGCGGCAGCATCTAAATTACAAAGAATCAGCAGGTAGGCCTCTGCTGCTGGCTGAACAACAAGCGAGCCCAGAGCTTAAAGTTTTGCTGTCTGTTTGCTTAATTTTGGTTCAAATGTTTTTTTTATTTTTTCCCTCAGAGTGGGAATAATTCAATATTTAGGATCCCTTCGTGGGAAATGTTTTTCTGTTTTTCCCTTATGGTGGGAATAACTCGTTATTAGGCAGTCCCTTCATGGGAGTAGAGAATTTAAACGTGAGTTTGTGTATGCGGGGCGCGCCCAGCGGCTGTGGCGGACAAAGACATACACGAGATAGCCCGAAGCAGCGGGCGGACAGGTACACGCCATGGGAGGCAGAGCCGTGATGGGGTGCGGCCCAGATAGACACTGGCGATAGAGCCTAAACACTGGGCAGAGCCAGCGAGCTGAGGCCGAAAAGAGACTAACGCTAAAAGTTTAAACCGGGCCTAACCTGGTGAAAAATGGTTTCGGTCAGGACACTGAATGCTAAGTCAATGCTGTTTGAATAAAGGATGTTCTGTTCTTTTGATTGTCTTGATAAATGTTTGGATGAATGTTTGATCCTCATGGTAGATAAACTAAAGGAACAAAATTCATAATTTTGAACTATATATTAGGTATGGTCTTGTCTGTTGATCATTACTGAAAATTTGGCTCTGCAATTTAAGTTGCTTTCTAGAAATTCTTGGTTTAATTCTATAAAAATTAAATGGAATGAATTGGGTTATTAGCTTATTAAATAATGTTGCTAAGATAAACCCATAAATAATAATCTCTTACTGATAAAGAGGTTACAAAATTATTTTTCCAGTAAATAAAATACTGGTAAATTGTTTGGTCCACATTGTTAATAATTGGCTATTTGTGCTAATGTGTTATTTGGGATTTATAAAAAAGAATCCTCTTTTTAAGATTTTATAAAATACTACTAAAGAGTATTACCTAAAGTTTACCTTTTCAAATCCTATAGAGATTGTATTTAATGCTTTTATAATTGGCATATGCAAAAAAGGACCATGGAAACAGAAGCTGGTGATAGAATTGCTCAATTATTATTGCTTTCATATTTTAAATTCAAAATGGTGCCGATATATAGAACTGGAGGCTTTAGAAGTACATGGAAAAAGGTGTTTTGACAAACAGTTATCAATGATAAACAGCCTAAATTAAAAATAAAATTATATGGGATTGAGATTGGAAGATTATTGGATTCTGGTGCTGGATATATCTATAATTTCACAAGAATCCTGAGATCCCAATTGGCCCCTTAAAAATTCTACCTCTCACCTACAAGGTATTGACACAGCTCAGATGCCATTGCAGAACAGGCTACTTTTGAATTGGAAGGATGAAAAAGGTCATACAGGAACGTTTCAACCTGGCATTCCAGTGAACTTGTGGGGACGGGATGTGTTAAATGGTATGAGAATGGTGCTTACTACATAGCCTGTACAACAGATGCTGAAGAGTCAGGGCTACTGCCCGGGCAAAGGCTTAGGGAAAATGTTGCAAGGAGACCCGCTCCCTGCAGCAGACAAAAACTGTGTCACTAGGGGTCCTGGCGATACTAGAATATTAGGGTCTTTTCCATAGAGGTCACTGCACAGCAGCCTTCAATAATACAACCAATAAAAATCACTTGGAAGAGTGATGACCCTGTATGGGTGGAGCAGTGGCCCCTTGCTAAGGAAAAATTGGAGGCTGCGTATGCATTGGTTAAGGAGCAGTTAGATGCTGGACATATCATTCCTTCCACTTCACCTTGGAACTCACCTATATTTGTTATTAAAAAAAAAAATCAAAAAAAAAAATGGAGGCTATTACAGGATCTTAAAGCTGTAAATAAAACCATGCTTCTCATGGGAGCAACACAGCCTGGCCTGCCTTCCCCTGTGGCAATTCCTAAGCATTGGCACTTAATTGTGGTTGACTTGAGGGATTGTTTCTTCACCATTCCTTTGCATCCCGAGGACAGTCCTCGCTTTGCTTTCAGTGTTCCTTCAGAAAATCTTAAGGAACCTTATCAGAGATATCAGTGGGTGGTATTGCCTCAAGGAATGGCCAATAGCCCTACTATATGTCAAATTTATGTGTCTTTGGCCCTAGCTCCAGTTCGAAAAGCTTTTCCAGGTGTTTATATAATTCACTATATGGATGATATATTAATGGCTGCTAAAGATAAAAAACTTGTTTTTGATGCCTTTTCTTATTTACAAGAGGTTCTTAGCTTGGCTAATTTACAGATAGCCCCAGAAAAGGTACAGGTATCTTTTCCCTATCATTATTTAGGTCATGAATTGTTGCGCACGGGCATACGCCCACAAAAGATTACTCTGCGTATGGATCAGCTACGCACACTTAATGATTTCCAAACCTTTCTGGGAGATATTCAATGGCTTCGGCCCACTTTAAAAATTCCAACAGGTCAGCTTCGCCCCTTGTATGATGTCTTAAAGGGCAACCCTGACCCTTCATCTCCCCGTAAATTAACAGCTGAAGGACGTATAGCCCTACAACGTGTGCAAGAGGCCCTGGAACAGGCTCACGTACAGTATATAGATCTTAATTCTCCCTTATTGTATTTGATATTTTGTTTTACTCATTCACCTACTGGAGTGTTTTGGCAAACAGGTCCTATTTTATGGGTACATTCCCCAGCTTCTCCAGCAAAAATCATCACTCCTTATCCACAGGCTGTCGCTCAGATTATATTTAAGGGAATCAAGATCAGTGTTCAAACTTTTGGTAAGGAGCCAGATATTGTGGTGACCCCATACACCCAGTCTCAAGTAGCATGGTTGCAAGCTAATGATAATGATTGGGCCATATTGACATGCTCCATGCAGGGTCAGTTTGATACTCACTACCCCTCCAATGATGTGTGTCAATTTTTTAAATTGCATCCTGTTATATTTCCCAAGATAGTACAAATGACTCCTATTCCTCAGGCCCGTGTGGTATTTACTGATGGCACTTCAGGTGGTTTTGCTGTGGTGGTTTCTGGTGACATAGTAAAGAGAATAAAAGTCCAGGGCACTTCTGCCCAGGTGGCAGAGGTACAGGCACTGTTGCTTGCTTTACAGATGTTTTCTGATGAGAGTGTAAATATTTATACCGATAGTCAATATGTGGCACATGCCATTATGCCTTTGGAAACAACAGCCTACATACCATCCATTTCTTCCATTCATGAATACTTATTGCAAGTGCAAGGACTTATATGGTCTCGTTCACATAACCTTTATGTGGGCCATATTAGAGCTCATACTCAACTGCCTGGTCCTCTAAGTGAAGGTAATCAGAGGGCTGACGCCATTACTCGTATGGCTGTCACATTAGTCTGTTCTGCCTTTGATAAGGCTACTCAGTTGCATCAGCGTTATCATCTTAATGCTGCATCTCTCCGTTATCATACAGGCATAACCCGGGAACAAGCCACCCAGATAGTTAAATCATGCCCTATTTGTGTGGAATTTTTACCTGTTCCTCATTTGGGAGTTAATCCTCGAGGACTTTTACCTAATCATGTGTGGCAGATGGACGTCACACACGTGCCTTCCTTTGGAAAATTACAATATGTTCATGTGTCTATTGATACATATTCTTCTCTAATTTTTGCTTCCGTCCATTCAGGGGAAAAGGTTAAGGATGTAAAGAATCATTGTCTTCATGCTTTTGCTTACATGGGAGTGCCAAAATGCATAAAGACTGATAATGGTCCTGCCTACAGTAGTACGGGATTTTCAAAATTCTGCCAAGATTTTTCTATTGTTAATAAGACTGGTATTCCTTATAATCCTCAAGGGCAGGCTATAGTAGAACGCTGCCATCGTACCTTAAAAACTTATATTGCTAAAGTAAAAAGGGGGGAGTTAGGGGCTCATCTCTCCTCTCCACATTCTATTCTTTCCCTTGTTTTATATATTTTAAATTTTTTATCGGTGGATTCTGCTGGAGTATCTGCTGCAGATAAGCACTGGAGGGCTCCTGTTGCAAATCATCCTCTGGTGCGATGGAAAGATCTTTCTACTGGCACTTGGAGGGGACCCGATCCGGTGTTGGTGTGGGCCCGGGGATCTGTTTGTGTCTTTCCGCAGGACAATGAAATTCCTCTGTGGGTTCCTGAACACTGTGTGCGCCCTGTGGCTGCTGCTGAATCCCAACATGGCAGAGACCTATTGGGCCTTCGTAAAAAACTCTCCCCTTCTGATGCCAATGGGGATTGAGAGCCCAATACGGCCAGCCTTGGCAAACATTATTGTAAGCCTAGGAACTGTAGCCATGTGGTTGGATTCTTCAGAAGGTAATGTATGGTAACTTTTTTCAAAAAACACTGAGAATGTATCACACCTTGGAGATTAAGGATAACTCTGAAGGTCAATGAACTTCATTTGCTAACAGTAGCATGCCAGCTAAGCTTTTCGCATTTTGCAACCCCCCTCAAGCTGGTGTAGTACCTACTTTTCAGGAATGGCTCTGTGCAACATTTATTTGCCTCCTGAAATTCATCTAGCCTTTTTGAAGATACCTCAAAATTTGTGAGCCTGAATGTAGCCATTATTGAGGCCATTAGTTCTGCTCCTTGTTTGCTGTTTTTGTTTTCTGTTTTCTTTATGTTTCTCAGTTGTTCTCTTGCAGACCTGCCAGCCTAAGTAGTGCTGGGATCAAGAAAAATGGGCCTTGGTGGTTCGTGTTCCTGGAGCCGTGTCCATGCCAGTGGACCGTGGCAGCTAGACACAGATGATGCTCACAAGCTCCAGAAGAGACTCTGACATCGCTGTTGCCGTTGTTGCTGTTATAGCAGTGGTGGCCACTGCTGCTATTGTTTCTGGGATTGCTATTTCATAATTGGTTACTACAGCTAGCACAATGGAGACCCTGGCGGCAAAAGTAGCTACCACAGTTAGCTAATCTTTCTTCTTATTGGGCATGATAAATTTAATTCCACTTTTATACATTATAATTGGCTTTGTAAGTTGTAAATTATTTAAACTCAAGTTCCATTTGCTCGGGATACCACCTTACAGGACTCCTATTTGCGGTAAGGCTTGTTTAAATAGGGAATGGTTCAATTGCCTGTAGCCTTCTGGCTATGGGTGGGTTAGGACTTCTGTTGGTCTTTTCTGTGTCGCACAGATTGCAAGCCCAGTGCCACTTTGAGATCTTTGGCAGCAGTCACTCTACAGCTCACGTGGTTGAGTCTGTATGATAATGAGTATTCAGAGACGGGTAATGCTTGGGGGGCTGCCATCAACCTAAGACAGAGCACTTGTGTGGCCTGGGCAGGTGTCTCTATGACGGGTAAGGTGGTCTGCTGGTCCCACGCAACCTAAGTCAGAAGCTCATTTAATAAAAAGGGGGGACCTGTGGGCGCCATGGGCCCTGACCCCCGACTGTGAGTGGCTGCAGCCTTGCTTGCTGACCAGGTGTCCTCCCTATTCAGATTCCCTGCCAGTGTCCTTCTAATCTTAGGATCATCGGAGAGCTTACCGGAGGTTCTTTGTTCCTACATCCTGCTTGTGGTGTAAACAACTTAGGTGCATCCTGTATTTGGTGTAAACAACTTAGATGCAAGAATGCAGAACTTTGGGTCTAGAATGTAGACCATTGGTAGCGAACTTCTGCCCTCAGGGGATCCTCAATTTGTGTTGTAAGCCTGTATTTAAGGTTTCTTCCCTCTTTCAATAAAGGGCATTCGACATCCAATCGTACGAATGACTCGCTGTCTCTTGTCTCTATTTTTTAATCCGCAGCCCTTCGCTCGGACATGGTGAACGCGTATTGGTAACGCAGGCGTTACTGCTACAGTCTTGGACAGTTTCCTGAAAAACCTATGTGGAGACAATGTTTTTAGGAAGCAGAGTTGGGGGTTGGAGTCAGAGGCAGGGCCAGGAATGCTGTCAAATCTCACCACCAAGGACAACTGACTTCTCTCCTGCTTGGGAACTTGGAAAAGGACTACCATAAAACAAGTAATTCAGCCTCCTATAGGGGATCAGAAGTCCTGGACATGGTGTTTCCATGGTTTCAGCTGTATACATTAATATTAGGAGTGAGGAATAGCATCAACATCCCAGAAATGGTCTTTGATAGATTCACAACACGCCCCCCACGGTTGGGCATGTCCGGCGGACCTAGACACCTCCACCTAGCCAGTTCCAGCTCAAAATAGCCATTTCCGGGTCACGGTGTCTCAAGTGACCAGGACCCCATGGTTTTGCATGGTTGCGTAAGAGCACGCAACGCTACGTGCATGCGTGGAATAGCCACATGGACCTGTGTACGCATGCACCACCCAGCCTTTATAAGCTGGCGCCGTATTCCCAGCTTCCTTCTTCTCCATGCATGCGTCTCTTTAACAGGCCTGAGCACCCCTGTCTCCTAGAGTACTTAATACCAGTGGTTCTCAACATTCCTAATGCTGGAACCCCTTAATACAGTTCCTCATGTTGTGGTGATTCCCAACTATAAAATCATTTCGTTGCTACTTCATAACTGTGATTTTGCTCCTGTTATGAGTCACAATATAAATATCTGATAGGCAGGATATCTAATATGTGACCCCCAAGGGGTTGTGACCCACAGGTTGAGAACCACTGCTTAAGATGCACAGATAATTCTAAAATTCATTTGGGGTCATGAACCACCAGTAGAAACGGTAATAAATTTTAATCCTGTATTTATTTTGTTTTACTTGGAGAACTGCTGGTGGAGGTGTGAGGGAGGCCACTAGAAGTGGCCTTGGGTAAATAAATCACCATCATAGGAGTGGAAAGGAGGGCTTCTCCTCCATTTCTGTGATGCCAGAAAGAATGCAGCATGAAGCTGCTTATTCCTGCCTGCTGTCTCTGGGCCTAAAGCAACAAGTTAGAAATCCACTGGGGCCCTCAGAAATGAAACTAAACAGGCCATGGAGACAAGAACACTCAGTAAGTGAGCTTCCTCCTTCCTTCTGTCCCTCCCCTTCCTCCCTCCCTCCCTCCCTCCCTCCCTCCCTCCATTTCTTTTGTTCATTCATTTGTTGATTCATTTGGCTGTTGATTGGTTGACTGGTTTTTGTCTTTTTGAAATAGGCCTTAGCATGTAGACCAAGATGGCCTGAAACTCCCTATGTGGACCTCTAACTTATGGTAATCCTCCTGCCTCTGCCTCCAGAGTGCTGGGATTTCAGAAGTGGGCCCCCACATCCAAATGAGGTTCCTATTTATTTATCTACTCTAAGTAAAGCAAATAGATTGAGAAAGCAGCAGCTTGGTGAGAGAAGTGAGGGATTTATCATGTGCAGGTAGCAGCACCAGGTCAAGTGCTGAATGCTGAGAACTTTGTTGATTAAATTTATTAACATAATTCTGTGCCTGTAGTACTCAATAAGAATGTGTTTGAGGAAAGAGGGTCACTTGATTTAGTGGGACCCAGCTATGCAGCATACTAAATAAAGAGGATTTATAGGACTCCTAATCCTTTAGGCGGGCAGAGAGATGTTCAGGGACATCTCTGTACTCCAGGGAGGTACATGTAATTGATGGGTAAAACTATAAACTAGAGCCAGGGACAGCGATGCAGGTTTCTCACTCCAGCACCCAGGAGGTTTAAGCAGGAGCTTCACAAAGCCCAAGCCAGCCTGGACTACAGCAAGAAACTCTTGACTCAAATAAATAAATAAATAAATAAATAAATAAATAAATAAATAAATAAAGTAAACCAGATGACATCTACACCCCTGGAAGACATCAGAATCAAAAACACAACAAGCCTTGTAGTGGACAGCCAGATGAAAAGCATGCACACATTCTGATATTTAACCTCAGAATGGATTGACTGCTTTATCACAGGGGCCCATGCCATTCTTCCCCCTCTGAGAATTTGCATGTGGTTCCCAGATCTCTCCTGGCTTTGTGAATCTAAATGTTGAGCAACACCAAGTGGAAGGGCATGGCCTACCCTCTGGAACTGAGGCTGTCGAGAGCACTGGCTTTATGTTTGGGATTCGAAAGCACAAAAGTGTGGCGTTGTCCCCTGTGCTCTTACAGCCTCATAACCTGAGAGCAATGCACCATATACACACCAGCAGCAAGTGGGAGAACAGCTGTATAGTTGTTCAAGGCTAGCCTGGGCTACAGAAGAGCCTGTATCAAAAAGAAAAATGGAAATTCATTTTAATGCCCCAAACTTTAAACTGTGAGAAGTATATATTTTATGACTCAAGAAATCTTGTAATCAAGAAATACACTTTAAAGGACAAATTATTATAAGGAAATATTGTGGAATATTAGTTGAAGATGTGTTACATTTGTTTATGCTGTGGAACATTTGTTTAATGGTACAAAATATGTTGTATTCTTTTATGTTGCATTTGTTTAACTCTGTGAGGCTGTGTTATTTTGCCCATCTAAAACACCTGACTGGTCTAATAAAGAACTGAATGGCCAACTGCTAGGTAGAAGAGAGAAATAGATGGATCTGGCAGATGGAGAGAATAAATAGGAGGAGAAATCTGGGAAGAAAAGGTTGAGGAGAAGTGAAAGGAGAAGGAGAGGGGGATGCCAGGGACCAGCCACTCAGCTACACGGCAAGCCACAGAGTAAAAGTAAAGAAAGGTATACAGAACAGAGACAGATAAAAGCCCAGAGGCAAAAAGTAGATGGGAGAATTTAAGTTAAGAAAAGCTGGCTAGAAATATGACAGACTGAGCCTCCATGTGATTTATCTGGGAGCTGAGCAGCAGACCCCCAAAGAGCAAAGAGTAAAGAAAAAAACAGAAGGAAAAGAACTGAGTGAGGAAGACCCCAGTTTGCTTTGCAATGTCTAGTCCACTGTTAGCAGCGTCCGTCTCTCGGTCACTAGGTGTTCCCTGGAGGTTACTCTTTCACATGAAGCCTGGCTCCTCACCCACATGGGCAGCAGTGGTTCATCCTATTAATTCTCAAACTTGCCTGGCAATAGTACTCCTGTGGGCATGAATCAAAATGTTGGTCACAGCTGGACTCAGCAGAACCTATGGGAGATTGGAGGGGACTCAACATTCTGTAGCATTTCCTGAATAATTCCAGGAATCAACATTGGGCTTTACTATCTTTGTCACCTAGTAGACTCTGGTAGCACATTTCAGTAAACATTTTTGGTCAGTGTCTTAATTAGGGTTTCTATTGCTGTGAAGAGACATCATGACCACAACAACTCTTACAAAGGAAAACATTTAATTGGGGCTCCCTTACAGTTTCAGAGGTTTAGTCCAATATCATCATGACGAGAAGCATGGCAGCATGCAGGCAGACATGGTGCTGGAGAAGGAGCTGAGAGTTCTACATCTTGATCCACAGGCAACAGGAAGTAAATTGTGTCCCACACCGGGCATTGCTTGAGACCTCATATGAGACCTTGAAGCCCACCCACACAGTGGAATACTTCCTCCAACAAGGCCATACCTGCTCCAACAAGGCCAAGCCTGCTAATAGTGCCACTCCTTACAGGCCAAGCATTCAAATACCTGAATCTATTGAGGGCCATACCTTTTCAAACCACCATAGACAGTGATTTTTTTTTTCAGGGATTCTCTTTAGAATTTGAGTTGTCACATCCCTCACTTTGAGATGTTCCTAGTAAAAAGACCCATACACAAAAGAGCCAACAACCCAACATAAATAATGTATCCATGTCAAAAAATTCATCTCAGTCCTTGGGAACTATAAGGCTCTTGCTCTGGCAGGCTCTTACTATCATGAATTTAGAGGCTGAAAACTACAACTCTTATTTATTTCATGTACAATTTGAGCCCAGGAAAAAGATATATCTTTGTTCTATCATTTTATCTGAGGCACAAGATCACTCAGGTTAGCTCAAGTGAGAAATGGATGTTGGCACTGCCTGGAAGTTCAGCCAGCACTCCGGGCCTGGACCTGTGGGTCCCACCTGTGGGTATCACAGGTGTGTTTGAAAGTGTGTCTATGAGGGACTGGGATTTGTACTAACAAGCTCTCAAGGCATGGACCAGGAAACTGGTCACCACCACGCTCTCCCGGTCACAACACACTCTGTCAAATTTCCTGTTCCTCCTAACCTGGAGACGACTCTTTACAAGGAGCTAAAAGGATACATCTGCCAAGGAAGGGCGCAGGAGCGGCCCTCACTAATTCCCCAGGAGCAGGACTGACACAGGCAGGGGAATGGGAAGGAAGCCTTGAAGGTGACTGACACACAACTCCTTTCATAACTGCTGGCTAATATTGTCAATGATTTATGACAGGAAACACACCTTTGCCTTTTTTCTGTCTCCCAATTAACCTAAAAATGTATTTAGCTGATGACAGAAAAAGAAAGAGAAACTGAACTGTAACTTACCTTAAAATTACTTTATTTGCATTGTTGCACAATAAAAGAAGCTAGCCATAAAAATACATGTATATACCCTACAAATACATACGCATACACACACACACACACACACACACACACACACACACACACACAGTCATATTAGTATGTGAGTTGCCCTCTCTGCATCATAAATTCATCATATATTCAACCAACTACATCAAAGATCTTCAGGAGAAAACTGTATCTTTACCAAAGAGACTGTTTCATGTTGTCCCTAAATATGCACCGTGTGAAATGCATAGAATCAGTACTTACATAGTAGTGGGTACTCACATAGTATTAACTTCTTAGTAGTGTTAGGCATTTATATAGTATTTGATGCTTACATAGTGTTAGGCATCATAGGTAATCCAGGTATGATATGAGCTTTGCAAGACCATGTGGGTAAGTCACATGTAGCAGGCTTTCTTTTGGGCCGCCAACCAGCTCCCGAATCATGACAGAGACTTATTAATTATGAATGCTTGGCCTTACCTTATGCTTGTCCCACCAGCTCTTATAACTTAACCTGTTTATCTTCATCTACATTTTGCCTTGGGGCTTTTTACCTTCTTTTTCTTTCTGTATATCCTACTCCATGGCTTACTGGCTGGCCCCAGGCATCTCTCTCTCTATCTCCCTAATTCTCTCCTCCTCTCCTCTTCTACATATTCTTTCTGTCCACCAGCCCTGCCTATCCCTCTACTATCTATTGGCTGTTCAGCTTTTTATTAGACCAATTAGGTAAAACAAATGCAACATATCTGTATATAGTTAAATCAATGCAGCATAAACAAATGTAGCACACCTTTACATAGTCAAAGTAATATTCCACAACAGTCACATGCAGATGCTACATTGCCTTATGTATATAAAGGACTTGAGAATCCAAGGCATTTGTAGAATATCTCAAAACCAATTCCTCATAGATACCAAGGACAGTGTGTGTGTGTGTGTGTGTGTGTGTGTGTGTGTGTGTGTGTGTGTATACTATGATTAACTAGTCATTGGGGAATGTAAACTTATGCCACAATGATCTACCACAGCAACTTCCAGAATGACTACCAAAAACAACTCTTGGCCAGAATATCAAGCTAGTAGATTCTCGTCGTTGCCAGTGGGAGGAAACTTGCCAGAATCTCATTGGGAAATGGAAAGCATGCAGCTTCTATGTGTGTGTCACGTGAAAGTTTGTTTCTAAGTATATCCTGAAAAGGTCCACACAGGAACTCACCAGGGGACATGAGCAGAAGTGCTACCGGTACACTGATTCAAAATGGGCCAGGGCAGCAAGCACTGGGGGCTCCTAAACCATGAAACTGCCTCCAAATAAAAACCACAATGACACGAGAATGAACTAACCACCGCTACAAACAAAATGGATCAATTTCACAACTCGCTGTTCAGGCTGGGGCATCAGAAACCAAAGACGAGATACTCTTTTTGTGGTCTGAATAACCACCACAGACTCACATATGTTACTGGAGGTAAGATTTGAAGTTTCTAAGGCCCATACCATTCCCTGACACCACCACCCTCTCTCTGCCTCATGCTCAGATGTAAGCTCTCGGCTATGTCTCCAGTACCATGTCTTTCTGCCTGTTGCCATGCTCCCTACTATGATGTCCTCTGAAACTGTAAGCAAACCCCCAAATTAAATGCTTATTTATGAGTTGCCTTGGTCATTGTGTTTCTTCACAGCGATAGAAAAGTAACTAATACAGAAATTGGAGGCCATCTGATTCAAATGACCACACTCCTCCTGTTCAAAGACAGGCTGAAAGTGGCTAAAACACATATCCAACCTGGAAACCTGGGGTCAGAAAAGACATAAGTATATATGTGGGTAGAAAGATTTGAGAATTCATAAAAACTGTCTTCAAGCAAAGAGATATTCAAGTCAGGACTGTACACACTAAATAGAAGAACTTACAAATGGCCAGAGACAAAGCAGTGAGAACAGGGAAAGACAAGGTGGAGGCGGTGGCAGGAAGGGAGGAGAAGAGGATGAAAGTGATGGAAATGAGGGAGGAAAGAAAGAAGGAAGGAGGACAATGGAGAGAGGAAGAAAGAAAGGAAGGAGGGAGGAAGGGAGGAAGAGAGGGAAGGGAGGGAGGGAGGGAAGGAGGGAAAGAAGGAAGGAAGAAGGGAGGGAGGGAAGGAGGGAAAGAAGGAAGGAAGGAGGGAGGGAGGGAGGGAAGGAGGGAAAGAAGGAAGGAAGGAAGGAAGGAAAGAAGGAGGGAGGATTTAAGCTGTGAAAAGGTAGGAGTCAGTTATTTTTGCAGCATTATTTAGTCTCCATTGACTAATTAAAAAAACGGCAGTGGCTCAAACGTTACAGAAATGTGTTTTGTCTCCTCAGCACAGACCCAAAGCAGATTGTTCAGAAATGATTATGCCTGTATAGCCAAAGTGTACAAGAGAGCAGGCGGAGCAAGTCAGTAAGTAAGCAGCATTCCTCCATGACCTCTGCTTCAGTTCCCGCCTCAAGGTTCCTGCCTGGGTTTCTGCCCTGACTTCCTTCGTGATAGACTGACATAAGAACTGTAAGATGAATAAACCCTTTCCTCCCCCAAATTGCTTGTGGTCATAGTGTTTAATGACAGTCACAGAAACCCAAACTTAGACAGCAAGCCTCCCTGGAGTCAGCAACATACACAAAGGCATGACTAAGTCTCATAGCCAATGCCCAGGAAGCCTGAAGAATGAAGGACTCAACCCAAGGAGACTTGGAACTTGAAAACAGTTGCCACAGTGGATTTGGCTGACCCTTCACTCCAGAAGTTCCAGAGCTGCATTCATCCTTCCGTTAGTCCCAGGGGAACAGAAGGCCCTCCCCTTAGAAATCCTAATCACTGGCATAGGCTGTTCCTGAAAAGCAAGAAACCAGGGCAGGGCAGGGCAGTTCCTTATAGCTGAGGGTGGTTCCTGCTCAGAGACTAAGCCATGAGCCAGCATCAAGCAAAATTCTCAGGATCAAGGAGAATTCCTGAGGGAGGATTTGAGCAGCACTCAGCACCATCCTTAGAGTGGACACCAACACAATAATTCACTTTCTTTGAGGAAAGTATCAGAGATGAAATTCTATGGTGCTGTGGGATGTTCTGTGTGCTGTGAATCTATGTTGCTCTGATGGGTTGATAAATAAAATGCTGATTGCCCAGTAGCCAGGCAGGAAGTATAGGCAGGATAAGCAAACAAGGAGAATTCTGGGAAGGAAAAGGCTGAGTCAGGAAACACCAGCCAGCTGTCCAGGGAGCAGCTTGTAAGAATGTCACCTTCAATTAAGGATGTGCATTTGTATTGCCACCTTAGCAATAACACTAAGTTGTAGACTATCTTTTTTAAGTTGTTGACTTTAGATCACTGCTGTATGATGACCATTTCTACACATAGATATGAAGTCTGCAGAAAACTCCTGTCTGTTTCCCTGCTTCAAATTCAGCCAGCATGTTCAGTCTCTGCCCTGGGTAAACTGCTGCAGCCCTGTAGCCTGGTTCATAGCGATGCTGCCCCTCCAGGATATCTGCTAACGCCTGGAGGCAGTTTGAGGGTGAGTGGGGGCTACCCCTGCGGTAGGGAGAACCCAGAGGTGTCACCATCAGTCTAGCACTGTCCAACACCACCGTCAAGAGCTGGCTGACCCCAAATCACTGCTCATAGGGCCTGTACTGTAGTTTGCCCCACAAGTCCAAGAAACAGACCTCCCCAAATATGGAGCAAGCGCTTTGCAAAAGGCAGTTCTTCCACTAAAAGAGAGGGGCGTGTGCTTTTGGCAGGGAATTCATGAGAAGAAAGGGCAGAACGGCACCTGTCTCCGTTCTTCCAGCCCCCTCATCCTCCCACGCTCCTTCCATATGTCCCCATAGGTTCTGTGGGTCCTGTGGGGGAGCAGTGCCCAGAAGCCAGATGGCCAAGCTGTCTGTCCACTCCTTTCGACTTGTTGACTCAACACAAATAATCCTCATTACCATGACTATTTCCAGCCTAGGGACAGATATTACCCAATGGAGCAAAGCATCCTTACTGGGAAAAAAAAAAACAAAAAAGAAATAAGGCTTTTGAAAAATCCCCAGTCTCTAAGTCCTTGGCAGTGAATGCTTCAATTTCATGTCAGGGAGCCCGGGCTTGGCCTGCAGGGGACCAGCAGCAGATCTCACCATTAAAATAAGTAGGTCAGTTTTCAGCTTCTTCTTGGAAGGCTTTCTGATTCTCCTCTTGGTTCCATGCTGAGCCCTCGGCCTATCTGTGCCAACCATCTGAGTGTCAAATAACTGGATGTCTCAGCCTACACCTCAGAGTCCACAGGGCCCCAGGACTGGACATGCTGCCGCTCACCTTGAGTGGAAAAGCATGGTCCTTCTCCTTTGTTTGGGTGATTTCCACAGTGTTCCACCCTGGACCACCTCGCAGAGGCTGAAATTCTAGTGATGCCCACTGACACTTTGGGGTTCACACACCAGTTCCAACAGAGCGTGCTTTGGACTCTAGACACTGCTAAGTGTCACATTACACCGAGGGAAACTGCCTCAGCCTCTGTTAGTAGAAAAGCTATGATTCATTAGGCTTCAAAAATTAAACAATAAAACCAAAATTAACCACCACCACCCCAAAAAAACCGCCAAGAAAGAATTAGTTCAACCAAACTTCCAGAACATGGTGCCCAGACTTCAGGTACAAATAAGGTACAAATTAAGAGATAACTGTAGTTCTTAGCGCACCTCTGCCACTGAACACTGGCCCATGCTAAGGACAGAGCTCACTTTCATTCTTACATACTTTGAGGCACAGCAGAATGTGGGTGCTTAGTAAACTTCTCACATGTATTTTCTATGATGCCCTCAGACACCTTCCCAAGCACCTGCTTTCCATTGGTCAGTGGCGCACGACTCATGGCCTGACCTGGCCTCCTGCTAGCCAGTGCCGGTCAAGCTGGCCCTTCCCTACCTCGGCACTCCTCACTTTATATCAACTAGCCCCAGCTTAGATGCATTGACTAGATTAGCGTGCAGCTTGCGACCACTTAAAGAAAAACTCAGCTTTGCTCTTTACTGTGATTTTTTTTTTTTGAGACAGGGTTTCTCCATGTAACAGTCCTAGATGTCCCAGAACTTGATTTGTAGACCAGGCTGGCCTCAAACTAACAGAGATCTGCCTACCTCTGCCTCCCAAGTGTTGGGATTAAAGGCATGTGCCACCACTATCTGGCTTTACTGTGGTTTTTGAAGGTGGTGTCTGTATTACCACTTCTTTGTTGAACAAACCTCACAGTTCAACCCTCTCCACTTAGTTCCCTACACATTGGAGAGGTTTATACACCCTTGCCAAATCCTGAGGTGCAGGCAGAGAGAGCGAGAGCCTGGAGTAGGCTTTTGAAACTCAAATCCCACCTCCAAGTGACACACTTCCTCCAACAAGGCCACACCTACTCCAACAAGGCCATGTCTCCTAATCTTTCTCAAATATTGCCACCCCCTGGTGTCTAAACATTCAAATATATATGCCTATGGAGACCGTATTCAAACCACTGCAAAGACATGGGTTATATCTAAGATCTAGAAGATGAGAAAATGGTACAGAACCAGAAACAACACAGCAGTGAGCCTCTGAAGGAGGTGCTGACCAGACAGAGCGGTGAGTAGGGAAAGAAGACCCACTGATGGCAATGAGGATGCTACATTGTGAGCCGCAGTGATGGAATGGAGGGCAAGATGGTGTGCATTTTCAGCAATTCCTGCTCTGTGCCCCTCTTAGAACACTCATATCCTTTCTTTTGCCCTAGAAATTTGTACCATAAAGTCAATGGCCACGACTTAGCAATTCCATTGAATTGAACTGGAAGTTCTCAAAATGTGAGAATTTATTTGAAATCTGCCCTCTAAGCCCACAGTACAAGCCTTAAGTTCTAATTTTTAAAAGACTGTGGTGGTGGTGAGAACTTTATTTTAAACAATAAAAACATTCTTCTCCTCAAGCCATCTCTATCTAGTGGAGTTCGCTCCATGGCTATGTGGTGTTAAACTTGCTGTGGACTATCCCACCTAATCAATGTCCACATCATAACTTTTTATTGTGCCCCGACTCTGTGGAAGGTTTGTTAGAAGGAGATCGATCGTGTGCTGGTCATTTTTTCAGATGTTTTATGAGAATGAGAACGTTTAATGTAGCTGGGAAAAAAATCTACCTTCCTTTATGAAAGATTTAAAAATATCTGTGTGAGCACACATATGCCAGGGGCAGCAAATGGTTGAAGTCTGGTTCTTCTGCTCCAAACTCGTCTACCTCCAGCTCAGGGATCTTAGACTTGCAAAAGCAGTGCTGTGAGTCATGATGAGACTTTTTCTTATTTTTCCAAATGATAACATTACACACACACACACACACACACACACACACACACACACACAAATACATACACACACACATACACACTTATGATCAATTTATAATGACAGGGAATTTTAACAGCAAAAGAGTGAATGATAAACTTTGCTTTATAAGTAATTTTCAGCAGCTTTCCTTTTTCATTGTCTCCAAAGATAAAATTTGAATGAGATCATGAAAACCTCTACTTGGCACTGAACTTCTGAGGACTCACTCTCAGGAGCCACTATACAAAGCCACATAATGTCTTCATTGTGTAATGACAACCAGTTTCCTTTGCCTGGGATTGGGTTGTATCCACCAAGGTTGCTGTGTTGATGTCCAGATATCCATCTGGGTTAAATGTCCAGGACATGTGACAAGTGAGGTTGATACAGCAAACCTCAAGCTAAAAAGTGTAGGGTGCCTGGGGCCCCATTGAAGAACAGATGTTGGCCATACATGGTTGTTAGCTATAAATTGTTTCTCTGGGGAACTGCTGGATTATAATTAAGCATCTCTCCTGGATGAGAATGGGAGAACTCCTGGGCCCCACATAAAGCAGATGTTCACGTTCAGTTTTGCACAGGTTTTGCACTGAGTGGGGAGGCATGCAGTGTAGCAGAGGAGTCACATAGACAGGAGGCCTGGGCTCCCCATCAGAAGGAACCCTGTGTGCACTTGCTCAGTGCGCACCTCCAGAGCAGTGCTGGATGGCTCTCGACCTTGTGTCCTCTCTCTGATGAGCGACTGATTCATCACTCTCCAAGGTTCAGCTGTATGATCTTCCACTTGCCGGGCCCCAACCTGCTGGCTATTCTACAAAAGATTCCTCTTATTCTCATAATTTTTAGCTTTCTTTCTCCAATTATAGATTTTCTAAATACTATAAAAAGAGGTAGAAATAGAGAAATGTTTGAATAAATGAATATAAAATATGAAAAAATAAAAACACTTTGACCCATAAACAATGTTAACAATGTTGTTAATAATTTCCTGAGTTCATTTGTAATCATCTTTAAAATGTTGCACATAAGATTTAGTTTTGTTTTCTCTTGATTTCCTGTTAAGAATGTTTCCCTTTATCATTAAATATTTTTTCCAGAAGCACCTCTTTTAAAATAGAATATTTATTGATCTTTAAAACAGTATGTATTTATTATAGAAATTTTTGGAAATGTCACAGAAAAATATAAAGAATAAAAATTCAATTTCATTTAGTAAATTCTTTAAGATTGTGTGTGTGTGTGTGTGTGTGTGTGTGTGTGTGTGTGTGTGTACATGTGCCATTGGAAGGGCCAAAAGAGGCTTGTTGAATCTCTTGGATGTAGAGTTACTGTAAGTTGTGAGCCTTCTTACATAAGTACTTGCAACCAAATTTGGGACCTGTGGAAGAGGAATGCATGCTTGTAACCACTGATCCATCCAGACCCCATAAGGTAAATTCTTGTGGGAAGCTGGATGTAAATATTCCATTGTGAAGTTTCACCATGTTAATTGTTTTTACAGCATGTCATGACTGGGTTTATTTCATTACAAAATCTATCAGGGATCTAGTCAGATATTTTATTAATAATCTTAGTCTGGGATCTGGAGAGATGGATCATTAATTAAGAATACATAGTCCCTTTCCAGAGAACCTGAATTCATTTCCCAACACCCACATCAGGTGACTCATAACTGCCTGTAACTCCAGCTTTAGGGGATCTGACACTCTCTTCTACACCAAATGCATATTGCATTCACACATACACACACACACACACACACACACACACACACACATGCGCATGCACACACGCATGCACAAATAATCCTAGCTTTATTGATATATAATTTACTAATTCATATTTAAAGCTACCGTATAGTAATCTAATTATAGCAGCTGAGCTCTCTGTATTGGGCATCTTAGGCTTAATATTGCATTTAATCCTCAGGACAATTTCATGTATGCTTTAATCCTCATCTTAACTCGGCTTGGAGAACTGCAGTTTATCTCCAGCTGTGATTGGTCGGCTCATCGCAGGGGCCTGACAACTGCCAGATGCCAGAAACTGGAGATGACTCTGCGGTTCCTGTAGCAGGTGCAGCAGCACACTTGCAGGGTGTGGAACAGGCACCAAAACTACACAGAGAAACCCTGTCTCAAAAAACCAAACACACACACACACACACACACACACACACACACACACACACACACACACTTTAAGCACATCACTGGGTGGTCAGGAAGTCAGACAGCTCACTCTCTTCCTCATCATTCTGTGGCAGGCCTGTTACCATGACTTCATTGGAGTGCTGCCCTGTTATAACAACTTCACTGGAGTGAGAGCCTCCTAAGCCAGCTTCGCCACAGCCTCCAACTTCTATACTGTCCTCAGGCACTGCCTGAAGCATCCCTTTAGGATTACAATGCTTATGAATGATATCTTCAGATTCCAGGTCTTCATCATATCTTGTTTAACATTTTCACAGTCCTTTCCCACTACGATGTCCTTCCAGGCAAAGTAAGCCCCTGTGGTTCCAACTGGAGTAAATGCAGTCATCCTTCATGGCAATCACGCCTTTCCAAAACCTAGCAGGAATATGCAGTAAGGTTTGCTGGACTTCTTGTTTGGTGAGCTCCAGCTACACAACATTCATCTGCAACTCATCCATGTTCATAAGTTCCCAGCTTCATCTCTGCACAGTGATATTGTAGGTCCAGTCCTGACTAACTCGTCCTTGCGCCCAGGCTTAATGCTTGCATCAGATTCTTTTTCTCCTTCACTTAGCAAAATAATATTTGAATGTGGATCTCTTTCACTTATTTTTCCGGACTCATCATGGAATCTCGCAGTATGCCTACTGGCTTATTAGTTCATTTATTACATTTATATTCATTCCTTTGTCCCAGCATTCCTCTTGTGAACACAAATTATTATCCATTTGCTTAATCCTTACTATGTTTTCTGTTCATAGTATCTTCCTTCTCATCATTTTTATCAATTTATCTCTTTTTTCCTATACTCTGGGAGAATGTGCTTTCATTGATTTGATTTTCTGCAGTGCTTACTCATCATTTTTTCTCACCAATGTCAAACTTAGCTCTCCTATTTAATTTTATGTACTGGGAATCCTTTTCAGCATTATTCATCTCCTTTTTACTTCACCCTCGAATTTCCAACAGATTTCCCCTTTCATAATTTTTGTCTACTATGCCACAGTACAATGTGTGCAGTGCCTCTTGTAATTTCGCTGAGACCATTCACTCTTCCTTTTCTTTATCCTTAGCCCACATCTTTGGAGAAACATGGAATTCCCAGGGACTTTTTGAATCTATTCTCTGTTTCATGGCATTTTCCCCTAAGTTCAGTGCTGGCTCTGAGTTTAACATCCTTACCTTCCTCATCCTTAGGAGGCTCTCCTGAAGTCATGGTCATGGTCTTCTGAAGTCATACTCAAATTGCAGTCTACTTGCATGTTCATGTGACCAAGCCCCTGGAGCAGCTGGCTTTGCTCTGCTGAGGAAATGATCTCTGTCACATCTTCGGCTGTGCTGGTTCTCAACAAAAGCGCGTAGCCTTCTGGAGGTGCACTGGACAGTTGATGGTTTTCCAGAGACAGAGCGTCAGTTTTCCTTAAGCCCCAGAAGGTCGACCATGTGCCAATGGATGGCCACAAGACCCAGAAGTTCAAATAGACAAATAGCACAAATTAGAGTGGGTGGATTATTAAAAAGTTTTTAAAGAGGATACAAAGTAAAGGGAGTAGGGAGATGGAGGTGGATCTGGGAGGAGTTGAGAGGAAGATAATCAAAATGCATTGTATGCAATTCCCAAAGAATTAAGCAAAATATTTATTTTTCAAAAAATAAAATAGTACTTGCTGCTTTTCCAGAGGACCCAAGTTTATATCCCCAACACTGCCTGTGATTCCAGCTCCAGGGGATCCAATACCCTTTTCTCACCCCCTCGAGTATACACACACACACACACACACACACACACACACACACACACAGAACACACACACACACACACACATACACACCTAAATAAAAACAAATCTTTGTGGGTTTTTTTATTGATTCTTTGTGGATTTCTCATCATGCATCCTAATCCTGTTCATCTCCCTGTCCCTTCATATCCACCCTCTGTCCCTGCAACCTTCCCCTGAAAATAAAATAAAATAAAATTTAAAAGAAAAAAATCCTGTCATAGAAGCTGTAGTGTGACACAGTGAGTCACACAGAACACCCTTTAGTCCATACATCTTTACTTGTAAGTGTTCATTACAACGAATTATTGGTCTGATTCGAGGCCTCTGGCTTCTGCTGCACCATCAATACTGAGCCCTCACTGGGACGCCTCTTGGATGTCCTGTTGTTTTCCTGTGTCACAGAGATCCTGCAGCTTTGGATCTGCAGGACTGGACCCTTCATGTGCTTGAGGAGTTCATACATGGGAGGAATGTTGGAGTGAGCCAACTCATAGCCCTAGTTCCGGACCTGGGTAGTAGCTGGGTTGGTCAGCCCACCAGCTCTCCCTCATCCTCTCCACCAGGGTGAGCTCTCCAGCACTGCCCTGACTAGCTCACCCAATGCCACAGACAGCAAAGGCCAGGGCCAGCTCTCCTACTCTCATGCCCCCAAAGTCAGCTCTGCCGCCTTCCACAGGCAGTGAAGGGCAAGGGGGGAGGACATCTTGCCCTCACTCATGCCACCATATGGCAAATGGGGGTGGGGGTGGGAGCAGCTCTGCTGCTCGTATGCCCTCAGGGCCAGCTCACCTGCACCCCCCCACCACCACCACCAACGGGGTCCCTGGTTGAAGCACTTGGGAGAGCAGGCCCTGTACCTTGCCTGGGCAGCACAGTAGAGCTGACCCTGTTGGCAAGGGCCAAAGGTGAGCTGGCCCCCAAGGGCACGGGAACAGGAGAGCTGGCTGTGCCCCTTATTTGTCATGCAGTGGCGTGGGCAAGGGAGAGATGCCCTACCCCATCCCTCACCACCTCTGGCAGGTGGAAGAGCTGGCCTTGGGGGCATGAAAGTGGGAGAGCTGGCCCTGCTCCTTACCAGCTGCCACACTCGGGAGAGTGGGCCCTGAACCTTGCCTGGGCAGCACAGTAGAGCTGGTCCTGGTGACAAATCTTTTTAAAAAAGAAGAAATTCTGGCATCAAATTATTTGTTGATTTCGACATTCAAGAGTGTTCACTATGGGTATGTGATTGGGCAAGGATATTTTGAGGGCTGAAAGCTGCACACTGTTCTTTGTTTGTTTGTTTGTTTGTTCATTTTTTTTGTTTTGGGGGGTTTTTTTGAGACAGGGTTTCTCTGTGTAGCTTTGCGCCTTTCCTGGAACTGACTCTGTAGCCCAGGCTGGCCTTGAACTCACAGAGATCTGCCTGCCTCTGCCTCCTGAGTGCTGGGATTAAAGGTGTGTGCACCACCAACGCTCAGCCCTGCACACTGTTCTTAGCCAGAGTCTTTGGACCAGCTATAACAGTCAGTGGCCATGCCTGACAATCTGAATTTGATTCCCAGAATCTGGAGAGAACTGGCTCCAGAAACTTGTACTTTGACCTCAATAGACCCACCATGGTCACATTCACACACATAAAGTAAATAAATAAGAAAATAAAATTAAGCCAGAACTCATAAACATTACTTTTAAAATAATGGTATTTCTTCAGGTAGATGTCCCATGATTGCTTTAGAATACTCCCAAGGCTGCACTCTCAGGCTACTACCAATTTTCTACATTTGTAGGTAGAGCCATGCTGAAAACCTGCAGAAATGATGCCGTTTCTGCATTTTCAGTTATTTCTCTACAAAGACTAAAAAGAGTGATTACATGGCCCTTTTCAAGGCTAAGGGTACAAATTGCCAAACTGCTTCATCAAAAGCCCATCATAGAAATCAACATGGGGTATTTTCAGAGACAAGAATCTTGATTGCTGGCATAATACAGAAAAGAGATATATGTCTTTCTTTTTCTTCTTCTTTTCCTTGTTTTAAGAATTTTCCTACCAACAATTTTGTCTTCCACCACACAGCAAACCAAACCTGGGACCACATATTTACCAAAGCTTGAAGGGCAGAAGGAGCCTTCATCCAGATGGAGAACACTGGAACTCCTTCCATCAAAAGGTACCAAAGAAGGCAGATTGGCAGCAAGCTGACCTTGACCTTGAGAAAGGCCTTTCTGTGCCATAGTAAGAAGAGGTTATATCAGTGTGAAGAGAATGAGAGACTTCGCAGTACTCAGCCCTAAATGGGAAGTCTTTACCATACTCTTCCCCTCAGGGCTTGAGGGCCTTTGTAGAAAAACAGGCAGAAAGATTGCAAAAGCTGGAGATGGTGGATGATGTCAAGGAAAGTGTCTTCCAGACATGGCAGAGCTGATGCACACATGAACCCACAGAGGCTGTGACAGCATGCACAGGACCCATACAGGGTCAAGCCACTACAGAGGCTGTGACAGCATGCACAGGACCCATACAGGGTCAAGCCACTCACAGAGGCTGTGACAGCATGCACAGGACCCACACAGGTTCAAGTCACTCACAGAGGTTGTGACAGCATGCACAGGACCCACACAGGGTCAAGCCACTCACAGAGGCTGTGACAGCATGCACAGGACCCACACAGGTTCAAGCCAGACAAAGTCCCAGAGAGAACAAGAGATTGGCAGGGCAGAGGGGTTGAGGGACCTGTGAGGAGTTGGGGGGGGGGGGGGAATACAATCAAAACACACTGCATGGAATTCTCAAAAGATGAAAAAAATTAAAAGAAGGGGTCATGTTCAGGCCTGATCATTCAGGTTCAGCCCTCTCCTCCCTCGTCTATCTACCCCAGTATCCAAAATCCCGTCTCCCTCTGAGCAACAGAACTGGAAATCATGAGCTGGCTAAAACCTCAGTAGAGGTGGTGTCAAGAAAGGCTCTGTCCTGAGACAGGAAGTGTCAGTGGGGAAAGGAAAAGAAAAAAGACATTTTAAAGACTTAAAAAAAAAAAGACATTGGAGAGAGGAGGAAGACACCACAGAGTGCCAGGCACCATGAAACCTTTAGTTGTCTTTGAAAAGGTGGGCAAGTTGGAAGCTACCCTCATAGGAAGAGTTTCACATCCCACAGCCATGCCTCCCAAATTGCCAAGGAGGTGATGAATAGGCCTTGAACTTGGGTCTAGATTCTTTTTACTAAGGTGTCAGTGGGCCACTGCAGAGCTCTGGTTGTCAGGAGTCAGCTAGGGAGGCAAACAAAACCCACTGATGACCATGGCCATCGTTCTGATTGCTTAGAATTTCCCAGGAGACTTTGAGGTGAAGCCATAGTTTAGCAGCAGTGATGAGAAGCTTGGGAAAGAGCATTCACTGATCAGTTTATTTTGTGTGAGTGCCTGGCTACCAATCAGGACAGGCACGTGGACAAACTAAACCGCTGCCTTCCATAGGGCAGTAAGGGCGAGAAGCAAGTCTGTGTGAGCACGTCTTCCAAATCCAGCCCTTACTCAGGTGGACCTTGGGCTCACATCTGTAAATCAGTGTAGTGTCTGCTCATTCCAAGTCCACCATCTCAGAGGGGATTGCTCCTCATTTGTAAAGTGCTCTGGCACACAGCTTATGAATGAGCTCTAAGAGAGCACTATCTCTTGTTTCTCCACATTCTAGAGTGCTCGCTTAATGGTGTGAAAACCAAACAGCTAAGATTCTAACCCAGATAAAATTCTAATCCCTGTTGTCTGTTCCTTTCAGCTCTTGCACTCGGATGTCTGTGACATCAAAGCTTGTGCAGACAGATTGGACAGTAGCTGCTGTGTTCATCAAGCAGCTTTGCCAACTGAACTTTTAAATAATTGAGGCGGTAGAATGCTAGAAGTACTCTCTAAAGGACCTTAAGTATGCACTAAAGCTATCAAAGGACTTGAATGTAGGCTATATAAATAACTCCCTCAAATTGATAAGAAAAACATCACAAGAAGAAAAAGGCAAAAATTTTAAACATGCACTTCACAGAAAAAATAAAATTCCCAAGTAGGGGCTGAGGAATAACTTAGCAGTTAAGAGCACTTGCTGCTCTCAAAGGTGACTTGAGTTCAGTTTCCAGCATCCAGATGGATACTCACAACTAGTTCTAGGAAATTCAACTCCCACTTCTGGCCTCCATAGGCACCAGGCATGCACATGGTGTACATATATACATGCAGGGAAAATATTCATGCACATAAAATAAAAATAAATACATCTTTTTGTACTTTTCATATTTAATCTCTTCTTTTTAATTTATTTTATAATTTAATTTTACATATCAGCCACGGATTCCCCTCCCCTCCCCTGCCGCCTTCCCCCCAGCCCACCCTCCATTCCCATCTCCTCCAGGGCAAAGACTCCCCTGGGGATTCAGCTCAACATGGTAGATTCAGTCCAGGCAGATCCAGTCCCCTCCTCCCAGGCTGAGCAAAGTGTCCCTGAATAAGTCCCAGGTTCCAAACAACCAGCTCATGCACTAAGGACAGGTCCAGGTCCCACTGTCTGGGTGCCTCCCAAACAGTTCAAGCTAATCAACTGTCTCACTTATCCAGAGGGCCTGATCCGGTTGGGGGCTCCTCAGCTATTGGTTCATAGTTTATGTGTTTCCATTAGTTTGGCTATTTGTCCCTGTGCTTTTTCCAATCTTGGTCTCAACAATTCTCACTCATACAATCCCTCCTCTTTCTCGCCAATTGGACTCCTGGAGCTCCATCTGGGGCCTAGCCATGGATCTTTGCATCCAGTTTCCTCAGTCATTGGATGAGATTTCTAGCATGACAGTTAGGGTGTTTGGCCATCCTATCACCAGAGTAGGTCAGTTCGGGCTTTCTCTCGACCATTGCCAGTAGTCTATTGTGATGATATCTTTGTGGATTTCTGGGGACCTCTCTAGCACTTTGCTTCTTCCTATTCTCATGTGGTCTTCATTTATCATGGTTTGTTCTCCCTCTGTGTTCTTGATCCAGCTGGGATCTCCCGCTCCCCTAAGCTCTCTTTCCCTCAAACTTTGCCCTTTATTACCCCCACTCATGTCCAAGTTGTTCATGTAGATCTCATCCATTTCTCTGTCATTGGGTGATCCCTGTGTCTTCTTTAGGGTCCTGTTCTCTAGGTAGCCTCCCTGGAGCTGTGAGTTTTGTTTTACATCTAGTATCCTCCTATGAGTGAGTACATACCATGTTTGTCTTTCTGAGTCTGGGTTACCTCACTCAGAATGATTTCTTTCTAGATCCATCCATTTGCCTTCAAACCTCATGAGAGGGCTGATATCCAGAATATATAAAGAACTCAAGAAATTAGACATCAAAATGCCCCAACAGTCCAATTAAGAAATGGGCTATAGAACTAAACAGAGAATTCTCAACAGAGGAAGCTCAAATGGCTGAAAGACATTTAAGGAATTGCTTAATATTCCTAGTCATCAGGGAAATGTAAATCAAAATGACTGTGAGATACCACCTTACACCTGTCAGAATGGCTAAGGTCAAAAACACTGAAGGCAGCTTATGCTGGAGAGGATGTGGAGCAAGGGAAACTCTCCTCCACTGCTGGTGGAAATGCAAGCTTGTACAACCACTTTGGAAATCAATATGGCACTTTCTTGGAAAATTGGGAATCAATCTCCCCCAAGACCCAGCTATACCACTCTTGGGCACATACCCAAGGAATGCTCAATCATACCACAAGAGCACTTGCTCAGCTATGTTATATCAGCATTGTTTGTAATAACCAGAACCAGGAAACAATCTAGATGCCACTCAACTGAAGAATGGATAAATAAAATGTGGTACATATACACAATGGAGTACTACTCAGCAGAAAAATAAATACATCTTTTTAAAACATACTCAAATAATATATGAATGGAGGAGATTCAACTGTTTTGGTCATCCAGGAAATGAAAATTTAAGCTCCGTAAGATATCAACAAGAATGCTTAAGATGAAACATGTAGGCCCAAGGGATCAGCAGCACTCTCTCACAGCACAAGTAGAAATGCAAATTTGTACAACCACCTTGCAAACTACTGGAAAGCTGATCATATCCATGATGGTCCAGCAATCTGCATCCATGACAACATCACTTAATCCCTTTTACTAAAGAAGCCCATTTCTGAGGATAGCCCTAAGAGAATGCTTTATCTATACATGAATAAGAATATTTATAGACTAGCTTAGTGTGGTGGTGCAAACTTTCAATCTCAACATAGAGGCAGATATATCTCTTATGATTTTGAGGGTATTCTGGTTTACATAGCAAGTTCCAGGCCAACTCAGGATCTAAAAAGTGAACTATTGATAATAGGCCAAATCTGAAAAATACCCAAGGAAAACAGGTAAGTATGTGCTGCTCATACAATGACTATTATCAATCATTATGAAGGGCAACTTATAAACTCATATAGAAATGCAGCTAAGTCAGAATGAGTAGAAGAAGCCAGCCTACAAAAGACTACATACTTATAATTTTAATATAAATACATATATATAATAAAATTCAAATCAGGCGAAATTAGTCAATTGTATTATAAGTCTGAATAGTGCCTCTCCTTGGGGAATATTTGGGGAAGAAAACAAACAGGTTGCTGAGGCTTGCTAGCAACCAATTTCCAAACATGGAATGAGTTCACATATGGACGTGTTTTGCAATAAATAAGTTATGTGTTCATGATTAATATTCTCCACACATTGTTTCATAATGTAGTTTATTCTAATAAGATTAAGATAGCTTTATTCCTTAATTGGGAACAATATACAGAGCTAATTTGTTTTTGTTTAAGGTGTGGGGAGGTGAATGGTTGACTTAACAAGTTAAACATGCCTCAGTGCTGCATGTTCTGAAGCTGTATTTGATTTAACAGAGTCTTGTTAATATCAACTATCAATGAGTTTAGACAACTCTGTAAAAAACATGTTCTAGAGCCATTTTAACATCTGAGATGAGAAGGCAAGAATAGGGTGGCTAAGCCAAGGTAATGTGCGGAAAGTGTCATCGATTTATCGCAGGTGTCTGGACTGAAGAGGGTGAGAGAGGGCCGTTGTCTTAAACAAGAATCCAAGTCCCCAAACTTGAAAGAACCGGTCCGTTCTCTTAAAACATTGAAGTGTTCTTGTTTACTTCAGTTATAATTATCAGTGTTTATTATATCCACATTAAAATAGAAAGAAAGGGCCAGGGAGGTGGTGGTGCATGCCTTTAATCCCAGCACTCAAGAGGCAGAGGCAGCTGGTCTACAGAGCAAGTTCCAGGACAGCTAGGGCTGTTACACAGAGAAAAACCTGTCTCTTGGGAAAAAAAAAGGAAGAAGGGTAATCAAATAGTCCACCACCATTCATCCTCAGAAGAGTGGCACCATCACACATCCTGTAGCCTCTAGAAAATGCCCTTTCATACGTGGAGGTAATGACATGGAGACAGTCAAACACGCTGATATTATGAAAATCCTTTTGACCTCACATGGTCCAGGAGCTCTATCCCTTAAGAACCACTGTGTACATGATTCTGTCTCTCATATAGTGAGGTAGAGAAGGTTTCACACACCCACAATTTGGATGCCCCAGTATGCAATTAAGCCCAGATTTTAAGAGTTCAGGACATGCTCAAGAATCTTGAATTCTATCACCATGATTTGCTTTCGTGGTAGCCTTGTCAAAAAGTACCTCAGCTTTGCCCTTCAACTGAACAATAAAGAGAGAAACATGGGCCTCCTTCAGCTGTGGATACAATTAAGTGCCACCCCTGAAGTGAAAATACCCACGAGTATCAGTCATACAGCAGAAGCTGAATAAACACCTGTGGGTGCCTGTGTCCATGCACTCTAGTGTGGGATGTACAAGGACAGATAATACTGTGAGGATGGGCCATGACCTACTGCTTTGGCAAGGCAGCACACTGAAGGATCCCAATTCATCCGCTTGGGATTCGTCCAGTATTGTGCCTGGCCTTACGTTTCCTGAAAGGTAATGACAAAAAGTTACTCTTTTGGTCCTCTTAACTTTGCTGAAATTTGTCCAACACTCACTAGAAAACTAAATCACCATCTCGATGTGGGATCCTAGATGTTTTCAAGTATCTCAAGGACTATAACAATTTCATAAATGTACTTTACTTTAAAAAAAAACTCTACATATTCCAAGCATAAATGGCATAAACATGTACACACACACAGGAATGTGTGAGATCATGAACCATATGATCACGAGAAATTCACTTATTTAAACTTCAGACCTTACCAGTAAAGGGCAGTCACTAAACATCTTAAGCTTTATACTTTATTTCCTGTGCAATTAGCTCTTCTATACGGTGTAAACACTTTCCTCTTGTTCTTGCAAGCCCTGTTCTACCATGACCTATGGTAGGCTGCCCTTCTCCCACGGGCCTTTGCGTGTCTACCCCTGATTTAGATGGGAAAGCCAAAAATGAAAATGAGGATCTACCTCTAAGTCCGCTTGGCTTAAGTTTTTCAGTGCCCTGTGACAAATGCTCAGACAAGTAAATCCAAGCCAATTTGAGGCCCAGGTGTCAGAGGGCCTTTCTTAGAGCCTTGAGCCAATTAAGGATGTGGTTCTCTGTGACCTGCATGCATGGCAAGCCCACAAGACTGAAGTGTGCCTTCCGTTCATCTTCAAGCTTTATCACAGCTGTGCCCTTCCTGTCAGCCAGACTTGGGCTGTCAGCGTTTCCATTATGAGGCCTGCTTCACAGAAGGTTATAAATCTGCTGAGGGCAGACAAACGCTTAGCAGAGCAGTTTGTAGATCAAGACATTCTCAAGGATGAGCCAGCTGGCTTGACAAAATTAAGACCACACTGAAAGGTGGGCCCCAAAGTTATTCTTGCAAAGTTCCTATGGGAGGGGATGTGTTGAAAATACTCTCTCACATTTTAATTTAGCAAATATTTACTTAGCATCTAACCTAGAGGGACTCTTGATTTATCTGTTCCATTATCCTTAGGAGAACTGCTTCTCTCTCCCCTTCCAGTGAATCTGTCAGTCATGGGCATAGAGGTCTCCAAATTAGGACTGTCCAAGACTTCTCTTCCTCAAGACTCTTCTGATTACAGAGCAGGAGGAGCGCTCTCTCTCTCTCTCTCTCTCTCTCTCTCTCTCTCTCTCTCTCTCTCTCTCTCTCTCTTCCTGTTGTTGTTCTTTACAAAGTCAGTATAGGTCTAGAGAATCAGCATGTGGTGACACTCCAGGACCTGTGAGACCCATCAGGTGACATCCTGCAGCCAAATGGCAACCTAGGAAGAGTCTGGGGATGCAGCTATAGCTTTGAGAGTCATTGCCACGCTTTAAAGAACAGTGTGAATGAACTTCAGGATCCTGCCATTCCCAGGAATATGGGTTAAGAGTGAAAAGAAACAGCTGGAAAATAAAGGCATCCACCAGAGGCTCAGACACAACACAGTGTGTGTCCCCATGTCCATCCTGGGCTGTGTTCTGGGGACAGAAATGAGAGGAGAGGTGGGTCATGTTGTGACACAGAAGCTCAGAAAACTTGGTAACAGTGCTTGCCGTCCCCTTAATATTTAGTACCATATGATAAGCCTTTATATTCCTTCCTAGAGATGTCTATGGAGTCCCGTGGGCGAACAGCGCCACTTTGCCCTTGAACTTTGTCATCCACTCTGGACTGCCAGAGCCTGGATGAGGTCTGTTTGTTACCTACTAACTTTGCATTTGTGAATATCACGTTTTTCAACTGTGCAATGAACTTTTAAGGGAAGGTTCTGTAACAGACCCCCAACTCTTCTGTGTCTGTTGTTGAAATCTCACTGCACTATTCTGCCTGTCTGTTGTCATAGTAGCCTGCTCCATGGCTCATTGCAGGAGCCAGACCAAGGAGGCTCCCTGGACCATGTGGTAGTGATCATGATGTGAAAGCTGGGCAAGATGGCATCAGTTCACACACATTTTATGCATTGCTTAATTTAGGCTAAACTTCTGGGACAAAAGAGTGAAAAATGTTGAGTCATACAGACCAAATTGAACCTCATTTTGTGTTCACCAAACCTTCCAAGGTAGATGTTCCAGACTGACTATGACTCGTTTCCCTGTAGTAACTCAGGTTATAGACTTCTTTCACCCATGGCTATGGAATCCTTTAACTCTTACCACCATCTAACTTTCTGTCTTAGTTTGGGTTTCTGTTGCTGTGAAAAGACACCATGATCACTGCAATTCTTATAAAGAAAAATATTTAATTGGGGCTAGCTTACAGTTTCAAAGGTTTAGTTCATTATCATCACAGCAGGAAGCATGGCAGTGTGTAGGCAGACATGGTGCTGGAAAAGGAGCTGAGTGCTAGAGAAGGAGCTAAGAGCTCTACATCTTGATCTGAAGGCAACAGGAAGTGAACTATGTTCCACACTTGAGCATATGAGACCTCAAAGCCCACCCCCACACACAATGACACACTTCCTCCAACAAGCCCACACCTACTTCACAAAGCCACACCTCCTAATAATGCCACTCCCTATAGGCCAAGCATTCAAACACACGAGTCTATGGGGGCCATACCTATTCAAACCACCACACTCTCCACCCCCTTAAGTCTACCTCACAAAAGAAAAACCACTGTAGAAGGGCCCCATATTCTTAAAAGATTCCATTCCAATGCAAGATAGTTCACATCACATGTTTGGTACCACAAACACACCACCCATCACCCATAGACATACTAATAAATGTGATCTACCCATATTCCTTACCCAAATTCAATCATTACATATAGGAAAAGAGTGAATGTGGGTTGATAGCTAGTGGATATATTCTTAGCTTCTCAGCCTCAGTTAAAAACATCCCAGCAAATAAACAATAGACTATATCCCCTTTCTTCCATTAGCCAGCCTTTTCTTCTACAGTCCAAGATACTTTCTTCTCCATAATCCCCTTCCAAGCACCCTAAATTCAACTTTCTCTCTTGTGTTTATAAGAAGGTAAATTTCAATAACCCCTCCATCATGATATTGGTCATATTTCTTAGCATTTTTCAGAGTAAAATATGGATGTCTAATTTATTTATTACCTCTACAAACAAAACATAATCTTCAAGACAGTCCCAATATTATAGGACTATGGATAGAAGTTCTTAGCACACAACTCATTGAAAACTATTTTCCTAATTCCTTATCTCTTTTTGCATATTGCAAACTCCCTCTTGTAAATGGAGGCTTTGATCTGTCCCACTCTGTCCCACACCCACTTCAAAATAATCACTCAGAGGCTTATATTAATTAATTATAAATGCTTGGCCAATGGCTCAGGCTTATAATTAACTAGCTCTTACATTTAAATTAGCCATTTATATTAATCTATGCATCATCACATTGCCCATGTCATAGAAGTTCTTTGGCATCCTGTTCTTTGGGCCACTGGCTTGCATCTTCCTAACTCTGTCCTTCTTCATCTCAGTCCTCAGTTTATTGTACCACCTAACCTTATCCTTTCTCAACATTGGCCAAACAGCTTTATTATCAACCAATGAAAGCACCCATATTCACAGCATACAGAAGGCTCCTCCCACAGCACCCTCTCAACCCTTAATTTTTATTGACAGTCTCATGCACTCCTCTGAATCCCCAGAACCCAGCATCACAAATGTCCTTTACTGGCAGAATTATATTGTGTTCCAAGTTACCCCAGACTGAAGAAACACTACCTACATGTTTATTAAACATATTAAGAGTCTATTAGGTGCTCAGCAATGTGAAAGATGCTGGCAATTTGGGAATGAAAAGAATGTAGTACAGATATTTATAATCTAGAATGGGAGACATCCAAAACAGGTATTTATAGCCCCTTGCATTCACAAAGTATTGAACGATGCTCTATAGGACAAAAAAGCATGAAGCTGTCAGCTTAGCAGAAAGGTGTCAGGAAGGCATGCTTTACCAGCATTTATGGAGTTCCCAGTCTGTATTCAGTACTGTGATGGGCAGGCAAGGCTACAGAGAAACATAATGTTCTGTCTTTGTTCCTAACAAGGTTATCATTCCCATCCACAGAACAATGATGTTCTTCACAGGCTGTAGAGAGTGCTATAACTCAATACAAAAGGTTATATTGATATTAAAGATGAGGTAAGCCTCCAGGGGAAGGTCAAACCTTAGGTTGGGGCTTGAAAATTTGTTTTGATTAGAATAGGTGTTGTCTAATGTCCAGATAGCTAGCTTATAGGCAAAAGAATGAAACAGAGATAGAGCAGTGAAGAATATAGCTATTCAGTATGCCTGAAATAGTAAAATGTGTGTGTGTGTGTGTGTGTGTGTGTGTGTGTGTGTGTGTGTGTGTGTGTTTCTGAAGTGCAATGAATTAGATAACAATAGAAGACATTGCAGGACAAAGGGCTTATAGGAGGACTGTAGGGGAGCTGCAGTAGGCTTTAGAAAGGGCTGTAGGGGCTGCAGGGAAGCTGTAGGAGGGCTGTAGAAGAAGCTGTAGGAAGGTGTAGGAAATGCTCTTGGACAGCTGTAGGAGAGGCTATAGAAGTGAGGGTCTGTAGGAAGGCAGTAGGGGAGGCCATCGAGTGTCTATAGAAGGATCATAGGTAAAGCTCTCACAGAGTCTGTAGAAGAGCTATAAAAGAAGATATAAAGGGTCTATAGAAAATCCAGGGTGGGAGGGACTGCTGGAGAGGCTATGGAGGCTGTTAGAGGGTCTGTGGGAGAACCTGTTGAAGATACTTTGAAAGATCTGTAGAAGAGTATATGAGAGACTCTGGAGGAAAGGATGTGGGAGGGGCTATAAGAGAAGCTAGAGTATTGGCTTTAGAAGAAGCTGTAGGAGACACTGTAAGAGACTGCAGGAAAACTGATAAACACTTTCAGCAAAGTGACTGCATAGAAAATTAATCACAAAAATCAATAGCCCTTCTGTATACAAATGACATGTGAACTGAGAAAGAAATCAGGGAAACAATACCTTTCACAGCAGCCTCAGGTAGTATAAAATAGCTTGGGATATCTCTAACCAAGCAAGAGAAAGAATTATATGATAAAGATTTCAAATTCCGAGTCATTGAAGAAATAAATTGAAGAAGATATCAAAACATGGAAAGATCTCCCATGCTAATAGGTATGTAGGATTAACATAGTAAAAATGGCCAACATACCAAAAGCAATCTACAGAGTCAATGCAATCCCCATCAAAATACCAATAACTATTCTTCACAGATCTTGAAAGGACAATTTTCAACTTCATATGAGGGAAAATAAACAGAATAGATAAAGCAATCCTGAATAATAAAAGAATTGCTGGAAGAATCACCATCCTGAATTTCAAATTATGTTATAAGATATCGGAATAAAAACAGCATGGCATTGGCACAAAAACAGACATGTTGATCAATGGAATCAAATTGAAGACTCAGACATAAATCCACACATCTATTGATACCTGACTTTTGGTAAAGAGGCCAGAAATACACACTGAAAAAAAGGCAGCATCTTCAACCAATGGCAAAACTGGATGTCTGAATGTAGAATAATCCAAATAGACCCATACTTACTATATATTGCACAAAGTCAAAATGTAGCAAAGGCCTCAACATAAAAACAAATACACTGAACCTGATAGAAGAAAATGTGAGGAATAGCCTTGAACTCATTGGCACAGGAAAAGATCTTCTGAACAGAACAACATTCGCACTAAGATCAATAATTAATAAAGGGAACCACATGAAAATGAAAAGGTTCTGCATGGCAAAAGACACCATCAATGGGACAAAGTGGCAGCCTACAGAATGGGAAAAGATTTTTACCAACTTCGCATTCAATAAAGGGCTAATATCCAAAGTATATACAGAATGAGAAAAAACTATAAATCATGAAAAGAAATAACCCACTTAAAAAATGGAGTACAGACCTAAATAGAAAATTCTCAATAAAAAATAACTCAAATTCCTGAGAAACACCTTAAGAAATATTCAACATCCTTAGCCATTAGGGAAATGCAAACCAAAACTACTTTGAAATTTCATCTTACATCTGTCAGAATGGCTAAGATCAACAAGTGACAGCTCATACTGGTGAGGATGTGGAGTAAGAGGAACACTCCTCCATTGCCAGTGGGAGTGCAAACTCCTCCAGCCACTGTGGAAATCAGTGTGGCTGTTCCTCAGGAAGATGGGAATCAGGATCCAGCTATGCCACTCTAATGCATATACCCAAAGGATGCTTCATCCTATCACAGAGAAACTTGCTCAAACATCTTCATTGCTCTATTTATAATAGCCAAAAATTGTAAACAACCTAGATGTCCCTCAACTGAAAAACAGATAAAGAAAATGTCGTGCATTTACCCAATGGAGTATTACTCAGCTGTTTAAAAAAACGACATTATGAAAGTTGCAGGCAAATTGATGGAACTAGAAGAAAATCAGCCTGAGTGAGGTATCCCAGACCCGGAAAGGCAAATATGATATGTATTCACTTCTGTGTGGATATTAGCTGTTAAGTCAATGATAATCAAGCTACAATCCATAGAACCACAGAGGATAGGTATAGATGAAGATACTTGAAGGAAGAGATAGATCTCATTAGGAAAGAGAAAGAATAGATAGCAATGGGTGGGAGAGTGTAATGGGGGAGTCAACCGGGAAGGAGAAAGGTGAGGAGGTTGTGGGACAGAACATGGGGAGATACAGCTAAAATTAAAGGCCATTTGAGGGCAGTATGACCCAATACAGTAGACACTTCCTAAAATACATACATATATGAAAGTGATCTAAATAAAATTGCCAAATAATTGGGAGAGACAGAGTCCCAACTGGCCATCTCTTGTTACCAAATGAAGCTTCCAATACCAAGATGGATTACATTTAATTGAGTTGTTGGCCAAAGGAGCCTCACAGAAACCCCCAAATAACCAGGCTGCTGCCATAACTATAGTTTGTACTCCATAAACTGACAACAAGTCCCCATTGCTGAAAAAAAAAAAAACCAGTTACACAACTTATTGAATGTGGAGAAGTCGAGCTGGTGCCTACATAGAGAGATCCTTCACCCCTACTACATTCCAGTGTAAACACTAAGCCAGCCGTAAAAGCTTTTTATACAATGATGAAAAAACAAAAGGGTTTTCTGCATGGTATTCTAGGGCAATGATGGCACAAAGCTTGTATTAGTAACCAACCAATATCTGATTTGACTTAAGGCACACTACATGAGATGGAACCCACATACAACACTGCTTGAATGACCAAGAACCTGAGACCTGATAACCCAGAGACCTAGGGTAAAACCAAATAATATTGATCTAAAAAAAGAAAATATGTAGTGATAAAATGACCTCTAATGATATTCTGCTATACTTATAGGTCAGTGTCTTGTTCAATCATCCTCAGAGATCTTCCTCCTGCAGCAGATGGGAACAAATATAGAGACCCACAGCCAGCCATCATGCAGAGAGAGTGAGAGACCTTGGAACACTCAGCCCTAAATTGGAAGTCTACATTAAATCCCTCCCCTCAGAGCTCAGGGAATACCGTGGAAGAGGCATCAGAAAGCATGATAGAGGGGATAGAGGACACCAGGAGAACAAGTTCCTCTAAATCAGCATGAGCAAAGCCCCTATGAACTCCCAGAGACTGAAGCAGCATGCACAGGGCCTGCAGGTATCTGTACCAGGACCTCTGTATCTGTATTATATCTTCCAGGTTAGTATTTTTAAGGGATTCCTGAGGGTGTAAACAAGTGGGTCTCTGATTCTAGGGTCTTTTCTTGGTCTCATTTCCTTCTGTTAGTTTGTTTTGCCCAACTTTGATGTAATAGCTTTTTTATCTTATTATATTTTATTTTGTGATTTTTTTTTAATTAATGAATGAGTGAATGAATGAAGACCTATCCACTAGGGTAAAAGTTAATGACTGAGTTATCATTTATACCTGCTAGGAGAGAGAAAATCAGCTTTCTCCAGTGGCGTGACACAGGGCATATCAACCACTCCAAGGAAGGCCACATGTTCAGGAGTAATTGACCAATATATAACGGACTCCACAGTTTTTGTGTGCTTTTATTTGGTTAAAGTTTTGGGGGATGCTTTTTGGAGGCTATCCTGTTGTTATATTGGGTTTCAGTTTGTTTTGTGAGAAAGAACTTAAAGTTGGGTAGGTCAGGAATGGGAGAGGATCTGGAAGGACCTGGAAGGGGAAGAATCTGATCATAGTATATTCAAATTTAAAAATTTAAAAATTGTTTTAAATAATAAGAATATAATAACAAGGGAAAAGAGACCATAGGAGGGGCCATGGGAGAGTTTTTAGTGATGCAGCTCCTTTTGAGCTATCCAGTCTCCTGAAGTAGTCCTTCACCCATACTTGCATAAGTCATCCCAACACTCACTGGCTCACTAAGCTAGACTTAGGTAGGATCATTTCTTTAGTCCATCATCAGTGCCCTATGTGGAGTGATGCTCATTCACATCTCCCCAGGAAAAGTGACGTAAGTGTCCACTTGACATTGGACCTACCATGAAGCAACACACTATGGTATGAACAATAGAAACCCACGACTTGTGGCCAAGAAGCAAAACATAGATTGAGGGAGGGACTAGGGTCCCAGAATTCCCTTTGAAGATTCAAAGATGTTCAGGGGGACTTACCAAGGTCCAAGCTACAGAAGTTCTTCCCTGTAAAATTATTCTGCATCAGCTGAGGTGAGCATCATGCTGGGGTTGCTTGCTCAGTGTCTAGAACCAATAATCTTCCATGGAAATCGTCACAGCCTCCCATGCACACAGTGCCTCCAAAAGACCAACTTCTCCCTCTGGGTTCTTTTTAGTATCCAGAGCACAGCAGGGTAGTAAACACAGCCCCAAACCACCTTCAGCAATGAGGCAAACGGGAGAGGAGGCTCTGGGCTTACCCAGTGCACACAGAGGCTCCTGCTAAGCAGTGATCTCTGAGTGATACTGTCACTCCTTCTGGAAAACACCTTTAACCAGGGCTTTTAAGTACATAAGCTCTAGTGTAACTAATTGATGTCGGTTTTCTCTCTGGCCCTCTAGGCCTAGGATGCGTATTTCTATATTGATTTACACCTAAAATAAACAGCAGGGATTTCACTGCAGTGTCTGTACCAGCATGGTTCTGCTGGATGAAGTGTGGAGTCAGGCGAGCAGCAAGCTGCCCACCACAGGCATAAAGGGGATGCAAGAAGGGCGCTCTTCCCAGAAGCACAGAGTTCACAGCAGCACTTTTCTCCATCTAGCTTTTATGTCCCTTGAAACTCAAATGTCTTTTAAAAACAAGAGTCATTTCACATTCTTACTTGAAAACTGGGAAATTAATCAAATTGAATCAGAAAGATATTAATGTAATCCTAAACTTTCCTTAAGGGAAAACATATAAATCCAGAAATATCTTCAGATATCTAAAGATTGCTTTTTCTAGAGTTTACTAAATTCTACTGTATGTACTTGAGTTTGGCTCATGACAGAGAAGTTTCTCTGTTATATGAAATCAAGAAAAACTGGATATTGTCACCTCAAACTTTTAAAACAGCATTAGACCCAGAATTCACTTTTTGTAGAAATAAAACAGTTTACTAGGGACAGAAATAAATTCCAGGAAATAAATTGTGCATAAAATTTATTTAAATTATTTTTAGCCTCAGGGTTGAATCCCTTTTAGTGTTAATGAGTTCAGGATTTAATACTGTTTACAGGAGTCAAATTATGCATCTTTGCATCCTACTTATACATTTCAGTTGTTTGAGAATAAAGATGATATTTGAAAAGTAATTTCTTGAATCCATACAGTTAAATGTGACAAAGGAGTCATAGTATGAGATTTTCCCCATAAATCCTCATGTGCTGTGGTCATCCAAGATCAGAGTTCCAAGACTAACTCAGTCCTTGTCAGGTAAGTGTGCCTGTCCCCTTCAATCACAGCACCACAGGGCACAGGGGAGTCCTAGGGTGAACCTAGAGGCAAACTCTGAGCTGCAGTAGAAAGTAACCTACAGTGACAATGATAAAAGATGCTGAAGAACATGAATTCTTATCAGGAGTCAAGGAACATCCAGTCGTTTCTTCTGCACTGCAGAGACATCTCTACTCACTGGGCTCTGCTTCCCATTGTCATTCTTGCTGCTTATCGTCTCCCTAGAACCAAAACATCATTGGACACAATGAATACTGGTGGTGTTTGTCAAGCCCAGGCTCAGTTAGAGTTTGCTCCATAACTGCCATATTACAATCTAGAGGTATCAAAAGACCCTTTCTTGAGACTCACAAGACCACACAGAGGACCCACATTAAGGATTGTGGCACACTGGTCCACATGGTGCCTGGGTCTCAGTCCAGCAGCCCATTGGGTTCTTGCACATGGCTTTGGGCAATGTTACTAGACAGAGTGAAGAGTACAAGGTCATGGAAACTCATAATTGGTCACTTTACTGCATTCTGTTTGTGGAAGGAAGTTCCAATCCAGCCCACATTCAAGATTTCGGGGAACAGATAGAACCTTTGTATAGGAGAAGCTGCAAAGTCATTGAAAAGAGAAAGGATGTAAAGCAGTGAAGAACAGTACTTATTCTGTGGTCTGGCATGGAGATAAGTATCCCTTCCAACTGAGAATGTTATTTCCTTTACAGTTCAGTTTAGAATGAGGAGAAAGATCTTTCCAATGCCAAAGGGTCTTGACAAATCAAAGCACACTGGTCAATAAAGCCAGCCAGGCTCACACTGTGCCTCAGAGTTCAGCTGCCAGACACTCCTACCCTCATCATACCCAGGAAGGAGAGTTTGGAGGGCAGCTTTTGTTGAAAAGTAATTTAGGCAGCCTCTGGCCCGGAATGCATCTACTGAACTGGAAGATTCAGTAGCTACAAAAATAAAACATTTGACAGACAAATGAATGCTTGGCTCTTCTAATCCAGGGGGCTGGAAAGGAGAAAAACTGTCAGGAAAGGTCAGTGTGAGAACACATACCCCATAGAGTCCACGCCAAGTGCTACCAGCTCCCAGTCAGGCTCTGAGCCCACAGTGCAAGCAAAATGCCTAGGGAAGCAGATACAGTGGCAGAAACCTGGAGGGCCAAAACCAAAATGCCTGAGCTTTAGCCAAGTTCAAAAGACTAGTCTTTCTAAACACTGAGTTACAGGCATGCACTCTGATTTCCCAATAGCATGTCCACAGTTTCTGGATATGCAGCAATGAAAATAAACAGCTCCTTGGGTTTTTTTGTTTGTTTGTTTTGTTTTGTTTTGTTTTTCGAGACAGGGTTTCTCTGTGTAGCTTTGCGCCTTTCCTGGAGCTCACTTGGTAGCCCAGGCTGGCCTCGAACTCACAGAGATCTGCCTGGCTCTGCCTCCCGAGTGCTGGGATTAAAGGCATGTGCCACCAACGCCCGGCTTCAGCTCCTTGGTTTTAAGGATAGAGTTCTAAGCTAAGCACTGGCTGGTCCTCTTTTCCTTTGCTTTCTTCAGCCTTGGATGTCAGGTAAATAGAGAATCACAGAAATTCACTAATAGGTGAGGACTATACCAAGAGCTCCACACATATCGAACAAGAACATCCAGCATCACACAGACAAGAGCGTCATTAGATCCTTTTAAATAAATTAAAAGCATTAGGTTTAGAATGGAAAACTAACCTACATGAGGGTCCTAATCTTAATGTTCTGTGATCTCATCTTTTCTGGCTAACTTTGAATCACAGCTGCTTACCAGGGCTCCTGAGAACTCTGAGACCAAGGGAAGGCCTTTGATAGGCTTCTATGCTTGGATCTGGGTGACCTTAACCAACAGGATGGGCTGAGCTGCCAAGGTGATATCCCAAAATAAAAGCAGATACTGCGCCCTGTTCTGCCAATGGCTCTCTCTGACATCACCTTTCTAAGAGGGAATCTAGTCAGATCGTCCATCCACTCACTTCCAGCATGCTTAACTAAGCAGCTATCAACAGCAGATGTCACATGAGTAAGGACACAGCGGTAAATAATCTCCGTCCCCATAGAATTCAGGACCCATCTGTCACATACTGACACTGGCCTGGGAGGAAGCCTGAACAGTGGAGAAGATGAGGTTTCAGTGACCACCCTCTCTTTCCTTACCTCTTCGGCTTGCTCTTCCTTCATGAGTCATCAGGCTGAGTGCTTTACAATTACAGTTCTTCATCCTGTGTTAATGACACAAACAGAAGAAGAGGAGCCCTCACTCCTCACATTTGACACTTTCTTCTACAGCTAAAGGACTGGAAACCAGAAACAACTATTCTCCAGAATCAAGAGAATATTGACTACCATAGAAGCTGGTCCCTCACCCCTTCACCAAGGTGATGAAACTGCCTACAGCAAGGCTCTCCACAGCTCCAACTGAATCCATCCTTCTTCTATAACTTTGTGTTTTCCTCAAGTTTTGTGCTGCATGTTAAGTCTAGAGGCAGTGATGCTGAGTGATGCTGTGATCCCTTCAGAACACAAAGCTGGAGACATGGTTCCTTGTAGATGCATTTAGTAGAGATGGCCCCAGATAGCAGTAATCAGGTGGTAATGAAAGACCCCCGAAGGCAGTCTTCCCTCTGGAGAGACCCTCGCCCAGAGATCACACCGAGACCACGAGTCAGATGCAAACAGCAAGAGGCTTTATTCAGGAACACGGGTACCCGGGGCAACGCAGTCCCTCAAGAAGCTCAAGAGACTGGCGCGCTCACGGGCTGGAGCGGAGGGTTTTTATAGGGTCGGGCAGCAGGAGCACGAGGAGGGCGGGGTCAAACTCAGGGCAGCTCATGGTTTACAGGGTTCTGATTGGACGATTCAAATGAGGCCGGGTTCAAACTCAGGGCAGCTCGTGGTTTTTCCCCGAGCTTGACACGCCTGCTGCCTGGCTCCAAGTTGTTTTTCTGACCTTTAGTACCCTTTTCTGAGGCCAGGAGGCCGGCCGTAGACACCCCGCGCTTTTCAGACCTTACTTGAAATGGCGTTAGGCTAAGCTAGTATGCTGGGATCTTTCATTCCCCCATTTTCTTATCTCAGGGAATGGAATCCTCCATTCATGGGGAAGAATAAGGATGTGGCTCCATTTCCACCTGGTTGAGTCGTTGGTATTGTTGGGTCAATACCAAGGTCTGAACAATAGAAACATGTTCCCTGATAAATTGGACAAGCCTGTTTAGGATGTAGGGCCCGAGCGTCAGAAGGAGCAATAAAATCAGAAGGGGCCCTATAAGGGTGGAGATGAGGGTGGTGAGCCAGGGGGACCTTTCGAACCATCTTTCAAACCACCCCTGCTGTTCTTTAAAGAGTTTTTGTCTTTGTTCTAGTCTCTTTCTTAACTTAGCCATGCTATCTCTCACCACCCCAGTATGATCCGCATAGAAGCAACATTCTTCTCTAAGGGCAGCACATAACCCCCCCTCCTGCAGGAAGAGGAGGTCTAATCCCCTCCGGTTCTGCAGAACTACCTCAGACAGGGAGGTGAGTGACTTTTCCAAGGCACTCACGGATTCCTCCAGTGCCTGGATATCGGTATGCATGGCAACCTGGAGTTGTCGGAACTGGTTGGTTTCCATGAGGGCAGTGGTACCTGTGCCTATTCCGGTGGCGATCCCTCCCATTGTTAATCCACCTAGTATCAGGGCCAGGGTTAGTGAGACTGGCTCTCTTTTTATACGGCGGACCCCTGTTTCATATCGGGCATAGATATCTTCAGGTGTATGGTAGACTATCCTGGGGTACAGTTCTATGAGCACACAATAATCGGCCGTGTATTGAGGGGGAGAGGCATGGTGTAAGTCCAGTGCTATACAGGGGCCCTCCCCCTCCCAGTATGTACTAAGCTCGCCTGGGAAACCCCAACAATGTGCTCGGGTGAGTGGGCGCCATGTGCGGCTTTCCCCTTGGGTAGTCCTTTTTACCCTAATGAGGTCCCAAGTGGATGAAGGCTTCCAATAGGTATTGCCAGTTGTTTCACATCCCCATGCTTTACAGAAGTAACTTTCATAACCCCCACATTGGCTAATCAGCTTTCTGTCCCTACCATCCCGGGGGCAGACGTAGAAGGATAGTTGTGACAGGGCTGCCCTGGCTTCAGGGTGACCACATCCGTATCTCCCGTCACTTCCCTTACCATCCTGACAGACGTCTGGTGCTCTGGGGTTCATGGGGTCAGTGGTAGGGATGTCCCAGTCCTCTGACCCTGCTGCTAATTGGCAGAGATCTGGATGCAAGTTAGGCCACCATGTAAAGGGGGTGTGAAGGGCGGTCGTTTGCCAGACCGTCTCCCCAGTTTGTGAGATGACCTGCCAAGTGAGCCTCTTAACTAGGTGCGGGCTCTCTGCCGCCCTAGTCCCCTGGGGGTAGGCAGAGATTAAGAGGAGGGGGAGGAAGAGGAGCCGCGGGCGCAGCAATCCCGTCGACCTTGAGTGCAGTGGGGGTGGTCAGCAAGACAGTGTAGGGCCCCTTCCACCGTGATTCCAGGTTCTTGGTCTGGTGTCGTCGGACCCAAACGGAGTCCCCGATCTGGAAGGGGTGGGGCACCACCGGCTTGTCTAGCTGCTCCTGATAAGCCTTGGCCAGGGGCTTCCAGATCTCCCTCTGCACCAACTGGAGGGCTTGAAGATGTGCCTCTAAAGTAGGGGTGGTGGCAAAAGAGGAAATATCAGGATGGAGAAAGTTTACAACAGGAGGTGGGGCCCCATATATGATCTCAAAAGGGGTTAGGCTGTGTGGGCCAGGAGTATTTCGGGCTCGATAGAGAGCTAAGGGAAGTAGGAGCACCCAATCTCTAGTGCCAGTTGCAAGCGTTAATTTGGTTAAAGTCTCCTTAATTGTTCTATTAGCTCGTTCTACCTGTCCTGAGCTCTGGGGGCGGTATGCACAATGGAGTTTCCAATCAACCCCCAATAGTTTGGCCACCTTCTGACTTACCTGGGAGACGAAGGCAGGCCCGTTATCCGACCCCAATATTTGAGGCATCCTATACCTGGGGAAGATTTCTTCCAACAGTTTCTTTGTTACCACGTTAGCCGTCTCATTTTTGGTTGGAAATGCCTCGATCCATCCAGAAAAGGTGTCCACGAAGACCAGGAGATACCGGTACCCGTAGAGTCCAGGTTTTACTTCTGTAAAGTCTATTTCCCAATGAACACCAGGACGATGGCCTCTTTGGCGGGCCCCCTTGTTTAGATGAACCTTTCCTGCGTTGACTTGAGCACAGGCTGGGCAGGTAGAAGTTACCTGCTGGAGTACCTGATCCTGGTTCAGCAGCACTGCCCAGGTGTTTTCTCTGTCTAATAGGGTCTTTTGCTCAAATGGGTCAATGCATGGAGGAATCTCAGCATATATCGGGTATGGGAGGTTGGCATGACCATCCGGTCCCCTAGTATATATGCCTGTCTTCTTTGTTCCCAGTCCGCCCCCATTTTCTTTGCTAGCTCATGGTCTTCTGGGCTATAGGGCACGGGGTCTCTCTCAGGCTGTGGTCCCGAAATTTACCCGGTCTGAGTCCAGCAGTAAGGCCTGATAGTAAGTCATTCTGGCGTTAGAAAGCCATCTGTCCGGTGGTTGTCGGACCAAGGCCTCCACTGCATGGGATGCCAGCACAGTCAATGGTTGTCCCAGAGTCAGTTTTCCGGCATCTTTGAGTAATACGGCAATGGCTGCCACCATGCGGAGGCATGGAGGCCATCCTGTAGCCACCGGGTCCAATTTCTTGGATAAGTACGCTAAAGGTCTCCTCCAAGGTCCCAGTCTTTGCATCAGTACCCCCTTGGCTACACCTGAGTTCTCATCCACAAACAGCTCAAAGGGCTTGGTTAGATCTGGCAGACCCAGAGCCGGGGCCTCGAGTAAGGCCTTTTTGATCTGTTGAAACGCTTTCCGATGTTTCTCTTCCCATTGGAACATGGTCCCTGGTTTAGTGAGGGGGTATAATGGGGCTGCCAGTTCGGCAAAGCCAGGAATCCAAAGGCAGCAGTACCCAGCCATATCCAGGAATTCTCGAACTTCGTGGGGGTTCCGAGGAGGGGGGATGGAGATTATCGTCTCCTGTCCCCGGTTTCTTAACAGGCAAGAGAGGGGTGTTCCAAGGTGACTGGCAGGGCTTTAACACCCCTTGGTCCAGGAGCCTCCGAATATGGGGCTTGATCCCCTCATGAGCTTCCCGTGACATTGAGTATTGTCTGATTGAAACGGGAGTCGCGGAGGCCTTTAGTGAGATCATCAGCGGTGGCTGATCGCGTGCCAACCCCAAGCCCCCAGTCTCTGCCCAGGCCTGAGGAAACTCCCTCAGCCAGTTCTGTAGCTCCTCAGGTGACTTCTCCGTGGGTTCTGCCTCAAACAAACGGTATTCTTCCTCTAAACTGAGGGCAAGGATTTGTAGGGGGTCTCCTTTAGGACCTGTGACTCTTGGTCCCTTCTCATCAAAGTAGATTTGTGCCTTCAATTTGGTTAATAGGTCCCGTCCTAACAGCGGATGGGGGCATTCAGGTATATACAGGAAGGAGTGCGTTACTTGCCCTGATGCCAGTTGGACCTTTCTCTCGGCAGTCCAGTGATACCTCTTGTTTCCAGTTGCCCCCTGCACCAGTGCAGAATGCCGGCTAAGAGGCACTCCGGCATGGGTTAGGACTGAATGGTCGGCACCAGTATCAACCAGGAAAGTCACGGGCTGCCCCCCCGATCTTGAGGGTTATCCTAGGCTCAGGGGGGGCTCCTGGCCTCGACTCCCCTAGTCCTCTAGATTAAGGAGGTCCACGGTTTTGGGCTTGGGTCGGTGGGCTCCTTGTGGCTTCTTGGGGCAGTCTCGGGCCCAGTGTCCCTTCTTCTTACAGTAAGCACATTGATCTTTATCAAGGGGTGGCCTCCTTCGCTCTCCCGACCTATCTCCCTCTCTCCGCTGTCCCTGAGACACAACGGCGGCCAAAACCTTTTTCATCTCCCTATGTTGTTTCTTGTCCCTTTCCTCACGTTTCTGCCATCTCCTTTCCTCACGCTCCTCAGGAGTTTCTCTCTTATTGAACACTTTCTCTGCTTCCTTCAATAAATCTGGCAAACCTAGCGCTTGCAAACTTTCCAACCGCTGCAATTTGGTTCGGATATCTGAGCTAGACTGGTATATAAATGACAGGATGACACCTGGTGCTTACCCTGGGTCTTCTGGATCATACGGAGTGTACATCCTATAAGCCTCCTTCAGCCTCTCTAAAAATGCAGCGGGTGATTCTTCCTTTCCTTTCCTTTTTCTTTCCTTTCCTTTCCTTTCCTTCCCTTTCCTTTTCTTTTTCCTTACCTGAGCCAAATTGGTAGGCCTTCTGGCGGCCGCTCGGAGACCCGCTAAGAGCAACTGGCGATAGAGACGTAGATGCTCCCTACCTTCAGGTGTATTGAAGTTCCAGTCTGGGCGGGTCAAGGGAAAAGCGGCATCGATGATATTTGGGAGTTGGGTTGGCCTCCCGTCATCGCCCGGAACCTGCTTCCGGGCCTCCAGGAAAACTCTCTGCTTTTAACTGATGGTTGAGGCCTTCTCGAAGCGGGAAGGCTTTGGACTCAGTGGGGGGGCCGGCTCGGCGGCCCCTGAGGCGGCCCGCGATGGGGGACTGGACTGCTTCCTCTTCTTCCTCCGAGTCCCCAGCGAGCGGGGTCATCACGGGGGGGGGGGGGGGGGGGGCAGCCGCCGGGGTCGCAGCCGGCGCCGCGGCAGGAGCCGCCGCGAGCGCAGCCGCCGCGCTCGCCGGGAAGGTCGCGGCCGGCGCCGTGACAGGAGCCTCCGCGAGCGCAGCCGCCGGGAAGGTCGCGGCCGGCGCCGTGACAGGAGCCGCCGCGAGCGCAGCCGCCGGGATCGCGGCCGAAACGGTTAAACAGAAAATAAAAAAACGACAGACAGACACAAATGAGACTAACACACGCTGCGCGGCTTCGGTGTAAAACCGAAAGCAAAAACTCAGATGGGGACATGGAGTGTTTGAATTCTCCGTCCCCTACCAGCACCACGTATTCTTCTGATTCGGGGGTGGCCCCGAAAAACCGTGCCCCAGAGGGGACTTCAAACCGTGCCCCCGAAGGGGACTTCCCGTGCCCCAGAAGGGGACTTCAGAGACCCGTGGAACGTCTTCCAGGGTCGCAGTGGCGAAGTCCGAGCTCGTCAGCTCCTTCAGCCCCACTGACTCCAGACCGATTCAGGCGCGCAAACAGACAACATTCAACACTCAGACAAACCGACAACACTTCCCGTGCCCCCGAAGGGGACTTCCCGTGCCCCCGAAGGGGACTTCAGAGACCCGTGGAACGTCTTCCAGGGTCGCAGTGGCGAAGTCCGAGCTCGTCAGCTCCTTCAGCCCCACTGACTCCAGACCGATTCAGGCGCGCAAACATTCAACATTCAGATAAACCGATAACACTCTGACAGGACAGAAACGACATACACCAAGGCCGGCCGGCTTACCTCCTGACAGTGGGTCGGTGGTCCCGAGGCGGGGGTCTCTAATCCCGGACGAGCCCCCAAATGAAAGACCCCCGAAGGCAGTCTTCCCTCTGGAGAGACCCTCGCCCAGAGATCACACCGAGACCACGAGTCAGATGCAAACAGCAAGAGGCTTTATTCAGGAACACGGGTACCCGGGGCAACGCAGTCCCTCAAGAAGCTCAAGAGACTGGCGCGCTCACGGGCTGGAGCGGAGGGTTTTTATAGGGTCGGGCAGCAGGAGCACGAGGAGGGCGGGGTCAAACTCAGGGCAGCTCATGGTTTACAGGGTTCTGATTGGACGATTCAAATGAGGCCGGGTTCAAACTCAGGGCAGCTCGTGGTTTTTCCCCGAGCTTGACACGCCTGCTGCCTGGCTCCAAGTTGTTTTTCTGACCTTTAGTACCCTTTTCTGAGGCCAGGAGGCCGGCCGTAGACACCCCGCGCTTTTCAGACCTTACTTGAAATGGCGTTAGGCTAAGCTAGTATGCTGCGATCTTTCAGTAAGAAGGGACAGAAAAGTGTGTTAATTACCTCTGTGGATAGCTTAAGCTTGACCTTGCTAAGGGATACCTGAGTAGCTAGTGGGGACTGTGTGGGTTATAAGTCAGACTTGTCTTAGCCAAAGCAAAAAGCATGAGACATTTATGCACCAGCTCCCATCAGGCTCTTTGATAGTCAATACCTATAGAACATTAACTTCCTACCAGTTCCAGGCTGTGTCTGTATGTGGTGATCATCTTTCATGGGTTTATAAAGATCCTTCTACTCCAGCAAAGCAGAGATACACTATCCTGGATAGCCTACACTGGATGAGGGATGCTAGTAACTGTCCAGCTTGTATGTACTAAGACTATGTGACCAACAGGATGCAGTTTGTACATCAAATCATCTTATGGGAGTGCCATCAGTGTCTTCCAAACAGGATTACAGATATTATCTAGTACAAAATGCTTCCCATACACAGTCACGAACAGCCCATCTCACTGAGACTTCTGGTCTACCTCTGCCAGCTAGAATCAACTTAATCAGAACATTGTCAAGGCAATCTACATCTTCTGACTTGGGAATGCCAAACAGAATTTTTTAAATTTCGATTTTCAAATTACTTCTAATCTATAAGCATCTGGCCTTCATAATGACCCAGAGAAATAGGCCATCAACAGCTAATATTTTTCCTACCCTCTAATCTATCAATCAGAACTAGAGATAATTACCAGATTGCAGTTTATCCTAAAATAGCCCAATATTACTCAGACGGCAATTCTAGCAATAGAATACTTGCTTATCCTTCAACCCAAAATCCCCCATGGAAATCAGCTTCCAGAGTGCCGTGTGGCTGTGCTCCCATCTGCAGATAAATCTTCTTGTTTTTCTCTCCTCTGCACCAGGCTACTGACTGCAGTCATCATATCCAATTGCTGTTACAATTTGGAAGAATCTTGAGACTTTTAAGACCACAGGAAAACTAACCAAAAACATTAGCAAAGTTCACTTCTCTGCTCTTTGCTTTGAAAAAAATAATAAAAATCAAAGAAACGCCGGATGGTGGTGGCACACACCTTTAATCCCAGCACTCTGGAGGCAGAGCCAGGCGGATCTCTGTGAGTTCAAGGCCAGCCTGGACTACAGAGTGAATTCCAGGAAAGGCACAAAGCTACACAGAGAAACCCTGTCTCAAAAAAACAAAAAAAAAAAAAATGGGGGCGGGAGGGGGGAGAACAAGGGAATCCATGGCTGATATGTAGAATTAAATTATATTGTAAAATAAAATTAAATTGAAAATTTTAAAAAAATAAAAAAAGAAACAAAAAACAGGGAGCTATTTCTGGATATAACTGTGCATTTAAAAGGATTTCAAGTGATATTTATTTTTATCATATTCCCAGTCTGTGGCCAACTCTTACTCAGCAAATTTGTACTTTAGCAACACAGTACAAACAAGGCTAATTTCATTAGCTTTGTCTAAGGCAGCTGTACATAGGTACACATGACTGCACAAAAGATAAGTTAACCTAGAAATGTGAATTTATTGCAGGCAGGCAGATCAAATCATATTATTTCTACTCCCCAAAAGGGAGACATACGGTTGATAGATCTGTCAATATGTCATCAAATTAAAAGATACAATTATTCCTTGCTTTCCCTATGAGTAAAATATGTGCATTTCTGTTCCCAACCATTTCTGTCCAATAAATAAAGCAACGGCTTGAGATCCCAACCAAGGAAGACACCCACACCACAATCTACAACTCCTGACTTGGAATGATTGCTTCGTGTTGCTCCCCTTTGATGTATTTTGAAAACTACATCAAGGCCAGAGAGCATCCTACAACATTCCCCCAGTGTTTACAGAGATTTACTGCATCTCTCTATTCCTCCTTTGATATCAGAAAGGTTCTATCCCCCCAAACCAGGAAGATTAAAGAACTACTTACTAAGAAATTATTAATAACAAAGCTCTCGATAAAGTCAACAACCAAGTTTGAGAGATTTCTGCATGCCTCTAAAACATTTGATCAACTGTAGCAAAAAAATTTTACAAGCAACCAAGAAAACAACTTATTAAAATAGCCAAAAGACTAACTAGTTTTTACTTTGAAGTAAGTTTATCAGAAGCAGGTGGTGCTGTTTCACGATGTGCATGAAAACTTCACGACATTTGAAGAAGATGGATTTGGATTTTCTGGTGTACTATAAACCTTCCTAGGATATGAAAATTTCCATTGTTACTAGAACCCAATGTTTCTCACCTCAAAAGTGAAAGGAATGTTTTTCCTGACCATTCCATAAATAAGAATCTGACAGTTCCTGGGGAAAGCAAGCAGTAGTAATGACAGTCTGGACTCTGCAGGGACTCACATACCCACATGCTAAGGTGTGTGGGTCCCTGTAGAGTACATTACTGCTCAACTCACACATCCTAGCTGAATGTACACTGTGCACAGCCACATCCTCTCACTCTTCAAGAAACAAAGCTTTCTGCTTTTTGAGATAAAGCCTCTTGGTAACCAGGCTGGCCTTAAACTCAAGATCCTCCTGCCTCACCTTCTCACACTCTGATTGTGGTACACAGAGTCATGTACCACAACATATAGTTTCAATGAAAAAAATTAATAAAACACACCTACCCCCTTCAGTGGAGATCACTTTCCAATATATTTTAAAATGATATTTATGTAATATCATCCCTCTCTGTGTTTCCATTTATGTATATGATAAGTACTTATCCTGCACCATGGACTCTATGGTACACTGACAGTAAAGGAATGAAGGATTTGAAGACTTCAAACTGAAGAGGCCAGTACCTAACACAAGATGTAAGAGTCAAAGACCATGACAAGAGTATCAGACTTCAATGTTCTAGAGATTAAGCACTGTAAAACACCAAGGAAATGAGTGATGGTTAATACTGTCAACTTGACAGCGTCTAGAGTCACCAAAGAGACACACCTCTGGACAAGCCTTTGAGAGATTACTTTGGTTAGCTTAATAGTAGTTGGAAGACCCACCATAAAAGGAGATGGCATTATCCCCTGGTTGATATCTTAGTCAGTGTTCTTAGTCAGTGGGAAGAGACTCCATGACCACAGCAACTCTTATAGAGAAAAATATTTAAATGGAGCTTGCTAACAGGTTCAGAGATTTAGTCCATTATCATGGTGGGAAGCATGCCGGTGCTCAGGTAGACATGGTGTTGGAGATGTAGTTGAGAGTTCTACATCTGGATCAGCAGGCAGCTAGAAGAGAGAGTCACTGGGCCTGGCTTGAGCACTTGAACCCTCAAAGCCAGTGACATACTTCCTCTAACAAGGCCACACCTCCAAATAATGGCACCTCCTGTAAACCCATGGAGGCCCACTTTCATTCAAAGCCCCACACCTGGGATGGGATCCCAGGACTATGTAAAGGAAGAAAGTAGACTGAGAGCCAACATCAATCACTCTCTTCTTGTCCTACTTTCCACATCATCTTGGAATCCCTGTCAAATTGTGAGACCAAAGAAACCCCTTCCTTCCTTCCTTGATTGTTTTGGTCAGAAATCATGCCACAGCAACAAATACAGAAGGAATATTTGGCCTTTCAATGAATGTGATGCACTTCTTAGAATATAAAGATTCTCACAGAAGCTGGAGCAGAGTACAGGAGCCAGGTGTCACTTAAGGCATATAAAGTTTCATTTTAAAATTATAAAATAGATTGTCACATATTTGGAAAGTATCAAGGAGACTGCCTTCAAGTATGTCAAGATCCAGGCATTCAGCAGATCACCACTAGCCTGCCCAGTTCCCTTCCAGCTCACTTCCCTTCTACAGACTCTGTACAGAGGCCAGTTTTGAGCACAAGGTGGCTAGCAACAGCACTGGGCTTATTCATATCCCTCCCAAGAACTATAGTGGAGAGAAGTCTTTCTTGCTTTCTCAGAGTTCTGTAAAAATCCTGACATTCAGACACATGTCCAAACTGAGTCATCCAAACCCACTGGTGACATGGACCTGACACTGATTGGTCAGTCATAGGTCCCAAGTCTACTTCAAAGGGTAGAATGGGGGCTGGTGATATAGGTCAACGAGGAAAGGGTCTTACCCCCAAGTCTGAAGACATGAATGCAATCTCTGGAACCTGCGTGGTGGAAGGAAACAATCAACTACTGCGAGTTGTCCTCTGACCTCCACATCCATGCCACAGCTCGCTCTCTCTCTCTCTCTCTCTCTCTCTCTCTCTCTCTCTCTCTCTCTCTCTCTCACACACACACGCACACACACACACACACACACACACACACAGAGACAGACAGACACATAAATAAATAAATAGATAGATGATTTATAGATAGATAGATAGATAGATAAACGAATAAATGGGTAAATAGATAAATGAATAAATAAATAAACAGATAAATAGATAATAAATAAATAAATAAATAAATAAATAAATAAATAAATAAATAAATAAATAGGGTCATCCTCACTCAAACCACATGAAGCAGGAGAGGAAGGTGTGACCTATACACAGAAACAAAAAAACTCCAAAAGGGATTCTGTGGTGGTTGGAATGAGAATGGTTCCCATGCTTAGTCCCCAGGCAGAACTGTTTTAGGGAAGGTTAGGAGGTGTGGCAGTTTTGTAGGAGCTGTGTCTCCGGGGATGAACTTTGAAGTTTCGAAAACCCATGTCAGGCCCAGTCTTTCTCTCTCTCTGATTCCCCCTCTCTTCGCTCCTGTAGGTGGAAGTTTCTGTCCCAAGAGCAATTCTCAAATACTCAGCAGCTACTTCCCAAATAATTGACTCAGAGGCTTAATATTACTGGTAAATACTCAGCCTGTAGCTCAGGCTTATTACTAACTAGCTCTTACACTTAAATTAACCCGTAATTCTTATCTATGTTTAGTCATGTGACTTGGTACCTTTTCTCAGTGAGGCATTCTCATCTTGCTTCCTCTGCATCTGGCTGGTGGCTCCTGACTCCGCCCTTCTCCTTCCCAGCATTCTGAGTTTGGCTTTCTTGCCTAACTTCCTGCCCAGTTACTGGCCTGTCAGCTTTTTATTAACCAATGAGAGTAATGCATATTCACAGTATAGAAAAGGATTGTTCCACAGCACTCTCCCTTCTCCCTCTCCCCGTCTCTCATCTCCTCCCCCCCACCCCCCCACCCCCCACCCCCGCTTCCTGCTTTTGATCAGATACAGGCTCTTAGCTACTGCCCCAGTGCCGTGCCATGCCTGCCTGCCGCCATGCTCCCTGCCATGATGGTCATGGAGTCACCTCTAAAACTGTAAGCAAACACCCAATTAATAGCTTTATTTTATAAGTTCATGATCTTGATGTTTCTTCACAGCAATACAAAAGTAACTAAGACAGATTCCCAAAACAAACATCAGTGAATAACACACCCAGGGTATGTGGCCACATCAAAGATGCTTGTGGGTCTGTGGTACTTCCACGGGGCCAGGGCAAAGCATGGAAAATCAGAGGGGTCACAACTGGGCTGCAGAGATAATGAAGGAAGTTTCATAGTATACCATCTAAGTTGGAATATCAGAATTCCTCATTTTTTTTTTTTTTTTTTTTTCTTTTTTTTTGGTTTTTCGAGACAGGGTTTCTCTGTGTAGCTTTGCGCCTTTCCTGGAACTCACTTGGTAGCCCAGGCTGGCCTCGAACTCACAAAGATCCGCCTGCCTCTGCCTCCCGAGTGCTGGGATTAAAGGCGTGCGCCACCAACGCCCGGCAGAATTCCTCATTATTAATACATTTCTTTCTAATAGCAAGAAAAATATCAACATATTTTCTCCAGGGTTTGCAGCTGGGTAAAGCAACTCCTGCTTGAGCAAAAGCTATTTGAAATTTATAGTTTTGTTTTTCCTTGAGTTGCTTATATCCTGGGCTGCCCTTGAACATATCCCAAGATGACCCTGAACCTTTAATCCTCCTGCCTCTACCTTCTGAGCGCTGGGATTACAGAAATGCCAGGTTTATGTGGTACTGGGGAGTGAATCTGGCATTTGTACATACTGGGCAACTACTCTAGCAGCTGAGCTACATCCCCAGCCCAGAAACCCGCTATGTTCTGACTTACAAGTTCATGCTAATCTATTGTCTGATCTAGTATATCTATCTTAGAATTAGCATTCCACAATGTTTTAGTTTTTGTTTGTTTTGTTTGCTCTGGTAGCCCTGACTATCCTATAACTCACTCTGTAGACCAGGCTGGCCTCAAACTGGGAAATATACTTGCTTCTGCTTCTGAGTGCTGTGAGTAAGGGTGTGCACCAACACCACCCGACTGGGTTTTTAACTTCTGTTAAGAGACCAGTACCTCAGAAACTTAGTGAGAGAGGGGCTGGGGAGATCGTGGGCCACTTCTCCTGAACTCTGGTTTTGATACTAAGGACTTTTTGAGCCCTCTGGCTATGCCAGGCAAAGCACATTCTCCTTGAGAAGTTGTGTGAAGGTGATTGGCAGCCATTTAAAGGACAGATGTCGGCACAGACGTGGATAGGATAATCTGGAAGCCAATACCAAGTGAGGCAGAGTTTCGGGTACCACATATTTATAAGAAATCGGTGTCCATGAAGGAAAAAGGGAGATGGAGGAAGCACAGCTAGGATGGAGGCCTGACCACGCCCTGGCCAACCCAGCGGGGAGCTCTCGGGAATACAGCTCTTCAGAGTCAGTGTCGGAAGAAGAAATCTTCAGACCTCTGCTCAGGGCAGTCCCTGAGGGAAGTGGAAGGGCCAGGAGGGGAGCTGAGACAGGAAACAAAGAGGCTAAGGCTCTCTGCGGACCACCCTCCTGCTGCAGAGAACCAGTCCCCCCTTTAAGGAGGATGTGGGTAGCAGAACTCCCTTTGGGGCCAGAATGGCTTTAGAAGCGTAACTCCCGAACAGCTGGGGAGGAGGAATGGACCATGACTGCTGAGAGAGCATCCTGTTGCTGCTTCCTTCCTCTTAGGCTTTCCTTTTAGGACACAGGCAGAAGAACAGTGAAGAAATGGTGTCCTGACTTCTCCTCCATTGTTTTTTCTCCTTGCACCCACACAGCCTTTATGGGGGTAAATTACGGTCATTTTCTACAGCTCAGCCAGTGTTATCACACAGCACCTCTTCATCTGTCTGGCAGCTTTCTATGATACATTATAATAGGAATAAGTTGCATAGCATTGGCTTGCTCCTCTGCCCTACCCGAGACAGGCAGGCCTCAGTGCACTCCCAGTCCTCACTACACACTCCTTCAGAACGGCCCCATGTGGCTTCTGCTCCCCTCATCCACCAAGTAACACCTTCCCTGCCGACCACCAAACCTCCTTTAGACCTCCTATTCTTATTAAAGCACCGGGTAACAGAGAAAGGAGGTAGATCAATCCACTATTTCCTGCATTAAGTCCTGCTTCCTTTTGTCTCCTTCTCTGTTTACTAGTTTTTTTTTTTTTTTTGTCAGTTTTACATAAGCTTGAATCATATGAGAAGAGAGAACCCCAACTGAGAAAAATGTCTCCGTAAGATCAGCTGTATGGCATTTTCTTGATTAATGATTGATATGGGGGGCCCAGCCCTCTGCAGGAGGGCCCATCACTGGCCAGGTTGGGTTCTCCAGAGAAGCAGAACCAAAAGGCATGTGTGTGTATGGAGAGACAGGGGTGGAGAGAAGAAGGAGGTAGAGGAAAACGTTTATTTGGGGCCTTTGTTCATGAGACTTTGGAAACTGACAAACACAAACTTCAGGAGGGCAGGCCAAGAGCCTGAAGAACTAGGGAAGGGCTGAAGTTCAAATCCAAAGGCAATCTGCTGCCGGAGCATCTCTCCTTGAAGGCAGTTGGTCATAAGGCCTTCAGCTGACTGGAAGATACTCTACTTTCCTAATGCCTACTTTGTAGTGTGTGTGTGTGTGTGTGTGTGTGTGTGTGTGTTCACATGTGTGTGTACATATATGCATGTGTATATGAATAATATGGAAGCCAGATAATTATCTCAAGTATCATATCATTACTCAGACACTACCTGTAGGAGACAGAGAAGACTTTGTGCTCACCAGGGGAACCTGGAATCTTCAGCACACAGGGTTGTCCCTTCAAGAGAAGGAATGTAATACTGTGGTCCCCTAGAAGGCTGGAAGCAGATGTACTCACTAACCTGGTGACCTTTGCACTATCTGTATGGCTAGAGACCAGACCCTCCTCCGGACCATTATTGTAAATTTGTTTTTCTCAGTCCATCTTTGTAAAATCCATTTAAAGCCTATCTTTATGGACTTTACAAAGAGTTTTGAAGTAGTCAGGTCTGAGTTATGTAAGAAGATTTCTGTAAACTCTGTTGTGCATGTGGGATTGAGTTAATTATCACCAGAATGATTTTCACAGAATTGTGCTGTGCTTAAATATGCCTAAAATAAACTACTCAGGGTCAGATCCAGAAGTCTGAATCAGCACTGGCTACTGAGTCCTGTTGAGCAGAACTGCTTTCTTACCTCCTGTGGCTTGTCATTCTGCTGGTTGTGAAAGTCACAGAGACCTCCTGCAGCTACCTACTCAAAGGTAAAGTGCAGATATGTGCCACTATGCTCAGCTTTAATATTATATGGTTTCTAGGGATCAAGCACTGGTCCTCACCCCTACCATGAATCTTGCAGTTCCCATACCAGAACGGGCCACCATGTGTTTGGGTGGGGTTTGTGAGGCAGCATTAAAGAAGTTATGGCCAACTGTATTTGGTCTGCAACTCATCTCATAAGACACTCATGTGATATGCAGCACCAGTCACTAAAAGAAGCCATTTGTTTAATACATTTTTTTTCTGAGTGTCTACTGTATATGTCAGGTACTATCCACATATTGGAAATACAGTAAATGAAAAATAAAACAGCTGATGCATCTCTCTTGACTGAAATTGACATTCCGATAGGAAAACCAGACAATAAACAAACAAATAATAAATCTGTCAGGTGATACAAAGGGCCTTGCAAAAACCAAGTGGATGACAAAAGCAGGTGTTTCCTCATAGAGACAAGTTCCGGAGAGGCTTCTGGGCATGCTCCTGCACAAAGGCGATGCAAAAGGATCTGTTTGCATCGCCGAGGAACCCTGGGTAGAAAGTAGAGCCCACAGGAACCCTGTAATGAAAACAGGCTTGCCATGCCTGCAACACAGCAGACAGGTCTGTGTGGCTGCAGCGCAGTGAGGCATGGGCAGAGTGAGGTGAGGCTAGAGGGCCCAGGAGCCAGAGGAGGAAGGGTGTTCCAGCCTCTCCTTCGAAGCTGAGTTTGGGTTTTATCCTAAGTGAGACAAGAAGTTAGCACAAACAAAACACAGCCATATTTTTGAAGGCTTACTTTAGCTGTTGTGTTTAGAGGAAAGTTCTATTCAGAAAGCAAGAGTAGGGGCTGGAGAGATGGCTCAGAGGTTAAGAGCGCTGGCTGCTCTTCCAGAGGTCCTGAGTTCAATTCCCAGCAACCACATGGTGGCTCACCACCATCCATAGTGGAATCTGATGCCTTCTTCTGGCATAAAGGCATATGAGGTGATAGAGCGCCCATACATAAAATAAATAAATAAATCTTTAAAAAAAAGAGAGAGAGAGAGAGAAGAAAAGAAAGTGTAATTGCATGAGACCACTGGGTTCCAGTGAGGAAAGATGAGGTTTGACTTGAGTTCTTACCAGCATACTGGTGAAAAGCAGCCAGTGATAGAGATGTTTGGAAGAGCCCAACAGACATACTGATCAAGTGTGAGGTAGGAAACAAAGATGAAGACAATAATAATGTCCAAATTTCGTCACGAGGAACTACAAGGACAAACTTGCTACCAGCTGGGCTGTGGAAGACTAGCCGGTGAGGAGATCTAAAATTTTCATGTAGAATGTTAAACTTGAGGTGGCTCTCAGACATCTAACCAAGAGGTCAAGAAGATCCAGCAAAAAGACCAGGTGAGGGGTGCCTGGGAGGTGAGTAGAGGATCAAGATGCTGTGGTTTTCAGGGGAACATGAGATGAAAGTTTCTAGGAAAAGGGAGCAGTGAACTGTGTGGAGCTGACGTGGACTTGGGGTAGGGAGTAAGATGATGAGGACCCTGGATTTGATTGCATGGTGGTGATTGGTAACCATGACAACACAGTTCCAGAAACAGAAACCTGACTGAAGAATATTCTATTAAGACTAGGAGAAAAAGAAGACAATTAGACATGTGTTGGAGAAGTTGGCTCTCGAGGGAGCAGGCAGAAAACTGAAGTAGCTGAGTTGTTGAGTAGAAGGTAGATGGTGGGTGTGTGGTGAATCAATGTGCTCCTTCCAGAAGTGGGATAATAAGAGCTATGAGGGGCCGAGCACTCACTAAGAGTAAAGAGAGGATTGTGTGTTTCCAAAGATTCCTTCTCTCATTTCATGCTCTCATGTGCTCTCTCTCTCTCTCTCTCTCTCTCTCTCTCTCTCTCTCTCTCTCTCTCTCTCTCTCTCTCCTCTCTCTGTCCCTCTCTCTCTCTGTGTGTCTGTCTGTCTGTTTGTCTCGCTCTCTACCCCTTAATAAGAGAATCGCTTTCCAGGAGGGATCCTGTTACACTGAAGAATCATACTTGCTGTTCTTCCTTGCAGTGATGCTAACCTATGGGGACTGTCAACAGGCACACTCCACTGTCACTGGCTTGAATTAATGTGTACCATGCAGAGTCTCCCATCATTTTTTTAACTTTCTATTCAAAATCCTTTTGAACCTTGGCCATGTTGCAAAGCAGTGAAATGAAGCAAAGGCCATGCAGGGTGTGCATGCTGAATTAGAGGGAGGAATGAGGGCCCATAGGAAACACCTGAGGCAGGAGATTCTTCCAGAATGAAGATGCTGAAGGGAGCCCCTTGGGAACCTGGCCAAGTTCACCACTGGGGAAAGCTCAATGGATGTTTTCCTAACTGCTCAAGGACCCCTGTGTGGACCTTACTGCCTCAGCCCCTAAGCATGTCCCCTTACAGGCCCATCATCACCACGTCACCTAATCTTTACCAGTCAAGATTTTTATTTATTTCAAGGTCAGAAAGAAAAGAACTTGAATGGATTCCTGATGGAGCTGACTCAATCATAAATAAGTTTAGAGCCTGCTTTGTTGGTATGAATAGGAAATTATTCTTTGTAAAAATACAATAGAAAATCTTGCATTTGAATCACTATTTTGGAAAAGTCAGTCTGCTTTTGCCTCTGAGGTTCAGGAAGAAGAGCATGGCGTGGGCTATTACTACTACACAATGCAGGAAGTAATGGTGTTGCCTCTTGCCCAGCTTTGCCGCTGGTTGCTCCCCTCTTCTCACTGTGGACTGCTGTAATCCTTCAGACCTTATATCAGGTCATGATACAGGGAAGGTCAGGAGGTCTGAAGTTTAGATAAGGTTATTTTATATCCAAAAAACCCATTACAGAATGAAGACGTGTGTGAGAAGCTCTCTACATGTGGTCTCATTTAATTTCACTATGTTAATAAGTTGATTTAGCAGAATGTAAGGTGATTTTTCTAGGTTACCAATTTGCTCCATTAATGAATAATTTGAGATTTAGTTAAATCATATGCCTATTGTTACAGAGGAAGCTAAGTAGAGAGTGCTGATTATAAGTTCCATTTCTTCTACCCCTTAACTAGATGCGATAAAAACACTAATTGCTTTCCATGTACTGTGATGGATAAAAAGGGTTCCATTCCCAGATCAGATGCTTGGCTCTGGGCTAATGCTAATTGGCTGTAAGTGCAGGGGTGTGGTGTGCTGGGAATTGCTCCCATTTAAACGTTTCCCTGAATACTCCATGTCTTGGGAGACTAAAGAAAGGAACTTCCAAAAACAGCCTTCAGTATCCTTAATAGTCAAGGGGAGACTCGACATTTTGAAGCTCATCTGCTTGTGCAGACAAGCAGGACATCTCTGGGATCTTACTTCATCCAGGGGGCCATGCAGACCTACAAAATAATCAAGATGTTCAAATATTTACTAAACACAAACATAATCAAACAGTATGCTAAAAGTAAAGGCGAAAGAAGAAAAAAGTAGGGGAGGGAAAGAGGAAAAAAGAACTCTAGAACATTCTAGGGATCTACTGAATTGGTTTAGTGTCTGTGTCTATGCTCCTGTGTCCTACTGTCAACAGAAACTCACGTTCTGAGTGACACAGCTGAAGCACAGTGGCCATGTGCCTCCTGCCCAAGTGGACGTCACATCCTCAGGACACAAAGGTACCCAAGCCTGCTGGTCACAAGCATCACTGTATCACCCACAGAGACCTTCCGGAGTATTCCTTTTTTCCTATTTATAAACAATAGCCAATGTCACTCTGTTGGTCAGAGTCCAGCTTAAGCCAGAGTGGAGTCACACTGTACACACAGTGTGCGTTACACACAGCAGTTCGTTGTTTTTTAAAAGTCTGGACACACGGAGTACATCTGGAGTCTTGTTTGTTTATTTCTCCGTCTTGTGTTTTGTGCTTCCGCTGTTGTTGTGCTTAGGTTTTGTTTTCCTGGGGCTGAAGGTCAGACCCAGAGACTTGTCGGTGCTGGGCGGATACTGAAGTGACACAGCAGTGAAGACCTGGTCAAGAGAACGGAAGCTCTGGTCGGAGGGAGAGCTAACACGCCAGCTGGCAGGGCAAATGAATGACCTACCGAGGGACCACCCGACAGGAAGGCAGGGCAACCCTTAGGAAGATGGGTTTAGCTTAAGCCATGCTAAAAAGATGGGTGCAATAATTATCCCTTTAAGGAGGTACTGTACTTTACCTTCCCAGAATCCCCTGCTTCCTAGTGCAACCTCTTAGGAAGTGTCACCCTGTTGATTCCAAACCTGCCAACTTCTCCAAATCTCTCAGAAGAGCTGACTTTCCTCTTCTCTAAGCTTGCTTTCCCTAAGGCTTTGGTCTTCGCTCCCTTTGTAATGCTTCCCTTCCTGCTGTGTGGCTGCCCATCACTACAGGGCTGACCTCCATGCCTGCTGACCTCCATGCCTGCTGACCTCCAGTGGCGTGCATGGCTTTCTCCCTTCTCTCCTCCTGCTCTAGGCAGCTGTTGAGATTTAGGACTTGCCTGACCTGGGTTATTTTTCTAAGCTCTAATAAAACTGACCTCTGCATCTGTTTAAGACTACTCTTGGGTTCTTTTATTAATAAGATGAAGAGCCCCAAGAGTGGACCTCAATTTTTCCCCAGTATCAGTACCACTGCCTTATACCTCCAGCCACTACCTCTCTCTTTATTCTAGTAGAACCTGTTGAATGGAAGCTTCACTCTGAAGTAAATGAGATAATATTATGACAGTAGGTTCAATTAAGGCTTTCAACATATAGATCAGATCCTCCATACCTGCTGTGGGAGAGGTGGGTAGGAATAACCAACTGCTACACATACGAGTCTGTTCTGCAATAAACTGTGGGCTCCCCGGACCTAACCCACTCATGAAACAACAAGATGCCTGGGTGTTATGTTTGAATGTGAATATCATCTGGCATGTTTGGACCTTGATCCCAGCCTGTGGCGGTGCTTAGGGGGACTGGGGACTGTAGGAGGCAAAGCCTCTGGGGAGTCAGGGGGTCACTGAAGGCAGGCCTTGACTTCTTGCTCATTATCTGTTTCCTGAGTTTGGGTACAGTGTGACCAGCCAGCTTCCTCCTCTTGATGTCTCGTCTTCCCTGACATGACAGAATTGCCCCTCAAATGGTTAAGCCAAAACAACGGCTTCCTCTCTTAAAATTGCTTCTTGTTAGACATGTGGTCATCATCCCTGTGGGAAAAGCAACTAGAAAGTGGCCAACCACCCTGTGCTAATTAAGGAATCATGGTGAACTGAACAAGAAGTGCATACCTATAACCTTAGGTCTTTAGAGACATAGGTTCAAGGCTAGCCTGGGCAACATGAAACCCCACTTCAAAACAAACACACCTGGGCTGGAAAGATGGTTCACTGGTCAAGGACCCTGACTGCTCTTCCAGAGGACCAGGGTTCAAAACCCAACACCCAATGGCAGCTCACAAGTGTCTATAACTCCAGTTCTAGGGGATCCAATGCCCTCACACAGACATCCATTCAGGCAAAAACACCAATGTACGTAAAATACATAAATAAAGAAATAGAATTTTAAGAACATCCCCAAAAAGATGCTTAATATTTAAATATCATCAACCATGTGTCTCTACTTAGAGTATCTTCAAACATTAGTTAACCCCTCTAGAATACAAATTAAAGTTCATTTATGTATATATACATATTGCAGCCAATGCTGAAGTGTTATATTTTCAATTATTCACAGACAATATAATATTAGTAAAGTGGTTCAAGATATGTCACATATTTACAAAACTTGGCTTCGTCCTCTCTCTGAGACACAACTTCTACCATGACCCCCAAAACTCTGTAGATGCTGATGCATGACTGAAATGCCATCTGAGGTGTCCCTGGCCTTGTGGAGGTGCAGAACCGTGGATGTGCCATACTCACACTGGAGGATACAGCCTGCCATCAGAAGGCAGTTGGCAACAGCTGCGTGTCTGTCACACTATAAACCAGTACCTCGGCACTTGGGCAGGTCAGAGGACACTTCAGTCCTGTGTACCCAACCTTTCTATCGCCACTAGTTGAGGTCCTTTCCTCGTCTCAGTGGAGAGTTCCTTGCTGGCACTCTGCCTCTCCTTGGGCAGTACTGCCACTGTGGTAACTGTGCCCCTTGCCATGATGGACAGCCCACTCTCACGGCCACAGCGTTACCTACCTTCAGTCCATCTGCTGGTGTCCCAGTGTCTAAAGCAAACAGTCTTTTTTAAAGGGGCTATTTTTTTAGCATACAAAGAGTACACTTTCTAAGGGGTAACCTATTGGTGAAATTATTATGGCCACTCCACGTAGTTAAAAGGAAGATTTATTTAGTGGGTAACTTACAAAAAAGGGAAAGGTAGGTTGTGGGGTCTGGGGAAGGTGTATCGCAGTCCAGTGGTGTTCTCTGGAGCTCTGCTCGGTCAACCTCCACCGTCCAGGTCCCGGAACAGAGAGAGTGCTGGCCCATCCAGCTCTCGGGTCTCCAGGCGCCTCCCCTGGCCCCGCCTCGTAGGCGTGACAGTTGCCAGAGTCTCAATGGGGGTTGGAACTTCCAGAGCCAAGCTGGGATGACTACCCACTACAGTAACCAGTATAAGAGGGAGTTAGTAGCACCCTTGGGGTGAAAGTTCTAGGTAAGGGAGAGGAGTTGGAAATCTGTGAACAAGATGCTTCGAGGATGTTCTGTGAGGACCTGTGATCTTCTGTTCAAGGACACAGACAACCTGCAGCTGAGCAAGAGAAAACAAAGGGAAATACATAAGGAAAGAAACCCATCACTCTGGAATCTGCTGGGCTTCGAGAACCATTCACACACCTGACAAAATCAAATTGCCTACAGAATAGTGCTCATTTGCCTGAAGATATCACAAATAAAAATTGTTTTTAAAAACAATGAATAATGTGTACTTGGCGTAAGAGTGTTTTCAACTCTGAAATTTAATGGTGTTTGCACTCCTCACGTTCCTAAATCTAAACATTATACATCATAATACCACCATAATATTTCATATACAAAAGGAAATTCTTCAAGATAAGAAAAACCAATAAACCAACTCATATTTTTTTACATAGTTTTTTTAACTTTGCTCAAACTTTAAGCCTAGTTATAAATTTCATCCTTTGCACAAGGCACCACAAAAGCAACAAGATTAAAACACTTAAGGGACAAGCAGCTCTCTTAAGCAGGCACAGCCTTGTCTCGGGTGTGTGCTCCTGTCCCTTGGTCTTATCTTCCAAAATGCTCACTCTTAAGCCTAAAGTGAGTACTATCTATCCCTTATCTCTACTTAATAAATTAATTGGCATTATCCTGGCACATCCTGGAATTCTTTTCTGAACTGTAGACCAGGGCCCGTCTTTGCCTCAGTGGAGGCCCTAAGCAAGGAGCTGCTCAGGCTGCAGGAGGCACAGGGCGCCTCCCCAACTGCTATTCACTTCAGCCGGAAAAGGAGCTTTGTGAGGAAGGGGTACTCAGTCTCACTCTCAGGATTCTGCTGAGGTGTCCACTGGCAGTCCTAGTCCTTCAGGACACAAGAAGGCAAAGGGACACATGCTCTGCCCCAGAGTGGGTACCCAGCTCTGCAAGGGAGAACAGAAACCCAGTTACAGTCAGGTCACAAGGCACAAGCCTGTCCCCAGGCTGGGTTAGATCATACTACTTCAGGCCGTCCTTCCCATGGGTCCTGTCTCTTTCTGCTTGCATAGTAACTGTACTGCAAGGATTTCTTGAACCATCTCTATTCCCCAGATTTTGGGGCACTGGTCCCCGAGGAGCTGGAAGCACAGAAAACAGTATGGTCTGTAAACAGCATCTCCCTTCTAATGATAAGTCCTACCTTGCCAGTGAGTAGACAAGTAGACATGCAAATTCTGTGACTTTCGGCAATATTCCTATTGTTTTCTCCCCTGTAAAAAATAAAAAAGCCAGTTTTACCTCCACTGCCTTCAGTTCAATCCCTCTGCACACAGACACCCAGACTTTTGAATTAGATGTAAGAGCTGCCTTGTCTGCTCTGTAGGAGAGTTCACTGGGGCAGACTGGGAGCTTGACACTCAGGGATAGAACTCAGGGGCTTGCACATGAACATGTGCTAATTTTAATACTCATTGAAAAATCAACATTTTCTGAAAATAATTATTTAGCAGAAATCTCTTTAATTTCCATATCAGGAGGCTCTTTGAATCTTTGAGCAAAATTTTCCAATCCTACCCTAACAAATTATGGATTTAGCAGATCAATAACTTATTTCAAGAGATAAAAATAGGCACAGGGTCCTATGTTTGATCCTCAGCTCTAGAAAAAAGATTAAAGATTAGATTCCTTTTTATAGAAGGTTTGTAGAAAATAATCAGGCTGGTGGCATACTAAGAAAATCCTCTGTGTTAGCTTGGCAACTATGGAAATGTTAATTCCTTAATCGAGTTTTCTAATCCTATCTTTGTGTTCGTTTTATTGGTGTGGCCAGGACTCACAAACGCAATGAGATTTGTCAGCCATGGTATTTGGCTTCCTGGTGTAATCCCTACTATTCTTTCAGTTCTGCCAAATACCTGGTGTAGAGAACATCAAATGCTGAGTAAGTATTGGATGGAAGGCCCTGGGTGCTTCTGAAGTCTCCTAGAGAGGGAGGAGGAGGAGAGGGAGAGAAAGAATGTGTGGATTCCACCTCCAGAAATTGACTAAAGAAAACCAACCGCCAAGCCCCATAGACTGTAAATACTGATTCACAGCTGCAGACTTGAGGAACTGCTTCCATTTTGATAAGTCAATATGTTATCTTTTTAAATCGCATTATTAAAGGGCTAGCCCAGGCTAGTACGCACTCTTGCTCCTTTATCTCCCCCCTCCTAAGCAGAACATTTCAGAAGTTCAGAGTCTGCCCTCAGGATGTGCCATACCTCCCCTGGAGCCTTCTGAAGCGTCTTGGTGCCTCTACCTGTGTAAATGAACTGTTCAGTTCTTTCGAGTTAATTAGTCACCTCTTCCACAAAGGTTTTCCTGACCGGCTTAGCTGGAAATGAGGACGTCTCCGTCTGTTTTGGGTGTAGTGTCTCTGTCATGAGTCCTGATCCGGTGGTGTGTGGTGGAAGAGGAAGAGGGGAGGAGGGGGTTGGAGAAGAGGGCTACAAGCTCGAGGGGTTTGTTGCCTAGACAATAACAAGACAGCAAAGTGCATCGTCTCCCTCTGTGGAGTTCACGGCAATTAAGAAAAAGACAGAGGAGCTGGGTAGAGGTCCAAATGTCAGCTTGATTGTGAGAAAATCTGGATTATAGGGCACTGCTTGGTCCTATAAAATAGCAAGCTTGCTATTATCTCATGCTAAGTTGCATCAATTTACCCTACCAGGCCTAGGCACAGTGAGAGTAGGGGAGATAGTGTGCGAATCTCCAAAACAAGACTGTACGGCACATGATCCACACTGGGTAGGTAGCACATGGGAATTGAGCCCGAATGGGGCAAAGGCACCAGTGAGGGGGTAGAAAATTCTCACTTGTGAGCCTGGATAAGGGGATAATCATGCCTACACACTGAAATTATCATTATGAAGCCAGAGAGATGGCTCAGTGGTTAAGAACACCTGCTGGTCTTACAGAAAACCTGGGCTCAGTTCCCAGCACCCAAAGCCAGCTCATGATCATGCTTAACTCCAGTCCCATAGGATAGTCTGTTGCCCTCTTGTGGCCTCTGCAGGTGCCAGGTATGCACGTGGTACACAGACATGCACTGGGGCATTATATAATTTGTGTATGGACATCACTAGTTCATCATTTTATCTCCTCTCTGGGATGAAATCAGCATGCTTGTGAGTAAGATAAACATGAATTTACGGCTTCCTGAAGTAAGGTTGGGAACTACCTCCAGCTTCCACAGTGAAGGTGGGGAGCTGTCAGACCTTTGGGGAATTGGAAGCATGGTTAAGGTGGAGTCATGCTGGGACACTTTTACAGCAATGTAAGATCTGAACACAGCAATCCAGAGTTAATGGAAACAACAAGAGGCAGGACTTGAAGTGAGAGACTCAAAGAATCTGAAGGCCCAAACCTCTAAAAGCTTTCTGCTGAAGAGTCCTGGGACTTTGGGGGAGTTCCTCCCATGAATGGAGTCATTTACCTGCAATGTCTGAAAGAGGGGTCTTGACATAACCAAACCATGCAGATACAGACTCTGTGGTCAGTTTCAGTTTTATGTCTACGGTGAGTGGAGCAGGGTAGAAAGACAGGAAACAGTAAGTGAGAAGGAAGGAAAAGGAAGCCCTCGAGCACGCGCGCACACACACACACACACACACACACACACACACACACACACACAACTTCACCTTGTAGAGAACTCTGAAAGAACTCAGGCTATGGCAGGTGGCTGTATGGCACTATCTCCAACCCTGCTCCACTGCCACTGAAATTCTTTCTTCACTTTGAGAATAAAAGTTAAGCACTTCTAGGCCAGAACAACAGAGTCCAATCTCAACCCCTCCCTGGCAGGAAAGCAGGAAAGCCAGCATGTGTGAAGATGCCCCTAAGCAAGAGCCTCGTCCCACTAGCCTTAAGGAGCCTTCATTGGGTCCTCTAGAGAACCAGAGCCAACAGGGGGAGGGGAAGGAGAGGAGGAGACAGGCAAATAATGTCTATAGTATTTTCCTGAAGAACTGTGGGAGCTGCAAGTCCAAAACCCACAGAGCAAGCAAGCGGATTGGAAACTCGGGAGCTTTAAACTTGAAACTGCAACCACAGGATTTCTTCTTTAGAAAATCTGGTTTTGCAGAAAGTTTTCAACCGACTGGATGAGACCCTCCACATTCTGAAGAGTACTCTCATTCACCAGGTCAATGGAGTGTGGCCACCAACCACATCTGCACAATAGCACCACAGTGACCTCTACATCTATGTTTCATTAGGTCATGAGGTACATGCTTCTTCTTCACCTTCTCTTCCCTTCGTCTCAGCTCCATCTACACTTCACTTTCAAAATCAACTGCTCTTATTTTTCCAAATGTGATTTAATAGATATTTAATCTGGGTGTGAGAATGCTTACCTGTAATCCTTGAAGTACTTGAAGGTAGAGGCAGGAGGACCACAAATGTGAGGGCAGCCTGTGCTAGGCAATATAGAGAGACCATGTTTCAAAAGTAACACAAAAGAAACAGGCAAACAAAAATATGTGAACATATAATTATTAATACATTTTTTAATTATCTAACACAGAATTCAGGCATGCTGTTCTATTTGTCATGGGAGAAACTAAGGAGACTGAGGCAGTAAGACTGCGTGAGCCAGTGGGTTAGAGCCAGCATGGGCAATATGATGAGATCCTGTTTCCCAAGAAAAGGAGAGAGAGTGAGAGAGAGAGAGAGAGAATTTGTGACATAAAAATAAACGTAAGATAAATGAGTGCCCAGATCATATCCCCATAGTTTGGCAGACTTCAGCCTTAACCTTCTTTGAACTTCTGTACCCTTTGTACCTCTGGTGTCCATCACTGGGTGATCTGTGATGGCTCTGACACCACAGGTCATGGTGGTGCTGTGCTGCATGACCATTGTCTTTGAAGAGAAGTCACCCCCAAACAGAAGGATCTCCAGTGACTGACCCACAGTTTGTGAATCTGCCGGACTCCCCCTTGCTTTTTGATCAGTTATTTTCTTTCTGAGATCTCTTTGTATTCTTGGAATAATAGGATTGTAAGCACTTTCTGAGGACAGACTGAACCAACCACAAAGCAACAGAAACTGTGTTGATGACAACAGAGCTCTGAGGGAGCCTGAGATGATAGAATGAGAGATGATTAACAAGACTTTGGCCCAACCAAGACTGCTTGCTTGCCTTGCCAGTGCTGCAAACCCAGATTCTCTCTTTGTTTCCGCCCCCCCCCCCGCCTTTTTTTAAAAAATAAAACCCTAAGGCCCTTGTCAGCTCCTCCAAGACAAACCTTGAATAACTAGACCTCTTTATTCTTCTTGGTGCAGCCACACTTAGAATAAAGATCGTCTAGTGCCCTCACCCCTACATAATCTCTTTCTGGACAGTTGGACAGTTGGCCAAGCAGCCTATGGGATCCCCATTCCAAGGAGACTAAAGAAGCAGATCCTGGTAGAATGCTTTGCTTTCTTCCTTCCTGAGAACCCCTTTAGAACCCTATCCCATTCCCATTCCTAAATGTCAGCTCCCAACACACATTTTATCTGGAACCCCCAATGGCCATACTTATCAAGTCCACAGAAAATTTCCTATCAGGCAACACACATCCACCATACTCTTCTAAAATCCAGAGAGGAAACAGAAATCAAGGAACAAAATGCCCATTCAACAAAGACAAAGGCAAATATTAGCACCTAGAACTATAATCTTCCCAATCCCAGATGTATAAATGATAGCATATAAACACAATCAATAGCAGCCAATAACAACTATGACTCCACTAGAGCCCAGAAACCCTACCACAGCAGGCCCTGAGTATTCCTACATAGCTGAAACACAAGAAAAAGACCTTAAAACCAACTTTATAAATATAATAGAGGCTGGGTGGAGGTGGCACACGCCTTTAATCCTAGCACTCAGGAGGCAGAGGCAGGCGGATCTCTGTGAGTTCAAGGCCAGCCTGGGCTACCAAGTGAGTTCCAGGAAAGGTGCAAAGCTACACATAGAAACCCTGTCTCGAAAAACCAAAATAAATAAATAAATAAATAAATAGATAGATAGATAGATAAATAAATAAATAGATAGATAGATAAATATAATAGAGATCCTTAAAGAGAAAATGAATAAATCCCTTTAAAAATTTCAGGAAAATACAAACAAGATCAGAAAATGGAAATAGAATTAATAAAGAAAACCCAATCTGAGGGAATTGTGGAAATGAAAATTTTAGGTACTTGACTGGGAGCTACAGAGGTAAACTTTACAACAGAATGCAGGTTTAGTATTTTTATGGAGGGGGGGTCTCTGATTCCTGTGCCTTTACTTGGAACTCTTTCCCTTCTACTGGTTTGCCTTGTCCAACTTCACTGTGCAATGGTTTTTGTTTTATCTTATTATGTTTTATTTTGTTATGTTTGGTTGTTATCTCTGAGAAGCCTGTTCTTTTCTAATGAGAGACAGAAAGAGCATGGATCCAGATGTGAGGGGAGGTGGGGAGGAACTGAGAGGAATAGAGGGAGGAGAATCTGTAATCAGGATGTATTTATTGTGTGAGAAAAGAATCTAATTTCAATAATGGGGGGTGGCAAGAGTAAGACTCATGATCAGAGCTGTGCCAGACAATTGTGTTTAAATTGCTCTGTCCTATCATGATATTTGGAGGCAAATGGACAGAACTGGAAAAAAAAATCATCCTGAATGAGGTAACCCAGACCAAGAAAGATAAACAGTATATATTCATTCACAGTGGGTAGTAGATGTAAAGCAAAGGATAACCAGGCTACAATCCACAGCCCTAGAGAAACTAGGTAACAAGGAGGACCCAAAGAGGGATACATGGATCTCCCTAGGAAGGGGAAATAGATGAGATCTCCTGGGTAAACTGGGAGCTGGGAGGAAGGACATAGAAGGGAGGAAATAGGGGATGGGAGCGTGAGGGATAGATATGATCCAGTTGGGGCATAAATGGAGAGGGAGAGCAACAAAAGAGATATCTTGATAGAGGGGGCCATTATGGGGTTAGGGAGAAACCTGGTGCCAGGGAGACTCTCAGGAATCCACAAGGATGACCCCAGCTAAGACTCCTAGCAATAGTGGAGAGGGTGTCTGAACTGGCCTTCCCCTGTAATCAGATTGGTGAATACCCTATGTCATCAGAGAACCTTCATCCAATAACTGATAGAAGCAGATGCAGAGATCCACAGCTAAGCACTGGACCAAGCTCCAGGAGTCAAGTAAAAGAGGTGGAGAAGGGATTATATAAACAACTGGGGAGGTCAAGTTTGTGATGGGGAAACCCACAGAGACAGCTGACCCAAGCTTGTGGGAGTTCACATACTCTACACCAACAGCTAGGGAGACTTCATAAGACCAACCTAGGCCCTCTGCATGTGGGTGATAGTTGTGTAGCTTGATCTGTTTGTGGGGCCCCTAGCAGTGGAACCAGAATCTGTCCCTGGCACATAAACTGGCTTTTTAGAACCTATTACCTCCGGTGGGATGCCTCACTCAGCCCTCATGCAGAGGGGAGGAGCTTGGTCCTGCCTCAACTTGATATGCGAAGCTTTGTTGACTCCCATGGCAGAACTTACTCTTCCTGAGGAGTGGATGGGAGGGGCATAGAAAGGAGTTGGGGAGAAGGAACGAGAGAGGAGGGAGTGGAAACCATGGTTAGTATGTAAAACAGATTTTTTTTTTTTTTTTTTTTTTTTTTGGTTTTTCGAGACAGGGTTTCTCTGCGTAGCTTTGCGCCTTTCCTGGAACTCACTTGGTAGCCCAGGCTGGCCTTGAACTCACAGAGATCCGCCTGGCTCTGCCTCCCGAGTGCTGGGATTAAAGGCGTGCGCCACCACCGCCCGGCGTAAAACAGATTTTTTAAAAATCAATAATAAAAAATAAATTGGTTTGTCTTGAGAAAGTTCTAGAAAGGGCTGCTCTATTAATATTTAGTATGTGCTTGCTGATGTTTACATCTTTTCCTGACCATGTTTTTGTGAATTCTAACGACCTTCCTTGGATCGTTGTTTTCTTTGTTTTATTCATGTATAAAAGAACACTGAAACTGAAGTCAGGTTGTCTGCAGCATTAGACCACAGTGTACCTCATTCTTTCATGTCCTCAAATCCCAGGTCTTGCAGACAGATCTGCATAGGTAGGTCGACAATAAGGCAAGAACGGTCTAACTAGAACCTCAATAGCATAGAAAATAGTACTTACACAGAGAGATGAGAATTTGAAGATTGTTTTAAATATCAATAGACATAAATCGTTAGTGTGTGGCTGAGACTGGTGAAGACCATTAGAAACCACATCTACTTTAAGGTCTCTCCACAGAAAAGAAAGGTGAATTTAACCATGCACCATAATCTTCCTGCAGTGAGAGCATGAGGATCAGGTGCTTTTATTAAATGGGTCTATCACAGTCCTTCACAAAAAAGGGGACCTTAGCCAAGGATGCATCAGAAGCAGTTTATTACAGGAAAGGTTCAAAATGCAGGGATATTGACATACTTTCTTCAAAAACATCAGTGTTCCAATAAAGAACTAGCAAGCTCCATTTGAGTTATGCTGGGCCAAAATATCCAAAATGCCAAGGACAAGATTGTATGACTTTTCCTGACGACACATGAACAAACACATGTTCACTCCAGATGGAACACCGATAGAGAAAAAGCTCCAGAGTCTGCTGGAGTAGACCACTGGGTCCAGTTAACTTTAGCTGGGGGTGGGTAATTAGAGGATCGTGAAGCCTATTGATAAAAAACACAGAAAAGTGGCATCCCTGGGGTCCCCTGGACAGCATGTAAGTAGCCCAGCAGATGCCTGAGAGTTCGCTGCTCTTATAAACTGAGAGAGAAACTTTTACAAACCTTGGAACTTTTTTAGCTTCCTGGATCTTATAAGTTTTGTTTACTCCATAGGTTTTGTCAACTTCCTTTACTTTTGATTCTTAGGAGCCTTTCTCTTCCCTGCACGAGAAACTATTTCAGTGCAGAGAACATCTGCACTACACACAAGATTAGTTTCCTTGGGTCTGTTTCACCAGCTTAAATATCTGAGTGGGAACTGATAGCAGATGGATTGGCCAATCCAAACAGAACCAACGTAGTTGATCAGTATGCAACCTCCAAGATCCCTAAACAGCTCTAGCATATTTCAACTCTATTAATGCAAAAATTGTTGAAATATACAATTTTCCCCATCTAATGACTAGTCATTCTGAGACTGGGAGTACCAAAGTCTGGAGTTTATGCCCACTTCACTGTTTAATAAGACATTAGCATTGTCAGTGAAGCTTTAATGATAGTATTAAAATGCAAGCCAGAATAATTCGTATACTGTTCCATTACTTAGAAGCAGAACTTTTGTTCTGTGGAACAAAATCTATTCAAACAACTTTATGCATAAATTGAGACAGAATAATTTGCATAAAACAGATAATTAACTCCTGCTTGTGTGAGGCTTTAAAATTTACAAAGTGTTTTAACATAGCATTTCTCATTCAAATCTTATTAGTATGTTGTGGTATAGGCTGTAGGCTGCACATTCATATTTCCCACTACACAATCTAAAGACCTACAGTGGGGGTTCTCAGAGTGATGAGCACTATCCTCAATCTACAAGTAAGCCTTCATAAGCTTGTTTCTTGATAAGACTATTGACAGCTTCCTTGAGACCAGAATCATATTTAAATGATTCTTGTGCCTATAATACATACTTTTGCCACCCACAAGCATTGCATATTGTGGGCAAATGCAATACAAGCACAAAGAAAAAGATGGAAAATAGCTCTAACACTAAGAGCCTTTAATTACCACAGAAAGACAAAAATAGAAAAAAAAGCTGAAGATCTGCTATGCATAATAGCTATGAGATATTCTTAAACTATTTTAATGTTTAAAATTAATTTATTCCCTTGTGGGTGTGCTTTAGGATTTTGTATGTTTTGACATGTAACCAAGATAAATAAAGTATTTTAAAGCATGAATGTATTCAAAATTGAGATAACTGCCAAGAATAGTGATACATCCCTATAATCCCAGTTCTCAGGAGACTGAGGCAAGACTTGAAATGAAAGACTAGTCTGGGCTATATACAGAGATACCCTGCCTTCCCTCTACCTCCTCTCCCTATAAGGGAGAAGAAGAAGAAGAAGAAGAAGAAGAAGAAGAAGAAGAAGAAGAAGAAGAAGAAGAAGAAGAAGAAGAAGAAGAAAGAGAGAGAGAGAGAGAGAGAGAGAGAGAGAGAGAGAGAGAGAGAGAGAGAGAGAGAGTCCTTAAGACAAAAATACATAAATAAAAACTACAGCTAAAAAAAGACATGATTCCATGACTCATTATATGGATTTATGCCAAACATTGTTGGTAGCCTCCATAAGATAAACAAAGAAATAACACTCATAAAAACAAGCAAGGAATCTAAATCCAAAGTAGTCAGAAATAAAATGAGAACACATATTGCTAAATAAAAATCAGTGGGCAGGGATATGTTTCATTTGTAGAGTGCTCGCCAGCATGCAGGATGCTCTGGGTTTGATCCCCGGCACTACATAAACCAGTGTTACACACCTGTGATCCCAGCACTTGGGAGATGGAGGCAGCATGATGAAAAACTTGAGGTCATTCTTGGCTACTTGGTGAGTTGGAGGCTAGCCTACAAGAAATTCTGTCTCAAAAAAAATGTGAAAATTAAACATGAAAGCATTGTGATTTTGAAATGATAGACAAAGTAACTTCTGCTGGGACCCAAGGGGGAAAAATACTCTATAAATGCAAAAGTAGTCTGGGAAATTCACTGAGAATATACTACATAGACACAAAGGGAGCTCTTTACCTATGGAGGAAAGGAGGGAGGAAGGAGGAAAAGAGGAGTAAAGGGAGAAATGGGGAAGACTCAAGTGAATGCTTAGGAAGAGTGCCACTCAGTTCAAGACAGTGCATGATTGGGGACCTAAAGGTCTTGAAGCCAGCTCCTCGGGTTAGTGCTGTGACTTATTATTTAATAATATCTATTAACACTGAAGAAATCATTCCCCCAGTTTGACAGCTACATAACTGGGAAGAAGGATAATTATTCAAACAAGGATGTTATGATGATTTTTAAACTCCAATATAATGGAAAAGCATAAAGTGGTTTAAAAATTGGGTCAAAAAATGGAATTCCAAGCTAAATAGTCACTTTCAAAAAGCAGTTTGTGGGCTGGGATTGTCCTTAGTGGTAGAGTGCTTTACCTGGTCTGCATAAGGCCTTGGCTTTAATCCCCAGCACCACACCAAAAAACAAATAAATTTGTTTTTTAAAAAATGGTTTGCAATAGTTTAATCCTTACCAAAAGGGGATCCCTTGGTTGCCCACAATTTTATGACACATTGTACTCAATGTTCAAAGAATAGATAACTTCTGGTATATAAAATAACTAACTGATATGAGGAATTAGGGAGCCAAACCAATGGTGTGGGGCTCTGCAAGTCCAACAAATGAACCAATGGAATGGTGGCAAAGGCTCAGACTGCACATGGCAACTTGCCCCCAGGACAGAGTATACTAGGAAGACTTTGGACTAATTAATAACTTTTCTGAGAAAACAACCATGGACATCACTAGTGATTCATGTGATAAAATGTATGAGTCCTCTGTCATATAGAAAAATGCATCTCAGAGGCTTTAATCATCAAAGTTGAAGGATAATTGTAAAGTTTCATAAGCTAATGCAGATGTTTGTGTTATTGGCTGGAGTATGAATCTTACATATAAAATAGATAATAAATCCACTAAGTTAAAATAGAGCCTCAAACAACAACATAAAAAGACTATTGATCTGTGTGTGGTAGCAACATGCCTTTATTCCCAGCACTCAGGAGGTAGAGACAGGAGGATCTCTGTGAATTCGAAGCCAGGCTGGTCTACAGAACTAGTTCCAGAACATGTTCCAAAGCTACACAGAGAAACCCTGTCTCGAAAAAATAAACAAACCCAACAAGTGATCAGAAATTGAGATACATATCATGGCCAACATGTAACCAAGATCCAGAGCATCAAAGGTGGCCACTGTCTTAGTTAGGGTTTTTATTGCTGTGAAGAGACACTATGGTGTCTCTTATAAAGGAAAGCATTTACATGGGGTGGCAGCTTACAGTTTCAGAGGTCCAATCTATTATCATCATGGTGGGTAACATGGTGGTGTGCAGGCAGATGTGGTGCTAAAGGAGTAACTGAGAGTCCTACATCTTGCAGGCAACAGGAAATTGATTGAGACACTAGGTGGTATCCTGAGCATAGGAAACATCAAAGCCCACCCTCACAATGACACACTTCCTCCAACAAGGCCACACCCATTCCAACAAAGCCACACCTCCTAATAGTGCCACTCCCTATGAGATTATGGGGTCAATTACATCCAAACCACCACAGCCACCAAGCCAATGGAAGGACAAACTACCAGGTAGCAGAGGATATGAGCAGACATCAGAGAAACATATTCTGGAAACAATGCTCACGCTCACGGTAAGTGCTCACGGTAAAGTAGACTACAGAAATCAAAACATCCACAAGAGACCATTTCTCACACATCAATCTGCCAGAACTAACAATAGAAAGTGCCAGGTGTTAGAGAGCAAGAGGGGGACAGGATTCTGCACTCTTTGGGGAGTCGGGGAGGGCTGGTGCAGCAACTGAATTTGACATTTGGTAAAAGTGAAGACGCCAATTCCCTAGGTATAAGTCTTGGAATTCTTATATACATGAAAGTGCTTAAAAACTGTGTGTGTGTGAGTGAGTGAGTGTGTGTGTGTGTGTGTGTGTGTGTGTGTGTGTGTGTGTGTGTGTGTTTTGAAAGCTCTGGGAAGAATGGAGAGAGTGACAGGAGTGAGGAGAGCTACATCATGTTGGATTGTTTCTCTTTCTCTGTCTAAGTTCTCCCTTGCTTGTGGATTGTGTCTTTATTTTTGGCTTTTTTGAGAGGTTCTCCCTATGTTACACAGACTAGCCTGGAACTGACCATGAAACTCAGGATAGTCCGCAATTGCAATTTTCATGAGTATGGAGTTATAGGGCTTGCTCCAGCACCCCCAGCTTGTGGAAAACATAGAAAATATTTATTAAAATTTAGTTCTTAGTTGTGTTTGATGGTTTAGACCTCTGATCCTGGTACACAGAGACCAAGGCAAGAGTATGTTCAAAGCTAGCCTGTGCTATAATCCATTTCAAAAAAAAGTAAAAAGTTGTTGATCCTTTCTTGGTTAGATAATTGCAAATATAGATAGAGTATTTTCTAATCATAGTAGTTCCTCAATATCTTTATGAGGAAACTTCAACTTTTTAAAATTAACTTTTGGGTACTAGAAATTGAAACCAGAGCCTCATGCATATTAGGCAAGTACTGTGCCACAGAGTTGCATTCTCAGGCCTAGAAATATAGAAAAGAGCAAGTTTGCTAAAATTCCATTGACTGAAGGAAAATGGAAAATTCAAAATAGCAGCAATAAAAATTGTCAGAACTTGAGAACAACTATTGCTTTCAAAATAAAACTCAATATTATATAATAAATTAATAGATTATATTCTGTTTTTAAAAGGTATGTGGATGAATATGAATCTGGGCATGAAACTGGAGTACACTGAGGCACAAAATGAGAAACAATTGTCTTAGAAACATCATTTATATACTAAGCCATCTAGAAAAAGTGACGAATGTCACTACACACTTTCAAGGTCTCATTTTATATTTCACACCTTTAGTGATTTCATGCATGTGGCAGTGTCTGTAGGACCACATAAGAGTCCCCTATTTGAGGCTGTGTCTTAGTCTCACCCCTGAATCTAATAGGTCCCAGCCCGAATATAGTAGCTTTTCTATCTTCATATTATAAGAAACATTAGTAGGCTTTTCAGACAAACACTGTAAAATTTTTGTTTACAAGGAATTCATATATCCTTATCATACCTATCTGGCAGAATCTTTATGCAAATGTTTTATCCCTTTCCAGGGTAAAACTGTTTTTATAGAAAGGTCCTGCTTTGCATTCTCAGAACTTAAGTGACCTAAGTGGCACACCCATTCTGCTTTATCTTCATTCCTTTTGCTCCAATTCTTTTTAAATTAGCCACTCTCAAAAGACTGTGAGGTTAGACTCCAGCTGTGGTAGTTTGGATGTAATTGGCCCCCATAAGTTCATAGGGTGTGGCACTCTTAGGAGGTATGGCCTTGTTGGAAGAAGTGTGTCACTGTGAGGGTGCGCTTTGAGGTCTCCTCTGCTCAAGCTTCGCTCAGTGTGACACTCAGCTCACTTCCTGTTGCCTGTGGATCCAGATGTAGCTCCTTCTCCAGCACTATGTCTGCTACACGCTGCCATGTCCCACCATGATGATAAAGGACTAAACCTCTGAAACTGTGAGCCACACAATTAAATATTTTCTCTATAAGAGTTGCTGTGGTCATAGTGTCTCTTCACAGCAATAGAAACCCTAACTAAGACACCAACCAATGGGAAAAGACACACCTGGTTAGAATAAAAGCCAAGTGCACTTTCCTGTCCCAGTATGTTTATCCTCCTACTTTTGTGAGCAGCACACCCTTCTGATGAGAAATGAAATTTTTGCCTGTTACTGCTAGGATTTTGTTGAATTATTTTTGTATGTATTTAGTCTGAAGTACTTCTCCTTCTATCTCTATGATTGCTAAATTTGGTCTTTTAATGGTATCCCATTGAACTTTTCTCTGTATCCTAGCATCCATGAGATCAAGTATTTACAAGCACATCTGAACTCATTGTACAAAAAGAGCAGTACACAAATGTACTCATAAAAATGCCCAAACTGTAACCAGGCTGCCCTGCCTCATGAACAAATATGTGACAGAGTTGGAAAGGATAGGAAATGGAGGGGTGTGTGCACTGTGGAGAGTCAGAACTGGAGACAGGACAGTGGTGACAGGCGTGAGAGAGGCTGAGGTTGACAGGGGAGTGAATTGTTGCCCAGTGGGGTCAACAGGCTGGTGTGCAAGCAGCCTGAAGCTTACTAAGACATGGACTCAGCCCCCAGAATGTGCCATCTGGCCGCAGGATAGTCCTGGCTCTGGGCAACCACAGAGACCCGAGATGAGGAATGGTTCAATTTCTAGATTGGACCTCCTCAAAATACCACCATGATTCGTGAAGCCACTGGAGTTCATATTGGTCTCTGTGGTCCATGTTGCTGCCCCAGGTCATGATGAAGCCAAAGATCCATGCGGATGTTCATTCACCATCTGTGCCACTGACTGAATCCATAGTGGTCTGTGGACTGTGCTGCCACCAGGGACCATCCTGATCTGAGTGGCCTTCGCGGCCTCTGAAGGCCATGTCTGGGTCCATGGTCCTACTGATGCCTGGGTCTGGGGACCATATTGATGTGGAAAGCCTGTGCTGCAACCTGAGGCCATGTTGAAGTCTGTAGTCTGGGCTGCCTCCCGAGGCCTTCTCTGGGTCTGTGATTCTACTGCCATGTGGAAGCCCACAATCTGTGCTTCAGCTGACTGTAAAGGGCAAGGAAGCTACATTTGCCATGATGTAGATGACCGCAGATGCGCAGTCGAGAAAGAGGGATATGGCAGGCTCCTGTGACAAACCCTAACCCCACACCAAAAAAGTAACAGCTTGAACAGGAAGCCATCAAAGAGACTATGGAAAGGTGTGACAAGGATGCTGAAGTTAGCTCTCCACAATTGATGGCTTCTGGCCAGGGCGCAGTAGGGGTAGGACTCAGTCCTATTTAAGGACAGTCCATTGAGAATTTGACCATGCTCCAATGAACATATAGATAATAGAAATTGGACTTGGTTTTTTTTCTGTATTTTTCTATTTTTTTATTTTTATTTTGAGGGGAAGGTTACAAGTGTTGGGGGTGAACATGGAAAGACTGGAAGTGAGTGTGCTCAGGGATCATGGTGTGAAATTTCCAAAGAATAAATTAAAATATTATGTTAATTTTTAATGCCCAAAATGTAACATTAAAGGATGACTTGTGGGTGTACTGCTCATAGAACAACTAAATGTACTTTTCACATTTTCATATTATTATTTTATCTTTCTCACTGTCTAAACATTCTAATTCATCTCTTCTCTTCTATCACTGATAATCCATCTTTTATTTGATCCATTTTAATTGATGGAATTTTCTTGTTGCATTTTTCATTTGACTTACTGAGTTTTTTATTTCTAAAATTGTTGTGGATATCACTCTATATAAATAAAACACTGATGGCCAGTGACCAGGCAGGAAGTATAGGTGGGACAAAGAGAGAGGAGAATTGGGGAAACAGGAAGAAGGAGGGAGAGACACTGCAGCCACCGCCAGGACAAGCAGTATGTAAAGACGCCGGTAAGCCACCAGCCATGTGGCAAGGTATAGATTTATAAAAATGGGTTAATTTAAGATATAAGAACAGTTAGCAAGAAGCCTGCCACGGCCATACAGTTTATAAGTGATATAAGCGTCTGAGTGATTATTTAATAAGTGGATTGTGGGACTGCAGGGCTTGGGGAACCTGGAGAGAAGCTCTCCAGCAACATAAAATAAAAATTTTTTTCAGTGTTTCTATATCATAGCATTCCTGTTTCACACCTATATTATCTTTCTTATTTCACGCAGCTGTTTATTTGTATCCTCTTTGAATTTATTTCAGCTTATTTCTATCCTTTGTTATTTCATCCAACAATATTATAGTCAATCTTTTGGGATTTCATATAATGTACTCATTAGAGTCACTACTATGAAATTTATTTTTTAAATGGTATTTCTACTTTGAATCTTTTATGTTTTTTAATATTACTACATTGAGACTTATGCATCTGTGGGTATTTTGTTGATTAGACTTTTTAATCAGCTATATTCTTTCAGCGGTAATATCTCAATATTCAAGTGGGGATGGATTGTAATAGAGTTGAAGTGCATAGTTAAGAAATCAAACCTTCAATCCATTAGGGCAACACAATTTTGCATGTTCCCAGCTCAACTCAAAGAAAGAAAAGTCATGAAAAAAGTGGATTCAAACCATACTAGAAATCCATGTTTTAATCAGTTAGGTCTGGCATGAACACCAATTGCCAGACTGACAGCGAGGCTGACACACTTGGGAAGCAGCTTCCCAAGGAGCCACTTATAGCCACACCCAGTTATGAAGAATGTTTAATAGAAATTCTTTTATTTACTCACAGCACTAGGAAACATAAGCTAGGTCCTCTGTAAGAAGATTTACTACTGAAAAGTGAGATTGTGTGTGTTGGACCAAAAAATAGTAAAGATAATTAAAATTTGGTCTTTGCAAATGGTGGGTAATTCAGTTTGTGGCCCGATGTCTCTCTAGTTTCCAGGTTCCTTCTTTGTGATAATAGAAAGAATGAACCAGCTCATCCCTAAGGACCATGCAGGTTTCGTCTAGGAAAATATGGACTTTGCCAGGAACTATGAAAGATACCAAGGTCAAAATGCTAAACTGCCAGGCTTGGGACACATTTGTAATCATGTTGCTGAAGAGACAGCCCCAGCAGGCCAGAGAAGCTGGAGAGGAGATGTAGACTAGGCCCACTACTGGGCAGACAAACAGCCATGAGGGGACTTTGTCTGAGGGCCAAAGCTTAGTTCTTCGTTTTATTTTCCTCTCTGCTGGTGGTTCTGCTCTCTTCCTTTTCTGTCCTGTTCTTCTACCTGCTTCTACCTGATCTCTTCCTCCTCCTCCTCCTCCTCCTCCTCCTCCTCCTCCTCCTCCTCCTCCTCCTCCTCCTTCTTCTTCTTCCTCTTCTTCTTCTTCCCAGTGGTTTTTCTTCTATTTCCTTCTACCTCTTCCCTGATGTTTTCCTTCTATTATATAGCTTATTTTTCTTATCCCTTTTATACCTCCTAAGACAAGAAAAAATTCCCTCACAACCACAAATAACATATTCTCCAAAAATAAATTAAAATCCTCACACAGGAAGGATTACATTATGATCAAAAGTTCCATGTTTTCTTTAGACGCCCACAAATAGTTAAACATTTTTGTATTAATTTCCCAACCATAACATCTTTTAAAGCAATGATTCCTTTATAATTGATTAACATAGTTTTAAGCAAGCCAAGTAAATTTTAGCCAGTTACTGGCAGGCAGCTGTTTGCGGTTAAAATGAGGCAGATTTCTATTTTATTTCTACTCTAGGAAAGCTTTGAACGAGTGGTCAGCTAACCATCTATTTTTCTTTACACACAATAGGGTCATTTAATTTCCTTTCGCGGCTTTGTTTTTTTCAAGGTATGTACCAGGGCTTGTGATTAATTCTGTAAGCTACATGACCAAAGAATTTGGGTCTAACCTTGGGTGTAAGGACATGATTGCTTTCTTTGATCATCAGCCTGTTTTTCCACAGGCAGAATTCATGGCTCTATAATGGATGAAACTTCCTTGTTCTTATTTTCCATCTTCTGCAAATCTCACATCTAACAAAGGGGAAGGTGACTCCTAGCCTGCTTTTGTCTTTGTGTATCTCTTATTGGAGCAACAGGCAGAATAACCTAAACCATTTCCCTAATCATTTGTCTGTCTTAACCACCTGTATCTGTTAGGCTGACTCAGAAAGTTCAATTAAATAATAGATCTAACTAATTATCATTGCTCTTATAAGGATCCTCTTCATTCTGATCTGCTAGTGAATTGTCGAGTGAGGAGCGGGATTTTCCCATGAAACAATCACACTAAACTGCAGTGGGATCCTTTCACATAGGAATCACCGTGCCAAACACAGCAGGAGCAGAGCAGCAAGCGAGAGGGAGCACAGCAGAAGCCAGGGCATTCTGGAGACCGCCTTCTGATCGGTCTCCGATGGTGATGGGTCACCGGCACAGTCTCCTTATTCCAGAAGTCAAGGAAGGAGGATCGTGACTCTGAGTCTAGCCTGGACTACATAGCAAGACATTGCTTCCAAAAGAAATATATCTTGAATTTTAGATGCCTCTAAAGTCTACTGTGCTGTGGGATGTCTTTCTGTACTCTGGGAATATGTGTTGCTCTGATTGGTTGATAAATAAAGCCATTTAGCCTATGGCAAGTCAAGTTATAGCTAGGTGGGAAATTGAAGAGGGAGACAGGAAGAAGAAAGGCAGAGGGGAAAGAGACACCAGCACTGCCAGGAGAAGCAAGATGTGAAAATACCGGTAAACCACGGCCACATGGCAACTTACAGATTAGTAGAAATGGGTCAAGTTGTAAGAGCTAGCTAGCAAAAAGCTTGCCATAGGCCATGCAACTGGTAATTAATATTAGCCTCTGTGTGTTTACTTGGGGCCAAGCGGCTGCAGAACATGGGTAGGGGAGGTTCATCCCGACTGCAGGGCTGGGCAGGACCGGAGAAACACCCAGGTTACTGTTGTAAACTGAGGTTGTATAATTTCTGTGGCAAGCACATGCCCCGGTTATGGGGAAGAAATGATCACTCTTGGTTCAGACTTGATATAACACTTATTTATTCACACAATAAGATTACAAGCAATATTTATCCCATCTACCAAGTGGAAGTGGAAGTACCTCTCCAGGCATATAGGTCTGGACTCGCCATGTCTGTTCCTCTGGATCTTGGGTCAGCCTGCCTATGGTAAACCTCGTCTGTGCTGAGGACAGGATCTTTTGTCCCTGGTGGAGGAGAGACGTCTCACGCAAGGGTCTGACAAGCTCTGTTGGTCTTGTCTGAGGCTTCATCTTTTATACCCCTTTCTGGGTAGGTTCTAGTCTTATCCCTACTTCCACACATTGCTTATAGCTTATCACTACTCCGTTTGTGATTTATTTACATCATTCTATTGCTTATCACTCCTGACCAGGATTGTTCACCTAGGTCTTCATGTTCCTTACAATTTCAAAATGGAAAAAAATATCCTTCTTTCTTGAAGAAAACACTGTTTTAGGGTTTCTACAATTATGATAAAACACCATAACCCAAAGCAACTTGGAGAAAAAGAGGTTTATTTATTATTAAAACTCTCAGGTCACACTCCATTACTGATGGAAGTCAGGGCAGGGACTCAAGTTGGGGGCAAAAACTGAAGCAGAAGCCATGGAGGAGTGCTGCTTACTGGCTTGCTCCTCATAGCATGTTCAGCCTGCCCTTTTTTAAAAAAGACTTATTTATTTATTTTATGTATATTTATGCCAGAAGAGGGAATCAGATTCCACTATAGATGGTTGTGAGCCACTATGTGGTTGCTGGGAATTGAACTCAAGACCTCTGGAAAAGCAGCCAGTGCTCTTAACTGCAGAGCCATCTCTCCAGCCCCAAAACTTATATAGTTTCTTTTTTATTATTATTTTTATTTTATGTTCATTGGTGTTTTGCCTGCATATATGTCTGTGTGAGGGTGTCAGGGAGTTACAGACAGGTGTGAGCTGCCATGTGGATGCTGGGAATTGAACCCAAATTCTTTGGAAGAGCAGTCAGTACTCTTAACCACTGAGCCATCTCTCTAGGCCCACCAGCCTGCTTTTTTATACAACCCGGGACCATCTACCAAGGGGTGGCACCTCCCACCATGAGCTCCACCCTTCCACATCAATCACTAACTAAGACAATACTCCACAGACATTCCTACAGGCCAGTCTTACAGTGGTATTTTTCTCAAGTAAGATTCCCTCATCCAATATATATTTAGGTTTGTGTCAAGTTAGCCAAAATGGAGAATTTCATTATAAAACATTAATTTGTTAGCAATGCAAACAGAATAAAAATATTAATTTCAACATATGAATTTTATAAGAATTAGCAAATAACAACTTCACACATCATACTCCTTTCCACTAAAGTTCTAATTAACTTTGGGGATGACATTACTGAAAAAGCAGGCCTCCCCCTACCAGCTCAGGTATAGCTTGGAGTCTATTAGAGAAATTCCTGCAGCCACATGGAGCCCAAGGGCACTATGTGTCACCAAGCTTCACAAGGCACTGCAATGGGAACACCAAGACCTGTGATCACTTTTTATGATCCCCTAGGGATGTATTATACAGTTCATCATGTTACTGATTCACTCACTGGAACTTAATTCTGTACTAATGACCAGGAGTTATACAGATCCCACAAATTAGTGTCCCCGTCCCCACAGGACCCCCCTACTTCTGACATCAGTCAGACAGCAGGGCTCATGAGCCACTGGCACTTCTGACCTACCTGCTATAAATTGGGGGATTTCTATGAGTTTCTCAAGGTTGTTAATTTTTTAGTCCAACTTATAAAACTCAGAAAGTGTTATATCTGCAATTATAATTTTATTACGAGGGGCACAGGTCAGGGCCAAACCTCTCCCCTCTCCCCCCACCCCAGAAAGAGACATGGGCGATGATTATAAAGTCTTCAACTACCAGGAAGCTCCAAACATCCAGAGCTGTAGTTAGATTTCCAGACGTAGGCATGGTTGAGCAAACCATTGACCATCTGATCACACTTCTCACTTAGAGACATAGTTTTGCCTTTTTGGGTGCATACTCCCAGAACCAATACAGGCCAGATCAGTCCTCCTACCCTCAGACTAGGGTGTATTGAAATACATTTGAATGGAAACAGCACAATTTGATGTCATTAAAGGAGAAACTTACTCCACTGTTTGGAGTTGAGTGTTATGTGCAGCTCAATGCAGTGGGTGTCCAGGTTGTTGGGTGCCTTGCTCACTGTGGGGTGTGTGCACAGTCTATGCAGGTAAGAGTCTCAGGCTGCCAAGTGCATTATTACTAGAAAGGGAGTGTGAGGATAGCCTTAGACAAGTGGAGTCCAAGGTGGCTAAGCTATTCCTTATCCTTGCCTGCTTCAACATCACAGAAGAGGGGACAGAGAGAATGCGAGATCCAGAGGATGGGGGAGGCATGCTGTGAAAAGCATCTTCTGGACACGATATGGCTGTTGCTCCCATGAACTCACAGCAGCTGTGGTTACCGGCACAAGACCAAGCCAGTCAACATTCCAACATGGATGAGAGAGGCGTTTTCAACCCCCACCCCTACCTGAGGAGCTATTGTAGCTAGTGGATGGCTGCCGGGTGGGAGAGAGTCATTCTTCTTTGGAAGTGGTAGGGTTCCCATGTTCCACTACTGGTACACTAATTGGACTCTGAGTTATAAAAACAGAAAACAGGGACATGAAGGTAGAAGGGGGGGTGTTGGGGGAGCCTAGGAGGGACTGGGGATGAACATGATCATAATACTTTGTATACATGTATGAAGTCTGGTAAGAATAAATAAAACATTGAAGAAATCTGGGGCTGGAGATACGGCTTAGCAGCTAAGGGCACTTGCTACTCTTGTAGAGGACTGGAGTTCATTTCCAAGTACCCACATTGGGAGCTGAACAACTTCCTGTGACTCCAGCTCCAGAAGATCTGACGCCCTCGACTGACCTCTGCAGACACTCACATGCACATACACAGACACACAAATACAAATAAGATAATGTTCTTTAAAAGTTTCTAAGCTCGCTTATCAGTCATTCATTTATGAGACAAAGACAGAGGAGAGAAGGAAAGGAAGGACAGAAAAGAAAAAAGGAAAAATACAATCTGATGTGTCATGTGTATCTCATGAGGCAAGTATTCTTAATTCAATTTTTCAAATAAAAAAAAAATGTGACTGAAAATAACATAAGTACCCAAGGTCACCCACTAGCGAATAGAAGAAATACAGTTCTAGTTCATGTGTGTCTCCATGACTGTCTCGTCCCACTTTGAGGTTTGCCATGAAACTCTTGGTAAGATCATCAGAGAGAGCTAGAAAGGCTTAATGAAAACTACTGGATACTGGATGTTCTGACACCAGTGTCTGAGGATGAAACAGCCTCTTTGGAGCAGGAGAAGGAACTGAACCAAGAAGGCAAAACAAAGCTGCTCTACCCTCCCCTCCCCGACACCAGATTCACAGCCCAAAGCTGTTGCCTTAAGACTTGGACTGAGCTGGGAGGTGGAGCACCTGACTGGTGTGAACAAAGCTACCTCAATTGCTGTTTCTGTCGTTTGTGATGAAACGCCTAGCACAAAGGGCTAGAGAGATGGCTCAGCAGTTAGAAGCTCTGGCCATTCTTCCAGAGAACCCAGGCTTGATTCCCGGGACACACATGGTGACTTACTCCAGGGGGATACAATGCCCTCTTTAGGCCTCTATAAGAATCAGGCGTATGCATGGTGCAGACATGCATGCAGGCAAACACTCAAACACATTAAAAAAAAAAAAAAATACGTAGCAGAAGCAACTTCCGGTTACAAGAGTTTGTTTTTGCTCTACCTCTACTTTAGAGTGTTCGGTCCAACGTCAGTTGGCCCCACACACTTGGGCAGAGCAGAATGATTGGAGAAGACCACAGAGAAATCTTCACCACTTGGTAGACTCCAACTGAAGGACGCAGCAATTGTGGAGGATACTGAGGACCTAGTGTAGCCTCCAAAGATGACCACACCCTGTCCCTGCTTCCTCCGGCTCATTTCCAGACCCTCTCAGAACAGCACTACATGCTGCAGATGAAGCATGCAATGCAGGAGGCTATGGGGGGGAGGGCAGCTTTCATCCCAACTGTAACAACATCATAACAAAATTACTGCCCTTCGTCTCCTGGAACCTAAAATTTCCAGGAGGGTAAATAGGCTCAGTAGGATAAAACATCCTAATACAAAAATCAAAGAAAAAACATCAAATAAAAGTTGAGATATTGTCTTTGAGGAAAAAAGTAAAGTCTACACACAGATTAAATAATACAAAACACATGCTAGGTTTGTGGTTGAAGAGATGGCTCAGGGTTTAGGAGTGCTTGTTGGCTACTATTCCAGAAGACTCAAGTTCAATCCCCAACATCCACATGGGTTCACAACCTCTGTAATTCCAGATCCAGTGAATCCACCACCCCTGTGGCCTCTGTGGGTACTGCATGCATATGGTGTACAGACACAACCCTCTGTAACTCCTGATTCAGTTACTCCACCACCCCTGTGGCCTCTGTGGGTACTGCATGCATATAGTGTACAGACATACACACAGACAAAATACCCATACGGAGAAAATAAATATAAATAAAACCTAAGAAACAGCTAAGAAAAAGACATTTCTAAGTAAATTCATGGAAAAATGTGCAGCCCCAGTATCTATCTGTTCATCCAACCACAGTGTCTCTCTCTCTCTCTCTCTCTCTCTCTCTCTCTCTCTCTCTCTCTCTCTCTCTCTCTTTCTCTCCCTCCCTCCCTCCCTCCCTCCCTCCCTCCCTGTCTCTCTCCTCTTTCCAACAGTAACCAAGTTTATAGAGAGTGTTATAGACTATGCAAGGAAAGATATGCAAAATGTTATTTGATTTCTTTCTCTTTAATTTTTGTGGTTCTGGACCCCAGGATCTTGCACGTGCTGAGAAAGTATTCTACCACTGAGCTACATTCCAGGTCAGTGTGACACAATTTCTATTACACAATTAGTTAAAAAGTCCAAACATGTGTCTACCCTTTGATACAACATTCACACTTTGGGGCATGCATTCTAAGACAAAGTTTGGCCTAAGAACTATGAAAATTAATTTTATGTGTGAATACCTATAAAAACAGAACACCTAACTTAAGCCATTCTTGCACAAAAATTCTTTGCAATCATGAATGTGTTTGCTACAACAGAGTCTGAATATTCTGAATAATTAACTTAAATGAGCAAAGTGCGTGTTGTTTGTATTCACAAGTCTGCATACATAAGCCACAAGTGAGCTTTTATATACTCACACTTAAAAGGCCTGCAGCAGAGCAGAAGCCATGGTCTGATTTGGGGCACAGGGTTCTTCTTTGTGCATTGCTTTGTTCTCTGCTTTTCTGTTTCTATAACTGAAATCACACTGAAGTCAGAAAGCAGCTGCTTTTGAGTTAAATGCACACATCAGGGAAGGAGGCCCATCTCACCCTGTCTGTGTAGTTTAGTCCTACCAGAGAGATCATAAGAAGCACAGAACAGTCTGGACGGCTGGAGGCAAACACTGCCATCTTCACAATTTTGCACAATCATCTTAAGCATTCTTTCCCAACAAAACACAAAATACGTTTCTAATAAAAATGATTAGCTTTAGATGACAAGCCTCTCACAATGCAATTAAGATGGTATTAAGAATTTTCAAAGGCACCAGCACAAACCATAACGACAGCATGAAATGCACAATAAAAAGATGAAATACAAGCCAAAACAAAGCCATCTCATTAAAAACATGAGATTAAGGTTGAAAATGTCTAGGCACTCATCAAAAGCCCTTCTTTCCTCTAGTAATAATTTTAATTTGAGGATGCCAACTTCAAAACAGCTTGATTTTTCCCTCCTTCATGGTGCTGTTTTTACTTAGGCACCTCTGAGGCCATGGATAGTTGTCTGCTAGGCAGAATGTGAATGGTGAGAGCAAATGTATTACTGTAATATTCAAAGGAAATAAAGCTAAGCAGATGGCATGCGTATAATTTAAATATACATTCCTATAAACATAATATAAATGGAGGCAGGTTTGGGCAAAACTGACCCCTCTCTTGTCACCCATGTCTCTGTCCCAAATACTTCTCATATATCATGACAAAGTGGTCAAAAAAGCTCTACCACTGAGCTGTACCCTTAAAGTGTTTACCTCACCAAGAGCCATTATTGAAAAGCCGGTACTCACTGAAACACACTCATCTCTATTGCTGAGCAGAAACCACACCAGGGACTTTTGAAGAGGACATGTGGGAAGCAAAGGGTCACAAAGGTAGTCAGTCACTGTTTGCCAGCTCTGTGTGTGTGCAGACAGTGAATGCAGTCATCAACTTCAAAGTAATCCATGTGTTTCAAAATCGAGGAAGTGAACACTTCACTTAATCATCTTAAATTATAGTTGACAGCAGGCCAGAGGTTGCTTCCAATGAGCTACTTCCTCTATTAGCCACATGGTGGGTCTCTGTCTGGGATCTCTGGTGCTCCGGTTCCAGGCTCAGAGTCTCAGCAATGAACAGCTTGTGATAGAATGCCACTGAAAACCCTTGCTCCTCTGGCCGCATGGGTTATGCTGTTTTTCATGCTCATCAGATATGTGACCCAGGCATACACCATCACCCAAGCAGAGTCTTGTCACTGTGGATGAGCTTCACGGGCAACTCAGTATACCTCCACATCAACTGTTATCTCTGTTATAGACTGTGTGTTTGGGCATCCCCACACCCGTATGTTGAGGTTCCACTCCCACCCCCAGGGTAACAGTATTAAGAGTCGGGGGCTTTTAGGGAGATGTAAGTGTAGATAAGGACTTGAGGAGGGAGCTCCATCGTAGATTAGTGCCCTTTAAGTAGAGAGGGATCTGGGGAGACAGCTTAGTGAGCAAGGCTTGCTTTGCCAGCACGAGGGCCTGAGTGTGACTTTCCAGAGCACATGATCTATGGCTTGCATCTGTTCAAGTCTACAGTCCTAGGAACAGCAAGATGGGAAATAGAGCCTGCCTATGCGGCCGAGTTCCAGGCTTAATGAGAGGGCGACCCAACACTTCTGATGTTGTCCTGTAACATCTGCATACACCACATATTCACACTCAAACCATGGCACACACACACACACACACACACACACACAATGGCAGGAGACATTATCACGAGCTGTTACAGGTCACAGGATTATGCAGTAATATTCAGCCTTCGTTTGATAAGGTCTACCCATTAGAATTAAGGATTCTACTGGAGGAACCATCATGCAAGGCATTTTGGAATCACTGCCTTTTAAATGAATTGGCTGTTTTCTTGCTGTAAATTCTTGCTGTAGCCTTTTCCCATTTGTTACAAATTTTGGATTCATTTCCCACAGTTTAAGGGTGTTCTGATTATTTATTGGGCCCAACTTCCCCTATACATTTGGGATATTTGAATAACATCCCCCACCTATGTGTGAAAACAGTCACATGGTCAAAGCCTGTTTCCCACAACCAGGTCTCTGTTCCTTTCTCCAATGTAAAGGTAGATGTCTGCCTTCCTGTCATTATCTTTACTGGTGGGCATTTGGTCAGTGTGAAGTGTCCAGGTAAAAGTAGCTCATGTGAGACATTCTCAGACACCCAAGAACATAGAATTACAAAAGGTCTGAATTTGTTGATTCACAGCCTTTAGATAGACAGGGAACAAGCATGCCCTGATTTCACCCTACTAGTGGATAGGAAAGTGCTGCCCCAAGCTAACCTCGAACTAATAAATTCTTAACTCCTTGTACTTTCTCCTCAGCTTGCTAATCAGCTTATTATCTAACCACACGGTGGAATGCAGTGTTACACACAAATTCCACTTTTCCCTTCTTAGATTTCCCTAATTGATTTAAGTCTCTCCCTCTCATTTGACCCCATTCCCTTTAAGAGTTCACTGAGGCTTTTATAAGTCACTCCCTCCTTGAGTCTTAAAGAAAGCCTGACAGTTACCTCCTTACGCAGTTCTTACTGGCCTTTTATAACTCTGAAAGGATGCAAGCCTGGTGACCTTGCTTTGGCCAGAGAATTGTTGATTGTATGTGTATAAAACTGGAAACTTCAGAGACTTGCTTTAGAACAAGAGAGAACAGCAGAGAGATGAGAGAGTTTACTTAGAACAATGAAGAGACATGGACTGAAAGAGCTCAGTGCAGAGAGTAATTCCTTGTCCCTCAGACTGGATTCGCTGGCTGTAGTCTCCTTGGAACTCTGGGAGAAAACCCTTGAGGTCAGCATTTAAAGGCTTTTATTAACACACAAAGTACCTACATCTACTGTGTGGGGATACAGCTACCAGGAGCCAAATTCATAGCTATATGCAAGCAGGTAACAGGACCTAGAAAAGAATAAAGCTGTCAGCATCTAAATCTTGGACTTCCGGGCCTCCAGAATGGTAGACTAAATGAGCTTGCTGCTTAAACCAGGCTATGGCACTTTGTTATAGTTGTCCATGTTATCTAAGATTAAAAACCAATATGGAGAAGTGTAGTGCTGCCATGAAACGTGCAAACATGAAAGCGTTTTCGGAGCATGGCGATAAGTAGAGACTGGGCTTGTGAAGAAAAGAGGATCACATATGAGAAACGCATGCAGCAATGTGAGTGGCAAGAACTGTCCCGATGAGGTCCCAGACGGGAAGGAGCAGGCGTACAACAGTGAAGAAAGGATGATTCTTGTTGCAAATGGCAGAGAACTAGACTTAACTGTGATCACACTGTGATAGGCAGGACTCTCAAGGGAGGAAACTGGGTCTTTGGGTGTGGATATTTCTAAGCAAAGTGGTGAAGAACTGAATTGGCTCCTAGTGACTATTTATAGGAAAATCCCAAAAGAAGTAACTCCAAGATAAGTCCTAAACAAAAAAGAATCAGAACTTAAAGACTCAGAGAACTGCCAGCCTGTCACTATGGAAAAAAGAATGAGATGTTCAGAAGAGAACAGCCATTTGATGAGGAGACTGACGTAGGTGTGGACCACAGATCAAAGCAGCCAATCAGCAGACGCTGCAATGGAGTGGAATTACAACAGAGGACCGACTACTGTGGACATAAATGGAAACAGAACACAGGACACAGGAAGAAAGCTGTGAGTATGAGAATTCTGCCTGAAGGAAAAGGCCTTCCCCTCGTGAGGACACACCAAGAAGGCTGTCAACAGGACAACGACCCTCAAAGATCCAAATCTCCTGGGACCTCGATTCTAAGAGCTTGCCCTTTAGTTCTATATCACAGCAAAGTGCCCCCTCTACAGCAGGTGCAGAGCTGTACCACCCAGGTCAGGAAGCCCTAGCTGTCATCCAGCTGCCAGTGGCTGAGCTGCAGATGTCACCTGAGACTCCCATCCTCCCAGAGCAGCCTGATCTGATGGATTGGAGGTACAGGGCAGACATAGAGACCCAGAGCCAGCCAGACATGAGCTAATTCTAACAGACAATATTTGCCTATAGGTGCTACAAAGGATCTGAGGGACCTAATGCCAACATTTGTGCCGTGATCCTTCCAGTAGTGGTGGTCAAGGTCAGTGCTGGCCAGGTTCTTGGCCTATTTAACAAAAAATTGAAAATAAGACCTAATAGAGATTTTCAAAAGTAGTAAGACAAACTATATTCAAAGTGAAACAGGAGTACACATTAGAGAGAGGTGTAGTGAAGACTGAAAGAAAACCACTACCAGTGAGTGAGGATACTCAAGGACCTGTCTGTGAGTGAGTGAGTGAGTGAGGATACTCAAGGACCTGTCAGTGCCTGAGAGAGGATACTCAAGGACCTGTCAGTGAGTGAGTGAGGATACTCAAGGACCTGTCAGTGAGTGAGTGAGGATACTCAAGGACCTGTCAGTGAGTGAGTGAGTGAGGATACTCAAGGACCCAGTTATTGTTTGGTGCTTCCATTTAGAGGTTCAAGAGGAGAAACTGGTCATTAACCGGTGTAGTTTGGGTGGGTCTGTGTTTTGATTGACAGACTAAGTAACAGAATCATTTTTCTACTGTGGGTGCATGTCCCTTCCAATAATTCAGCTGATTTTAATCATATGCATGTCCAACTATGCATAGGCATAAAATAATAAACAACGGACTCTTGCTAAATGTTTACATGAGGGCTCACAGAGTCTGAACTAACACCAGGGAGCCTGTGTGAGACTGACCTAGACTCTCTACATATATGTGACAGTTATGTAGCTTGTTCTTCTTGTGGGGCTCCTAACAGTGGGATCAGTGACTGTCTCTCACTCTTTTGCTGGCTTTTGGGACCCTATTTCTCATACTGGGTTGCATTGTCCATCCTTAATATGAGGGGAGGTACTTAGTCTGGCTGCAACTTGATATGGCATGTTTTGTTGATATCCACGGGAAACCTGCCCTTTTCTGAAAAGAAAGGGAGGAGGAGTAGATGGGGTGAGGTGGGGGGAGACAGAGGAGGGGCTGGGAGAGAGGAGGGAGGGGAAATTGTGATCGGGCTGTAAAAATAATTAATTAATTAATTTAAAATTTTTAAGGAAAGTTTACTTGGGAACATGGTTTTGCCTTACTGCACAAGCACCCAAAATTAATTCAGGCTGGTTCTGGGTCCCTACAGCCTCAGGCCAGGATCATTAAGAATATGTTTGAATGGAAACTGTCCCAGTCTGCTGGCCCTCAGTAGAAGGAGGGGCTTATCCCGACAGGGTATACATGCGGCTCAATAAAGGTCGGAATCTGAGATTTCTCGGTGCATTATTTGAAGAGGGGTGTGTGTGCATAGTGCATGCAGGCCAAGAGCTAGGTGGCCAAGTGCAATTTTAGAAGAGGTGGGCATGCACAACCCAAATAGAATGTCGCCCCAGGTTACTAAACTCTCCCCTGTGCTTGTCTGCCTCACTTTCATAGATAATGATCCCGGTAATTACCTTCTAATCCAAAGTGTCTACGTTCAAAGAATAGAACCTGTGATAAGGCAAAGTTAATATCTCAGATCATCTGAGGCTGACCAGACACTGAATAACTTGCAACACTGAACTTCTACGTTTATACAACCTTGGGTTTTTCTTCACTTTTTGTTCATATATGAGTATATATGAATACTTGAATATTTCCAATGAGGTAGGCACAGTGCTCTGCGGAAGGTACATGAAAACTTCTGGAATGCAGACACAGAACCACAGAAGGCAGAGGCAAAGCAGCTATCTTGCAGCCATGAAAGTGAAAACAAGGGATGCCAGACCAGGGAGTTGCAGAGGGGTTTCACAAAGCTAGAACTGCCGCTAGTCTGCCCAGCATGGGCCTTCCTTGGGCTTTCTGTCCGTTGCAATGGAAGTATAAACTGTGGCTCACAAAACCCACCGCTCGGCACTCTCTACGTCCACACAAGCACTATGCCTCACTAACCCCTGGTTGATTTCTTGATTGCGTGAACAACAGTGTTTATTATTATTGTAGCTCCCATTTCCCTTGATCAAATCCATAGTCAGCCCGTGAAAAGGAGTAAGGACCTGAGAAGAGCCTGAGTCCCTGGCTGCCCAGCCCTTGACTCACCTCATTACTTACTTTTCTGTTGCCGTGAAAAAACACCATGACTGGAAGCAGCAATAGAAGAAGGAGTTCATTCTGCTTCTGGTCTCGGAGGGATAGGTCCGGAGTGGGGAGAGGAAGAGCAGCAAGTGCCTGGGATGGTGGCAGGAGTGGAGGACGAGAGCTTACACCTTCAAACCGCAGGTCGGGTCAGGCTATAAACTCTCCAAGTCTACCCGCAGTGACACACCTCCTTCAGCAAGACCTCACCTCCTAAACCTCCCCAGACAGCACCACTAGCCAGGGATCAAGTGTTCAAACACTGGAGCCTACGGGGGACTTTTCTCATCCAAACTACCACATCTTGTGTTCTATTCTTCTTTCTCATTCCAAAAGCATATCCATCTTCTTCCCTGTTAGTGTATCACCACATAAAAATCTTAAAAAATCCAATGAAATGTTTTTGACACTTTTTTAATATCTCCTATTCAAAGAAGAAAAACAATCCACTGTGAGGCATGTAAGGGTTTTATAAACATATAGCATCTTATTCGAAAGTTTCAGTTTAGAGGAGCCAAGAGGTGAATGGCAGGTCTATAATTATCCCTCCGCAGTCAATCAGCTTCAAATTGCTATCTGCTCCCAAAAGCAAAGAATTTTTAAAGTTTTTTTTTAATTTCAGGTATTACATATTCATTAATTTGCTGTACCATGGAGTTCTAGACACCAAAGGTATTTTGGGGTAATGTTTATGGAGTCAGTCTGGTTGGGATTAAAGAAGGCCAGCATGGCAAGTCAGCTCCCCAAGCACAGCCAGACTGGGAGGCTCCAGGAAGCTTCCCACAGACTGCACAGCATTGATTTAACTTATCTCCTGATCAATACCTTCTTCTTAGCTATGTTTTCTATTAACTTATTGATTTGCATGCCTGTTAAACAAGCATTCATGTCATACCAGCAATGTAAATGCACATACCAGGCGCTGGGGAAAACGAGGCGCGGCTCTGCACCTCAGGAGAGGAACTTAGAGAGACAGATGGGCAGACCCACCATGAAGACTCTCCAACCAACTACAGCCACCAGTAAGAAGACTCAGCCAGTGACGGCACTTGCTACCAAGCCAGAGCACTGAGTTGGAGCCCCAGGACCAGCGTGGTAGGAGAGAACCAATTCCCAAAGGCTGTTGTCTAACTTCCAAATGTGCGCTGCGGTATGTGCATGTGTACATGTACACACACGTACTCGTGCACAAATTAAAAATAAATGAATTAAATTAAAAATACAAACCGTCTAACAGAAGTAAACACAGGCTGCCTTGGGGGAATTCCAGAGGGCAGTTAAACTAAGCATAAAAAAGGAGTCCAAGGATTGTCTCCCTGAGAAGGCAGCCTCTGGGCTATCCTCAACAGTCAGCACACGTCACCTGCTCATTGTAACGATGGTTCAGAGCCTGGTCCATCACCTGCCAGCTGAGCACCTGCAATAGCTTGTTAGCAGATGTCCCTGCAGTAGGCCTTTCCCCTGGGGCAACCAGAGTAGGCTTCTGAAAGTGGCCTGACTGTGTCATCCCTCCAATGGCCTGAAATGAAAATCTTTGGTGGAGCCATGTGACTTCTTCGGGATAAGTCTGAGAATAGCACAAACCGCTCTCCTTGTGGCAAGACCCTGGAGACCCTGGCCCACTGGGCAAAGACCTATGGACAGTTCACTGCGGAACTCTGGGCATGACGCCGGGAGTGTGTGTGCTCCCCGCTCACCTTGCTTTCACTCTGCTAGTCATACTCCTGGCTTGAAAGAGTCATCCTAGGTCATGAAGTTTAATATTACATATTCGCATAACTGTTCTGGAGAGAATGGTTTTAACCACTAGAGTCTTGGAGAAATGTTATTAAATAGACAACATCAGGAGTTAATGGGAACAGAATAGGAACAGGGAATGAAGTAGAATCATAGAATCCACGCTTCCCTCGTTTCTAATAACTGTGCCAATACCCCCACGAAGTTAAGGAAGAAGGACATTAAGAGCAAGGAATAAACAGTGCCAATTACTAAGAGTAAGTTTCCAAGTTATGTTGCCTGTAGGATAAGTGGAAAAACTGGTATATCCCCAGAGGAGATATAGTACAGAATACAGAATGGATTGATCCAGCTTTGGCTGGTGAGTTGATCGTGAGAACCCAGATCCTACCAGATATAAATATTAACCACTAGAGACAAAACTGTCTCTCTCCGTTTGCATAAACGACACGTGCTGCCAACTGGGCACACTGTTCTACCTGTACGTATGCCTAGCTAGAAAAGTTCCTTTGTAGCTTGCAAGACTGCTTATGCTTCTGACAATAGAGATATAGATAAAAAGGCAATGGCCACCAGTGGGAAAGTTGGGGGACAGGAGGGGGCAGAGGCAAGGAACAAACTGGCAATATTGTAACCATTTTTAGAAACTTAGAAAAGAAGAACTGATTGTGAAACTGTTGATGCAAACCACTGAAACTGTAAAGACAGGCCAGGCTTTCCAGGGCCACTTGTTTGAACAACAGCAGGTGGTCACAGTCTCTTCTTGGTGCCAACTTCACGCGTTCGTCCCCGGTCATCAAACCCATCTGAAGCCAGGCTTCCAGCAGTCATGTCCGTAAAACATACGTGATCAGGTAGGGTAGCTGGGGGAGTGTAGCTCAGTAGTCAAGTGTCTTCTCATTACACACACACACACACACACACACACACACACACACACACACACACACACTGTGATCTAGTAGCTAGCTACCTAATAAGACTTGTTTCTCCAGCCTCCTCTGGCCCCAGCTTTATCCTCTGTCCACACAATCCCCTGGACATTCCTCCTACACACCAAACAACTGGCCTGAGGGTATTCTAATGGCTAACTCATTGTATTTGGCTCTCTGCTCAGGAGTCTCCTCCTTTGGGTGACAGAACCATCTAAAACAATACTCCCACCACTGCGAACTGCCACTTGGCTTCGTTTCTCCATGTGGTGCTCATCATGCTCTGGCATGGTGAGCAGGCACATTATTTATCCTCCCTCTCTCTCCTCTTTGAAGTAAATCCCACGAAAGCAGCATGTTATTGGCTTCGCTGTTGGGCCCCAGGACCTTCGGCAGTCCCTGCAGTTTGTGGACACTCAGTAAACAAATAAGCAAACACATCATATGTCCCCCAAAAGGGAAGGGAAGAACAGTGTCCAGAATGAAGCCCCTCGCTCCCACTCTCATTGAGATACTAATCTATTCTAGCTAAGGACACAGCAAAAGGAAAGATCAGCTTGGAAGGAATGCAGAGGGCAGGGGAATACTGGTCTGAAAAGCTTTGAAAATATTGTCAGAATTGGAGCCATTATACAAAAAGGCTTTTAAATTCCACAAGATCTAAGCAAATTCATGCCCAGGGTCCATCTGAATGCACACCTTATGTCCACCACCAGCTTAGGGTCATGCTCTAAGAAAAGGCCAGAGCTGCTACACACACACACACACACACACACACACACACACACACACACACAAAAAAAAAAAAAAAAAAAAAAAAAAACTGTCTGGGGGAGGAAGGAGTCTTTTCCGATCAACAAGGTTCACTGGAACTGTTTGGAACTGAACTATGTGCCTACAGTAGGAAATAATGGAAAAAATTCCTGTAGAGAGTTAAGAGATAAGTGAGTGAAAGTACACACCCGTGTATGTCTGTTTGTGTGCCCATGTGCACATGCTTTGGACAGCAAGCCCAGGGTTTTATGCATGATAGACAAGTACGCTATCACTGAGCTATAGCCCAACCCTGAGGGAAGAGTTCTTTTTTATAATACTTTTTATTTGAGATTGTAATATTATTACATCATTTCTTCCCTTCTTTATCCTCCTTCATTCCCTCCCATGTATGCCTCTCCTGCTCTTTTTCAAATTCATGGCCTTTTTTCCCTTAATTTTGTGTGTGTGTGTGTGTGTGTGTATAATTTATACATAGATGGATAATAAATTCCTAAATATAGAAATACAACTTGCTCAGTCCATATAATGTTATACACACACCCATATAAAGTGTGTGTGTGTGTGTGTGTGTGTGTGTGTGTGTGTGTGTGTGTGTGTGTGTGTGTGTTCAGGGCTCACCATTTGGTATTGGATAGTTAGTTGGTGTGCTCTTCCCTGGAGAAGACTATTTCTCTCACTCTCAGCATTCACTTGTTTCCTGTAGTCCTTTGTCTAGGATTGGGACTTCATGAGGTTTCCCCCTTTCAAACTATCATGTCTAATGGTATCGTCCTTGTTCAGGTCTTGTTTAGGCAGCCATATTGGTAGTCTTTGTGGGTATAGCTTTGCTGACATCTCTAGAAGACAGTGTCATGGAAACCCCCTGTTCCTCTGGCTTTTACAATTTTTCCACCACTACTTCTATAATGATCCCTGAGTGTTGGGTTCAGGAGCTGTGTGCGATATATATATATATATATATATATATATATATATATCCCTTGGGACTAGGCTCAACAAATCTGCATTTTGCTCAGTTGTGGTTTTCCAAAATGGTCTCTGTTGCAAAGAGAAGTTTCCTTGATGAGATGTGAGAACTGCACTTATCTGTGGGTATAAGGACAAATATTTAGAATGCAGTTAGAAATTATGCTTGTTTAGTAAGGTGGTGCTTATAGATTCTCCTCCAAGACCCATGACTTCAACAACACTGTGTAGTAGGCTAGGTTTCCCACATCAGGCGTGATTTCCCTCTTATTGAGAAGGCCTTAAGTCCAATTACAGAGCTGTAGGTTACCACCAAGGTATGAGTACCCCTACCGCATCCTTAGGGTTATTCGCTGTGCTCGTCATTGCTGTGTTTGATAGGTGTCATAGCTGGGTAGCAGGCTGATTCTCTCCTTTGGAGCCTTGTATGGAAGCTTGCGTTTGGGAACACTGCAAACCAGTCCTAATAAAGGAGGCTGGGCAAGAGGTCCTTGAAAGGCAGTAACCTACAATCCTACTCTGTTTTCAAGGGGTTGAGGGCACAGGGATTACATTTTGGTTTTTGATTGCAGTTTGCTTGTTTTTTTTTTTATTTGAGTTTGTTACCTGCCTTTAAATAATAAAACATTTCACATAAGAAATCACAGTTCCTCTTATCACTTGTGCATGTGAAAAATCTAGAACCTGTGGCAGTCATCTAGATATCAGCTGAGGAGCACTCTGCAGTGTGCCAGGGTGTTCACCACAGCCTCTTCATCATCTCAGATAGTATCTTCCTTGGCTTCCTGAATCTGAAAAAAAATAAGGCTAAGATGTTTCTAAAGATAAGAGGTGCTGTGGTTTTTACATACAGCATCCTCCAAGGACCAAATGTTAAAAGTGGTGGTCCCCATTAGGCAGCTAGAAAGATAACTAAAATGAAATAGGGGATATGAGATGAGAAGCATCCCTCCGTCCTGGAATCTAGTCAAAGCAGACAAGCAACAACTCCACCATTATCACCAGCTGCTAAGGCCTTCCCCTCTTCCCATGTGTAAACCTGACATTTTCTAGAAATTTCATAAGAAACTCCATTCATAGCAAAGTACATATAACCAACCCCCTTGGACAGCCCTAGTGGCTTCTTATCTGACCAGATTTTAACCCTATCCAAGGCATCTCCAGAGCCAAGCTGTAATCAATATCCAGTATCAAAGAAGAAAACTGGAGTAGAGGAGGGATGGGGTACCTAGAACCCACTGAGCAATGAGGCTTCTGAAGTCCTATATTCAGCCACCACAGAATATGTGAGCTGTCTCTCAGGCTTTGAGAAGCCTTGTTTCATCCTCTTGGCTATGTCTCTCTTTTTTCTGAGTGCCTGTCTTTCTCTTAATCCTCATGGTTAAGACTATATTAAAATATATTTAATAAAAATCTTCCACACTGCTTCAAGTACTGGCTAGCCCTGAAATATTTTTCAGCGTCAAGGCCATAAATCCCCATTCAGACTTAGTGCCCCTAAATCTCTAGGGGCACTCTGGTTTGTGAGGGTAACAGCGTGGAGCTGTGTCTCTGTGCCCTCACCACTGACACCCAGCTCACAGTTGTGGGGGGATTAAAAGCTGACAATCAGGTGGCCTCGTGAGCTAGGGCTCTGAAGATTGTCTAATAGTGAATGATATGACAAGGTCATTAGCCTAGATAGACATTCAGACTCTACGCAGCTGAACAGAAAGCCAGAGGAAGGAGGAGTTGAAGATTCCACATGGAGGGAAAGAAGTCGGGGAGCGCATTTAGAAGATTTTACATGGCCATAGAGAAAGCCAAGACTTGCTGTCTTACAATTCACTCTACCAGGTGCTAAGTAGGGGAGGTGGTGTGGTATTTCTGTGATTTCATTATCTTCTGCTAGGTTCCAACTCCTGTTGCCACCACGGCACTGAGCAGCCCCTGGGTACACAGACCACACCCAAACCATGACAGATATTTTATTTTATCTGCCCACATTTAAGATTTGATTCCTGGCTTTAAAATTAGTCATTTTCCCCAGAGACAGATAAATGGTCAAAAAAATCAAAAATGTTCCAAGTAGTTATAAAGAACCACGAACTGTTAGAATGGCAAAGGTCATTGCAGAAATGTAGAGTAGGGGCTCAGAAGTCACCTAATTCTCTCAGTACTGCAGAAGACTGTGGGGGCCCACGGAGGCTTCCTAGTAAGGCCTTACTCACGGTCAGAAAGTCTGAGCGTTGCTTTACCCAGTAGAGCTGTGTAAGGAGATGATTTGGCCCTGGGTATGTCTACCAGATGTTTTGAAGGGTCTACCCTTGGCTGTATGGTATACTTGATCTTGCAAGGGGGAGGTCTTTTGCCTCTCTCCTTTATATAAAAAACCCTTTTGAATAAACAACGGGGCAGCTGGGTATTGATCCAAGGCCCTCCCCAAGCTATCCTGTGTCTCTGTAATTCTTATCGTCCCTTTCTATCTTTCTACCTAATATTTCCTCATTCCTCTCTCCTCCACCCAAGGACCCTTCAAAAGGTGGGAGCATGTCAGAGCTGGACTCCAGCAGACTCCCACAGAAGAGAGGAAGGAGGCCCAGAAGAGTCCTTGCAGCAGGCCAAAAGTAAGATATGTGTCCCACCTAAACTGCTGGGACTCATACATCGATAGCTCAGTCATCATCACAGTGTGGTACTCAGTGCTGTACCCTTTCAATGGCTCCCATTCTTAATGTTTCGAAGGGATTTTAAGCCTAAATATTAGCAAAAGATTCCATTTCTAACCATTTAAGAACAAATGAAAAATATCTCTGGAATATATGAGGCTGGGATATGTTTATAGAATGGAGATCAGAGCTCAGAAAATTCTCTCCACGAAGGACCAGACAGTAAGTATTTCAAGCTCTATTGACCACATGATCTCTATCAGAACCAAAGCCAGTCATGGACAAAATTAAATAGGTGGGTGTTATCATGTCCCAATAAAATTTTATGAGTTGCATTGAAAGGCAGATTTCACATTATTTTGCTATCATAAACTACTACTCTTTGATTTCTTTCTTTCTTTCTTTCTTTCTTTCTTTCTTTATTTATTTATTTATTTTTGAACCACTTAAAAACACAAAAAGCATTCCTACTTTACTATCCTTACAAAGTGGGCATTGAGCAGGATTTGGCCATGGGCCATAGCCTGTGGATCTCTAGCCCCACACTGTGAGGAAATAAGAGAAGCCAGACCTGGTCCCTACAGCTGTTCAGGGGCAATATACAACCCCCTGTCCTGACTGGCCTATCCCCACTTTCTGTTTGCATTGTCCGACAGATTATGACATTCATCCCATGTCTCAGCACCTTCCCTGTGATCCTGTGGGGAGCACAGGGCAGATGTGCATGATGCGTTCCTAATTCTTTCATTCTTTATACAAGTTACAATGACATCAACAGAAGAAAATTTTACTCCAAATAACACCTTCAAGAAATACTATTCTACATGCTGTGGGGTTTTATATGCCCTTAAAGAATGAAGTCCTATCATCTGCAGGGAAACAGGCAGAACTGGAGATCATTGTGTGAAGTAAAATGAGCCAGACTCAGAAGGACCGACATCATGTACATATACTGCACGTAGATTTGGAAGGTTGGTTTTGTAATATGAAAATAAGAAAGAGTTGTGTGGGGGGAGATTGAGAGAGCAGGAGTAAGTGATGGGGAAACCATAAACAAAGGGCAAGGGCAGGTATATAAGCACATGCCAAGGTCAGACCCACTATTTGTATGCTAACTTAAGAAAGCAATATAAACAGAAAATATTTAATGTTTATATTTCTCTATGTCTTTTTATATATATGCAAACTTTTATGGAATTGGCATTGCAATGTACATACTGTATATTCTATTTTTTTCACATAATAAGTCTTGTTGTTATGCTATATTACTAAATAAGACTCATGCAGACTTGCTTTGCAGTGCTAGGAATTGAACCTGGGACTTCATGTAAGCTAGATAAACATTCTCTCATTGAGCTAGGGGCTATCTATGCTGGCCTTGAACTCACTACCATCCTGCCTCAGCCTCCTGAGTGCAAGGATGGCAGATGCATGCCACCATACTCAGCCTCATGGTGAAGAGTTAAGATGCTCTATGATGATGCTTTTTATTCTTTTCTCATTCCGTGGGCATTCAGACACATTTTTATCACCTAGTGTAGGGGAATAATGCTACAGGGGATGTCTTTATTCTCTTTACCTTTATATTTCTAAAGATATTCCTGGATGTAAGATTATAGATAAAGGGGCAGTAATGTTGATTATCAATAAACTCTGGAAATTTCTTTCAAATTTACACCAAAGCAACCATCCCAGACAGAATTCTCATCAGCACAGAGATGAGAGTGTAAGGCAAGGAGCAGCCTGGCTCCATCACTGACGCCAGGACTCCCTGGAGGAAGTCGTTTCTCCTTCAAGCTTCAATGTCCTTATCTGTCTAAAAGGAAAATGATGCAGACATTTTATTTTAGACATAAAAGAGATGAGCTATGCCATGGTATTCACAAGAAATAATTTCCAGACATTAGAGATGATGTGGTGATGGAGACGATGAGGAGACTCCATTGTGTGTGAGACTCGGATCATCTAAACTTGTGGGACACTGAGTGATTGGCTGGAGAGCATTTCTGACTCTGATGCACAGCATTTGCTATTTGTCTTTGAGGGTACGCAAGGATATCCTGGGACTTTCAATAGAGCAATATTTTCTCCTTGCTTTTTCTTTTTAAAATAATTTGTTTAATTGATTCAGTGAGTGTGTGTGTGTGTGTGTGTGTGTGTGTGTGTGTGTGTGTGTGTGTGTGTTCACCTGAGAATGCCATAGCATGTGTGTGAAGATCAGAGGACCCCTTACAGGAGTTGGTTTTCTGCTTCTGCCATGCCAGTTTCAGTTCTACCATGCCGGTTCCGCCATGATGATCTCAGGGGCCTTTACCCAGTGAGCTCCCTCTTCAGACAACTCTAGTTTGTGTGTCAAGTTAACATAAGACTAGCCAACGCAGATTTCCAGCTCTCACACCAGCTGAGTCAGCAAGCCTGCCACAAAGAATGATTCCTCCTACGAGTGTTTACATTGCCACTTGAAGCAAGGTGGAATAGTTCTCATCTAACTTTCTTTCTATTCATCATCTTTTATCAGCACTCTAAAACTCAAGATTAACAAAATCATGGCTTCTAACCTGAAAGGCTCTGAACTCTGGTGTGGAAACATATTGTTTCCTCTTTATTTCTTCTTGTAGAAAGGGATTATTTTTAAGGAAAATCAAAATATTTATAATAAACAAGAAGCTTCTTAAAACTAGTGACATTCACAATTTTAGACCTCCATAGCACATAAGTGTTTGTGCTCTGTGCTCTTGATACCCATGAGTGCTAGTGGCATTTGCAGTTCCAGACGGTGGTAGCTTTTGTATTAAAGTTCATTTCCCAATCCTGCAATCATGGTTCTAAGCCTAGCAAACACTAGAGAACATTTGTTGAACAAATGTCTGTACTTGAGTCTACAAGAGGTGCTGAAAATTACATGTCTGATACTCACTCTTATGATTCATATTTTGTTTCTCTCCATAACTGACAATTTCATTTGGGGAATAAAATGAGAGACTTTAGCCACTGGGTAGCTGGTATCTCATTGATTCATATCTTCAGTAGCTGTGTCAATAAAGATTCATTGAGGGTCTAGTACAAACAGGGTATGCCTACCTCTCTACTCATGAATGTCCCTTGTTGGAGAATTGTACATCTTCCAAACACCATAGGGAAATCCCAAAATTTTATGAGGGATGTAACTTTCATTTTACATAGATTCTGCTGGTGTTATCCTTAATAAGTAGACATGTTTGTACCCTTTGCACCACACTAAGACTGCCACACAGGGGTTTAAAAATTCCAGTTGTTTTTTTTTTTTTAAGTTTGAAAGAATAAGGACAAAATTAGGTCTACCTTATGATTTAACAACATAGTTAGAAATAAAGCATTGTGTTGAAAACACAACAAATAAACATTTTTAAAATAATCCAGTTAAGCTTAAGTGGCCACATTTCTGCAGAAGAGGAAGTTGAGGTTCTGAAAGGCCTATTAACACCAAGGCTTTGGCTCCATCATGTGGCCATTTGTATTATTTTACTTTGTTTTTCCTAAGTTTCTTATGGTATCATTCACAAATTTAAAAGTGCATGTATCTAAGATTTACAAGCATGATATTTTTATCTTTGTATATATTATGAAATTATGACTGCAATACAGCTAATTAGCATATCCATTATCTCTCATAGTAACCTTTGTATGTGACAATAAACCTTAAGTTGGCAGTCTTGGAGCTGGAGAGACAGCTCAGCATTTAACAGCACTTTTCGCTCTTACAGGGGACCTAGGTTTGGTTCCTAAAACCCACACTGGGCATCTTACAGCTGCTTATATAACTCCAGATCCAGGGAATCTAACACCCACTTCTGGATTCACACATACATAAACCCACACACAGATACACATATATCTAGTCACAATAAAAAGATGCTAATAAAATATAACTTGACACACATGATAAGTCATAATAAAAAGATGCTCCTAAGTACACCATACGCTATTGTTACCTGTGGTCACCAAGCTGCACTAAGTGTTCTAAAACATGCTCATCTCATAACTGAAGCTTTGGGCCTTGATAAGATCTCCCCACAGGGTCACACATTTAAATACCTGGTCCCCAGGGCAAAGTTTGGGGACATTGAGTCATCATTGGGAGATGAGGCATGGCTGGAGGAAGTGCGTTGCTGGACCATAGGCCTTTTGAGATGGACCAGGATACATCAAGGTGGTAAAGTGCCTAGAATACACAAAGCCCTGAGCGTGATCCATACCATCAACACCCCAAAAATTAACAAATAAAATTCCAATGTCATCTGTCACAAAACGGGGGGGGGGGGGGGGAGGGCAGTCTTTGTTTGTTTATTTTAGAGAGCCACAAAAGGCTCTAAATAGCCAAAGCAATCTTGAACAAAATGAATAAAACTGGAAGTCTAGAATCTGACTTCAAGATATGCTAGAAAGTTAGGGTCATCAAAAAAAAAAAAAAAACATAGTATTGGCATTAAAGACAGATATTCAGGAGTCTGTAGAGATGGCTGTCAGTAAAAGTGCTGCCAAACCCGAAGACCCGAGTTTGATCCTCAAGACTCGCACAATTGAAGAAGAGAACCAAACTCCTGTACATTACCTTCTGAACTCCACAACTGTAGACACATGTGCACATGCACACCCAAGAATATACACATGCAGACATGCATATGAGTGCGCGTACATGAGCACACACACACACACACACACACACACACACACACACACACACAAATGTAAGTAAAAGGCAGATATACAGACAAACAGCATAGAGTGCTCAAAAATAACCCCAAATATATAGCCAATTAATTTCAAACAAAGGAGCCAAGAACTCACAAAGAGGAAAGGACTGGTCTTCAGCAGTGGAACTTGAGAAAGAGAATGTCCACATGCAAAGAGCATGAAATTAGGCTTGCTTCTCATAAATCACAAATACTGACTCAAAACATATTACTTAAAGGTGTTTATTTACTATATTAGGAAAACACAGTCAATTTGGACACTAATTTGGGTAAAGATTTTTTAATTAATTTTATTCTTTGACAATTTCATATATATGTATTGCATTATATATGTTTATATTATATATTTATATTGTTTATACATTTACATATATTATGTATTCTATTATTTATAAATATGTATATATGGTATCTTCCTATATTATGTTATTTATAAATACGTGTATTTATATATTAAAAATGCATTCAGATTATGCTCCCTTTCTACTGTCTCTTGTTTCCCTTCTATTCCTATTACCCACCCCACTAGTCACCTAATTCATGACTTGGTTTGGTTTCATAACCCATTTAGTTTTACCAGGGCCATCTGTGTGACCATTGGATTGGAACCTCTCCATTGGTGCCCAGTAGGGTCATCAGTGGCTCCACAGCTGCAGGTAATGATTGCCTCCTTACTGAATCTATCAACAGAAAATAGTTCAGTAGTGGTGGTTACCACCACCTACCCCAAGCCACTCCTCCATCCAGGCCTGACTATCAGAAGGCTTATTCTAATACAAGTCTAATACAGGCATCACTATCAGCAGGCCTATTCTTGTACAGATCCAATACAGGCATCACTATCAACAGGTCCATTCTTGCACAGGTCCAGTCAGGCATCTGCAGTTGCTCTGAATTTGTGATTGCAATGGCAGTATCTTGCTCTCACAGCTCTTCTCCCTATTTTCTGGCTCATACATTTGTTCTGTCCTTTCTGCCAGGGTGTTCTCTGAGCTTTTGGAGAGGATGATTATAAATGTCTTAATTAGGGATGAACGCTCAGCCACCTCTTATTTTCAACACTTTGTACAACCATGAGCCTGTATTCACAACCCTTCACTGGGAGGAGACGCTTCTCTGGTTAAGGTTGAGAGTAGCACTTGTCTATAAATATAAACTGTACGTATAAACAAGTATTTAGAAGGCAGTTTAACTCTAGGTAAATTCAGCTAAGAAATAGTAATGAGTTGCCCCAGGCCTATGATTTCCTCAGGTGTTGACCAGTATGAGATCTGCACTCCCTGTGGAACGGGCCTCCACTCCAGAGACCAGTCAGTTATCACCTAACAGCAGTGCCACTACTGCACAAGCAGGGATAGCCTGCCTGGCCTCTGACAGCTGGGTGAGATCATGGTTGCCTTTTCTCCCCCAGCAGGCTACATAGTACCTTCTAGCAAGACTCCTCTTCCTAAAGGCCCCATACCCCCCAACAGCCCTACCAACTGGGGACTAGGTGTAAAAGTGTGTGAATTACATTAAGGAATTACCACTGTCACATTGATGATTATGTTCTGGATCTCTCACAGCTGTTCTGTTCCTTTCTCTTCCTTCTACTCGGCTAAGACAGGGTCCTTCCTCTATAATCCAACCAGGCTGGCCTGCAGCTCACCATGTTGCCCTTTGGCCTCCAACTCATGCTAATTTTCCTGTGGAATATTCCTTTACACTGTGTGGATATATGTCACTGTGATTGTTTTAATAAAAAGGCTAAATGGCCAGTAGCTAGGCAGGATTTTCAAGTCAGAGAGAATGCTGGGAAGAAGGGCGGAGTCAGAGAGTTGTCAGCCAATGCAGAGGAAGCAGGACGTGTACAAAATGAGGTAATGAGCCATGAGCCACATGGCAGCAAGTAAATAAATAGACATGAGTTAATTTAAGTTATAAGAGCTAATTAAGAACAAGTCTAAGCTATTGGCCAGGCATTTATAATTAATAATTAGTCTCTGTGTAGTTATTTGGGAGCCTGTGGTTCTGACAAAAACCTCTGCCTACATTTTCTTATCTCAGTTTTCCAAGTATTTCTATTACCAGTATAAGCCACCACACCTGGCTTCCTCTCTTATTGCTCTTTATTAAGACTTGTTTTTGTCCATGCCTCTTTATGTTACATAGATTTTACCATTATACTTATCAAGAGGCTTGCATAAAATATTTTATACTTATGATCATCTATTTTACATCAATTATAATTTCAATTGCACCCAAAAGTTTTCTTTTTACTCACTTCAAATCCCACATTTCTAAAATCAGTTTACTTTTTAAATATTATATGTCTATTATTAACTTCTTATGGTCATGCTTAATCTTTTTTAGAGCCTTAGATATAAATACATTTAAGTGAAATCCTACTGATAATATAATATAGAATTTTTTTTTCTGAAAAGGTAATACAAGAAACCAGAGCTGAATGTGGTGGCATATGCCTTTAATCCCAGCACTTTGGGAGCAGAAGCAGGAGGATCTCTGTGAGTTTAATATTAGTCTAGTCTATATAGTGAGTTCCAGGATAGCCAGAGCTACATAGAGAGATTCTGTGTCAAAATTACCAAAATGAAAAAAAGAAACCAAAGTTTTTCTGAGAAAACCTGACATTTAGATTTGGTCTTACTTTTAGTGAAAAATAAACCAACTTTTTTTTACAGGGAATAACAAATTCCCCCATGGAACTCACTCTATGGTAACTAGATGATTAATGTATCAGAAGTTCAAAAATGAAACTACTGTATTTTGTTCTGTCTACTGGCTCCTTTCATACTACAGTGAACTGAAGCCACTTTAAGAACATACTTAGAACATATCTTCTGGGGATCTTTTAAGTGAGGAAGTTCATTTCACTACAGAAGAAACAAGGTTTGCTGTGAGCTGTCTTGTGTGTGTGCTAGGAACAAAACTCAGGTCCTCTGCAAGAGAGACTCTAACCACTGAGCCGCCTCTCCCTCCCACCTCAGTGCAGCTCTCCAACCAGCAGCTCTCTCTGCAGACAAGAGCGTGGGGGGGGTGCACTCCACCCCCACGAGGTCCTTTCCGACTGTGGCCTGTAGAGCAGCTGCAGCATCCAAGTTGTGGGGTCTTTCCTCAGCACCTTTGTGAGCCGGATCCCCACACCAAGTCCCCAGAGCCGCCTGCCTGCCTTCTGCCTTCCTTCCTGGAGACTGAACTCTGAATTGTCCTTTTCTTAGTCACTGCCCTCCTCTACACTCTGTCTTCCTCGTCTGCCATCAAAGGCTTTGGGGCAGTTTGTGAGCACACATAACTGAGGGGTCATCTCGTATTCTCGTGGAACATTCATATCCATCATATCCTGTGGTTCAGTTTGGCTTTATGATATCCAAAGGCAAAATATTATGCATGGCATTTCTTTGCTAAAAAAAAAAAATGTATTGAACCAACTCTTGAGAATTTCTACCTGCTGAGCTTAAAAACATGCCACAGCATGAGATTAAAATCTTATTGTTTCTGTGGATTTTGTTTCTTCATGAGGGTTATTTATCTAACACAGAAAGGTCTTGCTCTCTGTATTTACAGTGCTTGAAGAGAGTTTCTCTAAAGGTTGAGAAAATAAAACAGAAACTGAAGAAGAGGCCCCCAAAGTTGAAATAGTCTAGGACTAGGATGGTCTTTACAAGAACAGGGCCTTCATCAGAAACTACACAGTACAAACCCTGCTTCAAGCTCATTTGCATAATTGGCTGAACAGAGGTCTGCTATCTGGAAGCAGCACTTCCAGCTTGGTCCTTTCCGTCCTGTGTTGGGCAGCCCTGGCAGCTGGAACCCCGGCCCCTCGCCTGGCACACGTCCAGGAGTGCTTGCACAGATCCCAGCTGGTGGCATATGGAACAATTTTACTGGAAGACTGCATTTGTCAAGCAGGTGCGATTGGGCGCCAGGCATTTTCCACGTGATGAAATCACATCCCTCAGCCTCACACTTCTTGATTAACTGATGAGGCTAAACTTCATTGTTTCTGAGGAAAAGCTTTCTATTCAAATCCTGTCTTAGGACAGAAGGAGCTGTCGGGCTCAGAGCAATCACGCTGACCAGAGCTTTCTTTACAGTCAAGTGTGGCAGCTGCTGGGGTTGTATAGAAAGTGCACTGTGACATGGGGACCAACTGAATATCTGTGATAGCTGCTCTGCCACAATTGATGTAAAAAGAATAAATACACAATTGAGAAAATTATAGGTAGTCAGATTCAGTTATTTAATTAGCCTAGCCAATTTGAATGCACTAATCACTTTATCCTTAGCATATCTGCTTTTATGTCTGTCTTAAACAGTTATTGTTCACCTGCTATAACGTGAATATGACTTGTCCCCTCTGAAACTCCTGTTGGAAAATTGTTGGGGGCATCAGGGATTGAACCTGGGACCTTGCACATGCCAAGCACATGCTTTACTGCTGAGCCACACACCCAGACTCGTGTTGAAATTTGGTTGTCATTGCAACACTGTTAGGAGCTGGGCCAGTGGAAAGTTATGTGGGTCATCGGGGGGCCTTTATGACTGAACTCTTGGAGGCCAGCAGGAAGGATAGGTTGCTGCTAGGCGGATTGGTGCCCCTCCCACTCTCACCACGTTCTCTCCTGGCACCTGCCCACCGTTAATTTCTCCATCCTCACAAAGCAGCATGTATTCCTGGCTACACAGGGTCCTTGGTCTTGCATGACTCAACCTCCAGGGCCATACCTAAGATAAGCTTGTTTCATTACAATTACAGTCTCAGATGTTTTCTTAAAACAACACAAAACCAACTAATGGTATTTATCCTCTGACTGTCTGTACACCAGTTTTTGTTCCTGCTTGCCTGCTTTGTCTTTTTCTTTTCCCTCCCTCCCTTACTCCCATCCTCCCTTCCTCCTTTCCTTCCTTTCATTTTTTTTTTTTTTTTTTTTTTTTTTTTTTTTTTTTTTGGTTTTTCGAGACAGGGTTTCTCTGTGTAGCTTTGCGCCTTTCCTGGGACTCACTTGGTAGCCCAGGCTGGCCTCGAACTCACAGAGATCCGCCTGGCTCTGCCTCCCGAGTGCTGGGATTAAAGGCGTGCGCCACCACCGCCCGGCTGCCTTCCTTTCATTTTTAAAGACAGTGGTTAAGAACTTGCTATGTAGACCAATGCCTGCCTCTTCCTCCCAAATGCTGGATGAAGGCATAATTTCCTGCCTGGCTACACACTAGTTTTCTAAGTTTAAGCCTATATTTATATGATAAGTCCTCTTGCAGACAAATGATGTGACACATCCACACATACATATATCCACATGTATGCATAAATATATACATGTACACATATGCAATATACATGCATGCACACATGAACACACATACATATATACACACATGCACATACAGACATACACACGCATAAAAATACACACACCCACATATGTACATACAGGTCCCCTGGTGAGCTATTGCTAGCCACTGACCCTTCCGGTGAATTTGAGTAGATTGCACATTGGGTGTATGCTGATTAAAATATCTGCTCTCACCCTGATTTCCTTTATTCTCTCTCACTGGAGTTTTTAGGATTTGGGCATCCACTCTAATTGTGGTTTCCTCTCAAGTGTGCTCATTTCAGTGAAGGGAGTTCACACCTTGGTTCATCCTTTCACAGCTGTGCTCGAAATCCTTCCAGCCCTTTGTGCCTGGGATTCACCTTTCTCTATTAGCTGCCTGCTGTGGGATGCCTTTCTGTATGCTGTGAATATGTGTTGCTCCCATTGGTTAATAAAGAAGCTGTTTTGGCCTATGGTAACACAGGTAACCTCTGGGGGAAATCCAAGAGAGATAGGGAGAAGAAAGGCAGAGTCGGGGAGCCGCTGGGAGCCGCCAGGGGAACAGGATGTAATAGAACACAGGTAAAGCCATGAGACACATGGGCGATACATAGGTTAATAGAAATGGGTTAATTTCAGATGAAAGAGCTAATTAATAATAAGCCTCAGCCATAGACCAGTTTGTGTGTTTATTTGGGACCAAGCGGCTATGGGACCCAGGCAAACTTCCGGTAGAGCTGCCCTTGTTTCTGGTCCTGCTTCACTGCCATGGTCTCTGTTATCAGCCTCAGAGTCTTCTTTCCCCTGCAGCACACTCCCAAAACCTCATCTGCACTCTTTTGAGGCATTTTTCTCTGTTCCACCAACACTGGATGCTCCCTGCATTTTAAATTGTATATTATCTGAGAATACTTTAAAAAAAATTAAGCCTGCTTGCTCTTTAATAAAGTATATTTCATTGTATTTTATTTTCTTTTGAGGCTTTCTTAAAGTGGAATAGTTTGTTTTATATTTTGTTTTATTTGTTGTTGTTGTTTTTTTTTTTTTTACACAAGGTCTCACTCTAGCCCAATCTGGTTTAGGACTCATGATCCTCCTGTCTCAGCCTCTGGAGTTCTAGGATTATAGGTATGTACCACCAAGCCCAGATCACTGCATTTTTAATGATTTATTGGTACTCTTTATATATTATGGAAGTGGACCTTTTGCTACAATGTCCCAAGTAATTCCTTCCTTTCAACTATTTTTTTACTACATAAGATCTTCATTTTTCTCTAGTCAAACATCACTTTTAAGTTCAGAATTGTGAAAATGTGTTGCTTCCAGGCTTGGTTTGTAACTTGGAAAGCTCCTGACATCTGCAGGATCCTGTCAATCTCAGCAGAGGAAACATGGAATCCAGGTTCATGTGTTAGCATTTAGATTTTTTTTTTTTTTTACTGTTTTTGAGGGGGTTGTGGGTTTTGGTGGTGGTGGTGGTGGTGGTTAATCATTTTGATTTGGTTTGGTTTGGTTTGGTTTGGTTTGGTTTGGTTTGGTTTGGTTTGGTTTGGTATGGTGTGGTTTGGTTTGGAGACTCACTATGTAGTCCTGTCCAGTTTGGAACTGGCTATGTAGAGCAAGTTGGTCTGAAACTCACAGAACTCCAGCTATTCTGTCTCTTGAGTGCCAGAATCAAAGTTGTGCACCAGCACACCCAGCAGCTTCTGTTTCTATTTTTCTAACATTGCATCACATCCAACTTAACTAACATGCATAAAACCACTTCAATAAATGTGTGAGTGTTCCCAGAAATGTGTTCTTAGAATTAACAGAGTGAGAAAATGAATATAGCCGGGCAAAGTGACTCATGCACTTGTCATCCTGTCACTTGAGAGACTGAGGCAGGAAGGTCTCAAGTTCAAGAGCAGCCTAGGCCATAGAGTGAGACCCCACCACAAAAAAATAAATGAGCGAACAAACAATGCATGAATAACTAAATGAACATGCCATTCAAAAGTGCTGTTCAAACAAATAGTTATATTCAAATGTTTATCTCATCATGATTCATACCAGCTGAATGTGGAAACAAACCAAATGTCCCTCAAATGACAGACATGTGGAAAAACACAGCGTCGTCTACCTCACTACAGAGTATGACTCAGTCATAGCGAGGATGAAACATGGATGCAGGTACAACCTGGCTGAACCTCGAAAACAGGAGCCAAGCCAAACACAGTTACTCAGTGTCAGGTTTCCTTGTAGATAGCAGGTTTAAAAATAAATAAATAGATAAAACGTTTTAAAAAACTAGAGAAACGGAAAATAAATGAGTGGTTTCCAGAGGCTTTGGGGACAGTAACAGCCAGTTTCATGAGTATGAGACTTCCCTTTAGGGTGATTTTAAAAACCTTCAGGAATTTTGAACAGATCAAATGCTACTGATTCCTGTGCTTTCAGTCACTAGGTTGATGTCATGTGAAGCGTGTGTGTGTGTGTGTGTGTGTGTGTGTGTGTGTGTGTGTGTAAGTGCAAATATATCAGTAAACATTTGCTTGTTAGGTGGAGGAAGAATCACCTCTACCTGCTGGTGGTAGTTGAGGCACAGCTTGGAGGGCACCCAGGAAGTTACAGCACCATAGAAATATCGAAGTATCAGTCATGATTCCTGACCTTCCTTGGAAGGGAAGCCCCTCCCACCTTCCTCACAGGCTCCTGGCTGGGTCAGCTTGTGAGGACCATGAATTGCTTGGTTTCCACCACTGTTCTTCCTTGACTCTCGGTGTAAGAAGCGTGATGCTCGCCCTGTCGGTCGCGCTCTGCTGGACTCCAGCTAGAAGCGGGCAGCTGGTGGTGCACTGGCTGGGGGAAGCCCAGGCTGAAGGACCTGGGACCGCTTCCCTCCCCAGGGCTCATCTGGAGAGTCTACCATGTGGACTCTTGGTTTTCTTAGTCACAAATTAAGCATTTTTGAGCACCTACTATGTGCCTGTTACTATTACTAATACAAACATTTAGGATACTTTCAGCAACAAAACTGACCAAGAATGCCAGTCCTTGTGGAGCTTGCCTCTGCAGAGGGTAAAAACAAACAAGGAACAAGCATCAAAAGAAAGTAAACTTTATATTATGTTACAGGGTCAAATGTGGTGTGGAAAAATGGAAAGGGAAAGAAACATTAAGGAGGGTAGCAGGGTGCAGAGTTTAACACATGATCAGGTCTGCCGCCAAGAGAGAAACGTGAAGGATGACGTCATGGAAGAAAGAATTAGACCTCCAGCACTTAGCACTCAGCTGCAGCAAGCCGAGCCTGTGGCCTGACCTGAGGCAAGAGCATACAGAAACAGCAGCTCGAGGGACGGCTCACTGGGGGCGTAGGTGACAGAAGAGGAGCAGGAATGAGACGAAATCGGAGAACAATACAAGGGGAACAAGAGCATATCCAGTCATGTTAGACAACAGGAAGGACTCCCACTCTTAGAATGACAGACACAAGAACTATCACAGGTCCTGTCCTGCTTGAGTTCTGTCCCCAGCAGATTTCCCTAGAGATTCCTGGATGCATGTCACCTCCCAAATGAGGTGCTCTCTAGGCTCCTGAGCGTCTTGACCATCTTCAAACAAACGCTGTAGCTACAAACTCCACATGGCTTTGACCTCCTTCATGCAGGGATGACAATTGGGTTGACTTGTGTCAAACTGCACAGTAATTATGTATGTATGTCATACATAATAGCAAATGTATGACTGACACTGTACCAGCTGCCAGGGATTCTGGACCAGAGTGGAGTTGAGTCAAGGATGGTGGCAGCTGTGCCCCTCAGTGAGACCCCTAGGGAAGCTGGGAAAGGCAGGAGGTATGGATCATAGGACCCAGTTGGTACAGAAGCAGGAGACTAGGCCAAAGGTCTGTAAGGGTCAAGAGAAGAAGAAAGTAATGGGTTTGGGGAGGGGCAAGGAGGTGAGACTTTAAAACCTCCACCCCTTCCCTTGTGACCCTCAGAGGGACGTGTGAATAGAAAGCATAAGTACTCATCGATCACTGTGGGCAGGGATTCGCTATAAATTCCAAGACAAATTGTATTGAATAGGACATGAAATTCAGTCCTGTTTAATTTATGGAAACTAATTATCTTATTTTAAAATCTAAAATGACCTTAAAGTCTACAGTGAACCAAACTTCTACTGATTTTACATAAATGTTAATATGGACCCATGGCTGTAGGCCCGAATAGTGAGGTCAAAGACTGCAGAGAAACTGGGAATTGGCAAGTAAGAGTTTTAGGAGTTACTGGAAATGCGATTCAGCATCATGACCCTAAACCTAGGGAGAATAATCTCATCAAAGTCAGAACCTGCCTCACACAGTCCACGGAAGGGTTGAAGAGGCTGCTGGAAATACAAATAAGCCAACCATCACTTCAGCTGACTCACACCGCAGAAAAATGAATACATGAAAACAAATGGAAGTTTTTCCCTGTTCTAAGTAGCTTAAATTTTCTATTTGATGTCTGTAAAGTGGAAAACTAATTACTCGTCTTGCTTTTCATTACTAAAACAGTTTTCAGACATAAAATCAAAGCCAAAATAAATGCAGAAGATGAAGTCAGGAACCAGGTCCAGAAATTATCTAGTAAGTGCTGCTGGTTTGTCTTATCCTCTGACTGCCACCTAATTATAATGATGCATAGTGTCACCTCAGCACAGTTGCGTGTGTTCCCTTGGGAATATACAGAAGAATTAAACCCTAAAATTGATAGATCAGGACTATGGCTCAGTTGATAGAACACTTGCCTATAATACATGAAGTCTGGGGTCAATCCACAGAACTACATAAACTGAGCATAGTTGCATATGCTTATAATCCCAGCGCTTGGGAGGTAGAGATAGGAGAGTCAGAAGTTCAAGGTCATCCTCAGTTATATAGTGAGTTCAAGGCCAGCCTGAACAACCTGATACCCTATCTAAACAACTAAAGGAAAAAGAAAAAAACAAGCAAAATTTTGCACTAATTTAAAAAGCAGTTAAGCAATACACCACTGTACCCACTGTCCTCATGACTTTTGAGGAACAGTAACAGGCCTCACTAGTGTAGGAACATGAATCCCAAGCATCCACACCTCGCCATGCCCCTCCAGTGTCTGTGGGTCGAACAGCAGAACCTGGTCTGGTCCAGTCAGCTCAGCTAAGGCAGTCCTGCTCCTGCTCCTTGATGGTACTGTCCATCTCATGCCGCCAGCAGCTACCCGAGGAAAATCACTCCTCAGAACTCAGCCTGACATCTCATTGATTCCTGGCATCCCATTGGCCCAAGCAAGATACCTGAGACCAGTATGGACATGGCAGCCCACTCACAGTGGGAGCGCATCCCCACAGCCTTTAGTGCAGCCATCATATCCACTTTGGAGAACTCAACCAAAGAAATATTTCAATTTAATATATATATATATATATATATATATATATATATATATATATATATATAGTGTGTGTGTGTGTGTGTGTACACAATTATATAAAACGATGATTACCATATGGAAAAATTAGAACCTAGGTATTCATAAATGAATACATCATGATACAAGAAAATGAAAGGTTTGTAGATATTAAACTTACCGTAGCTTACTTACTTTGGGGACAGGGTCTTGTGTATCTCAGGCTGGCCTTAAGTTTGCTATGTAGCTGAGGATGACCTTGAATTTCTGTTCTTCCTGTCTCCATGTTTCAAGCACTGGAACTACAAGCTCCTATTGATATGCCTGGCTTATGCCATTCTAGGTATTAAACTCAAAGCCTGCTAGGCAAGAACGCTACCTGATCTACACCTCCCACATCTCCAGTCCATCTTTCCTTTTCCTTTTTCCTCCCATAAGTTCTCACTGTGTAGCTCAGGCTTAACTGAGGCTCACTATGTATTTTTGAGTTTCAGGTATTTGTTCCTTTTCATTACCTGACCTTTAAAAAATGTATTTTTAAAAAGTGTATTTTTATATATAAAAGACAAAGTAAAAATTCATTTTAAACTTAATTTTTACTGAACTGTATAAAACATAAAGGTTTTACGTTAGCCAGGCGGTAGTGGTGCACACCTTTAATCCCAACACTCGGGAGGCAGAGCCAGGTGGATCTCTGTGAGTTTGAGGCCAACCTGGTCTACAGAGCGAGATCCAGAACAGGCACCAAAACTACACAGAGAAAGCCTGTCTCAAAAAAAAAAAAAACAAAAAAAAAACCAAAAAAAGGTTTTACATTATATTTTTAGTGTATCTTTTTTTTAAGATTCATTTTATTGGTTTTGTTTATATGAGTGTGTGTCTGTGTGCAGGCATGTGCATGCATGAATGCAGCTGTCAGAGGATTCCGGTAGAAGGCACTAGATCCTTGGGAACTGAAGTTACAGGTAGGTGTTCATGACCTGCCTGATATGAATTCGGGGAACCAAATACTAGTCCTCTGCAAGAGCAGTAAGTAGTTTTACCCACTGAGTCCTCTCTCGAATCCACTTTTTATTATGAGGATACTGAATGGCATAATCTCATTCTTCTCGATGGCTGAACAGAGTTCCTTATATCTTTATCCACTCATTAGCGTATGGACATCCAGGCTGATCCCAGTGTGGCCGTTGTGAATGGGCAGAATGCACACGTGTGTCCAGGTATTTCTACAGCATATTGAGTTAGTAGTGACCTTCAGAAATACACCGGATAGAGCTGAGTTCGAGAAAAGTTCTGATTTTGAGTGTTTTGTGGACTCTCCCTGTGTGACTGGACTAGCTGGCCTCCCACCAGGAGTGTGCCAGTGTTTGCCTCCTGCCCCGTGCTCACTGGCACTTGTTATTTGTTTTCTTGATGATTGCTATTCTGAGTGCAAGGAAATGGAATCTCAGTGTTTAAATTTGCGTTTCTCTCATGGCTAAGGATGCTGAACGTGTTTTGATACGCTTACTATCCAGCTGTATTATTTATGAGGGGAGCGGTACAGACATGTGCCGTGGCATGTGTAAAGGTCAGAGGACAACTTGCGGAAATTGATTCTCTCCTTCCAATATGTGGATCCTGGGAAGAAACTGAGGTCATCTGGCTTAGCCACAAGCACCCTTCCTACGCCACTGAGCCATCTCACCCACCCACATATACTTTCTAAATTGAATGACTAGCCCTTTCTCCCAAGACAGCCTTATACTGGGGGAATTTACAAGCAAGTGTCACTAGGGAAAGAAGGCATCATCCTCCCTTTGCCCCTATGAGGAGCCTTCCTGGAAGTCTACGCCCTTGTCAGGCCCAAATGACTGATTCATGTGTTCAGTGCTTACATGGTAGTCATGTGACAACCAAGAACATCTCCACCCTCTAGAAAAAGTGTGAAGCAAAGAATAAACCTGTGAAATATTCCTTTACACTGTGTGAATATATGTCACTGTGGTTTGGTTTAATAAAGAAGCTGATAAGGTTAGTCTGGAGAGCCAAACTGAGAATGCTGGGAGGAAGAAGAGCAGAGTCGCCAGCAGATGCAGAAACGAGATGGGCATACCTTACTGAGAAAAAGTACCAAGTGATGTGGCAAAGCATAGATAAGAAGTATGGGTTAAGTTGCAAGAGTTAGTTAGTAACAAGCCCTGAGCTATTGGCCGAGCAATTGTAATTAATATAAGTCTCTGTGTTTATTTGGGAGCTGCTGGCAGGACAGAAACTTCCACCTACATAAGCCAACTAAGAGGGCTTTCCAAACAGATTAGTAAATTGATAGGCAAGCATGGAAACAGTGTGAAGTATCCTCTTGTAGCTTATTTTATAGAGGGATTATTGATAGACTTAAACCACCACCATGATGGTGCACCACACAGACACCCAAAGATTTGAAAACAGACCACTAGAATTTAGTTGTGAGCATAAAAATATTGGTAACAGAACAGAAAAGCCCAGAAATATTATAGTGGAATTGTGGAATTAAAGAAATGGAGCCCATTCCCCTGACACATAGAGTTATGTTTTCCTCAAACCCCCAAAGGTCTCACATTTAACTCTGCTCAATAAAATTTTGAACTGGGGATCACCACTCTTTTCTTTCTACATTCCGATTTTATATTGTATGTCAGTGCTAACAAAAGAAAATAGAGAAGAAAAACAGAGCCTTGATACCGGGCCTTTTACCTTTCTGTTAGATTTTGATCCCATTATCACATATTTCCAGAAATACACAATAGTGCCAAATATCTTTCTCTATCTTGAGTTGGTTTCCCTGTATATTAGCTGTCAGAGTAAATTATTGTGCCTCCCACATGGAGACTAAAATTCCAAACAATGGTTGCTGACAAATTTCTCTGTTGTTTCCTGATTCCACAAAGAAAATGGATTTCCCAACCAGCAAAATTAAATGCAATTACTGCAGAAATTGAAATGTATTGGGCAGCTTTAACATCAAATGCTGTGTGCTTTCTTGCCTTATTATTACACCAGTAATCATTTTTCCCAAAATCAATTATAATAATATAACCTTCCTTAAAAATGACAGCACACTGAATGTGCACAGTGTAGAAACATCAGGGGATGTAGATGGAGATGTGTGGGTTAAATGCTGAGAGGAGACATCCAGGGATAGAACACTCAGACTCTGGGGAGGTGATGCAGGCCCAGGCAGACAAAGGGAGAAGTCCCAGGTGTTCTACTTATTTTCTGTCAAGCCCCATCCCACCCCAGGAAGACCTATAAGCTTGGAACAGGCAACATTTGTTGTGTCTCATGCCTCCACAGGCTCCTAATCAGGGTATACATCTGAGCTCACACCAAGTCACAGACACCTTGTAGGTTTTCTATAGATTGGCTGGCCAGCAATGGGTCAGCAGTGACAGCTCAAAGGTCTCAGCTCTGTTCCATGTTGCCCTTTTACCTCTCAGAAAGCTGACATGGCTATTCCCACTGCAATATCACAGAAGAAAATTGTACACAAGGCCACTTCATGCTGAGAATTGGAAATTATGTCCACCACAGGCATTTCATGCCACTAGCCAATGCCACCAGTCATCCTAGACTCAAGAGGCAGGGAAAGGGACTTGTTGCTTCATAAGAGACATTTCATAGTTATATTTCAAAGTTCTTAAACACAAAGGCAGGAAACTAACATATTATTACAGCGATAGATCTCCCAGCAAGGGGAAGTGCCTGGCTGCCTTTGGATGTCACTGGTCTACTTGGCCATACGTGGAGGTCATGTGCTTTGTTTTTGTTGTTTTGCTTTTGTCTTGAAGACAGGACTGCCCAGTGTACTCCAGGTTGGCCTCAAGCCCCCAGCACTCCTGCTTCTGTCTTCTCAGAGCTGAAGATCACAGACCTTCACTACCATGCTCAGCCGGGGCCTATGTTCTTGCTGAGGTTTCACCCACTATAGCCCTATTTTTCATGCCGTTACGTTCTTAATGGCAAATGAGGTAAAGGCCATGGCAAGAGAACATGAGGAAGATGGCATCTGTGTCTGCAGGACTGCATTGTCCTCCATCCACCAACCGTTATGTGTCCAAAACCCTTGGGTCGGCCTCATACTGGGTAGGCAAACTTCCCTGCCCCTTGACTCTCAAAGCATCTTGCTTTGGCCATGGGATAACCCACCAGTGTCAGGAGCCATTGTCACAAGCTATTGCAGGCCATGACTAAATTACAGGTCATAGCAATTGATAATTCAGATGTCAACCCACCAGCGGAATGTTCTCTTGTAGATGTAACAGTCTTTTTTAAATAAGAAACACAGAGCCAAGCGCAGAATTAAAAGCCCAAGAGGGCAGAGCAGTAGCTAAGAGCTAAAAACCCTTTCTTACCCTTCACTGCCTCTTCCATCCGTCCCCTGAGAAAGAGACCTACTCCTGTGTATTTGTCTTTTTATTGACTTTCTGTTCTGCCTTCTCATTGGTTGTAAACCCAACCACACGACCTCCTTGTCACTGCCTGTCTATACAGGCCTTCAGGTCTTCTATGGTTGGTATTGAGATTAAAGGCCTGTGTCTCCATGCTGGCTGTATCCTTGAACACACAGAGATCCACCTAGCTCTGCCTCCCAAGTGCTGGGATTAAAGGCATGCGCCACCACTGCCCAGCTTCTGCTATGGCTTGCTATTAGCTCTGACCCCCAGGCAACTTTATTTATTAACATACAAATAAAATCATATTTCAGTACAAATAAAATATCACCATATCCTCTGATGGGGTAACCTGTCGAGTAAGACTTGCAGGCTACTAACTCTGAATATTGTTGCTTCCATCTCTTGTGCAATAACAACTTTGATATCTCCCCATTACCATGCATCTTCATGTAATATATATATGTAATCTCATGATTACATCTCAGTCTTATGGGTACATATATCTGTGGGTGGTTAGGAAGACAACTTTTCACTTAGCTATGTAATTTTGATATATAGAAAATGTACTAGGATATGCTTCATAGTCAGATCTATTGTCCCATGAGACTGTAGACACTGAAGCCTGCTTTGTTCCTTTTACTCAGACTAACACAGAAAATAATAATCTCTCCTCAGTCTAACACAAACTGCACTCATTTAGCTCATTTTTACCTCAGAGCAAGTTCAAACTAGGGATCATAAGTTTAAAAGTTTACAGTTATGCACAAGGTCAGATTTGCAGGTGTGTACCAAGGTTACTAACACAAAACACCCTAAGAAAAGCCTGCCAATTCTTTGCTTGCCAGTCTGTTGATAAAAAGCTATGTCTCAGAGTTTGTGGCACTGGCCACTGTGGCTCCTCCCTCTGGTCCTGAGACTTTGGAACCTTGGGTTACTATGGTAATGGCTCAGCTCCTTATCATCAATTCCGGGAATGTGCTAGGACCTTGAGGGTTTTGAAACTTCTCAGGATTTCAAGGAGTCTCCTATTAGAAATGTATGGATACTCAGGCAAGAGAGGAGGTAAGAATGAGAGCTGAGAAGAAGCTGTAGATTTAGAGAATCTGGAGAATAAAGAGACATGCAACAAAGTATGAAATAAACAGATTCATTCCTTTGCCCTCAGATTATTAGTTTTCCTTCACTTGCTGAAGTTTCTTTATTGGACCCTTGAAAGAGGTTTGAGGGACTGGACCCTTAAAAACCTCGACACACCAGGAAAGAACTAAATTTGTGTGTTGAGTCTATATTACTGGAGTCAGTGTGAGAAGAACAGGTCTCTAAGAACTGTGTCAACACTGTGTCCTCAGGCTGAAGCGGAAGCAGCCTGACCAGCCAACGGCTCTGGGAGTCAGAAACAAGCATGCCTGGTATGTAGCCCAAGTTATGTGTTCATTACACAAAAGTCAGCCTGAATTAGAGCAGTGCTGAAGGGAAGCAAGGAATCCAGCAATCAGGAACAAATCACTGACGTTTACTGGAATTCATTCAACATAGGAATTTTCGGGAAGGAAGCAGTCCTTTTTTCCTCTGAGCTACAAGCTTTGGTCCCAGAATTTCTCTATCAGTTATACTCTGTGAGTGTTTCTTATGTGATGGTGGGTGTTGGTTGGTCACTCACTGGAAGAGTACTTCACACCTAACTTTTGTTAGTGCAACAGGATGCATTGGTGTATGTTCAGAGAGAGTTTCATATTCCCCATCAGTGAAATGGAGATTAATGTGCTAAAAAAGGTCAATGTTGCATTTTGTTTGTAGTTTGAGGTAATTTTATCCAAAGAGTAATGGAAGAAAATAATTGAGAACATTTAAGAAATACAAAGCAATATCTAAACACTAAATAATTACTGTGAGAACTGAGAAAATTGTGTTGCATTACAGCCTTGTCATCTGTGAGCAAAAGCTAATAATAACCCTCATTAAACATTCTAATTATCATTCTTATCCTTGGCTTCCTCAATTACTAAGTAAAGATGACTCCAAATGGAAAAAACTTAGAAGAAAAAAATCAGAAGGTATCATTCATCCGAGTAAATCAGATAGAATATCTTGACAACTGGGGGGGGGGGGGACTGATTCTATATGAATACTTTTTCAATGACCCTAAAAAAGTTTTCTGCCCCCTAAAACAGACACTGACTTCTGTATTTGCCCTGGAGACAGTCAGCAGCCTCCTACATTAACCCTGAATCGTATCTCTTAAGATTCTATCTAGTGAGCAGAGAAACAGTGGAGACAAGCAACATGGGGTGTGCCTTGTTAAACAGCTCTGGCCAAGGTGTGTCATTGTCTCAGCTCTAATTCTGCAAGGTGGTCCAAAGAAGTCCTCAGGGAATCATTCAGGGTGCTCTTCTGCCTCAGGGTGCAGCCCCACCCTCCGATGTGATTGCCCTCATCTGGGGTGATCTCCCTGTGAGGCTCTGATCCTCCTGGAGTTCAAGGTGACCACAGGTGTGAGGCTGAGGTTTACACCTGAGGGGATCAGTAAGTAGGAAGACCCAATCTGGAAGTGGACCTGGACTGTAGTCCTCAAGGCTTCCTGTCCCTCTTAGTCACCCACTTCCTCTAGCTCGGCTCTGCCTGTTAAAGGTTCCACAGCTTCCCAGAGCCTGCTCTCCTCAAGCGATATGTGGGGGACTGCAGAGATGCTGGAATGTTTGACAAATTCTCTCTGCCCTTCCTCCCAGTGCTGCTCTAGTTAATAATATAATATAATATAATATAATATAATATAATATAATATAATATAATATAATATAATATATAATTAATATAATATATAATTAATATGATATGATATAATAATATTGTCTAATAATATAATATAATAAGTATGATATGATATGATGTGATATGATATGATATGATATGATATGATATGATATGATATGATATAATATAATATAAAACAGCTCCAGTGCTGGTTTGTCTGGGGGATTACTTCCTGGACCTCTGCATTTGTTAACAAATTTCTAAACGGTCTTATTAAATAAGAAACAGAGAGCCAAATATAGGGGTGAAAGTCTTAGAGATCAGGGAAATAGTGATAGCCATCAACCTTACCTCTCTAGCTCTGCATCTACCAAAAAGGGCTACTTCCTGTCTTACCCATGCCTTTATTGCCTTACTGTTCTGCCCTCTCATTGGCTCTTAGCCCAGCTACCTCACTTCCTTGTCACTGCCTGTCTGTACAGACCTCCAGGTCTCTGTGGTTGGTACTGAGATTAAAGGCTTGTGTCACCACACTTGGCTGTTTCTTAATGTGACCTTGAACACATAGAGACCCTGCCTGCCAAGTGATCGGATTAAGGACATGTGCTACCATTGCCTGACTTCTATGTTTACTTAAAAATAGCTGGCCATTTCCTCTGATCTCCAGGCATGCTTTATTTATTAACATACAAATAAAATATCACCACATTTCAACACAAATAAAATATCACCACATGCATTCATCTCTGAATGCCAATGTAAGAACAGCATTTAATCATTAGAACACTCTAATTCCTTCTTTGAATGCATTTTTAATCAGACTTCTCTCTCGATTTAAACCAAAAGACAATTTCTAAAGGAATCTTTGTAAGGAGAAAAAAGAAGATGCAGTGCAGTGGTCTATGTAAACCATACGCATTCAAGTCCTGTTCATCTCAAGTATGCCATGCAAAGCAGACAGGCACAGACCTGGGTCATGTTCTCACCCAGCCTGTGTACAAGGGATTCCATACTGGCAGCCTTAGCATAATCTTTAAATAGACACCTAAAAAGAAAACATGAGCTAGAAAGAACCTGGAGCAATCACCTCACCACTGCCCTGCTAGAGGGGGGCTTTCCCACCTATCATCTCTTCAGGAAGAATTCTCCAAGTTCCTGTGTCAGTTCCAATGCTTCACACTGATTATTATTTCAAGGAAATATTTTTGAAGACTAGATAGGTGCTTTTTACTCTGGTAAACCATTGTCCTTTGAGGGCTATAACCCTAGCCACAGTGAATCCCAAAGACAATAGTATAATATTATAATATTAATAATAATAATAATAATACCAATAAATTTATATACATCTATAATAATAACATAAAAACATTCTATGGACTTAACAACCAATTTCCCACAGATGAAAATGTCTGTGAGGAGGATTACACGTGCTGCATTAACCAGCTTTACTGGAGCCTAGAGACCATTGTTAGACAGGTATTATTATAATTTATTATGATTGTATTTAAGTGTTTTGGGAGGGTCTCACTCTGTAGCCCAGGATAGCCTGGAACTCTGTATGTAACTCATGGTAACCTCAAAGTCTCAGCATTCTTCCTTGCTCAGCCTCTAACAGTACTGGAATTCCAGGCAGGTGCCACTTTGCCCAGCTTGTTAGACAGAAACCACTAAACTCATTTCAGAGCTGAGAACAGTAACTTAGATCCAGATCTACTGAGTCCAAGTCTTCCCCTTACCTCAGGATGCCACTCTGAACAGCAAGAAGACTTGTGGTCAGCTACTCTCTGCTGTGGGATGTTCTGTATGTCCTGTGAGAGCCCTTCTTGGGTTCTTTGTGGCGTTACCCAGCAGGTCTGCATAGAGGATGATTAGGACCATGGGCCTGAGTGCAGGTGTCTGAGATGGTCTGCACTTGGCTGTGCTGGGGGATGGTCTGTATGTCAAGTTGTTCTGATTGATCAATAAATAAAACCTGATCGGCTGTGGCTAGGCAGGAAGGATAGGCGGGACTAACAGAGAGGAGAAATAAAAGGACAGGAAGGCAGAAGGACTGACTGCAGCCGCCGCCATGACCAGCAGCATGTGAAGATGCCAGTGGGCCACCAGCCACGTGGCAAGGTATAGATTTATGGAAATGGACTAATTTAAGCTATAAGCACAGTTAGCAAGAAGCCTGCCACGGCCATACAGTTTGTAAGCAATATAAGTCTCTGTTTACTTGGTTGGGTCTGAGCGGCTGTGGGACTGGCGGGTGACAAAGATTTGTCCTGACTGTGGGCAAGGCGGAAAACTCTAGCAACAACTCTCCACCAGTCTATCTTTAACAGAGGACAACTATGTAGAACCAAGCAGTAAAGAGATAAAGGCAACTCTCACTGGCTGTTTAGCCAAGGCTAACCAAACAAAATCGTTTCAGCTATGTGCTAACTGCACTTGGTAATTAGAAATTTCCAACTCCTTCTTTATCTAAATCCATTTCTAGCCAAATTTTTCTCTCTTGCCTTGGACCAAAAGACATTTTAAAAACTCTTGAGAGAAAAGACTAGAATGAGCCGTACAAGGCATGAGTACTCATTCCTACCTGTGTTCCCCACGCAGCCATAGGGGGAGGAGGGGGGTTGGGGGAGGGGAGGGGAGGCTGGCACAGCTGCTGCACTGTTCTAACTCCTTTTTGTAAGGTTCATCTTTGTATGCATTCAAATATACATAAATGAATGTATGAAGACTTGTATTTTTTATCTGTACATAACAGTGGGTCTTTAAGATTTTATGGTGGTTTTTAAATTTATAAATACAGACACATATAAAGACCTAGAGAAATCAAATACCTCTACCTGTGGATCCATTTAATGTGTGTGCTGGGATTTGGCTAAGATGACTGACAAATTCTAATTTAACCATTAGTATCTACAAAAACAAAATAGCCATATTGTGCTCTAAGTGAACACAGATGATAACCAGTGAAGTTCTTCAGTTCCTTCACACAACTCAGAACAGAGTCCTGAAGAGCTCTGCTCCTCCCTCTAAGTGTAAGACCACTCTTGGTTGGGAGGATCAAGCTTGCTCTTAGGGAGTGGTTTGTTCCTGAGGTCAAGGGTTTGCTCCTTGATGTCCATTCATCAGGCCCTTTGAACTCCCATTCTGTCACCAGGCCACTGAATTTCCAGATTCCTAATCTGGTCTCTGAGGCACATGTCTGTAAACCTGGTACCTGGAGACTATGACCAGCCTGGACCATATAGCATGGACCCTGTCTCAAAATACCAAATGTAAAGGGCTTCAGATTCTTTATTCATGGAGACAACAACATCACATAAAGCACATAACTACAGTGTGGTCTAAATCAGACTGCCCACATTTGGGAGAGCAGGCATAAGAGGCACAGCTCCCCATCACCCTCAGTGTTAGCATTTAGGCATCTGTACTGGCCTGGCCTTAGGGTCCTGACAGGATATCGCCTCAGCTGCAGCCACTAAGAGCACGCCCCCATGCCCCGTGTGCATTCACTAGGTTTCCTTATAATAGGCGGGCTTTCCCACCTCTTGTCTTTCTCTTCCTTTGCTCTTGTCCCCAGGGACCAGTCTCTGGCCCCTTCTCTGCCCCTTCTCTCCTCTCCCTTCAATAAACCTCCCACATGGGCTCTGTTGAATGATGTGACTCCTTCCCGCCATTTTTAAGATACAATACTCAGCAGTAAGCACATCTTCCCACCTCAATCCAGTAATCAAGACATGTCCCAGAAACATCTTCACGGGCCGACCCAATCCAAGGAAGGAAAAACAAAACAAAGCATGGAATTTGGATCAGAAAGTGAAATCAATCAATTGTTGAATCCTGATTTTATCTCTTAAATAATTCTTGCAAGAAGGCAAGTTGAAAATGGATGGCAGTTGTATTACAGTGATGCTCAGAGTGGACTGAAAGGGATCAGGAGGAAAGATATCCCAAAGAGGCAAAGCCGCACTGGGTATCAGTGTATTCGTTTGTGTATTCGTTACTTTTTGTTGTTCTAATAAAAACACCATGACCAGCAGCAACTTAAGAAGAGTTTAGGGCTGGAGAGATGATGGCTCAGAGGTTAAGAGCACTGGCTGCTCTTCCAGAGGTCTTGAGTTCAATTCCCAGCAACCACATGGTGGCTCACAGCCATCTGTAATGAGATCTGGTGCCCTCTTCTGGCTTTTGGTGTACATGCAGGCAGAACACTATGTACATAATAAATAAATAAATATATATATATATATATGAGTTTAGTTTATTGTTCCAAAGGGGAGTTCCATAGTGACAGGGGAGGCATGACACCAGGTGGATGTATGAGAACTTAACTGGGAATAGGCAATTGGGTCAGAGGTCAGAAGGAAAGAGATAAAATTCCCACATAAGCAGCTCAACCAGCAAGAGATAATATCCTGACACTGCAGCTAGGATGCTTCCCTCCCTGGCCTATGCTACCTGCCTGGACCAAAGGCCATCTAGGTTGAGGAGACAAAATAATGAGAGGGGAGGAAGAGGTTAAGAAAAAGTGGGGATCAAAAAGAGGGAGAGCCAGGGATACATTAGAAGATCAGCCCAGAGTCCACTTGATGGTCTACAGCTCTGAGATACGACCTTTCCCAGCATGGTACTTTCTGCTTCAATAAACACACGTTTTCATCCTTTCTGAACCTTCACTTATTTCATTCCTGGGCATTCAGTTCTTTGTTGGACTCTGAGAAGAACTGGGACTCCCAGGCAGCTAACCTATGACCCTAATCCTTTCCCTCCCCTTTCCCCAAAACAGCTGGTGCAGAAAGCTGAGAGATCACACCTTCAACCATTCATGGAGAAGAGGGAGTAAAGCGGAAGTGGGACAAGGCTGCAAACTCTCAAAGCCCACTCCCAGTGGCATGCTTCCTCCAGCAAGGCTGTCCCTCCTAAAGGTTTCATATCCCAAACAGCATCGCCTACTGGAGATCAGGTGTTCAAATGCATGGACCCACGAAGCACATTTCTCATTTAAACCACCACACTTTGGCAGCAGGAGCCTCCAAACTGAAAATGTATAAAGACGTCCCGGCTTTGGGTTAAGAGTCTAGAAAGCATGGACTGGAACAAGAGGAGTATTTTGATTAGAGGTTCGTGAGTGGACATGTAGACACCATATTAAGAGTGAAGCCATCTGAGTCACATCCATACTCACCAAAAGCACCTGCACAAGAGGCAAATGACGGCCAATTCACACTAACCAGCCTTACTCACTAGCTATTTTGAAGCTCACACAAAATACATGTGGCTAACAAAACTGGTGAAAATGAACCCAACAATACCCAAGTGGCCCACTTGCATAGCTTGTGATATGACCTCATGTGTGAATTCCAGTGTCTTGTGACACATACACAAGGCTAAGAACTTCAGAACTCTCAAAAAGGTCCAGTACCTGTGACCAATAAACACTCAGAAAGAACCGAGTAGGCAAGGGTCTCAGATGGAAGTGCTTGTGACCAAGTTAGAATTACAGGCAGGCCACAGTTACCTGACATCTGCATGGATGCTGGGAATCTAAACTCTGGCCCTCATGTGCATGAAAAAGATAGAGGACAATCACCAATGACTCACATGACTTAGGAGTGAAAACTTGGGTTACAGCCCCAGGGGGGCCACCAACGCCTGCCAGGATGATGGCTGAAGTGACTGATGTTACCATCTAAGGGTTTTGATTGAGTTTTCGTCACCAGTTAAAGAATTAAAGGGGAAATTTTTGAGCATGACACACAGCAGAAGGGAGAGTTTTCAAACACAGACAAAATCAGCTGATGAAGAAAGGCTTTCATGAGGAGTGAGGAAATGCTTGCACACACAGCAAGCACAGAGAGAAAGAACCCTTTGCAAAGCAAGGGGTGGATTTGGGAATCTGAAAATCCAGTCTTTCCTCAAGGGCTAGAGGCTTTATGGGACTTCAGGGGTCTTCCTCTTCTAATTCAGTATTGGTCAGTTTGAACAAAGACAGGGTGCTTTTCTGTCTTATAGAGTGGGCATGGCATAACAGAACAACCCCAGGGCACCTTCTTGTAACAGGTCACAAAGCAATTTTAATTGTGATGGAATTGTTCATTTTGACTGAAGCAGCATTTAGATATGTATGCATGTTTATCAAAACTCATGTAACTACACTAAAAACAGGTTGTATGGCAATGTCTTAGAGTTCATTTTGAAAAGCACTGTTGATGTACTCTGGAACACAAAAGAGTCACCATATCCTGCTTACGTTTCCAACACCCTTCGGGCTCTATTCCCTTAAGGGACTCAAGCTTCCTGGGGTTAGCTCCTATCTCAACAGCCACTGAGATTTCTAAGATAAACAGTGTAACGGCATTCACACTATAACATCTTTTCCTCTTGTATCAGTCAAGGTTCAACCTGAGAAACAAAGCCACAGAGGTATATAAGAGTGCTTCTTATATGGATCAGGCGTCACACAACTTCAAGAACTGCTTAAGTGTCTTCTGAAATGTTGCTGTGACCTTCTGGTGCTGGAGTTGGAAACACAGAGCAGGTGCAGGGAACGGAAGACAACTGTAAGTTCCAATAGCCAACCATGACCCACAAATATGAGGAACGGAAACGGTGGCAAGTTCCTGTTCTTTATTTTGATGGCATGGGCAGAAGCTAGTGTCATGAAGCCAAAAGCATACCTTTGCAGGAGTTGGAAACGATTCAGGACTCACAGGAAGAAGAGTTGCAGGCTCACCCACTGACTCACATTAAGATTCAATAACATCTTTCATATCATTCATAAAAAAAATCTCTTAAAACTAATCCTAAGCAAAAAGTGAATGCTGGGAAACAGTTCAACCCAGCCAAATGGACACATTACAAAGCCACCCTGCCATTTAAAAACTTAAATGGCTTATTACCCTCTTCCTTAAAACTTGCCGAGTTCTCTGTGACCCAGCATCTAACAGGTCTTCTGACATCTCCCAACCTCCCACCTCAGAGTATATTGGGTTTGTTTAGTATAAGTGTTCTCACTTCTAGAACTTTCTACATTGAATCCTCTCAGGGTGGAACACCCTTCCTTCCTCATTTTCCCCCTTAACCTGAGATTTGTTGACTTACGTATTCAGCCCTGCTTTGGAACTTCTCTAGTGCATACTTTTTTACAGGTGACAATGCAGGGCACCCATTAAGTTCTCAGCTGAGCAAACACGTTAACGGAAATTAATACTGATTAGTGTTTGAGCATTAGAGGATTGAGAACCATAGTTAGAGTCAATGTAGTTTTAGCCTACTAAAACTAATCCAGGTGTGGTGCCACAAATTTATAATGCTTGCACTAGGGATTTTGCAGCCTGCTTGTTCTTCATGACAAGTTTGAGGACAGCCTGAGATACACAGAAAATCTGGGGCCAGCTTGTGCTACAAAGTGAGACCCTATTTTCTTTCTTTCTTTCTTTCTTTCTTTCTTTCTTCCTTCCTTCCTTCCTTCCTTCCTTCCTTCCTTCCTTCCTTCCTTCCCTTCCTTCCTTCCTTCCTTCCTTCCTTCCTTCCTTCCTTCCTTCCTTCCTTCCTTCCTTCCTTCCTTCCTTTCTTTCTTTCTTTCTTTCTTTCTTTCTTTCTTTCTTTCTTTCTTTCTTAATTGGCCAAGCAGATAAAGGTGCTTGTAATATACGCCCGAAGACCTGAGTTCCATCCCTGGAACTCATATAACAGTGGGAGGAGAAAACCAACTCCAGAGTTGTCCTCGGACCACCATTTTGGCACATGCACCCAAAGACATGCCCCCAACCAACACACATACAGATTTTAAGAACCAAGGACAAGGGGCTGGAGAGATGGCTCAGCAGTTAAGAGACTTGTTGCTCCCACTCTTGGGCATATACCCAAGGAATGCTGATTCATACCATAAAGATACATGCTCAGCTATGTTCATAGCAGCACTATTTGTAATAGCCAGAACCTGGAAACAACCTAGATGCCCATCAACGGAAGAATGGATGAAAAAAATGTGGTACATATACACAATGGAGTACTGCTCAGCAGAGAAAAACAATGAAAGCATGAAATTTGCAGGCAAATGGATGGAACTAGAAAAAATCATCCTGAGTGAGGTAACCCAAACCCAGAAAGACAGTCATGGTATGTACTCACTCATAGGTGGATTCTAGATATAAAATAAAGAACAATCAGACCACAACCCATAGAACCATAGAGGCTATATATATAGCATGGAGGTCCCTAGGACGACTGTGGCTTATAATAAATTTCAGTTTTACTCAATTATTGAAAAAAAATAGCCAAATGAATGGAAACACATGAACTATGAACCAAAGGCTGAGGGGCCCCCAGCTGGATCAGGCCCTCTGAATAGGTGAGACAGTTGATTGACTTGATCAGTTTGGGAGGCAACTAGGCAGTGGGACCAAGTCCTGTGCTCATTGCATGAGTTGGCTGTTTGAAACCTGGAGCTTATGCAGGGACACTTGGCTCAGTCTGGGAGGAAGGGACTGGACCTGCCTGGACTGAGTCTACCAGGTTGATCGCAGTCCTCGGGGGAGGACTTGTCCTGGAGGAGGTGGGAATGGGGGGTAGGCCGGGGGTAAGGGAAGGGGGTGGGAGGGGGGAGAATAGGGGAACCCATGGCTGATATGTAGAACTAAATGGTATTGTAAAATTATATATATATATAATATATATATATATAATATATATATATATATATATATTATATATATATATATATAGAGAGAGAGAGAGAGAGAGAGAGACTTGTTGCTCTGGCAGAGGACCCAGGTTTGGTTCTAAGTACCCACGTGATGATTCACAACCATCTATAACTGAAGTTCCAGGCCATCTGATGCCTTGTTCTGGCCTCCCTGTGCCCCAGACTCACACATGAGGTACATACATATATGTGCAGGGAAAACATTCATATGTGTTATTTAAAAATCTTTAAAAAAAATAAAACAAGAACAAAAAGTTTTTGTGCAGGGAAAACATTCATATGTGTTATTTAAAAATCTTTAAAAAAATAAAACAAGAACAAAAAGTTTTAAGTAAAATGTGGGAATGTTACTCATTTCTGCAGAAAGACATACAACCTTTTTTCCTCTTTTTTACTATGTCTCATTGTGAGCTACTGAGAAAGTAGAGTCCAAGAGAAGGCAGTTTGTTTGGGGATGGCTCATGGGACAGGGATAAAAGCCGGGAAAGCTGAACAGGGGCAGAGAGGCCGTTAAGGTGTCCCTGGGTGGGGAATGCTGTGAGTGCCTGAACGAAGCTCCCTATCACTGCGGACCTGAGGGTCTGCATGGAAATGGAGCACTTACTCTGAAGTAAAAGCCCCACCCACAAATGCTTCCCTGGCTTATTGTCACCTCCAGGAAACTTGCTCCTCTGGCTTTAAAGAAATTCCCAACCCAGGAAGTAGAGGGCCCACTGGTTCTTAGAATAGGAAGCTGCCAGAATACTGCCACAGGCACAAAGAGGTAGACTGAGGGAACGGGGCCTAATTTACCAAGAGTCTCTTTGCAAAGGATCTTTTTGTCCATTCTTCACAGCACAAATACATTCAGAAGAAGAAGTGTCAAACAGTTTCACTTCCTCCTGAGAAGTGAACACTTGAGAGTTCGGGGAAATTCCATTAACGACACCTAGATAGGTGAATAGGTCATCAGTGGTCACAGCTGTCCTCAAAGGATGCTGACTGGTGACACACACTCCCACTTGTATCGTCTTTTCCTACATGCAGAACAAAAACGGTGCCCCGGAGTTACAACATGCAACAACACAGCCTTGCTTGGAGGAGCTACTCTCTAAATAAATGTCTGAAGAGGACAGGAGGAGAAAAAAGAGCACCAAAAGCTATTGGATTCAGAGCATTAGGGAAATACAAATTAATAATTCTTGGGTGCAGGTTATTTTAGCCCCCAGAAAACATAAGGACATGTCCAAAGACAAATCTGGTTGTTACTAGTTGCCCCTGAAATCTTACAGGAGACACCAAGATGCTGTAAAATACCCATAGAGCTCTGGGCAGCCCCTTCCCTAGCAAGAACTACTCTACTACAAACACCAGTTGTGTTAAAGACATCTGGGTATTGATATTAAACATATGTATGCACATTATTATTTATACATTTATGAGAGTTAAAAGCCAATGTTCACATGCCAGCAAGACAAAGTGTTGCATTAGTACCACCAAACCCAAAGGAATTGGTGAGTCCAATACGTCGACCCTCAGTTTTCCATTCCTGCGCCTCCAGTGGAACATAATTGAGATCAAATTCTGGCTCTGTACAATCCAGGTTTAAAGTCGGTGGTAGTTTTTGATGGTAACAAGCCAGTGCGGTAAAAGCTGCCTCAACCGCCCCTGCAGCCCCCAACAGATGCCCGGTGGCTGCTTTTGTGGAAGATATGGCAAGGGCACCAGCGTGATCTCCAAAGAGCCTCTTAATGGCCCTGTTTTCTGCAGCATCACCCAGTGGTGTGGAGGTGGCATGTGCGTTGACATAGGATATCTGTTCAGGCAACACACCTGCATTTTTCACAGCAGCAGCCATGCATCTGGTAAGAAAAGAAAATGATCAAATAAGTTTAAAATTAACAGACTGTTCACCTGAGCAGCTTGTGTGAAAGAAATAAAGGTTTCCAACTATACTGGGTGAACTCCATCCTGAGTGTTATGGCAGAGACCCTGTGATCCACAAAGCCAAAAACAGCTAGTATTTCTCCCTTTACAGGAAATCCCGCTAACTCCTGGCAGATTTAAGTAGATAAAGTATAATACGGTCGAAGCTGAGAAAGTAACATATTATCTAGGACTTTTTTCAAAGTATGGTCTTTAGACTGGAGCTGGTTAGAAATGTACTCTTGAGTGTCAACCTAGATCCACAGTTAGAATCAGTACATCAGCAAGACCCCTGGGTGACCAGGCTGAGAAATGCTGCTTTGAAAGGAACAGAACCCAACCAGACACATCTAGCAGGTCTTGTCTTTATTCTCTAGGTCTGATAAGGGTTCAAAGGGAAACTGAGGAAGAGAGCTGTCATAATTACGAAGCAGAAAGGGGGACATAGGGAGTCAGCAAAGACACAGCTCTATTGGCTTTGACTAAAGTCCATTCAATTTTTGTTTAAAGATATTTAAGTGTTTTCAAGCAAAGAATTAAAAAAAAAGTTTGGTCTAAGATAGAAAAATATATACCATACACCAAGACCAAATAACTTTTTTTTGAATTTGAAGTTCCAATAGTTTCTTACAGGAAAAAATATTTTGAAGAGAACAACCAGTCTTTACCTGAAGGCACCTTCTCCTTCAGAATCAGGGGCAGTTATGTGACCAGCATCACCCGAGAGTCCATAGCCCAGAACTTCCGCATATATCCGGGCTCCTCTCTGAACAGCATGTTCATGTTCTTCTAACACCAGCACAGCAGCACCCTCGCCCATGACAAAACCATCTCTCTCTGGATGAAATGGTCGGCAGGCCAGCTTAGGATCTGGGTTTGTGCTCAGAGCGCGGGCTCTGGAAAACCCAGCAAGAGATAATGGACTAATGCAAGAATCTGTGCCCCCAGCCACCATCACATCTGCATCCCCATGGGCTATAAATCTAAAGGAGTCTCCCACAGCATGTGCTCCTGTTGTGCAGGCTGTGGACACTGAGTGATTGGGGCCCTTGAGTTTATATCGAATGCTGACCTGGCCTGCAGCCATATTGATCAGAATCTTAGGGACAAAGAATGGGCTGACTCTATTGTAACCTTTGGTCTGAAACATCAAAGCAGTTTCAGAAACAACTTCAAGAGGAACCATGCCCATGCCAATGGCAACGCCAGTAGCCACCCGATCTGCTTCTAACTTCGGATGCCAGCCGGAGTCTTTCAGTGCCAACTCTGCTGCCCCGATGGCCATGATGGTGGGAGATGACATGGACTTGGTGTCTGATTTGGACACAAAGTTTTGTTCATTGAACTGACCTTCATCAGCACCTCTTGGCACATAAGCAGCTACACTGCAAGGAATACTCTTGTACTCATCACCAACTACAGAAACAACTCCACTTTCTCCTCGGAGAAGCCGACCCCAAACTAGTTGAGTCCCAACACCTAGTGGTGTCACTAGTCCGATGCCTGTGATGACAACTCTCCTGAGAGACACGGCTGCTGGTGTAGTTCCAGAAAACTTGCGTTTGCTTATTAACCAGCAGCATGACGCTGGATATGGACGAGAGCTTGTGCCTTTTAGAAATTTTAGTAAGCAGTTTGACAACATGGTTGGAATTCAGAAGATCAAAAACACATTCCTGGAACAGACCACAAGAGACAGCAAGTGTCGTTTAAACAACGGAAGGGTCTAACAAATACCCTAGGTGTGCTTGCAGTCATGTGCTAAAGGCCGCAGCAAAATGCCACCCTCGCTTGGACTCAACTTTCGTTTTTAAGCTGTGAGAGACCTCAGACAGCCAACTGATAGCTAACTTACTAGTTTTCAAAAAATTGGACAAGGAAAGCCTCGAGGCCATCCCACCCTGATCCGACTGCAGGGGGCATCCACCCTTCTTTAGGCTCACCGAGGATTACTGTGCAGTGTGGACTGAGTCTATGTGACATTTCTACGGTCAATGCACAGAAGGCCGGCCGTCTCGGGCCTATTCCGTGGAGCGTCCTTCACCTACTTCCCTGTAGGGCAGCGAACCTTTCCGGAGGCCCCGCCACAGCCCCGCGCAGCCTTGGCAGGCAGGCCGGGTGTGACTTCCCCAGGTCAGCATTAGGAGCTCTCGGGGTTCCACGATCACGCCACGCCCTCCACCCCAAACCTGAAACCCGGGGGCACTGCGCCGCCGCCAGGGCGGACGGCAGCCACTACCTGAAAAAAGCTTGGCGGGCGCCCACCTGATGCGCATGCGCGCACACGCCCACAGCAGCAACGTTTCCGCCTGGAGACCGGCGCCCGGTGTCAGAGATCAGATGAGCAGGGCGGGACTTCCGCCGGGTTCCCGGCTCTGAGTTCTCCGCTCTGCCTACTGAGACTGTCTTGTTTAGCGATCCTCACCTTGGGACGCAGGGATAATGCACAGATATTTCGGTGTTGCCAGAGAAAGGATACAATCATTTCCTCGGGAAATTCCGGGGAGGACCAAAAGCTGTAGCCTCAGTCAGGCCTCCATGGTATCTGTGGGGAAAGTATTGAATAGAACTCTTCAGAATACCACACGCCATGAAACCGAAGTCATTTGGAGGCCATCCAAAAGCCACGCAGCCACTGAAAACAATGTGAATACTGGTGAATATTTCGTAATGTGCAAAGACGTTGAGAGTGTTTGTTAGGAGGTGTTAGTTGCAGAACAGAATGTAGCGCTTTCAAATTTAAAGGTCTGCAAAGGAATCAGGCACGGTACACGCCTGCAATTTCAGCACTTGGGAGGTAGAGAGGGGATCAGGAACTCAGTCCTCAGCTGTGCACCAAATTCAAAGCCAGCCTGGGCTACTTACCTGAAGACCCTGCCTTTAAAAAGCAAAACCTGAAGTCTGTAGTGATGTGAAGTGTTTGTGGTATCTCCTCTCCATTTTTTTCCCTTACCCTTATTTGTCATAGTAAACAAATAATGTAAATAAATGATGCTTCTTTAAAATTCAACTTTTAATTGCTGACTTATGGCAGGAAGTGAATGGAATATGCCCAATATCTAAGCAGAAGCAAGAATAAAAAAACACGTTTATTTCTGAGCTTAAGAAACGTTTAACTTACTTTTTCAAAGCTGATTGTGAATCTGTAATAGGAAAGTATGAAACACAGTAATGCGGTGTTTATTAACCATTTGTTCAAATCTGTCCCAGGTGTGAGCTTTGTTTTCCTTCTTCAGATAAAGGATGGATTATGCCATCTGCACCTGAATCTTTTAGTCATGCTTATGTTTCCCTATGATAACCTCTTGTGGCCATTGTTGCCAAGTATACTATTTCTTCTTTTTCAACTGCAGAAAAGATTTTGGATCAAGCTTACCTTTTTCCTTGTTAGTCCTGGATATGCTTTGTTTGGAAGTCTACTTTGTCTATAATGATTAGGGAAGCCAAGTTTGTCCTTGATCCCAGGGCTTTCCACTTGCTTAGTAGGAGCTCTCTGTGGTGAAAATGTTACTCCCTCCTGTACCTTTAGCAATTTGTATATATACTGTCCCAGATGCAGGCAGCCTCAGGTCTCAGAAGGTGCAGGGGTATACAAACTGTGGAAGGTTATCTGAAAAGGGGACTCTGTCTATGCAGCCATGGAGAAGTCATGTCATCATCCATACTGCAATGAAACTTCCTGGTGGTACAGATGTTTGGGGGTCTCCCACACTCCTGTAAGCAACTGCTCACCCAGGCTCTGTAAGTAAGCCGAATAAACCTATAGGTACTCCAAGTTGGACTTTAGGATTCTTGCTTTGATTTATTGTTCCCGCCCTGTAAATATTTGTTTACCTCTTCCCAGGGAAAGAATTCTCAAGCAATGTACACACACATAATTGTGATGTAACAAGATTATAATTTCTATTTCTGTTTCTCTCTGATCATTTTACTTCCGTCTGGAAAGGGGTAAAAATTTTACAAAATCCTAATAGCTGTAGGTGAGTTAGTACCATAATTCTTGTTAAAATATCGTGGTGTATTGAACACAAATCTTCAAATTGGTTCTGCTTATCATAGCTTCCTCTTAAAATTTCTCTCATTCAAAGCTTTATTTCCAAATACAGTTCCCAATTAAATAACCTTTCTATCCAACAAGTTGAACTTCTCACCGTAATATCATTGTGACACTAAGACAATGAAGTCAGTGCTACTACTGCCTAAAGTCAGGGAATGCTTCAAAGCAGTGGGCCTCGATTCCAATCTGTGAAACGAAAAGGACGGCTAGTCAACTGGGTGGAAACAGGATTCACTAGGAACAAAACAACAGGTCCAGATGGCCAGTGTCAAATTTGAGAAGTTAGGCTCAGTACAGCTTTATGACCTGAATTCCATTTACAGAACACTTTTGTTTTGTTTGGTTTGGTTTGGGTTTTTTGTTTGTTTGTTTGTTTGTTTGTTTGTTTGTTTGTTTTTGTTTTTGGAGATAGGCTTCCCACTGTGTAGCCCTGGCTATCCTGGAACTCAACTCTGTAGACCAGGCTAGCCTTGAACTCACAGAGACCCACCTGCCTCCCAAGTGCTGGGATTAAAGGCATGTTGTTAAAGGTTAGTTGTTAAACCACATGGCTCAGTTGTTAAAGGTTAGTCTCACAACCATTTCCAGAACTCTTATAGTGGAAGGAAAGAGCCAACTCCCAAAAGTTGTCCTTTGATCTCCAAATGCCATGGCAAGGGCATGTATATGTATGTACTTCACACACACACACACACACACAAACAAATATTTAAAATTAATTTTCAATTTAATATTAAGAATGTTAAAATATTTAAAATAAAAACTTGAGGGGCTGGAGAAATGACTCAGAAGCAAAGGGCTTATAGTTCCAGAGGGTTGATGTCTATCACTGTGGGGACAGCATGGCAGCAGGCCGCAAGCGTGATGGCTGGAGCAGGAAGCTCAAAGCTCACATCTTTACATGAGCATGAAGCCAAGAAAACAAACAGAAAGCAGGACAAGGATATAGATCATTTCAAAGCCCAACCCCAGTGAGTACTCTTCCAGGAAGACTGCACCACCCAAATGTCCCTAAGCTGTGCCACTGACAGGAAACCCTGAGTTCAAATACAGGAGCCTGGGGGCAACATTTTCCATTCAGTCCACCACAACTCACTCCCTGGTCTTCATAGGCTCCTGGCCATAAAATGCTAAATGCATTTAGTACAACTTCAAAAGCCCCTGTAGTCTTTCACAGTCTTAACACTGTTAAGTCTAAAAGCCTAAAGTTTCTACTGAGATGCAAAGCATCTCAGAATGTAGCCCTCTGTAAAAATCAAAAGGCAAATCACATATTTCCAACACATGACACAGAATATACATTACCATTCCAAAAGGCAGGGAATGGGACATAGTAAGAAAATACTGGCCAAAGCATGAACAGTTTTCAGCAGGACAAACACCAAATCCTGCGGCTCTGTGTCTTCTGTCAGGGGCTTAGATAGCTCCACCCCTCCAGCTTTCCAGCCTGTAGCATACATCTCTCTCTTGAGCTGGTCCTACTCCCTTTACGCAGCTCTCCTTGGCAGATTTCTCATGGTGTTGACATCTCCAACATCTTTCGGTCTCCACTGCAACCAAGCTTCTCTTTCACAGCTCCACATACTCATCTCTCACAGCCTCTTACTCTCTCGGGCCTTCATGCAGGGACTCCCTGCCACATGCTACCTGGCCTCAGAGGCTCTCTGAAGCCACAGCGGGAGAATGTATGACTCCCTCACTCATCTTCATGTCCAAAGCCAGCACCATGGGACAATAGAGCCAAGTGGGGCTACAAGCGTGGGATGGGGCCCTTGAATCATATGAGCAGCAGTGCTTTTCATTCAGTTGCTTTCTGGGATCAGAAAATGCCTTAGGTCGTGTTTTAACACTGGAAGCTTGGCTAGGTGGGGTCTTGTACAGAGTACCCTTTTCCTTTGTTCCAGTGCAGGGAAAGCTTCTCCTAAACCATGCTAATGTTCCTCTTTCCAGCACATGCCTAGGCTGCAACATTAAGCTTCCTAGAGTTCCTTTTCTCTACAAACTGTACATTTTTATCTTGTTTTCTAGCCCAAATCTCCAAAATTCTTCCACAATACTCCTCTAAAAAACCAATATAGTCAAGTTCATCACAGCAATATCTTTCTCTCAGTACTAAGTTCTATTGTGTTAAGTCTAAAACCCAGGACAAAGGGCTGAGGTGCCTATTTAACATATCACAGCTGAGCTGGCCACCAGGTTCTCCCAGAATCCCTCAGTCCCTACCTGTTACAGGGTTTGGCTTACACACTCTGACCTCGACTCTGAACTCTCCAGACCAGGGGTTGGGCTGCCCTTCCTCTAGAGGCTCTTCCCTATATAATTCAACGTTTTGGTTACCTGCACCTCTTTGTACTTTTGGGTCTCCTGGCTGCTGCACCGGGTTCCCCTCTCTCCCATTTCCCCTTCCTCTCTTCCCATATGGCCTAGCTCAGGGTCATGTACACTCTGGACTCTCCCAGAGGTTCCTGCCTCTGGCTGTACTCTCTCTCATATCTACAATAAACTTCTCCTCCATTATACCTAGAAGTCATGTCCTTTCTTTCCTTTTATTTCTTTTTTTCATTCATATTGGCACTAAGCTTTTCCACTGCTGTGATAAAATGCCACCACCAAGAAAACAGTTTATTTTGGCTTATGGTTCCAGGGGTTAAAAATTGTAGTGGCAGGACAGTATGGCAGCAGGCATGGCAGCCAGTGCAGGAAGCTGAGAGCTCACCTCCTTTACCATAGGCACAGCAGAGAGAGTGAACAGGAAGTAGGGCAAGGATATACAACCTCAAAACTTTTCCCAACAAGGCTGCACCACCTAAACCTTCCCAAACATCAGCACCAACATGGGGACCACATGTTCGGATATGGGGAGCATTTCTCACTTGACCCACTACACCCTGACATGCTGACCATGGCTACATAGTACTTGCCCTTTCTGTGCATTTCTAACCAATGGTTTTGTGGAGCTATCTGGGTAGAAATTAATAACGTTAGTTTTTGTCTTCATTTAGATTAAGGTCTTTTATACCATTTATCTCAAATTGTTTTGCATACAACAGACACTGAATATTGCTGACTCATCACTGGCTATAGTAACACAATAATGAACTGAATCACCACACTGATTCCTGAAGGGCTCCTCTCTTCATTGATGGTCTTTACTGAGGTCAACAGTTTCTTTTCATGACCAAAGTGATCCTGGGGAAAAATCTGTGGGTTATTTCTTTATTTCATTTAAGAATTGTGCCACTATTTAAGAAAGCTGAGATCCTAGAAAAAATGTTTTTAGTGATTTCTGGCAACAACAACAAATCAAATGAATATGAAATTCAAGGCTAATTTAACATTACATTATAGTTTGTTTGAAGCTGCTGCAGACATAAATAAAGGTAACTAATATCTTGACTAGAATGAAAATGTCTTCAACATGACAAGTGAACTAAGCAGGTAGACGAGGACAAGGTTCTTGTTAAAGTAAATATCTCTAATAATTCACAAATGGCAGAATTAAAAGAAATTTACCCAGAATTCATCCTCGTTTTTTTTTTTTGTTTGTTTGTTTTTTTTTAAATAAAGCCAAAATACTCACTATCAGACCTTTTGCAATTGACCTTAGGACCTAAGCAATGGGCAATCCAGAAGCGACTGAATCCCATATCCTTCTGCCTATACCTATTTCTTTTTGGGGGGTAGGGGAGCTTTAGAGACAGGGTTTCTCTGTATCCCTGACTGTCCGGGAAATCGCTCTGAAGACCAGGCTGGCCTCGAACTCAGAGATGCACCTGCCTCTGCCTCCTGAGTGCTGGGATTAAAGGTGTGTGCCACCGCCACCACCTGGCCTGACTGTACTTTTTACACACTCGATTACAAGTATCAGTCAACACTCTCGGGGAACATAGCACTCTTGCAGTTGGGCCACAAACCTGATTATTACTTTGTTTTGAGCCAGGAAAAAAATCACCAGTGGTTACCTACTGAAAATTTTAAACAGCTAATAACATACTCTTTGTTGAACATAATATTCTCCTTTAAGAATGTATTCTTTTCTACCTCCTACTCCCTCTTCAAGTCTTTTGTTATTGTTGTTGTTGTTGTTGGTGGTGGTGGTGGTGGTGGTGGTGTGTACACTGGGTATGTTAACAGGGTCTGGTGTAGCCCAGGATGGTCTCAAGTTCACAATGAAATGAAGGCTAAGCTTGAACTTTTCATTCTTCTGCCTCTACCTCCCAAGTTCTGGGATTTGCCAACATGCCCAACTGAACACACATTTTTGAAGTTGGTCTACAAACCTAATTGCTAAAAATTTAGGTATATTTAACAGATGAGTATTCAGAAGTTCTAGAAGAATTCTTAGAAGAAATTACTCTGAAATACTAGAAGATTTCAAAATTAAAAAGCAACAGATAATAAGTGTCAAGAAAAGAAATTAAATGAGTAAATATCTTGAAAACACAAGGCCAAGAAATACTTGCTGGCCAAGCCTTGTGGTTCATGCATGTAATTCCAGCTATTCAAGGAGAATGGAGTATGGAAAGCTCCATGTCTGACTGGGCTATGAATCGAGGTCAAGTCCCATCTTAGTGACATCTCAACATTAAAAAGTAATGATAAAGCCGGGTGGTGATGGTGGCACACACTTTTAATCCCAGCACTTGGGAGGCAGAGGCAGGTAGATCTCTGAGTTCAACAGAAGCCTGGTCTACAGAGTGAGTTCCAGAGGGAAAAAATTAAATTAAATTAAGGGCTGAGTGTGTAGTTCAGTGCTGGAGCCACTGCCTAGCATGTGAGAAAGCCCCTAGGGTTCAATTCCAGTGACAAGGACCAAACACATTTGTTGAAGTTTGGAATTTCTACAAAAAAGAAAAAGTTCTTAATAAAGTATTCTATCAAGGGTATGGTGACTGGCTGGACTAAAGAAGTTAGGGATTCACTTTCTTTTCTTTTTTAAAATGTGCATTGATGTTTTGTCACGGGTGCTGGGTCCTCTGGAACTGGAGTTACAGACAGCTGTGAGCTGCTTTGTGGGTGCTGGGAATTGAACCCGGGACCTCTGGAAGAGCAGTCAGTGTTTTAACCACTGAGCCATCTCTCTGGCCCTGAATTCATTTTCTAAGATTAGATAAGGACACTGGTAGATGATATACATGTATAAGTCAAAAGATGCAATGTGTGTATAAACTTTGTCCTCTTCTTTGTTCATTTTATTCTATTACTGTATATGTGTTTTATGTGGGTTACCATATGATAAACTGAGTCCCCAACTCTTTAATAGGGTGCAATATGCTGTTGAAAAATGCTCCTTACAATAGAATCGTACCTTGTGAGCCAGGACTTGACGTGATGTTTACCAATCTAATTCGGAAAAGAATACACAAATCGGAAACCCAGGTGAGTTCAGAGCCGTGCTTTTTTGCTCCTGAAGCCAGAGGCCTGTAATCCCAGGCTGAGGCGGGACTGCTGCGAATTCAAGAGTTTGAGGCCAGCCTAGGCCAGAGACCAAATCCCGCCCCCCTCCCCCCTACAAAAAAAAGACAAAACAAAAGCTTGTTCTTCCTTCTAGAGTCTCTTCTTCCACAAACAACATTTATCTATCGTGAAGGGAAGGCTATAAAAATATCTGTGGGCCCCTGCCCCGCACAACCAGTACCCACGTCCCTCTCCGGCAGCGGCTGGCTCCCCTGTGCCAACGCTCAGATCCGCCTCTCCGATGCCTAGCCCCGCCCACAACGCCCCTGTCCTCCGAGGCGCCCCGCCCCTCGGCGCTGAGGCCCCGCCCCGCCCCGCCCCGCCCCCTGGCCTCAGGCCTCTGCGGCGGCCTAGGCGCTCGGCGCCTGCTCAGTGCGGGCCGCGGCGCGCGAGGTGGCAGAGGCCGCGGCTCAGCCATGGCGTCGGCCGCCCTGGGCAGCTCGTCGAGCTCGGCGTCCCCGGCCGTGGCCGAACTCTGCCAGAACACCCCGGAGACCTTTCTGGAGGCCTCCAAGCTGCTGCTCACCTACGCCGACAACATCCTGAGGTGCAGCCGGGGCCCTCGAGCCTGAGAGCCGCAGACGGGCGGGGCCGCCGGCGCTCGGGCCTGAGGCGGGGCGGGCAGGGCGACGAGGGCTGCCGAGGTGGTCACTGCCGCTGACAGCCCTGGTGTCCCATCTCACTGCAGGATCCCGGCCCTGTGACCCAGCCCGAGTGCGGGTTAAATGTTTACGCCGTGTCTGGTGGTTGAAACATTTGTGGTTTAAAGTTACGAACTTCCTATTAATGTCTGGGTTTTACTTCAACCTGACTCCTAAAGAGTTGTGAAGGAAAGCGTGCTGGAGAAGTCACTTTCGTTCAGAGGGCAGCACTGTCCACAGCTGCTCCTCACAGGGTCGTGGTTGGAAGTTGGAGGCAGCCCCCTGCTGCAGCTCTTTGGGTCAAAGGGAGCTTGTCTGGGGAAGGCGTGCAGGAGGGGGCATGCAGGGAGGTTAAGGAGGTTAAGGTGCTGGCTGACGTCATGCCCCCGGGCGCTGGCTCTTATAAGTACACTGACATGAAGTCTGTAGGAAGTCTCAGCCTCACCCCTGTGCATGGCATGGAGCCCAGTTTTAGCGAATGAGTTGGAAACGGTTTGTTTGAGACGGGGTGCAGTCCTGTATAGCCCAGGCTGGCGTGAAACTTGCTCTGTAGCCCAGAACTCATGCCAGTCCTCCTGTCTCGACCTTCCGAGTGCTGAGATTACAGGTGTGTGCCACCCTAACAATAATTGTCCATTTAGGTATCATTCGTGATTTGAAAGTAAACGTATGTGGTTATATGCCATGGTATACAGCATCAGCATCGAGCCTGCTCACAGCTACATAATTGTGACCTGCGTGCCCATCACCCTCCTTTGTGACACCTCAGCTTAACTTTTTCTAACCTGAGATCTAACAGCACCTCACAGTACAAGATGCCCACGGACTCTGAAAGAACGCGTAGACTTGAATCTTGAGAGCCTACAGCTGAAATTTCCTCCTGAATTCTCAAGCCCCGCCCCCCCCCAACCCCATCCCCTTACAGAATAGAGGGACGGATTTGAAAAGATGATTCTGCCTTGAGTACACTGAAACCAAAGGTGCTAAGATCAGGGTACTTGAAGGACAGCTTTGCATGCAGACAATGATTGGGATCATAACGATCATTGTGAATGTTTACCAAACTTCTGAAAGAAACTGGTTCATTTTACAGTCTTTACTGGGACTTGTATTTTTGATCTTGAGTTTTTGTCTAAAAAGGCAGAAGTTTGTAACTAAAAGATTCAGACTGATGTGAAAAATTGCTCATTTAGTTTGTTTTCAGTAATAGTGTCCTTGTGTTCTTAGAATTCAAGGTCTGGCTTGGTTGGGGTGGTGTCCTTTTCTCCATGTTCAAATTCAGTGACTTCCTAACTCTTAAGGAAAAGCCCCAGATGTCTTCCTGGGCCCTCGCCACACATTATAATTGTACTTCTCTAATTTGAGCAGAGAAAATCAGGTTTCTGTTTCCATTGCTAATTTTTTTAAATCCACTAGCAGCAGAGTGAAAGCACTTTAAAAGACATATTGTCCCACCATTTCTTCTGACCTCAGAGTCTCAGAACAGTTTATGGAATGGAATTGCAAATAAAAATTTCATTAGGATATTTTTAAACTGATGCTTGTTGCTGTAATCTCCAGTGAAATAATGCTTTTAAATTTCTGCTTGAATGATGTTTCTCATATCCCCAGCAGTAATAAATCTAATTAAAATACAGAAAGAAATATGAGCTACTTTGTATGCAAAAGCTTCCCCCAAGTTTTAGATAAGATGAGCTTGCTATCTACTTTGTTCAAAGGAAAACAGAACAACTCTTATCAGTTTCACTGACATCATGGGTGGGCTGTTTGGCTAATTTGATTCATGTATCCAGGTTTGGCCTAGAACTTGACATGTTATCTGAGAATGATCTCAAATTTCATATTCTCCTACCTACACCTCTAAGTTACAGGCATGGGCTCTCACACTTAGTGTTATGAGGTGCTAGAGATTGAACCCAGGACCTCATGAATGCTAGGCAAGCACTCTATTACCTGAGTGTATCCCCAGCCCCTAATTCATTCATTCTTTAATGTACGTATTTGATAGTTCACTAATTTTGTTTACAAAGGACACAGTTATTATTGACTATACTGGGTGTTATTGGGAAGAACCAAGAATTGAAAGTAGTTTCTCTGTTCAAAGAAGATATTTGGGAGAAAAACAGGTATGGAAAAATAGTGTATAGCGTATCATCAAAGAACAATTCCAAGATAGTGTTTATGTTTCTGTATTTATTCTCTTATGTTAGGAGACAGTAAAGAAGAGGATTGATAAGGTAGGACCAATTGGTGAAGTAGCAGAGGACATTTCTGTGAGGTGATAGGTGAAGGGAACTCATGTTCCTGGAGTGGAGTTTCATGAGGAACAGCATTAGAAGAAACAGGCATTAATTGTAACCATAGAGCCATTTTGTAATCATAACCATAAATGCCGATAGAATGAAGACATTGACAGAGGTTCACAATTTTTTCAGTGACAGTGCAAGAAGTAATAGAAGACTAAACTGACTTTTAATTTTTAATGTAGCTTGCCACTGACACACCAAGCAATTGAATGTTGAGGGTTGGTGAGTTTGTTGGCAGCTTATGTGGTAGAGTATGTTTAGACTTCATAATTAGAGCAGTAAGCTTCAATTCTTGTCAGCTGTTTTTAAGTATGATCATAGGCAATTCATATATCATTTCCAAGCTTGAGGTCCCTTACTTATAAAAGAGATAAAAAATACTCTATTATAGGATTGCCATAAAATACAGAAATAAAGAACTTGGCACACACATAGCTACTACTGAGGATATCTATTATCATTTTATGTATTATTATTATTTCTGTTAAATTAGTTTACAAGTTTGGTGGGGTATTTGATTAGATTTGTTCTTTGAACTTTCATACATGTTTGGAGTGCGTTGTTTATTCTTCCTTCCCTTCCTGTCATCACCCCCACTATTCTACAACTCTCTTCCCCACGGTCAGGTATTTTTGTTTGTTTTGTCTCGTATCTCACTGGTGGGGTGTGTTTGGTTGGTTGGTTGGTTTTTGAGAATTGTTTTTATGTTTTTGAGACCGTTTCATCATGTGACCAGGAGTGGCCTGTTGGTATTTGTTTGGGAATATTATTTTAAGCTGTGTTAATTTTGTTTATGTTGCATTTGTTTAACTCTGTGAAGTTGTGTTACTGTGCCTGTCTAAAACACCTGATGGTCTACTAAAGCACTGAATGGCCAATAGCAAAGTAAGAGAAAGGATAGGCGGGGCTGGCAGGCAGAGAGAATATGTAGAAGGAGAAATCTGGGAAAGAAGGGAGGAGTCGTAGTAGCCAGAGGAGGAGGACGTCAGGGGCTAGCCAGCCAAGCTACACAGCCAGCCACAGAGTAAGAGTAAGATTTACAGAAATAAGAGAATGAGAAAAGCCCAGAGTCTAAAGACAGATGGGTTAATTTAAAGTTAAGAAAAGCTGGCTAAAAATAAACCAAGCTAACGCCAGGCATTTGTAATTAAGAATAAGCTTCTGTGAGTGATTAGTTTGGGAATTGGGTGGCGGGCTCCCCAAAAAAGACCAAAAACAACCAACAACAGGAATTATAGGCATACATCACTATACTTTGATCAGTACACAGTGTTTGCTTGTAAGAACAGTGGATGGAGAGGTGGGGCCAGTGATTGTCCTGTATCCTTCCTAGGGCCAAGACCCTGTTTCCAAAAAAAGGGGGGGGGGCAGTATTACTTTTCTTACCTGATTCAAATACAAAAACAAATGTCTTTTTTCTGAAAATTAAATAACTTGGTAGATAACTATGAGAGTAAAACAACTAAGAAGACAAAATATTTTCCAAGTGACAATTGAACAAATATAAGGAATTCTGCTGCCTTCTCAAGATTCCATCCTTTTAACATCATCAAAAACCACCCATTCAAAAAATATTCCTAGAAAAGATACAAGATAACTGCTAACAAGTGAAGTAAATATTACAACTTACAGAAATATTTAATAGATAACAGAAGTGTGTGTGTGTGTGTGTGTGTGTGTGTGTGTGTGCGCATATATGTTTGTATGAGGGGAACCATCAAAGTGTGACAACAAAACGAGAAAAACCTGCAGAGAAAATGAAGTTGATGGAGAATCAAGCAAAAATTAAGGCCAATGTCCATAGTGCCAGGACATGACAGGGCCAACTTTTGGTCTTAGTCTATACTTAAGCTCATGCAAGTCTGCTTGATATTTTTTAATTATTTTTAAAAACATTTGGGTTGGGCATGCATAACTTATTCAAGCAACTAGGAGCCTGAGACAGGAGAATTCTGAGTTTGAGACAAGCCTGGGTGAAACAAAGCAAAAAGAAAAAGAATCTGGGAACTAGATATCACCATTGCTAGACTCTGTTTATAGTATGATTAAAAACCAATAAGTAATATGTAATGGTCATATAGAGCCCTAGAAGCTATTGGGAACATTAAAACTGTGTTTTTAAACTGGGATATACGATTGTGGTGGCACTGACATGTTTATCACCTTGTGGCATGTATCATGAGAAGTCACAATGGTCTGTTTAGCACTGACAAATGCTGGGGTCATTTTATAATTTATTTATTGCTTGTTTAAATGGTATGCCATGGAAAGCAGGGATGCTGAACATTCTGTGTTGCATAGGGAATCACCCCTCAGCTGTATTCTAAATGTTGTGGGTGTCAAGATTGAGAAACCCTGGTCTAATACACAGAATCAATGTAGAGAGGATAAACTGTCTGTGCTTGCTTCTGAAATCATTTGTGGAAATAATTTTTTTAAACTTCCAATCCTTTTCGAACCTACAAATTTTACAGAAAACAGTAGAAATCTCATGGTACTATCAGGTTGTTCTAAAAGTCATTGACCACTCAGTCTTGCAGTTCTCATGGATGAGAGGTTGTAGACCAGCACTAATGTACACTAGTTAAGCAGTAGTACTTAGGCTTTGTCCTTGACTATTCATGTTTTCCTTTTATTACCTTACTTCCTGTACTAAAAATACATTTTGAACTGAGGTAGAAACTTATAGTAAAAACAGTCATTGGTCCAGGGAGGAAAGGAAGCTAAGTGACCATTAAGGTTCATGCTGGAAGCAAAGCTTCTTTAGTCAGGTCTCAGTTCACAAAGGCTTCTTCATCACCATCTTTGTGCCATGGGCACCGTTATAGATGAAGGGATCCCTCAGAACAAGCAAAGTTCTCTACCCTCTGCCTGGAGCTACTATTGTTTATTTTCTTTTAGAAACTTAAAAGACTCAAAAGGTATTTTGTTGGTTTAAATATTAAGGCAACTCCGTGTAGTTAAAAGGAAGGTTTATTTTGTGGGTTAACTTACAAGTGAAAGGATAGGAACCAAGAGAGCTGGCTCATCCAGATCTCGGGTCTTCAGGGGTCCTCTCTCGGCGCCGCTTTGTAGGCTTGACAGTTCCGAAGCCTCAAAGGGTGTGGTACTTCCAGGTCAAAGCTGGAATGGCTACCCAATACAGTATTTAGCTGTAACAGCATAGAATTAAAATGTCACACAATTTCCTATGGCAGCATTAATACTGTCATCCATAAAGTTGGACAATAGAAGTACTCTGTAGTACAGAGGTAAGAATCATGAAACTGAACTGCTTGTCTGGACTGCTCACTCTAAAGTTGGAACCTATACTGCTATGTAGGAGTGCAGCTGATATAAAACGTGAAAAGAAACATACATAAACTCTTAAAAAGATAAGTGGCTACATATTATCCATTATATTATCTTTTTTTAAATCAGAAACCCCAATGATGAAAAATACAGATCCATCCGTATTGGAAACACAGCTTTTTCTACTAGACTCCTGCCTGTCAGAGGAGCCGTTGAGTGTTTGTTTGAAATGGGCTTTGAAGAGGTGAGTATGTGTAAGGGTTTCCTCCCCTCCATGTGCAAAGCAGTCAATAGTAGTGGTGAATAGTTGTTTGAATGAAATATTACTTTTAATTAATTGATCATTTTGAAAATGTGTAGAACTAGTTTTTTTTTTTTTTAACCCATTAGACTTTTTTTTAAATACAATGAAGTCAGGATAAAAATGTAACAAGTTTCTACAGGTAGAATTCTTACAAGTCTCATTGATTTAGAATAAAGAGGGTCAAATACAACCCAAAGTTTAAATGTGGTCCCCTCCCAGTCTTGTAGCAAGCACTGGCTTTCTGAGTATGGAGTGAATCCTAAGGTATCACCATTGCCTCCAGTAAAAAGAAAAAGTGAAACAAACATAGAAAAGAGGAGTTCACTTGCCCCACAGAATGATTTTCTTCTGTGACAGGAATCTCAAGCTGTTTTTTCATTTTATTTCACAAGAAGAGTTTGTTGTTTCCATCCTCTCAAACCTTGTGGCAGAGATAACACAATAAACATAATGATCAGAATTGTGAATTTTAGCCAGGCATGCTGGCATATTCTGTAGACTTACATACTTGGGAAGCTGAGGCTGAAAGACCGTGAGTTCAGGGCAGCCTGGATTACATACTAAGACCGTCTCTGAAAGACAGACAGCGGGTTCTGAATCTTCGTATTACTGATGTGTAGGAGGCTGGAAGTTGAGCAGGACTACAAGTGCCAGTGGCTATCAGAGTCAGCATTTGTAGACTTTGTTAAAGAAATAGGACGTACTTTTCTTCCTGTCTACCCTTCTTAACCAAATTCTATTGCACACCTTGGGGTGCAGCGTGGTGAATTAATATAATCCCATCCCATCTGGACCATGTGTTCTAATGTGTGAGACGACGGCAGGAAAGCAGAGACAGGTACAGAGAAGAGGACCAGACAGGATGCTGTACTCATACAGTGCGCCCCAATAGACTCACCTGGGGTCAGAACAGAGCAGCCACTGTATTAAACATAGAGGTTAGGCAGTGGTAGCCCACGCCTTTAATCCTAGCATTCCAGAGGCAGAGATCTACCTGGATATCTGTGAGTTCAAAGCCACACTGGAAACAGCCAGGCATGCTGACTCACGCCTTTAATCCCAGGAAGTGATGGCAGAAAGCAGAAAGGTAGATAAGGTGTGAGGACCAGGAACTAGAGCTGGTTAAGCTTTCAGGCTTTCGAGAAGCAGTTCAGCTGAGATCCATTTGGATAAGGACACAGAGGCTTCCAGTCTGAGGAACCAGGATCAGCTGAGGAACTGGCAAGGTGAGGAAGCTGTGGCTTGTTCTGCTTCTCTGATCTTCCAGTGTTGACCCCAGTACCTGGCTCCAGGTTTGTTTTTATTAATAAGACCTTCTAACGATTCGTGCTACACATAGCAGTCAGAGTTACACTCAGTGTAGCATGAAGTGACTAGGGAAAGCCTCTGAGGAGATAAAGGTAGGACCTGAGTGATAAGAAACCACTTAGGTATCTGAAACTCAGTTCATGCAGAGGATTGGCATGCACAAAGGGCTTCTAGCTATGGTAGCTCTGACACAGAAAACAGCTTCAGGGGTAGACAGAGACCAGGCTTATACAGATGTAGACTCCTTTGAGTGAGAGAGGAAACTGTGATCAAGTTAATCTTGATTATCAGTTTGATTATACACCTGGGAGTTTAGTAAAACATACCCCTTATCTGTGGGGGTATTTCCAGAGACAGTTCAGGATGTTCATGACTAAATGAACAAACTTTGAGTAGATTAATTAGACAGGGGTAGAACTATGGAGGTGGGGCTTCAGTGGAAGAAGTAGATCTCTAGGAACATGTCTTTGGATGCTATCTCTTAGCCTGGTCTCTTCCTGATGCTGCTCTGGTGTACTTCCTGTCTGACTAGAGCTGCCTCCTCCCTCACGTGGTTCCACCACCACGTTATCCTGCCTAGCCGTAGGCCTAGAAACGTGTTGCCAAGTGACTAGGGACTGAACCCGCTGAACCTGAGCCAAAATAAATCCTTCTCCTTTCACTTGTTTGTATCAGATACTCTGTCACAGAGACAAGAAAAGGAACTGATATTGAGGCCATTGGAAAGTTATAAGCAGGGAAGATATTTTCAAATATTACTTTAGTTATTGTAAAGAGAATATTCCAGATAATCTGGAGTGCAGGCAAGGGATGGTACAGGAAAATAAATTTAGCTTGTTAAATCAGTCTCACAAGGCATGGCAGTGGTTATGTAAATGTTGGAAGAACCTTTACCTGCTCTGTCCCTGGTGTCCCTAGCTCCCAGAGGATCGCTATTACAGCACAGATAGGAGGCTGGAACATTTGTTGAATTATGTACTGATGGCAGAGAGGTGAGAGCTAGATGGATTCAGGAATTACATATGTGTTCCTGTGTAGAGGAGCCAATAGTTCTTGATAAATTAAAAGTCTTGTAGAAGGGGAAAGGAAAAAATTGGGGACATCTAGCTTTAGGTTTCAGACACTGAGTCGATAAGAGTACCACTAAATGAGATGAAAAAAAAAAATCTTGGAAAGTGGCAGTTTTTAAGGGAAAAAGTTCTACATGGGTTTTGGACAGGTTTGACTACTTTGCTATTAAATACTGTTTAAGTAGAAATATTAGTCAGTAAATACTAGTTGAATAAGATAAGCCCACAACTCAAAAGAGATCAGGCCAGGATTATAAAGCATGGTATCATCTGATTACAGATTACATATAAATATCGGAATGTAGAGAATTTCAAACTATATAGGGAGAAAAATGAGATCACTGCTGATTCTGTGCAAGGAAATGAAGACTTAAAATTAGGCAAGAAAACTTAGTAATTGACATATAGAAGCTGTATCAGTTTCTCAGTGTTGAAGTGTCACAGGTTGAAGGGAATCATATTTGTCTTTCACCTAACAAATATTTGTGTGCTAGGTAGGGTAACCTTCTGACCTAATTTGCCAAGGACTTTATTAGTTTTGGCCCATACCCAAGAAAACGCCTGAGTGTTAGGCATTTGTTGGTTTTCTCCATGCCAGATAATAAACTACTCTGAAACTTGGAATAATATTTGATGTAAATGGAGTCAGTGTTCTGATAAAATGAAATCATACTTGCTTTCTGGCACTCTTTAGACTTTACAATTAAGGACAGGTCTGAAGTAACTGTTTCATCAGTGTGACTAAGTTTTGTGAAGGACTAATATAGCTGAACACGTATTAGGAGTTTTGATAGGCTTTTAAGTTGAAAGGTACATCTGATGTTTACCCTGAAATTACAAAGGTATCTTAAAATCTTGAAAATTGCGAGTGATGTTGAGGAAGACTGGGATCCAGATGTCTTTTGATCTGCGTTTTAGTGTGGTGGGACAGTTCTCAGCAGGAGCCAGGCCTGTCTGTCCTTCACCTGCATCTGCTTTCCCACTTTGGTAGGGGGAAGCATGGGAAATCTGGCAGAACAGTTTGGGTTTGATTTTCTGAAACATTACTGGAGTTTAGTTGTTATGGGCCAGATTTGCTAAACATCCTGCAGTGAGAATTGTCTTGGAAAAAAATGTTTTCATAAGCAGGTTTGTTGAATCTTAGAATTCTTGATTTCTTAAAATGTTCTTGGATCTATTATATTTAGCCTGTAATTTTGACCTTTATGAAAATGTGCTATGGATTAAACATTTTTAATAAGAACATATTGGCCATAGTTATCATTTTTAGGATTGGTTAGAGCCACACCTCTGTCCTCTTGGTGTTCTGAGGTGTGGACTGAGATATAGATCCAGATACGTAGGTGCTCCATACTTAAATATATACCAGTTCCATTTTGGCCACAGAGTTCAGTTTCGGTTCCATTCCCTACAGACTACCTCCTGCGTTTTCAGTGCTGTTTCACTAATACCAACTCACCAGAAGGCTCAATTTGTGGGAACAGATGGTACATGTGAATGTGAAATTTTTTCCTTTTATAAAACTTTTATTATTTGTTTGTTTGTTTGTTTGTTTTCTGAGACAGCCTGTCCTGAAACTCACTATGGAGTCCAGGCTGGCCTCAAACTTGGGATTTTGCTGTTTTGGCTTCCCCAGTACTGGGGTTACAAACAGATCTTTGTTTTTTATTGACATGTACTATTTTATACATTTCTGTGAGGTCCTGTGTGATGTCTTGATTTATGTATATACATGAGGTAATAATCAAATCAAGATAGTTGGCATGTCCATCATGGTGAGTACATTCAAAATCCTCTGGAGATAGAACTGCGCAGGTGTAACTACATTCACTCTGCTATACCAAAACCACAGCGGAATGTCCTCTGGCTGCAGCACTACACCCATTGACCTGTCTCAGACCTGTCTCTGTCCCGCTCGCCAGTATTCACCAGTCTTCACTTCCTTCCCGAAGTTGGAAAAGCCAAATTCACTAAGAGTGAGCCATCACTATGGGAGTGTTCTGTTTGCTCATCCCCTTCCAGCTGTTGGAGCAAGCTTGTAGATTTTGATCTCTGTTCAGACTAAGTTGGGGTCAGTCATAACAAAACAATTGAGGTCATTGCAGTTTGAATCCATGATCCAGCAATTATGGGGTAGCACCAGCTAGATTATTCAACTTCTCTGAGCCTTTGTATTTTCACAAAAATATGTATGTAAATGGTAAAATTACAGCCTTTCAGATGGTTCTGAGAATTAGTGGAGAGAATGTACATGAAATGCTTGCACAGTACCTATACTACATCAATACCATGAGTGGTAGAAATTAATTTTCATAGTTAATATGGTTAATACATGAAGCATCATGTACATTTGAAAAAGGATTGTGTGTAATGAGGTTTTCTGTTATTATTAATTCCAGCAGCCTGCTATTACCAGGGAAATAATCATTTTCAGTTGTTTTAAGTTATCTACAGGTGTCTTAGGGTTACTGTTGATGTACCAAGCACCATGACCAGAAGCAACTTGAGGAGGAAAGGCTTTATTTTGCTTACACTTGCATATCACAATTCTTGATTGTAAGGACTAGAACTCAAACAGGTCAGAAAATTAGAGGCAGGAGCTTGTGCTAAGGCCATGGAGGAGTGGGACTTCCTGGTTTGCTCGTTATTGTTTGCTAAGCCTGCTTAGAACCCAGGACCACCAGCCAGGGAGCTGTCCCCTCCAACAATGAGCTGGGCCCTCCCCAATCAATCACTAATTGATAAAATGTCTACAGGCTTGCCTATAGCCTGATCTTATGGAGGCGTTTTCTTTTTTCTTTTCTTTCTTTTTTTTTTTTTGGGGGGGGGGGGAGGGGAGCTGAGGTTCGAACCCAGGGCCTTAGCGCTTGCTAAGCAAGTGCTCTACCACTGAACTAAACCCCAACCCCATGGAGGTGTTTTCTAAATTGGGGTTCCCTCCTCTCAGATGACTCTAGCCTGTGTCAAGTTGACAAAAACTAGCCAACATAACAGGTGTGGCTGCTGTGTGTGGTAACAACTTTTAATCACATTATAGTTGATAGATTTACTGTTTGCCACTGTTCCTTCTCAACACCTTGAAACTTGGTTGGATATATTTTCATTTTACCTGTTTTCTTGATTTACAATTTATTATTTTAAATTAGGAGTTTTGTGTAATATTTATATTAAAGCAGTCTGTTGTGGATATGAACTTAACTAATTTCAACAAATATTGCTTATTTTTGTTCTGTTTTGTTTAGAGTACTTTTCCATTCCTGTTAATAATCTATAGGGTTTTGTTTTGTTTTGTTTTGTTTTGTTTTGGAGTTGGAGGATGCTGGAGAGATGGCTCAGCTGTTAAGAGCACTTGATCCTCTTGCAGAGGACCTGGGTTTGAGTCTCATCACCTACACACAGGGCCTCACAAAGGCCTGTAACTCCAGTTCCAGAAGCTCCAATGCCATCTTCGGGTCTTTGTGGGCACTTGCACATACCTCAACACAGATAGATATATATTTAAAAAATAAGTACATCTTTAAGAAAATAATCTATAGTACCAGGCCTGGTGGTACATTCATTCAATCAGGAGGCAGAGGCAGGAAAATCTGTAAATTCGAGGCCCACTCAGTCTACATAATGAGTTCTAGAGAAGCCAGAACTACCCAGTGAGACCCTGAATTAAAAAAAGAAAGGAAGGAATAAATAAATAAGTCTATAGTTTGGGGCTAAAGATGTCACATGAGGGTAGAGGACTTGCCTAGTGTGTATAAGACTCCTAGCACTACAAAACAGTTATATCTGTATTTTCAAATTAACTGTCAGTGTATATTTTTAACTGTTCTTGGGAAATGGTGAACCCAAACACTTCTGATGTAGCTATTTTCTAAAGGCTTGGGTTTAGAAATTGTCATGTAACTTTTATAAAAAAAAATGTTTTAGTTACAATTGTACACAACTATTATTATTATTATTACTATTGTATACAATTTATTAAACCAGGTCAAGATAACTGACATGTCTATCACCTCAGACATTATTTCATTGGGAACGTTAAAGAATGCTATTAACTATTTTGAGATAGCGAATTAATTTTTTTAAATCATATTTGTATTACTATGTGTTACATAGCTTCTCAGTAGTTTTATACAATACCTTCTTGATCTTTTTATTGTGTTTAAAAACAAAAACAAACATCTATACTGGGGACTGAACCTTGTTCTTCATAATTGCTAGGCAGCCAATGTAGCCCACTGACTTATATCTCCAGATTAAAAAAAACGAAACTATATTGTGAGACCATCTCACTAGCTTGCCCAGGCCTTCATTGGTTTTGGGATTCTGCTTCTCAGTGTCCTGAGTAGCTGAGATTATAGCTTCAGCCTCCTGGCTCAGGCCTTTTGCATGGCAGTTTTTCTACTGTCATTACTTTGTATGGAATTTAATAGAAACTTACAGTATTTTATTTTATTGCAGAGAATTTAGGGATATGCGTTTTGCCACTCTTATAAGCTATTCTGTGTTGCATTGTTCTAAAGTTCTCCTAAGACTAGGATGTAGGTCAGTTGGTAGAGTGCTGCTGGCCACGAATGCATAAAGCCGTAAGTTCAAGCTCCAGCCCAGCATTGACTGGGCTTGGTGGTACATGTCTATAATCCCAGCATTTAGGAAGTGGACTCGGAGGAAGATCAGGAAGTTCAAGGTCATCCTCAGCTAGAGAGTAAACTCAAGGCTGACCTGGCATATAGGAGACCTGTCACAAACAGTAAAGTAAAATAAATAAAGGTCCCTTGAACTACAATAAATATGCTAAGCTTTATATGTTAGCAAGGAAACACATTTTCTTAATTTTGTTTAAAAACTAGTATATTTCTTGAGATATGATACCTTCAGGCCTGCAAAGATGGTGCCATGGTTAAGAGTGCTGTCTACTCTTCAAGAGGAACCGACACCCACATGGCAGCTCAGAAACATCTGTGACTCCAGTTCCAGTGGAGCCAGCACCCTCCTTTGGCTTCCCTGGGCACCAGGCACACACACAGTGCACAAGACACATATATGCAGTCAAAATACCCATACATATAAAAATAAAACATATATTTTTTAAAAAAGATATAATACATTCAGTAGTATTGGTTTCACTGTATATAAGAACGACTGTCAGTGTAAAGCAGAAGTTAAGATTTTTCTCAATTCTGTAAATTCCAGGGAGAAACACATCTCATCTTTCCTAAAAAAGCCTCAGTGGAGCAGCTGCAGAAAATTCGTGACCTGATTGCCTTAGAGAGAAGCAGCAGATTGGATGGGTCAAATAAGAAGGTGGAATTGTCTCAGCAACCTGCTGCTGTCCAGTTTCCTGCGGAGCAGTCTGAGGATCCTGCTCGATTAACACAGCACTCAGGAAACCAACCAGGGCAGCCGCCAAGCCTGCCCTCTGCTCCAATGGTAGTGTTACAACCCAACATTCCTTTACATCCTGTCAGTGGTGAGACAGCAAAAAAGAATTATTCCTGCAGTTATTTCTCAAATGTTCTTGGTTTTAGAACGCTAATATCTTCAAATTTGTTAAGCATTTTCAAAATAGTCAAAGTTATAGCAAATGTGGGGAAAATGGCTGCCATTTATTTTCCTCCTTCCTTCAGTTCCTTCCTGTTTTTGCTGTGTAGCCCAGGCTAACCTTCAACCCATGATCCTCCCACTTCAGCCTCTGGAGTGCTGGGATCATAGTTGTGTACAACCATGGCCAGCTGTTGTATGTTAAAACTCAACCTGAGGTATTATTTACAAATGTACCCGCTTTCTTGGTACTTATAGCAGTTAAACAAATGAGCATGTCTTTAATTAACCTCAAACAAATAAACTTGCTGAACCGGTGTGTATTATGGCCATTAGATTAGTTGATTGCCACTATTGTATTTATACTTGTAATCTGAATTTTACATGCTGCCAATCTCCATGGGCATTATTAATTCTCATGGTCTAACCATTACCAACATCTTAATGAAAAACTGACTTCTTTAGGTTTAAAGTAAATGATAATTTGTAACAAGTTTTCTTCTGTCCTGTCTGCCAGCTCCTGAATAATGACACGGAGACTTATTATTAATTATGAAAGCTTGACCAGGCTTGTCTCAATTAGCTCTTACAACTTAAATTAACCCATTTATATTAATCTACATTCTGTCACGTAGCATTACCTCTCTTTCATCTTACATCACCTATTTCCTCTCCATCTGGCTGGCAACTCCTCCCTTCTTCCCAGAGTCCTCTCTGTCCCCTGAAGTCCTCCCTGACCTCTTCCTAGCTATTGGCCATTCAGCTTTTTATTACACCAATCACAGCAATACATTTCCACACAGTGTACAAATATCTCACATCAATAACCTATTAGTAAACTGATAATGTATTCTTTTTTTTTTTTTTTTGGTTTTTCGAGACAGGGTTTCTCTGTGTAGCTTTGCGCCTTTCCTGGAACTCACTTGGTAGCCCAGGCTGGCCTCGAACTCACAGAGATCTGCCTGCCTCTGCCTCCCGAGTGCTGGGATTAAAGGCGTGCGCCACCACCACCCGGCTCTGATAATGTATTCTTAAAGGCAGTGAAATTTAGATATTAGCGTGAAGAATTGAAATCGGGTTTTTTGTTGTCTTAGCAGGCACTATTGGTAAAATTAAATGATCACATTTAATAGCTGTTGTGTGTCTTTTCCTGGGGAGACATAACAAATGTATATGTACCTCAGATAGGGCACTAGCAGCATACCAAGAGAATGAGTCCATCCAAGTCCAGCTAGGTAAACTAGTTGGGTTTCTTGGGCTTATTTATAGGCTTATAAATGATGCCTAAACAGATGCATCATTAAAAAGTTGCACCCTAGCCTGGGTCGTGGATGAGTTCCTCCCTGAAGCTGCATAGATGAAATCTGCTTAGTTAGTTTTCTAGTGCTTAGATACTCTGGTTATTCCTGGCGGCACATGGAGCTGGATTAGGACATAAAAGCAAGGGAGAAGCTAAAATCTCAGGTAAGGGTCTGTGTTAGTGACTTTTCTATTGCTGTGATAAAACACCCTGTCTAAGGTAACTTTATAGAAAAGGGGGTTTATTTAGAGGTTATGGTTAAAGAGTGTTAGGGTCCATAGTGACAAGGGACAGCATTGCAGCAGGTAAGAGACGTGGAGGCTAGAGCAGCAGCTGACAGGTCACATCTTGAACTATAAACAGGAAGCAGAGAAAGCACTAACTAGGAATGGCATGCAGCTTTTGAACCTCAGAGCTAGCCCCCAGTGACACACTTCCTCCAGCAAGGCCACACCTCCTAAGCCCCCAAACAGTGACTACAACTGGGGGCCAAATATTCAAATGCCCAAGACTTATGGGTGACAACATCTCATTGAAACCACCACAGGCTTCCCTTCACGCTTTCCTTCTATGAAGGACTGGCCCAGTCTTGTGAAGGTCTCCTGAGTGCTAATCATCACAGCTTCTGTGACTTTGAGATGGCAGTGGCCATGTCATGCCTAGAGGACAATACTCTGTAACAATAGGAAATACTTGGTTTGCAAAAATTCCTTTTGATGAAGGTTATTAAATATTCCCACTTTTCACTGCCAGAAATTTTATGTGATATTTCTACAATTATTTTATTAATAACCAGTTTAAACTCATATCTACATATTATAATTTTAATGGAATACCTTGTCACTGTCCTCTATATAGAGAACTTTACATAATCAATTCTTAAATCCACCTATCATCTTCTCAGATTAGCTAATTCTGAACTATTAGAGCTCTTCTTTCCTTGGTAGTCAAGAGATTGAGAATCTTCTGTCTCATCCTGGAAAGCCCCACACTGCCCCTTTGAAAATAAAGAATAAAGGTGGTAGGTTCTGGTCAGCTAAGACACAGATGTCTTCTGTCTTTTTCTTGTAACCTGTATTGAGTATTTTCCTGACTTTTGTGTGTGTGTGAAAGATTTAACTCCTCTACCCATACTCATATGTGTCTCCTTTGACTGACGAAACCTGTAAGTCTTTAAAGTACTTGTTTCCCTTTCCATTAGCCTCACACATTTCATTGGTTTATAGTAATAAACCCAGCCAGCCAGTGCTTATGATGGTTCTTAGAAATGTAACTGTCAGATCGGCAGTACCAGGAGTTAGCATGTCAGGAGTTAGTATGTATGAAAGCCCTGTAACTGGAGCTTCCCTAGGTTTGCTTTTAGAAACAATGATTTTTTTTTTCTTTTTTGGCTTTTCCAGATCGTTTCTCTGTGTAGTTTTGGTGGCTGTCCTGGAACTCGCTCTGTAGACCAGGCTGGCCTCGAACTCACAGAGATTCACCTGCCCCTGCCTCCCGAGTGCAGGGATTAAAGGCGTGTGCCACCACTGCCCAGTGAAACAATGATTCTTTATGTAAAGTTTCACATCTTCAGGACAGAGTTGTCAGTCTCAGAGGAGTACAACTGCTTGACTGACAGAATAGTAACTCAAGCCTCCATTCCTTACAGCAGTGGTTTCTGTCTTGTTTCTTTTCTTCTTCTTCTTTTTTTTCTTAAGACAATGCCTCATTTCAGCCCAGATTGGCCTTAAACTCACTTTCCTTCTACCTCCAAAGTGCTGAAGTTATAGGCATAGGCTACCTTGCCTGGCCTCTGAGTTCATTTTTGAGTGTTTTACCTGTAATAGAATGTTGACTGCATAATCCAAAATGGTTGCCTATTTCTAGATTATATGCCTCTATACTATTTCTATACTAATATTTCATATATCAATCATGTAAAAATTAAGGAATAAAATAAGAATAAATTTTAAAACCCTCCAATGGACTCTCATATCCCCTCCATCTGTGTAAGCAGCCCATCCATGACACCTTAATTCTGTATCAGTTTCTAGATACACTGATGTAGCTAGAGTTTTCATGCGTGGCCCAAAATCAGGACAAATTTCTCTCACCCGCTAGTCCCACAGCCGCTCAGACCCAACCAAGTAAACACAGAGACTTATATTGCTTACAAACTGTATGGCCATGGCAGGCTTCTTGCTAACTGTTCTTACATCTTAAATTAACCCATTTCTATTAATCTATAAGTTGCTTTTCATGGCAGTGGCATGGCTGGCGGCATCTCTCTGCCTCAGCCTTCCACTTCCCCAAATTCTCCTCTCTCATTGTCCCACCTATATTTCCTGCCTGGCTACTGGCCAATCAGTGTTTTATTTATTAACCAATCAGAGCAACACCTATAACATACAGAATATCCCACAGCACACTGATACAGAATTGGAACCTCACTTACCACCTTTCTTTGATTTCTAATGGCTTTGAAGCTTTCTAATTACAGTGCTAGAATGTATCTTTTTGAGATTTCCTATTACCTTTTGTTTAATTACAGTGTTAAGTTTAAAATGCTCAATGCTAACCAGTCTTACAAAAAAAGCTTGAAATACTTATATGTATTCCTGAACCTTGTAAGTATTTCATTAGTGCTGTAGCTCAGAAAACTCTTCCTACTTTCTGAATCATGGTTGATCCCTAACCTTGTAGTTCAGGAAAATGTAAGACATAGTGACAGTTTTAAGATGCTGTCACTCAAACAAAGTGTCATTATTACCAACAAAAATTTAGAGATGTATACTATTAGTGGGGTAGTATTTATCAACTTCTCCTTGGTTCTTTTGTTTTGTTTTTATGAACAACTCTTGGTTGTCCATGAATTACTATAATACACTTTTTTTCCCTGTAACCCTGCTTGACCTCAGACTTGGTATATAGTTGAGAGTGACCTTGAACTTTGTACCTTCTGTTCCCACATCCCAAGTGTTCAGATTATAGACATGCATCTGGAATACACTTTTAAAAAGAAGATTTATTTACTTATTTTTGTATATGTGAGCTTGCATGAGTGTGTGCTTTCTACATGCATACAGGGGCCAGGGAAGCCAGAAGAGGGATTCATATCCTCTGAATCTGGAGTTACAGGCAACTGTGAGTTGCCCTGTAGGTGCTGGAAACTGAACCCAGGTTTTCTGCAAGATCAATAAGCGCTCTTTACCACTCAGCTATCTCTCTGGCCCCTGGACTATACTTGGCTTTAAATATCATTTCATTTAAACTTTTAATCATCAATTTTTATTCTGTAGGAGAACTTAGCAATTATTTTTACTATCAACTTGAGTGATAATACCAATTTAAATTTATAATGAACTAATGTCAAGGAATAAGAGACATAGTTTAAAAAAAAATTAACTGCTGGGCAGTGGTGGGCACGCCTTTAATCCCAGCACTTGGGAGGCAAAGACAAGTGGCTCTCTGTGAGTTCAAGGCCAGCTGGTCTACAGAATGAATTTCAGGACAGCCAGGGATATACAGTGAAACCCTGTCTTGAAAAACACCACCAAAAAAAAAAATTAACCTCCATAAAAGCTAAATAAATTCTAATAAACTCTGTAACTATTTCTTTAGCTATATAAAGTAAGTTTTTAAAGTTTAAGTTAAGATGCATATAAAATGGTTAAGAACTCTTCATAAATTCTTTACCATTAGAAATTACTGCCTGTTTTGTATAAGGATATATTTTTTAAAACATTATCATAATTTTTGATTATTTCATTGAAATTATTAAATAATATTACAGTAATAACAAAATAATCACCTATACACATTTATCCTTTTTAGAGTGTTAGGAGTTAACAACCAAGGCTTCTCAAGTGGTAGACAGATGCTGAGCCATAGTCTTTCTGGGCTAGTTAATTTTTAAATTTATTTGTCTTATGAACCAACGATTAGGCAACTTCTTAGTCTGCATCTATTTAATAAGAGAAGAGATCTATAAGAATTTTAATGTTCTGTATCTTAATTGCTAATCTGTCACTCTTAAAGGTCAAACATAACTTTACATCCCTAAGTAGGGGATTGCTTATATTATGATACATCCTTATGTTAGCACACTTGGTCTCTATTAAAATGGTGAAGCTGGGACCTGGAAGGTGGCTCAGTAGTTAAAAGCATGTGTTGTTATTGCAGAGGATCCCAGCACCCACATCAAGTGGCCCACAACCATCCATAACTCCAGCTTTATGGGATCCAGCAACCTCTTCTGACCTCCACAGGCACCATCACTCATGTACACACACCTTTTTTTTTTTTTTTTTTTTTTTAGTGATGATCATGAGTGTGGTGGGGCAGGATATTAATCCTAGCATTCGGAAGAAGGCTGAGGTAGGAAGAGGATCATGAGTTCCAAGATAACCTGGGCTACATAGGCAGACCCTGCCAAAGACAAAACAAAACAAACAGCAAAAAAAGTTGTGGTTTATTTGATATCAAGACCATCATTAGATGGAAAAGAAAGGTAAACTGAGACTGGTAAACCTAAACACTATAAATTGTATGTGTGTAACATTTAAATTTTTCATATTGAAAATTATTAATTTAATTCTTCATATTGAAAAAAGGATAAAATTTTAAAGTCTGGAAAGTCTTACACACATATCTTAACCATAATTTTCTGTAAGTGGTAAAATTGTGGGTGATATATTATTTATACCTCTTAGTTCATGATCTTTTTGGTACAACATACAGTTTACACTATAGGAAAAGTTATTTTTTGTAAGAAATATTTATTGAATTCCAAAATGAATTAAAAATGTTACTTAAAATTTATTATTAAATAGAATGTTCATGCTTAAAAATAGGCTCCACATCTAGAAGTCACAAATATAAAGGATGATATTAAAAGTGAAAAAGAGCTGGTAGACTTGGAGATCATTGACTCTTTGCTAGAGTAGTTAGCATGCTCATCCAGCATCATTGATTTGACAGAATTATGAGCTTTGTACTTTCTTATAAAGAGTCTTAAATATCTCATATCAGAAGCTAAAATAATTGGAAGTATGAATAGTGAAGAAAAAGCCTTTTTGGTCTCAAACAGATTTCATATTTTAAACTTCCATTTATACTCCAAATAACCTTTTCTCTGTCAGGCAATTAACTGCTGCCTTGTGTAGCAATAGTCCCTGGTTACCCAGCTGCCATAATTGCCCTGCAATCAACAGCCTTCTATTTTCATAGCTTAAGCCTCCCTCCTTGGGCCAATGAATATGTAATAAAGTAAGGCAAGAAAATAAACCTTATTGTTCAAGATCATTTGAATGCCATTAAAACTACAACGAATGAGGTAATTTCCAGATAGAAAGGGAATAAATTGAAAATAAAAATACTCCAAATGAGTTCTTAACCCTCTCACTAAATGAAAACTGCATTCAAGAGAAAGACACCACTTCAGTGCAACATTTTAATAAGAATTCTTTCAAATAAATGGAGAGTTTTGTTTTTACATTTTATTTACATTTATTTTAATTTTGCTTTATAACAATTTCTGTTTCATATCAATCAGCATGTTCTCTCTGTTGACTTTCCTACTGCTTCATTTCCTAAAACCTTGTATCGGCTTTCTTCTGAGCTGTTAACTGAGATCCTGTGTCCTCTGACATGCTGGTCTCAGACACAGGGCCCACCTATGTTGTTGGCTTTTTTTTTCTTTTGGGAGACCCACCACCAAGCTCCCAAATAAATCACATATGGAGACTTAGTCTTTCTTACTTTAAATGCCCGGCCTTAGCTTGGCTTGTTTCTAGCTAGCTTTCCTTAAAGTATCCCATCTACCTTTTGCCTCTTGGCTTTTCCCATTCTCTTCTGTAACTCGTACTCTGTGGCTTGCAATGTAGCTGGGTTGCTGACCCCTGATGTCTTCCTCCTTCTCTGGCTCCTTTTCTTCTCAGATTTCTCCTCCTATTTATTCTCTCTGCCTGCCAGCCTCACCTGTCCATTCTCCTGCCTTGCTATTGACTGTTCAGTTCTTTGTTAGACTATCAGGTGTTTTAGACAGGCAAAGTAACATAGCTTCACAGAGTTAGTCAAATGAAACATAAACAAAAGTAACACACCTTAAAGTAATATCCTACAAGACCCCTCTGATCTCTTTTCTCAGGAAGGCTTCCTGGTGGCATTTATACCGTTCTGTAGGAACATTCTCCCCCATGCTGCACTGTCGTCACAAATGCATCTCGGCACATAATCCCGTTTGTAACAGACCATTGTTTAGAAACCTTTCCTCTAAACTGTTTTAAACAAGTCAGCATACATTCTCCCTTGGGTCCTGTATGGCCTGGGTTTCTTGCTACTTCTTCCCCATCTTCACCACTGTCTCTTTATTTCTCATACACTTGTCTTATACATCTCCATCCTTTAATTATGTGCCATCAATAAGATATTCTGAATACATATTCTAAATATATTTTGTTTCTTTGTTTTATTCATGAATATTGTACTGTGTTCATTATACAACAATACAAAGAGGAACTCATTTAATTTTAAAAATTGTTAACAGTATATGTATATTTCCTAATTATGCACATAGGTCTACATTTTACATAGTACTAATAATTTTTAATTTGGGAAGTAACTTTGTTAGGTCTCATGATTTTTGTTGTTACATTATAATGCAGCTTTTCCTAGTGAATATGTGAAGAAGTGAAGGAGTCCATGCTAGAAATGTTCTGGCCTCATTTTTTCCTTGTCTACAAGTATTAGCTTTAATACCCGTAGTTCTTTGTAATATCATTAAGCTAGGGATGAACTTTAGTTAAAACCAGCACTCAGGAGGCAGAGGCAAGCGGATCTCTGAGTCCGAGGTCAGCCTGGTTTACAGGTCAAGTTCTAGTACAGCTAGAGTTACACAGAGAGACCCTGACTTGAGAAACCAAAACCAAAAAGCTCCATACCTACAAATGCACTTAGCCAGGAGCATTTAAAACTCGAACACTGAAACACATCATAAACACAGGGAGGAGGAACATGCCACTCCTCTACTTTCTGCCATTTCTTTCTCCTCTGAGTAGTTTCTGCACTTTTAGTCTAAATATTAACCCATATTTTAAGTTTATTGATTTGCATTTTGTACTAAAAAGAATGGTAGTTCTAGCATTTTCTTTCCAGTGGACCATTATTGGTGCCTGCAGTTAGCCCTCTTTGGGGCCACTTGGATAGTTTGGTCTCTTGTAACCTATTTTCCCTGTTACAGGCTGTTAAGATCTAGAGTCCCTGTTCTGCTATATTTATTCAACTTTTGTTTGTTCGTTTTGTTTCAAACAGGCTCCTATGTATCCCAGGCTGGCCTTGGAACTCACTGTGTAGCTAAGAATAGCATTGAATTCAGTGAGCGCCTGTCATCACCTCAGGGTGCTGCTGTTGTAGGTCTGTGACACCACACCTGGCTGGAGGGACTTTCTCTGCTTTTCTCACTGGATCACTCACTGCTCCTTTGTCATGTCCTAGGTCATTTCTTATTGCAAGTGGTTCAGTGGCTAATTTAGGTACTCAGGTGAAAAACCCACAGATCATTCCTGTTTTTCTCTGCTTGGTGCTGTCCACAGCAGGCTGAATCTTCTCATATCAATTAATTTAATCAAGATAGTTCCCCAAAGACCACCCCAATGTATACAGTCCCTCATTGAGACACTTCCCAGGTGAGTCTAGGTTGTGTCCAACTGATAAAAGTTAACTATCATACCTTCCAACTGGAGTGACCATTTTCCATTCCCCTTTGCCAAGCTTAACTTCACATTTTACCACATCTTCAGGAAGGTCTTATTTTAGAACCTTAGTTGTAAAATCTCATTTCATTCTCTTTGTGTGATTTATAACTCTATCATACTTTTTTTGGATAGGGTTTTTATATATCCCATGCTGACCTGGAAGTCACTATGTAGCCAAGAATTGCCTTGAACTCCTTGTCTTCTTGACTACTGAGATTACAGACGTATATCACTACACCCAGTTTGATATATGCTAGACAATCACTGCATCAACTGAGCTACATCCCCAGCCTTTGGTACTTGAGAATAAATTGTTTAACTTATATATTCCTAATATCCTAGTAAATAGACGATCAGTAAACATTGTCGGGATCCTGTATGCCCATAAGCTACTTGATCTTCGAGGACAGTGGCCTTCTTTGTGTCAGTCTTAATTTTTCCAGTGAATTTTCTAATTCATTCACAGACAGATATTTATTGATTCGCTATGGTGGATATCTGAATATGTGATTCTTTTTTTCTTTCCTACCTTCATTTTTCCTTTCTCTTATCTTTCCTCTTCTTTCTCATCTTCCTCTTCCTCCCTCCCCTTTTTTTCTTTTTTGCAACACTGAAGGTTATACCTAGGCCTCGTGCATGCTATGTGAGTGCTATACCACTGAACTCTATGTCCCCAACTCTCTTTTTACCTTTTAAAATTTTGAGACAGTCTCACTTAGTTGTCCAGGCTGGCCTTGAACCTAACAGTTCTCTGACCTGAACCTCTGCAGTAGTTGGCATGCAGGCCTGTGCCATTGGACTTGACTACTGTTTCTTGTGCACGTATCCTAGTGCCTAATACAATGCCTGGCGTACTATATTTGGTGAGGATTTGCTGATCCAGTCACATTTATTATGATTGCACTTGGAACTTTTGTCTTTCTCCCCTGTTATGTTGGAGGTAGGATCTTGTTACATAGCACCTGCCTCCTGATTAATGCTTTCTGTGTTGTGATATTTTATAAAATATGTTAATTTTACCCTTCTACACGATTAGTTTGGTTGGGTCTAAATTCCATGTACCTACGAATTTTTTCATCAGAATTTCAAAACGTGTGCTTCATCTGTTTTCAGTAAGATTGCTGACACCAGACTCTCCCCACCCCCACCCCATACATAGTTTTCCTTACTGTTTAAAGGCCTTGAGGATTTTGGTTTTTACTTACTGCTCTGCAGTAGTGTAGTCTATTTCACTTTGTTTTCCATTCATCCTAATTCTTCAGCTATGTGAAATTTGCTGCTTTTATTTCTTTAAGATGTTTCTTTTTTCTGTTGCTTGTATTCTTTTCTAGAATTTCTGCTAGATTTAGAAACTTTCTGATTTGAGTGTCTGGGTTTTTTTATGCCTTACTCTTAGAAAATGTCTTACTTAGTCTTCTGATCTTTCTTTGATACATATATTCTGTTGTTTGATTATACCAGTTCCTTCTTTATTTCAATGTTTAAATTTTTATTCCTAACATCTGTACTAGAGCCTTTTGAATACAGATGTTTCCCACATTACAGTGTTCAACTTCCAAATTTGGCTTGAGTTTTCTACTTTACAAAAAGAAATGCAGTACACATCCAGTAGAAACCACCCGTGACATTTGAGTTGAGTGTTTTCCTGGACTGTAGATACATAGCAGACACTCTGTAGCAGTAATAGACAAAGCAGTCAGCTGCAGCTCCCCTAGCCTCAGCATCCTGAGGCCCACAGAGTACCGTGTCACTAAGCTGTGGTGCAATAGGGGGACTAAATGTTTTTTCACTCAGGATACTGTCAACTTGTGATAGGTTTTCCAGACTATAACCCCATTGGAGGAATATCTGTATGATATGTACTCTAGTCTTGGAAGACATGCTTCTTTTCGGACTCTGCTGTGTTTTCCATTGTTGCTGTATGATTTGCTTTTCTGGGACTAATTCTAATACATTTTTTCCCTCGTGGCTCATGCCAGTTTTACAGGCCCCTCCACACCTGGCAGAGCCTAGGAGCCTGCCAGCTGCATTTTCTTCCAGCATCTGTAGTGAGGGCAAGACAGGCTACCTTGGGTATACTGGAGGCACATGGTATGGACTTGATGACTAACCCGTCTTTTGGAACTCTAAGCATGTACTGCTGCTGCAAGAGGCAGGCTTCTTTGGTGATGAGATTACAAGCAGGGAGAAACACCATCTTCCTGCAGACTCTGCCCAGCCACTTCCTTCCCTGCTTTCTAGTCCTCTGCCTCCTCACACAGTAATTTTGGAAACTTTTCCACTTTCTGTCAACACTTTGGCGGATGGGCATGCTGTTTTGTGTTCTTTCCTTAGCCCATGCATACGCCTTTCCTCTTAGATACGTATTGACATTCTTGATCTCATAAAATCATGTCTCCTTTGTAATTCTGTATGTTATAAGGGTTTGTAGTTGAAAGGGTTATCAATGTGTTGCTCAGAGCACTGTCTTGATCAGAACATGTGACTAGGAATTCAACAGCGATGTATGTCCTCAGCAGTGTATACACAGTGGAAAATAGACTGACACAAATGTAGCTTATCTCTTAATACTAATATTATAAAGGTATCCATCTAATTGTTTTTTGTTGACTCCATATGGTATCTATGAAATCAGAATCACAGTGGTTTTATTATACTATTTTTGTAGCATTGCAAAAAAGCTAATTTTAGTGTTTTTTCCTTAGGTTGTTGGTGATTCAACCTTCTTAAAAGTTCTTCAGTCCAACATTCAGCATGTGCAGCTCTATGAAAATCCTGTCCTTCAGGAGAAAGCATTGACGTGTATCCCAGTCAGTGAACTAAAAAGAAAATCTCAAGAAAAGTTATTCAAAGCTAGAAAATTAGATAAAGGTAGTGGCTTCCATAATGGTTTGTTGCTAATTGTGCATCATTGCTAAATAGTAGTGCCTTTAGCTATGTGTATACACTATAAATAGATAATTGATACATATATAGATTTTTTAAACTATAATAATAATGGACACATCTTTGCTTTTTAAAAATTATATTGTGGTAACAGTAATGTAGAAAACTTCCCATCCTACCCTTTTAATCATGCAGTTCCTTACTATTTAGTACTTTATGCTGGCACATAATCTTCATCACCATCCTTTCTTTTTGTCATATAAAATGGAAAGTCTGCCCATTAAATGGTTATAGTCTGCCCTTCCCTACCCCCAGCTGCCGGCAATCACTGCTCTACTCTGGCTCAGATTTTGACTGCGCTGTTGCATTGAATTATTTTGTGGTCAGCTTATTTGGTTTACTGTAGTTTCCCTAGGACTCGTTTGTGTTAAAACATACTGCAAAATCGTCCTGTGTTGTGTGAACATCCATGTCCTGCCTGTCTAGTTATCTGTTAGTGGACACTTGTATTGCTTTCATGTTTAGCTCTTGTGCCTCTGTGAACATGAGTGAACAGATAACCTCTTTGAGACCTAGTTTTAATGATTTGGTGTTTTAACCCAAGAATGCTAATATTCTAATTCTAATTTTGTTTTGAGGAATCACCAAACTTTTTCTCAGTGCCTGTACCATTTTGCCTTCCTATCAGCAGTGCACAGGATTTCAGTTTGTCTTTACCAGCAACTAATGTGTTTGTGTGTGTGTGTGTGTGTGTGTGTGTGTGTGTGTGTATCTGTATGTATATATATATATATACTTTATGTATATATTATATAAATATATATTTATATGCATTTCTATAATAACTGTGTTAATAGAGGTGAGATAGCATCTCATTTTAGTTTTGGTTTGCCTTTCCAATAATGTCTAACATCTTTTAAGGGCATTTGTACATCTTCCTTGAACAAATGTTTATTTAAAATTTCTCTTAAAAATAACTTTAACTTGAATATGCATTTTCATTTTAATATTGGTATGTGAATGTTGGTGGGTAAGGTAGAACTTTATGGACTATACAGTAAATATTAAATGGTACTTTATGTTTTGTATTGTCTTTTTACAATGCTACAGATTGAACCAAGTGTCTTGCATATGTTAGACAAGTGATCTACCATGGAACTACACCACTGTCTTTAGTTTGTAAAGTAGGGTCTCAGTGTATAGCTCAAGCTGACACTGACTTCATGATCTTACTGCCTCTGCCTCCCAAGTGTGGGGATTGCAGGCATGTTTACTATGTCCGGCTGTAGTGAATCTAGCAAAATTAATCCCTAAAGGTAGACACAAGTTCACTTTTTATTATATATCATTTATTGGTGCAGAATAATTTCATAACAGTTGTGTTTGCATAAGCTCAGGTTGCTACTTACACTGTGCAACCTCTCTAACTCAGTTTCTTCATTTGGAAATAAGAATAATTTAAATAATAAATGAGTTAGTACACTTAAGCAGCCTCAAAAGTGGTTTTGACCTTTATAATCATTTGTTAACATGAATGGTGTCAGGATTTTAGTTGTTAATTTTTTGTTAACTATAGGGTTTTTGCCTTTTTATATAATTGATTTTTATCCAATTATCTTATTGTTCAGTGTAGTAGAATATTATTTTAAGGTGTGTTACTTTTGTTTATGTTGCATTTGTTTAATTCTGTGAAGCTATGTTACTGTGCCTGCCTAAAACACCTGATGGTCTAATAAAGAACTGGCCAATAGCAGATTAGGGGAAAGGATAGGCAGGGGCTGGCAGGCAAAGAGTATATATAGCAGGAGAACTCTGGGAGGAGGGAGCTAAGATGGAGCAGCCAGAGGAGGAGGACCCAGGGGCCAGCCACCCAGCTACACACACAGAAGCCACAGAACAAGAGTAAGAGTTACAGAAGTAAGAGAATGGGAAAAGCCCAGAGGCAAAAGACAGACAGGATAATTTAAGGAAAGCTGGCTAGAAACTAAGCCAAGCTAAGGCCAGGCATTCATAAGTATAAGCCTCCATGTGTGATTGATTCATTTGGGAGCTGGGTTGTGGGTCCCCCAAAAAAGAGTAAAATAACAACAACAATAGTTCAGTACTATGCTTTTTAGGGCACTTTATAATTTGGGGGAAAGTGGTCGCCCTACTTATAATAAATGTTTTTAATAATCTGTCTTCAAAATACTACTCATGCACATACACTGCAGCACCTTTTGAAATGGTTTTATTTCTTCTGACAAGAGCAACAGTGTTATCATTCACTTCACTTTTCTACATACTGTGATTACTGAACATGTTGCTGTTATTTTTTTTAGAACAAGAATAGGAAAATTAATTTTTTTTTAAACCTTATTCTCTCTTTTCCCTGATGCTCATCATTTCTTGATGTAAAACTAGGTCTTTGGCCTGTATCATTTTTGTTTTTCCTATTTTGAGAGATAAGAAACCTATTGAAGAGTTTTAGTAACATGATCTACACTCCCATCCCCATAACATCCCCCAGGACTGAGGATAGAACCCAGAGCCTGCAGCAAGCTAGACAGTTGAGTATACCACATTGTAACTCTGGATTTTTCCTAGTGAGAACGCTGTTACAGGTAGAGACAAGGCTGAGGAGGATGCTGACAATTCTCTTATTTCTCAGTTTACTTTGAATGTGACTGTGTCATGAATGTTCTGCTGGAAAACTTCCACGTTATTCAGGAAAAGTTAAGATTTTCTCCCAGTCAGTCTTTGCCCCCTCCGTATGGTATGGTTTTGCAAAATTTATTCTTCCAAATAGTTCTGTGTAAAAATACTTTAATTCATGTGGGGGTTATAGAAAATTTATCTCACATGTATTCAGTTCCTTGATAGTTTTGGGGTCTCTGTTAAATGCAGTAGTCTCCACAGTTCCCTGAGGGATGGGCACTGACATTGCTGTCTGCTTTTCTTTGTGATGATGCCCCCCACTGAAGCTCTCATAAAACTTGCCTGTTGGTCCTTGCACAAACTCCTCCTTGGCAATGGCATGTGGCACTCCTTCACAGAAGGGCAGAGTATTTATACTTCTGATGTTGAAAGGCCGTGATTAGTATTGTGACTAATTTGTAGGAAGGTTTGTGTTCTAGATTGATGCTTTTCTTGGCTAGATGTAACATGAATCTTAAAAGGTCTTATTAAATAAAAAAAAAATGGGAGCCAGGTATTGGGGTGAACGCTGAAAGATCAGAGAAGCAGAACAAGCCACAGCTTCCTTACCTCACCAACTTCTCTGCGGATCCTGTTTCCTCAAACTGGAAGCCTCTGAGTCCTCACCCAAATGGATCTCAGCCTAAAAGCTTAAAGGGCTCTAGTTCCTGGTCCTCACGCCTTATTATACCTTTCTGCTTCCTGCCATCACTTCTTGGGATTAAAGGCGAGTGTCACCGTGCCTGGCTGTTTCCAGTGTGACCTTGAACTCTCAGAGATCCAAATAGATCTCTGCCTCCAGAATGCTAGAATTAAAGGCATGTGCTACCATTTTCTGGCCTCGGTGTCTATCTAGTGGCTGTTCTGTTCTCTGACCCCATATAAGTTTATTAGGGTGCACAATATATGGGGGGACACAGTATCACCACAGCTAGACACATTAGACTTTTACCCTCCCAGTGTTCTTTGTCCCTTCATTTGATCTATCCTCTGCAGTTCAGAAGTCTACATGTGATATAACCTACTTTCCCATTGCTGGCTTTTTATTATTGGTCTTATCTTGCTTTTAAGAAAGCCTTTCCAAGCTGGTGGAGACAGCCCAGGAGTAAAGTCCTTGCCACACAAGAATGAGTTTTCCTGAGTTTGAACCCCATGAATTCACATAGAGGACTGATGTAGTAGCACATATCTGTACCGCGCGCGCGCGCACACACACACACACACACACACGCCTTCTCCAGTCCAATTATAAACATCCTATCTTACAGCTCCTACTTTTGTAGTACTCTAGAGATAGGCAGACTTCTTAAATAAATTAATTAACAATATCAGAGATCTAGGTAGCTCCTTGTCTCAACTTCATGGGTAGTCCATTCTCTCAGAATTTCCTTGAAATGCCAGTTTTGTCTTGGTATTTTTATTTATGTGTTTTTCTTGGTTTTGAGGTACTGTCTCCCAGTGTATCTGGGCTAGCCTGGAATGCTGCTTGCCTCTGCCTTTGGAAAGCTTGGGATTACAGGCCTGCACTATCACATCCAGTGCCAACTTTATTAAATACCATTTATTCACTTAAAAACTCTCTTTTACTGATATAGAGGACCTGTCTCAAAAATACTAAAGAAGTTTGTCTTTCAGTACTCTTTCTTGTTTTGTTGCTATTTTTTACAGTAATATGACATTTAATTATTAAAAATTGTTTAACAAATTTACCTTTAAAAAACCTTTATATATGAACTAAGAAAAACAAGGTTATTTAATAAACATGCACGTCGTTACCAATGAGAGTAGTCTTTGGATAGAATGACAGATAACCCTGTGCTGTGTAGCTAGTAGACACAGTTGTCAGCCCTTGAACATCAAGCACTTAATGCCACTATGGTTCTCAATGAGAAATGTACTAGCCGTTTTGTTTGTTTGTGTTTGTCTGCTTGTTTGCAGTGCTGGTGTGAACCCAGGGCCTTGCACATTTCAGGCAAGGGTCCCGTGACTGAGCTAAGTTGCCAGTCTCTGTTGCCTATCTAGTGTATCTTCTTTTTCATGTTAAATTATTTAGTACATAGAATTTTGTGAAAAAATCTTTTATGATTTTGAGATTCTATCTAATTACAAATTAATTTGGGGAGAATTAACAGTTTTTAAAAACACCAAGTTTTCCCATTAGGGAACACTATCTATTGCTGAACTATAAGTGCTCCCCCAATACTTTTAAATTTTTGAAATATATTAAACAAAGCTATGAGAGAATAGAGTACAGTTGACCCTTGGCCAACATGAGTTTAAACTATACAGGTCCACTTATAAATGGTTATATAAATGAAGAAAATGTTAGGTATGTCACATGCATGTACATGTATATCATTGTCCATTTTATCATTGGTTCTGTCTTTCCAAACTCACATTTTTAAAAGTTAAAATTGCTTTGGGGTGTGGTTCAGTGGTAGAGTGTTTACCTAGCATGGGTGAGACCCGGAGTTCCATCCCTAGCACTAAACCTTAGAAGTATAATGTATCCGCAGTTAGCTCACACAAGCAGACAGCAGTGCTGGCAGGCATTCTGGGGAAATGCAGCAGATACCGAGAGGCAGAATTCCGGATGACTGCCCCAAGGCAGTCTACTCATCCCCTCCGTACTGTGTCAGTGTCCCAGCTCTTTTATAAGGAGCAGTGATGGAGCGGCATTGCCAGCCAAGTACGTCAAACAGAACCTTTCCATTGTGTCTGTAACGACCTCTTCTAGTCATGACAGCATGTTTTACCTTTATAGTCTTGCTTTTGTAATACACCTTTGAAGATTTTTAAGTTACTTCATACCTAGACAAGTTGAAATTTTTAAGAACTTAATGTAAATTTACTACTTGGTTTTAAAAGAGTAAGTACATTGCAAATACCTGTTAACAAAGGGCTTAAATGACTTTAAAATTTTTGCAGATATCCCTTTAGATATCTTCACTCCTAGTATTGTTAAAGACTACTCTTTCAGACATCTGTGACTAAAATCAGATATATTAGATCTTAACATTATAGTAGGTATTTTCTTCATAAATATTTTTATTTCTTTACTAACAAAACATTAAATGTGCAAGATTGGGCATGGTGGGTAAAGGTGTTTGCCTCCAAGCCTGATGACTTTTTAGTCCTCAGACCCCACAAGATAGGAGAAAACTAACTCCTGAAAATTGTCCTCTCAGCTTCATATGCATGCAGTGCCACTCACACCCCCAAAAACACAAACACATGTAAAATATATATACACAGAGAGGAGAGAACCTCGTGTGTGTCTCCCTGATGCCCAGAGAAGCCATGGTCTTTAGTGTGGTAGGAGGGGTTGGCGAGGCACTCAGTCAGGTAAGCCACTTGACACTAGCCATAGCAAGCTGACTATGATCTCTGAGGACCGTTGAGGGAGGAGAGAACCAATGTCCACAGGTTGTCCTCTGACCTCACATGGGTGCACTGTGGTACACCATTCATACACTGAGTAAGTGTAATTTGTTTCCTTTTGTTTTATTCTCAGTGTAGCCCAGATGTCCTGAAACTGTGTAAACCAGGCTGGCCTTGAACTCAGAGATCTGGTCCCAAGGGCATGCACCACCACTGCCCAGCTGAGTAAATGTAATTTTTAAAAATAGATATGATAGGAGGTGGTGCTTTATTGATAAATCAGACAGAATATTTTGTGTCATGCTTACTTGCTGGGGCAGTTTTGTATACCGTAGATATGGTTTTGTGTTTATGTCTTTTGGGATGTATGTCCATGGGTGAATTCTATTGTACAGTTGAAGCACTGATTAAAAAGAAAAAAGCCGGGTGGCAGTGGTGCACGCCTTTGGTCCCAGCACACGGGAAGCAGAGCCAGGCGGATCTTGGTGAGCTCGAGGCCAGCCTCGGCTACAGAGTGAGATCCAGGACAGGCACCAAAATTACACAGAGAAACTCTGTCTTGAAAAACAAACAAACAAAAAAAAAAAAAAGATAAAGATGCGGGAAAGCATTGTCTTCTCTTCCAGAGGACCTGGACTTGATTCCTAATACCCACAGGGGAGCTCACAATGTTCTGTAAGTCCAGTCCCCTGGAATCTGATGCCTTTTCTGGCTTCCAAGGGCACCAGGCATGCCTCGGTACACAAGACATACATGTAGGTAAAACACCTATACACATAAAATAAATTAAAAGCTAGCAGTGTGATGTTTAAACATCTAGTATTTTGATTTCCACCTTTGATTTTTTTTTTTACTGTTTCATGTTTATCTGTGCATATACCTAGTAGCAAATTTCATATGGCCAGTATTAACATTTTGTTTGATGGTGACCTGCACATATCAAGCAGGTGCTCCACCACAAGGCTGTATCTCCAGCCCTAATATAGCCATTTTTTAAAATGTTTTTCAAAGTCATCCATATTTTTCTATCTCGAGACACTACCATGCTCTGCTAAGAGCATGGTTAGAACAGAGGCTGCAGTGGTCACACCCTCTGCTGTGACTGTCAAGCCTCACGGGTTACTTGTGCTAAACTTAGCATAGCATCTGACATTGTTCCGTACGTGTTCTTTGTGAGAGCTTTTATCATCTTACACTTCCATATATTTCTTCTCCCAATTTGAGCATAAAATATATAGGAGTTTTTGTATTTTTTCAGCTTTAAACATGAACTGATTCTCTCCTAACTTCCAAGGTACCAGTGTAAGTGATGAGGACTTCCTTCTACTGGAGCTCCTGCACTGGTTTAAAGAGGAGTTTTTCTGCTGGGTGAATAACATCTTGTGCAGCAAATGTGGTGGAGAGACTAGATCTAGAGATGAAGCCTTGCTGCCCAATGATGATGAACTGAAGTGGGGCGCAAACAACGTGGAGGACCATTACTGTGATGCGTGCCAGTTGAGCAACCGGTTCCCAAGGTGGGTGCCTACCAAGTGAGGTTGGAGGGTCTTCCAGTGGGATGCTTAACAGGAATATATTATGAAATTAGCTTTTTAATCTCCATTTTCACTGGACTTGATATTTCTTTAGGACCAAGGTCTGCAGACTAGACTTAAAAGGAAAAGTATGGGCTCAGGACCCCCAAGGCCAACTTTTCAGGACAAAGGAGATTTACTTGCCACAGAGGAACAGAGGGCAGGGAGTGAGAGTCAAACACAGGAGACCGTGGACAAGTGTGAAAGGGAAAGGAATAAAGGAGAGGGGACAAGGTATTTGTCCAGGGGGCAGGGGACAACAAAAGACTACCTGTGAATAGAGAGGAGACAGATGTGGCACATAGGAAATGGCAGTTTATAAAGGTACAAGAGGAAACCCCATGTTAGGATGAAGTTTAGTTTTAACTGGGCATGTTAATTAGGTAAGCCAAAGGGGACTTTTGATTTCTGGATTTCAGTACTTTGATAGCTGGAACCTGGTAGTCAGCCTCAGGAGAAGGAAGTGGCCAAATAAGGGAATAGACCTTGGTGACTAGCTTTAGAAGAAAAGCTAACGGTTTTTTAGCAAAGACAGAGGGAATGGGGGAGAAGGGCAAGGTCTGCCAGAGCCACATGTTCGAGTGGGCTAGTGTCCCTTGAAGACCAGTAGACTAGACCCAGCCATATCTACATTCTCTAGTTTTGTTAGAACACAGTTATACTGACTTAGCTGGTGCTGTGACAGTTTTCAAGCTACAGCAGAGTTGTTGAGAGCTGATGACCATAAGACCTGCCAAAATATTCACTGTCTCCTTTTCTCTGTCTTCTCTGTCTATCATACCTGTGTGTCTGTGTCTTGTATAGTCCCGGCTGAACTAGAACTTCTGTTTTGAGTGGTAGGATTGCAGACATGTGTCACTGTACCCAGTTTATCCAGTGCTAGGGACTAAACTAATATCTTTGTGCATGCTAGGCAGGAACTTTGCCAACTAAGCTGATCACCAGACCTTACTGTCTCCTTTTATGCAAAGTTTGTTGACTCTTATTCTAAGGTATAAATTTCTAAATGTATTCATAGCATTTTAAGTTCTGAAAGTGTTATGGATGGGGATATACAGTGACAATAATAGTAACAGTGGTACTATTGATCATTATAATGTACAGTGTTGTCTGTCTTTAGTCATCAGATAGGGAGGTAAAAGTAACTTATAAAGGCAGAAATTTGTTTTAATTAGGACTTTCTCTGTCCCCACCTTTCCTATCTGTCTCAACCTCTGCATTTTTGTTTTGTTTTTCTTGTTTGGTTGATTAGTTTGGTTTTCTGAGACTGAGTCTTGCTGTGTAGCTCAAATATGATCCTCTTACATGCCAAGATTACACATGTGTACCAGTAAGCCTGACTAATCATCTCCATTTTAAACTTGGGAAATTAAAATTTTTTAATTCACTTTTTCCAACTTTTAGCTTATAATAAGCCTCTTGTTAGATTTTTGTTTGTTTGTTTGTTTTTCCAGACTGGGTCTTTATGTAGCTCTGGCTGTCCTGGAACTCGCTCTGTAGACCAGGCTGGCCTTGAACTCATGGAGATCTGCCTCCCGAGTGCTGAGATTAAAGGCACGCACTGCCACTGCCTCGTTTGTTAGATTTTCTTAATAGGCAGTATTTAGGAAGTTTAGTTCCATTGCCCATGTACAAAAAAGCCTGTTCTGTTGGGACTATAGGACTCAGTTCTGTCCTAATTTGGGACCAGCCCTACATTATACATAAAAGAATGTAATACCCAGTGGTTATCTAAAACCAGTTTTTTTTTTGGGGGGGGGGTTGTTTTGTTTTTTTGTTTTTTGTTTTTTTACACAGCCTCTTTACAGGACCATACATAGTTAAATCTCCCTCAGTTTTGTTTTGTTTTGTTTTGTTTTTAATAGTATGAAGTGGTACTGGCTAGCATATTTATGGGATTTATTTATTTGTTTTCTAACCATTTTCCTACTTTATTTGTAGCTGTTATTTATACAATGTTGGAATAATAAACATGTTTTGGGGGTGTCGTGTTTTGTTTTTATAGTGTCAGAACTAGAACTCAGGGCCTTAGTTTTGCAGTGCAATGATTCACTGTTGAACTATAGCTCTTGTTCTCTTCCATTTGACTTGGCCCAAGGCCAGGATGTTTAAATGCTTTGTTATGCCTTAATGTAAACTTACATCTCTTCTCAGTTACAGAATTCTAAAGTCATTTAACTGTGCTTAAGCAAAACATGCACTCCACAAACTTGTCACTGCAGAGCCTGCTCATTCGGGGCACTGCTTCCTTCTCCTCCAGGCCTGGCTGACTTTCTGTCCAGCTAGAGGACTGGACACAGAGCAGCAGAGCCTTCCTCATGCCCTCCATTCTTAGGATAATTTTATGAATAAATAACTTTCGGGAGAATGCTGTAGACATCTTGTTGGTAAATTAGCGAGTATCTTTAAGTGTGTTCAAAGAATTAATCAAAATCATTAGTAAAAAGAAAGCTGGAATTCATACTAAGTTAAAATCATTGTATGGGGGGTGAGGAGGCATCGAGGTGTGTATATGCACAGGTGTGTTCACAGGGACACAGTGAATGCCGGAGGAGAATGTCAGAAGTCCTGTTCAATCATCATCTGCCTTATTCTCCTAAGATGGGGTCTCTCACAGAAACTGGAACTAGGCTTCAGATATCCTTCTGTCTCTATCAGAGTTTCAAGTATGCATGGTCAGACCCAGCTTTTTACATGAATACTGGATCCGAACTTGGGTCTTTATGCTTATGCAGCAACTGTTCTTAACTGCTGAGCCATCTCTCCAAACCCTAATCCCCACAGCCCTAGTTTTGATTTTATTTTATTTTATTTTGAAACAGGGTCTCACATAGCACAGACTGGCCTTGAACTCTGTATGCAGCCAAAAATGACTTTGAGTTTCTAATCCTCCTCCTCCTTCCTCTTAAATGCTGGGATTGCAGTTGTACAATACCATGCCATCTTTATTTGGTGCTGGGCATTAAACCAGGGGCTTCATATATGCTAGGCAAGTACCCTACCAACTGAGCTAAATCCCTGGCCCTGCCCCCAAGCTAAAACCTGTTGAGTAGTTTTTAAAGCTAATTACATTTTAAACATGGTAGCTAATTTTCTTGCAAGAGAGCTGTTGAATGTCTTAATTACAGTTTTTAGAAAACCTGTACATCTACATCTTATTTTTCAAAACATTGAAGATGAAAACTCCCCTCTCCAGTCATTCACCTATGTCTTAGCTTTGTTCCATGGCTTGCATTACTGATCCTGAGCTGATGCTGTGTGTGGATACTGCTAATCAGTGTACTTTCCTTCTTTGACTAGGTAGCACCCATTTTTAATTAAGACTAAAACTGACTGCATATAGTGAAATTAATTGTGTTCATCCCTTGCTCAAAACTATAGTCACTGAATACAGTTCCACCATTTAAGCATGGTTCACAAAGACTAGCACAATACCTTATATAGGCTAGGTGCTTTAATCAGTATTTTAAAACAAGAAACTAAGAATCACGATTGATATTTAGGATATAAGTAATATAAATTCTTTAAAAATTGGCTTTTAATCATGAATCACAGCTGTTGTCTTTGTTGTTTTTTTAAACCAGATATAACAACCCTGAGAAACTTTTGGAAACAAGATGTGGACGCTGTGGCGAGTGGGCCAATTGTTTTACGCTGTGCTGCCGTGCATTAGGGTTTGAAGCTCGATATGTGTGGGATTATACAGGTACAGCATGTAAAAGTAGGAGAGAGGAAGAAGTCAGATAGGAAAAGGGCTCTGTAGACTTAAATTCAGATTTATGGCCTAAGCCCCTCCCTTTGTCTTTATTACATCAGCCTAAGTTTTCTATTCAGCTTCTGCCTTAGTTTGAGTTTTTATTGCTGTGAAGAGACACCATGACCACAGCAACCCTTATAAAGGAAAACATTTAATTGGGGCTGGCATACAGTTTCAGAAGTTCAGTTTATTATCATCATGGTGAGAAGTATGGTGGCATGCAGGCAGACGTGGTGCTGAAGAAGGAGCTGAGAGTTCTACATCTTGATCCATAGGTAACAAAAGGAGACTGTGAGTCACAGCAGGTGTAGCCCACCTCCACAGTGACACACTTACTCCAACAAGGCCACACCTCCTAATAATGCCACTCCCTATGGGCCAAGCATTCACACACAGGAGTCTGTGGGGGCCATTCCTATCCAAACCACCACACCTTCTATAAAGAACAGCAGTACCAACCTCACAGGCATTCGCAAAGCTCCTAAGATTTTTGTGACACAGCTAACCCTATTCCTGGGAGCTAGACTCTATCCTTCTAATCTTTTAGCATGACATTCATGGTAGCCCTGTTCTGGGTGGATAGAAACATATGTAATAATGTGCTGTAGAAATCATTTTTTAAGGGATTGTAGTTTTTATGGCTATATTGCAGTCTACACAAGCACTCTCAAGAAAGCCTTGGTATTTGACTTGGTCTACATGTAAAAAATTATTGTTATGTCTGGTTGCTTTCTCTGTTTCAGGGTTTTCCTTATTTCCACTATTATTTTAGAATCAGATGAAACCTTCAACTAATAGTCTCTTCACAGAATCAAATGTAGAGCTTCAGGTGGGGTATGGTGGCACATGCCTGTAGTCCCAGCATTCAGCAGAGGTTGTGGCAGGAGGATTAAAGCCAGCCTGGCTATCCATTTACCTATTGATGACACTCCATTTTAAAACTAAATATAGACCATAAATAACCAGAAATCCTGTTAGGCCTTCTTCTGGGTCGAAGAGAGATTGTAGTTCCAGAAGTCACATTCATTCCTTCAAAGCCTGGAAGTTTTGATGCTTTGCTCAAAGCTTTGCTGGCTTTAGAGTTACAGCACACATTATTTTTGGTTAAGACTTAAACTGAGTACATTTTAAAGAATTTAGATACAAATATTCTACAATTGTGTGTGTCACAAAATGCCCTAAGAATCATTACATACAGTTATCAAAGTCATTCTTGTTTTATAAACTTCTATTTCCCTTTTCTTTCTCTTACCCCACATGAGTAGACCATGTTTGGACAGAAGTCTATTCTTCTTCTCAGCAGCGGTGGCTACACTGTGACGCGTGCGAAGATGTCTGTGACAAGCCTCTCCTTTATGAAATAGGATGGGGCAAAAAGCTTTCCTATATCATAGCGTTCTCTAAAGATGAGGTAGGCCGTAAGAGAAAGCATTCCAAAAATGAAATTATTTTAAAGTATGTTTGACATACAGGTCACATACATTTGCAGTATGCTGTTTAATATGTCATTTGTATATACCATAACTCATTGTAATCAGTGTTTTCAGCTGTGGGTATACCAAGGGATGTTTGTATCCATGTACCTATAAATGGACATTGGGTGGGCTCAGTTTTTATTAAGCTGCTACAAACATTCAAGTATGTACTTGCTTTTTCTCTTTGATAACTGCCTAGGAGTGGCATCATTTTATTTCCTTACCAGCAATACATGAGACTTCCCGTTTCTCCACACCTTTGCCAAAGCTTAGTGTGGCTTTCCTTTTAAATTTAGCCCTGTCAGCAAGAGCCCAGTTGTGCTTTCCCAGTGTGCTGTCTCAATGGCACAGTGTGTAGGACCAAGTGCTAGGTGTTCATTTCCAAACCTGTGTCTCCTTTGCCTATTTTTCCATTGTGTATTTTGTTCTCTTCTGAGTTTTGAAAGTTTCTTTTTATGTTCTTACATAAGGTTTTGTGTGGGGTTTTTTTTTTTTTTTTTTAGAATTACATGTTGCAAAGATTTGCCTGGTGTGCTCTAAATTATTTGGAGAGAAAAAATTTATAAATCCAGTTTAGCATGTTCTCTTACAGATTTTGCTTTTCATGTTGTATCTAAGAAAGTTTTGCCTGCCTCATGGCAATAATTTTCTCTTGTTTTCTTTTTAGAGCTTTTATATTTTTAGTTTTACATCTTAATGTAAAACTCTGATCCAGTTGGAGTTAATTTGGTTGAAATTTATTTTGAGCATCTAGATAATGAATTGTTCTGGCACAGTGTGCTGGGAAGATTGGACATTTTCCCTCAGTTGTCCTTTCTTTCAGAAATCAGCTGTGGAATAATACAATCATGAGGGCAAAGTTTGCTTCGTTTAATTCTGCAGTGGCATCAGCTTTAAACTGAAACCCAAATATTCTGAAAACTTGATCTTTTTTACTTGTCGGTGTATTTTGTTGAAAAAAATTAAAGCATATTCTCTTCAATGTCTTTCATTTTCATTGTTTTACTAAGACAGCTGAGGTTGGCCTTGAACTTGCGTTCCTACCTCAGTCTACTAAGTGCTGGATTATGGCTAAAATCCTCCATGCTCAGCAATTTTTTTTTTTTTTTTTTTGATGGAGCAATACCCTCAACCCTGGTTTTAAAATTCTAACAAAGGGTGTTATTTTTCTGAGTTGCATTGTAGCTATTTATAGAAAATAAAAGATCAGTGTGATTTTGTTAAATAGTTGTGTTCTGTGATTGGTTCCAGGTAGTTGATGTCACCTGGCGATACTCTTGTAAACATGATGAGGTGATATCCAGGAGGACCAAGGTTACAGAAGAGTTACTTCGAGAAACCATTAATAGGCTTAATAAACAGGTATGCGATGGGTATCACTTTAAAAAGGACATTTGAAATTTTACATATCATGAATAGCCAGTTTTAACTCTTTATTTAAATAATTTATTGAGACAAGGTCTCATGTAACATTGACCCCAAGTGCAACACCAATGCCTAGTTCTTAAAAATTTCTTTTATTCTTTGAGAATTTCATGCAGTATATTTTGATCATATTCACCATTCCACAACTGTTCCCAGATCCACTCTACCTCCCTACCCACCCACCCAACTTCATATCCTCTTCTATTTTTTGTGTAATTTGTGCTGCCCAAATATTCTTGTGTATGAGGCCTGGCCTGCCTGGAGCTTGATCTGCCTGCCAGGAGTCACACCCTTAAAGAAAACTGATTTTGCTTATCCTAATAGCTCCTTAGCTGGTGTGGGTATGCCCACCTCCTTGCCTCCATGCTGAGATTTTGTCAGATTTGAGCTTGTGCAGCAGGTTTTGTGCATACTGTCACAAGCTGTGAGTTTTACATGTACAACTGCCCTGCTGTGATACCTGCTGTTTCTTTGTTTAGAGTCAGTCACCCACAGTGGCTCTTGCAGTCTTTCTGCCCCCTTCTTCAGTGACCCCCAAGACAAGGGGAGGGGTGTGCTATAGATGTCCCATTGAGTGCTGAGAACTCTGCAGTCTCTTAGTCTCACCATGTTAACTAGTTGCCATACCCAAGTTTATATATGCAGGGTATGGATGGAACCCAGGGCCTTAGGGATCCTAGGCAAACAGTTTACTAAATGAGCTGTATCCTGAGCCCTTGTTGAAATCCCTAAAGTAGTAAGATCTTTCTAGCAAGACTATTTAATAAGCCAGTGCCTTTTTATTCATGGAAAATGCGGATAGTCCATTTAAGTATTATGGGTGTTTTATGTTAAATGCCACATTCCTTCTCAAAGTTCAGTAGAACAGCATTTCAGTATTTGTAGTGTGTGCATGAGAAGGTGTGGTTGTGGGCTGGTGAGATGGCTCAGTGGGCAGTGCATGCTGCATACACATGAGGATCTGGTCCAGGTCCCCAGAGCCCATGTAAACTACAGATGCGGCAGCTTGCGCCTGTAACCCCATCACTTAGCAGTTACACACGGGTAGGTCCCAGGGCTTTCTGGCCAGCTAATCTAGTTGTGGTGGTGAGATTCAGGGACATTAGAGGTCATGTCTCAAAAGTAAGATGGAAAAAGATAGAGGATGATACCTGATGTTAACCGTTAACCTGTGGCTTCATGGCACACATGCATACACACACACACAGACACACACACACACACACACACACACACACACACACACACACACACACACACACGTGCAAACAATATGTCATTGCTGAGCCTGTTGGTAAATGCTTGTAATCCTAGCAACCCTAGTCATTGGGAGGCTGAGGCAGGAAGATAGTGAATTCCAGGCTAACTTGAACTGTACAGTATGACCCCATCTGAAGAAACAAAAATTGTCTTGTTTAATTATCAAACTGTATCTTGACGATAATGATGCACTTGTATTTGTGTTCAAATGTATATATAAATGTATGTATGAAAATTTCTGAAATAAGGTATAGAATGATTATAGTGATTACTGGAGAAGGGAAGAACTAGGGGTCTGAAATGAAAAAGTCATTTTATACCCCTTTGGTAGTCTTTTGTGTACATACACAGTTTTGACATACTTTAAAAAAACAATGAATTTTGCTTTGCCTGGCAAGAAAAATGAAGCCAATCCCCTTTAACTGACTCTCGATTGACGTGTGTGACAAGATCTCAGTCTGGTCCCACTCACCTTTCTGGAGACCCTGGCCTGGAAATGTGTGAACCTAGCTGGAGCATTTACATTTGCTTAGGTTTCCCTGCCTTCTGCTCTGCTAGGAATTCTGTCTTGCTTCTCAGAGACTCAGCCCACATTTTGTGCCTGGTTTCTCAGCCTCTTCATCATACTGCTTAGTAACGGGCAAGTCCCTGGCTGGGGAGAGGAGTACAGTATGGTCCTTCACATTAGTTCATTACCCCCCACTGGAATCTTCTTGCATCCTGTCTCCTTGGTAGCTTCCTATTTTATACACTGAATCCGTCTCCCCTCCCCCACTCTGCATGTGCGCATGTAGGTGGGTGGGTGTAGCTTTTCTTAGCAAGGCCATTGGCACATGACAAGCTAGTCCATTGCAACCAGAACAGAAGGTGCTACCTCCCATTTTAAAGCTCAGTAATCCAGGTCATGAAGAGTTGAAAATAGGTGCTAAATGATTTCTCAAAATAAAATATATAATAAGTTTTTCATATTTTTGGATTTTCTAAGTAGTGTGGAAATAAAATTGATTCCATCTTTCAAGACCTCTAAAAATATTAATGTTTTTATTTTGCTTATTGGTGGACTTCTGTATTCCCCTAAACTCTGATTTTAAACATTCATTACAGAGGCAGCTGTCATTGTCAGAAAACAGAAGAAAAGAACTTCTCCAGAGGATAATTGTGGAGCTCGTTGAATTTATATCACCCAAAACCCCCCGACCTGGAGAACTTGGTGGAAGAGTGTCTGGGTCATTGGCTTGGAGAGTAGCCCGGGGTGAAATGGGTCTAGAGGTATGTGTTCTAGCCAAGGAATCAGACTTTCTTGTTTGCTGTACTACACTCTTGGCTTTCAGAAAACTGAGTTGGCAAAAGAGCAGAGTCATTTTCCTACTGGGAGGTTTTATGAGTGGGATATAGGGATAGGTTTACAATATGAAACAAGATTTAAATCTCATTTCTCTTCCATTTTAAAACTAAAATAGACACATTTCTTATAATCTGTTGCTTTAATGGTTAAGGCTTTCAAAATCTTCCTTATGTAGTCTGTAAGAATTCTTAGGTAGCTGTTCCTGTTAGCACCGACCTGTGCCCCAGATGTTAGGGAGGCTGAAGCAGGAGAGTTGCAAGTCCAGTGTGGCCGTGGAGTGAGACTTAAAAATGAAAAGGGAAAATAAGAGCTAGAGTGAGGCTCAGCAGTGGAGCACTTGCCAAGCACGTGTGAGCCGCTAGTTCAGTCCTCAGTGCTGAAGGAAGGGTTGTCATCACTTGTGTTGTGTCTGGAAACTGAAGGAATAACACTGGAACTGATTTGTGTAGCTTCACTCTACAGTTAGGGCTCAGGTGAAAGTCTGTGTACAGTGTTCTGGAAAAAGCATTAAGACAGTGCATTGGATTACCTCTTACCTAGAGAGCTTCAGGTAGTGTTGCTGGATTATTCAACATAATCCAGGAAGCTACACAATGAAAAGTGCTACACAATGAAAGGAAAGTGATCCATCACATGTTGTTACCAGACAACTCAACAGTTCTGAACAAATTAATGTTTTGTGTTACCTTTATGTAAATATGCCATTGTTGTAACATTTTTCAGATGTTCTAAAGGAGTGAATTATCCCCATTAAATTTTGTGTTTGCTCTTTTGTTTATCCCATCATCTGTGACAGGCTGCTAGTAATGTTGGTTTAGCTGTAGAATTACAACAGCCAAGCTCAACAAATAGTTCCGATCACTGCTGACACAGTGCAAGTTAGGAGTCTGAATCTAGATGAAGCCATTAAAGAGAGCGCATTTAACTCACAGCTGTGTTCACTGAAAGCATGGACATTATTTAGGTCTTCATTTCCTTTTCATCTTTGGGGTGAGTGTGCTTCGTCTTACATGGGTATACACTGATTAAACTTAAAATACGAACTGGGTCAGAACGAGATCATTTTCCCATTTTAAAAACGTTGAGAATTTCTCAGTTGCTGGAGACCATCTTAGTGCGTGGATTTAAAAAGAAATCACTGACTCCCATTTTACAAATGAGAGTTCTAAAAGTGAGCAGAAAGGAATGTTAATCCTAAAAATATTTGGATCTTAATCACAGTCATTTGGAGCAAGAAGAAAATACTGCTGATATTGTTTCCAGAAAGGAAAGTTTTATCTTAACAGTTTTATACAAGCTAGGAGTGATAGCACATGCCTGTAGTTCCAGCCCTATGGAGGCTGAGACAGGAGGAACTAAAGTTTGAGACCAGCCTGAGCTCAATTTTTTATGAAATATTAATCTTATTACATGTTGTTTTGCTTCTTTGCATAATGCTACATTCAGTAATGTACACACGTTTTCTTTTCATTTGACAATTAGTTATCCTTTAATAGAGAATAGGCAACCATTCTAAATATTTCCTTTGGTTGGTAATGCATTCTGAAATAACTTTGATAAAACAGAGGATGTGAGTTTGTAGGATTACTTGCTTCATATTCTCAAGGTACTGAGCCCTCAATGTCACAGAAAGAGGAAAGGAAGAGGGAGGAGCAGAGAGAGAAAGGGAGAAGTTAGGAAGAGAATTGAGAATCTTAAAATAGAACTTATTAAAATCAAATTCTAAAAAATAACTTTCTTTTATTTACCTTTTGACAGTGCAATATACAGATTCTGCTAGAGAATTATATTTTTTCATATATTCTCTTTCATATAGTTTTTGAATTTTTTTTTTAGATAAGGTCTTACAGTGTAGTTCAGGTTGGCTTCAAACTTGATATCCTCCTGGCATAGCTTTCCCAGTACTGTATTATGTTTGTACCACCACACCCCACTTTGTGCTACTATTTTAAAACATTAACAATCACACACACACACACACACACACACACACACACACACACACACACGTCTTAGATATTTTTATAGTGTTCATTGTTTCTTGTACTTAGGGAATTTTTGTACTTTTTAATATCAAGAGCCTAAAGTTTAACACAAAATTATATCCCATTGTTCTGATGAAATAAAAAATAATATATCAAGATATTGACACAGATTGCTGATTCTCAACAGTGGATACTTTTGCCTTCTGGCAGCCCTTGGCAATATCTGGAAGCAATTAGGCTGTCACTTTGGATAAGGTATGCTCCCCAGGACAGTGCCCATTACAAAAATCACTCAACCCATAATACAGGAAAAGCCACATGTCAAGACACATACAGACACAGAAGAAACATATCTTCACTTTCAGATGTTTGATGTATTCACTGATTTGGGGCAGAAAAGACTATTTCATTTTTAAATCAGACATTGATTTACTTTGGATGAGAACATCAAATTTGTCTGGGATTTTAAGCCAAAACAGGCTTTTATAGTAATTTTTACATGACAAAATACCTCTTTGACAAATTCCTAACTTATTGTATCAAGAAAGTACATTTTAGTGAAATGGTTTAAGCTTGAGGCCTAAAGGATGTCAAAGAGTCATGTATGTGGAGATTCTAGACAGAGGGTGACATGGGTCAGGGTCCTGAGGCAAGAATCCACTGTCCCTTTCTGAGGGACTAAGAGGAAAGTAATATAGTGAGATACAGCAAAGGGAAGAGCAACACTGAGATCTCATTGGCAGGCGGTGAACAGTCATCTACAGGCTGTAAGCCTTGCTAAAGAGTTTGAAGTGCTGTAGAGTCACTAAAGTGAAGTGTCCCAGTTGGGCAAGGTGGCACAAGCTTGTCTTCTTGGTATTCAGGATGAGTAGGTAGGAGTATGGTGAGTTCAAGACCAGCCTTGGGCACGTAGTGTAAGATCTGGTCTCAAAAAATAAAAAGGAAGAGAGAATATTGGTAAAAAGAGATGCATCTGACTTAATGCTTTTAGATCAGGCTTTTAGAAAGGTGAGAGTGAGATTTAGTGTCAGAGTCACAGATGGAAGTGGAAGAGTGGAAAGGAGAAAAAATGAAGGAGTTTAGGTAGATGTATTAGTTTTCTATTGCTGGGATAAACCATCATGACCAAGGTAACTTATATGTGGCAGGCAGGCAGCAGGCAGGCAGGCAGGCAGGCAGGCAGCAGGCAGGCAGGTAGGCAGCAGGCAGCAGGCAGCAGGCAGGCAGGCAGCAGGCAGGCAGGCAGGCAGCAGGCAGGCAGGCAGGCAGCAGGCAGCAGGCAGGCAGGCAGCAGGCAGGCAGGCAGGCAGCAGGCAGGCAGGCAGGAAGGCAGGCAGCAGGCAGGCAGCAGGCAGCAGGAAGGCAGGCAGGCAGGAAGGCGGCAGGAAGGCAGGCAGGCGGCAGGCAGGCAGGCGGCAGCCAGGCAGCAGGCAGGCAGCAGGCAGGCAGGCAGGCAGGAAGGCAGCAGGAAGGCAGGAAGGCAGCAGGAAGGCGGGAAGGCAGGCAGCAGGCACTGAAGCAGCAGCTGAGAGCTCACTTCTTGATCCACAGGCAGGAAGCAGAGAGCTCATTAGGATGGTGGGAGGTTTTTGAAGACTCAAGCCTCGCCCATGACACACCTCTAACAAGGCTAATCCCTCCCACATAGTTTCTCCAAAGGAGACCAAGTATTCAAACATGTGAGTCTATGGGCACCATTCTCATCCAAACCACCACCATAGATGATGAAAATTAAATCCCACTCACACTTCTTCTCTCCCAGTACCTTGTGTTGTATCAGTATTGCACTAATTACATGTAAGCTGTAAAATCTTTTCTGAGTTTTCTCTGGTGTAATACATTTTTCCTTTTCAGTTTGAGTGGGCCTCTTATTATAGTATATAACATTTCTTCTTTTTGTTTTTATGTCTCCATAATGTTGAATAGTGAATTTCTACTTTTTTTTAAGAGAAAGGAAACCCTGTTCATCCCTTCTGAAAATGAGAAGATCTCTAAGAAGTTTCACCTCCGTTATGATATTGTAAAGGACCGTTATATCCGAGTCTCAGACAACAATGAACACATCTCTGGATGGGAAAACGGTGTGTGGAAAATGGAATCCATATTCAGAAAAGTTGAGCCAGACTGGAACATGGTAATTTAATGCATGAAACTTTAGAATTTGTGTTACTGTTTAAACATATAGATTGCCTCCATTTTCTAATTATATGCAATATGAAAATTGATATAATTGCTTTTGATAATTCTTTAAATGGGAAAAGAAAATCATGTTCTCATTTCATCAAAAATGCACTAGAGATTCTTGCACTTATAGCATGGAAATATCCATTTTCATCAGTGTTCAAATATAATTCTTTCTAAAAATTTCATTAGATTTGTTCATTATATGTTATGTATGTGTTTTGCTTGCATATATGTATGTGCACCATGTGCATACTTGGTACCCCCAAGGGCCAAAAGAAGGCATCTGGTCACCTGGAACTAGAGTTATGGGTAGTTATGAAACACAATGTGGTTATTGGGAATTGAACCTGGGTCCTCTACAGAGCAACAAGTGTTCCTCACCACTGCCTGAATTTAATTCTTTCATAGGAAAAAGTAGTCAAGTAACCAGTAACCCTCATGACTGTCTATCACATAACTGTGTAAGAGTGCTATCATTTAATGTTTTTTCTTCCTTTTCTTTTTATTTAAAAGGTTTTATACATTTTACATACCAACCACAGTTCCCCCTCCTTTCCTCCCACCCACCCACTCCCCATCAACTCCTCAGAGAGGGTAAGGCCTCCCATGGGGAGTCAATAAAGTCTGGCACATCAAGTTGAGGCAGGACCAAGCCCTTCCTCCCCCATGGATCAAGGCTAAGCAAGGCGTCCCTCCGTAGGGAATGGGCTCCAGAAAGCCAGTTCATGCACTAGGATACATTCTGGTCCCACTGCCAGGGGTCCCACAAACTGCCTAAGCCACACAACTGTCACTCACATTCAGAGGGCCTAGGTTGGTCCCATGCAGGTTCTCCAGCTGTCAGTTCAGAGTCCATGGGCTCCCACTAGCTCGGGTCAGCTGTCTCTTGAGTTTCCCCACCATGATCTTGACCCTCCTTGCTCATACAAATCCTTCCTCCCTCTCTTCGACTGGACTTAGAGAGCATGGCCCAGTGCTTAGCTGTGGATCTCTGCATCTGCTTCCATCAGTTGCTGGATGAAGGTTCTCTGATGGCATAGGGTACTCACCAATCTGATTATAGGGGAAGACCAGTTCAGGTACCCTCTCCACTATTGCTAGGAGTCTTAGCTGCAGTCATCCTTGTGGATTCCTGGGAGTTTCCCTGGCACCAGGTTTCTCCCTAACCCCATAATGGCCCCTTCGATCAAGATATCTCTTTCCTTGCTCTCCCTCTCTGTCCCTCCCCCAGCTCAACCATCCAGTTCCCTTATGTTCTCATCTCTCCTTCTTCCCTCCAGTTCTTTCACAACCATGTATTACCAGCCTACTAAATACTAGCAGCTGGGAAGTTTAATGGATTTAGCCTAATGTCCAGCAAGCTAACTATCTCACAAGCATCATTAGGATGTGAGTAATTGAGTACAAGTACTGGTTATTTCCTGTCTGTGCCCTACAATGTTGAAATGAAGGTTGCACTGTAGTTATTCACTTATACTTACTAAATTGCACACTATTGTCATTTTACCCATAAGGAATAAGAGCTTTGCTTTCAAGCATCCCTGTTCCTTGAAAATACCATAAATAATCTGTGTTACCCTCAAGACATGAATAGATAATACTGTATTTTTTATTGATAATATTGGAGGGCAGGGGATGGGCACACATGTCATGGCACATGTGTAAAGCTCAGAGGATTGCTTTATGGGGTTAATGCTCTCCTTCCACCTTTCTGTGGGTTCCAAAGCCTGAACACAGGTCAGCAGACTGCTTGGCAGTGCCTTTCCCACTGTGCCATCTAGCTGCCTCTTCCCCTGGCCATATTATTGATAGTTTTCCCTCCCACCACTATACACAGTGTTGATTAACTCATAGGGAGCTTTAAAATGAACTTACAAAAAATATTTAAATAGGACATTGTTTGCTTGTAAGACATTGGATAGAATAAAACAGTAAGTCTCAGAATTCAGGTGCATGTTCATAAGCATCTACCAGAAAGTACAAAGAAACAAAACTAAGGTCTGCTTCCTGTCTTGAATTCATTGTGAGCTTTTGTTTCTAAACTTACAACTTCCCTATTAGAAGGTTCAGTTTAAGTTCCATTTAATGGGGGCTGGACAGGTGGCTCAGAAGGTAAGAGCACTTGGTATACAATCATGACCTCAGCACCTGTGAAACAAGCTGGGTTCCACACGTACCTATAATCCTAGCTGTGAGTTGGGCAGAAACTGGAATATTACTGGAGCTTTCTGGTTTCCTGCCTGAGAAAACATGTGCCCAGTTCAGGGTGAGACCTTGCTACCCAAAAAAATAGAAAAAAAAAATAATAATCCCAGCACTCAGGTGGCAGAGCCAGGCAGATCTCTGTGAGTTCAAGGCCAGCCTGGTCTACAGAGCGAGATCCAAGACAGGCACCAAAACTACACAGAGAAACCCTGTCTTGAAAAACCAAAATAAATAAACGAACAAAGTAACTAATAAATAATCAAATTTAATAATAAAGTGAGGAATCCTTACTGAACCAAGAAAGGGTTATGGGATTATTACGCTTGTAATTTCACAAGTATTTTTACGTAAAGAAATGCATAAAAACAAAACAATAAAACTTAGAATTTCAAGGTGTGCATGTATCTAATGATTGTGTAGTTGGTAGAAGATGGACATCTTCTGGAAGACTGTCTTTAGCCTAAAAACTCCTAAGCAGAAAGTAGAATGGAACAGAAACGTCCTTACTCAGGACCTAGCTTGTACTTGCTGAAATGAAGAAAGCTCATGCTTCTCCCTAGCCATCAGTGTTGCTAGGGAAAATAATAGTAGAGAAAATGATGATGTGTGGCAGAAGGTGCAGTGTGCTGAGAAGCAGGACAGCTCTGGCACACTTCTCTTTTGTCTTCCACACTTGTGTGTTCATCTGCAGACATTTGCTGGGTGCCTGTTATATATACCCGGCCTGTTCTTAGCCATATGAATGAATATGAGTCCCTTCTCTTACCATCTCACAGGGAAAACATAAACAGCCATCTTAACTACCGTGCAGTGTGCTATAATAAGGATGTCAGTGCATTGCTATGGAAACGCTAAGGTAATTAGCTCTGGCTGTGGGAGTTGGGCAGATCTCCATAGAACAGGCAGTATTTGAGCTGGACACTGAAAGATGAGTAGGTGTTCATCAAAACAGCAGGCATATATCACCTGTTTTGATACATGGATCAAAAAAGAACATTGTAGTCAGAAAGGGTGCATTGTATGAGGAATTATGAGATGTGAATGAATGCAAAGGTCATTAGAAAGCACACATGCCTATTTGAGACATGCTTTAGTGTAGAGTAGGGCACAGTACTCTACGTTGAGGGAATGTGTTTCTAGCTATAGGGTTTAAATCCTGTAAAAATATGTTAAATCAATAAAAGTACTAGAATCTTGGAGACGGGAGGGAAGAAAGGAGGAAGATAGAGACTCAGAAGAGCAATTTTCATTAAACCTTGCTTCTTCCGTTTGGAGACATCAACCATCTTTAGTTGTTTGCCAGCTCTTTTGACTCTGTAGGCCAGTTCCCAGCACTCCGTTACTCAGTGACATCCCACACAGCAGATAACCAGCAGCCTGTTTTTAAAGTCTTAGAGACTCTTACCTCCTAAGGCCACACAGACATACCAGATTTGCTGGCTTCCACATACAGTGTTCAGTATTATCTGAATTGAAAGGAACATAAAAGTCAAACCAAGAAAAGGGCCCTCTTTGAGAGAGAGGCAAGTGCACCTCCCCTTTAGAAGCCAGGAGAGTGATTACCTAGCTCGTCTCCCTGTCTGCTGTGCTTCCTTCAAGCATGTTCTCTTTTCTCTGCTGGAGAAATGTTTTCCAAAATTCAGTAGCTCTTGAATCGAGTGTTCTTCCAGAAGTCACTCTGTTTCTCCAGCCTCTTCTTGCTTGGTGCCCTGCTGTGCACCTACCCTGCCTTCCCCCTTCTCAGAGCCTCACCTACCCTCCCTTTCACCTACCCTCCCTTCCGCCCTCTCCTCAGAGCCTCCTTTACTTTCCTTTTTGGCTGACTGCTTGTCCTCAGAGCTTGCTTGACGTCCAGGCCCAGCTAACTGGGACTTTCCCCTTTGGTGGATTCCTTTCACTGTGTACCATGCACCTTGTCTTCACGTTACTCAGCAGCTGTATGTAAGAATAGACTTGTCGCTCTTAGAGCCGCAGCATCTTCAAGATCTCCTTTATCGTTTCCCACTTCTTGCCATACTCGTGTATCTGAAGCCTAATACATACTCAGTGTTTACTGCAGACTGCTGCATGTGAGAATGAATGATGAATGTGTGGACTGAATCTGCGCCCTTGAGCTCACCTGCTTATCCTTTCTCTTTTATCCCTGTAGTGCTCAGAGCCTTTCACAAGCTTCCTATTGACTGATTTACATCTCAAGCTCGACTTTTGTACAGCTTTTTTCTGTCACTGTACTCATTTGTGTCAAGAGTGTTTCATTTAGTCACTCAGCAAACATGCAGGTTGACAAATGTGGTTGGCATTCAGGATGAACAAAGAAGCAAGCCTCAGGGGCCCATGACTGTGCTGGCAGTTTTATGACAACTGAGAGGAAGAAACACAATTTAAAAAAAAAAACGCCTCCATAAGATTAGGCTGTACACAAGCTGTAGGGCATTTCTTAATTAATGATTGATGAGGGAGAGCCCAGCCCATTGTGGGTGGGGCCATCCCTGGGCTGATGGTCTTAGATTCTAGAAGAAAGCAGACTGGAGAGATGGCTCAGAGTTTAAGAGTGCTGACTGTTCTTCCAGAGGTCCTGAGTTCAATTCCCAGCAACCACATGGTGGCTCACAACCATCTGTAACAAGATTTGGTGCCCTCTTCTGGCCTGCAGTCATACATGCAGACAAAACACTGTATACATAATAAATAAATCTCTTTTAAAAAAAAGACAGAAAGAAAAATCAGACTGAGCAAGCCATGGGGAGCAAGCCATCAAGCAGCACCCCTCCATGGCCTCTACATCAGCTCCTGTCTCCAGGTTCCTGCCCTGTTTGAGTTCCTGCCCTTGCTGCTTTTGATGATGAACTGTTAAACAGACCTGTGAGCTAAATAAACCCTTTCCTCCCCACGTTGCTTTTGGTCATGGTGTTTCATCACAACAATAGTAACTTCTAAGACAATGACCTAGTATAAGAAGGATATGGGGACTAGCTATTTGATAGCATAAGTTCTAGAGGAATATGAATCTCAGATGTTGGAAAGAGAAGATTTAAAAAGTCACTAACTTCCTGATTCAGAAATAAGATGTGAGTAGGCTTTTCTAAGAAGACAGTTTCTCAGCTTTAGGACAAGATATGGAGCAGAGTGCGTGCATAGGACTGTGGAGATAATAAGTAGGGAATTACAGAGATGGGAAGCAAGTTGTGCTCAGGGAACAGTGTGTGGAAAGGGTATGCAGAGCAGTGGGGAGTGAAAGTAGAGGGGGAAAAGTTGTCATATCCTAAGAACTCAAATGACCTTGCAATTGTTGAGTCAGGGGGTATGGGGTTATTATACTAGTACCCCAAGGAGGTAACTCCAGAAGCTAGAGGTGGGATGAATCAGAAATAGCACAGGAGGATTTAAATACAGGGCAGCTGAAAGTGGATTCATTTTAATTTCAGCGATAAAATAGAATAACCAAAATTAGGATTCATGAGCAATGCCAATGTGCCAGCAGTGAATTAAAGTCCCTTGAAGTACAGGCGCTCTGCTGGGTGTCTGTGGGAAGGGTGCCTACAGGTGCCTGTGGAATGAATGGGGAACTTAGAGTGAACATCAGCAGTCCATGCTGCAGAAGTTCTTCAACCCTCACTAAAAGCCAGACCAGAAAGTCACAGCAAATGTTCCTCAGTCCTGAAATCTCAATCTATTTGTATATTTCATGACAGACACCTCACCCACGGGCTGTGCATGCCTCGGTGTATGTGCATATGCTAAAAAGGGCTGGGCTGGGTTGCTGGAGAAAAAGCTTCATGATTCCAATTTTACCAGAGTTCCTGCTGAGGTCAGAGAGCAGCACTCATCTCTTCAGTACACCCAAGGAGTACATAGAAAATAGGCACAGTGGAAATGAAGCCTGTCAATTAAAAACCCAGTAAGCAGCAACTGGTCTGTGAGTAGGACATTGAAGACAACCTGCAGGGGCCAGCAAGGTGGCTCAAAGATTATAAACATGTACTGCTCTTGTAGAGGATGCAAGTTCAGTTCTCACCATGTCGGGTGGCTCACAACTGCCTCGAACTCCAGTTCCAGGATCTGAATCCCTCTTCTGGCCTCCACTGTCACATGCACTTACAACACACACACACACACACACACACACACACACACACACACACACGCACGCATACACACGCACACACACGCACGCATGCACACGCACGCACGCACACGCACGCACACACATACACACACGCACGCATGCACACACACTATTTGGGAGCTTAGAAAATGTTTTCTTTCCTAAATAAGATAGAGTTACTTGTCCTGCTGGTATTCATTAGTCATAGACTTGACTATAATCAAAGTCTTTCTATAAGTCATATTTAGTGTGCTTCAGGTTACCAAACTAGACATTCCTACCACATCTAAAAGTATCATTTCATCATTTGAGTAAAAATACTGTGGACAGAATATATTGTATGAAAAAGAAATAAGAGTTTTTAATATAAATATGGTTTGTTTCCATATTACATTACTTTAGCATAAGTACCCTTTTATTTGCTCACAGCATGTTTGTTTTCTTAGGCATTGATGAATTAAAAATATAAACCCTAATAAATCTTAAGTTTCTATGGTCTTAAAAGCTACTACCTTTAAGACTAAAAAATAAATAAATTTGTAACCAAGTAGTTCTTTCAGGCATGTTCAGCATCTTTTATAATCCTTAAGTTATGATCAAAGCTACAGTTGTGACCCAGACCCACTCAATACAATCAAGGTAATTCTGAGAGTAAGCTAGTAATTTGAAATTAACTTGACTTTAAATGACTATACTCTGTGCCCATCCATTAGGGGAAACATGGACTTAGAAATGTTTACTGAGGTATAAATGTTTATTTTTGTCTTCACTGCTTTCTCCTAGACTTAGCTCTTTCTAACCGCCTTTCTTCTGGTAGCCGCTTTGTTTGGCTTATCTTTCCTAAATAACAACCTTTAGTGGCCACTCCCTTAAAGGGGTATTCAGGCTGTGACTAATCCTAAAGTAGATACCCAGTAATTTAAAATGGTTGAGACCAGTGACTCCCAGGGATCATGGTACCATCACAGAGTCCCAGGTTCTTACAAACAGCTACAAGAGGAACATACAGTATGGGAATGGTGAACACTAGAGGCTGTTAGAGCGAGGTTGTCCTGAACTTAAGTGGACTTGATAGTGCCACACCTCTGAGCTTATGAAAAGCAAACAGTGGTTGACTATCCATATCTGGGGGTGGGGTTGAGGCAGGGTCTTGCTGTCAGCTGTGGCTGGCCTGAAACTTGCTGTGGCATTAGCCTGGCCTCAAATGCAGAGATCTGCCTCTTGCTTTATACATACATACATATGTATGTACATACACACACATATACATACATACACACACATATATATACATACATATACACACGTATGTGTATATGTATATATGTGTATATATATATAAAGTGCAGGTGCCTGTGGCAGTTAGACCAGAAGAAGAAGCCAGATCTTTTGCAGATAGAGACACAGGAAGTTGTGAGCCACCTAATGTCAGTTCTAGGATTGGAATTCAGGTCCTCTGTAAGAGCTAAGACATTCTCTTAACAGCTGAGCCATCTCTCTAGCCCCCAAGACTATTTTTGTAGAGCAAGATTGTTCAGTAGATATATTATCTCTAATTTACTAATTCTGATAACATTTAAAATTAATGAGGGTTGCCTTCACTAGGGTTTCTATTGCTGTGATAAATCAATGCCAAAAGCAGCTTGGACTATACCTTTGTAGTCTGACTGAGGGAAGTCAGGCAGGAACTCAAGCAGGGAAGTAACTTGGAGGCAGAAACTTAAGCAAAGGCCATGGAGGGGTGCTGCTTACTAGTTTCTTCCTCATGGCTAGTTTAGTTTGCTATTTTATACAACAAAAGACCACCAGACATGGGCCCTCCCACATAGACTTGCCTTCATGCATATATATGTAACCAGTTTATTTTGTAACTTTAGCTAAAAGTGCCCCCCTTAAGCAAATTAATTTATCTAGCATTCATTTTTTTATGGAATGAACTTAAATCACTAAAAAAAAAAAATGTGAACTACTTGTCTGCTTTTCAGGTGAGATGTGTTTAAGGCCAGAGATTGCCTAATACTTGATTTTTCTGGTATTTGTTTTCTAAGACCTGACTAGTGCTATATTTATATATGCTGGTTTTAATCCCACCTTGTTTGTAACCGTTGGTAGCCTGGAGTATCTGGTACGAAGACTGATTCTAATTGAGCTTTGTATTCACCTTCTCCAGATCATTCCTCATCTATAATGGACCCCAAGTGCAGCTTCATTTTCCATAGTGTGTTTTCACGTTAGTGTTCTTGGACTTCCTACAAACATACAGGGCTTAGAAACACTGTCTCATCTTAGACTAGGCAGCAGTAGTTCCTGCTAAGTTACTTTTTCAGCCCCTTGCACATTAATGGGAACTGCAATTATATTGTTGAATATAAACTAAGAGCTATAGATCCACAGATTTTCTTTATATTCTACTTTCTTCTGCCATTTGGAGTATTCTGAAAGGGTAATTTTCCTCAATTAAGAGTCCTTCACAAGTATATCTAGGTTTGTGTCAAATTGACAAAAACCAACCCACACAAGTTTATTTAACCTGGAAAAAAAGAGTTAGTACAATGATAATAGTGGTTAATTTTACCTGATGATGGAGACTATAATACAAAATACAAAAAGATGCTGCTATAGTAGGTATTTGCCATATGGTCCTTTCAGCCATATGCCCCACAGTTGAAGAGAGTCAGTTATATGTTTCTAGATGAACCAGTCAAATTTGAATACCTTGCCCATTTGTGTGTATTATATAATTACATATTTTTAATGCTTGATAACTACTTCAAGTTTATTAGAACCTGCTCCCCCATGAATCCAGAGCCCCAGAGCACTTTTGATGTGGTTACATTAGACAGAAACCCAAGAGATGATAACACTGAAATAAGGAGAGGTTGGTGAGTTCAGGCATGATGAGATTTTGAAAGATTTGGAAGTTGACAGTTTAAATTTAAGGCAGGAGCCTGGTCCTTGAGATACATGCTAGACTAGGCAGAGGTCATGGAGGAAGTGGGACTTAGACACTTAATCTGATGGGAGTGGTTAGGACAGAGCCGTGCTAGTCAGGGCATCGAGATGCAAGTGTTATACTTCACGGCTAGTGCAGCGTGGTGAGGACGGGGTCTTTTCCAGAGCCCTTCTTTCTCTCGTACAGACACACAGAGGTATTGGGGGAGTACAGACAGAAGAGGAGATAACAGAGGGAGTGGGTCAGCCTGCAGAGGACTAGGTACAGATGTGAGTCCCATGGCACGTAGCGAGGGCTCCTGTGACAGGGATGTACTAGAATCAGCCCTAGACCTGGGCTCCTTACACTGTGACATTTAAAGTGGGAAGGAGCCCTGCATGTAAGAGCAGGGAGTACTCTGGAAAGGCAGCCTGTATGGCACTTCTGCATCGCTCGGTAGTGGCTGAGCAGATGTCATGTCCGTGGAGAGGCTGTGGCCTCACTATGGGAAAGTATGTATGAAAATCCTGACTGAGGAGATGAGCTAAGGGGCAGTCATTTATAAGGACAATTCATGCCCAGCATTGTTCCTCTCAGTGCTTGCTTTAAGTAATGAACTTCTAAATAGACTATAGTTTAGGGACACATGTACGCTAATAACTTTCTACATACCAAAAGATGCCATAGGTTATTGCTGATGGTGACAAAAAAAAGTGCTAACAGAATCTTTTTAGTCAGAAAAATTTCATCTTTAATTATTGTTTATTCAAAGTATCGTGCAGTGATGAGACTTCAGCTTTCTGCACTGATTTCTTCTGAAAATTCCTCCCACTTTCCCTGACTTTCTAGGTGTATTTGGCCCGAAAAGAAGGATCATCTTTTGCTTATATTTCCTGGAAGTTTGAGTGTGGGTCAGCTGGCCTGAAAGTAGATAACATTTCCATCAGAACGAGTAGCCAAAGCTTTGAGAGTGGATCCGTGCGGTGGAAACTACGGTCTGATAAAGCTCAAGTCAACCTGCTGGGAGGTGGGTGCCAGAGTGCAGGCTGTGAGCTGCATGCATTGAACTGAGCTGTACCAAAGCGTTACTCATATCGCTGTGGTAAAATATTTAATCTCATTTTGTATTAGGTTTGTGTATGTGGTGAAACACGTGCAGGGGAAAAATATCTCTGTTCCAAAGGATAAATTTCTTTTGTAAAGAAAAAGTATCTGCTTTTTAATGGTTGATTTTTAAACTGTCAGTCTTATAAAAAGTGCATTCCAACCCTCCTGATGCTTTTCAAATTACCAAAACTCAAGTATAAATTCTTTTTTTCCCTCCAACAGATAAAAATCTTCGCTCCTATAATGATTTTTCTGGTGCCACAGAAGTTACATTGGAAGCAGAATTAAGCAGAGGAGATGGAGACGTTGCTTGGCAACATACCCAGCTGTTTAGGCAAAGCTTAAGAGACCATGGAGAAAATGGCTTGGAGATAATTATAGAACTCAGTGACCTCTGAAAGCCTGAACTTCAGGGACAAGCTGGCCACAATCAGGAACCGGCCATGGCCTCTAGTGGTGGGCTAGCTCAGTGCGTGTCTAGTTGGCAGTCCACCCTGTCCAACAGGTTTCTTTTGCTGGCTATACATCATGTAATCTTCATTAAAGTATATCTTCATAGTGTGGACCATAAGAAATCTTCAATTAAAAACTCACTTCTGCCTGTGATTAAACTTTGGCATAAGATATGTGGCATAAAGTAACCATATGAAGTTCTAATCTAAATACTGTTAGTTAAGTGTAAAAGGAAATAATGGTATTCATGATTAAATGCTGCTCATAACTGATAAAAATCTGGGGCTACTAGTCACTTAACATTTTCTGATTAGATTTTCATAACATTCTTAATTTTGAATAAATATGAAAGTCAAGTATCTCTTAAGTTATATGCATGAAGGTTTTTATGATTGTAAATGTATGGACAGTTAAAAAATAAAGCAGATTATTTTGTCTTATACTTTTTCATTGCTTATCTTGACTAAAAACTGGCTTTTTTGGGTATGATGAACATTGAAAACTTCCTCAGTGTACACAATTTAACATAGCTAAAATTCAAAGATACATTGCAAATTCCATAATGTATGGAACTTGGTAGCTCTGAGTTATAAGCTACCTCGTTGAATACAATATTCTTGGCTTTGAAACTATATTGTATGAGAAAGTTAAACAGTGTGAATGAGATCTGAAGCCATTAGATGGAAAGCAGATGCCTTGGTACTATAGTTTAAGTTTCATGCATTGGTTTCTAGCTATGGGATTTGATGCTAAATCAATAAAAATATTAGAATCTTATAGAAAGTAGCAATTGTTATTAAATGTCATCTCTCCCATTTAAATCAGCATCTTTAGCTGTTTACCAACTCTTAAATAGTAGGCCAACTTTTGAGAAGTACTCCCTTGCTAAAAAGTTGTATTTCCCTTTTTTCCATAAATATATTTTAGCATGATCCTGTATAAAAAAGTGAACTGAATAAAGGAGGACCAAGAAAGAATACAAGGCTACATTTGGCTATATGAGAACTGTCTTAAAAAAATCTGCTTGCTAATTTTCTGAATAGCTTATGTATGTGAACTTGTTGATATTTCTTGAATATTAATTTTCTGGAACTCTCAGACTTTGATTATTCATAGTAGCCTAAATGGCTAAAGTACCTGCAGCTGGAGACACTGAAGAGCAGCTGTGGCCTCGTGTGTGCATGAGCTCAGTTGGGCTTCAGTGGTCAACTCTTGAGATGGGAAGCTCCAGGTCTGCAACTGTCTATTAGTAAGATGGTGCTAGACTTGTTGAAACACAAATGCTTCTACTTTATCTTCGCAGAAGCTACATTGTAGCTTTTACTAAGTCCTTCCGTAGAAAATGAGGAAAAAGGGCAGTTGGACATTTGGAGATTAAACCTAGGGCCTTGCATATGCTAGGGAGCTGCACCCGAGCTTCCACACTGGAATATCTCCCGTGAGGGTTTCAGTGCGGAGAGTCCAATAAATGCTAACATTTTATCTGAATGTTGAGGAATGGGGTAGAAATCTGAGAAAATTCTCATTAGTTCGTGAAGTAGTAAACTAGTAAGGGAGTTGGTGAGCCAGGCAAGTGGGCTGATGGTCCAGCCTCGCAGGTAGTGCAGGCTCTCACAGAGGGCGCACTTCATAGTCCAGCCTCGCAGGTAGTCCAGGCTCTCACAGAGGGCGCACTTCATAGTCCAGCCTCACTGATAGTCCAGGCTCTCACAGAGGGAGGGCGCACTTCAGAGAGTAGTTGAGCTCTCAGTCGCTAACCCTTTCCTGTAGAGCTGCAGAATGCATGGAGGGGACCAGGAATAACACCAGGCCAGACCCCTGATCCTGCTTCTGATAGCTTAGCCATTTGCCCCAGTGGCCATTGTTCATAATAAGCCTGTAAACCCCACACCACCCCCGCCACCAGTTCCACTGACAACTTTCTGCTGCAGTGTTGATTAGTGTTGGTGTTTTTTTTAAAAGATTGCATCCTCAAAGCAAGTAGCACATGCATCTGATGCTTTCATCAATTTCCAAGGAAATAAATGCTTCTGACTGAGAAACACCTGGGGAACACTCACCTTGCCATGGAATTTTGAGGTCCACAAGATGAGAGATAATTTAGCTAAGACTTTCATTTTGTCACTACAAAAAACTCAAGACCGAAAAAGTTCAATGACCCATCCAAAGAGTTCAGTAAGTGGCTATACAGAATCTTCCAGAAATGTAAGGCTATAGACTCAGGAGTTTGTGGGTACCTTTTTATGGATGTTTCTGGGATGCTTTAACAGCAGTGCACTGGGAAAGACATGGTTATTCTTAGAAGCAGTGACTTCTCTATAAGCTATTCTAAACTCTGAGGGTCTATAATAATAGAAGTGTGGTGCTGTGGTTTTACTTGTGTTCTGAGAAAATCTCACAAACTAAGAGATGCTTAAATACTTTTGAGAAAAATGAAGACTAAGCCAATACAAGTTCCAGCTGATTTATTACACATAGCCATTTCCTCTAGATTTGCCCAAACTGCAGTGTGTAGATATCAAGCTGAACGGCTAAGTGGAAGCCAACTGCAACAAGTGAGATCTTACCATCTTTCTTAGTTTGTTCTCTCCTCCCAAGCCTTTGTTGTTTTGAGACAGAGTCTCTGTAGCCCATGCTGGCCTCGAACCCATGCAGTCCTCCTGCTTCAGCCTCCCAAGTGCTAGGATTACAGGGACGACCACCATCCCTGGCCTCTTAGTTTTCTAAAGACTTGTTTAGGAATCTGCAATTTTTCACTAACAGGAAATTCATAAGTAGATCAGAAGGAGTTTCACAAAAGCTCAATAGCTACTGTGAGGCCTGGCAGAGCATGTCACAGAAATACACTTGCTCTCAGGCTAGCTTATCAGTTTTCAAATGCTTAAATTATTAAAGTTATTTTAGCTAAATTCAAACAAGACAGTCCTGGAAATTGAAAATGTTGTGTCCACGCCCAACTCTACACCATTTCCTGAAGAGATTGACAAGATTCCTGATGTGTTGATCCAAGATTTCTTGTGGGTCTTCACCTGTTTGCACACAGCCATTCTCATGTTTGGGTTTTTCCCTATCTAAAATGGATGTGCAGCCTCTTTCCTAACACTGTTATAGAAATCTGTCCATTTCCAGTTGGTCTCACTTTACAGCACAGCAGTTTGTAATTTATGCATGTCCCTTTATTTACAGAATGCTGTTTTTCCCTTTTTTTATTGCTAGCATTACTATGTAGAACATCCTACATATTTCACATAGAACATATGCAAAGATAAATGTGCATTCAAAATGTTGGTGGCTACACACTTAGCAATAATGTTAAAGGACAGCTCCGTCCTCCCTTTTTTGCAAAAAAACTAAATTGCAGTGGTGGCAGCCAGCCAGTGTAGCCCGCCTCCTCAATCCCATGCTCTTGTTCCCCTTCCACACAAAATTAGAGCTGGCTCCGATGTCCCATGAGCTGATGAAAGCAATCGTGGTCTTCTGAGGCTCGTCATTAAAGGACTTGGCTGTCTTGGATTGCTGACTCTGGAAAAGCCAGTCTCTGTGAAGCCTCACTCCAATAGCCAGGACCAACTAGACATTTCAGAGTGGCTCTGAGGCTGCAGTCTCCGGAGAGCATGCCCAGCTCAGAGCTGTCACACCCAGGACCAGGCTCACTACATTCCTGGCACGTGCCATAGCCTCAAGAACCAGTGACTTTAAGGCACATGGAGTGCTGCTTTTATGCAGCAATAAATAATGAAAATAGCAGTGCTGTTTTTACAATTCTGGAGGATAGAAAATAGCTAGTTTTAATTTACAGTTCCACATTTACTTGTGAAGTTGGTTTTTCAGTTGCCACTTTCCTTAGCTATTTTTGTTTTCTGCTTAACTTCCTGTTTACTTACGTTTTTTAGTAAGAGTGAATGATAATATTAAGAGTACATTGCAGCCCTGTGGCGATGGCACACACCTTTAATCCCGGTACTTGAGGCAGAAGCAGGCAGATCTCTGTGAATTGGAGGCCAGCCTGATCTACAGAGTGAGTTCCAGGACAGGCTCCAAAGCTACACAGATAAACCTTGTCTCAGGGAAAAACAACAACAACAACAAAACAACAATAACCAAAAGAGGACGTTGGTGTTTTTAATAACATGTGGACTCTTAGGTGTACACACCCACATCTTCACCTCTTCTGTTGCATGAGTTCGTTGTTCGGGTGGTTTGTGTTTCACATCTGGCTCCTCGCGGTTGCTTTCCTGCTTGACCTCTTGTCAACCTGGTGATGGCAACGCCTGCTCTGCCCTGAAAAATACTGGAACTTTCTAGAGCTCTCTCTTGCAGAGCTACCTCTGTTTCTGCATCCTGGTGCCTTGCTCTGCTTCAGTGGTTTTTCTTTAAATGTTTGCTGTATTTATGGTTAGGGAGCAAGTGATCATATCAGTGGCCAGCCTGGGCTTCTCAACTCGCTCTGCAGATTTCTTTAGCACTCCTTCCCCAGGCGATGGTGGGCTGTGGAACAGTGTAAGTGGGGGCTGGGCATTCAGTTTGAGCTTTGCCATGGACTGCACCAGCATTGAGTGAGCAGAGACCACTAACCTCCATGAAAGCTCATTCATCTCAAGGATTTTCTTTCTTCCCCAGAGTAGTTTTTTTTTCCTTACATAAAACATTTATGTAATTCCAGAAATTTCCAGGTGAATGCCCAGAAGCTTGCCTTCTCACCATGGTTGGCTCTGTGTATTCCTTTGAATTTCTCCCTTTTTTTCTCTCTCTCCTTTGAAAATGTAAGCAAAAACCACCTCTCCTTGATTCACTGTAACTACTCTAAAATACTGTAAGGGCCTCACTTTGCCTTTCTATTTTGCTTTCTTGGGGTTTGAGACAGGGTCATAATGGTAGCCCAGGATAGCTTTGAACTGCTGCCCCTCCAGCCTAAGCTCCCAAAGTTCCAGGATTTTACTTTATGTAGATCTGTGCCACAACTCCTAGCCTCTTATTTTCCCCCAACTTACTATTGAAGAGCTTCTTCCTGTTTTCTAGAGCGGTGTAGAACAGGTCACAGTGGTGGTTTATCTCCAGCCTTTTTCAGCAGAGACCTTAAAAATGAAGAGACTTAACATGAAATCTGGGTTTGGGATGCATATTGAGAAATGAGGTGCGGTGCCCACTGTGTCTACACAGCTACAGCTGGCAAAGCTTCTCTAGGACGAGACCTCCAGACCCCAATCCCATCCCCATAAACCCCCAGCTGCAGTGAAGTCTCCTGCCAATAACTCCTTACTAATATGTTTTTAACTATTCTGATTCTGCACAGATCAAGTGGAAAAATTGAAGTGAAACCAATACTTTATCATATTTTATCTGATCATTAATTCATTGATTTTTGTGTATAAAAGTTACCTTATAAAAGTTACCTGCCTAGGAGTGCTCTGCCCTACAGGAATGTTCATTCTATATGAATGTGGTTATATTTCAGCCATTTAATATAAGTACTTTGTATTACAAATTGCTTAAAGCAAGACAGTTTGACCTGCTGAGCAGCTTGTGAAGAGGCAGCAAGCCTTGACATTGCATGTGCTTAGGATCCATGACCACATTGCTTAAGTTTCTCGTAACCATTATTCTTATCAGTCCCAGAATGTAGACTGTGTTAATTTTGGTCTTTATAACACACACCTTTTCTCAGCTTCTTTCAGTTGCCTATGAAACAAATGTACTCAGTTTTCCTTACTGTCTTCAGATTCGTACTGAGTGGCTCTCAGCATGTTTTGTAAAGAATATTCCCAATGCATTTTGGGAAACCTTCTCTGCAGAGCTGGCCAGCCAAATCATTAGAAGCTGGCCATGTGGCACCTATTTGTAATTTCAGTACCCAGCAACTCAGGTGGTTGAAATAGGAGGATGGAGAGGTCCAGGCCAGTCTAGCTACATAGAAAGACCCTATCTTAAAAAGTCACTAATATCCTTAGATGTTTCTCCCAGACACCCCTGCCATTATTTAATATCCTACTATTAAAAACTAATACAAGGGCTGGACAGATGGCTTAGTGGTTAAGAGCACTGGCTGTTAACACTTCCAGAGGTCCTGAGTTCAATTCCCAGCACCCACATGGGTGGCTCACAACCATCTGTAATGAGATTTTGTGCCCTCTTCTGGCATGAAGGCATACATGCAGGCAGAACACTGTATACATGATAAATAAGTAAATCTTTAAAAAATAATAATAATAATACAAGAAAACCACAGTACTGAAGCCTCCTTGGACCCTCCTGTTCCCATCTTCCCTTCTCCAGAGGCACTTCTCAGTGTCTCCTTGGCACCCAGTTAGTTTGGTTCTCCAAAAGCACCTACTGCCATCAGAAATTTAGTTTGTTTATTCTGCACTCTTGCTGTGCACAGTAACTAACACACTACAGATGTGAATAGTTACAAGTCTGTATGAATCGTATGAAGCATCACACATGATGTCCTGCAAGCTGCTGTCCTAGTCATTTGACAGTCCTTGACACAAAGTTTGTCCATTATCTTCACTGTGGCATAGAGCCTATCATTTAAGGGTACCCACCTTGTTTCTTTCTTGCCAACCTGATGTGTTCGTCAGAAAACACCACACACTGGAAGCCACCCTCTCTATAAGGTGTGTTCAGGAAGATGACCGTCATCTACTACTTTCTAACTGCTGAAGTCATCCCTGCCCAGAAAGGGACTTCGTGGGAAGAAAGCAAAGCAGCCGGGCAGCCATGAAGAACAGTGTGCTGAAGGCTGCTCTTAAACATGAGCATGACTGCAGAGATCTTACCATTGGGGAAATAGTTAGGCTTCATGGAAGTAATGTTTGGAAACAAAAGGCATTTTTCCCATACTGAATTTTTGGATGGAGAGACACTGTCATCTGAAATGTCATAGTGTCCCTTGCAGATGTAAAAGACTTAAAAAGCAAAGCAGGTCTTTGATTTTCCCTTACACAGCCAGCAAAGACTTTACACGTCTTGTAAACTCAAATTGAAAACAGTTTATATGCTGAAGCGGATTGGTGGTGAGCTTTGGAACATGAATTGTAAGGTAGTTGGATTCCAGAGCTTTATGGCTGAGGGAATGAAGCCGCACTTTCACTTGGACTCAGACCATCTCGTGGCACCAGAAGCATCAGACTAACAGGAGCCCTGGCTCCTGGCTTCTGTTCCTGGGGAAGGCCCAGCATCACCTTAATAAAATGTTGTTTTCTGAAAATAGCAAGGAGCAGAGGAGCTGCCCAAAGACACAGTGAGAGCCTAAAGTCTGCCCTCCTTTGGTGGGTGTGGGGTGTGTTTAGCTGTGTAGCCTGTGTCTGGCCTGGCACTCACAATTCTCCTGCCTCAGCCTCCCAACCATTGGGGTTAAAGATGTATGCCACCTAAATTCCAGGCAAGTTTGAAGAGCTGAGCCCCTGGCTAGATCAGCAGCACCCTTTACCCACTTTCCATGTGCCGTAGACCTTGTGGTGCTGGGCGTTCATGGGTCATACAAAGGAAACATGGTTCTTACAACTAGAAACGTTTGATCTCTCAAACCCTTCATATGATAAATCATGGGTTTTTAAAAGTTTGTTATTTATGGAAACTTCATTTTGCTTAGTGAGTGTAAGTTAATTATTTTTCTCAGATTGAATGCAGAGTCGTGTTTAAGCCTTGTTTTCTGATAAAAAGTATTTTTATTTCACTCATTGCAGAATGAGTTGCATAAAGATTAAATTATACTTCTATTTATGAAAATTCTTTCTGTAAACTGTTGGTGAATGTTTTACAATAGGAATGCACAAATAGAATCAGGAAGGAAAATTACAAAATGTATGTTTGATATTTTTGCTACTCATGGTTTTTTGTTTGTTTGTTTGTTTGTTTGTTTTTTTCTGAAGCTTAGAGCCTGGGATCTTTAGACATATCAGATCATAGGATGAGGACTGTTCTCACCATAGAATGAGAATTGCATCTCACCAGAAGGAGACATTGAAAAAGTAGACCTCTGGGCCACACAGGAGATTTTATGTCAAAATTCTTAGGCTCATGCTAGTTAATTGAGTTTATTGGTAAGTCTCTGATTCTTTTGTGTGTATGAGGCAGGCACAGGGTGCCACAACACACAACATGGAGATGAGAGAAAACCTCAGCTACTAATGCTCACTGTCCACTTTTCTCTGTTGTGCGGCACTGCACACACCAGGCCTGCGACCTGCGACCTTCCAGGAAATCTGTCTCCTCCTCCGTCTAGCCACAGAAATATTGGTTTTGCAAATGTGGTTTTGCATGCACCTTTATGTGTGTTCTGGATATTCAAGCTCTGGTTCTCACACTTGCGTAGCGTCTTTCAGCCTCTTATGACTTTTCCTTTTTCTTTCTTTCTTTTTTTTTTTTTTCAGTAGTTTCTCATTCTGTAGCCTAGGCTACCCTGGAACTCAGGACATGCCAATCCTCCTGCCTTAGACTCTGAGTGCTGGGACTACAGATGTGAGCTACTATGCCTGGCTCGAGTGCTCTCCTTTTTTCCAGAAGTCATGCCACAAACAAACTAGCATCTCTAGACAAATAGCTAATATTTGGGAGACTACAATGGTTACAGTGATTAAATTTCTTATTTCTGTTTCTCTCAGTATTTTACCAATGTGTTTTGTCTTTGTAATTTCCCATGGTATTCTGGCTGCCTCTGCTTGCTTGTTGGTTCTAATGCAAAGGGGTTGACTTCAGCTTTCTCTAGTTTCTTCTCTCAGACCAAGCTTACAAAGAGAGACTATGGGGAGGCAAGGGCTGCTCTTGAGTAACGGCAGCTTCTCCTTTGTTTGACGCACACATTCACTCTGAAGCTACTGTGCAGAAGCACAGGCGGGTAACTCCCTCACTTCAAGCATCATATCTGGTCAAGACAAGATCCCATGTAGCCTAGGAACCTCAGTAATGTGATTAGTTTACTGTTTGGTTTGTGCCAGATTTTCTAAGAACACTAAATGGCAAGAAAAGAAAATTCTCTTTAAGAAATTGAGAGTTCCTAGAACAGTCCTGAGACCATGTTGCGGACAGTCCTGTTGCCTACTTTAGTGACATCTGGTGATGTCACCATTATGCTGTACTGTCACCAGCGTGCTATGAGCCTTCCTCTGCCCTGTCGGGCCGGGACACCTCCCATATGCTGTGTGCTGAACCCTCCAGTGAGAGAGCCGCTCGCTCTCAGTGCAGCACTAGAGGTAGTTAGGGTGGGAATGTGTAAGCAGACGCTTCGGGCTTCTCCACTGAGTTTTACAATCTCAAGTGAAAGCAGCTAGGGCTTTGATACACAGGCAGTGAGTGCAGGGATGCTCTTTCCATTTGAATCTCAAATATGTGATCTCATCTAAATATCAGACAAACAGCATCCGGCTCTTCTATCACCACGTGCTTACTCCATGGAACATACGATGAATGAGACACCTGGAGACTTGGAAAGGCCTTCCATCATCCAGGACAGATCTGCTTGGCATTGCAGAATGGCTGTAATTTCACAGTGTGACTGTAAATCTCATGGCTGAGTGCCCTGGTGCCCAGTGCTGCCGTCTGGTGTACGAAAATGTAGTTAGAGAGACTTCAGTCCCCAGAGCTCAGAGAGCCACCAGATATTGTGGCAGACGGTGAATAACTCAGCACTGTGCGAGACTCGTTTGGGCCCCTATCTCCCGTCGCTTGCCAATGTAGGCTGTGTTTACATGTAGCAACTATACAGATGTAGACAACTGTAGAGGAAAGTAAAGTATTAAAGACATGCCCCAACCTCAGCTTTCCGTAATAGATGTTATACCTTGCTAGTCACAATTAGCAGGAGGTAAGTGTGTTAATTAAAAGATTGCCAGTTTCTAGCAAGCCTTATCTAATGAAATCTTAGTAGGCACTGTGAGGGGGGAATATCACATAAGCAGATGAGCGATCATCAGGAAGGCATCCCACACCCACTCCAAGGCTAACCTGCGATGAGTCCCCTTTCTGTTTTCCTTCCCTTCACTCACACTTTGGCCCTGAAAATGTCTCAATTCCCTTCTTAAATATCACTGTCTTCCACCCTTTCCTTTCCAATGCCACAACACATAAAGAAGCCCTCACACTCGTCTCTATTGGCTTCTGTAGCTGCTGTCTCTCTTTCCAAAACATTCTAGATAGCACTGCAAAGCACTTGATCTTTTAAAAAGTCTACTGAATCATATCAGTCCTCAACTCAAGAACATCTGTGGCTCTTCAAGACTGAAGACCTCATTCCATTCCTGACACATAGTTTTCTCCCAACGGTGAATGCTGGAAAGACCAGCTTAGACAGCTTTCCAAACAGGACACTCAGGATTCCTTTTAGATTGTGCCTGTGATGCCTACGGGTGACCTTTCAGTTATGGGATCTTACAATCATCGAAAGTACCATGGGCTTTATTGGGTGAGGATTGACAGTGAAGTAACTAAAGGGATTAACACTGTAACAACACTTCTTCCTAGTGAAGAATTTGGAGTCACAACTTGGACCTCATTGAAGCCTTGATCACTGCACAAGTGTCATTCAAGTGGAAGTGTTCGTTTTAACGATCCTTACTTGAAAGTCGGCATGGCCTACTTCCCTATGCAAACTCAACCCATTGTGTTGTTTTATTGTATTGCTTTATTTGTTTGGGTTCATCCAGTGTGCCTGTCCTCTGGTGCACATATAAAGGACTGTAACGTTGGGGTTGGGGCCACTGGACTGATGTTTGCAAATCAATTGAATACATGATTGTGTGGACTTTAACCGTGTATACTGGTGGAACCGAATCCCTGACAACAGTACCTTAAGGATGGAAGGGTTTCTTTGGGCTCACCATCTGGGAACCTAGTTTATCAAGGCAAGAAGACCTGGGGGCAGGAGCAGGACGTGGCTGGTTACACTGTGTGCAGTTAGGAAAAAGAAATGACTGCCCATGCTCAGCTGGCCTTTTGATTTTTTCCCTTTTTCCTCATTGTGGGCATTGCCTATAAAATAGTACCTCCCACATTCAGGTACCCTTACAGACATGCACAGGGGCTAAAGGACAACAATTAGCCATTGTATAGTGGCTTGAATGAGAATGGCCTCCAGAGGCTCCAATGTTTGAATACTTGGTCCTCAGTTGGTGGGACTGCTTGGGAAGGACTAGGGGGTGTGGCTTTGTGGAAGGAGGCGTGTCAATGGAGGTGGGCTTTGAGTTTTCCAAAGCCCACACCATGCCCATTTGGCCCGCCCTCTCTGCTCATTTTGTGGGTAGAGAGATGAGTTCTCGGTTACTGGTTCAGGGCCATCCCTGTCTTCTGGCCACCATGTTCCCATCACAATGGCCACGTCCTCTGATCCTCTGAAACCTGTCTTCTCTAAGTTGCCTTAGTCACAGTATCTTATCACGCTAATAGAAAAGTAACTAAGACACATCACAACCACTTTTGAGTTAGGAGAAATCTAGGTCCAGTGCTGAAGTTTGCACTGGGATTGGAGGTTCTTTTCTACTGGCCCTTTAGTGTTTTTCAAAGTTGAGACAATTTAACCTTTAAGCAGAGCATCAAAGAATTTTAAAGTATTTATTTAACCCAGATAAAAATGGTACATATAACGAAAGCTTGCAAGTTGGGTAAAATCTGTGAATTGGTTGAGATAGCCCCTGTGGGGATCCTCTCTATGGCATCCGCTCTGAAACCCTGGCTGATTACCCGACTCTGCCATTTAGCAAAGCTCTACATGTTAGCTGACCATGCAGCTCTGTTTTTATGTCTTCCTGGATGACACTGACCAGTCCCTGAGAACAAGGGAAATGACGTTGGTTCGGTAATTCTAGCTGATATTGGCTGACTCCAAGTGGTTCATTCCTGAACAACTGGCTGGGTCTGCATATTTCTTTGATCCCTAGTTTAGAACTCCTTCAGCTTTTCTGATTTCACACACTGTTTTCTAATTGTAGGGTTAGTGTCATGTTGCCCATATGCCAAGTCCTGAGGAAGATGTGTAAAGTCAGCTTCGGCTGCAAAGTTATTTCAAACACACTTGATTCTTTGAGCTCTCGTTGACTATTTTGGCCTGCAAGGTAAGTGTAAGATTTCTCTCACTGTGCTAGAGTGGCGCCACTGCTACAGAAGCTCCCATTGTGCTGTTGGAGACTAATTATATGTGTAGGTGGTTGCAAGCCAAAGTCGACTTGTTTCTCAAGAGTTTTGCCTCCAGCCAGTGTGGTGATACTAGACAGTTCTCATTCTTAGGTACAAGACAACACCTGTGGAGGAATCAGCCAAGGCCCCACAGTAGCCACAGAACAGGTTTTCCATGCCCAAGTGCAATCGGCAGATTGTATGAGGCAATAGCTGATGCAGGGACTTTTGATGCCTGACAATGGGAATTATCTTTAAAAGACATTTTAAATGCAGCCCAGTTTGGTCTCGAACTCACTGGGTAGCCCAGATTGGCCTCAAAGTGAATCCTCCTGCCTCAGCCCTGCAAGTGCAGGGGTTAGAGGTATGTGCCATTATGTTTAAAATATGCCTGGCTTATGTTTAAAATACTTTAAGAATTATCTTTACATGACAAGCACTGTCCTGTAATAATCTTTTCTGCTTTAGTTTATGAGGGCTGCTATTTAGCTTAGAGAATGTCAGGAGCTTGTGTGTCTACTGCTCATCTGATTCAGTTTGTACCAAATAATGAAGAATATTAAGCGGGGTCGTCTGAGGCAGATGCGATAGTGATTTCTGGAGGATTGACTATCATTGTGGGGGATTCTTATTCTAAACTAATTAGAACCTTACACGGTGATGACATGTCTATAATTCCACCACTCAGAAGATGCAGGAGGATTGCTGCAAGTTTTAGTCTGGCCAAGACTAAAACTCTCGAAAAGGTTTGGGGGATAAAGAGGTAGTTCAGTGGTTAAGAGCACTGACTGTCCTGTAGAGGCCCTGTGTTCCCAGCATCCACAGTGGGGCTCGCAAGTGTCCATAACTCCAGTTCTAAGAGCTCCAACACCCTCTTGTGGCTTCCCAGGGCACTGCATGCATGTGGCTCACTGGCCTACAGGCAGGCAAAATGCATGTGTGTATATATATTTTAAATTTATATAAATATATAAATTAAAAAAACTTTTTAAAAAGGAAAACAATGAATAGTTCTGACATTCATGAATACATACCCTCGTTTGTGAATGATTCTTGCATCATAAGTCTATTTGCTGTGGGGCAATAGAGATGGCTCAGTGGTTAAGAGCACTTGCTGTTCTTTCAGAGGACCCAAGATCCCAAGACCTATGGTAATCACAACCACCTGTAACTCCAGCTCCAGAAGATCCCAAACCCTCTTCTAGACTCCACAGTTATCCATACGCACGTGTATATATACACACATGCACATTAAAAATAAATCTAGGGGCTGAAGAGATGGCTCAGAGGTTAAGAGCACTGGCTGTTCTTCCAGAGGTGCTGAGTTCAATTCCCAGCAACCACATGGTGGCTCCCAACCATCTGTAATGAGATCTGGCGCCCTCTTCTGGCCTGAAGGATATATGCAAGCAGAACATTGTATACATAATAAATAAATCTTTTTTAAAAAAATAAATCTAGAAAGGTTCTCTTTTAAAATTATTGTTATTATTATTATGATGATGATGATTTGACTTGATTGTGAGGGGGCACACTTGCCACAATGAATGCATGGAGTTAGAGAATAACTTTGCAGAACTGACTCTCTGCGCATCTTTCTGTGGTACCTAGGATCAGACTCAAGTGCCTTTACCCACTGAGCCACCTGTCTGGCCTCATAAGTCTGTTTTAAAGTCAGTTCATTGACAGAATAAAAAGAAAAGGATTATGAAGGGCAGATTTGGTAAAGGGTGGTTCTGTTAAGTCCTAGCTGGGTTAATGTCTGTTTTTACATATGTAGAAAAGGAATAATATAGTCCTTATTGAGTTGTTATGAAGATTAAACATAAACATAAGAGAAAATCACAGGGCTTGATGGTGCAAAAGCATTCTGGCAGTTGTGGGTAAAGCTGTAGTTACCAGAATTTAGAATTAAAAAAGGTTACTGTGTTATCAAGTAAAATGAATTGTTGTGGAGCAGCATAGAAAAGCCATCTTATTTAAAATGGAAAACAAAAAATTTTAATCCTCAATTAACCCTTAGAAATCAACTCAATTGATTCAAAAATTTAAAATATTATAACAAAATTAGCTTTGACTTATGAAGAAACTATTTTCACAAGCTAGAGAAACTTTTGGCTTGGAGTTTTTCGAAATAGTGTCTGTGATGATTAATGTTAATTGTCTGCTTGATAAAATCTGTAATCACCTGGGAGACAGGCATGTGTGGGACTCTCTTGATTATTCTGATGTGGGAAGACCTGCCCGGTGTGAGTGCTGCCATTCCCTGGCTGGAGGGGGGAATGTTACAGATCCTTGACTGGTTCTCTACTTAATCTGTCAAGACTTTGCAGCTGCTTTCCTTGCTCTGCTTCCTGACTGGGGACACCATGTGACTGGCTGCTGTCTTGACTTCCCAGTCATCAAGCACTATACCACTGAACTGTGAGCTAAGGTAAATCCTTTCTCCCTTGAGTTGCTTTTAACATAATAGTTTGTCATAGCAACAGGAAAAGAAATTAAGACAGGCTCTCACTGTGTAGCTCAGGTTGGCATTGAACTCTAGGCAGTCCTCCTGCCTCAGCCTCCAAGAGTACTATGATTGCAGGCAAGAGCTACTGTGTCAAGGTTTTTGGTCAGAAGAAAGACACTGAAGATAACGGTGCCATTTTCACAGTGACAGTTTGACATCTGCCTGTAATTTAGAACAAACAAAGCAGAGGCAACTCTAAATTCTTCAGAACCTTCATGCAGGCCTTTTCTCAGGGCCCATGACTACTAAGCAGATGGAAAAGCCAAGGCACAAGCCGAATCACATGCCTAGTGTTGCGCGATAAGCTCGTGGCAGGCTGGGAACTGAAATTAGTTCATTTAGTTTATGGAAACATCTGCTGAGTTCATACCAATCCTGGGGTCTGAAGATAATCACCAGCCCACCACTCCCACCCACCAGCGCCGCACAGATAATGCCTCTGTGCAAGGATTTAAAATGTCCTCTCTGCTGTGCCAATGGGGAACAGGCTGCTTGGCAACCCAGAGCTGACTGTCGCCCTGCTGTGCCTGCCTGTGAAGACACATTCAGTTGCTATCTATCATTCAGCAAGAGTCCTCTTGTGCAGGGCCATGGGTTCTCTTCCTGCCCACCAGGACCTCCCAGAAGCTTCTAGATCCAAAGGGATTTTCTTTGATACCAAAGGAGAGTGGCCTCCAAGATTCTCCCAGACAGATGGGTTTACTCACCCAGCCATTTTGGCAGCAGAGTTCATCGTTGACATGAATACCATCACCCTGGCATCCTCAGTATGCCAGAAGCTAAAGCATCTTCCAGGGTTCAGTGATAGTTTATGGTGATTGCTCTCTTGCATAAGGTCTTTAAGGCCCATGAAACAAGCTTTGCAGCCTAGGTCTGGAAGGCTCCAGCTAGCAGCACATCTAAAACAAGACGCGGACAAGGCATTGAGAGCGTGGTGATGGTGGAGGGCTGGAATGCTGCAGGTCCAGAGGGATCTTTATTTACACTACCCATTCACCGATCACCGATCGCCCCTTCTGATCTGTTCTAACCTTGTGACTGGTGTTAGTTATTTAGCGGCGCTCTTACCCTGCGAGGAAATGCCATGAGACACGACAGAATCCACTAACGAGTTTTATTAAGATGAGAGACAGACAAGTGCTCAGGCCCGTGGGAGAAACACCTGTGTGGAGAAGAAGAGGGAGTCGGGAATATGGCGCCAGCTTATAAAGAAAGGCTGGGTGGCGCACGCACGTACACAGGTCAACGTAACTACTCCATGCATGCACAGATCACATGGTTGCATTGCGCGCTCTTATGCAACCATGCAAAGTCACGGGATCCTGGTCACGCGAGACACCTTGACCGGGAAATGGCTATTTTGACTCAGAACTGGCTAGGCCGAAGTGTCTGGGTCCGCCGGGCATGCGCAAACCCGCCCAACCGTGGGGGCATGTTGTGAACCCATCAACTGTCCTTTTGGAACATATTAGTTTAGAGGACTGGTGTTTACCGACCCAAGGCTTAGTGTTAACTTAGACCATTGGTTTTCACCGACCCAAACTTAGTGTTAACTTAGACCATTGGTTTTCACCGACCCAAAGCTTAAGATGTCGTCAGAGAGAATCTGAAATGTCCTGCTTTGCTCTGACTCTCTGACCCAAATTTCCCATAAATGTACCTGAAAAGAGCCTTGGTTATGACTTTGTTTTGTTCTATAACAATAAAAGCTTTATGAAGCTGTTTCTACATTGGACCATGTTTGGAGTGACCTGGATCTGTGTTCCTAGGCCATGGTCACTCATCTGGCTCCAGATTGAACCCTCTCTCTCGTTCCCTGAGAGCTGCGTCCTACATTGACGGTGTGAACAGGTGCCTAGGGTTTAGGAGCAGGAAGCAGAGCTTTACCCTCTCTCACTGTGTTGTAAGAACCGAGCCTTAAACTGGACATGGTGATATAACACATGAAATCCTAGCACTCTGGAGGTGGAGGCAGGAGGATTGCCATAAGTTCAAGACCAGCCTGGACCACAATATGAGACTTTATTCAATAGAGAAGGAGGAGGAGGAGGAGGAGGAGGAGGAGGAGGAGGAGGAGGAGGAGGAGGAGTGGGAAGAGGGGGAGAGGGAGAAGAGAGGTGGAGGAGGAAAGGAAGAACAGAGCCTATGAATACATAAAGTGAAGTTGAGGTTTTAAGAACTCAGACCATAAACGGGTTTTATTACTTTTCTTCAAACCTTAAAAAAAATCGCTGGGTTTCTCTCCCAATATCCAAACAGAGAATAGCTTTGTTAAACGGTGTTCTCTTCCCTCCAAAAGGAAATTCTAATTAACCGGAGCACTTCATTCAACCGCGGCGATTTCCAGACAGGGCCGTGCTCCAGTCGGCCCTCGTTGTTCGGAGTCCTTTGTCAGCCTCATAAAAACTCGCTCGGGTAGGACGTCCCGGAGCTCGGAGCTCGGTTCCGCTCTGGTTTGCATTCCTGCATGTCCCTAGGGAGTGCTCCAGCTTGGCTCTGGTCGGGCTGGCGTGCAGCTGGGAAAGGAATGTGGCTGAAGGAGGAGGGGCCTGTCTGCTGGTTGGGGCCATCGGAAGCCTGTGCCCCACACTACCTAGCGTTTTGTACAGGCTTAGGTTCAACGTGCTCCTTGGTGGTTCTCAGCGGAGTCCATCGAAGCTGGACTTGTGAGGACCTTATTTGTTCACAGGGAGTTACAAAGACAACCCATTTCTGGAATACCTGTAACCTTCCTCACGGCTGTTTCCTCGAGGCCTGTCCACCAGTTGATGGGATATATGTTTCCTTCATTGTTACCACATCTACCAGACAGCCTCAAAAGGCAGAAGCTGGAGCCCCAGGCAGGGGTTTCCTAGAAGGCTGCCCTTTGAATGGGATGTAACACACAGGGCACACCGCTGAGACCAGCAGCCAGCCAGGGCCTGGCTTCCTCTCTCCTGGAGGTCTGTTTTTCTGTGTTAGCGGCTCTCTCCCCACCTCCACGACAGTCCTTGCCCTGAATTCCAGATCCATTTCCTCCCATTAAGTGGAGTCCCACGTGCAGATGCCCCAGGGTGGAATTGTCTTCATCTTTCTCAAGTCTCTTGTTTCCTGGTACAGTCGGGAACCCAGGATCCTTGCGGCAGGAACTCAAAAATGAAGAACAGGCAGTCTTTTGCCTCTTCCTAGCATCCAGGTTTGCTGGAGCCACAGGGTTCCAGGCGGTAGGTATCCCTGTGCCTTGTGCTTTGGTGAGGAGCTTGCTCTCCCTAGCTGGATGCTCAAAGTAAGTCTCAGGATGGAACACGTTCCTTTGTTATTAGGCAACACTAACATTCCAGCCCTGGGCCTGGGATAAACAGTTCTTTAGACAGATAATGCCTGGGTGTGCTGTTTTCTTTATATGCACTGGGATATTTTTAAAGTTTCAGGAATAACCAGTTTCCCTGGAGGATTCACAGGTCTAAACTTCCCAACCCTCCCACCCCACCCAACCCCACACACCAGGTGAACAATTCTAATTATTAATTAAAGTATTAATTATCGGAATGTATACCTTTGGGAAGGAGCCCCTAAGCAATCATTGATTTCCTTTGCAATTGATATAAAATAAAGGCCCTATCAAATAGGAACACAATTGTGCACTTCTCAGAGTTAGGTGGTGAAGTAGGAAACAGAGGTAAGGTCTTCAAGCTGGGCACTAGCTCTGTCTACTCTGGGACTCGAACTTCTGCACCTACCTGCCTGTTCATAGGGCTTCGGAGCATGTATGGCCCAGACCTGGTCAGCATGACAGGCTTGCCACTCCTTCTATGAAATGATAGTGATGCTGTGATTTTTACCCTCAGGGCATCATCAGAAACCATGGGCACACCTGCTGTAGCCTGGGAAATAGAAGAATCCTGGCTGGCAAGCTGTAGCCAGTTTTACCTTAAGACCTCTGTTACTTGGATTCTAATCAATTTTAAATATTGCATTATTTTCTGCATTTGGAAATTTCATTTTAGAACGATAGACAGTAAGTGATTGCTAACCAGGACCTTAAGAATTGAGGTATTGGGCCAGCACAGTGCTGCAGGGTGAAGTAGGATTCAAGTTCAAGGCCAGCTTGGGCCACACAGTGAGAATTTCTCTCAAAACAAAACCAACAAAACAATAAAGTATAAAAATCCCAACAGAAAATTAATATTGAATTTAAGCTGTATTTAAAGAATAATTTTGTAAAGGTAACGAGAGTTGCCAGAGTCACAGACAGGAAAGGTAAGTTTCCTTTGGGTAAGCTGGAGCATGTCACTCCCTCAGAACTCAGGTCCTCTGCTGCTAGCTGCAAAACCAGTTCCTCAGCGAGTCCTTGAGCCTTTGCACCTGGCATCTGCGGCCTCCTAGGCCTTGCCCTCCACCATCTCTGGGTTGCTCCTCAGGTTTCTGGTACCATCCCTGCAGCCTCCTGCCTTGGCCTTGCTTGATCTTCCCTCATCCTGGAACTCCTGCCCCGCCCCACCCCCACACTGAGTCTCCTCCTCCAGGTCTCTACCCAAGTGGCAGCTTCCAAAATGGGGGCTTTTCTTACCCCACAAATAAGAGTACACCTTCCCACTCTCTTGACTCCAGTACTTTCCCATTACCACACGGTATCCATTTGTTAGCTATTGTTTCCACCCCTCCCCCTGGAGGTAGTCATATATTCCTGCATCCCAGCACCAGGCCACCACCCACCACACCCCCCAGCAGGTAGTCATATATTCCTGCATCTCTAGCACCTCCCCCCCCACCCCCAAGTAGTCATTTATTCCTCATCCCTAGCATGTGACCACCCCCCCCCAAACCCAGGTAGTCATTTATTCCTGCACCCCCCAGCATCTAGAACAAGATCCTGCCAGGTGCTGCTACATGAAGAAATCAGTCTGGGACATCTGGTAGTGAGAGGAGCCTTGTGCAAGCTCCTTGGCCATGTGGCTGTATCCAAGAGGCTGGGCAGGAGCTGAGATTAGCTTGATCTACCGTAAAAGCAGAGGAGGATGGGGGGATGACTGAAGAGGCAATGGTAGCCTTGACACCCAGAAAGAGGGAATGGTCTTGTGATGGAGACACGGAAGGAAGAGCAGGAAGGAAGAGCAAGAAATTAGGGAAGCATCCTGCTGTGAACTACAGAGAGGACCGATGGAGAGAATGGCGGCCAGTGTTGGTCAAAGGTGTCAGAGTCCCTGGAAAGATAAAGGACCCCAGGAGGCTGTCCAGAGGGCAGACTTGGCTGAGTCCTGGGCAGAGGTGTATTCAAATGGGAAGGATAATATGACATTTCCTGATAGAACCAAAGCTGGGGAGCCAGATGGCCTTGAGCATCAGAGAAAGCCATCTTTGCTGTGGCTGAGAATCAGGGGTGAAGCGGACATAGGTAAGAGAAACTGTCGATACGATACCCCTGCTGGAAGTCTTCGGGGGTTTTAAATTAATTTGTTTTCCAGTAAAAAGAGGCAGGGTTATTAGTTGAGGAGAGGGGAAGTAACTATGGGGCAGTTTGGAGATAAGGCCGGACAGCCAAGGCAATGCTATAAAGCGAGTCATGCACTGCCTAGGGTCTGCCTCAGGCCAGAGCTGACAGGTGCCTCTCGGCTGCACCTGGAGCCCCTGCCCCTTTGTGTTTGCCCTTAGTGTCATCTGGTTTCAACCTGCAGGGGCAAAGTCACCTGCAAAAATGATTAATGCCAGCTGGTGACTACAGGCCTGAGCTGACAGTCCGTCTGACTGTCCATCCTTCCTTCCAGCTCCTGGGCACACTGAAGCTGGGGACTCTTGACCATTTTTCTGAAGGCCTGGAGTTTTGGAGTTTAAAATCTAAGTTTTAAGGGAAGGAGGGGAGAGGGCTAAGAGGAGCAGTGGAGGCCAGGCTCTCAGTCTGAGCAGGATAGAGACGAAGGCATAGGTCCAGGTGGGCAGAGCTTCTTGACAAGAAACGGGTCTAAGGGAGCTGGTTTCTAGGGGCCCTGTCAGAAACAGGAACAAACTGCAAACAGCACAGAAATCACACCGCCTTGGTGCTCACTGTCCCCGAACACACAGGAAGGGGTGCGTTAAAACTCCTCTTTCTTTTTAACTCCAATAGCTCTCTTTCTGTCGTCTTTGCTCTGGATGTGAACTTTCCAGTGGGCAGAGGTTTGGGGTTGGGTTTTTGACAGCCCTGATGGGCATGGGGAGCTGAGCAGAGCACCATAGCCAAGGGCATCAGAAAACGCTGCCCCGTAGCCCTCAACGGAGCAAAGGAAGCCCATCATCTCTCTTAGACGCAGCCCTGTCAGGAGGAGTTCAGATTAGGAAGCATCTGAGAGTTACACCAGTGCAGGGACCCTGCACCTCTGTGGGTCGCCATTTACAACCTCCCAAAAGTGGCTCAGGGTGACCAGGGCAGATGTGGTGGGGACTCTGTTCAGAGAGCAATGAGAGCAAACACTCACCTTCCGTTTTCAGTACAGGGGCCCCACCCTAGGGCCCCATGCATATAGGCAAGAACTTTGCCCACAGCTCAGCCCTATCGAATGCTAAGTCTTTTAGAATGCTCAGCAGCATGCTCATGGACCACTCGCTGGATGAGCTAGGGTTCAAACTCCAGGCACTTTGAAAGGGCAATACAAAGTAATTAAATGCCTTCTCACTCCAAAAACCTGTTTTCAGAGTTTTTAAATTTAGGATCAATTGAAAAGTTAGTTTTCACTTAATTTTAGTTAATTCTAGGTCTGCCTTCAGGATGTGTGTGTGTGTGTGTGTGTGTGTGTGTGTGTGTGTTTTAATAAAACCTGATATAGGTGAGATAACTCAGCAGGTAAGGGCACTTGTTGCCAAGCTCAGAACCTGAATTCAAGCCCCAGGAACCACATGGTGAAAGGGAGAATCAGCTCCACAAAGTTACCTTCTGACGACCACATACATCATGGCACAAGTGTGCACACAACAATAGATAAATATTAAAAAAAAAAACAATTCTATGTAGAAAAATGCTAAAATCCATAGTACTAACAGTTACCATCAACCAACACTGAAACTGAACAGTTTAGTGACCACTTAAAATAATTTCTTAGAAAGTATTTCAGACATGAAAGGCATACAAGATAGACAATACAATCCACACAGAACAATTCCTTCATGTTCACCAGACTTCAGCCTAGCAGGGACTCAGTCAATGTTTGTTGAATGAATTAATGATTCTCATTTATTTTTAAATACAAGGCTCAATTCTTAAAATGTCCTTGGAGTCAAGGACAAAGCATTAAATCTGCCTTCTTTTCCAGGGTGCCTCTACAAATATGGTTACATGATTTGTGTTAATAAATACTTGTAGGCTGGTTGGGTTTTTTGTTTTTTTTTTTTCTCTTAGTCGAGTCTCTCTGTAGTTCTCTTTAAGCTTGAACCCTGGCACTTGGCCTCATTTATCCTAACTTCACATTTAACCTAACAGGAATTACCTTCTGGCATGATCTTGATACACTTCTGAGAGGTGGAAGTAATTTTGGAAGTGGCCTTTCATCATACCATGACAAACATTTTTATATAGTTATTTACTATATAGTTCCTATATTTAGTGTTTGAATTAAAAATAGGAAATTGCTTAAAGTTCAGATTTTGTAGTTAGAATGAGTCAAAATTTAATATTGTAAAGTAGATAGGTAAGCCTAGTTTCTTTCTCTTATTTAGATTTATTTTATTTTAAATAATGTGTATATGTGTGTATTGTCTGTGGGTATGTGCACATGAATGCAGGTGCCCTTGGAGGCCAAAATACGACGACAGATTCCCTGGAGCTGGCTGGAGTTATAGGCAATTGTGAACCACTCAGTGCGGGTACTGAGAACCAAATTCAGGTTCTCTGCCATAATACTGTGACCTGTTACCACATCTTCAACCCTAGTCATATTTTTGGCCTCAGTTTTAAGTCTCCTTCCTATGACTCCCAGAGTAATTTTCCCCTCAGCATTACAGAAACTCTCCACATCTTGCTTTGTGTTTCTTGCCCCGGTTTTCTGTTTCACCTTGGGGGTTCCAGGGCTGCTGGCTCTGGAGTTGTCTGGGGTACATGCTGTGTGTCCCTTCTGTCCTCCACAGCAGAGTGAGGAGGCAGCCGGGTGCTCACTTATTAGGGCTTCAGCTGCTTCTTAGGCTAAACTTGACAGACTTGACCCTCTCTTGTCTTAGCTTTGGTTCTTTTGCTTGACCTCAGTTCTTGTCTGAGGAACTGCTCCTTTCTCTTTCCACACCCCTTCCTGAAATCAATATCTCTGTCTGTCTGTCTGTCTGTCTGTCTGTCTGTCTCTCTCCCTCCCTCCCTCTCTCCTCTCTCTCTGTGTTTATTGAGTGTTTGTTGATGTTTGTTTTATTTTATTTTTGAGACAGGATCTCTCTGTGTGGTCCTGGTTGTCCAGGAATTCAGTATCTAAACCAGGCTAGGCTTGAAGTCTTAGAGATCCATCTGTCTCTGCCTCTACAATTTTGGAAAGCAGTGTTTTGTGTGAGCCATGTTGTAGGTCAGGGCTGCCCACAGAAGCATATGTCTGAGACCTTGGGTCATAAGCACACTACTTTTTAAAAACAGTTGCTACAACTTTATATTCCCAGGTAAGGTCCCTAGGTCTCTGTGGTTCAGTGAGAAGTGGTTCCCTGGAAGAAACATTGTGCTGGCTACATGTGGAGGCCGTGCTGCAGAGTTGAAGGGGATGGACTTAACTGAGAGACAGTTCATCTACCATACAATCCACACACTGAGAGTTTAGGAAGTGTTCAAAGAGTTGAGCAGCCTTTACCATAGTCGTATTTAGAAGTTTCATCAAGACAATGAGATCTTGTTTCCCTCATCAGCCTTTACCACTGTTCCTTCTGCCTGGGTCCACTGGGAATATCTCACACAGATGCAGACATGTGATGATCTGTGGCTTGCTTCTTTCGTTTCCTATGCTGGTCTCAGGCTTTTTTTTTTTTTTTTTTTTTTTTTTTTTTTTTTTTTTTTTTTTTGTCTGATTGTGGCTTTGGCTCTTCTTCCTTCATTTAGTCAAATGATGTTTTGCTGTAGGTCAGTATTCACTGTATAGTCACCTCCATTCCACCTGTGCCAGTGGATGCGCATCTGGGTTGTTCCATCTTGTGGAAACTACAGACATGTCTTTTATTATATTGAGCATACATCTAGGAAGAGGATTGCAGAGTCAAGTGTGATAATTCTATGCTTGAATATTATTGAGCCTTCCCTCAGGTTTTTATTAGCCATTTATATAGCATCTTTGCTGAGGTGTTAGTTCAACTCTTGCCCATTTTTATTTTTAAATTTTAAATTGGGTTGTCTTTTTATTGTGAATGGTAAGAGTTATTTATATATTCATAAAACAAGTCCACTATTATGTATGTATATGTGTGTGTAGAACTTGCTGTCTTAGGATTTCTATTGCTGGGATGAAACACCATGACCAAAAAGCAAGTTGAAATGTAGTTGGAATTTTTTTGGGCTGCCAACCAGTTCCCAAATAAACACAGAGACTTATTATTAGTTATGAATGCTCAGACTTAGCTTAGGCTTGTCCCACTAGCTCTTCTAACTTAATTCAACCTGCTTCTATTCAACCATGTTTTGCCTCTGGGTTTTTTACCTTTCTTTCATTCTGTATGTCCTACTTTCATGCTTCTTCTGTGTCTGTCTGGCTGACCCCTGGCATCTCCCTAGCATCTCTTTTTTCCCAGTCTAAATTCCTTCTCCTTACTCTCCCTGCCCAGAAGTTCCACCTACACCTCCTCCCTCGCTATTGGCTGTTTCTGTGGGATGGTCTGTATGTCAAATTGCTCTGATTGGTCATTAAATAAAACACTGATTGGCCAGTGGCCAGGCAGGAAGTAGGTGGGACAAGGAGAGAGGAGAATTCTGGGAAGCGGAAGGCTGAGGCAGAGAGACACTGCCAGCTGCCGCCATGACCAGCAGCATGTGAAGACACTGGTAAGCCACCAGCCACGTGGCAAGGTATAGATTTGTGGAAATGGATTAATTTAAGCTATAAGAACAGTTAGCAAGTAGCGTGCCACAGCCATACAGTTTATAAGTGATATAAGCGTCTGAGTGATTATTTTATAAGTGGATTGTGGGACTGCGGGGCTTGGGAAAGCTGGAGAGAAGCCCTCCAGCAACAGGCTGTTCAGCTTTTTATTAGATCAATCAGGTGCCTTAGGCAGGCAAGGTAAAACAGCAACACATCTTTACATAGTTAAACAAATATTCCACAACAGAGGAGGGAAAGGGTTTAAATGTTATTTAAAAAACTTTTACTGGCATTTAGTGCACACTTTATGACAGATGTCAACCATAAACATCTACTCTATGAAGAATTATGATGAGCCCAGTCCCTTGGCTGGAAAAGTTTAGGGTAGGGGGCAGAGTATGCCAGCCATACTCTGTGACAGGTAAGGACTGAGGGATGTAGGGAGAACCTGACAACCAGGTCCAGTTTGATATGTTAATGGACACATCAGTAAACCATTTGTCTCAGGATGGAGACCTAACATATATAATATTGATCCAACGATACCTGTAGGAATATTTGCAATTTTTCTGCACTTCTAAAATATGCAACAGACATCACTTGCAGTTGCAGAAAGTTTGGCACTTTGCAGGGACCCAGGGAGAAGGTGTGGAATTCAGTTGCCCCTGGGTGACTTTTCCCATTGCTCCTGGCTTTTGTCTCCCCATGACTTCCTATTTCACTTCTTGCACAGGAGTCTGAAGTGCCACTTTTGAGGCGGGTACAGCACCAATCTTGCCCTTTTTCTTCTTAGTGGTTTTGGTGTTTCCTTCACTCTTGTGGTAGGAAGTTAGTAGAGGGGGTAAGAAAAAGATTGTACAGGGACACTTGTGTGGACACCTGGAGAACATCAGTACGTTCTGGTCCAGCAGCAGGGCTGCTTGTCTTTATCACTAGAATTTCCAGAAGTCTTTTTCTTTGGAGATTAATTTCCAGTAACTGTTTTATAAAAATAGAATTTTTAACAACATATTAGGGTTTGTGGCACTGCTATTTTTTACTCTTGACTGTCTCATGATTTGAGTGTATTAGCCAATGATTTCACGACCTGTTTTAAACTCATGAAACTTTAATATTAAAAAAAAATCCAGCCAATGGGTAGAACCAGGGAGCAGTAAGAAAGCAACCAAGTCAACTCAGTGCAAATTCAGTCTCAGCTCGACCCCTTTCTGTGTATGTATGTGTGTGTCTGTGTGTGTGTGTGTGCACGTGTGTGTGTGCACGTGTGTGTGTGTGTGTGTGTGTGTGTGTGTGTGTGTGACAGAGAGGGGGGAGAGAGAGGAAGAGAGAGAGAGGAAGAGAGAGAGGAAGAGAGAGAGAGGAAGAGAGAGAGAGGAAGAGAGAGAAAGGAAGAGAGAGAAAGGAAGAGAGAGAGAAAGGAAGAGAGAGAGGAAGAGAGAGAGAGGAAGAGAGAGAGGAAAGGAGAGGAAGAGAGAGAGGGAGAGAGAGGGGGGAGAGGGGGAAGGGGGAGAGAGAGGGAGAGGGGGAGGGGGAAAGAGGGAGGGGGGGCTTCAGCTGGTTCCTCCTGCACAGGAGCGGCTCAGCTTGGGCTCCCTTCAAGGGAGGGACACTGAATGGCTGAGCTTAGAGGAAAAGCAGTTCCCCAAGAGTTTGACTTTTGTCCCATGACCTCTCATGAGGACACTCTAACAAGAGGGCCCAGTACCAAGATGACTTTTTAAGCAGCCAAAGGCACACTGAAATGTCTAAAACCAAACAAGGGGGATCTAGTTATTCTCTTCCCTTCCTCTCCCCCACCCTCCCTCTTCTTTCTTCCCTCCCTCTCTCTCCCTCCCTCTTTTCCTCCTCCCCAGATTGCTAAACCAGACCATTCAGTTCTGGAGCCTACTGGTAAATAGTAGCTGTTCTCATTCCTTCTCTTGAAAAAGCATGGCTGTGCTCTTGCCTTCAGAAGCTGACAACGTGGGTAAAATATAAAATGTTTGTTGTAAAATTGTGGAAAAGATTCTCAGAACAGGTTATGAACAGGCAAGCCATTCACTCCCTGGGCATATTTCTCAAATTGTCAATCTTATTTTTGAATATTGTTGGAAGTCAAAACATCATTGAACTACTTGGCTGGGAGGGAACAGCGAAGTCAAGGCCTTTTGTTCCCAGAGGAAGGAACTAGAGACCTGGAGAAATTATACTTTGCAAGGATTAATTCACAAACTTGTTGGGGCTGAGAAATTAAAAATATCTGTGAAAATTTGCAGTTAATGCCAGTACTTAGGAAACAGATAGGCAGAACGCTGTGAATTTGAGGCCAGCCTGGTCTACATAGTGAGTTCCAGGCTAGCTGTGGCTACATAGTAAAACCTTATGTAAAAAATAAACAAAAACAAAAATATGAGAGAGACAGAGAGAGAGAGAATTGGATAAACAAGAAATGCAATATGAATAAATCAAAGTGGGAGGTGGCTGCATTGAAAATTGAGAGCCCTGTGATAAGAATTCCCTAGTGAAAGTCATGTCCAGGAAACCTAGCATCTGAGTTTCTGCACTCCCTATGGCTGTCAGAAGCCTTTGGAAGGCAAAGCTCGGCTGCTGCAGAGTCTGTGACTTCCCCGCTTCCCCTTCCTGCTGGTCTCCTTGTTCCTCCCAAACTGTTTGACACTCACTGTGTATGTACATATACATAAAATCCAGATTTTTACATATTGAGAGAAAACATGCAATACCTGTCTCCCCATCCTCTCTTGTTCCCCCTTTAGTCTCTCTCTCCACATAATCCCTTCTAATTTCATATCATGTATTTAAAATTTCACAGTGTAGATTCCATGTGTGAGAGCAAATTGCAATATTTGTCTTTCTAGTTATTTTACTTAACACAAATCTCCAGTTTCATCCATTTTCCTGCAAATGACATTATTTTCCTCCTCCAGAGTCCCCCTCCTCCACAGAGTCCCCCTCCTCCACAGAGTCCCCCTCCTCCACAGAGTCCCCCTCCTCCACAGAGTCCCCCTCCTCCAGAGTCCCCCTCCTCCACAGAGTCCCCCTCCTCCAGAGTCCCCCTCCTCCAGAGTCCCCCTCCTCCACAGAGTCCCCCTCCTCCACAGAGTCCCCCTCCTCCACAGAGTCCCCCTCCTCCACAGAGTCCCCCTCCTCCACAGAGTCCCCCTCCTCCACAGAGTCCCCCTCCTCCATGTAGTTCTCCTCATTCTTCCCCTCTTTTTTTGAGACAGGGCCTTGCTTTTAAGTGTTGAAATTGCAAGAAGCTTGGTCTTCAGAGAAATAGTCAAAACGACACTGTAATTCCATTTCACTCCACTCAGAGCAAACACTATCTAGAAAACACATGGTATAGAGGATCTGGGCAACAGAGAAACCCAGATAGAAATGAACTCTCTCTCTACAGTTCTTTTTCTATGTTTAATTTTTGGGTTCTTTATAAATTCTAGACATTAATCTTTTGTCAGATCATGAGGACCAACTTTTAAGTATAGTTTTGTGGATGATTCCTTTACTGCTAATAAGAGGGAGACAGTAGTTGACCAGAATGTCTCGTTTTTCCAATAGTTAAAAGGAAAGACACATGGTAGCCAGCCTGGCTTACTTTCTAAGAATTGGCAGCTGATCTTATTGGCAGGCGATGGTATATATTATATATTAGATAATGTAACATATATATTATAAGCAATAACACAGTAAACTCCAAATGTAGTTGAGACACGACACTGCTTACAACTTCATCAATGGTCCCCTACTTTTTCTTTTGTTTTTGTTTGGTTTTGATAGAGAAAGAAAAAACCTTTAAGGTGGTCCAACCCTGCTTGATCAGCTGAGATCCTCTTCTCCAGCTGTGGCTGTCCTCTCCCTTAGCTCTGTGTTTCCTCCTGCCTCGGCCTCACGTGTGCTGTTGGATAGTTTTAGTGTGTTAACACATTCCATCCTCAGAACTCAACATTTCTCCCAACAGCCTCCTCTACTTGCCCCAGATGTAGTGACATGTTTCAGCAACTGGCTATTTCCTTTCTTCTCTTCCACGTGCTCCATAAGAGGCATGCTCTGTCTCTAGTTAATTCTTTATAGCACCTGCTAACTCATCTGACACAGAAGGTGTTTAATAAATATTGCTAGAATGAGTTCCATGTACTGACAGATGCCAAAGGCTTTATGTATGTTAAATATCTGACATGCAGTGAATAACAGCTCTATAATTGTGCATTTTCTTCACTCCCTCTGGTACTCTGTTTATCTTATCAAATGTCTACACTGCATTGGGCATGGATACAGAGCATGAGGGGCCAGCAGTGAGCCCCTTCATTCAGTAGAGCTGTGTATCCATTGATGAGATTAAGCATTATCTGTGAGTTGTTTAAAAATTAAAGTTTTCTATTTGGCCTAAATGCTTATTATAAAGGCCTTTTTCTGATGTGGCCCTTTTGGAAACCTGAAATAACTTAACTCTTCACTCTATTAGAACCAACTGAAGATGTTAGAGTGATTTTAGTGTTTGTTTGCTCTTATTCTTAGCAAATACTGATGTTCACTCTCCTTATTGTCTCCTATAGTGGTCTCTAATGTCTCTTTGTATTAATTTGGGGAAAAAAATTGAAAATGAGATTAAAAGAGACATATTTCTGAAATTGCAGTCTACTGCTTACCGTGCTGAACACTGAGTAGGCCAATCTTCCAGCCTCAGTTTTCTTGTTTATAAAGTACTTTGTAACAACGACAAGGTATTCACTGAATCTCTTTCCAGTGTTGATGGGAGGGAAGGCTTTGTCTTTGAAGGGGCAGCATGTCTGCAGACACTGTTTGCACAGGGAGCGTAGTGCTGGTGGTAGCTGTTGCTATGATACTGACTTAGGCAGGTAGAGAGCAAGAATGCCAGTAACATCTGGAAATGCATACACAGTGTGTAGTGCAGCATCCATCTCCAAGCCTAGCAGTCCTCCTGCCTGAGAGTCTGCTCATGGACTGAGAGTCTGCTTTCTAGCCTCAAAGTCACTGCTGATAAGCCAAGTACAGACGTGCTTCCTGGGCAAGACTCCGGAAGTTGTGGTTCAAACAAAGAAAGGAACTCTCTGAGCAGAACTTAAAATTTCATCGATGCCTGGCCCCTGCTGTGTGTGTGTGTGTGTGTGTGTGTGTGTGTGTGTGTGTGTGTGTGTGTGTGTGTTTCCACACATGTAATGCCCTGGAGAGACATAAGTCCTGTGGTAGGAGAGCAGTGGGGAAAGGCGTGCTAAAGGAGCATTTGCAGGTCTTGCCTGACACAGCCCTCTTTTGTAGGGCTTTTATAACAGAAGGCATGATGTAATTTTGGGAACTTTGAGAAACAAATTCCATGGGCTGGAGAGATGGCTCAGCCATTAAAGGCTAGGCTCACAACCAAAAATATAAGAGAAACAAATTCCTAATCCAAGCTGGCCTTAGTGGCACGCGCCTGGGATGCTGAGACAGGAGGAACAGTGTAAGTTCCATGTTAGCCTGCTCTACACCATCGTCCCAGATCAGCCTGGACCTCACAGTGAGAAGCTGTCACAATAGCCACCACCACCACTGAACAACCCTCTAACCCAACAAAAACCCAACAAATCGCTGGAAACCCAGAGTCCTATTCAAATCGTTTTCTGTAGGGATTAAAGTCAATCAGCAGGAGGAAAGGAGCCAGCACCATGCCAATAAATAATAGTTTGGACTATTGAAATTCCTATGTTTCTATATCTTTCCTCTTGAAACTTAGAGATTTAGGAAGTAAAGGTATGCTGCTGAACATGGCAGCTAGTCAATTTTCTTAAGGCCCTCCCACGCTTATGCGGGAGCTGTCATGTCGCCATCACACCAGCTGTAGGTTGTGCTTGCTGAAGGCCTCTGATCCTATCAGTTTGTACTCAGCAAAGGGGAAACAAGTGGGGAGAGGTTTCTGCCACCTCAGATTCTGATTGAATCTTCTGATTTGAGCTTGGGAAGCCTGACTTCCCACACTCTCTTATCAAGTGTTTGTGAACCAGGGATTTTTGTTTGCGTCTTTGTTTCTTCTGAGATAGGGTCTCACGTATCCTAAACTTAAACTTGCTATGTAACCACCAAGGGTGACCTTGTAGTTCTGATCCTCCTGCTTCTACCTCCAGAGTGCTGGGATTGTAGGCCTGGGTCACCATGTCTAATTTCTGAGGAAACGTTTTAAAAGTAAACAGTTTTTCTTTTTCTGTTTAAAAGATATTATTTATTTTAGGTGAATGGATGTTTTGTCTGCATGTATGTCTGTGCACCACATGTATGCCTGATGCCCAGGGAGGCCAGAAGAAGGTCTTGGATCCCCTGGAACTGGAGTTGCATTATGAGCTGCCATGTGGGTTCTGAGAATCAAACCTAGGTCTTCTGGAAAAACAGCCAAACCATTTTTATTTATCCAGCCCCTAAAACATTTTTCTTAAAATGTAGCAATTATACAAAGAAGTATAGGATGCAGAAGTGTACATCTGGGTGATTTAGGATACACACACTCATGTCATCACCTAATCTGGCAAATAGAAGTGACCACACTCAAGCCTACACCCACAGGTGCCCATATCTGACTTCTATTAGTGTAGATTAATTTACATTCTTTAAAAGTGTAAGTGGCATCTTATAGCGTGTGCTCCTTCCTTTTTTGTCTTCTTTAGTATACTGTTTGGGAGTCACAGTGTGTTTAACCATCAGTCCTTGCTAGCACTGGGCAGGACTCCGCTGTATGCACAGACAATGAGTCCATTCTGCTAGCAATAGCCACTGGGGTTATTTCTAGTTTGGGGCCCCTGTGAATTGTGCAGCATGTGCAGTCTAGAGTGTGTCTTGTGGTACATGTAAGGAGATATTTTTATTTGCATATGCATAAGAGTGGGGCTTCTGGTCTACAGGATGTGTGAATGTTCTAAACTTACAAACTAAGCATGTTCTGATCACAGATAACATACACAGTGGCACTGACTCCACAAGTCTTTTCTCTAAGACATATTCTCAGGATGCCAATAGATACTTCTGGAAAGAGCTTCACTGTGAAGTTTGTACAGCTACTTACTGAACACTGACTATGTTCAAGGAGAACTTGTTCCCTGCAGGATTCCTAAGAAACTTAAAACACAACCAGGCTTTATGAATCCTTATACATGAGAACTATGCAACAGTGTTCATGTTTCTGCAACAAAATTTTTAAAATGCACAGTTATATGTCTTGGAGATCTACTGAACTGAAACATCATTTGCAAAATTCTGGAAAGGAAGAAGCCAACATGTAAGATATAAAGTAGATTATAAGCCAGTCATCTCCGTGTGACTAAACACCTTGAAAACATGCCATGCTGCTTTAAATAACTCTGTGCATTGGAAGCGATCTGAGATGTGCACAGAAACACTGTCTGCTTTTCCCTCCAGCATTTGAAAGCAAATGATGAAAAAACTAGCTTTATCTTCAGAAGAAGGACGTGGGTTGGCATGATAAAGATGAAATTCTACAGATGGGCATCTGTTACCAGAACATGGAACATGACCCTCAGGTTCTCTTTCATATTTTGGACTTCAGAAAGCAATGATTATATTACATATTATTATAAGGCAAACAAAGCAGTTGCAGTTTGTTTTTGAAGATGATCAGTGATACAAACTGTAGCTACTTGTCACCAGAGTCTAACAATGGACAGCACAGAGGCTTTGCTGAGGGCCAATGATGAAGATCAAGAATTATTTCCCAGGGTTCCAAGTTCCCAGAAGCTGCCAAATTTTCTCTATTGCTAAGTGTGCTGGCCAACTAGGCTTTGTGGCAGAGGGTATGACTTGGCGAGGGAGAGACTTGGTTTTGAGTTTTCATTCCCATTACTTAAACAGTTCTGTGGCTTCCTATGACCTCTCATTTCTTGACTACAGTAAGAATGATTATGCCACCTGTATCTTAGGCTGATATGTATGAAAGAATCCGGCCCATACTGCACCAGCTGGGGCATGAGGATCTCCTTACAAAGTGAAGGGTAAGCACTACAAGGCCACTGTTGATTGCCATGCCAGGGTCTCCTCTTCCTGCACTCTGGTCTTTCTCCGGGTACTGTGATCTGTATCTTTCATTGTTCACACAGTCCTGGTTCTTAGTCCCAAAGAGAAACCAAGGCTACCCCCAACCCCACCATGGCCAGCCTGTCTTGAACTTGCTATATTGACCAGGCTGGCCTCAAACTTGTAATGATCTTCTTCTCTGTCTATTGAGTGCTGGGATTACAGGGATGTTCCATCATGCCTGGCCCATTTAATCAATTCTTGGTAAAATGTTAAGTCAAACAGTTTAAGGTATTGTTACCCTCTCTAGTATTCAACAAAGAACACCCAAAAAATTCCAATGACTTAAGATGCTAAAGAGTAAATGCCAAGTGGCTGAGTCTGAGCATAGGCATGTGCATGAAGGATGTCAAAGCTTCTTCATGTGCTTTGATCCGATACTTACTGAACAGTGACTATTGGCTGGACACTTGATTTGGTTGTAAAGCACTATAGAGTGTGGGATTTACTAAGCAGGCTGGCTTTGTTTTTCTATCTTCCCCAAACACGTAAAACAGGAATGTGTTGCTTTGAGAATCAATCTTTTTAGACTTCTGCATCTTGTTTTCTGACAATCTTCTCAAAGCAAAGAGGAAAGCTGCTAGACAAGATAATGTTCTATAAAACAATGAGGCTAATCTAACAGTTTTGAAAAGGAGTAACTTGTTTTTTGTTGTTGTTAATTGGTGCACTAAAAGATGATGTGTTTCAGCACTTTGAGAATCAATTAGCACCTTCAATGACTTTCAAGTTCTCGTCCCTGTTTTATTTAAGAAGTCCTCTCTGACTTAGAGGCTTTCCACCTGAGGTTTTTCTAGTATAGATGTTTCTAACCCATCCTGGGCTTCACCTCTCAATTAAAACATCTTAACAGATTACAGAATAAAAGCAACATGGCAGCTCCATTCATGGAGTTTCTTATTCCAGAAACGAGACCAGACAAGCAGGAAGGTCATGGCTACCTTGTTTCTTCAGATATGACTCTCAGAGAACCTTGTGGGGCAGGGCTAATGGAGATAAGCAGGACCTCAAGTGCAGCTGAACAGCAGGCATGCCAGTGTTGGGCCACAGTCTGTGAAGGGCTGGCAGAAGACAGTGCCTCCCTGCTCTGAACAGGGCTTCTCAGAACAGAGCAGTTGTTCTGAGAAAGTCCAGTCTATTAGACTCCATTGCAAAGGCCAAGAACAGCTTTAAGTCAGGCATGTGCTAATTGCATTTTCTACATTATTTAATTCAGGAGAACAGTTAAGGGCCCTTAATCATTATTGATTTATATCAAGGAAAATTAAATGAAGATGTTCCTTCTGTCTATACAAGTAATTAGAACCTTACCAAGGGATCAGAACAGTTTACTGGACTCAAACCAAAAAAAAACCTAAATTCCTTCAAAACAAAATAACCATTCTGTATTCATTACAGGTGGGAACTAAAGACATTTAGATTTTTTATTTTTTCTTTTTTACTTTCTAGTAGTGATGACACTCTGGAATGTGGTCATCATTGATGTCTTCAGTTGCCCACAATACTTGTACACACACACACACACACACACACACACACACACACACACACACAGTAGAAATTAAATAGTCTGACGAATAGGAGATAATCTACAATAGTTTGCTGTGGGATGGTCTGTATGTCAAATTACTCTGATTGGTCAATAAATAAAACACTGATTGGCCAGTGGCTAGGCAGGAAGTATAGGCGGGACTGCAGAGAGGAGAAAAGAAAGAACAGGAAGGCAGAAGGAGTCACTGCCAGCCACCGCAATGACAAGTAGCATGTGAAGATGCCGGTAAGCCACGAGCCACATGGCAAGGTATAGATTTATGGAAATGGATTAATTTAAGCTATAAGAACAGTTAGCAAGAAGCCTGCCATGGCCATACAGTTTGTAAGCAATATAAGTCTCTGTGTTTACTTGGTTGGGTCTGAGTGGCTGTGGGACTGGCAGGTGACAAAGACTTCTCCTTACTGTGGGCAAGACAGGAAAACTCTAGTTACAATAGTTACTTATGGACATCTACAAAATTAAAATGATACATTTAGAGAACCTTTCTTCCCTCTCTTGATCCCACTTCTGAAGAAAACTGAACTACAACAAACTAAGTTACATTTAAAGGTTGAGTTTTAATCTAGATAAGTGTCTACCAAGTGTACTGCATGCCAGACATTGTAACTTTTCTTCTTGCAACTTTGTACATACTCAGTATCCACAACTAACAGAATGGGGACAACATGGAGTTTGGAGCCCCAGTAGCAGCTCTAAATGCTTGCTGACTGAGACATAAGGTCTTGCACTGAATCTCAGTACTGGAGTGATACATGGTTTCAGTAGAACTCTGAGCTATAGGGCACTATAGTTTTCAAAAGCTATTTTCTATATTTATTTTACTTATTGATTAAATTAACTACTGAGTATAAAGTTTGGCAATAGATGTGACTTTATAGGGGTAGACCAGCTATTGAGTAGTAAATAAGCAAGTATAAAATTGCCTTTGGGCCTAGAAACCTTGGGTCAAAATTATATTGCACAGTTCAAAATATATATAATAAAATTATATAAACTCAATGTGGGAACTGTTTTCATTGCTTAACTTTCCATGTCTTGAGTACTTAACACAGCAGGTATTTAATAGGCTGGGTATAGCTGAGCATGCCTATAAGTCCAGTACTCTGAGACTGCGGCAGGAGGATCCTAAGTGTAAGGCCAGCTTATATGGTAAGACACTGTCTCAAAACAAAAGCCACATAAACCCAAAGCAACACCTCAAGTTGAGCTTCTGTGGTTGTTACTGAGAAAGGTCATGAGCTAAAGGTCTTTATTTTACAAATATGGACATGATTTTTATGTCTAAAGTTTTTCATTATGACACATGGGTTGCTGCTGAATTTAAGTTATCTTTAAATGTAGTGTGTATACATATGTAAGGATTACATAGTAGTTAGAAGACAAAAGGACAAACATAGCCAGGCTTGGTAGCATGGGGCTGGGAATCCTGCTTAATGTGGGAATCTGGGGGTAGGAGGATGAACAGTTCAAGATAAGCTTGGGCAACTTAGGTAGACTGTTCTCAAAGTAAAAAGTAAAAATAACGAAACAAGAGAAAAACGGGGTAGGTGTACTTATCATGTGCAAAGCACTCATCATCTTCATCTTCATCATCATCATCATCCAGGCTGTTACTGGCTTGGAACCTTCCATATTCCTATCCATACATTACTTGACATTATTCCTGAAGGTAACTCTGTGGTCAAGCTGTGAGCAACCAGTTTTATTATAAAAACATGTCTGTTAGACACAGTCTTTAAGTTGTTGGGTTTAACCATTCCTTATAAATGTGTGCTTAATGTTCATTTCTTCATTTAATATTGAGTATTAAATAACAATTCTTTTTTTTTTTTTTTTTTTTTTTTTTTTGCGCCTTTCCTGGAACTCACTTGGTAGCCCAGGCTGGCCTCGAACTCACAGAGATCCGCCTGCCTCTGCCTCCCGAGTGCTGGGATTAAAGGCGTGCGCCACCACCGCCCAGCTAAATAACAATTCTTTTAGGTCAGTGTTTTAATTTTTTTAATTTTATGTCTATGATTATTTTGCATGCATGTATATCTGTGCCATGGGTGCCTGGTGCCCAAGAAGGCCAGAGAGGGCATTGGTTCCCTTGGACTGGAGTTACAGTGTCTTGAACTATCACTTGGATACTGGGTACTGATTCAGGGTCTCTGGAGGAGGAACAAGTGCTCTGAGCCATCTCCCCGACCTCCAGGTTAGTGTTTTTAGCATTAGAAAAGTTTGTTCATACTTAGAATGCTAATGGGTCTAATAGTGCCTCGGGTCAGGGAAACTGGAAGATGGACATGAATTTTACTAATGAATATTTGGATTTTGAGTTCAAAACCTGACACTTAAGTGTTTTGAAAGTGATGTTTCAAAAAAGACAACAGTTGGGGGTAAGGTGGTAATACATGTAATCCCAGCACTTGAGAGGCTGGGACAAAAGGATTAGAAGTTCAAGTCAGCCTAGGCTACAGACTTTCTCTCAGAAAGAGACTATATATATGTAGCTTGGCTTCTATGTAAAGCACACATAAATTTATCTTTTAAATACTCAACCTTTAAAAATCATCTGTCTTCAAAGATCAACTATTTGGGTACTTAGGAGTAAAACTCCACAGTTAAAGCCCAAAGCGGGACTTGGGAAAATTCATTAACACAGCCATGGTGCTTCGTTGTCAGGTTCAGAGTTCAGCTTAGACCATGGCCGGCTAGAACACCAAATTCAAGGTAAAAAAAGGCTTGAGTGTTCTGACCCACAGTCCCCAAATAAGCCTGAATTCCAGTCTCCAGAGAGCCAGTTAAGAACTACATTTAAGTTATCCCCGTGTTCCAGAGTTCCCCCCTTTGGATTCAGAATGTGGCTGAGGGGTGTGAGCCCGGACATTTTTGTTTTCCCTCAAGGGAAACACTCGGCTGCCAGAGAGACTCACAGAAACGCCGTCACACAAAGTTGTAAGCTCCATCTGGATAAAGTTCCTCGGTGTCCTCTTGTTAGTCACTCTTGGAAGACTGACGGCTGAGGGAGGCTGTTTAAACCCATTGCCGCGCCTGGCACGGCGTGGGAGGAGTGTGCCCAAGGAGGACTTGTTGAATGCAATTCCATCTACAGGCTGGGTGAAGTCAAGCGCTCTTCCACCTGCCAAAGGCTTTGGCGTTGCTAATTTTGTTCTTAGAAAGCTTCCACACCAATAAATCTATTCCTTAGGGTGTATCTGAAAATGCCTCTGGAAGTTCTAAAAGACATGCGTGCCCTGTTAGAGGTGGTGGTGGCGGTGCGGTTCCTGACAGGTGAAAAGTGACAGGGACCTGTCTGCATTGTCCACAGGGAAGGTCAGTAGCCCAGAAAGGGGCGCCTGGCCAGCTCCCGTTTCTCCCCTGGCTCGTCCTCTGGGCACCCTTATCTCTCAAGTTCTCTGCATGCTGGCACTGAGGACTGACTGCCGTGTCTGGGGACGGGCAGATGAAGGACAGGGAGACTGCCTGGTGGGTGACGCTCTCTCTGCACAGCAGCGACCTGGCGCCCAGGGGCCTGGCCCGGCAGCTGGTGCGGCGCCCAGTCCCATCTGCAGCTCGCTCGCCCTCTCCCGGGCCCCGTCCCCGGGGACGCCCAAGGCTTCCTGCCTCCCTGCCCCCACCCGCCCCGGCTTCCCGGCAGGCAGGGCTGCAGGACACGGCCCGGAGGTTCCCCCAGCCCACGGCCCAGGACTCCCGGCTCCCGGGGCCGCCCCGGAATGACCCTTGACAGCCGCCCGCTCTCGCTGCAGATGGAAACCCCATTCGCTCTTTCTCTTCCTCGCGCACACACACTCGCACACACAAACAAAAACCCCAAGTCTGCCTCTCCGTTGCTACCCGCAATGACGTTTCCCCCTCGGGTCCCGCCCCCTCTGGGGGTCTGGAATTTTTGGATTGGTCGGCGGGCTGAGGTAACAAGGCCGTGATTGGAGGATCCCGGGCTGACTGACAGCCGGGTGGCCGCCGCGCCCTCCCCCTCCCGGAGCGCGCCTGTGTGTGCGCTGTTATGCCGGACTGGAGGGAGGCGACTACGGCGGCTCTGTTTATTGTCCCTCTCGGCCGGTGCTCCTGAGGGCCGGGTCCGGCGCCGCTCGGGCGGCCTTTGAGGCAGCGGCGGCCTTCGAGGCGGCGGCGACCGCAGCGCGTCCTCCGGGGGCTTCGGTGGCGTGAGGAGAAGCAGCGCCTCCGTCGCGTCGGGGGTCGGGCTCGCGCCTCCTCGCCGGCCCGCGCCGGCCCCCGCAGACCCTCGCCGCCTCCTGCTCGGTCCCCATCCCCGGCGTGGGCCTCGGGGGGCCGCGCCGCACCGCCGGCCCTTCCTCAGCCTCGGCCGCGCTCTAGGCCCGGGCGCCGCGCTCGAGTTTGAGGGCGGCGGGCGGCGCGGCCTCCTCGGCGGCTCAGGCCCGCGATGGGGCGCGGCTAGGAGCGCGGCGCGCAGCGGTCAGTGCGAGCGGCAGGCCGGGCGGCCCCGGAGCGCGAGCAGCCCCTGGCCTGCGCGGGAGGCGCTGCCATGGCCAAGTCCAGCCTCGCGGGTGCTGATGGGGCGCTGACCTGGGTGGTGAGTGCGGCGCGGGCAGGCGCATTGTTCGTGGGCCGCGGGAGAGGCGGGCGGGGGCCACGAGCGCGGCGGGCGGGTGCCCGGTCGGGTCGCGGCCAGGGCCTAACCCTGCCTGCCTTTTCTCCCCGCTGCTCGCCGCCGCCGGGGCTCAGGCCGCGGGAGAATGCTCGCCCGAAACTTCAGGGTGCACACCAAGACGTGGGGGCGCGCGCTGACGCGTGCCTCCTCGCCAGCCCTCCATGAGCACGGCGCCAGAAAACAGTGCAGAACCTGGGCCCCCTGTGTGCGCCAAATGCTGCCGCTTCCGGAGGCCTGTCCCGAAGGAACTTGAACTTGAATGGCCACTGCGGTGTGCACCTCCCCGGGGAAGGGCTCATTCCGCAGAGAGGGGATTTGGGATGACTTTGACAGCAGGCTAGAGCCCGCAGCCGGTCCATCTGCCGGTGGGATTACGAAAAGAAGGTCTTACTTATGTCAGCTTCGCGAGTACAACGTGTGGGGGCCGAGGGCTGTCCCCAGGAGGTGAAAGGGTGCTTAAGCCTGAACTTGGGGGATTTGCGGAGCTCCGTGCCCGGTGGGAAATGGAAATAGCAAGTGCAGCGGGAGCTGCTGGAGCAGGGTTCCCACGACAGATCGATAACTCCAGCATTTCACTTCCTCAGCGCTGAGTTCAGACCAGGGTCATTTCCTAAACAAAACACTGGACTTAGCCAAATGAGCGGGGGAGCCAGGACAGAAAGTGGACAGATTTTAGGGACTTTTAACACACCCCTTCCTCAAGATCCCAATTGCCCGCCTTTTGAACACACCAAGGAACTTTCGTATTGGTTGGCATTTTTTCCCTTGTTTTCTTTGTTTGGTTGAGGTTTAGATGAGTCTTGAGTAGCAGTCTTGCCTGTCGATGAATGTTGCTTGTAAAAAGGGTGTTCTTGTGGACAGCAGGAAAACACTTTAATCATTTGCATTACTGTACCAGAGTACTTTGCAAAGTAACTTGCCAGATTCTTCAAATCTCTGGAAATATGTGCACTACTAGACAATGCAGTGTGAGAGTATGAATGGAGAAGAAAAGCTAGATGGTAAGTTAGTGGACATTTGTCCATGGAAAGAGTGCTTGAAATTGCTGCCCCTTACCTCTGTTACTAAAACTAGACATGAAAATGGAGTGTGATCATGTGTTAGTGTCACTCATACTTGTGGAAGCTCTGAGATCTGAGTGGACTTGTCTGTGACTTGGTTCCTCAATGGCAAACATTTTATGTGTCTGGGTGTTTTGCCTGCTTGTATGTTTGTGCACCACTTGCATGCCTGGTGTCTAGGGAGGCCAGAAGAGGGCATCAGTATTCTGGGACTGCAGCTACAGATGGCTGTAAACCACTCAGAACCTCTGGAACCCAGGTCCTCTGGAAAAGCAGTCAGTGCTCTTAACTGCTGAGCTCTCTCTCAAATTCTGTCACCATAGCAAATATTTTGTGCCACAGTTGAATTGTTTGTTTTTATTGCTTATGGTAGCAATATTTTAATTTGCTGTTATTAACTTTATACATAGTTTAATGGGACGCTTTTCCTTTTATGCTCAATGGAAAAACTTAAATTTTCAGAAGAAACAGAGAAAATCTTGTATAGTTTCATTCAAAATTAGAAAAGTCTATTTGAAATTAAAATAGACTTATTGATTGAATTTACTATAAAATAGATTATGGGAATTGCAGTAAAATAAAAATTTGGTCTTATAAAGTATATCTTGTTGGAATAGTTTATTGAAATGACAATCACATTAGAAGTCCTCTTCTTTTAGGTCTGGTGCTTGCTTTATGCTAGTAATGTGAACCTTATAGGCTGCTTTAGTTTCTTGTGTGTGTGTGTAAGAGAGAAGGAGAGAGGAAAGTGTGTATGCCCAGATAGGCTTTGAACTTATGATCCTCCTTTCTGACCTTCATGCATGCTGAGATCACACATGTGAGTCTTCACACAGGGCCTGGCTGCTTTTCTTCACTGAGGGAGAATACAGTGAGTTGATGTGGGCTTTGATACAGGTTCAGACCCTGTCTGTAATACATATTGTAGGTGAGACTTTTTCAGGGAACTTAATCTTTCCATCCCTAGTTTGATAAACAGTGCATTAAGAATTTAGAGTTTGAATATAACACAGTGCTGAATTAATGTTTGTTACTGGCAAAGTCTAAGAAAGTCACACTCTGGAATACTAGTTTACTCTTGATTTTACATGAAATGTTTTAGCTAGGTGAAAAATTAAATTTTCATTATGGGAGTTTGGAGACATTGCAGTGGCATGTGTTCATATCAGTGAAGCTGGTCTTATGTTTGTGGATGGTACAAAAATGGAGTTAATCCAGCTATATTATGCTGAGCAAGGAGTTGCTGTACTGCCTTAGGTTAGTGTGTGTTGAAATTAACTGTCTTGTGATGAAACATTACCTTTCAGGGTCAGAAACAACACAACAGAGTGGTTTTTAACACTCACTAATTTCTACTTACAATAATTCATTTGATTTGATATTGGTTTACAGTTAGCTGAAAATTTAATGATTTAAAAGAAATATGTTGTATCTAAAGTTGGAATTGATACAGATCATGAAGGTTTTTTTTTTAAATTATTTTTTAGTTAAGCAATCAGTCAAGTTTCTTGAATTTTTAGCTTATAAAACTTGATTAGTAGAGCATAATAGTCTTTCATTCTGCTAATCTTTTTATCAGGTTATAGAAATGCTTGTGAAAATACTGGAATATAAATTTATGACTATTATATCTTTTCAATGAATCCTCTAGCTTGGTAGATTAAATAATATAGTGGGAGAACATGGAAGGGATTGGAGGAGGGGAAAAAAGGGAGGAAACAATGTAATTTCATTTTAATTAAAAACAAAATGAAGCAAAATGCTATAATAGACAAAGTGACAAAGTATTTAAAAATGTGGTAGCCAGAATAGTATAATATTCTGTATATAATAGTATACTATGCATCTACCATCAGGCTTCACTAAAATTCAACTCAGGGTCACCCACCTTTCTTCTCATTACTTTGAAATAACAAATCTTAGAATCATAATAATTTATCTGTAAATATATAATGTTTATCTGTGAAAGTTGTTTGTTTTTTAAAAAAATATAACCACAACATTATAGTTTCCTTAAAAAATATAAAATATATCTGTTCAGTTGGAACCTCCAGCTTGCCCATGCATGATCCAGAAAGCCCCATTCTTATAAGACACTTTATTATAATGCCTTTGTTAATATATGATCTTGATAAATAGGTAAATAAACTAAAACTTAGGACTACAGCTGAACACCAGAGACTGAGGTATTCCTATCTTTTTTTTTTTTTTTTTTTTTGGTTTTTCGAGACAGGGTTTCTCTGTGTAGCTTTGCGCCTTTCCTGGAACTCACTTGGTAGTCCAGGCTGGCCTCGAACTCACAGAGATCCGCCTGCCTCTGCCTCCCAAGTGCTGGGATTAAAGGCGTGCGCCACCAACGCCCAGCGGTATTCCTATCTTATGATGCAGTGTAAGATGACCTAAGTAGTCTAACAATATCACTTTTACTGTGGATATTTTTAAAAATTTAGGTTTTTTGAGATTTATAATTACATCATTTTTCTTTTCCCTTTCCTCCCGCCAAACTTTCCCATGTACCACCCCTTTCTGTATTTCAAATTCATAGCCTTTTTTCTTTGTTACATGTATATGTGTTTATGTGTATATGTATTCTTAAATATATAAATACAACCTGCTCAATCCATATAATGTTACTCATATGTATATGTTTTCAAGACTATTGATATTGATTAACCAGTTAGTTGGTGTGTTCTTCCCTTGGGAAGATCATTTCTACCATTTCAGCATTCTTTTGTTGTCTGTAGTTTTGTCTCTGCTTGAGGCATCCAGAGTTTGTCCTCTTCCTTGTTAGTTAACATGTTTACACATGTCACCCTTGTTCTGGTCATGTTTAGACAGCCTTGTTGGTGAGATTTCATCGAGATAGCTTCTGAGAGTCCTAGGGGACACAATACCACAGCAAGCTTCCTGTTTCTCTGACTCTTAACAGTCTTTCTGCCTCCTCTCCTTCAGTGGTCTCTGAGCCTTGGGTTCAGGAGTTGTGTTGCAGATGAGTCAGTGGGAATTGAGTTCCACAACTCTGCATTTTGATCAGTTGTGGTTTTCTGTCTGTGGCTATTTCTTTAAAAAAAAATTACATTTATTGATTGATTATGTGTATGTATGTGGGTGCACATACCACAGTGCATATGTAGAAGTCAGAGGATAGCCTTTGGGAGTTGTTTCTTTCCTTCTACCACGTGGGTCCTGCAATCAAACTTTTAACCACTGGGCCCTCTTGCTGGCCCATATTATGGGTATTACTAATTAAAGAAGCATCACTATATTTAAACAAGTTAAAATTTTGTTGTAAGAACTTTAGTGGGTCATTAGTACAAGTCTATGTTCATAATCTGTGTGTCTTCTCCATTGAGGTTAGTTTCCCCATAATTCCATACTTAGATCATCTCTTACTGTTTCCTTTATACATTTACATTTCATCTCATCGGGAACACCTGTTTTCTTCTCACTATTAGTCTCACTTTTTTTTTTTTTCTTTCCAAGACAGGGTTTCTTTGGTAGCCTTGGCCATCTTAGAGCTATCTCTGTAGACCCGGCTGGCCTCGAACTCACGGAGATCCGCCTACCTCTACCTTCGAGTGCTGGGATTAAAGGCATATGCCACTGCCATCCTCTGGCTAGTAGTCTAAATTTTCACTGCTCTTTAAGGCTAGTTTAGAGTCTCACTAAACTTATTTTTCAGTTTATGCTCTTTTTACTTATGTTTTTAATTTATACTTTTAAAAAATTGAACTTTTGTAACTTTATTGTAAAACATAAGTCTTTTTAGGGGATGTTCATATATGATAGTTTTGTCTTAACAATAATGTAAACTTCTGAATTTAGAGAACATGTGTTTTCCTTGTTTATATCCTTTGTAATGTTTAGCAAAGGTCTGGGTGCCTATCCACCCTCAGTTATTGTTGATGATATGGGTATTCATATACTACCTTCCTGAAACTAGTACTAGTGCAACACTTGTAGATAGCAGTGTTCCTCACTCAATTCTCCAGTAAAGGTAACATCACAGTATTTAGAAGTACTTTTTGTAATCTGAGTAGAAGTAAGATTGGTACCTGTAGTTTCAGGTCTGTTAAATGCTTCGATGCTGAGAGTTGTATTCTACCAAGTTTCTTTTTAAAACTTTACTACAAATTGGACCCCCATTTTAAAGAGAAGCTGTTATTCACATTTGTCAAGAGAGAAACAGGAATAGAGAATAAGTCAGAAGCTGATAGGCACGTGGCAGAGACAGTTGTGGCTTGGAACTGGGTTAGTTCTTAACCATCATTTTTCACCACAGCACAGCCCCTCTCTAAAACATTATTTTTGGTTTTTGAGACAAGCTTTTCCTGTGTAACAGCTCTGGCTGTCCCAGAACTTGCTCTGTAGACCAGGGTGGCTTCTAACTCACAGACATCCACTAGCCTTTGCCTCCTGAGTGCTGGGATTAAAGTCGTGCGCCACCACTACCTGGCCCAAAACAACTTCTTATATACCCTAATGTGACAGATACTACGAGACATGCCTGTTTCCTTCTGTCTGCTCACCTTTTTACTTTGACATAAAACTATAAGGACTTTATCTCACTTTCAGGTGTATGTACCTAACTAGTATAATAGCATAATGGAAGAGTGTGGACTGTGAACTCAGATCACATGCTTTCATAATTTGGCTTCTTTAAATGCCAGTTTTCTTCAGATCTGTTATCCCACATGCACTAGGGGCATAATGGCAGCATCCGCTTGATGGAGCTTTTACATAAGTGTTGGAATGCCCCAGATACCTTCCATCATGCTGGCACACAGCAGATAAGTGTACACTACACACACATCTCTAACCCTGTGATAAGTGTCTTCATGCCTTTTATCGTAGTGAAAATTTGGTTTATCCTTGGGTTTGGGAGGGTGTTTCTGAAGGAAATGTGTAGATAAACATTTGCAGAGTGTGTTTGTTGAAGCTAATTTCCTATGTTCTTCATGGCTTCAGCAACAGTGTTAAAACTGGTTAAGCTGCTGTGTGCATCTTCTAGAATTAAGTTTCTGCTAATCTCCAGGAACTGAATGAGGCCTTTCTTGCAGAATTCTGTTAGAAAAACTTCTAAATGTTTTGTGGGAACCTCTTGTGTTGAGGCTCGTGAGCCAGTGGACAGTACTCAAACATTTGCTGAGAATGGGAACATAAAAGACTGAAATGTTAACTTCTGCTTTCTACTTTGCCAAGGCTGCCAGTGTATTTTGGTTTTACTTACTTTTTTTTTTTTTTAAAGATTTATTTATTTATGTATACAGTGTTCTGCTTGCATGTGTCCCTTCAGGCCAGAAGAGGGCACCAGACCTCATTACAGATGGTTGTGAGCCACCATGTGGTTGCTGGGAATTGAACTCAGGACCTCTGGAAGAACAGCCAGTGCTCTTAACCTCTGAGCCATCTCTCCAGCCCCGGTTATACTTACTTTTATCCAGATAGTAATGAGAAAGTTTGGTCTGCAGAAGCAATAGCTAGGTATAAATAGTACCTCTAGACATTCAGTTTTAATCTAGTTTAATTATATTTTCACATGCATGAATTAATAAGCTTTTAACAGCCCTCTGTGAATTCATTATAGAGAATTCGAAAATGTATCAAAAGTAAAAATAAAATGACCCACATTTATACGTTCTGTAGATAAGTTTTATTGGCATTCTTTTGGGTATATGTGTGTATGTGTGTGTATATATATATATATATATATATATATATATGTGTGTGTGTGTGTGTGTGTGTGTGTGTGTGTGTGTGTAATCATATTCTTTGCTATGCATGTATATATTTATATAACTTTTCTGACAAAATGGACTCTCATTCTTTTGTAGCTTTGCTCAACAAACATTATGGTTATTTGTTTTTTATGTGAATGTGACTGTGCCTTTATGTACACATGTGGGTGCAGTGCCTGGGAGATTAATGAAGGTCTGACTAAATGTCAGACCTCCTGACACTAGAGTTACAGGTGGTTATGTACGGGTGTCACGAGCTGAACATAGGTCCTTTGTAAGAAGAGCAATTCCTCTTAACCATTTGCCATCTAGCCCTGGAAGTTGCTTTGTATCCCAGGCTGACTTCAAATTTGTAGCAGTCCTCCTGTATCTGCTGGGAATTCAGGTATATACCAGCATGCTCATCTTAATTGTAGTTTCATAAGCCATTAAACAATTTTAAAATGCTGTTATCTTAAATTTATGTAAAGACTACAGTGATAGAAGTTTCTTTTAAGATTTATTATTTTTGTTTTATTTCATGTATATGAGTGTGTGTGAGTGAATATCTACCACATGTATGTGGCTGTCTGTAGCATAGTGAGTAGTAGTTCTCAACCTTCTTAACATTGTGACCCTTTAATGCAGTGCCTCATATTGTGGGGAACCCCAACCATAAAATTGTTTTCATTGTTACTTCATAATTGTAATTTTGCTACTGTTATGAATCATAATATAAATATCTGATGTGCAGGGTATCTGATATGCAACCCCATTGAAAAGATTGTTGGACTCCCAAAGGGGTCATGACCCACAGGTTGAGAACTGCTGTTGTAGAGGCTAGACGAGGATGATATCAGATCCCTTGAAGCTGGAGTTCCAGGTGGTAATGAACCACCTGACATGGAATCTCAACTTGGGTCCCTCTAAAGGGCAGCACATATTCTTTTTTTCCTCTCTTATTTATTTACTTATTTACTTATTTACTTATTTATTTATTTATTTATTTATTTATTTATTTATTTATTTATTTATTTATGTATTCATCCATCCATTCATTTATTTAAAATAGATTCTTCTTTCATACAATACATTTTGACCACAGTTTCTCTTCCCTCCACTCCTCCTAGCTCTCCTTCATCTCTCTTCTCCCCACAAAATCCCCCCCCCCCCTTCGTTTCCTCTTCAGAAAAGAGCAGGCCTCCAAGAAATGGCAACCAAACACGATACAGTAAGACAAGGCAAAAGCCCTCATAACGAGGCTGGACAAGGCAACCCAATAGGAGGAAAAGAGTCCCAAAGCAGGCAAAAGAGTCAGAGATATCCCCCACTCCCACTGTTAGGAGTCACATAAAAACACCAATCTAACAACCATAGCATATATACAGGCCCTGTGCTTGCTGCTTCAGTCTCTGTGAGCCCATGTGAGCCCTGCTTAGTTGATTTGGTAGGCCATGTTTTCTTCAATACATTTTCTTAACTGCTTAGTTATCTCTCCCCCTTGTTTAGCCTCACATGTTTAGATTTTTTTCTTTCTGTATGATTAAGCACGGTTAAGATTTTTTCCCAAATTGATCAATTTCTCCTAGGTTATCTAATTGTTGGCATATAATTTTAGCTGTCTCTTAGAAAACCATTCTGTGACATAAGTTGTGGTGTCTCTCTTTTGTTTCAATTTCAGTCACATCTTTTTTGAAACAACTCAGTCTAGCTAAAGTATATTTGTTACTTTGCTGCTGTGCTGAAATATCTGATGGAAATAGTGAGGACAGATTACTTTGGCTCATAGTTCCAGGATCTCAGTGTCTTTGTGGAGAAAGTGCAGTGAAGTATGTAGTCAGGACTGTTCGAATCCTGGTAGATCAGGAAGCAGAGTGAGGTAGGAGGTGGGCCCAGGTCCTTTCAAAGACACAACTGTAGTGACCAGTTTTCTCTAGCTAGGCCTCATCACATAAAGGCCCCACTGCCTTCCAAAGTAACACTACCAAACATTCAAACTTGAGACTGGGAGGCATTTCAAATTCAAACCACGGCAAAACCCTTGTTTTTTTTTTTTAGATTCATGGCCATCTCACAATGCAAAGTGTACTCAATCCATCTTCTGACATTTCTCCAAAGCCTAGTTGAGTCTCTACTTAGACACAAACCAATCTCTTTTTGACCCCTTATAAGATAAAAATGTCACCAGTATCAATATATGATAGCACACAGTTGATAGTACTGTTCCAAAAATGAAGAGCAAAAGAGTATTAAGAGAAGACCAAACCAAAAAAAGAACACAACTCAGCAGGACAAATGCTGAGTCCTGTAGCCTTACAAGCAGTACCATGGGAATAGTTGCATGACGGGAGCATCAGTGAGCTTGAACAGACCCACCCTTATGTCCTAGCCATTTGAAGCCCACATGGGTCTGCTTAGTTCCTATGGTTTTTTGGGGGTCTCTATTGCAAGTGAAGCACTATTTTCATAGTTTTGATAGTCCTTTATGGGTTACCTCCTGCAGGGAATCCAACCCTGTCAGATACTGCCCGGTTCCATAGGCTTTCTTCAAATTCTTGCTGGAATATTGTGTGATTCTGTAATTCCTGCGTTCTGAATATCTGCAAAAACAGAATCATTCTGATAATGCTAAGCTCTTATGGTAGTTTTAGACATAGCCTGCCCTTTTGTACCACAACTGCAGTGGCCTTTGAGACCCTGGATAGCTGAATCTGAGAAACACTTCCTAGATGGCTGTGAGTGGGCAGAGCACATGATTTTTTGTTTTTTAAAGGGAAGTCTTTTAAATGAGTTTATAGTTTTATGTTCTGGAGCCTGTGGTGGGTGGAGTTTTGCCAACAATTCCTGAATGCTTAAGTCCCTTTGTTGTTGTCCTAGTGTGTAAACTGCTTAGCTTCATTGGAACAGTTCTAATCTCTTTTTAACTATCATGGCCTCTTAGTCTGCCAGTGCTCTTTTTCTGGCCAAATCACTTTTTTTTTCTCTTACTCTGCCAGCCTGGCTAATAGTAGCTAGCAGCAACTGTGCCACATCCCTACTTTTTCTGCTTTCTTTAAGTTTCCTCTGCTAAATTATTAGTATATTAAATTCAGCCTCATTCAGATTTCCAGGACACAGCAAAATTTGCAGAAATTCTTTGCCAAATGTACAGGAATGGTTTCTAGGCCAATTCCCAGTAGAGTCCTTGTTTGCACCTGAAACCTTGGTTTTGGGCTTCACTGTCTACCTTTCTGTTGTCATTCTGATCTCTTTGAACTCCTACTGGAAGAAGCCATTAAACTTTGCTTATAGTGTTTTGGGATTTCTCTAGTTCACATATTAAGCCTCTTGCAACTCTCACAAACCAGTTCCAAAGGACTAAACCAACTTCAGGTTTAGGCACAGCAATGACTGCTTCTTTGGTACCAGTTTTGGAGTTAGTTACTTTTGCATTGCTGTGACCAAAATACCTGACAGAAACAACTTCAAGGAGGAAACTTATTTGGTTCATGGTCTTAAGGAATTTTGGTCCCTTGTAGCAGGGAAGATTACAGAGTGTGTGGCAGTCATTCACATAAGGTTGGGGCTACCGAGTGTAGCTTTCACTGCCCTACTTTACTGACCTGTTTATGCAGGCTAGTACCCACCTCTTCAAGGTTTGCATCCTCCTCAAGACTCTTGCTTTCATTGACTTTAAGAACTTAAAAAAAATCTTTCCTCTAATTCAACAAATGACATGATTTATTGTACATATGTTACACTTGGCTGCAACTGAGAACAGAACTAGTCTAGGTTGCCCCAGGCTCAGGGCAGGGAACCAACAGGGGGACTGTTTGGGTTCTAAACAAGGTAGATCTCTCAGAAGTGGTCTTGGTGATCAGATGGCAGTGAAGTCCCAGATACAGTGAGACACAGTATCATTAATAGCATATAGTCCAGCTACTTGTACCAGCTCCTCTGCTGCTGGCATTCTTTATTTCTTCTTCTGTAACCACCATGGTCCACAGCTGGATTACTTGGGCCTTTGACTGATCTTTCTTCTCTGGAGCTTTAGGCGGTGCATTCACTGTATATAATGTATAGTTGATGATATTGTATAGCAAGCATTCACTTTTCCACTTCATTCAGATGACTAAGGCTAAGGGACTCAAATCTTATTTTTTCCTGTTAATTTTAGATTTAGTTCTATGCATAGTTTCTTAATGTACACTATTGGTTCAACATCTTCATTTTAAAAAATACATGTGGTATTACTTTATCTTGATTCTATAAGTTTTGGTGCCTTTTTTTGCTTTTATTTATCCCCATATATTTTCTAAATTATCTTGTGATTTCTTTCTTGACTCTTTAATAATTTAACGAGTATATTGTTTAATTTCCACAGTTTGTGGATTTTCTGTTTCCCTTCTATTTATTTCTAGTTTCACTTTATTATAGACAGAGAGAATGTATGTCTTCAATCTTTTAGTTTGTTGAGACTTATTTTATGGTTAACATCTGGTTTGTGTCAGTGCTTCCTGTGCACTTGGGAAGAATGTATATTCAGCTGGGATCTTCTGTACATGTCTGCTCGGTTTGTCTTGTGCTTCAGTTCTTTGTTCTCACATTGATGCTTGATCTGGTTGTCCTGTCTGTAGTTGAACATGGGGTGTAGGAGTTTCTAATTATCATTATATTGCTGTCTATCTTTTCCTTTAGCTCTGTTGACGTTTGCTTTATATATTTGTGTACTCTAGTAGTAGGTATATACCCATTTACAACAATGATATCTTCCTGGCGAATTATCTTTGTCTTTTGTCACAGGTTTTGTTCAAACTTAGTCTATTTGTGTAATGTATCTATGGGACCCTGCTTTCTTTGGATCCTGTTTGCATGAAGTATGCTTTGCCACCATATCTCATGAAGCCCATTGCAGCCCATGTGTTTTTAGATCTAAAGTGTGTCTGTTGGCACCATTTAGTTGGATTAAAAAAAATCAAATTGGCTAATATATGCTTTATAGGCAGTAAGCTCATTTATATTTAAGGTGATCATTGATATGAAAGGACTTACTTTTGGAATTTTAATTTTTATTTATAGCTTGTAGCTCTTTTGTTTGTTTTCTCTCTTGCTGTTTTTTGTGAGGTTATGATTCCATTCTCTTCTCATTTGACATTTTCTCAATTTTTATAGTTATTGCTATAGTTACATAAAACAACTCAAAAGGCTAACATTCAGTTTTAAATTAATGTTAACTTGACCAATTGCATATACAGCTGTATACATACTTCTGCCACCCAGAGTTTAGTAACCACAAGGTTTTATTAGGTTATCAGCAATACTCAAAAGACAGACTCGAGCAAAAGTAGGATGATAAGTAAAGTGTGTAGAGATAAAACCAGGCAAGGAACTGTAGCACAAATGATGTGTTTTTAGTGTTTCCATACTATGTAACATAGATTTATGATTACTTCTATAGTTTCATTTTTAAACATTTATACCATATTTTAAAGTAATCTATATTCTTACATTAATGTTGAAAGTTCTATATCTGTCTCTGTATTTATCTTTACTAGGAAGGGTTATATTTTCATATGACTTTTGCTTCAGCTTGATGGGCTTTCATCAATGACTTTGCTCAGCTTTTCCTAATTTTCTTCTTTACAACCTAAAGATTTTTTTTAAAAAAAGGTATTTTAAATCTAAAATGTCTGTAGGGCAGTTTTGCCAGCTATTTTGGTTAGTTTTTTTAATGTATCATCCTACTTTTGTTCTAGTCTGTATCTGTTGAGTAATTGCTGATAACCTAATAAAACTATCCAGTATATAAATAATAATTAGTTTTCTTGTATTGCTGTCAAGATTCTCTCCTTTGTGACTTTTTCCTCCTGTGATATTGGGAATTGAACTCATGGCCTCCTGGATGGGTTGGTGGCCCTATCCATGACTATTGAAGCTTGGTCATATATCTTAGTAGAGGTTCCTCTGTGTAGCTCTTTTACCTGGCTGTCCTAGAACTTGCTCTGTAGACCAGGCTAGCCTCAAACTCACAGAGATCTGTCTGCCTCTGCCTCCCTAGTTCCTGTCGTTAAAGATGTGAGTCACCACTGCCTGGCCCATTTTTATCTTTTTATTTGAGACATTTTTGCAATGTATATTCTGTTTGATTGATGATAGCCCACAAGTGATTCAAGTTCTTTTAATTTTTCTTCATTCTTTCCTTTTTTGGGTTTCTTTGAAATTTGTCTTTACATTTTCTATTTTTTTCTTGAGGTTGGCCAACTCTGTAGTTGAGCATTTGTATACTTTTAGTTATTGTATTCTTTAATTTCAGAAATAATATTTGAGTATTTTCAGTTACTATCTGTTTATTTAATTTCATTTTGCTTATTATTTTACTGGTTTTCTTGTTTGGTTGTGCATCTGTACAGGTTCCTTGAGCATCGTCTTTTATCTTCATTTCTCCCTTTCCTTTATCCTTTCTTTACTATTCTTTTTTCCTCTTCTCTCCCCACCTTCCCCTCCCTGAGACTGGATCTCTAGCCTAGTCTGATCTTTATTTATAGCAGTCCTATGGCTGTAAGCTCCCCATTTCCTTGGGGCAGTCCACCGGAGTTTTAATTGTCCCTTGGAATGTCTATTGTCTTTCCTTCTCTCCAGGCTTTAGCATTTCAAAGCTTAGCTCCCTCCACTTCAGGCTCTATTCTGGCTAGTTACTCCATCTAGAGAATCAGGAGGCTTTGCAAACCTTTCCCAGGCATGAGACCTCTGGGCTAGTTCACTGAAGAGGTTTGTCTATGTCTGTATTTAGGGGACAATCTGTGGTATCTCCTCTGCCCTACTGAGGTATCCTGCACACTCTGTAGTAAGCCATGGTACTAGAGCTCCACCTAATGTCTATCCCTAGAACTACAGACTCTGGGTGCTGGACCAAATCATTTTGATTTCCTTTGTTCTCAGTGGCTTCCAATTTAGCAACTGTTCTTGCCAGTGCTTGCTTAGATTCAGCAGGACAGCAAACAGTCCCTCTGGGAGCACTTCTCCTACCTTTCCTTTGGAGGTCCATTCAAGGAAAGAAGTTGTTTCTTCCCTGTTGTGCCTTGCTGAGGAAGGGTTGTGGGCTTGGATGAGGTTTTGTGGTCACCTGAGGGATAGGACCTCTTATGCAGTTTCTGAATTTCTTATAAGGAAGAATGGTTCATATATTACAGCTTAATCTGTGTTTCTGTGGGGAAGGGGGTTTGGAGCGTTCTAATCTTCAATCTTGTTGACATTACACTTTGTATTCTGATTTTTAGTTGTCATCTTTGCAAGAGTGACAATTCTTTGAACTTGATAAGAGTACAGTAGATTAAGATCATTTATTTTTCTCTTATAGCCATTTGGGAGTGAGTAGAAAGGGAGGGAGAGGTGTGAACCATTTGTTAGAATGGTGTAGGATTGTGGTTAAATTGTTGAAAATGGCATGAGGCATGGCTTTATTCACATCTCCAGATACCAGTTCAGTTTAGCAAAAACTCCTAAGGTGAATTTTGAAATCTAAATTTGGTAGACACTAACTTCTTTTTTTTTTTTTTTTTTTTGGTTTTTCCGAGACAGGGTTTCTCTTGTGTAGCTTTGCGCCTTTCCTGGATCTCACTTGGTAGCCCAGGCTGGCCTCGAACTCACAGAGATCCGCCTGCCTCTGCCTCCCGAGTGCTGGGATTAAAGGCGTGCGCCACCACCGCCCGGCTACACTAACTTCTGATTGAAGTAATCTTGAAAATATTTTCTTTGTGATGATGTTTGTTTTAGAGAAGTAAGCTTGATGGGAAAGATTTATGTGCTTATTATAGGTCTGTAATCTTGATGTAATAATCATTTACTCTGTGATTCTAAGTTATTGGTAGAAAAATCACCTTCCTTTGATTTGGTAGGTCTGTCATTTTAAAGTACTTGGACACTGATCTTATTATGATCTTTGTTCTAACTATTATGAGAACCTGTATTAGTTATTACTCCTCTCATTACTGTGATAAAATACCTGATAAAGCGATGTGAAGAAGAAAGGGATCGTTTTGGCTTCAGCTAGAGGGCTCTCAGTTTAATTGTTTAAAACAAGTTGTTTTATGCTGTAGTTAAAAAAAAAAAAGGATGAGAATGATTGCAGTTGGGAGAAGTTGGTTAAAACTAGGACAAATTGGGGTTACTTTGGACAGTTCAGAGGGGAAGATACGGCATGAAAGTGGCTGTAACTGGTACAAGGAACACAAGGGAGCTGATCATACTGCATCTGCATTCAGGAAGCACAGAGATGAGTGCTGGTGTTCTTCTTTTATTCTATTTATTTTGTATATGTTGCTGGCATTCAGGGTAGCCTTTTTCCATCTTTGTTAAACTCTTTTGTTTAAAGCATCCTCACAAATACAAGTTTTGTCTTTTAGGTTATTCTACATCCTATCAGTTTGACCAGATTAACCAACACAGTGCCCATTTTAAAAATAGTTTACTTCTATAAACATCACAATAGCAGAGAACATTGTTAGAAAATTGGGAACTGATATTTTAAAAACATAGTTTACCTTCTGGTCAGCTAGTTCATCATCAAAACCTTAGTAGAAATAGAATATGAAAACCTTATGAAATAGTTACTTTCTTTTGTACAAAGCTATTTTTAATTGAATCAGCACTATTTATGGATAAGCATATAAATGAAAGAAAATATGACTATAGTAAAAATCAGTAAAATTAGTACTACTTGAAACTTTTAAATGCCTTTAATATTATATAAAATTTAAGACCTTGAAAAATTATAGTTGATATTTGAATTTCCTTAAGGTTTTTCTGTTATACAAGTCTTATTTTTGTTTAGATTACTCAAAAGGCATGCATTTTGATTTTTAAACATATATAGTGTCATTTTAAAAAGTGATTTAAAACATGTTTATGTTAAGAAACTGAAAATAGGCCATATTAATTTATTAATGAGGTGCCATATTAGTCAGCATTAGGAAATTTGGAAGGAAATGTTCTGTTACTATGAGGAAGACAGGGAAGTCTTTAGACTTGGAAGTTTGATTTGGTTCTCAACTGTTGTAGAAATGGTTACCATTGCCTAGCTTTATATCCTTGGAACTAGCAGAGGAATGAATCAGTAGGTACCTCAGTATTGGGTCACCCTGAGCTAAAACTGACATGATCAAGATCATGAGCAAATTGAGGGCTTTATAATGACCATGCTAGTTTTGGTCATATTGTATTTATTTATTTTGGTTTTTTGAGACAGGGTCTCCTGGAACTTGCTTTGTAGACCAAGCTGGCCTTGAACACACAGAGATCCGCTTGCCTCTCATATTGTATTTATTAACTATATAGGCTGCTTTGGGTGACCCTCAAAGCCACTCAGTTTTTATTATGATTCTGTAACCTGTCTACAACCTGAATCCTTGGCAAATCTTGAGGAACACAAAACATTAACTTGATTTCTTAGCTATATGGGGTCTGTTTTACCAGTTCTGATTATTGTAAGGCAGTCCATAAGGTAACTGTGATCTTTAGGACTTGAATATTAGTGACTCTCAAAGATGGGTCCCATGTCATGTTTCCATACACATTTTAGTTTGCCCCTTGGTAGGATATTTAAATTTGATTTCTTGGTTCTTTTTGACCAGAACAATGCTGCAAAAAAGGAAGAGTTGGAAACAGCAAACAAAAATGATTCTTCTAAGAAGTTATCTGTCGAGAGAGTGTACCAGAAGAAGACCCAACTTGAGCATATTCTCCTTCGTCCTGATACATACATTGGATCAGTAGAACCCTTGACCCAGGTAATTACTTGCTAAAATTGATTGAGATTAGGGAATGTGTAATCTTCTTTTTAAATATTTCAATAAAATTGTGGTTATGTAGTTTTAAGCCTGTGATTTCGTGTCTGTATGATCATGCTGAAGAAGGGAGAGAGGAGCTAAGGTTGTAGCTCACAATGCACAGGGCCCTGGGCCTGAAACTCATACCAAAAGATAAACAAAACAAAACAAACTGAACTCTGAGAGACACCTAGGAAAAGTGGAAGTCTGTTCATTACTTTATGGAGATAAGTATGGAGATAAGAATACAGAAGTATAGAATAAAATGGTGCCATAAAAATTGTTTTGTTCTGTTTTTTGAGACAGGGTTTCTCTGTGTAACAGCCTTTGCTGTCCTGGAACTTGCTCTGTAGACCAGGCTGGCCTCGAACTCACAGAGATCCACCTGCCTCTGCCTCTGGAGTGATGGGATTAAAGGTGTGCACCACCATGCCCAGCTGCCAAAAGAATTTTTTGAAAGTTCAACATAGTGTGTGCTGTAGTTTACTTTAATAGTGGTACCTTTTAGGATTGACTTGTTTATGTTTACTGGGGACTTGGCTTACATATATTATCCTGTTTGATTCTAACAATTGTGGAAAGCCCAAAGTCAGACTTATTGTTTTACTCTGTGCTACCTAGTCTGTAGAATAAACATAAATCATGAAACAAAAGTATAAATAGATGTTTATCATAGTTTTGAATATTATGTAAATACTATCTTTAGTGATTCTGAGGTTTTGACAGAATACAAATCTCTAGGCCTAAGGAATTTGATTTAGGGTCCCCATCTGCTGTAGAATGGTTAGAATTAGTACTGCTAAACAATGCTTTCTGAAACTGGCAGAGAAACTAAAATCAGAAGTGTTTTGTTTGGTGTTGGGCTTGAACCCAGGGCCTTATACATGGCTAAGCACAAACTGTTACTGAGTTAACAGCCTTATGTTAAAGCTGACTTTATGTGTGAATGAAATACAAGTAATACAAAATGAACAACTTTTCAATTTTAGTTAAGTTCATTGTGAATGCTGAACTTGACTCTAGCTGGAGTTATATATGCTTAACTTTGAATGCCCATTTTTAATGGAGTACATGACAATATAGATTTTTGTTTTCTTTTTTTGAGACAGGATTTCATTCTGTAGTTCCTGGCTAGCATTGAACTCACATGTAGTCCAGATTGGCCTCAAATTGTGACAGTTCTCTTTCCTCAGCTTCATATAAGTGTTGAGATTACAGATGTGAACCACTATACCTTGTTGACAATAGGGATTTACCTTATGTAAAATTGGAGTTAAGGATTTATGGAGTAAAACTGTTTTTTGAATCATTGTCTTGATACAGTTAATGTGGGTGTATGATGAAGATGTAGGAATGAACTGCAGAGAGGTTACCTTTGTTCCAGGCTTATACAAGATCTTTGATGAAATTTTGGGTGAGTACTTACTTAAGACATAATGCATGTGTTTCTACTAATGTCAGTGTATTGGCCGTGAACATCTCAAGCAAATCTTGCAGTAACTTTAAAAAGTATTTTGCTGTTTTTTGTGTACATCTGTGTGTGTGTGTGTGTGTGTGTGTGTATTCTTTAGAAAATTGATACCCAGCTATAATAGCTTTGTATTTCTTGACATTGAAGCTTTCTGCTGATGTTTGTTCATGTGTGCAGTTGTAGTGTTGTATTTGTGATCCTATATGAAACTGCTCTCATGTGTGCCTCATCTGGGTTTTCTTAGCATCATGGTTACTTAGGGAGCATGTTACATATGAGGACTATAAGGCCTTATCTTGGCAGATTGTGTGAACTGGAGGTTGGACTTGTAAATTTAGTTTTTCTCACCCACTGATCATGTAGTTCTGTTGGGCAGCTTAGTTTAGTACCTTTGCTCCCTTCTAAATCCTATGATTAATACAATTAAAATGAAGTGGCTATGCCTTATAGACTCAGGCAGTACTTATACTTTTGTTAAAGTTTTTAGCCTTGGACATTCTAGAAATTCTCTGCTCAGCTTATTACTAAAGTTTGAGGTTTCTTGGACTGTGATTGTGTGGTTCTCTGAACTTCTTCCTGTAAGTCCTTGGGGAAAGTGACAGGGCAGACCTGGCTATGTGTTGTATTCACACACTGGCCTCCTCCTGGATGCTGCTGGTTGAGGGTTATTACATCATCTTTTAATCCGGAAACGGAATTTCTGTGCTCATAAGTTCTTGAGATACTAATTTTACAAAGAAAAAAATTATAATTTAAGATTTAGAATTTTGAATCATAAGGGTATTAAAGACTTTAACTAAAAAGTAACTAGTTAATCAGTTTGATCTGCATGTAAAATATTAGTTTATTGAAGGAGATTAAGATAAGGTAACCATATCTTCTCACCAAGATATGAAGTAAACCATATGTTTTTTTACTTTTAAATTTGGATTGGGGGTTAGATTCAGATGTTTTTGCTCTTTTTTATTTTTGTAGTCAATAAACACCCCCTGCCTTATATGTGTGTGGGTGTGTATGTGCATTCGTGTGTGCCTGCGTGTGTGCATGCATGTGTTTGCTGTAACATCATAAGAATTTGGAATTACTAAGTAAAACTTAGTTTTATTTAGAAAGGTTAATAGCCATCGACTGTCACCCCTTGCAGATGTTACTACTAAGTTGGGATGCACATATAGTTGTTTGTGAGTTTATAGAACCTCTATGCTGTATTACTCATTGTGATGTTTAATCTTGTAGTCAATGCCGCTGACAATAAGCAGAGAGACAAGAACATGACCTGTATTAAGGTTTCTATTGATCCGTAAGTATATTTTAAGTTTAATTTCTTTTATGATAAGTTGTTTTATTCATGTAATCCCCAATTTATCATCAAATGTGTATTATACATGGCTCTATGGCTTTGTTTCCCTGTTGCTTTGGATTTCATTATTTTTGTTTCTTCTCTGTCCTTCATGTCCATTTCCTCAGAAAGCATTTCCTTGACCATTTTTCTTCGGTGTTATTGGTTCTATTTTAGTTGTTAGAGCAGTATCCATATTTCCTTCCTACTCTTCCTTCTTCAGCACATCAGGCTGAGATTGTTAGTGCTATTCTGGGGAAAAATAAAATAAATTTATTTTTCATGACTAGAATTTGGCTCTTTCCATTATATATGACTTAGTTAATAAATTGAATACTGCTGGGTATTAGAGAACGCCTACCAGGTGTTTGGCTAGTTAGGTTTCACTGTGGTGACCTTATTTGGGAAGATATGTATGGGAGAAGAATGTGAGAACATGTAATAGTTTTAATAGAAACTTTTTGTTTTGTCTTCTATCGGCATGCTTTTGTGAGAGCTTTATACCTTTTAAAGTCAATAGTAATTTAGCCATTTAAGTCTTACTTATGATAACTCTTATTGTCAGTAATTTAATTTCTGAGGGCATGGCTAAGATTAATAGTATAATAAAACAATAAAACAAAAATAATTAGTATTTGGTTGCACCATGAAATTAATTGCAAATTATAAAAAAATATTTTCCTTTATTTATGCTATTGAAGTTTATGCTTTTTATTTTGTTATTTTGTTATTTGAATCACTTTTATTAAAACATTCTTGAGACTCTATAGTTAGGTATACAGGTACTTATAAGTTAAAAATTACACAGAAGTTTTTCAAGGTAATTTTAGCTGTCATGATTCCTTTTCTTCCTTGTTTAGGAAATTATCAGTTAAATATAATAAATAACTGTATTTTTTTTTTGAAGAGAGCTAGTAAGGAGTATATGTATTGAATGTTTGATTATCTGTAAGCTTATACAAAATTCAGAACTAAATGATTCAGGTAGAAAACTAAGGAAAGGGGAGCTTTTCTTAAATATATTTTGTTTGTTTTGCTCTTTTGTGTTAATTCTATCTGTAGGATAGTCCAGACTAGTCTCAAATTTATCATCTTTCTACCTTGGCTTAGAATGGGCCACTGTCCTCAGTTCTTCACTGGTTTTTTGATGGACATTGTTGCTGTCATTCAGTTCTTTTATATTAATTCTAGCTACTTAAAGTCAACAGTGTTGTACTTAAAAATGCCTTAAGTAATTTCAACAAAGTGAAAAAGAATGGAGCTGTACTCTGTAGACTAGTTAAGGGTGTGTGCAGTTTACTTACTAACTTACTACATTTTCTGCAGAGCATTTCTCTTTTACAACCATTTTTAGTAACATTTATTTATTTTATGTGAGTGCTCTATCTGCATGTACATCTTTATGCCATAAGAGGGCATCAGATCCCACTGTAGATGGTTGTGAGCCACCATATGGTTGCTGGGGATTGAACTCAGGACCTGTGGAAGAGCTGCCAGTGCTCTTAACCACTGAGCCATCTCTCCAGGCCCATTTTTATTAATTTTTTTAGTTAGATGCAAAATATGGGTTTCACTGTGACATTTTTATACATGTGTATCATTGTAACTTGCTCATATTCAGCTTCTCTCTTCTACTGTTCTTATTTTCTGTATGTGTATAAGTATGTATAATGTGTGTGTATAAATCTAGATTTTGTGCATGACATTCGACATTTTGTCTTTCTTCCCCTATTATTTGATGCATAAAAATGTCTTTTTTTTTTTAACTCCGTTATAATCCACAAACATTCTTGTGTGGATATGAGTGAGACATATACATAAATTTTTTTGTTTTTTTAGTGATAATCAAATGTCAGTTTTTATTTATCATCACCTTATTCTAATTACCTCTTCCCGAAAATTCTCAACTACCTCAAAGAAAAAGGGTCAATGGTGTACTTTTCACTTCCTCTTGATTTTTATTTTGTTTATAAATCGTTGATATAAGTTACACAGCCTTTTCTCATTCTAGATTTAGCATATATTTAAAATTTAAAATTTATAACAAGCATTTTGTTACAAGTTGCAAAGTCTTAGATTTATTTTATATTTTAACCATTATATTTTGACTTTTATGAATTTGCTATCATTAGGTTATTTTTAACTACATATACTATATAGGATTAATGTTTTTATTAAATAAAGTGAATTTTATTTCAGAGTTACAGTTTTTGCTTAGGTTTCTAATTTAAGAAGTTACTCTAAAGCAGAATTCAAAGGGGGGAAATGGTATGCTGTTTTTACAACTGATCACATTTTCTCTGATGCCTCTTTGAGATCCTTTGAATTGTACTTAACATTTTTATATAGCACTTTGATCTTTTAAATTTCTTTTTACATATGTGCCTGTGAATGTCTTGTAGGAAGGGGAGGATAGCATTCAATAGTTACACTACTCCATTTAGCTTTTGTTCTGCTTCCCCAAAGTATTCTATGATGTAACGAATAAAATGTCAAATTGTAAAAGGCATAAATAATACGCAGTAAGACATGCCACAAATAGTGTGGCAGCTATTCTAGAAGTTAGAGAATTCAGTACAACCTATAGGAGAGTTTAAAGCTTATTATATATTGGATGGCTAGTATTGAAATAATTCATCTGCTAGCATCTGCCTGATTAAAAACCAAACGTCAGGACTAGGACTGTAGCTCAGTATAAGTCTAAAATATGTGGGGCCATGGGTTTCTAGCACCAGAACAAAAACGGTGGGAAGCACACTGGCCAGAGTTCTGACTATCCCTTTAACCTGACAATTCTTAAGCCTGAAACTCAAATAATACTGCACATGTGCTAAAATACACTTTTTTCTATATTCAAACTGTTTTTAATAGAGGTACCATAATTGAAAGTCCCATTTTGTCATCATATTACTGAATATAGGAAGTACCAAACTTAAAAGTTTTTGAAATTATGATGATTGATGACAAATAATCATTGATTATACATAATATATGCTAAGCAGGTAAAAACATTTGAAAGTTGTTTTAAAGATCTGTAATTTTCCATTTTTGCCCATTTATACTACACTTTTTTTACGTTGCCTCCTTTTACTCTTTTCTTGAAGATGGAGAAAGGTTTCTTCTAGAAATTTTTTTTGGTATTATCTTGCAGACCTTACTGATCCTAACATTAGTTATGACTAATACTAAAGTACATGTCTTCATCAAGATAATGCCAGTGTTTCCCAGTTGACAGTGACTTACATCTTGGTTGTAACCATTCAAGTTTATTTTATAGTTCAATACTTTTGTGGAAATTAACATTTAATTTAAGTTCTAAATTTTGCTTATGTATTTACAGTGAATCTAATATTATAAGCATTTGGAATAATGGGAAAGGCATTCCAGTAGTAGAACACAAAGTAGAGAAAGTTTATGTTCCTGCTTTAATCTTTGGACAGCTTTTAACATCAAGTAATTATGATGATGATGAGAAAAAAGTTACAGGTAAAGTCTGAATGGAATTTTAATTGATAAGTATCATTTTTCTTAACATAAAATTTCTAAGTTCCCATTTCTTAAAACATGTAAGGCAACCTGTGAAGTTTCATTGTGAGAAAATCCTTTTAAAAAAACATATAAACTTGTCATCTGTTTTGATTATATAATTTTAATAGTATCTTAAAAGTTGGATAATATGTAGACTTTTAGAATAAAATTGCTGGAATTCTGATCTAACTGATAGGTGAGGTTTTGATTTAGATAACAATACTATGGTACCTGTCTGTTATTATATATGCACATGTCCTTTAAATTTTTATTATTTTATTCTTCGTGTATGGATATTTTGCCTATGTGTATGTCTGTGTACCACATGTGTCCCTGGTTCTCATGGAAGCCAGAAGAAGGTGTCAACTGCTCTGGAAATGGAATTACAGATGGTTTATGAGCTTCTATATGGGTGCTGGGAATTGAACCCAAATGCTCTTAGCCACTGAGCCATCTCTGTAACCCTTCACATAGTCTTTGATAATAAAAGACTTTAACTGCTTTTCCTTAAGTGGATCGAGTGAAAAAGTCTCTGTATATAAGATACTTTGGAAATATATTGTTGCCTCAGTAGGTTGATAGCTTTTTTTAAGTTCAAGGCTCTGAGAAGTTGATATAAATCAAGTGACTTTGTTAGAAGTTCAGATTTCATACTCACCTAGACTTACTGTGTCAGAAGATACTAAACTTATTTTTCTTAAATTATGAGAGTAGCAAATCACTAATGTTTTAATGATACTATATAGTATGCTATATAGTACCTATCATATTGCTAAATCCTAATATTTCTTTAATATAAAAAACACTAAACATAGGACTTGCAGTCAGTAATTGAAAAAATTGATACAACAAATAGAATTGTTTTATGTCAGACTTGCTCTATGATAGGTTAGTTAATAACTTCCTTTAAAAGAACTTTAACTAAAATTTTCATATCTAACTTGTTTTACAGGGGGCCGTAATGGCTATGGTGCAAAACTTTGTAATATTTTTAGTACAAAGTTTACAGTAGAAACGGCTTGCAAAGAATACAAACATAGTTTTAAGCAGGTATGATAGTAATGTGTACATTTTTTCATTTCTTTAAAAATGTTTTATTGTTTTGCTTAGATAACAAAAGTTTAAATATTTTTAAAAATTAAATTTAAAAAAATTAGTTTCATTTTTAAAACTATTAAGCAAATCACCAAAGAGATACCAGAATACCTAGATTTTTATATAGCTTCTCTATCGTTCTCTCAAGGCAGGATGCTTTATTTAGCAGATGCAACCACTTAAAGCATGCTTTAAAGCTCGCTGAGTTATCATGTTTGTAGTTAAGAAATGCTGGCAGGCCTTTAGAAGAGTATTTTGAATTCCATATAAGCTAAAATAATTTTATGAGATAAACATGTCTGTTTACTTTTGTAAAAATTCATGGGGCATATTGAATATGAGAGATGCTTCACTGACTTTGTATAAAAGCTGTGCAGTTTATTTTCAGTACCAACCTGGTATAATTATAATATTTACAGTTTAACTTTAATATTATCAGTTTCAAGGTGTTTGGTTGTTGTGAGGTTGGAAAATACAAATATTGTAGTAAATGAATGTTTTTGTGAGCTGAGTCTCTGTTATGAAAGTTAGAAGCATTAAAGAAATACTTACTAATATCTTCTCTTCAAGACATGGATGAATAATATGATGAAGACTTCTGAAGCCAAAATTAAACATTTTGATGGTGAAGATTATACATGTATAACATTCCAACCAGATCTAGCCAAGTTTAAGATGGAAAAACTTGACAAGGACATTGTGGCCCTCATGACTAGAAGAGCATATGATTTGGCTGGTTCATGTAAAGGGGTCAAGGTCATGTTTAATGGAAAGAAGTTGCCTGTAAGTGTCTTTTGTAAAATAAGTGTTATTTTGTAGACTGCAGATAGTTGTATCTTGTTTTATAGATCTTGTCTGATCCTATTTAACTGGTATATTTAAATTATTAATATTTTAAAGTGATTTTTGTTTTATTTAATCTATCGTTAGCTGTCATCTTACTAGGTAATTTCTATTTCTTGTGTCTGTCCTCTGATAATTAAAAAATGAATCTAATTTTAATAGATAATAGATAATTTCATAGATTTAATAGATAATTATATAAATAATATTTACATTATTATCCTTTGAAAATCTTTTTAGTAATTTCCATAGGGTTTGTGGTAAACATTTAATATTTCACGTTTAGCTAAAGAACTTCATAAGTCTATAACCCCAGGTCATCTCTTCCACTCCTTGTGTCATTGTCACTAGCTATTTCTTGTGTGTGTGTGTGTGTGTGTGTGTGTGTGTGTGTGTACGTGTGTGTGTGTGTGTGTGTGTGTGTGTGTGTGTGTGTGTGTGTACATGTACATGTGCCATGCTGTGAATTTGAAGGTCAGAGGATAATCTGAGCTTTTGGTCCTCACCTTCCAACTTGTTCGAGACAAAGTTTCTCTGTTGTTCCCACCACTTCATGGTGCTACAAATGCCAGGCTTCTTGGTCATCCTTTTCTGGGCATTCTCTTGCCTCTGCCCCAATTTTGTTGTAGGAGTTTTCAGATGGCAGTTGTGCCTTGCTGTGCCTGGCTTTATATTGCTTCTGGGGATTTTGACTCAGGTCCTCATGTTTTTACTGCAAGTGTTTTACTCACTGAACTATCTCCCAAGCCCAAGATCATTCACTTTATTTATATAGGTTGTGAACACCATATGGAGAAGAAAAGGAGGCAGAAGAAATACTAGTATAGCTTTCAGTTCTCTCTCTCTCTCTCTCTCTCTCTCTCTCTCTCTCTCTCTCTCTCACACACACACACACACACACACACACAAAATGATTGTGCATATTTGTTGTTGTTGTTATTTGTTGTTTTGGGGATCTAGTCATGCTGAGTTGCCCAGGCTGGCCTATGACTCCTGGGTTCAAGCAGTCGGTTTGCCTCAGCCTCTTGAGTACTTGCAATTGCACACATGTGCTGTTTTGTTCAGTTTTAATGTTTTGATTTAATCTTACACCTCTGCACAAGGATTTTCTTTAACCTTTCTTTTAGAACAGTTGACAATGAATTCCGTTAGTGTATGAGAAAGTCTTGATTTTTTTTCTTCTCTTTCAAATGATATTTTCAACAGAATTATGGGTTGACAGTGGTTTTTGTTCAGTGTGTAACGATGCCACTCAATTCTTGCTTGGCATAGGTCATGATTACAAGTCTGTTGTGATGTGTTTCTCTGTGTTCTTCTCTTGGTAAGCTTAACACATTTCTTTCTCCTCTGCTTGTCATTAGGATTTTATATGTATGTGTGCGTACACGCGCGTGGTGGTTTTGTTTGTGATTTCATTTAACCTGTGAGATGTTCTTTGAGCGTCTTGGCTTTGTTGTTTATTTGGTTGTTTTTTTTTTGTCACAAATTTTGAAAGCTATTAGGCATAATTGTTTCAACCTCCCCTCTGGTGTACAGGATATGCTAGCTTTATCACACTTGAGGCTTGGGCTATTTTATTCTTTGTTTTAGTTTGTTTAGCTTCTGTTGCCTTGCCTTCAACTTTATTAGTTTTTTTCTCCTACTGATGAGCCATGTCAGTGACATTTCTTATGTTTTCAGTGCTTTTGATTTTTAGCATTTCCATTTTCTTTATTATTTGAATTCCATCTCTCTACTGAAGTGGAATGCCTTTTCCAGTAGAGACTACTGTACTAACAATAGTGATGCTAAATGCCCTGTTAGAACATCTGAGATGTGTCTGAGATGCTTTGTTTTTATTTGGGTTTTTTTTTATGCATATGAGTGTTAGGGCTATGTGTATGTTTGTGCACCATGTGTGTGTCTTGTGCCTGTGGGGGCCAGAAGATCCCCTGAACCTGGAATAACTGATGGTTGTGAGCTTTTATATGGTGCTGGGAATTGAACCTGAGTTGTCTGTCCTCTGCAAGAGTGGAAGTCATCTTAACCAGTGAGCCATCTACCCAGCTCTACCTGAGCTATTTCTGATGATTACTTTATTTTCAGTTTTTATAATTCTTTGGTATTCCTGAAAGTATTTGTGGAAAACTTTGTATTGTGTAAGGTAATAGTTCTGAGGTAGGCTTTGTTATTGGACTTACGTCAATCTATCGAAGAGTTAGACTGTGTTCGAAGTTTATTTCCTTTTATTCTTTGTTGTTCATGTCTTTGATCTACCTGGCAGAGATGATCTGTGTCTTATAGCTCTGTTGGGTGAAATTCACTGTTATTAGAGGTTTATTAGTCTGGGGGTAGCATGTAAGAGAAGACTGATTAAATCCTAGATTGGAGTGCACATTGAGCCGTTTCCTACAGGTTGGTTTCAGAGTGCTTATACACATCTTTCATGAATAGAGATTTTTCATCTGCCCTAATTCTTTTCCCCCAGCTGTAGTGGCTCTCCCTAAGTGTCCTCAGTCTGCATTCTGAGGCCTGGACTTACACAATAAGCCCCCTCCTCCTTGTTTTCTTTTTGTAAGAAAATGGAGTCTGGAGGGATTTCCCACTGGCTGTTGTTTTCTTCTCTTAGGCTGCACCCTGACAAGTGTATCTTTCTCTTGATCATTCTGATCTTTCCATGGGATGTGGTTCCTGGAGGGAAAAATTGCTAGGATAGGAACCCCTCCACCACTAATCATAGCCCCTAGAAGCTTTAAATGCTTGCATTCTTCCAGTAGTGATTAGTTAAAACATCTACTGTAAGGTGTTTCCTATTTTATTAAACTTGTGCTCGAGTTAAGCAAATACTGAGAGTCTGTGATTTTCTTCAGCATGTGTCTCTCTCCAGGCTTCAGAATGACAGTTATTTCACAGTCTCAGTTCTTTGCTGTGTTTGTAAAAACTATTAATTTATTTGGTTAGCTGCTTTCCATAATGATAGAGATGTCTTTTGCTTTAATTTTCCTTATATCTGAACTCATACAGGATGGTAACATTTGCCACATAGAAGAATTAGTTTTATGGAAGACTTTATAATAACTTCCCTAAATAGCCATCTTTTTTCATCTTCATCAAGTAGACACACAAATGAATGCTCTACAAACAGGGGTCAAGAAGGGAATGCTTGATCAAGGCTTGCATCTTGGGTAAAAACTGCTGTAAATGAGAACAGAAGTAAGGGAAATAACTAATAGCATGTATTTATACTGTTGACCTATGAGTGACTATTCATTGTTTTATAAATTAATAGGTAAATGGATTTCGCAGCTATGTAGACCTTTATGTGAAAGACAAACTGGATGAAACTGGGGTAGCCCTCAAAGTTATTCATGAACTTGCAAATGAAAGATGGGATGTTTGTCTCACTTTGAGTGAAAAAGGATTCCAGCAGATCAGCTTTGTGAATAGTATTGCAACTACAAAGGTAAGTGTCCATATGCTTGGTTTCCAAATCATCGATAAAATAGTACTTTAAATAATGAAATAAACAGAAACAACGAAAATGTCTGACTTTTAAATTTGACTCATGAAAATGAAAGTTATTTTTCTCAAATAGCTATATTAAAAGTATTTAAAAATTCACTGAGAAGTTAATATGCTTATTTATCATTGAACATATTTTATGAAATTTAGATTGATAAGATTGTTGTTATTTTGTATTCTGAATTTAGAGTATGATAGAGAATAATAGGAAATGAGCTTTTTGAGGGGTCAGGTTGTAGAACACATTATTTGCTAGTCTAAGGAGCTTGAACCCTTTTCTGGAGGCTTTGGATTTCAAAATCAAGGTAAAAACATTGGCTGTGGGTGTAGCCTAGTGGTAGAGTGCTTACCTAGCATGTTAGAGGCTCTGACTTTAATCCACAGCTCTGAAAAAAACAAGTGAATGAATGAATGAATAAATAACTTAAAGGGATTATCTACTGATAATACTAAAGCAGTTAGTAATGCAAGCAAATACTGTAGACTAGTTTAAAGCAGTGATTTGTAATAATTTTTTAAAATAAGTAAATATCACGTGTTTTGGTCAACAGAAATTTGACCCAGTAATGACTTTATTTGGTTAGACAGTGATTTAAAACCTTGTTTAAAGGTTTTATTTATTTATTTTTTACTCTCATTTCTAGGAACTGTTAGGCTGCTGCTGTGTGGTGCTGTAATGCCACTAGGGGCCTCTTTTTTCTGGCTTTCTTTTCTATTATCACTTATGGCATGTGGCTTTTTTTCCTATCCTCAAATACTATTGTTTCTCTATAACTCATTTCCAAGTTCTAGGGAGAAGAAAATGGTGCTAAGCCAAATCACCACCTTTGGTCAGGATATAATAGTTTTCCTAGAAGGATCACCCAGCCAGTAATTGCTCACATCGCATTAGTTGAACTGAGTCACATGGTTTGTGTGCCTTTTTAAAATCCGAGGGTCCGGTGGGGAGTAGCACAGTCTTGCATACAACAAAAAAACAACAAACAAAAAACCCCAAGCAGTGTGTTCGGAGATATCTCACGTTAAATATACTGTAGTGTTTGGGGAGAGGATGATATTCCTGAAGAAGATTAGGAAGTTACATGGATTTCCCTGTACCTTATCCTATGTATGTTGTCCGTGTGGCTTTTAGTCAGTTCTATCTTTGTTGTTGCTAAGTTTTTTTAATTGAAAATGTAGTTTTTCTTCATATAATATATTCTGATTACAGTTTCCCCTCCCCCAGATCCTCCCACCTCCCCTCCCATTCTAATCCATATCCTTTTCTTTCTCTCTTATTAGAAAACAGACATCTAAAAAATAATAATAAAAATAAAATATGATAAAATAAAAATGAACAAATTGGAATAGTAAAAAACAAACAGAAGAAAAAGAGCCAAAAAAAGAGCAAAAGAAACACCTATAAATGCAGAGACACACTCCTTTGCACACATAGAAATCCCATAAAAACACAAAATTGAAACTAATATATATGCAAAAGGCCTGTAAGATAAACATAAAAAAGAAGAACCTCCAAAAATGCCATTGAGTTTGTTTTCTGTTGGCCATTTATTGCTGAGCATGGAGGCTGCCTTAAGATTGGTTTATATACATAGTGAGACTCTTGGGGAAGACTATCTTTTTTTTCCCCGAGATAGGGTTTCTCTGTGTAGTTTTGGTGCCTGTCCTAAATCTTGCTCTTTAGACCAGGCTGGCCTCAAACTCAAAGCACCTGGCTCTGTCTCCCAAGTGCTAGGATTAAAGGTGTGCACCACCACCGCCTGGCCCTTTTTATTAATAATAAACTATTAAAGGACAGTGAAATATGTTCCTGAGTTCTATGAATGATCTTGACCAGTTGTCAGATCTGAGTGGGATATGGGATTCCCCTGGTCATACAGATGGATAGGTAGCTCTGGGGAATTTGAAAGTTGTAAGCAGTCCTGAGGGACTGAGCCATTAATCAATATGTGGTATCTGTGCAAACTCTGAGTTATGTTAGCTACTTTCTTGAACATTCACTTGGTGCTCAGATAATCAGAAAACTGGTTTTGGGTATTAGGAAATGCTCTAGATCTGGTGTTAGATGTGGAATGAAGAAAAGATTTACAGAAGATACTTTATTGGCACTGTGACCTAAAACATCTTTTTAAATCCTCACTATTATTCTCAGACTCATACTCCTCAAGAAAATAGTTGTAGTGAGAATACCAAGATGTTGGATCCTTTAGCTATAGAAGATTTTGTATTTTGTACTTTTCCCTCTGCAGGGTGGGCGGCATGTGGATTACGTAGTAGATCAAGTTGTTGGTAAGCTGATTGAAGTAGTTAAGAAAAAGAACAAAGCTGGTGTATCAGTGAAGCCATTTCAAGTAAGTGATGCTTTATGTGTTCTGTTGAGTTACCACATCATGGCTGTTTGGATGTTGATATTTTTGTTGTGTTTTTCCCAGGTTAAAAACCATATATGGGTTTTTATTAATTGTCTTATTGAAAATCCAACCTTTGATTCTCAAACTAAGGAAAACATGACTCTGCAGCCCAAAAGTTTTGGGTCCAAATGCCAACTATCAGAAAAATTTTTTAAAGCAGTAAGTATAATTTTTCAAGTTACTGAGAATAGAGTAAATAGATTCTTTTATTGACTTATTTTATTTGTGACTAAATTTTGTTTTATCATAGTAACTGTAGGTTACATATACTTAAACTATGAGATAATATACTTTATTCTGTTAATTTTAAAAATGTAGACCACATTGTCTCATTAAACTATTAATTGTTTTTGCAAGCACAAAAGTAGGAAATTACATTGCTAAGTGTGTTAGCTTTGCGTTGGCCATTGTAAAGTTCCAGTATCTCATTGACAAATATGCCTCCCAGTCTCCTGTTTTCATCTTTCTACTCTTTTGTTCAAATTCTTCTATGGACACACACATACACACGTAACATACGTGGGTATATACATATATCGTGTATGTATAGGATATCCTATACAAAATGTAGTATTTTCTACATTATTACAAATTGTACTTGAATTTGTATTTTTATTATTTTGGCTTTTAAAATTCTTTCTAAAATGACAGTATAAGTAAATAATAAATCTTGGATTTATAATTGGATTTTATAGTCACTATTGACTCCTTGTAATTCGTTGTACACTATTCAGGATTTCATTTGGCTCCCTTGTTAGTAGTACTACCAGTTAAACATTTACTAATTATCTGTGAGGGGCCTTTAAAGTTGTTTGGCAGTGGAAATGCAATCATGTAATCAACTAGCCAAAGTTGTTTTCATTGTAAACCCTCCTCCCCAACGTGCGCCTTTGGAACTGTATAGTGTGGTGGGGGAACAGAGTACAGTGGCCGTGGTGAATGTGTTTGTTAAATCTCAATGTTAGGTTTTCAAAGGTAGGGTCTAAGAAACAAAAGCAGATTTCCTTTTAAGTTCTAGCTTTGAAGCCTATAAAATATTCGTAATAATTCTGAGCTCAAATTACAGTGTAACTTTCTGTCTTCATAACAGTTGCTCTTATGAAGAGATTTGGTTGTAAGGTTACTGCTTCTTTTTTTTTTTTTTATGAAATTGGCAAGAAAACTATTTTCTATGTCTGAAACCACATCAAAAGAAAAAAGCTTTTAAGACTTGGGATTGAAGACGCTTACTCTTTTAGGGAAACAAGTTGTCATCACACCAATTCATAGCAAATTATACACAATGTGTTAGGTGAAGTTGTTGTTAGCAGAATGAGGCCTGTGCTTGAGTTTCCTAATGTCATTTCTTTTTTCTTTTTTTTTTTTTCTTTTTTTTTTGGTGTTTCAAGACAGGGTTTCTCTGTGTAGCTTTGTGCCTTTCCTGGATCTTGCTCTGTAGACTAGGCTGGCCTTAAATTCACAAAGATCCACTTGCCTCTGCTTCCCAAGTGCTGGGATTAAAGGCGTGTGCCACCACTGCCTGGCTCTAATGTCATTTCTATATCAGTGGGGTTTTTTTTTGTTTTGTTTTGTTTTGTTTTGTTTTGTTTTTCTCAGGATTTCAGGGTTTGATTGGCAGATATCAGAGATAACAATGTCTAAATTTACCAATTAGTAAATTAATGAGTGGTTAAGCTTTTGTGAAGTTAACTAGTAGTAAGAGCCTTGCTTCCTACAAGAGCCTTACAGATTCTTCATGAAGTTTATTGTAACAGGATTTTTCTCATGTTTGTCTTTCAGTACAGTAGGTCATTGCATGTATAGCTGCCTGAATTAGTTTTGCTAACTAGCTATAATATAGTTTTACTGTAATTGAGTGAAATTTACTAGAATGTATTATCATCATCATTATAATTTTGTCTTCAAACTGCCTGGATTCTAGCTATCATAGGCAGTTCTATAAATTTTAGGTGAATTTTCAGCTTATTTTCTATACCACTGACCTTTGATTGATTTATTTATTTTTAAGGCCTCTAATTGTGGCATTGTAGAAAGCATATTGAACTGGGTGAAATTTAAGGCTCAGACTCAGCTGAATAAGAAGTGTTCATCTGTAAAATACAGTAAAATTAAAGGCATTCCCAAACTGGATGATGCCAATGATGCTGGTAAGAGTCAAACCAATTTTTAAAGATTTAAAAGTTTCACCTTTAATTATTTGGTTATTTTCTGTTCAGAGTATAATTGAAATTGCTTCATATGGGGCTAGGGAGGTGACTCAGTGGCTAAAAGTGTTAGCAGCACAAGCGTGAGAACCTAAGTTTGGATCCCAGCACCCATGTACAAAGTTGGGCATGGTTGTGTGTGCCTTTAACCCCAGTACTGCACCACAGGGGTTGAGTATGGGTGCATATTGATCCTGAGAGCTTCCTGGCCAGTCAGCCTCACTGCAACAGTGAGCTTCTGGTTCAGTGAAGGATTCTGTCTCAAGGCTATTATAAGGTGAAGAGCAATAGAGGACAACAACTGTTTTCCTGCTGTGGCCTCTGCGTGAGTACATACGCACCATGCATACATAGAGAAAAAAGGAAGGACGGATGGAAGGGAGAAATCGCTTCATGTACTATATATTACTATTTTAAGAGGTTGGGAATTCAATACAATATATTTATAGCTTACTCTTCATTAAGCATAATATAAGGTGACTGTTAGTCTCTCATTATCATTGTGATAATTTTTCTGATTACATTTTTCTCATCAGTGAAATAAGGAACTTAAAATATATATAATTTAAAAATATTTTCCAGGTGGCAAACATTCCCTGGAGTGCACACTGATATTAACAGAAGGAGACTCTGCCAAGTCACTAGCTGTATCTGGATTAGGTGTGATTGGGAGGGACAGATATGGAGTCTTCCCACTCAGGGGTAAAATTCTCAATGTGCGAGAAGCGTCTCATAAACAGGTTTGTATACATCCTACAGGTATTCATGAGATTTCTAACATGTTACTAAAACTGAATTTTCAAATGTAGACTCAGATTCACTTTTCAAATACTATAGTAATTTAAAAATGCTTTCATGTTTTTCCTTTTTTTATAGATTATGGAAAATGCAGAAATAAACAATATTATTAAAATAGTTGGTTTGCAATACAAGAAAAGTTATGATGATGCAGAATCTCTGAAAACCTTACGTTATGGAAAAATTATGATTATGACTGATCAGGTTGGTCTGAAAGTTATTACATATTGATAGTTCATATCTTTAGATTGTCTTATGTATGTATTTATGCATGCATGCATGCTGGACCTGGGACCAATGTTTTACCACTGAACTACATCCCTAGCCCTTAGGTTGTCTCTTGGTAATTGTCTCAGGAAATAGCATAGGTGAAAGAGATTATGTGCTCCTAGAGGACATATTATTATATGGAAACATGCACATGAAGCTCATTTTATATTATTTAATTTTTGGGGAGATATTAACCTTATTGATTATTTAAAAATGTTCTTAAATGCAGCAGTTATGGAAAGAGCAGGACACAGTATTCTGTCACAGTGACTGAGCCTATGTGGAAATAGAAATGAAATGGTGGTGTTTGTAAGTGAGAAACAGTGACCTGATAGGTTGATGGTCACTGTCGGCACATGTTGGCCCAAGTTGGAATAAACAAAACCCAGGAGGACTTTAAAATAGCAGTAATCAAGAAAGAACTAAAATACTGAAAAGGAAGAACTTCATATGTAACCAACATTGTCTCTTTAAGTTAAAAAGCATCTGTGGAGAAATTCAAAAGAAAAAGCTGCTATATAGTTTTAAGGAGAATTTTTTCAGCTTTTTTTGTCATGAAAAGACAGGTAAATACTTGTAAATACTCAAAGGACTTCCTCTGCCATTGCCCAGAGAAGGGGGTTATAACCGTGTTTGTATTTTTCCACCTTTAAACCTTCTGTAATCAGGTACACCATACAATATATATATTGATAACGTATATATTATGTAAGGACAGGTATATTGAGTGTCTTGTTAACTATACTTGTATTTTAAGTGACAATTCTTTTATAGTAATCAGATCTATACTATTTTATAAAATGCTTACTTATCTACAATTTGAATGGAATTTTGTCTTGGCTTCACTCATACATTTTAAAATTTGTTTAAAAGTCGTTGCATTTTATAAAATTATGATAAATTTTACTTTACATTTATTTAGGATCAAGATGGTTCTCACATCAAAGGCCTTCTAATCAATTTTATTCATCACAACTGGCCATCACTTTTGAAGCATGGTTTTCTTGAAGAATTCATTACTCCCATTGTAAAGGTACTGCTTGCATTGTTTTAATTTTGCACTGGTTTTTTAAGTGTTAGCAGAAGAACTAATCTTTCTTTCTTTCTTTCTTTTTTTTTAAATTAAGGCAAGCAAAAATAAGCAGGAACTTTCCTTTTATAGTATTCCTGAATTTGATGAATGGAAAAAACATATAGAAAACCAGAAAGCCTGGAAAATAAAATACTACAAAGGTTTGTATTTTAGTTTTTAATTTCATTTTCTTTTTCTTTTGGGGGGAGGGGGTGGTGAACGCTGAAAGATCAGAGAGACAGAACCAGCCACAGCAACCTTACCTTGCCAGTTCCTCATCTGATCCTGTTTCATCAGACTGGAAGACTCTGAGTCCTCATCCAGAATGAATCTCAGCTGAACTGCTGCTAAAAGTCTAAAAGTTTAACCAGCTCCAGTTCCTGGTTTTCATGCCTTATGTACCTTTCTGCTTTCTGCCATCACTTCTTGGGATTAAAGGCATGAGCCACCATGCCTGGCTGTTTCCATTGTGGCTTTGAACTCAGATTCAAATAGATCTCTGCCTCCCAAGTGATAGGATTAAAGGCATGTGTGCCACCATTTTCTGGCCTCTATGTCTGTCTAGTGGCTGTTCTGTCCTCTGACCCCAGATAAGTTTATTAGGATGCACAATATATTGGGGGCACAATATATCACCACATTTCCCCCTTTTGGTCTAAAATAATAAAAGAAGGTTACAGTCAAGAATTACATTAACAATGTCTAGTCCATTATCATTAGACAGATTTAGACAAAAATCTCCATTATATATATTTACATTGTCCAGTCCAGTAACATTTGATAAACTCAGACAAAAAAATTTCATTACTTATCCTATTTAAAACAAGTAGTACCTTTTTCAAAGTAGATTCAATAATTGACCTTTTTATCTTATCATATCCATAGTCTCTTTTTTTAGGAGAGGAGAGGAGAAAGGACAGGAGAGGGGAGGAGAGAGAGGAGAGAGAAGGGAGGGATGAGTGGGGAGAGGAGGAGAGGGAGGGAGAGACACAGAGAGAGAGCAAATTTTTAATTTTTTTGTGAAATGACTGCTTATGCAATCTATTTTTATGAGAGTATTAAAAATACCTTGAAAGTTTGTCTTTTAGATTTTAAAACCAGCAGTTTGTTGCTGACTGAAATTTTTTTCATAGAAATTAAGAAAAATTTTGAATCCCCACAAATAATAATAATAAAGTTTCAGAATTTCCCCTTAGCACTTAAGTTTTATCACACACACTCACACACACACACACACACACACACACACACACACAAATTGTATAAGAATAGGACTGCTTATGCATTTTAACAATCACTATTTTTATCACCTTTCTTGGTACCCCATGTTAGTTTAAAATTACTTCTAGACACTAAAGTATTTCAACTGTCACTATTTTAATATGCATCTAAACAAGTATCCATATTCTTCTTTGACATATTTAAAAATCCAAACAATGTTAAAATTTCTCATGATTACATTAATATATTGCATACTTAATATTCTAAGCCAAGATCCAAATAATTAACATCTAGTTTATGGGTCTATTTAATCTTTGAATGTAATATTTTCATATTTCATGAATGTTTCCCTTTTCATATTTTCTCATTTTAATTCATTAATAAATTTTTAATTTTATAAAACGACTGCTTATATAATCTGTATAAATTTGTTTGTTCTGTGTAAATTTCCCACATCTTAAATTTTGCCCATTATGCTCCCTTAGTTTCATTTAATATGTAGCAAGTCCCTTTCTGCTTAGTTTCCATTACCTGATATTTAAATCAGAATGTGATCATATTTGAGTTGGATTTGTTGACAGAAACAATGATTAATATGTAGCATTGTTTATTTAAGTCAGGAGGTATATATTTGATTTGTCTGTCTTAAGCTTGATCAATTAGTACCAATTTAATGACTTCCTCTATAAGCTTTTTATTTGATGGCTTTGAATAGTCATTGTTATTTGTGACCTTATTTTATATTAAATCATACAGGATTGGGTACCAGTACAGCTAAAGAAGCAAAGGAATATTTTGCTGATATGGAAAGGCATCGTATTTTGTTTAGATATGCTGGCCCTGAAGATGATGCTGCCATTACCTTGGTAAGTGTGCTGCTAATAAAAGATAATTTTCTTTAGCTATTCCCTGCCTGTTGTATGTTTCCTTCCAAAGCTGGTTTTGTGTGATGAGTCTTTCTTCAAAGTATAGTACCTAAAGTTGTAAAATTTATGTATTTTTTTCTTCATGGCTTTATTATTTCTTTAATAGAAAGACACAGCTCAAATATAATTTTGATTAAAAATTAGGAAAAGTGCTGGGCGGCGGTAGCTCATGCCTTTAATCCCAGCACTGGGGGGAGGAGGGGGGGGGGGCGGGCAGAGCCAGGCAGATCTCTGAGTTCGAGGCCAGCCTGGTCTACAGAGCGAGATTCAGGACAGGCACCAAAACTACACAGAGAAACCCTGTCTCAAAAAAACAAACAAACGAACAAAAAACCCCAAAAATTTAGGGAAAGCACTTTAGTTTTCCAGAATTAATTACTTACCATTTATAAATTCAAATTAATTTTAACGTGTGACATTATTACTTGGACTTCTTCAGGCATTTAGTAAGAAGAAGATTGATGACAGAAAAGAATGGTTAACCAACTTTATGGAGGATCGGAGACAGCGTAGGTTACATGGCCTACCAGAGGTTAGTCATGATGTGATCTGGGGGAAGGAGGTGAGGCTAGACTTGTGTAGGAAGAGTGACAGTTTTGCCATGTGACTTTTCTCCTAGCAATTTTTATATGGTACGGCAACCAAGCATTTGACGTACAATGATTTCATCAACAAGGAATTGATTCTCTTCTCAAATTCAGACAATGAGAGATCTATACCGTCTCTTGTGGATGGTGAGTAATGTAAAAGTCCTTCTCATCTTACATGCTCTGTATGGTTTAATTTCATGTGGTTTAGCCCTCCTACAGTCCATTTTCAGTTCTTACTTAAAATACCAAAGTCTGGGGTCCATTTAAAATTCTTACTTGAAATCTTACAAAACATGAAGATTCGATTCAAAAGAGCTTAAAACTTCTGTGGTAGATAAGTTGTGAGAGAGTTGAAGTTTTTACTATTCCTTTGAGTTTTTCAGGAAAATTAAGGTCGATCTTTAAAGCTCTCTTTAAAAAAAAAGTAATTTCTAAAACTGAAGTTTCATAAATTAAGTAAAATAGAATTTTATCTAAAAATTTATCGGAGAATAAGTTTTTTAAAATGTCTTTATATCTCATTAACAAAATCTAATTATTTAACGTAATATAGCTTAAAAATTTGGAAATTTTGCATTAGAACTGATTTTTCTATTTGGAAAGCCCCAGCCCCAGTTACGTAAGTCATAGCAAATTTGTTCACCTTTGTGTTGCTTGGGTTTTAATTTAATAGCAGTTTTGTGCATCCATCATGTCTAGCTTGAGACTGTCTCCCTTCTATGAAGTATTCCTTCAGTCTAAATTCGTATCAGATGCATGAACTTCTATGCCACTTCTTATGTTCCTTATTATCTGTGCTAATTTTGTTTCCTCAGTTACATCATGATATTTTCAAAAAAATAGCCATATTTCTTCTTCTTATGTCTTCCATGCTCTGGTCTCATAATCTGGTCAGCATATGTGGATAAGATTATTGCTATGTTCATTGGTCTCAAGCAAGGAGAAGAGAGAAGCACATAATGTCACATAATCTTATGACTGAGGTTACTAGAAAGGTTCTAATTTCATTTACTTTCAGAACACTGAGACTGGTTTAGTAATTTGTTCATTCACATGGTATGAATATCCAGATTACCAAGATTCTAAAGTCTACCTTCTTAACCATTACAGTAAACATTTGTAAGAGTTTTCCTGATTGTGGATGTGCTAATAGAAATCATCAAGCTATTTGTCTGCTAATACTTACGTTATAGCTGTTGTTGGGTCACATGAAAGAGTCTCTTGTGGAAGAAGTATGGTACCTCTGGAAAGTTCTTTAAGTCCAGAGGTCTTTAATTGGTACTCTTTTGGAATTGTAAATGTCTTTCTTTTTTCTCACAAACATGTAATGTTGACATTAAAAGAGCTGATATTATTAGATAGTTTATTTATAACATATAAAAATGACAGAAAAGAGTAGTTAACAAACTTTGTGGAAGATTGGCAACAGTGTGGATTACATGGCCTACCAGAGGTTAGTCATGAAGGTGATCTGGGGAAAGAAGGTGAGGCTGAGATTCATGCAGTGATGACAAAATTTTAAAAGTAGTTTTAAAGTATTTTAAAAGGAGGGTTGCTCTTTTTAAAAATAGGCTTCAAACCAGGCCAACGAAAAGTTTTGTTTACCTGTTTCAAGAGGAATGATAAACGTGAAGTAAAAGTCGCCCAGCTGGCTGGATCTGTTGCTGAAATGTCTGCTTATCATCATGGCGAAGTAAGCATTATGAGTGGAGTCCACTGAGAACAGTAATTATTGGCATACTAAATGAAAATTATTCATAATAGAGTAGTTTTCTTTTTATGAGGTCTTTGAAAATGCAATAGAATTGAGAGTTTAGATTTTAATACAAATTGAGGCATAGTTCCAAAAATCTTAGACTATTAATCATATATTCTGTCTTTTCCCATTCTGCAGCAAGCATTGATGATGACTATTGTGAATTTGGCTCAGAATTTTGTGGGCAGTAACAACATTAACTTGCTTCAGCCCATTGGTCAGTTTGGAACTCGGCTTCATGGTGGCAAAGATGCTGCAAGCCCTCGTTATATTTTCACAATGTTAAGGTAAACCATTTGCTAACTTCCTGACATGAAGTTCAATTTGAAGTTTGTTATAACATGTAAAAGTTTAGTAGAATTAAAGCGGTGGAGAGAGAATTAGTTATTTTACTGAGGGTGAGTACTCTGAGTTATTTGATTACAAAGAACATGAAGTCTTTCGGCCTTTTTATGCATTCTTGGTAAAATCAGTCCTAATAAATATACACTTTTTTTCTGCACTTAATTTTATTCTTTAAACTAAAAATGGGTTAAGTATTTTATTCAGAATAATTGGAACTTCTTACAAAGTTATTTAACAACATAAAAGAATTTAAGAAAGTAAGTAAGTAAAAAAGGACTCTGATACTGGCTTGTGTTTGGGAAAAAATATGCCTTTTGTATTAATGTTAGGTGAATTTTATTATAATATATGGTAAAAATTATTAAAAATATATTCTTTCCAGAGGGTTTTCTTAAAATGTCAAGTCTTTATGAAGTTTTGTTTCTCAGAGAAATATTCTCCTATTTCTTTTTGTTAGCTCTCTGGCAAGACTGCTCTTTCCAGCTGTGGATGATAACTTGCTTAAGTTCCTTTATGATGATAATCAGCGTGTAGAGCCCGAGTGGTATATCCCCATAATCCCTATGGTTTTGATTAATGGTGCTGAGGGCATTGGGACTGGATGGGCTTGTAAACTGCCCAACTATGATGCTAGAGAAATTGTGAACAATGTCAGACGGATGCTAGAAGGTTTGGACCCTCATCCCATGGTAAGTTTTTATGGCTTATGTTGTTGACTTCTTTTCATTTTAGAGCTATTGTAGACAGGATCCTATTAGGATATAAACTTGTATTTTCTTACATGAAAGATATAAATGAATGAGTCTGAAGATAAGTTTTATGGAGAGAAACTGTTTACTGAAAATTTAAAATACCTTGTACTTCAGACTTCAAAATCTCTGAACTATCGAGAATGGTGTTCTTGTTATACTTGTATTTAGCTTTGTTTTTGTCCTTAAAGTATTAAGCCTCGAAAAATTTCCTTATAATGACATATGATATATACACATATGTATATTGCAGAAGAGGGCATTGAGTGCTTTCCACTTTCACTGTCTTACTGCTTTGAGAACAGGTATCTCACTGAACTAGAAGCTGGCCATTTCAGTTAGGCTGGCTAGCCAGTGAGCTGATATCTACCTGTTTCTGCCTCCCCAGGCTGGGGTTACTGGTATATGCAGCCATGCCTTGCTTTTTATGTGGGTGCTGGGGATTTGAATTTAGATCCTGTATGCACCCACAGCAAACATTCTTACTAAGTTCCCAAGTTCCAAATTGCTTTCTGTGATAGTATTTTATTTAAACTGTTTTAGGTGCATTCAAGAATTATGAGCTAGTGTATTTTTTTAGTATATGCTTTTTATGTGCCTAGTATCACGTGGCCCTGTGCTAAGAGGTGAGTTAAAGAGTTAGGGTCTTTGTCTTTAGATATTCAATATGCACAAAATATCCCCTGCTATATGTTGAGTTTCTTAGTGACAGCAACAAGTACGGATTTTGGAAGAGGAAATAACCTCTTCTAATGGCGATTTGATTGAGGGTCATCAAATTTATATTGGTGAATAAAATAGACAGCTGAGTGTGTGTCAGAGCTAGTAGATAGTCCTTTTTTTAGTTACCATAATGAAATGCCCCAAACAGACTACTTTTTTGAGGGAAAGGAGCTTATTTTACTTCATAATTCTAGAGTTTCAGGGCCTAAAGGCCTCATCTAGTGATGGCTTTTGTGTTGGCAGAGTCCTCTAGCAGTACAAGGCTTCATATGGTGAGAAACAAGGTGTGTGTGTGTGTGTGTACGTGTGTGTGTACATGTACATATGTACAACTGTCTTTCTGACCTCTCTTTCCTTCTTGCATAGTTATTAGGATTCAGTACTACTAAGATTCATTAATGGGGCTCTACCCTGATGACCTTGCCTAATCCTAACCATTTCTTCAAAAGCCTTACTTTTAAAAACTACAATCAGATTTCTTACAATGGTAATTATATTTTCACATGAAACCTTAGGAGAACATTCAAACTATTTAAATGATAGCAGATAGAATAAACATACAAAATCTTCAAACAGAGCATGGGATTAAAGTAGTAGTTCTATAAGGAAAAATCATTAGATAAAAATTAGAAAGTTCAGTTGGATCCAAACTACAAGCCATTCAGTGTGAAGCAAAAGGAGTTTGAATTAAAAGGATATTAAGTTAATATCCTTTAGAAGGAATTCAGAAGGAATTCGGGAGCAAATACTGCCAGATAAGTAGACCATGTGCTAAGGGCTGTTTAGAGGTAGTACTGGCACACAAGAACAAAATCAAACCCAAGTTATTTCCATCTCCCCTGCAGCTTCCAAACTATAAAAACTTCAAAGGCACCATCCAGGAGCTTGGTCAGAACCAGTATGCTGTCAGTGGTGAGATATTTGTTGTGGATAGAAACACAGTAGAGATTACAGAACTTCCGGTTAGAACTTGGACACAGGTTAGTATAACCATGTGAGAAGGACATTACTTTATTCTTTGTGGCACAAATAATCCACCTAATTGTTTATTCTGTATATGCATAGGGTTTGATTTTATATTTATTTTTTACTCTTGTATTTGTGTTTTGAATTTTCAAGTTTTTAAGTGTATATAAAAATAGTATATCTTACATTCTATCAGAAGTTCTCAACCTATGGGTCATGACCCCTTTGAGGGTCAAGCTATCCTTTCACAGGGGTCACTTAAGACCACTGGAAAACACAGACATGTATGTTATGATTCATAACTGTAGCAAGATTATAGTTATGAAGTAACAGCAAAATCATTTTGTAGTTGGGGTTGCTACAGCATAAAGAACTGTATTAAAGGGTCTCAGCCTTTGAACTGTTGAGAACCACTGACTTAGGTGGTGCTTTCTTTCATTCATTTTTTTAAAAAAGAGATTGCATGTTTGTGTTGGTTTTAAAACAAAAGGCATAGAATGAGAAATATTATAGGCCTGTATAAATGTGCCCAGTAATTCAGATCAGTATCGGTTGCTTTAAATCTAAAGGGCATGTATACCACTCTACTAGGTTTAGCAAATGTCATCTTCTTATACCCATAGACTTTATGGTGTCTTTGGGGTTTAAGTGGGTCAGAACCAGAACCAGAACCATGCCCTTGTATGTCTTTCCTCACCACCAAGCATATCCTCATATATTACCTTTGTAGTGATGAACAGAAACAGCAAAGATAAAATTTTCTTTTTGCCTCCATAGGAATTGAGAATTTTAAAAAGATTGTGATTAATGAGAACATGATAGTGTGTTGTAAAAATAGTTATTGTCTTTTTAAATATTTTGTAGGTGTACAAGGAGCAGGTCTTAGAACCCATGCTTAATGGAACAGATAAAACACCAGCACTAATTTCTGATTACAAAGAATATCATACTGATACAACTGTGAAATTTGTGGTGAAAATGACAGAAGAGAAACTTGCACAAGCAGAAGCTGCTGGACTTCATAAAGTTTTCAAACTTCAAACTACTCTTACTTGCAATTCCATGGTAATACATTGGTTAATCTTTCTTAAATGGCCATGCATTGGATTATCATAATAAGAGTATAGCTATAGGCTTGGATGCTTAAGAATCCAGGGATTAATTTCTTTCTCTGGGTACCAAACTTAGGTCTTCTAACAAGAACAGTATGTGCTTTTACCCAGTGAACCATCAACTGTAGCCCACTAAGAAACCTTTTAAAAATTAGTTTATCTATCAAAATTATTACTATTTTAAACTGTCCTATAGTTTTGATATTTGCATTTATTAAATTCCTGCCACTAAAGGAATATTTTATAGAAATGTTATTAATAATTTTGGTTTGTTTCAGAAGTGGGATTCAGGGGCAGGTATATATTCATACTAGAATTATTTTAAGTACTATAGATATTACATAAATTAAAATACCAGTACAAATTTATTGAATTTAAAGAAAAAACTTTGTATTTTGTATAGGTACTCTTTGATCATATGGGATGTCTGAAGAAGTATGAAACTGTGCAAGACATTCTGAAAGAATTCTTTGATTTACGATTAAGTTATTATGGTTTACGGAAGGAATGGCTTGTAGGAATGTTGGGAGCAGAATCTACAAAACTTAATAATCAAGCCCGTTTCATTTTAGAGAAGATACAAGGGAAAATTACTATTGGTAAGGCATAGCCTTTAAAGATTTGAACATTAGTTAAAATGGAAAAAAGTCTTTTTAAAGACATTTTATCAGTAGAATATAAGCAAATACAAATTGATCTCTTTTCTTGATCCTAATTTTATTTTTCCCTCACATAGAGAATAGGTCAAAGAAAGATTTGATTCAAATGTTAGTCCAGAGAGGTTATGAATCTGACCCAGTGAGAGCGTGGAAAGAAGCACAAGAAAAGGTAATCACTTGCAGAAAAAGATACTCAGAGAAGCTCTGAAAAGCAACTTCCAAAACAAACAAAATTCCCAACCCCAAAAGTTTGAATTTAGAAGTGATAAAGGTGCTGAGTTGACTGTTTGGGGACCGAAAGTTTCTGCTTCCCACAGAGCAGACACAGTGTAGGAATTTATAGTGCATCCCTACTACAGAACACTTGGTCTCCACCAGGACCTGTAGACATGACTCCATGGTTGAGAAGGTAGCTCCGTCTCCTCGATCTTTCCTTTAAGTCTGCCAGTAAGAGCTTAATTGGTCATGGTGGTTTCAATGAGCTACATGCATACTATCACAGAACCAGACTGGGAACCCTCAAAATCATTCCATTGCCCAGTCTGTGGTGATACTGTGGCATCTGGTCACCACTTGCCTAGTCTAGTTGTAGTCGGGGCTGGGAAAATGAGAGAGAAATGTTCTTTGACACCATTGACACCAAGCATGTGCTCTGCCTGTGTTTAGATTTTTGGTCTGAAATTTAAACACTATAATTAAGTTGTCCATTTGAGATAATAACGTAGTATTAATTCAATGAATGAAATATTGAAACCTTAAGAGTCCCCTCAAGAATTACTGTCTTAATATTGTGATGAAAAAGGCAATTTTAAAAGGCAATACAACACCATGATTGAGAACAGAAATGTAGAAAAGTTTAAAAAAATGCAATGGTTAATATTTTTAGATATTGAAATAGATTTGAATATGTAAGATAGTGATGTTAGCATTATTTAAAATAGTTAAAACTGCTATATACTGTAAACTGTTATGTTAAATTTCCCTGCACTTTAGAATTCTTAACCATATTTTTTTTGTATTTTCCATCAAACTATATTGAAATACTGCTTTTGTTTACATTAAGCTCTTCTCAATTTTGTATTAAATATAATATGTTAAAGTGAGTAAAATTAGAAGTTATGTAGTATCAAGATAATAGGCTTATATACCATTTGAATAAAGTAGGACAGGGCATAATGGACAGTTTTTACAAATATGAATGGAGCACATTTTTTCATTTTGCTATGATTTATTGTATTACTGAACTCCAAATTATGTTTTATATCCTGCTTGGACTTTTATGTCATTGCTGGTTTAAACTATATCTTTAACATTTGCCTAATAAGCTAGTGAATTCATTGCTCATTTAGTTTTAAATACAAGGGTGTCTTGGTTTCGGAATACCCTTCTGGTGGAAGCAGAATTCATGGGTAAAAGCTAGCTTACATGATCACAATGAACATTTTTGCATCATTGTTGCTAAGTGTAACTTGAAGGGAATAAGGAGTTCAGGTACCAAAAGGAGAGGCTCTGGAGTGTTGGGGAAGAGAGAATTATAAAACCACTACTTAGGAGATTATTCTATCATTAAACATGGAAAAGTTCACTTTTTATCGATTTCTAAAAGTGCCCTTCTTGTTAATAGTGAAATACACACATTCTTAAGAGTGCTCATTCATAATGCTTCTGGTGTTATGAAACCACACCAAATGGACTTCCGAAGTAGAAGTTTTAAGAAATATTGTTTTGTGCTCTAATACCTCACAGTGGGCTGATAACCCAGTTGCTCCATAGCTCCACAGAAACACAGTTTCTTGAGGAATTTTTTAAAACTGTAGAGCAGTCTATAGTTCGGTATCTGGCACTTACTAATCATCTATCAACTGTTATTTAATGGAGTTTATAGTTTTATTTGTGTCAGGAAGCATCTTGATTTGCACTTTTAATTTTTATCATTTTATTTCCAAAGTGCACTCATACCTAACTTTGTAGGAATACATTATTTTATTTAAACATTTTTAATTATAAAGCTGTTTTGTTTTTAAACATTAGCTTGTGAGAGTATCTTTGTCATTTTTGTCTGAATGTCTTAAACAACTTTAATTCAATTTTATTTAATGTCTTTGTTTTTAAGCCTTTGAAGGCAATGGCACCTAAAATTACTTTTTATTGAATTCATTGTAATTTGAAACATAGTATTAGCACAAGAGGCTTCTTTACATTGCAGTTATCATGAGTAAAATCTCAGAAAAAATCTCTCCACCTTAAATCATCAATATAATCTTCAGTCAACTTATTTTCTAAGTTCTCATTTGAATAATCCCTATGGTTATAGGGAATTTTTATTAAAATTCATCCTTAGTGAGTAAATATAGCCTACTATATTTATTTTTTACAACTATTAAAACATTTTTATAAGTTAGTTATTAACGGTTTCATGTTCATTTACTGGTCAGTATAAAAGTGTGACAAAACATTTTACTTAATTTTAAGATACAGTGTCTTTTTAGTTTGGGAATTAGGAAAGCAATTAACTTTTCATCAAATTTCTGAGTTAAATAGGGATAAAATATACTATTCCTTTTGAAGATTTTATTGTATATCTTAAGAAAATCTTAAGCTTTTTTTTTAACATAGAAAATAGGGTTTATAGGCAACCTTGATGGTAATCTTAAATAACTCCTACCACCCTGAAAGTGTAGCACTAACAGTATACCATTTAAGCCTAATATTCAATGAAGTTAAATGCTGACTTGATATTATGATAGACTTTAATATGAAGTTTGTTATTTTTTACAGGCAGCAGAAGAGGAAGACACGCAAAACCAACATGATGATAGTTCCTCTGACTCAGGAACTCCTTCAGGCCCTGATTTTAATTATATTTTAAATATGTCTCTATGGTCTCTTACTAAAGAAAAAGTTGAAGAACTCATTAAGCAGAGAGATACAAAAGTATGAACTTTTGTGGGTTAAATAATTTGGAACTATTTCAGTATTATCCATATCTTTGACTTTATTTTTCCAAAACTAAGTATTTTGATTTATCCTTTCCACATTTAAAAACTATTAAATGTTAAATTGTACTACTTTCTTTTCTTTTCTTTCTTTTCTTTTCTTTTAATTATAGGGGCGAGAAGTTAATGATCTCAAAAGGAAATCTCCTTCAGATCTTTGGAAAGAAGATTTAGCAGCATTTGTTGAAGAACTGGATGTATGTTGAATCTCTATTAAATATATATTTCAGGCTGGGAATGGCAGTTCATTGGCCTAGCTCAGTGGGAGTACATTGACCTAGAATGTGCAAGACCTAAGTTCAATCCCCAGTCCTGATAAATGAATAAATAACTTTAAAAATGAATAAAATATATTTGGAAAAATAATTTTTTGAGATAATAATGAAAATTCTTTTTTATTTTAATTACTTCAGAATTTTTCTTTAACTCTTTATTATTGAATTTATAATCCAAGTTAAGATCAAGCTAGCTTTGCTTCTATGAGGTTAAGGAAAAGCTGTTTCTAGCATGGATGAATATGAATGCTACAGATTTCAATTTAGAATAAATTAAATTCTATTGCTTTCTATTGATTTAATTTTATTACCTGACTTCTGAATGTGCTAACTGATTTAATTTGACATTTTCCTGAAAAGACATAAGGCCAATTATGGGTATGATTGAATATAGGTATTTTGACTTCCTTTAGATTATAAGAAATTTCAATGTTTTTATGTTAGTGGAGTTCTAATTTAAAAGGTAAAAGTAGAGAGAAGATTTAAAATGTAAACCTTTCTAAAATTGCCTTTTAAAGTACTAGAATTAAATTACTGGCAGCAGAGTGAACATCTGATTACCAAAGGCTGACAGCCACTACTCTAGCATGGTGCTACGTTTTCAGTTACTTCACTGTTCCAGTTTATTCATTATATTATTATTATTATTTCATCATTGACTTTTCCTGCCCATGGCTCCTGTTACAGTTAGAGTTTGTAGGAACAAGTGTATTATAATCCTTGCCTGCTGGGATTTTTGAAGTTTTTTAGTGCTGTTGTTCCAGGTTCCTTCTGTGGTCTTTTAAGTACCATAGTGTACATTGACTTAATTCATTAATTAGATTTTCTTTTTAACTAGAGGCATATTTTCTTTCTGCTGGCTTATATGTTGAGAAAACACTAATGTGTTGTGGCTATGCTCAGTGGTACAGCACTTGGTCTAGCATGAATGAGACCCTAGCTAGGTTCCATCATATCACCATCACCACACATACAAAACACTATTTTCCATAAAAGTGAACAAACATACATTGAAAAGAAAACTATTGTGTCTGATTACTATTGTTATAATTCTGATACTGCTTTAAATTTGATTGCTGGCTAGAAAAGTGAAACGCCCATTTTGTGCTTACTTCGGTAGTACAGATCTAGAGCTAAAGGTTACCATTCAAAGCAATTTCAGGTGCCCCAGTGTTGCTTTTTGCTTTTAATTTGTCATTTTATTATTTGGTAATTAGCAATATTCAAACAAATTAAATTCTAGATATGGGGACTTGGAGACATGGCTCAGCAACTGAGAGTCCTTGCTGCTCTTTCAGAGGGTCCCATTTCAGTTCTACAGCTCACGTTAGACAGTTCTCAGATACCCCCTGGCCTCCATAGGCACCTATAATTTTATTTTATGTGTCTTGAGCATTTTGTCTGCATGTGTGTATATATACCATGTGCATGCGCCAGAAGAGGGTATCAGATCCCCTGGAACTGGAGTTATGGATGGTTATGAACCACATTATGGATGATGGGAATTGAACCTGGGTCCTCTGCAAGAGCAACACATGTTCTTCACCATTGAGCATCTCTCTAGCCCCAAGATATAGTATTTTTTCATAACTAAGATATTTAGACTTAAATTTCATGACTGCATTCTTTAAAGTCTGTGATACCATTGATTGTACATGCCTGTATGCTGGTACTGCATTGCATGTAACTCTCAAATGAAAGAGGTTATCCTTACATATAAGGATTCAGAGCCTAAAGAAGTGGAAGGACTTGCTTAGAGAGGAGTTCTATTGATGTGATTAAAAACAGTCATCTCAGCCAAGCCTTTTTCATCATCCCCGAAACAGATATGATAGGGGTTTATAAAGCCTGCCACATGGCAGGTGCCCTTGACAATTGTCTGTTGCTTATTAAGAATATATAGCTAGTAAGTAGATGTATCAGCCTTAGATTTTAATGTGTTTGATTTCAAAACCTATCATATCTGTAAACTTATATTAAACAAAATCTATATAAATGTCTTTCAAAAGATGTCACTCTCCTTTGTATCTTACCAAACATGTTAATTATTAGAAAGAATCATTTTCTAGAATTTAGAGTCTGTCACATTAATTGTGATTATATATTCATTTATTTTGATAACAAACCCCATAAGTTCAATGTATTGGGATTTTTTTTTACTTTCTTAATTAGATCATTATTGTGATTAAAGCAATGGAAAAGAATAGCTTCATACTTTAAATTTTTTTTAGATTTATTTATTTTTACTTTACCGGGCACCTGGGTGTTTTTCCTGCATGTATGCCTGTGTATCATATGTGTGCTTGGTGCCTGAAGAGGTCATGAGAAGGGGTGGAATCCCCTGAATCTGGAGTTAACGGTGGGTATGAGCTACTATGTGGGTGCTGAGAACTGAACCCAAGTCCTCTAAAAGAGCAACGAGTGCTGTTAGCAGCTGAGCCATCTCTCCAGCCCAGCTCATTTTCTAACAGAACTGCCTGTGTCTGTGTTTGCAATTTCTGGTGACACCAGGTCAGCAGTGGTCCTGGGCTGTAAAGGACCACTTAGGTCACTAGTTACCATTACCATATCGTATTAAGGATAAGAAGCTACGTACATGAATTAGCATTAAAACTCAGGTCTTCTGACTTAAAAGTTTTTTTTCTTTTCCCATTATTTTGTTTCAGATTAGATCAGCTGAAAAGAAAGCTTTGTTTCTTAACAACGAATAAAATTTATTTCAGGTTCTTATGCAATAGTGATCGGTTTTTGTAAAGAGCTGTTTATGTTTCCCCTCCCCCCATATTTCAGAAAGTGGAAGCACAAGAACGAGAAGATATTCTGGCAGGAATGTCTGGAAAAGCAATAAAAGGTAAAGTTGGCAAACCTAAGGTAAAGAAACTTCAGCTGGAGGAGACAATGCCATCACCTTATGGGAGAAGAATTGTTCCTGAAATTACTGCTATGAAGGCAGATGCCAGCAGGAAACTGCTGAAGAAGAAGAAGGTATCACATGTTCCTGTATCAGCTCATTGGTAGACTCTACTTTAAGTTTAATCGTGCTTTATGATTTGTAATGTGTATTGATGTGATAGGAAGTGTTCTCTGAGAGCAGTTGAGCTGTGGAAGAACACTCTGTTGGTCAAAGGTCACACGTTTGTTTAGAGCCACTTGTTTAATTGTTCCCGCTCTCTTATCCCCTCTGTTTGGCCTCCAACTCATGGGCTTCCTTGATCTTCTGCATCAGTCTCCTGAGTACATTGGGACTACAGGGCCTGGCCTAAATTCAGTGTTCAGAATGAGAAACACGCCACTGAATGTCTTTCTAAATTAAATCTTAACAAAAACTATCAACTTTATAAATAACAATTCTATATCATGACTAATTAAGGGAGTGTTAAGCAGAGAATAAGGTCTATTTGGTTTTCAAAGTAACATCACTTTCTATAATCTCAATGTTTTTTGTTAAACACTATTAAGCACATTTTGCATTGGCATTGGCAGTTACTAGCAAGAACTTAAATAAATAATTATGAAATTTATCCACTTTTGAGTAGGATCAGCCAGAATCAGCCAATTGTAAAGACTAGAGTGAATGTTCAGAGCCAAGAAAGCAGGATGTATGATGGTCTTATAGAGGCTAATGGTCTAGACCAGTTTGTTTTACAGCCCAAGGAATATGGATGCAGATATATCCAATACAAAACTGAGAATACAGGCTCTTTGTGACTAGGGAAATGAGTCTAAGTTGGAGTTATAGGCCAGAGAATTTTTTAATTTTTTATTTTTCTGTGCAGAGCTAATATTTGAAGCAATTTGAAGCGTAGGAACATTTTGACACTAGAGCAGACTGTCTAATGACTGAGGTGTATATGACCTTCCTCTAGCCTGTGTCTTTACATATTTGGCTTTCCCCTTAGCTCAGTAGCCTCTGTCCTTTTCAATTGTTGTTTGTTAGGTTAGTTTCTTATCATTCTTTTTTTCTACGTGATGTAATGTCAGTAACCTCATCCCTGTCTGCCCTGAGCTTTGCCCACTTAAAACAGTAACTCTTAAATCTGTCTCAGCTATAATGTCCAGGCTCCAGATGCCCAAAGCCCCTCAAACTTCGCATGGCTGAAACTAGCTCATTACCCTGGTTTGAGGCCCTGCTTTCTTTCTCATCTTGTTGCTTTCACCACTTTTCTACCTACCTGGCAAACTTAGTGATTCTTCCAGAGTCAGTCAGAAAGACTACGGGCATTTCTCTGGTCCTCCTAAGGAGAACTGTTCACATTCCCTTTAGCCCCTGCTATCATTCACTCAGTTTCAACTTGTGGTGCATTAACCCGTGTACCTACCTACCAATTCCCCTGCCCTTACCATTAACTTTGGGTTAGTCAGCCTTATAGTACCTCACAAAATTTATCTGTTGCCCATTTTCTTTCAGTAATTTGAAAACGTTTTTCTAGTCTGTAGGAACCTCAGGTATAGGCACTGATTCTGTGGGTAACTTAGAGTATTTAGCTACTGGTTTCATAGTTCCTTTGACAACCAAGAGCCTATCTTACTCTTTATGATATTTTCTAAGTGGCTATCATCTCACTGAGTATATCAGAATGTTAGGGTTATAGGCAGTGTCATTTGAAACAGGTAAATGAAATAAAACATGTTTCAAGTGGAGCACATTTAAAGAACTTACCTGGTATGAAGAAACTGTTGGGTGAAACTGTATCTCTAAAATACGCACTGCTGATTTACTTTTACTCATGATTGGATTTGGTTTGTTTTTTAACACATAGGGTGATCCTGATACCACAGTAGTGAAAGTAGAATTTGATGAAGAATTTAGTGGAACACCAGTAGAAGGTACAGGAGAGGAGACATTGACCCCATCAGCTCCTGTAAATAAAGGTCCCAAACCCAAAAGGGAGAAAAAGGAGCCTGGTAAGGCATTGGAATGCTTTTGTGCATGTTTTGTGTAAGAAAGAAAAGAACTACAGGGTATTTCTACAATTTACTGATTTTGATTGATTGATTGATTTTTAGTAGTACAAGTAATATCTTTAGTTTTCATATACATATTTCTATTTTATAATGAACCTTTCATAGAAAAGCTTTGCTAGAACTTTGAATAGGTGTTTATATTACCATTGTCTTGCTTGTAGGTACCAGAGTTAGAAAAACACCCACATCATCTGGTAAACCAAACGCAAAGAAAGTGAAGAAACGGAACCCTTGGTCAGATGATGAGTCCAAGTCAGAGAGTGACTTGGAAGAAACAGAACCTGTGGTTATTCCAAGAGATTCTTTGCTTAGGAGAGCAGCCGGTATTGTGATACAATTTATATTTATTTTATTGTATATTATCATTGACCTATAAATTGGGTTCATCAATAGTATTATCAGTGTCACTAAAGTATTAAATCACTCTAAAGAAAGACAAAGTGAATTATGTTTTTAAAGATCTGTTTTATTATGTATATAAATGTTTTACTTGTGTGTCTGTGCAATGCATGTGTGCCTACTGAGATCAAGAGTACTGGATCCCCTGGAGCTGGAGTTATGGTGTGAGCTGCCATGTGGGTGCTAGGAACCAAATCTGAGTCTTCTTCAGGAGCAGCCAGTGTTCTTAACCACTAAGAAATCTCTCCAGCCCCAAAGCATGTTCTCTTAATGCATTTTATTCTTAAAGCTTAGATAATGTTCCATCTATAGCTTTGGGATATTTGTTAAAAAATAAACAAACAAACCCCAAACCCAAAAATTGTAATATTGGCAGCTGTGGTGGCTCTGTTGGAAGTACTCTGTGTTTATATTCTACCATTTATATCTGAGTTTTCTCATTCTTTGTACTCAGTTCTTTTAAATATAATGCTAAAGTTGGACTACAGCAGCTTGTCTTCTTGGTTTATTGCTGTTAAGCATATGATTTAATCTTCCTGAATATTCATTAATTGGAAGTACTCAGATAATTAAAATCTAATTAGTTTGTTTTATGAATTTCCTTACATTTTCTTATGCTTTAATTCATTAAAATGAGCATTACAACTTTATTGTTGTTTAACTCTGGCAAATAACATTTTTGATTGCATGCCAGGCCTTAAATTCTTTGATTCTCTCATTAAGTGGATAAGTTACTTTTCTTAGTGGGTATAGGTATAAACGATACAGGTGAATAATTGACATAGTTGGATAAAGTTACATGAAAATTAATGCTTCAAAAATTGTTTAGGTTTTTCCAAACACGAAAAGTGAAGTGTGAAATTCTTGAGTGTTCAAATAGTTTAAAAATTCTCCTCTATATTGCATGCTAGAAATTAAAATAAAACTTAGTTGCATTATGCCAGTATGCCCTTCTCTATAGTTGTTTTCTACCTTATCCATGTGAAAATTTACCTTTTTTTAGGCCAGCCTCAAAATTGCTATGTAGCTGAGTATGACCATGATATTCTTATTCTCCCAACTCTTCCTACCCAGTGTTAGGATTACAGGCATGTACCAACATGCCCGGTGTATATGTTACTGGGACTTAAATCCAGAGTTTTTTGTGTACTTGGCAGTACTTGCTAGTTGAGCTGGTCCTTATGATTATTATTTTAAAGTACAACTAACCCTAAAGGGAAATAAACATTTTTACTTAGACAAGCTAAAAGAAAGTTTAGTGGTTTTTTTTTTTTTTTTTTTTTTTGGTTTTTCGAGACAGGGTTTCTCTGTGTAGCTTTGCGCCTTTCCTGGAACTCGCTTTGGAGACCAGGCTGGCCTCGAACTCACAGAGATCCGCCTGCCTCTGCCTCCCAAGTGCTGGGATTAAAGGCGTGCGCCACCACCGCCTGGCAAGTTTAGTGTTTTTAAAAGAATGTAAGTTTTGTCATTTGTAGTTAAAGAAATGGGAAATCTTGTATTGATAATCCTTTGTACAGGGGAAATGTGACACAGTACATACCAATCTCTTTTTCTGGGCTTTTGAATAATATGAGCAATATCTTAAACAAGTAGTCCCATCAGTTTATGTTATTCTAACTAATACAGAGTATTGTCCCAGCCTCCTAGAAAGTGTAAGATAGATATCATACTTTTTGTTCTCTAAGTGTTTATCTTTTTCTTGCATACTTTAAAAGATACCTTCACATCAATGCACATAAAATAAAGTTAAATAAATTACTAAAAAAAAAAAAATTTAAGTGGTAAATTTATGGTTTTGTGTTTTTCACATTCTTTTGTTGCTCTTGAGTGAATCCCTCTCTCTTTCACCCAGGGTGGCACCACAGCTCCTGGGCACTAATTATCTGGAACTATGAATACATGTCACTGTGTCCTGTTAACATTCATTTCTGTTTTCCTGCTAGCTGAAAGACCTAAGTACACCTTTGATTTCTCAGAAGAGGAGGAGGAGGATGCTGATGATGACGATGACAATAATGATTTAGAAGAACTGAAAGTTAAAGCATCTCCCATAGCAAATGATGGGGAAGATGAATTTGTTCCTTCAGATGGCTTAGATAAAGATGAGTATGCATTTTCTCCAGGCAAATCAAAAGCCACTCCAGAGTAAGTAATGCAGCAATGATATCCAGTAAGCTCTTACCATGAGTGCCAAGAAATGATCAATTTTAGCTAAAGGTTTCTTTATGAGACAATTAGTTCGTTAATACTGCAGCTCTTCCCTAGCTGTTACTTGTAAGATTGGCAAGCTTTTTCATGAAGGGCTTTAGAATAAATATTTTCTATGTCCCTGTCATATGGCTTTGTAACAGCTGTTCATTGCTGCCCTTATAGTAAGAAAGTAGCCTCAAACAACATGTAAGTAAATGAGTATAGTTTGTTCCAGTAAAATGTTGTTTACAAAAATCTAATCCTCATGGAGTATATTTGGACAGCACCTGGTTTGGGAAATGTTTCTAGTTCTTTAGAATTAGGAAATTTGTTTTTCCAGTAGATTTGTCCTTGATTACTTTTATTGCTTTTGATGAATGTCAGCATTAATATGAAGAATGTGAGATTTGTGAACTAATTAGTTTTATATTTTAAAGACATTGTAACTCAATATAACTAGCCACTTGACCAGTCTCTGGTCTGGTGTCAGGAATGGTATGACCACCTTCTATGATAGTGAGTCTACCTTTCTCTTTGGACCTTTGCTAATAATGTGAATAACTTTAAACCATTGTCCAGTTTCCATTCTTATTTCATGTTAAATCAGTATTTTTATCTTATATTTGTATTCATATGTTTACTTACATAAATTTGTGAGGAAAGGGGCAAGATGCAGGTGTTGCCCTGTCTTTAATAGAGAAAGGGAAAAAAAATAAAGTTTTTTTATTATAATCGTGCAGTGTATATTATGTAGGGTATTTTGATTACATCCTCTTTGTGATATTTTCTTTCTAATAGAAAATCGTCATATGACAAAAAAAGTCAGGATTTTGGGAATCTCTTTTCATTTCCTTCATACTCTCAGAAGTCAGAAGATGGTATGTTCTTTTAGTCTTTTCATTAGTTAATTATTATATGATTGTTGTACTTGGTAGAGAGAACACTAGAAAAACCATTAGGCCAGGATTTAATTGCAGAGTTTTTCATGAGTGGAAGACTTTACTTTTTACTCAATGTGATAAGACTTACTGATTGGTTAGAATAGGCATTATGGAAGCGTGTAGGCAGACATGCTAGGCAGATGCTAGCCTGGTGGGTGTAGTGTCTACATATAAGATGTAATAATGAGAAAAATATAAAAAAACTTTAGAAGATTAAAATTTGATTTTTGTGGTGATGTGAATCTATTTACATCTGTAAAGGTACTGGATAGGTGCAGGTTTGTCATACCAAATTCTTATAGCTGAGAGAACAAACTTTTCATAGGAGAAAATATAACAAAGGTATGTCTTTTTAGTGCATTTTTTTTGTGTGTGTGTAGAATTTTTAAGGTCACTTAATTGATGGACTATCTTTATGTCATTGACATACTATGTGTATGGTGTGTATGAGGATGTGCACATGTGTGCATGTGGAAGCCCAAGGTTGATGACAGCTGTTGTCTTTGGTGTTCTCCACTTTATATATTGAAGCAGGTCTCTTCTTGAGCTTGAAATTGGCCATTTCAGTTTGCATGGCTGCTTAGTTTTTGGTGTAGGAGGAATTTCCTTTCTCTGCCTGTTGTGGTCTAGGATCTCAGGCAGGACAATATACTCCCTTTGCTTTCCCTGTGGGCATTAATGGCTGAGCTATCTCCCAAGCCCTTGTTCTGGATTTTTAAATATATTCCTACAGACACACCTAGATTTGGTATATTTTCTTGAAGTATAAACATTCATTGTTGACACAGCTTGTCAAAATAGTCATGTAAAAGTATTAAGTCCCAGAGGCCATTTAAAATATTCTTGCTATGGTTTGAGGGAGGGAAGAGTTGATTGCTAAATTAAACTAATTTGTGGACAAAAATAAGCTGAAGCTGAGCATGGTGGCACATGCCTATAATCCTAGCACTTGGGAGGTTGAGGCAGAAGGATTTTAAGTTTGAAGCCAATATGGGCTACATTGCAAGACCCTGTCTCCTCCCTCAAAAAAGTAAAATGAAGATAAGTTTAACTTTAAAATTAGTCTTCAATGATTTGTTGATTAAAATCATGAGTGCTTACTGCTCTTTTAGATTTGGGCATTAGCACTAGTTTTCTGGAGCGATTAACAGTGTTTGTGTAGATATTAAAATGATCACAGTGCGCCTCTTCATCTGAAAACAAATCACTAGTATATACTTTTGAACAGTTGTTTTTTAAATATTTAACTTTTGATATTATTAATTTTCATTGCCATGTGCATTTGTATATTGTTTCACAACAGAGTTAACATTTTTGAGGTATAACATTGGTATATTTTCTATTTTCAGCTGTTTGTATATTGTGGATTATATGATCAAAATAGAAACTTACAAGATCAATTTATTAGCTAAAGAGAAGTCATCAAAGAATCAGTTTACTCAGAGGTCCTTATAGAGTCTCTTTACTAAAAAAAAGCTTTGAAATTTTTAGATTCAGCTAAATTTGACAGTAATGAAGAAGATACTGCTTCTGTTTTTGCACCATCATTTGGTCTGAAGCAAACAGATAAAGTTCCAAGTAAAACAGTCGCTGCTAAAAAGGGTACGTACTTTATACCTGCCTGTGTTATTACATAAGCTATGTAGAGTTGACTGATGTGAAAGGGAATTTAATATAATTTGAAATAATTTGCATGAGTACTTCACTATGAAACTTACTATTACAATATTAAGAGATTCCCCCTTTGCTTTCTAATAATTGCTAAAGGGATTGCTAAAATATATTTTACAAATATAGTTTTCCCCATCCACTTTCAAGTGTTTAAGTTCATATTCTGTATATGAAGTAAAACATGCTAAGATTACAGTTTAGCCAGGCAGTTGTGGTACATTCTTTTAATCCCAGCATTTGGGAGGCAGAGGCACACCAGTCAAAGGAAGGGAGGTGGGACAGAGGGATGATTTCATAAAGCTTTTGTCATTATAAAATAATCCCATGATAGTTATATTGAAACTTTGGGCACTCTCTAGGCCCTACCCCTTACTATAGAGCTCTTGGCAGTTGATAACCTCATGGGAGGGGATTTTTTTTAGGGTATTCCTACTGGTAGGATGAGCATTAATTGGATTTCATGGGTTATAAGAAAATGAAATTGGAAGAAGGACATGCTGAGATGAATATGATAGAAGTTGGAGATGGTACATAGGATGGATATTATGTTTTATTATATAAATATGTGAAATTCTCAAGAATAAATAATTATAACCAAGGATAGTTTTCCTATAAAGCTCTTTGTTAGATTGGGTAGAGAATACATATTTTATCTTGATTCTATAATTTGATAGTTCTGTTTCCTTCCACTCCCTACATGGAGTATTGGTCAATACAATTTTCTGAATCAAAGTTTTTTCTCACCACTATAGCCTTAGATTGTTCATGAAATGCTGAGTTGATTCATTAATGTTACATAATATGCAAATCATGTATCTTGGTCTCTTTGAAGTCAATATTAGTGCTTTGCCTTTGAAAATAATATCTACTGTAAAAATACACATCTAGTTGAGATATTAAATCACATGAACTGTTCCCTAAAAGAAAAGAAAATCTGTAGTATACACCATAGAAACACATGTGTGTTGAGTGTAGCATAACAACAATCTTGAAAGTCTGTGTTTTATCTGAATTCACTAGAACTGCTATGAGACTGCTCAGAGAAAAGAAGCGTGTCTAGCTAGCATTTTAGTGACTGCCCATAACAGGCTCTTCTCACTTCTTCAGGATATGTTGGCCCATGTCTACATTTCTTTATCTGATGACTTTGCAGTTGTGCTGGACTATTAACTCCGCCCCCAGCTACCTTCCACCAGTGATTGAGGAAAGCTGATGTAGAAGTAGCTCAGTGTCCTTGCCTCTCATATTCCGAGTCTGGGATTGTTGTATTAGCTCTCTAAAGTTCCCCACGTAGATAAATTAAACTCCAAGAGTAATAACTGGCTTGATATGACTATGACTAGCTGATCTTAATTGTCTCAATTCTATACTTTCTGTCATCACCTACTGGGTAAAGATTTACACTTGACCCCATACCCTGGGGTCAGTCAGGTTCTGCTTCTGGAGAACTCAAACTGAGACAGATTTTGATTTCCTTTCAAAACATCATTTCTCAGGCTGGAGAAATGGCTCAGGGGGTTAAGAGCACTTGTTCTTGCACAGGACCTGACTTCAGTTCCCAGTGTGCTTATCAGGGGACCCACAACCATTTGTAATTCTAGTTCTTTGGATCTGATGCCCTCTTCTGGTCATGTGGGCACTGCATGCACATGGAGCACGTTAAAAAAACAAACAAAAAAAACCAAAACAGACATGTCAATGTTTTTAAGCAATCAAAAAGATTTTTAAAATGTTTTAAAACATCTTTTTCTTTTAGTCTTAATGTGAGAATCTTATAAAATACTGTAGGACTTGTATCCCTTCTTGAAATCTGTCACCCTCTTTCCTTCATTAAGCTAATGAGTTAGTTTAACATTAACTAAAAGACCAGACTATCTTCCATCTAACCCATTTAGCTGTTTCTCTACTAGCTGGATGGGTCTTGTATTAGCTGAACTAGGAAACTGCCTTCAAAGACCTTGGCAAGATCTTCTTTCTCTACTTCTTTCCTAAAATACAATTTACAGATAGTATCTCAAGAGAAGGACATTTAGAACTATCTATGTTAACCCCGAGTCACATGGATTTCTGTTCACATTACATTCTGTAGTTCCAATATTTTGCAACAAAAGGCATCCTATAATATTTAGATATCTGGCCTAATTTGTGGAGGGTTGGAAAGTGCCATATAGCTTCCGGAAGCTTGAAAACACTACCAGAGAAAACTGTGGTCCCTGGAAGCTTGAAAACACTACCAGAGAAAGCTGTGGTCCCTATTGCCTTGTTGTAATGAATCTGCATTGGTACTAGGAGCTGCCTTTGGATTCCTGAGGTAGAGTTAGTTATGAGGATACAAAGAGAGTAAAGCCATAGCCTTTGGCCACCCCTACCATATACAGTTCCTCCTGCTATTAGCCAGTGAGGGGCATTATGTTGAGTATCTCAGCTTGAGACTCAGTTCTGTTTTCCCATCAAGTCAGCAACACTTTTCAATTTTTAATAGAACAGTCTGTAGTTCATTTCAGTCTATCCAATACATTTGTTTTCCACACTCATTTTTATTACACAAGTTAAAAGTGATTACATGGAACTGCAGATGAAAAGAAAACAGGTTTGTTTTTAAAACATAATATGGCAAAGTGAGGGCTTGCATCTACTGATCTAGAATTTTCATGTTTCTTTCCACATAAAAATGCCAAGTCTGGATTTCAACTATTGGAGGAAAATGAGTTGCTTTGTATTTGTTCTATTTGAGGACCCCCATAAAAATGTTTTCCTCCCACTAAATCATTTTTATAAGCTAGAACTTAGTGTGTGGTTATAATTAGTGTGTCAAAGATACTTTTTGGTCATGAATATATATTTAAAAGATACTGTTTAATTCCTTTTAATGTCCCTTGCTTAAAATATCTCAATTGAATTACCTAAAAATTAAATTATGCCTAATTGAATAATACTCATTTTGTCATCCATGGAAGGATATTTGCCTTTATACTGGCATACTGGCACCAAGCAGAGAGAAACCATTTTTCTTTTCTTTTCTTTTCTTTTCTTTTTTCTTTTCTTTTCTTTTTTTAATCAGCAATTTAAAAAAAAAAATCACTGTTACAGAACTCATTTCACCTTGGTTTGTTGGTAAGTATGTTACATTGACCAACTAAAAGGATGTTTGCTTAATAGGTAAACCACCTTCAGATACAGCCCCTAAGGCCAAGAGAGCACCTAAACAGAAGAAAGTCGTCGAGACTGTAAACTCTGACTCAGATTCTGAATTTGGCATTCCAAAGAAGACTCCAACACCAAAAGGTGAGGACTGTCTTTGTGTAACCTTTAAACAGTGCTGTAAGGAAAGGATTTAGTTTCTTCAGCTTTATTGAATTAGTGAAGAGATACCTAGTTTTTGTTTTGTTTTGTTTTTTGAGACAGGGTTTCTCTGTGTAGCTTTGTGCCTTTCCTGGAACTCGGTTTGGAGACCAGGCTGGCCTTGAACTCACAGAGATCCACCTGGCTCTGCCTCCCTGTGCACCACCACTGCCCGGCTGGGATACCTAGTTTATTTGAAGCTGGGTCACACACCAGTAACTCGCACTGTGCAGCAGTGCTGCATTGGAGTGAAGGACACAGAGCAGTTCAGATCATTACTCACCAGTTAGAACACTGGCAAGACTAAGGAGATACACCGAAAATAAGCTTAAAAGATGCTACAATGAACTCTCTTGAGTTTCTCCCACCTCTGTCTCTCACTTCCTTTGTTTGGTATATTTGAGGCAGGGTCTTTATGTAGGTCAGAGAAACAGAATAGGAGGAAAGCTAAGAAAACTCTCATGGAACCTGTGGAGGTCAATATATAGGTATATGTGGTTTGAGACCTTAGTAAGTTTATCAGCTGTGACAGGTAACTTAAGCACTCTTGTAAGAAGTTTTGTTCTTCTTACAAGAGTCATATTAGCAAAACGCTAGTCTTTTTTTTTTTTTTTTTTTTTTTTTTAAATCAGGGCTTAGTATTGAAACTTATTTCCAGGGTTTTTTTTACTTGTTTTAAATGTATTTTTTTAAAAATATATTTCCTGTATTTCTCACTTGTTTAAGTGTATTTTTAAAATACTCTTTAGTCATGTATATTCCAGAATTAAAATGGTGCCGTCAAAGTTTATGTATGTCATTTATAGCAAGAGGGTAGAATTGCTGGCTCCACTATTGGGTATAGAAATAATTGTAAGACTTGGGAATCTATCTTATGTTGCATTGACCTTTGGGAGGAAAACTCTTTTCATGTATTTTAAGGTAAAGGCCGAGGGGCAAAGAAAAGGAAAGCTTCAGGCTCAGAAAATGAAGGTGATTATAACCCCGGGAGGAAACCGGCTAAAACAGCCAGCAAGGTAAGCAGGAGCGCCTGAGTGTGGCTCAGGGTCTGCACTGCATGTGCTCACTCCCTGTTGTAATGTCTGCAAGAGCTGTACATCACCTCTCATCAGTGTGAAAGCACTATAAGTCAACTTCCCTCAGGATCTTCTGCTTTATCTATTGAACTATTGTAGTTGTGTGCTACTTGAATATTAGACTATTCTTATAAACTTGGGCTAATTTGATTTCTAAAAATTGAGCTTGTTTGACTGTACCTAATGTTCCTAATTAATCTGACCCTTTAGAAACTCTTTGTTTTTTGAATGAATAAGTGGCCTTAGGTATATCCCCCTTGCCACTTATTTTCTCTTCCTATTAAAACTTAAAAGTATACATATGGATGGTTACAGCTTTATAAATTGTTCTTTCCCATCAATTCCCTTTTCTACCTCTTGTCTATTCTGTGACTTTTTAAATATTTTATCAACACTTGTGATAGTGTGTGCTACATACTGTGCATATATAGCCTTGTTCTGCTCGCATGAATTCTGAATATGTTCTTGAAAATAGGGCAACTTGAATAATTTCTAATATGGACATTGTATATACTTGTTGAGTAAGAAATAATTTCAGAATAGTGATATTGCATTGATGAGACTATGTCTTGGTAAACACAAGAGCCCAAAGTGGCTAATTACTTACTATATCTAATCTGGTTTCCTTCATCCATAATTCATTTTAGGATTAAGTTACCATGTCAATTCTAATTTTAAAAGTATGATTATTGTCAATATGCCATAAATGTAAATATAAGGAATAATAGTTCTTAACAGTAGGCTTTCCTTTACTTTGGGATTTTTAAACTTTTTTTTTTTTGTCGGGGGGTGTCTAGAAACCGAAGAAAACATCTTTTGATCAGGATTCAGATGTAGACATCTTCCCCTCAGACTTCACTTCTGAACCACCTGCTCTGCCACGGACTGGTCGGGCTAGGAAAGAAGTCAAATATTTTGCAGAGTCTGATGAAGAAGAAGATGTTGATTTTGCAATGTTTAATTAAGTGCCCAAAGAGCACGAACATTTTTCAAAAATATCTTGTGTTGTCCTTTGTCTTTTCTGTCTCAGAATTTTGTACATCTGGCTTATTTTAATGTGATGATGTAACTGATGGTTTTTTATTATTGTGGTAGGCCTTTTAACATTTTGTTCTTACACATACAGTTTTATGCTCTTTTTTACTCATTGAAATGTCATGTGTTGTCTGATTGGCTTGTAGAATTGTTATAGATTACCGTGCATTAGCACAGATTTTAATTGTCATGATTGCAGACTACAGACCTGCTTTTTGAAATGAAATTTAAACATTAAAAATGGAACTGTGTTCTCAGACTCTTTACTGAAGGTGAAACATAGTAAAAGTTCCACACACCTTTAAAATAAATATATTTATTCTTTGCCAGAAGACTCCATGGAAAAAGGTAAACAGTATATGAACATAGAAAGCACTGTTAAACCATCTCAATGTACAAACAGAGCCAGTGAAGGTACATCACAGACTTTTGCTAATATATCAAAAACAAAAAATTCCACTAGTGCTTACATGAGAACTCAGAACCTGACACTTGAGTCTGTCAACCACGCTACCACAGCTGTCACTCTGCGTCCTAGTGATTGAACAAGGCCAGAGGAGGCCACTTGCCCATACCTTCAAGAGTCAAGACTGGGGGAAATCCCAGGATCAGGCGCGAGTCAGGAAGGACACTGGGCTACTAGAGTCCAGATAGACTAGCCTGCTGATTATCCTGGAATATCTCTCCAATGGCTTGTGAACAGGTAAACAAACTTACTAACACTGAACAGTGTTTTTGCCTTGGAGGCTATCATGACTGTAAAAATGCATCTTTTTTCATCGGTAGTTGTGTCATTAAGGAATAAACCACTTTTAATTTAAAGTGACATTAACAATTGAACAAATGACATTAGATTAACTGAACTGGCAGTTACACTGATACAGAAGTCTCTTCTGCTAGTGCAGTGAAGTGGTATACTCTATCTGGGCAACATAAAAGAAAGGATGCAGCTTGAGAGCATCGAAAAGCAAGGAGAAGCTTCCACATTACTTAAACCAGAGTGTCTTTAGTCTTATCCTGTACTGTACAAAGGTCCTGGTTCCTTACCGTGAGCCTTGTTATTCATGAAAGCAAGACGCACGGTGATGTACAGTAGTCTGCTCCATAACCTTGGTGTCTTGTTATTGAGTATGCAAGACAAAAGAAAGCACCAACATACAGGATAGAAAGAACAGAGCCATACTTCTGTATGTACAAAGTCTTCAGAAACTTAACCAGGGCTAAATCATCTCAGCTGGGTCTTTGCCATGCATCTTGACTGTTCAGAGAGGAAAATAGAAGCTCTTAACTAGTTTCTGGTGGCATGAAATGGCTGAATTTCAGAATTGGAAAAGTTTGTATTTCTAGGCAAGTTACACAGTAAGGAATATATATTGATACATATGAAAACTTCTTGGTCCTTTTTGAGTTTAACATATTTCAGTCCAAAAACTAAGCAGCAGTAAAAATGTTTTCCTTGCGTTTTCACTCCGGAACTGAAGGTCCTGGAATGTCTGCAGCAGCTGGAAGTGTCTCACTGCAGTAGTGGTGACTGGCTGACGCCACTATTCTCCACTGAGCTGGGTGAGACACTGGGACTGTGCTCTGCTGGGTTCCCACTTGAACTTGGGGTCAAGGGTTCATGTCCTTCAGAATTCTCCAGCATTTCCTGAATGAGAGGTGGCATTGATCCAGGAATTTCCATTTTCAAGGTAATTACACGTTCCGCACCTTTTTAGAGAGATAATAAAAAGCTTGTTAGATATGAGCTAGATACGAAGGGACCAACATTCACCCTCAGCTGTGTGAAAAAGTTGTGAAATACAGGCATCAAGTGGCCTGTGTCTTTGTTGAAAAGAACCCATTTAATAGAAGTGAAAACATAAGAGTGTTTACAGTGGGAATATTGGCCACCAGAATGTCAGTGTCAGGTGTGCTTTGAGATCCCAGTCAGATTGGTTCTCAGGCAGAGGCTGATCTGCCACTCCCTTTGAATATGGAGTATGTACTGACTGGGTACTCCAGAGGCTAGCTCTGTTACGTGTTCACTTTGAGGAAAAGCAGTGGAAACGTGTACTGTACAAATTTGATAGTTGCAGTGCTTCAGTCAGATTCAGTAAATATAGTTTACAAAGAGAAGTTCCTGATGGGAGATCAGAAGAATATAGGTGAAGGGATGGGCAGTTTCCGCAATGGAAGGATGGGCCGGAATCACAACATGTAGTTGTTTTCTGCAACCCAGTCTAGTGCTGGATGGTTCTATGCTATCACAGATCCCACAGCCCCCACATGCAGCTGGTTAGATGGAAATGTACACATAACAGGAAAACTGCTTCAGAACCATGTGGCCAGGGTTTTGCTGCACTCTGCTAATATAGGACTTAGGACATTTCTATACATGGCTGTTAGTCCTCAGGTCACTGGCATAGCTATCCAGAGAGTGGTAGTCACATGTACTCAAGCATTGGTCTCTTTTTGCTTCTCTTAATCCCATGCTGGGATGAACTTAGAACGTCTCATTGAAAAAAAGAAGAACTGAGATTTCTTGTCAAACAAGTTCACTGTGCATTTAAGCACCTTCTAAAATGTGTGTTTGTGTCTTGGCTTGCCGAGATCCTCGTGTGGAGTCTGCTGATGGGAAGGATGTGACAGGGAATAGCACAGCTGGCACAAGGAACAGTTGCTGAGTCATCTACATAGAAAAGCCCTCTGCACTCAGCTCTGAGGTGGCTCTAGGCATTCCGATAATTGCCTCAGTTGCCACATAGAGTGAGAATCATGAGGTGAGAATATTTATATCTCTCAGCCAGGCAAGAATTCCTTTACTCAGAATTGCAGGAGTTAACTTGCCTATACCAGAGCTGTGGCCGCAGTGACCCCAAGTCTTACTCATTTTTTTTTTTTCTAGAGGTTAGGATGCAAAGGAAAAAAAAAACACAACAGGCCAAGTGTATAGAAACCTGAGATATCTGGAAGCTGGAATGAAATGTATAGACTCAAAAAATTAAATATGTACTCTGAAAAGGGGGTGATGGTGAAATGGCTTAGAGGGCCAAGAGTGTGCTGTGCAAGCGGGTTGACTTGAGTGGGTGCCCCTGAATGCACATAGAGATGGAAAGAGAGAAGGGACTCCATATAATTGTCCTTTAACCCTCAAGGGCATGCATTCGAGCCCCCACAATAATTAAAAAAAATACATACATTATCTGGAAGAGTTGCTCTTCTAACTAGCCATCCCATTTGAAAACTGAATAATATCTTAATATCACTGGGTAGTGGCATCTGCTTTCTGCTTCTGTTAATCTCATGCCAGAGACAGTGTCAAAATGTCTTCCTAAGGAAACCTGAGGAACTCTTAACTCTGTGTACACATGCATGCTCAGACAATGCTTAATTCCTTTGGATTTCTGTGAGATACATTTTCCAACTTACACAGTTATGAGACTCCTAAGATTAAAACATGGGTTTTAAAAAGCAAAAGCTGGCAAAGCTCTGCCCTCCTATCCATCCTTGAAGTAAATACCTTTAGCGCTGATGCTGCGGAGATCTGTGATTTTCATTAAGATCTTTGGAAACATGTGGGGCTTGCTGGGCCGCCGTTTTCTAATGTAAATCTTTAGTGCTTCCAGCAGTGGTTCTTGGAGCTTGTCTACTTTTGTTGGTTCCTCAAGGTCCTGGCGGTCTGGATAGCAGGAGAAAGTATTCAGTGTTTAGTGTCCCGAGGCTGAAGAGCTGCTGGCCATCCCCTCTCTTGTTTCCCATTCCTCTGAATAAATGCAATTGCTTTAAGCAGTGATACTTGAAGACAGTTTTGATGCCTACTGCTCGGGTCCAGAGGCAAGAATTATCTTTCATGACCAGATGGTGTCAGTATTGAACTGAACAAAAGCACCTTGGGCAGGCTGGCTGTGAAAGCCAGAGAGAAAAGCCTGCCCCTTAATTACAGCCATTACTTTTGAAATAATGTTGACTTCTGGTTAGCCAGCAGGGGTCACTACAAAGAAGGGGCCATACTTGACTCCAGCTCACCAGGTGCACACGGGCATGGTGAGGGATCCCAGGCAATGATTTGAATCATTCTAGCTATATTAAGAAATAACATGCAAGTCATTTGGGTCATCACTAAAGTGTCCTTAGGCATATAGCAGCACGATCCTGCCTTTACAAATGTACCTGTTTCCCACAAGAGAAACTGGACGACTGGATTTTGGCATTTCTTTCAGAGCAGGAGCTCAAATACCACTACTTAATTTACAACAAAAGAAAGTAACACTCTTCCTTCCATGAGGTTTTATCCACTGCCTTTCTCCATGCAGAAGAACCCCAGTGGAGCCGCATGCTGTCCTGCGACTTGCTCTGTGCGGGGACTCGTGAACAGTACCTCCACAGATTAAGCAGATGGCACTGAGAAGGCCTGTTTCTGTGTCATCCATTTCCAAAGGCAGGAGCTGGTTGGCAAAGGTGAACACAAGGTCAGTCAGAGGACCGAAGCCAGCATTGTGCATCTGGGTTCGATTCAGAGTAAGGCCATCAGAGAAGGTCATGGTGTCTTGCTCTGGGGTATACCTGGTGCAAATTCTGAGAATCTGGAAGGAAGAAAATATGTATGTCCACTTGCTGGATCACTTATGCCGGCCTGTCCTGATAGCATCCACCAGCATTACGGTAGATGCAGGAACTCCTGAGGAGCCTGGGCCTCACGTGGGCAGCATGCCCCACTGTAGAAGACCGTTAGTGTCTTCTTTCGTTACATGTTGGCAGATGTCTAAGAACAGCTAGGTTATTCAGGAAATAATAAGTAGGACACACATTTTGAGAAATAACTTTTTACAAAATAAATCATAATTTGATTGAAATATCTTTTTCCTGAGTACTTATCTCTCAGGCACCAAGCCAGGTGCTGGGGGAAGAAGAGGAACAAAATTCTGTTTTCAAAAATAGTCAACCAAAAATAAGGTGATCTTTACCAACTGTGATGGCTAATCTTCATGTCAGCTTGGGGTGTGTCTACTATGGTATTTTAGAAGGGCTTAACTGATCAGGCAAGATGCACTCTGAATGTGTGTGGTACCATCCCGTAGGCTATAGGGGGTTCCAGTCTGAATACAAAGGGAAGAAGCATGAAGTCAACTGAGAACTGGCATTGTCTCGGCCCGGCCCTGGATACAATATGACTGGCCTTCTCACAAGCCTGCAGCCAGGGATCCTTATGGCTTGTATCTTCAAACCATGAGCTCAAATACACCTCTTTTACATGCTTCTTTTAGGTATTTGGTTGTAGCAAGAAGGAAGGTGACTAATATAACAAGTCCTTTGTAGGTGCCTAGCATAGACCAAATGTGTATACCCTATATTCAGTCTTCCAGACTAAAGTCCTGTTATTTACAGATGAGAGCCATGGGGCTCAGGCCACATGCTTTGCTCAGTGTCCCAGCAAACAATGAATTAGACTCAAACTCAAGGAAGGCCCTATCTCATAATACAATGTGCTTGTAGCCATACAGGTAGGCACCAGGAGCAGAGTCAGCAGAGTACCAGGGATCAGAAGGAAATCCAGTCAGAGTTGGTGGGGAGGGGCACCCCGCAGTGGAGCACAGGCAGACTCTGTTCTAGAAGCCTGCCCCTCCCTGTGTTTGCAGTCATGGCTTACAACCTCACTGTGCTCCACACCCTCTACTTGAGCACACTGTCATCCTGCAGGACTTCTGCCTTCTCTACCTTACCCTAAAGGCCTCAGGCCTGGTGAGCTCTTTTGTGGTCTCCAGTCCTTCCCTAGGGGCTCTATCCTCTGTGCTCTCTCAGAGCAGGACCTTCATGAAGCAGGCTTCTGCATTCTGTGTTCCCCCTGCAGACACCTCTCTGTTGCTCAGCAGAGGTTAAGTCACCTAAGTGGAGTGTCTACTCAGGGGTAGAGGGAGCCCAGAGGTTTTTCCCGACATCAACTGAGGGTGGCTCCCTGAAAATCCACTTTTATGTCATGAGCAATAGGAGAAGTATGAGGAAAAAGCCCTGCCTCTTAGTCATAAGGCTGTATGCATAAGTGGCCTCCAGTGGGAAGCAGTGTCTGCCTTTAAAATCCCTTTACCCTAGCCCCAGCCCCATGGTTTTAAAAGAGAACCTAGCCTTCCTCTCTGAAGGCTCTGGAAGCTATGGTTGAGGAATTCCCCATTTTCACAGCCATAGAAAGGGCCACAGTGCTGCTATGGACAAGCTGCAGACCCACTTCCAAGGTATGATGAGGTGGTAGACCTCTGGGGGAGACTAAGCCTAGGTGGGTCATGAGGATGCAGACCTGAGAAGACTTTAGACAGGAAGGGACCACAGAACTCAACCCAGTGAGGAAACAGCTGGAGGGCCTGTGATCTAAGAATCCAACAGCATTGGCTGGCTGATCCTGGGCTCGCAGCCTCCAGACCTGGTTTGTACCTGCCTGGTCTCTGGTTTAGTAGCTGCATTAAGACAAAAGTTTCCCTAGACCACAGGTGGTAGCCTCACAAAGTTATGCCATGGGCTAGGCTAGGGATTCAGTTTAGCCAGGGAATCCTAGCGGTCCTGAGCACCTGCAGGGCTGGGTAGGCTGCAAATGTCCCATGGGCCTCCAGGGCAAGGTGAGGAGGGCTCTTGAACAGAGGGAGGGAGGTGCTCTTTGTAACTGGGCTGGGTCTGGAAAAGGCTATGCAGAAGCCAGGGGCAAGCCATCACTGAGGGCCAGGAAGGATCACATGGTGTGGGGGGTGGGGGTTTTAACAGTGGAGAGAGACATACAAGGAAAGTGCTGTCAAACCCAGGGATCTCTGAACTTTTGTCAGTCCAGGGAAATTCCAACACATGGGAAGGGCTCTCCAGATCTAGGAAATGAGAGTAGGAAGTAGTCTTATCAGAATCTCCTGGAAGCCGCCAACTCCCTCCTTCTTTCTCGAGTTCAGAAAGGTTCCTACCAAGATGTCCAAGCAGGCAGCCTTGAGCAGGGTGATCTGGTCTGCGATGGTCAGGCCGGTGAAGCCCGGCAGACGCTTGGCGAACTCCACGATCTTAATAATGCACTTGGTGGCCAGCTCACTGAATTTGTCCCAGAGGCCCAAGTCCAGTCGGACCCGGTGGTCAGCACTGGAATTCTGAGAGGGAGAGAGAAGAGGAGAGGGAGGAGAAGAGTGAGTGACATGCTACCAGGCGGTAGGAGTGAGATGCTTCCCGAGAATGGGCTCACACTTGCTGTCTCGGAGCAGCCTCTGATTTCTGCTTTCAAGTTGCCCAGACTTTACACCAGTCACAAGACATCTGGGGAGCCAAGGAGCGCAAGCTTCTCTGTGTAGTCATCCGCTCCTAATGAAGGAGTGATGGACCTACTGGTGTCTGTCCCATGAACTGATGCCTCTAGACATTGGTCATCGCTGTTTGCTACTGCCATGTGGGTGTCCTGAGGGAAAACACACCACCAGGCTTCAGTCTGCCCTAGGTCAAATGAAGCCTCTGAATCTACTCATTCATAGGAGATGCAGGAATGTGGTAAGCACCACAAGGGCATCATGAGCCTCAGATACCATGCAAAGCCAAGGAGCCACCCAAGACATCGCACGGGAGCAGCTATGGAGTGGGAACCAATGTTCAATATTTTCCTGATGCTAATAATGACTATATAGTGAAGAGGAGGGGGCCATCAATAGAAGGGGGCAGAGCAGCCATGAGCATTGTACTAAAGGGAGGAAGATGGATGCACAAGGCATCATAGAAGAGGCAATGCTGCACTCATGGAGGATGGAGCTTCCCAGGGCATCATAAAAGAGGCAATGCTGCACTCATGGAGGATGGGCCACCCCAGGGCATCATAGAAGAGGCAATGCTGTACTCATGGAGGATGGGGCAGTGGCTTCTGGGGACTGTGGGTGGGGTAGGGTATCAGATGCAGGAGGAACCTTTCCATAGTGTTGGCAATGGTCTGTAATACATCAATACATATCTTTTGAGAAGATGAAGCATTATATCATGTAAATTACATTCCAGAAGCTTAACTGATAAAGAAAGACTTATTGGCTGAGCTGTGAGCCTTCTCTGAGTTCCACTTAAAGCAAATAAGGAGGAGAGACAAGCACAAGAAAGTGTAGAGTCTGAACAGTTCAGGTGTCAAGAGGCTTGCCTTATTTAGTGGTGCCATTGTAGTTTTCTAGTGATACTTTGAACATAGGCACGACAGCTCAGCATATACACCGGGAAAATATACAGAGTATTAACTCCTGTGGTGGGGGTGTGAGGAACCAGAAGGTGGCCCACAGCAGCCAGAGGTGCCTTACAGGGATGGAACAGAAGTGGTCTGCAGTGACCATAGAGCTTCACTATACTGTTCAGCTTCCATAATGCAATGAAATGTCTCGTGAGAAAAACAAAGGTCAAAAAGCATCGCCAAGAGCTTGGCCTGGCAGCGTTCCCAGGGCTACAGTCTTAAGTATGGCGTACATGACTCAAGTATCCCAGACACGTACACACTGTCCCACTCCTACCCAGGTCTCATCCCTCTGACCACCTCCTTCACCTCTCATTCTCTCTCTCACACAATTCCCTCCCTCATTCTCTGTCATCTCCCTTGTCTTCCTGAGGCTAAAAGCCCAATCACTTTGGTGATGAGTGGGTATCTGGCCTCTGTTCACTCTCTCCCCAAACTCTTCCAGCTCTAGCCTTTCAGGTCTTTTTGCTTTACCTGAAGGTTGTTCATAGCCCAGCCTCAGGCCTCTCTACTGGCCATGTGTCCTCCTAGACAGCTGTCTCTCAGCCCTACGGCATGTATCCCTTCGAGTCTTCGATCAACTGAACATTCTTTTGTGCCTTCCTCGGCCTTCTGTGAAGACCGCCTGCCTTCTAGCATTCTTCCCTCCATGTTCTGCGCCTATTATAGTACTCCTCTCTAAATCCCCAGGTCACTTCCTCAGTTACACACCTTCCTGGCTCATTTGCTTGGCCTGCCACTGCCTAGAGTGCAGATGACCCAGTGAGCACTTAGTAGAGTCCAGTAAAGTTGAGTGACATCTCATAATCCTTTGCTTGTCTGAGATGTCACAGAACAACGTCATGCTGTGGAAGAGGCACCAAGAGGCTGTTTCTCCTGAAAGTAACCTAGACATCTTCATGAATTCCAAGACAAACTGAACCATGCAAGGAGAGGCCATGCCTGGTGTGTGGCTCTCTGGACAAATGCCTCTCTCTCTGAAAATGCAATTCTGCATTGCAAACCATAGCTCCAGTGCCCTGTTTCAGTAAGATCAGTCCACAGAAGTTCATAATGCTATCTTGCTTCTAATATCAGTAGGAATCCAGAGGGAAGAGTTTGAAGATGGGAGTCTAGAGACGGCCTCAGAATGGTAGTAGCCACCATGGCTTCCCGTGTCCCCGCAGAAACAGGCATACATCTTCCAGATTAATTTTATGTCTTCCTCAAGGATCTTTGTGGAACACAGTACACTCAGGGGTGTGTGTGTGCAAGATCCAGACATGTGGCCATTCGGGCTGTAATTAAATTTAATAGGCAGTTTATCCAGTTCACAGAAAGATGCCAGAGAAGAGAGGGGCAGAGGCGAGCTGGGTGGGAAATCACTTTACAATGGAGTATCCATCTGGAAAAAATGACATTGCTGGATGCAGCCAGTGTGAAGGAAATCGTCATCAGCTTTGGATGAGCTGCTCCATCATGCAAGAGTGGAGTGGGAGGGGCCCCTGGCTCCTTCTATTAAAACAGCGAGCAACCTAGTAACAGCCTGTCAATCCAGTTCATGATTATGCAAACTGAAGGCAAAAGGCAGTTAATAAAACACAAAATAACCCTGTGTTTTATTATCCTGGCTGCTGGATTCATAGGCATGAGGCTTGAAATGGCTCCTCCATTATCTTGCAGCTGCGGTAGGTGGAGAGTATGGCCTGCTGGGGTTGATGATGGAAGCAGCTACAGAGAGCACTGAGGGGCTGGGGGAAAGATGCTCAGAAGCAGGTGATGAAGAGGAAGAGGAGGTGGCAGGGAAGGGGAAGGACACTGGGCCTGAGCCAGGCCTTACTGTGGGTAGAATGTGCTGCCTGCTTGGGAAGTCCCCTGGGATTCTGTGGAAGAACGTAAGTTTCCCAGAATGCTGTGTCCTGCAGCACCCCCATCTCCCCCCGCCCCCCAGGGCCTTCTTGGGAAAAGCCCAGTCCTGTCAGTCCAGTTAAATGATATCTTCTGCCATTGCACAGTCCCTTCTGATGGATGACTTTCTGTTATTTCTCTAGCTGGCATCTCGTTTAGAAAAATACTCAGCAGTAGAGGCAAGATCTACCATGTCTAAAAGCTCCTGGGCAGGTCAGCGGTGTATTTGAGGGTTTTTAAGCTAAGGAGTGAAGAAAAAAATCTCTTTTCTCTTTCTTCATGGCTGTGGATGGAACCCAGGGCCATGTGCACCCCAGGTTAGTTCCCTCCCACCAAGTCACATCCCCAGCCCTGGTTCTCCGAGTCAGGGTCTCCACAGTGTGGCCCCATGTGGTGATCATCCCTGCTCTGTCTCCCTAGGGCTACGATTTGGGGTGTAGGCTATAAAACAACTCAGAAGAATTGAGTTTAAGTTTTGTGGGAGTGTTGAGAGCCTCTCCTGAGAAGCGCCCTTCTTAGGTTTGGAGTTCTTTGCCCACCCCAAGAGGCAGGTGTCCCCCAAGTCCTGTTTGGGAGGTTGCTCTGTCTTCTGCAGTCCACTTCTTCATCCTGCACATACGTGCTCTCAATGTAACCACTCCTTGTCCAGGCCATTCTGTGTGCTCTGTGTTCCACAACACTCCATGAGGGAGGCACCGTTGTGACTGTTTGGCTGACAAGGAGGCTATGGCCCAGAGAATGGCAGTGGCCTGTACAGGATACCTGGGCAAGCAGAGGGGATGCCATGCAGATAGGCTGTGGCAACCATGCTTTTCTTGGTGCTTTATCTCTTTTATTTCCTGGTGAGAACTTAACTGTCGCTTAAACTTTGCATTGTATTTGTGACTTCCTTCCTGGCCGGATGCTCTCATGAGATAGCTACATGGTCCCAGCACCACCATGATGTCATTAGTGAGACTAGCATCTTCCTGGGCAATAAACATGACCCTAGACACTGTGACACCATGTACTTTGGCACGTAACAGCTAGGCATGTGTGTCAGTGGGAAAGCAAGGACAAGCGGTGTGTGTGTGTGTGTGTGTGTGTGTGTGTGTGTGTGTGTGTGTAAGAGAGGGAGAGAGAGGGAGGGAGGGAGGGAGGGAGGGAGGGAGGGAGGGAGGGAGGGAGGGAGGGAGGGAGGAAGAGAGGAGATGGTGCTCATGGAAAGCTGGAGGGAGGCAGCAATAATTTCTAAACCAGGAGAAGGTAAAGACAGCCACTCAAGGCAGAAGCTGAGGGAGGTATGCCCTGGGGCTGTCCAAGGCCCTGCTCACACCTTGTGTGTGGACTTCCACTCCCCCGGCATGGGAGGCAAAGGTAATGTGGCTTCAAGTTACCCAGTTAGTGAAACTTTTTTGAGGTAGCTCTACAAGAGCAACATTAGGTAAGAACTGAATACTTCTGGCTGGGACATGGCAGGTGGAACGGCGACATGGCAGGCAGGTGTGTATAGTGCAGGGAACTGAGACTTAGGTAGTTATGAGCTGGTTCAAGTGACGGAGCTCTGAGGTCAGAACTCTGGTCTCATGACTCCCCAAAGTGTTTTACCCCAGCTTGGGTACATCTCCCATAGGAGTCAGCCTCCCTGAGTTCTAGGATTTTCTTTCCTAACCTATCATACATGTGATTTCTTTAAAAAAAAAAAAACAATCAAACAAACAAACGCATGCCATGCCTGCAGGTGCCTGGAATTGCTCACACACTTACTATTGTAACCCTTGTCTCCCAGAGCCTGTTGGTGAGTTCTGTCTATGGCAGAATCATTATAGACATAACTCTGCCTGTTCTGAGCATTAAAGCTCATTGAATCTTCATGGTTCAAGTTCACAAATCTCTGCTCTGCCAGGACAACTTATGTCCCACCAATCCCCATTAGGGGAGTGAACAGCAGCGTGTGGAAAAGTGGCCAGTGCTGCTAGGAAACTTACTAGTCGCCACCTTCCTTTTCTAGAAGCCAAGCATATGGCTCTACATGACGTCAAGCCACTCAGAGGATCCAGGGGATGGCCCTCCAGTCTACACACTTATCCTGCCAGAAACTGTGTAAGACTCTCTGAGACCCTTTTCTCACAGAACCGTCTGGATACACATGAAGCTTATACCACCAAAATTACCATTACAGAGAGGAGGAGCCCAGGCCCAAGGGATGTAAGTGCCACCTAAGCAGCATCAGACATAGCTGAGAGCCTGATGGCGGGCTTCCTGCTCAGGTCAGGGGCAGAGGGTGAGAGGTGTGTGTGTGTGTGTGTGTGTGTGTGTGTGTCCTTCCCTCATCCTTGCTTCTCCCTGGAACCTGCCAATGTATCTCTGATTGACTAGCTGTAATTGGGAAATAGAAGCCACAGTGGCAGATCTGCAGAGGTGGCTGTCTGCTGTCTGATTCTTCCCTGCCCACCTATGCCACAGGCACCTGACATGTGTGCCACCCCAGGAAAGGAGCAGGAAGTTTCTTGCCTTTGAAGCAACTGCCTCCCTATAAAAAGCTTTTAACAAATGCCGAGTTCGGAACTGGGAGCTTGCAGAGGATGTGCTGTGGCCAATGTTATTTATGTGTATTCCCACCTACTTCCAGAAAGGATTTCAAGTCCCTTACACTGGAAACAAAGCCAGGTCTGTGCAGAGATGGTAAGAATAAAGGAGCAGCTGGAGGCAGCTCAGAGCACCAAGGGACAGCAGGACACTTCTCCTGAAGGCTGTCCTGCTGCCCAGCAGGGAGGGGCTGACCTCTGGTAAACTTCTTTTTCTTTCTCTCTCATTCCATTGTAAAGGCCCCCCACAGAGTGCTTGGGACTGGTGGTCCCCAGGAGCCAGGTGGGCTCAGTTATGGTTTAAATTGGAAATGTCCCCCATAGATCCATGTCTGAGTGCTTGGTCCCAGGCCGATGGTGCTGTTTCTGGAGACTGTGGAAATGCTTGTTGATGAGGTCTAGCTGGAGCAGGGTCAGGGTCACCAGTGGCTGAACTTTGAAGGTCATACCAGTCACTGTTTCCTCCTGTAACTTCAGTTTACCTAGTCACTTCAGCCACATTCTCCTGTGCCATGAGTGGAGAGACCCCCACTCTCTCTCCAGCTCCTCCCACCAGAAGTGGAAGGACCCCCACACTCTCCACCTCCCCGTGCCATGAGTGGAAGGACCCCCACACTCCACCTCCCCCTGCCATGAGTGGAGAGACCCCCACTCTCTCTCCAGCTCCTCCCACCAGAAGTGGAAGGACCCCCACACTCTCTCCACCTCCCCCTGCCATGAGTGGAGAGACCCCCACACTCCTCTACCATGGCACATGCTCGGAACTATGAACCAAAGTAAGTATTTCCTCCCCTGAGTTGATTCTGCCGGGCACTTTGCCCCTGCAACAGAGAACTAACACAACAAATTGGCCCCAAAGCGGGGTACGTGAGAAGGGGTCCAGGAAACTGCATGGACACCCCTCAGTCCTTAAAAATAAGATTTGGATTAGATGCTTGCCTGGAAGGAGATCTAATATTCCAGGAAAGGAAACTGGAGTGGGTCAGAAATGTCCCCCACTGAGGTAGCTGGGGCTGGACCTTGCTGAGGAATGCTAGCAGAGAAGACTCAAGTCATCCTACTGAGGTGCCAAGGAGGCTGGGGTGTGTCTCCACTGAGGCTGCTTTTGTGAAGCTGGGGGCTGCCTCTAGAGAGATGTGCAGATGTGTGAGTGAGCTCACAGGCGTAAGGATCACACTTGGAGGTGGGTCCCCAGAAGAGAAAACCACCACCCATGGCAACCGGGCCATTTCAGCTAGTTACCTTGTGAGTCGGGGTATGGGGCCTGACCAGGCCATGTTTAGACACTGTCACATGGAGAAGGGGGAAAGTCCTTCGTCAGCAGAACATGGTCCCAGGGGTGGTTATACTCGGGGTCTCCTGCTCTGGCTCTCTCCATCCTCTTCAGAGGACCTGCCTCCTCTGATGGCCATACTTTTCTGCCATTAGGAGTTTGGTTTGTTCCTGAGCAGCAAGGACTTCCTGTAACTGTGCACCTGCTGGCCCAAGCTCTGTCTGCCTAGCCCTCTGTACCTGGTGCAGTTTAAGTCCCGTGTCTACCACTGAACCACTAAACAAAGGAAAAGGTACTTGATCCTCTTATAGCATGGTCTACTATGTATATGTGGGGCGAACAGACCCACTCTCAGGGCCCTTAGAATGAGAAGGGGATGAGGTCCTGATCATGGTTCCTGCAAATGCTGGCTGCTTGGTAAACACCAGCTGCAAAGATGCTAACCGCAAAACAAAGATTTGCTATCAATTGCTCTCCATCACGTACACGCGGAAAGACAGGCGTCTCTGCCGTCTTTGAAGCCCCTGTATGGTTTTCCCTTTCTTGTTTCTCACTCCTTCCCTGGCACAGTCTGCCACCCCACAGGATGCTGTTTCTCAGCTTTGCCCTTGGCCCCAACCTGAGCCAGAGTCTCTACCTTTTAGGTTAAGCTCACCTTTACACTTAGCTGGATAGAATAACACAGTGCCTGCAACATGGTTGCTGATAACAGTTTCCAAAAGGAGGAAACATTCTGCTCACTGGCACTCCTCATTAGTCACCCTCTCACCCGGTGTCCGTCCAGGGATGGGTATGTGCTGGGCGGGGTTTCTGCCATGCCCCTGCCACATGCCAGGTCCCATTCCAGAAGCATTTTAGGAGTCATCTCATTTAATCCTCCAGCCGTGACAGCACCCCATGGTCAGGTGAGATCGTGGGTGGGACAGAAGTCATTTGCTCACACCACATGGCTGAGGAGAGCTGAGTGAGATGTGACTCTTGGCCTGTGTTCTGATATACCTTTCCAGTCTTTGTGTCCTTCCTATGTGAAAAATGACAATTTCCTGGCAGCATCCAGCTTTGTCCTACTCTGGGTTAAGACAGTGAACCCCAAAACAGTGGGGTCTGGGTGCGGCCCAGCAGGCTGGCCAGCATTTCTGCTTCTGCTGCTGAAGGCAGAAAAGGCCCCCAAAGGTCATTTTGAGCTGAGGTTTTCAATGTGAGCTGAATAGAGCTGCTTCAGTATCCCAGAAAAGCTTGCAGCCATCCCCAGGAAGCCAGAACGTGTGGCTGCTCAGGATCGTCAAGAGCCTCTGCCACCCCTGAGCGCGGGAAGTGCCACTCGCCACCCTTCTCAGCTTCCACACATGCAAAGTTCTCTGGTTGGCTAGGGGACCCACTGCCTTGTATCACTGCAGCCACAGCTCCCACAGAAGCCTGGGGCTCCCTGGGTGTCTACCTGGCATGTCCCAGCACCAAGTCGTTCAGAGCTCTGGGCCTGCCCTAGCCACCTCTGCCAATCACTGGTAGGCACTAACATCCAAGCACAGGACACCATGTACTCCCCAAGCTGACGTCAAGGCTCCTCTCCTTACTGTCCCTATTCCTTCCTGGCATTATCATCGTTTCTTTTTATCCTAAGGATTTTCGTGCTATTGTTTTCCCAGTTTACCTTTTACCAAACCAGAGATGGGAAACCCTCAAGTACATTTACTGGCCAGCAATCTGGGCAGCATTAGGAATCATTGAAAGAGGTCGGAATGGTGGTCTAGTTGCATCCATTCATTCGTTCTTAAGCATCTATTGAGTGCCCAGTGTGTGCACAAACTGGGAGTGTGCATTACTGAAAACAGTAATGCTAACCCGCCTTGGAAAATCCAAAGTCCCATGAGCCCACCCGGAGCATCCTCCAACCAAAGCTTCCCACCAACTCTTCTTACCTTTCTCTGCCCCTTTCTTGATTTATAACCTTAGTAAAAAGCCACTTCTCACTGAATAGTGGAGTACATGGGACCACCTATTCATGGGGCCCAGATCTCCCTGTCCTGTACCCTCCCAGATGTTCTTGAGATCATATGTACCTCTCCTGGAAGCCAGATCATAACCCAGAAAATGGATGGCCCCATAATCCTGCCTGGAATCTATAGCTGGATTGATGTTTAAAAGATGGACCCCAGATCCCCTCCAGGTCACATATCTACCACAACCTATGTAATAAATTTCTGGCTTGAGCAGACCAAAATCCCCAAGAGGAGACACAAACACAATTAATTTGTGCTGCCAGTGCTCAGCATGCAGCCCACCACACAGTAGGTGCTCACGGATGAAAAACTGCCTTAGCCCCTGTCTTAAGGCTACATGTGGGGAAGAGAGCCACCAGGAGACCTGCCTGGCTGCCAGGCCGGCTCAGGGCTGGACTGGGTGAGCATTCGTGCCAACCACAGGAAACTGTATGGGAACTATGTGGGTGCACAAGGGCCTGTGCCCACACCGCTGGCATCCCAGGCAGGTGGCTCTTACCGTGGTGTATTTACCCAGCTGGCAGAGTGAGGGAAAGGTTTCTTGGTGGGCTTTCCGGATCTTCTCTGTGAGGTCGTCTAGCTCGGCTGTCATCTCATAGCTCTCTGTGCATTCCTGCTTTGAAGGCTCCTTCTTTTTCTTGTTCCTGTCGTTCCTGACGGCTGAAAAAGGGAGACGAGAGGTCATGGAGGGCCGGGCCGTGCTCCTGAGCAAGAAGTCCCCTTTCCCAGCCCTAACGCTTGGAAGGGGAGCAGCAAGAAAGGAGGGGATCGTTCTCAGCCAGGAAAGGAACTCGGCCGTCTCTGGCAGAACCATGCCTGCCTTTCTCAGTGTGCAGGAGCACACTTCAGTCTGTGGAAGCTTGACCCGTAAGAAGTTCCAATGCGGGCTGCATGCCATGAGTGGGAAGGGTCTGAAGGGGTGTCCTGAGCGACAGAGCTGCAAGGATCTTGTCCTGGTGGGTGATGGGTTTGTTTTGTTTTGTTTCATTTCTGTCAACTTGCCATAAACTAGAGTTTTCTGGGAAGAAGAAACTCAACTGAGGACAGATCTCCATCAGATTGCCTGTAGGTGAGCTTGGAGGGCATATCTTGATGAATGATTGGTGTAGTGGGGCCCAGTTCACCCCTGGCAGGCAGCCCTGGGTGTTCTAAGAAAGCAGGGTGAGCAGGCCATGAGGAGCAAGCCGGTAAGCAGCACCCCTCCATGGCCTCTGCTTCAGTTCCTGCCATGACTTCCCTCATTCCCTGGAAGGTGAAATAACCCACCCCACAATTTCTTTTGATATTTATCACATCAAAGGAACCCAGACTGACAGGTCAGTTATACCTGGGAGCCAGATCCCTCAGCAAGGTTGCTTAATAGTGAGGTGAGCATTCTCATTTCCTCATTTTTTTTTTCAGATCAGCTGACTGGTACCGAAAAAGACTCCTCTTGAGGGTGATAAGGCTGTAGTTTGTGTCCCTTTATGCATTATGCTTGGACTTCTTATGTAAACCATATGATATCCTGTTATTTATCATGTTATTTAAAACTACAAAACCCTTGGCCGAGACAACTGTCTACTCATACACCTGTTCATTGAGACACCCAGTTCCAGGTCACTTGCAGCTGTCTGGACCTCAGGAAATAAGTGCCACTTGGCCCTGCACATCCCAGCTCAGCAGGACACTGGCACACAGTAGGGTTTATGACTCAGAGTTGTGTGGGACAGCCTCCTCCCAGGGCCAGCTTTCTCAATGGCTGTAAGTGAGCGCAAAGCCAAACTCCAGCTCTTGGCAGGAACATGAAACCCAGGGAGGCAGATAAACCGATACCAGATCACATGACTCCTCCAGGGAGTCCATGCTCACTGGAGTGTCAGGACCCAGGCTGCCTGGATGTATACGATGCCAGCATGACCTGGGCATGTGTGATGCAAGATGACCCAGGGTATAATCTGATCTGCCTAAGAGGATTTGGCCTGGCTGCCTCCCTAAGGGTACATAGGTCATCAGGACACACAGTGTCCATACTAGGAGAGTCCTCAGGATCTGTGTGGACAGGAGATGGGGGGGCGTGGAAGGGGAGACAGGCTGGGGAGGGAGGAGGAATGGAAGGACATGAGAGCAGCCAACGGCACAGAGGAGAAGTCATTGTCTGTATAAGCAGCTCACAAGGCCAGGAGGGACCACTTTTAGGAAGAGGAGCATTCTGTGGGTGTCTTGATACCTGAACCTAGAGGTTTGACCACAGAACTCACCTACTCCCCTTTTAAGGAGGCAGAACTGCCAACTTCTCTCTCTATCGGATCCACTTACTACCAAGGAAGAGAACACGTGGGAGAACACAGGCTGCTACCTTCCTTCTCAGTCCTTGGAGCAGTTGTTCTAGATGACGGAAAAACGGAGGCCCAAGAAGGGGCTTTATGGTATTCCCTTGTAACTCGGTGATTAGACAGACCTTCCTTGGAGATTTGGGGATGGGGCGAAAGGCCTCATGTTGTGAAGTGTGTGTGTGTGTGTGTGTGTGTGTGTGTGTGTGTGTGTACACAACACAACAGAAGCAGCACACAATGAGGTGGGCAGCACAGAGTGGAAGAATGGTGGTCTCTAGCTCTCTTGAGGAATGGTGCTCTACCAGGGAGAAGGTGCTGTATCCTGAAGGCTTCTGTGTCGGTGTCCCGGGCTCTTGTACAAGACCTTAGACCCTTCCTTTGACATGCCTCTGCTTTAGTCCACACAAAGGTCAAACCCAAGCAACCGTATATTTTCCAAACATCTCTGAGAGAATTTTGATATTCCTTACAGTTACCATATGACCCAGCAGCTCTTTTCCGGCCACACACCTCAGAGAACTAAGTTAACAGCAATATGCATATATGCATGAAAAATGCAACCATGAATTTCTCTATTCTTTTTTTTAATAACCCTGGACTTTTAAATTATAACCTGGTTTTGTTTTTATTTTAAGATTGATTATTAATTATATATACAATATTCTGCCTGCATATATGCCTGCAGACCAGAAGTGGGTGCCAGATCTCATTACAGATGGTTGTGAGCTATCATGTGGTTGCTGGGAATTGAACTCAGGACCTCCAGAAGAACAGCCAGTGCTCTTAACTGCTGAGCCATCTCTCCAGCCCCGAATCTCACTATTCTTAACACCAACCCTAACAGCCTTGGGGTGGAACCGTCCACATGACCATCTGTGGATGGCACATAAACTAAATGATTTGTCAAACCATAGAATCTTGCTTGATATTGAAAGAAATGAAATGTAACTGATGCAGGTTACACTGTGGATGAACTCTGGAAACTGTGCTGAGAGAAGAAACCAGTTGCCAAAGACCATGTATCTTAGTCAGGGTTTCTCTTGCTGTGAGGAGACACCATGATCACAGCAACTCTTATGAAGGAAAACCTTTACTTGTGGTGGTGGTTACAGTTTCAGAGGTTTAGTCCATTATCATCATGATGGAGAGTATGGCCATGTGCAGGCAGATGTGGTTCTAGAATCAACATCTTGACCCAAAGGCAACAGTTGGGAGTGGTCTGAGACACTGGGCAGTATCTTGAGCATGTATGAGACCTCAAAGCCTGCCTCCACAGTGACACACTGCCTCCAACAGGCTACACCTCCTAATATTGCCACTCCCTTTGGGGACCTTCTTCTATTAAACCACAACATCCTACTCCTTATCCCCCAAAGGCTTATAGCCATATCATAATGTAAAATTACATTCAGTCCAACTTCAAAAGTTCTCATAGTCTATAACAACCCCAAACTTAAAAGTCTAAAGTTCAAAGTCTCTTTTGAGATTCATGCAATCTCTTAGCTATAATCACTTGTAAAATTAAAATAAAAAAGTAGATCATATACTTCCAATATATAATGGCATGGGATATACATTATTGTTCCAAAACAGGGAAGGGAGCATACTGGAAATACACCGGACCAAAGCAAAACCAAAAACAAGCTGGGCAAACTCCAAACTCTGTATCTCCACGTCTGATATCAAAGCATTATTCAGATCTCCAATTCCTTTCAGCTTTGTTGACTACAACACACTTCTTTCCCTTGGGCTGGTTCCACTCCCTGTTATCAGCTCTCCTTGGCAGGTATCCCATGGCTCTAGCATCTCCAGCATCTTGGGATCTCTAAGGCAATCAGGCTTCAACTTCGCAGCTTCATTCAGTGGCTTCTGTAGGCCTCCATTTTGGGACACCCCTGACAAATGCCTGGCTTCAGCAGCTTTCCTTAGTCGTGGAGGCAAATTCCATAACTCATTTCTTCTATCATTAACTCCAGAACTGAGTGGCCAAAGCTGCCAAGTTTTGCTCCTTACTGGAGCTGGAACATGGCCCCCTTGTTCAATTACATCTTTACCAGTTTTCTATTTTCCATGGTTTCTTTCACTGCCTAAGCTTGGCTGTCCTGAAATTGTATCTGTAGACTAGGCTGGCCTTGAACTCAGAGGTCTTTCAATTATATCTTCACCAACTTTCTTTTTTCCGATGGCTACCTTCACTGCCTAAGTTTGGCTCTTCTGGAACTTGTAGACCAGACTAGCCTCCAATGCAGAGATCTGCCAGCCTCTGTCTCTGGAGTGCTGGGTTTAAAGGTGTGCACCACACCCAGTTCTTGTTTGTTTGTTTGTTTATTTTTGAGACAGGGCTTCTCTGTGTAGCTTTGTGCCTTTCCTGGATCTCACTTGGTAGCCCAGGCTGGACTTGCACTCACAGAGATCTGCCTGGCTCTGCCTCCCAAGTGCTGGCACACACCTTTAATTACACCCAGTTCTTTAATTCCTCTTCACCTGTTGAGTGAGAATTTAACTGGGTGGGATCTTGCCCTGAGGTCACCACACCCTTTATTCCATTTCTTAATCTGTTTATCCCCTTGTACACAGGATTTAGCTCTATTCCACTTCCTGGTGCTCTTTTTCTCCTCAAATATTTTTCCTTGCTCAGCTTGCTCCTTTTTGTTATAAATCTTCATAGAGTTAACACTAGTAAGCACACAATGGAGTCTGTTTTAGGATTTCCTCTGTTAAGGGAATTAATCCAAAACTCTCACTTTAGCCTCAGGCAGACTTTTCAGACAAGGGCAAAAAGCAGCCACATTCTTCAGCAAAATCTCACAAGACTGGTCTCTAGGTAACACACTAACATCCTTCAACTTGAACCTCTTGGTCCAGCCCCCACAGTTCAAATTGCTCTCTGCACCACTGTCCTCCGTGTTCCTAGTGGGATGGCCCACTAAGCAGCACTAAGTGTTCAACTGCTTTTCTGGCCCACAGTCCCCAGGTCCGTATTCCTTCAAACAAAAGCACCGTCAGGCCTGTCACAGCCATACCCAGTCCCTGGTACCAACTTCCGGCTTAGTTAGGGTTTCTATTGCTGTGAAGAGAGGGCATGGCCCTTGTAGCATGAATGTTAAAAGGTCTTGTTAATAAAACCAAACCTGGAGCCAGATATTGGGGTCAAAGCCGGAAGATCAGAGAAGCAGAACAAGCCACAGCCACCTCACCTTGCCGCCACAGCCACCTCACCTTGCCAACTCCTCAGCCGATCCTGTTTCCTCAGACTGGATGCCTCTGAGTCCTCATCCGAACGGATCTCAGCTGAACTGCTGCAGCTTAACCAGGTTCTAGTTCCTGGTCCTCACACCTTATATACCTTTCTGCTTCCTGCCATGACTTCCTGGGATTAAAGGCATGTGTCACCATGCCTGGCTGTTTCCAGTGTGGCTTTAAACTCACAGAGAGATCTGGATGGATCTCTGACTCCAGAATTTTAGGATTAAAGGTGTGTGTGCCACCATTTTCTGGCCTCTATGTCTATCTAGTGGCTGTTCTGTTCTCTGACCCCAGATAAGTTTATTAAGGTGCACAATATATTGGGGAACACAATATCACCACAGGCCATGGCAACTCTTATAAAGGAAAACATTTAATTGCGGTGGCAGCTCACAGTTTCAAAGGTTTAGTCCATTATCGTCATGGCTGAGTGCATGGCACCTGGGAGTATGGCAGTATGCAGGCAGACATGGTGCTAGAGAATTCTACATCCTGATTCAAAGGCAACAGGAAGTGGTCTGAGATACTTGGTGGTATCTTGAGTACATGGAAGACCTGAGAGCCCACCTCCACAGTGACACACTCTCTTCAACAAGACCACACCTACTCCAACAAGGCCACACCTCCTAATAGTGGCACTCCCTTTGGGGGGCATTTCCTTTCAAACCACCACACTGTGTAACATACCTTTCCACTTGTATGTAATATCCATAGACAGCAGTGGGTGGGAAGGGTTGGACTGGGGGAGGGAGGTTCGGGGAGGACTCATGGTTGCAGAGTTTCTCCTTGAGGAGAGGAAGGTGTCTGGACTTCATAGGAATGCGGTGCTGCTAATTCTGTGACCACAGCACACTGAAGGGTACACCTTTACCTGACTAATGCTAAGCTGTGTGGCTTTCAGAGAGAGTTTCTCCAAACAGATAGTCACTAACAACTCTGGCCAGAACCAGAGGCCAGATGCCACCTTTGACCCTAAAGCACACAGCAGGGTAGTTCCAGTGAGGGGCGGCTGGTGTCTTAGGCTCATGAAATCGCCCAGGAGCTGGGCCAGCAGCTCATCATCATTCCCTTTCTGGGGATCAAGAATCCCCTCCCTGAAAGCAGTAGAGGGAGATTTCAGCGGAATACAGGGGAAAGCAGAGGACGTGGGAGATTCCAGAGGAAACAAACAGGTCCAGGGCCTTCTCTGATAGTCGCTCCCTGGCAGCTATGCGCTGTTTTCCCAAGGCCTCTGCCTCTGAATGGAGCTGTTCTGGACACTAGAGAGATGTGACCTTGCAGGGACAGTGGCCCTGCTATCATGTCTTCTGCAACCTGAACCCTGGACTGCTTATCGTAACCTGACAGCATCCTCCATGCCTCACAGCAGCCTGGAAGGATGGGGAGGCTGTGGATCCTGTGAAGGCCCTGTGTCTTGCAGGTGACCTGGCTGGTTCTGAACTTCACGCAGAGGGCGGCTCTTCAGCGCTTTGTGATGCCTGCCACACAAAACGATAATGAAGTTCTGTGAAGGTCGGCACTGAGAACTCCGCATGCACAATGCTGTGTGAGGGTCCTCACTGTGGCTGCAGGTGGTGATTCAGGCTATGAGGAGGTGCACCAAGGGGCAGTGAGGGCTATGGATCCCTTTCTCCGGGAGCCTGTGGTGTGGAACTATGCTTTGTGGTGGCCCCACACTTCTCTCTCCCACAAAGCACCTGGCTGTTGCACACAGTCCCCCATCCACAGTGGCCATGGGGGCTGACAAGCTGCTTCTCTGCAGTCCACCTGAGAATGGGTAGGGATGTAGTGGGAGTGCATGGTCAGCTGGTGTCAGAGCCTGCTCCCTGCCCCACCGCTCTGGGACTATGGAAAGGGCAAGGCTTTATTTTACCTCCTCTGCATTCCCCAAGTTTACTACTGCTGGACTCACCGCGGGCTTTCAGGGACTGTGCCGTGAACGTCACGGAGAATGGGTGACTAAGCACGGGGTTCCGTCCCTTTGTGGGGACGTGCATGTGGCCAGACAGAGTGCTTCTGAGCTGTTGCCTCCTAAAATGAACAGCCTTGCTGTCACCGAGTGGTCTGCAGAGGGATCGTTGAGTGCTCCTGCCCCTTCAGCAGTGGCCTGGAGGGTGATGGAAGGGAGGGGTGTGTGATTTATACACCCCTGATAGGACTTGGCCTGATGTTTGCAAAGCACTTCTTAGAGTAAAGGTGCTTCATAAATATCAGGCTTCTACTCAGGAGGGGCAAAGTGCTACAAATCAGATTTGGTGGCATGAAAGTAACATATTTATGATCCACTATCATATTGCAAATGAAATGAATGTCATAAAAGTGTCACTTATACAAATACTTCTGATGTACAGATCCCGACCTATGAATATGAAAACAGACACCCAAGCACTTTTATTTGAATGTCTAATCATGGAAATAAATGAAGCCATGTTCATTTTAATGTGTGCACTTGTGCATGTATCTGGAATATTGATTTTCATACACACGATAAAAATTTAATGCAGAAACACGGGAAAACTGTAAGCCCCACACAGACCCAGGAAGAGGACGACAGTGCTTTCCTGAAAACTTCTTGTCCTCAACAAGAGAAAATACCATCAATGGTGCATTTTGTTCATAAAGACTTTTTCATATTCAGTTTAGCAAAGGGAGCACAACGGCCTATTTATTCTTGCTTGAAATTAAAGTCTGAAATCCGCACATTCCGACTCCTCAGCTCCCTGTTAACTCCATGAATAATGGGTCACAGTTGGTCTGAAGCCGCTCTGTAACTACTGTGCTGAGATGCTCCGGAGGAAAGCGTGGAAGTTTGGTCTAATCCGAGTTTAAAGACTCTTTTCTGGGTTACTTATATAAATGAACTCCACGGACCTGAGGGCAGGGGATGCATCACTAATTGTTGAGACCACTTTTCCCATAACTTAAGGACTGAATGGTTGGTGGGTGCTCAAGCACTTGACAAGAATCATCCCATGAAGGAGGCCTGAGCTGGGGTGCAATGTTCCCTCCACTGCACAATGTCCTTGACGATGGAGTCTGTCTGTCCCCGAATAAAGACCATGTCACACATACAGTGGTTGGATTCAGAAAGATGTGTGGCAGAGGCTGGGCTTTCACTCCATTCAGTTTGCAGGTGATATCGGACCAGTCCGAGGCCAGAGTACCCTGAGTGTTTGTGTAATGAAAGAATCTTTTCATTCTGGGGACCCCGATTTCAGCCTCTCCCCACATCTCCAAGCATGCCACATGGTTGCTTGTGGAAGCACTTGCACACCCCCACAACTGTCAAGTGGTGTCCACTGTGCCAGGGAGCAGGCAGGGGCACTGTGGGGAATCTGTAGATAACAAGTCAAGTGTGGAGGAAACAATCTGGATGTAGCATTTCAAAAACGTAGCAAGGTCCTCATGGCTTGGACCAGCTTCCCAAAGCTACTCCGAGCAGCAGAGGCCAGTCCTTTATACCACAATGTGCAGAGGCCAAATGCTTCTCAAACTACTTTATACAAAGGATACCTGGGAGACAGTTCTAAACACACCCTTCCCCCACGTGACTATGAGCAATGGAGATCCTATCTTTACACCTGGACATCGTTCCACTCCCTCCTTCTGAAATCTCAGCAGGTGTAGCCAGCCCTGTTGGGGTGGATGTGTTTTTCTGGTGGCCATGCTTGCAAGGCCATGCTTTAGGGTTTAGGGGCTGTCTCCCAGGGACATGTGAACTATAGGAATCATTTTCAGTTTAACTCTACAAAGAGGGCGAAGGAGATGGGTGTGGTGACAAGTGCTTGTCTTCCCATCACTGCAGAAACTTAAGCAGGAGGATCAAAAGTTTAAGGCTAGCCTGGACAACAGAGTGAGACCCCCGTCTTAGAGCAAGCATACACATTAAGAAGAAGCCTGGTGCTACAGTGTCACGGGAAGTGCTTCCTCTTGTATGTGAGGCACTGAGTTTAATCCCCAGGACTGCAAAGTAAATAAACACAAATCAACCAACCAACTATCCTGCCCACCGCTGCCTGGACTCAGAGGGCAAAGAGAACATTCTAGTGTGCCGTGCTGTGTAATTGAGTGACTGCGAAATTTCCAAAATCTCCTTGCCAGTTGGTGGTCCTTAGCTCCATTCCTCTGTCAGCAAGGGGCTGCTTCAGTGAGAATTTTGCGTCTCTGACCTTGCACTTGTGATAGTTGTCCTTTGTAGACGGGGGCTGAGGCCACGGCCTTAACACATGACAATGGAAATGAAAGACACTGGGCCTGGATCAGTCATCTGACTGTGAACGAAGACTCACCCACTACTCTCCTTGTTTTTTATATTATTTACTTACTTACTTACTTACTTACTTACTTACTTACTTACTTATTTTTGAGACAAGGTCTCCCTATGTATCTCTGGCTGTCCTGAAACTTGCTATGTAGATCAGGCTGGTCTCCAACTCACAGAAATCCACCTGTCTCTGCCTTCTAAGTGCTGAGATTAAAGGAGTACAACACCATACCCAGTCCTTTGCCTTGTTTAAAACAAAAAACTCCAATGTGGGGAGCAGAGTTCAGGGTGCACCTCATAGTGCACAGTCAGAGCACAAGCCCAGGGTCCATGTCCCAGTGCACAGTCACAGCACAAGCTGAAGTTCACACTGTTGCTGCCCTACCTGTCCTTGCACATATGAATCACCTACTGTGGGTTTTTTGACTTTTTGGATAAAAAAAAGGGGGGGGTCACCCTAGCAGCAGGAATGAACACACTAAAACAGTCAGCTGTGTAGAAAATAGTCACATGTCTGAAGGGCCATGTGACCTGCATCCATCACTCATCTGAGGGACGGAAGAGTGGCCACTGGGTTTTCCAGACGTTTGCTAACATTTGGAACATTAATGTCCCATCTAGAACATTAATGTGGAGAAGCTCTTGCATATTTTCAAATAAATTTTAGAAATCTGAGCCATTAGAAGAAAAATCTACATGTAGATGTGTGGGTGTTCATACTGTGTGTTTCATTTAGATGACAAAAGAACTCTATATGCCTTCAGTGGACACACATAACCCTCCCCCCACATACACATACACAACACCATAACAAACACACACACAAATAAAAACTAAAAACAGAACAACACTATGTGGAAACCCTATAATTTCTAAGCTCATTTAAAAAATTACCTCATGAAACAAATTGAAGACATGTCTTTCTGTAATAAGCCTATAGAATCAGTCAGTAAACCACCTGCATTTATGGAACAGAAGGCTGTATGAATCTCTCAAAGAGCTGCAAGAGGTCTTTTGTAGAGGCCCATGGGGGCCCCTTCTGGGAGAGGTTGAAAGGTTCTTGTCTACAGAGGTGACTGGAGCAACCTGGATGTACATCATGCCATGGGGCGGGGCTTGTACATCAGGCTAGATGTAGGGGTCCCTTGCAGGCTAGGCAGTCTTGTCAAGGAAACTTTGAGTTTAAGTTCACTGGGTTGCTTCTGGCAGTCACAGTAACAGAAGAGTCCCTCTGCTCATGGTGAAGAGATGGCTGGGGGCAGAGATCACTTGAAGCAATTTCTGGAAGCTCCAGTGAAAACGTGAGGAAGTTCTGAGTCAAGGAGGGATTGTGCAGTGGAGCCAGAGTAAGGGATGCCGGGCAGGGCCTAAAGGATGCCGGGCAGGGCCTGTGACAGCTCTCACCTTGGTGAGGGGTGAGAGGGACAAGATTAAATGTGCGGGATTCCAGGTACTCATGCTATCCTGGGGGGTGTGCAACTGGATAGCTCGACATAAGCCCAGGAAGCGATGGCCATGGCCAGAGCCTGGGGAACAGCCTCTCCTATGGGAATAGTAGAACAGAATGCCAGCCCATCCTCTAGGCCCCGTTTCCCTTCTCCCAGTCCTTCTAGAAATTAATGTGGATGAGACTCAGATTTGGGAACTAACGTTTTAGTTGCTTCTGTGTGTCGGGTGCTGATGCAGACCGTGGGGCTCTGGCAGGGAACTAGAGTGAAGTGTGCGTGTTCAGCAAGGAGGATGGAAGGAGGGCTACCCATAGGAAAACGCTACCAGAAACTCTGATAGTTCCTTGCCCTTGCCTTTAAAAAGCCAAGATTGGAAACATTTTAACCTACTGGTAGATACACTTAAGATCTCCTTCTGGGGGCCAGCAGACTTGTTTCTTAAATCACTAGTCTGGCAAGTGATCTAGACTTCTGGCCTTAGTCACAGCATGAAGTACAGCTTGTCCCAACAGCAATGTAACACCTGTCTCATGACTACCCTCTTCCCTTCAGGGCTGAGGGGCACTCCATGCCCTGCTAAGTGCTTCCCATATATTCTGTCATTTATTTTCCAGCAACTCCCAAGATTACACATGTAGAAACTGAGTCTGGGTGTCCCAGAGGCCACACAGTCATTGACCCACAGAAGGAGGACTTGAACACCAAGACACCTCAGGTTCCACAGCCATATACTGTGCATAAAGTGACTTTCAGAACTTTTTCCTTTTCAAAAGATCGGGGTCTATAACACGAATGTAACAAGGAATTTCTCTTCTTGGCTTGGCTGTCCTTGCATGCTATGGAGTAACCACTCCCTGGCCAAGAAAAAAATGTCAGAAGATCAAATAGAAAAAAAAAAAAAAAAAAAAAAGCCCGTGTCATGTGGCTCTCACTCAGCGCATCCATGGCTGTTCAGTTCTCTGGCCAGTTTGCCTTCCAGCGAGAAGGAAGCAGCAGACCAGCCCCAGCTGCCCATCTCCTAAAGGGCTGGATCCTGCTGAGATCACACAAGTCCTGCCCGTCCCACTATCCCGAGCCTCAGGGGAGAGTCACAGGGAAGGAAACATGCCATCTTGGCTGTTCTCATCACCACTTGTGGCCACACACTTGAATGTCTGTCACAACAGAGATCCAAGTTTCTCCTCCCAGGAATGCTTACACCAAGGGACCAGAGAGAGAGACACAAAAGTATCCCAAGAAACACCACACCAGACATTCCTGCCCCAGCTTCCCATTCTTTTCCTTTGCCCTTCCTGTAACAACCAAACCCACATCACGAGCAGCAGAATGTGACTTCCCCCTTTAATCAGAAGGAGATCTGCTGAGGCCCTGGAAGGCAGAGACTCCCTGGAGACTGCAAAGAGAAGTACAGAGCAAAGCAGACAAGCAGTGACAGACAACTTTCTGTGGCTGCCACTCACCGCGTGGGTCCACAGCATGAGCACAAAGTCAGGACCGGACCTTCAGCTAAGGAAGAAGCACATCCAAGACATGACTGCTGCTCATGCAGAGCACAGAGGAGCAGAGGTGCAGAGGTGCAGAGGCGCAGAGGTGCAGAAGCATGCTGCACCCCAAATGCCACTCTCACTGGTCAGTAAGAGGCATTGTCTGGGTATCCACAGTGGTCCAGGCCGTGAGTTGAAAAACACGAAGCCCAGCCTGCCTAGTCTTTTGTGTTGGAGGACATTGGGGGACAAACTGAGCCTCTCCTGGCAAACCCTGTGAAGAACCCCGGAATGGGAGGGAGGGAGCGAGCGAGTGAGCGAGCAATGGACAGGGTGCTGTGTTAGGAAGTGAGGACAAGGGAAACACTCTTACGTTGCACACCACAGAGATAACTGGCACATCCATGTTCATGGCTACACAGTTCACAATAGCCGCAAAATGGAAGCAGCTTAGACAGCCATCAGGCAATGAATGGGTAAGGAATAGGTGCACATATACACAATGGAATTCTATTTAACCATAAAGAAAAATGAAATCATAACATTTGTAGGAAAATGGATGGAACGGAAGATCATTATGGCAAGCAAAATAAACCAGACTCAGGAAGACAAATGCCATGTTTTCTCTCATATGCAAGTCCCAGATTTAAAACTCTCTCTGTCTCTCTGTGTCTCTCTCTGCCTCTCTCGTGTGTGTGTGTGTGTATGTGTGTGTGTGTGTGTGTGTGTGTGTGTGTGTGTGTGTGTGTGTGTGTGTGTGTAGTGAGGGCAGAAGTGGCTGTGTGGAGAAGGAATACCTTCAAGCAGAGTGTAGGGATGGCAGAGCCAAGTATAGCAGGCCTTGGTATTGGCAATCTTCCTGATCCAGGATGCAAACAACCACAGGAAGAAAAGAAGCTGGAACAGTGTATCTGTACTGAACACAGACTATTTTTCTTGTCTTTAATCCTTACATAATATAATCTCATATTGTATAACATTTATATTGTGGTAGGTATTCTAAATAATCTAGAAATGATTTAAAGTATGTGGCTAGCATGTATATTAATAGATCGCACAGCTATGGCACCTTTGCTACACAAGGTCTTTGGACACCCTCAGATCTTAGACTGCAGTACATCCTGGAAAACAGCCGGGGAAATTGAGGAATGACTATAGTGTGGGTATCAGGGAATTGCAAATATTACCTATGGTAGGGAAATAATTCTCCACAAATTAATTATAGTGACTGGAGGAGCTGTTTGTCAGTTAAGTGACACCCCTCATTCACACTGTAGTTCGACTTCAGGATTATAGGGACCCAGTGCCAGGCAGGGCCAGCACTGCATGATTTCCCTGCGATACTAGTGACAGAGGCAGTCTGTTCCTTAGAGAGCCACATCTGGACCTGGGGTGAGAGCAACATTTCTCATAAGATTTTGGACACAGACATCCTTTAGGCTTGCTGGATCTTCATGGCCCCTGTTAGAACTCAACTGAGCTTGTACCACCAAAGGCAAGGGGACTGTGTGTGAGCTGCCGGGTTGTGTTCCAGGAAAACTTGAAGAAGAGAAAGCCTAGACCAAATTCGATGGTAGCTAAAGTTTTCCTGGTTCTGTTCAGCTCCTGTGGCTCTGCGGCCAGCCACTTGGACCCAAGTAAACACACAGAGATTTATATTACTTATAAACTGTATGGCAGTGGCAGGTTTCTTGCTATCTGTTCTTATATCTTAAATTAACCCATTTCTATTAATCAATTAAGTTGCCACGTGGCTTGTGGTTTGTGGCTTACCGGTACTTTTACATCTTGCTTCCTCTGTGTCTGGCTGGCGACTCCTGACTCAGCCTTCCTGTTCCCAGAATTCTCCTCTCTCCTTGTCCGGCCTATACTTCCTGCCTGGCTACTGGCCAATCAGTACTTTATTTATTAACCAATCAGACCAACACATTCAGAGCATATAGAACATCCCACAGCATTCGACCCCTGGACTCTGATGTGCACACTGTTAGGCTGAAAACTGTCCTTGGTTGTTGGAGTCCAAGCTGGGGAGCCGAGGACATTCACCAGAAAAGCAGACAACTCTCACCATGACTGCTATACCGACCCCCTTCCCAATTTCTTTGTCTAAACTAACAGTCTGCATCATCTCTACATGCATGGCTGAGGGAAGAACATCCCTCACCTAAACATATGATTACTGTGTGGCTACATCCTGAGAACATGCACAGGGGAGCAGTATGTGGGATATAGACTTCTGCCCCATCAGAAGGGCAGGGAGGGACTGACCAGAGACATTCCCACCAGAGAAGGGACATCTGCGCTGACTAGCAGCTAAGAAAGTGTCCGAGCACTAGTCTAGGCTGAAGAGAAGCATGAGTAGAATTTGGTGTCATCAACAGGGCCAGGGTGCCAAGCAGTGGCTTGGGATGTGTCTGGGAGAGGTGAGGGATGTTTCAGCTCATGGGGTATCAGAATTCATCCCCAAACATGCCAGGTGTAGTGGGGACCAATGGCAACACACACATCCTCTCAAATAATATTTGGTGAATACTGGGGTAAAAGTGCTCAGGTTGTGGAAGCATTGGTGTGGAAGTCATGACGAATACAGCCTGTTTAGCATGCTAGTGTCAGGAATAGTGTGATTCAGAGTCAGAAGTGGCATTCCCCTGAAACATTTCCTTCGTAGGCATTCATAGATCCTCTAGGTAATTTGTGACAACCCCCTCCCCCTGCCCCGGGCTTCCTTTGGAGTGACTTAGTTAGAAAGAGACCCTCCTAAGTACCTACTGTAACTCATACAGTGAGGAAGGAGAAGGATGCAGACTCTCTCCTCTCCATGACAACGCTAACCCTGTCCATCAGATAGTGATGGACACCGGCATTCCAGAAGACATCTTCTCTCACACAGGCTTTGATCCTCAGAAGCTCTTTCTATATGTCCAAGGCTATAATCCTCCTGCCTTGGGGTCTATAGTGCAGGCTCCGTACTCTAGTGTAGTCCAGCCCATGTTGCCACTTGTTAAATGGTATTTTTTTCTTTCAAAAGGAAGTCTCTCTTCCTTGAGCCAATGTGGTTCTTATACTGGGTGGAGAGTCCAGGAAACCAGTCTTTGAACACTTAGGGTGGTAGCTGTCCTAACCAAACACCAGCCACAGGTTGAATATCCAGTTCTGGAAGTCTGAAATCCCAAATGCTTCCAAACCAGTGAATTCACGTGTTGAAATGTGAATGTCCTCTCTAGTGTGACACCCTCCCCAGTGCGAACACTCTCCCTGCTGTGACACCCTCCCCAGGGTGACCATCCTCACCAGTGTGACATCTTCCCCAGAGTGTCATCCTTTCCAGTGGCTGTGACGGGGAATGATGATGGCATGAGGGTGCAGCCCTGGTGAATGGGTTGAGGGTCCTTGTAGCAGTCCACAGAGAGCTCACTATCTTGTCTGCAAGTGAGGTTATGGCAAGAAAGTACCTGTCTGTCTGTCTGTCAGAACATGGGTTCTCACTAGACGCTTCCTGGGCTTTCACCTTGGACATCCAAGCTTCTGATATCTATGACACTCAACCCTACATTACTTTTGCTATGGCACTCCAGATGGACTGAGACAGACAGACAGACAGACAGACAGACGCACGCACACACGCACGCGTGCGCGCGCGCACACACACACTTCCCTTGAGGCTCTAGTAAATTATGTGATGTCCCATGCGCTTCTGTCTTCACCACTGTGGACAGCTTTTACAGCTGGGTACCTTCCCTCAGAGTCCTCACTTTCCCAACCAGCACTTACTGAAATGACAAGGGCCTATTCAGAGACCGCCTCTAAGTATCAGGCGCACTTCTGAGCACATGCTCAGACTACAGATGTACAGAATTCCTTGTTGAAGACACAGGGTTATCTAGGATCTTATCTATTAGACGACCTAAGAACCAATTCATAGGGGGCTGAGCTGCAGTGTGGACCTTTGGCCTGAGTGGCTGTTGAAGACTGAGCTCAGGGCTGGTGGCCCTGGGTTTTAAAGCATGGCTATGAGCTCAGGGAGGTGCTGAGCCAATACGGTCTCAGAAGGAGCGAGCACATTGTCACCACTCTTCTCCCCCTCACAGTCCCTTTGCCTGTCTTTCTTCACCTCATGTATTTCCAATGGTTTCACTCACACTGAAAAGAAACGAGTTTGTGAGTACATGGCATGGTCAGCCGCCCTGGAGGATACTCAGTCCTAGAAAATGTCCATTTGAAAACAGGGCACTTGGAACTAAAGAGCCATCTTCAGGGTTCATGGGTCAGTTCTAAATGCAGAGGGCTGTCATCTTTCAAGGTCTGACTTGCCAAACACCTTAAGATGGACACATGCTATCATGGTATGTGGTCACTCTGGTGACCAGCTCCCAGCCCTGACTTCCCCAGCCTCCGAGACACTGCTGCATTCACTGGTCTGCATCAGGGTTGTGACACATCTATCTGCAGGCCTACCATTTGTTTCTGCTCACACCTTCTGGAAACTGTACAGCTCACACAGTTCTCATGGGACTATGTCCCTACCAGCTGCACGGTGCACCTGCTGTAGAGTCCCCTTCCTGTGGGCTCTGATGCCCTCAGGCCTGGTACCACCTAAATTCCCTTTACCAACAGCAAGATATAAAAGAGACATTCCTTCAGGGCTGTTAGCAACCTCCAAGATCCGATACCATTTTATACCCAGCAGGCAATCTCACTGAACTTGTATTACTACCTTAGATATGGACTGGGGGAGGGAGTAGGCGCCAAGTCCAAATATAAAACACACATCTGGCTTCCCAAAATGACTCAGATCCCTTGAGAAATACATAGTAAACACAATCTAACATGTTAGGTTCTAAATACAGAGGCTGGCCTCCTCATGAGAGGACCATGGCTCATCCTCAAACACCCATAGCATCAGCAGCTGCTGTGAGGGGTATCAGAGAAATATTCAGAACTAAAACATAACATTTCTCCAGACAGTGTGTGTGTCTAAAAAGGAAGAAAACAGTAATGACTACAGAAGGTTAATACGTCCCCAGCAACCTGTCACTTTGTCCAGGTGTACCAGTAACATGTAGTGCATGGGTCTGAGTCTTGCTTCCCTTCTCAAAAGTTTATGTGGGTTGAAGCATTCTGGAAAAGTCTTTCAAACAACAGCAGGGAAAAAGAAACCCTACTCAATGCCAGCAAAGACTTAGGATGTATACCACATTTAAAGGAATGGGCTTTCTAAGACTTTTTGCTTGGCATGGCCTTAAAATGGAGGGAATCTGAATACTGGTCCTCCTGTATTATTCATTACATAATTGCTGTGCTTTGTTAGAAATATGATCTATTATAACCTTGAATGGAGTACATTAAATGACATTGAAAATTAGATTATTCTGATTATTAGAAAAGTGAGAAATGTGCTAAACATTTGTAAGGCTGATAATCAATCAGGGTATCCATTGGAGTGTAATAAAAATAAATCCGGAGCTAGTGTGTTTAAATCTAATTTTTTAAGCATGACATTTTCTTCAGAGTTTCTCTCTAAAATGTCACCATCTTCTAGAACAGTGATTGATTCTGTCTCTAGGGAGAAGCACTCACTCCGATTACTTCACCCACTGCACACACACCCAGGCCCCCTGCACGGAAACCCAATGAATCACAGTAATAACAATATGCTTTATGGGAGCACAGCGTTACATCACTTCAGCTAGGAGACCACCTTCTTCCTCTGCCAGACGAGAGTGAAGAACACATGCTCTTCAAACCAGAGTGTAGCTCTGTGCGTTTTCTAAACAGAAGTGGCAACTTTCAAATTGTTTTTTGTGGTGATATTGTGTTCCCCAAAATATTGTGCACCCTAATAAACTTATCTGGGGTCAGAGACAGAACAGGCACAATATTAAACATAGAGGATAGGTAGTGGTAGCACAAGCCTTTAATCCTAGTATTCTAGAAGCAGAAATCCATGTGTTCAAGGATATAGCCAAGCATGGTGACTCATGCCTTTAATTCCAGAAAGTGAGCCTTTAATCCCAGGGAGTGAGGCAGAAAGCAGAAAGGTATATAAGGCATGAAGACCAGAAACTAGAAGCATTTGGCTGGTTAAGCTTTCAGGCTCCTAGCAGCACAGTTCAGCTGAGAGCTATTCGGATATGAGGACACAGAGGCTTCCAGTCTGAGGAAACAAGATCAGTAGAGAAGTTGGCCAGGTGAGGTTAGCTGTGTCTTGTTCTGTCTCTCTGATCTTCCAGTGTCCACCCCAATAACTGGCTCAGGTTTGATTTCATTAATAAGAACTTTTAAGATTCCTGCTACAGTTTTTACTTTACTGAGAAAAAAGGATGGATGTATACTGCCTTGTATGCAGTCATTGTCCTCGTACATTTGCAGAGAAAGAAAATGAATCGATCATTGTCTTCATTTACCTTTGTCTTCTATCCGCTGCTCTGTCATCCTCTCGCTAGAAAAGTGCCTGGCACCCTGGAAGCACAGAAGGCGGCGCTGTGGCTATCTGAAGGAAGGGGAAGGCAGGATGTGCTGGGGCTCATGGTCACGGCTGTTGGGGCTGTTGGGAGGGTGCAGTGGTGGATGGACCCAGTCTGGTGAGCAAAGCCCTCGGGGAAGTCAGCGTCCCTTCTCACAGCTTTGGGCACGGGGGTCTGGGGGGTCTGGATGGACACTTTTCTACAAGAGGAGAACCGACTGCGCCCGGGCAATCCCCATTTTCCTCACAAGGAAGGAACAAAGACAAGGCGAAAGGGAAACAGACAACAGAACAAACTGCCTGGACTTTGGTTTGGGTTGAGGCACTGGGCTGACCGTTAGGGTCTTGTACAGCTAGACAAACTCTCTACCACTGAGCTACATCCCAACCCCTCCTTCCCTCTTTTCACCCTCCCCTCCCCCTTCCCTTCCTTCCAGTTCTAGGAGTTGAGCCCATGGTCTTGTCCACACACGGCACATGCTCTACCACTCCACCCCATCTCTACTTACCCCTTCCACTTTCTTTTCCTTTTCAATTCTCTCTTCCCTTTGCTCCCTTTCAGGTGCCGAGGTTTATACCAGGGCTATGTGCACATCGCGTAACGCTCGCTCATCCGTCAGCTCCGCTCCTGGATTCCTTCTACCTTAGTGAACTCAGCAACTCAAGTGAATGGAATGCAGCGGTGAGAACCACTGATTCTATCCCAGGCCAATCATGGGTTAGGGACAAAAACACACCCATTGCCCTGTATGGGAGAGTAAAGGTAACTGGAGATGTTCAGGTACATTAAGTGACCTCTTGGGGACACTGTGGGCTGTGGGATTTGGGATTTACGGGGCAGACCCTGGGGAAAAGGTGGAGATTATGGAAAACAGGTGAAAGTGAGGCTAGTTAATAGTTAATAGCTAGTTAATAGCTTCACTTTCCCCCATTCCTGATGACCATTCAGGAAATTCACCAACAGAAGGAAGCTGCTCTTAGGTCAACTAAACATTGTCGTGGTATGACAGGGACATTCCACATGAGATGAACCACCCTAGGTGATCTTCCAGTATGAGTTGAGGGTCCTCCTCTAAAATGTTTGTGGCAAAAAGTTCTTTTTTTTTTTTCTTTCAGGTTTTGTTTCTTTTTTAATTTTAGAAATATTTACCTATCCATGTGATTCTGGGGGCAGGAACTCAGATCTAAATGGGAAATTCACTTATGTTTTCTCTTTACACTCAGAGCAGGAAAGTAATTTCATGTCAGCTTCAGGGAAATACGGTTTTCTTTTGAAAGAAAAGTACCAGTGAACAAACAGATACATAGGCTAGATGAGTTGGTCCATGCCTGTAATCCTAGCCCTCCATAAAGAGGATCATGAGTTCAAGGTCAGCCTTGGTTACTTAGCTAGACTGTTCCCCCCTCAAGCAAACAAACAAAACAAAGCAATCCCCCAATAAATCAATAAATAAAATAGTAGCACAAGCTCTGAAGACTGGGAAAGGACTGAAATTTGCAGAGAAAGAAATATAAATCATGATTCATCCATGTTCATATTTGATGTAGTTTTTTCTGTTCTTTATCTTTTGATGCATTCTTTTCTTTCAATATAGATCATATAGTATCTCAGATTTCTGATCTTGTTCTCCTCAAATGTAGCATCATGAATATTTTCCCACGTCATTACATAGGCTTTGAAAAAGTCCCTGCAATGATACCCAGTGTGGCACTCTTCTCATCGGGTGTGACCTGCTTTAAACAGGTATTCTCTTCTGTCAGTCCTTCACGGTGCCATCTGTCCTGAGCTTACACAAACAGTGCTTCAGTGGACATCTTTAGACATCATACTGGACATGTTTTGATAACTTCTCCCTCCCTCCCTCCCCCCTCCCTCCCTCTCTCCCTCCCTTCCTCCAACCCTTCTTCTGTTTTCTCTCCCTCCCCCTCTCCCTTCCTGTCTTTTCATTTCAGATAGTTCTTACTATACACTAGGAGATTCCTATGTTGCCTGGTCTGGCCTTGAACTCAACAATCCTCCTGCCTCAGCCTCCTGAGTGTTGGGATCACAGGTGTGAATTCCATGCCTGGCTCTGATGCTTTCTGTGAAGCGCTTCAAGGAAAGGGGTTGCAGAGTTTCCGACAGGCATGGACACACCAGTTCCCAGTACCCAGCAGCCTGAGTGCGGCCAGCTGGCTCGCCTTTCTTGGCAGATGGTGCCATTCATTCTCTGCAAGGAAGCTGGTGTCCTTGCAGGACAGCACACAGCTCTGCTCCTGCCATCGCTGGTCCCCTGCCAACCACACTGGGCCTCTTTGGTCATCCCATGATTCCAGTGAACACTGCTGCTGTCCATGTCCCACTGCTGGCTTAAAAGTTCCCCATTGGGCCACATATGGTCAACTGGTGGATATGGCAATGCAATCTGATCACAGGACAATCTATCTATGACCCCTTTGGCCAACCTCAGCTCTGCTTCACAAACAGACCAACTAGGGAGTGGACATCCGGGGCTACAAGGTTCCTGACAGCCAGTGGAGGACATCCTAGGGTATATGCCTTATTAGTTTCTCACACTTATTGAACTTTTACCCCCACCCCCTTATCAGGAAACTCTTAGCACACTCCACGAGCTCCGTTCTTTAGAGTCCGGTTACCTGTCTGTTCAGACTAGGTTCTTTAGTTGGCCGCCAACGATGCCTCCTTGTGTGCACAGCTGACTGACACTGGAGCCAGGCAATTCCTAGTGTTGGGGGGAGATATGTCTTGCTCATGCAGGACATTTAGTATTTTCCTGCCTCAACCTACCAGGAGCCAGCAGCTCAAGCTGGAATTAGTTAGGGAGGGAGTCAGAGGCTTGGGAATCACATGGAACCCAGACATGGAGCATACACTTTTATTCCCATTGCCTGCAAATTCCTCTATGAACATTCACAATATCGTATCCTTCTGGGTTGTGAGAGGTACAGGAGAAGTAGGTGTAAGGCTCCTGTGGTCCCTGGACACCCAGCACCACAAGGCGCGGGGAGGTCGGACACCATTATGAGCAAATATATGGAAGAGTGTGGGAGGGAGAGGGGCAGAGTGGCTCCTGTCCTGAGGAGAGAGGAGGTCTGGGAGGCGAGGAGGAGGCTGATGTGGGAGGCCTGCTTGCCACCTGGGCTGCTGCCAAGAGCTGTGTCTGGGCCTGCAGCGCTCTCACGTCCACTTTCTGTGTTGATGTTCGTGGTTCCCGTTGCCACTAAGGGCTATGGAGATGCCTAGGGCTGGGCCTCCCCCTGGGGCTATGTTGGGGTCTGAGGGCCAACCCACAATTGTGGGAATGCTAATATGTGTGGCCTGTGTTGCCATCTGGCGCCATGGTGATATCTTGGCCAGGGCTGCTGCTGAGGGCCATGTCTGGGTTCTGGGCCACCACCTGTAACCATGTTGGGGACCAAGGGGATGCCACAGCTGGGGACATGCAGATCTGAGTGGCCTGCACTGCCAACTGTGGTCACGGTGTCCACCGCCTCGAGCTGCTGCTGAGGGCCACGTCTGGGTCCATAGCCCTACTCCAGCTGTGTCTGAGTCAATGTGTGTGGCTCCTGGTACCAACAAAGGCAGTGCAGATGCCCGGGGTCTGGACCACCACTGGGACCATGTTGGAGTACGGGGACCACGCTGCTACTGGGCCCATGCCAATCTGAGAGGCCTTGCACTGCCACCTGGGACCATGGTGACATCTGGGCCCAAGCTGCTGCTGCTGGTCATGTCTGGGTCCACAGACCTGTCGCAGCTGGGGTCTGTGTTTATGTCTGTTGCCTATGTTGCCACAGAGGCCCATAAGAACCATGTGTAGGACCATGTGTTAAGGTCTCCCACCCTTCACTGGTTCAGGGAGAGCTGCCCCCCTCACTAGAGAGCTGACCCCACCCCTTGCTGACCCTGCTGGAATGCGTGAAGGGTCTGGTCCTGCAGAACCATAGCCACAGGATCTCCACAGACTTGGGCAACAGCAGGACATCCAAGCGGAGTTTTGGTGAGGGTCCAGTATTGATGGTGTACCAGAAGTCACAGGCCTTGAACCTCACCAACAACACAGTACACAATGAACATTTCCAAGAAAAGCTGTTTGGAGAAAGGCTATACTGCATGATACACAGCAGCTCCCGTGCCACCAAGAGTGAGGCAGGGGTGGAGAGGCAGGAAAGACGGAGCAAGGAAGTGGTTCATTTTAATTAACATTCCTATTTTTATTATTTCTTTTTTAGGTTTCCTTTGAGTGGGGGACACTACAAGGTGAAGGATGGATATGGAGGGACTGAGAAATGAGTGGATTTGGGGTGCATGATGTGAAATTCCCAAAGAACTAATACAAATTTTGTATGTTTAAAAATAAAGCTCCTATGGTTCCCAGTCACCACAAGAGGTGGCTGTGACACTGGGTGACTCTGCAGGCACTTGTTTGCCAGCAGCACTAGAACAGAGACAGGAGAATGACTGCCTGTTCCAGAGGTACTTGCTTACAGACTTGTGCTACATCGGATTTTGTCCAGTGGCTAAATTCCAGCTGCCTCAAGCCATTCTTCCATTAACCAGGATCAGCCAAACGGAACAACTGCTACGCCAATTGCAGGAGGGCTCTGCTCAGTGTCTGTTTCTCGTCCAGCATCACGACTCACCACGATCATGTGTGCTGTTCCCCGGGCTCGGCAGCAGAACCACTGGGCTTCTTCTGCTCCCTTCTCCACACACTGCTCTGGTGGCCTCGGGATCTCATCCCTTCCTGCCCTCCATGATCCACTCTGCACCAATGATCCAGCTCCTTGCTGGATCAGACTAGTCTCCACCTCGGGAGCGCTGCACTGCTATTTCTCCTGTTTGGGAAACTTCCCGAGACGGTAGCGCCCTTTGCTCCCCCACCTCCAGGTCTTTGCTCAAATACTCCATCCCAAAGGGCTTCTCTACTAAGTAATGGTCATCTCCCTCCAGCACCTGTACAGCAAGTATCTGTGGTAAACATCTTATCTGCATGTTCTCTTCCACTCTCCATGCGTGTGCACCATCCTCACATACTCTGTCGCCTTCCACACAGGTGCACCTTCCCGACATACTCTCTGTCTCCTCCATGCCTGCACACCTTTCCCACATACTCTGTCTCCCTTATACTCTGTGTCTCCATTCACACAGGTGCCTTCTCCACAATGTCAGGGTTTCTGATCTGTTTTGCTCTCTTCTGTATTCCCAGGATCTAGATCACTGTCCAGCATATACATGGCCATATAATATGCATTTCTGGAATGAATGAATGATTGATTGATTGAATGAATGAATGAATGACAAAGTCTAGTTGAATGTGGATGACAGTTGTTCTTTGTTTTCACTTGAGGATCAGCAGAAGGCAGCACAAAATGCCCTGTTCGAGTTCATGACGCATGCTTTAGCTCTGCTCACACTGAGCTGAGCATAGGCTGGCAGTTTCAAGGCACCCCCACACTGGCCTTCTGTTGCATGGACCCTCAAGCTGGCAGTTCATGACTCACAGCCAGAGGTGGGGTCTAATCATTCACAGTTACCTGTAAATACATGCAGTATACACCTTGGGCCTTTATGAAAATCCTGACAGTGCTTTCAAAGAGAGAAAGGGGGCCCCAAACCGGCAGCAAAGGCCAGAAGCTCAACCCCACCCACCACACAGTCACTGCCGAGTCCTTTCGTGGACACTGTTTCAGGAGCCTCAGGTGGAATGGCCAAACACAATCTTCACGTGCAGTTCCCCTTTCCTATTAACTGCAGCTCTCCTTCTCCTGAGCTGGAATCAGACTCAGAATCCTGCTCAACCTGGGAGTGAGGCAGCCACCAGCAGCCACCACCACTTCCTCTGCAAGAAAGCAACCAAGCAAAACCTTCTCCAGCCTGGCCTGCGCCGAGTTGGCTGTGTACACTCCGCTCTCCTTCCTCCGGCCCCACCCCGTCCTTCTGTAGATGGTCATTTCCTCGACAGATGCAGGTAAAGACATCAATGACCCTATCCACACAGAACAAGGTACAGGCCTTACCTAGTCATGGTGTGGGCCAAGGTTGGCCAAAGTGTTCTGCCTGTCACGAGGAGGTATTACAGAGGTAGTCATTCCAGAACGGAGGAAAAGAATTCCTTCCACACACAGCCTCTATTTCAAATAAGGTATGATCACCCAAGCCTCCCGTCTAGCCCGCAGCCACCATAGTGATGTCTGAAGGAAGATGGGCACTAAGTCATTTTGGTAGGAAATTCTTCATTTAATCAGGTGCCATATTTACTTCAACTCCAAGACCCCAGGAAGCCATGCAGGAGAAGTCTAAAATACCAATTCCTGATTCTAACCCTCTAAGGTACTTTGACAAGCAGTCATGGCAGTTAGTTTGATGCAGAGCCCCAGAGTCTGGATCCATGCATCAGGGCATGATTAGATCACTCACTAAACCCCAGCCAGTAGGGCTCTTGGGAATCCATCCTCTTCAGAGGCTCCCGGTGGGCCCCGCACTGCTCTGAGGCCCTCACACTCCTTCTGTTCTAACTGTGGGCACACTGGTGCTCAGGGGCCTGCGCATGTGAACCTGCCCTGCTCGTCACCACCTCCGACCTTTCCTCCTTTGTCTCTTTCCATGTTTGTCCTGAACTTTGTCTTCTGGTAACACACCCAGAACCCGGATTTTGATCTTTTGGTTGACATCTGTCCCACAGTGCCGAGAGCACTGCTGGCCGCTGTGTGCTGAGCAGACGAGTGACTCCAGCTGTCTGTGGAGATGTTCTGGCCAGGGCTTTTCCTTTCACACCCCCTTACGCAAAAGTCTTTGAATTTATTTGAGGCCATCTAGGGCTGCATAGGAAGACCCTGGCTCAAAACTAAAACAAAACAAAGTCCTATTGGGACTTTGGAGAAATAGATGGATGCCACTGACAGCCAAAAGAGTTTAGCCTGAAGTCGAGGGCATTCCTCTTATAACAAACAAGGCCAGGAACTTAGAGTCTGCATCTGTTTCAATGGCCCTCTTCAGCTTCAGTGAAGGCCCTCCTTAGGTTTAGGATGAACACTGAAATGGGTAGCCACGAGCTGAGATCAAAGCTGGGGGGGGGCATTTTTGAAACTGTGGTGACAGAGAACTGTAAGAAGAACTAGAGCCACTTGATTTGGTAAAGGAAAGAGAGTTTTGTTTTTTTTTTAGGGGGGAGTTCCTGTGCCCAAGTTCTGGAGCTTACTTTCAGTATCTTAAAAAGATGACTCTAGACCAGTGAGTCGTCCCTGCTAAACTCAGCCAACACTAGCGACCGACCGCAGCACTTCCCAGACCGCCGGCTGCCTGCTGGGAGGATCTTTACTAGGGGGCTTCACGGTACCCCCAAGGCCTCTGCTGAACCTTACATTTCTGTACAGTTAGAATCTTTAGCTGCTTTGGCCTAGGCTTCTGGTGTCTAATTGTCTTATATACCGAGAGAACTCTGAGCCATTGAAGGCTACCTGTTCGCTGTCATTGCAAGCTTGCTGTGGTAGACGCAGAACTGTGACAAAAATCCAGACACAAGCCTTGTAATGAAGGGAGGAGGTGTGGGAGAGCAGAAGCGCACACAGCAGGAGCCAGGAAGCAGAGGAAACAGGGTCTGCTCTCTCCAGTTCCTTCCCCTTCACTATGTGTGGGCCCACAACACGTGCGGTGGCACCACCCACATTCAAGGTGGGTCTTGTTTAATCCTCACTGGAAACACCCTCACAGACACACCTAGCAGCGTGTTTTATAATTCTGTCAATCAAGTTGACGAGATTAACCGTGACAACTGTATTCAGAGGTATGTGCTACAAAAAGGCTTTGGTCGGTCGAGTGTTGCGATGTGTGCCCTCAATCCCAGCACTTGGGAGGAATGTGAAGGTTCAAGGCCAGCCTGGGTTATATTAGCAAGACCTTGTCTCAAGAAACCAAACCCAATGAACTTAGGCTAGAATATCACAGGTGATTTTTCTCCAACTCTCCCTATGAAGAGCAGAGCAGCATCTTGGGAAAGTTCTGGAAATAGCTATCACATGCTATCAGCTGCTCTGAATTCCCTGAGGCCAATAAAATGGGGTTGGCTGCTCCATCTTTATCTCTCTCAAAAAACTGGGCAGTACCAAGTGAGGTGAGGGTGCAGCATCACAGGCTTTCCTCCAACTACGAGGATGAAGGACCAGGCTTTTATGTCCAGTTCTTATCTCTCACAGACAAATACCCTCATAAATACAGTAAAGGCAGAGTGTAGCAAATGAAATGCTTCTCGACTGTTGAAACAAAATAAAGAGCCGAGTTCCCCGAAACGTCTGCTGTCGGCAGCTGTCTGCAGCTCATCTTCTGTGTACAGCACTATTTCTGCATCACCGACCAGCTCTACTCCCAAGCAGCCTGGTCATAAAGTTAAGCCATTTAAAAAGTCACAGCTGTACAACTGGAAGCCTGGTGAGATGGTGTGGAATTCAAAGTGAAGTTTAACAGCCCAGAGCCGCCATCCTCCTTTGATAGTGAAATGAATTCAGTGGGTCAAATTACAGAATAATGACAATTCCCCAGTTGTGAGATGGGTCTTGTCTTCTATGCTGATAGGCGTGTTGTCACTGAAGTGACAGTTTCACCTGAAGTCCTTGCACAATCAGGACAGATAATTTAGCTCTATACTTGCTAAATTCAACAGGAAGATATGACACTTTGTCCTGGGCAATCACATGTACGTGGAGGGGTTTTCACTACTCATTTTATTTCCTTTTATATTTATTCACTTGTTTTCATTGTTGACTTTAAATAGAAGTGATTTCTAGAGGCCTGTGAAAGCTTTCAGAGACCACGCCAAGGACACAGGGCTTTTGTTTCTATAAAACAAGGCAGTAGTTTGTGCAGTTAACTCAATAAAATAACACTTTCTACTTGGGTAAACTGACCTAGATTTCCCGACACTCACACAGCGTCCAGGGAGGGGGCCTGAGAGGGGAGTGGGAGGGCGGAGGGGTGTGAGGCCCGGCTGTCAGGCAGCAGGATTCTCCCTTTTGTTATAGTCCACAGCCTACACCCTCAGCTTTGTGAAGAGTCCCAGGCTTTCGAGAAGAGGATTGTAGACAAATGGCAGTGTGACTAAGAGCTGGGCTCAGGGAAGGGCCTGCCTCATCTAAAGGAGTCACAGAAATGCTCACTCGCCAGTGTTCCTGCTCCACACCCGCTGTCCAGACACGGTGGGATAGAACCCGAGAGGCCAAACAGGAGCCTCTGCTTCAGAGTGAGGATTAGTTCATGTAGTGAGAATTAGACTGTCTGTGTTAGCACTCCCACAGAGAGCTGAAGGAACCTGCACACTGCTCGGTGAATGCTGCATGCGCTTGTACACACACACACACACACACACACACACACACACACACACACACACACACTCACACACTCACACACGGCTCATTCAGGGCCTGTTCAAACACACAACCCATATTGAACTGCACGGTAATGCAGCCCCAGGGGAAAACTATATACACTTGAAATAATTTACAAGAACATAAGCTCACATTACTCAATTAGCTTGGCATGAGTGTGAAGCATTAAATGCCTCTCCAGATGCTTCTTGAACTCAGCCTTTTCTGAGCAACCTCTCTTCCCTTCCCTTCTCCCCTCCTCTCCCCTCCCCTCCCCTCCCCTTCCACCGTGCCAAACTGCCCTTTCAAGCCCCTCTGTCCTCATGGGCTTGGGTCTTCTCCTGACCCAGCTCTGAACCAGCATCTCTGGCTTCCGGGTGGCATCTCCCTGTGGCATCCTACCCGAAGACTCGAGTCAGCTTTCTGATCTAGTTGCACTCTAGGGAATCCTTTGACTCATTTTTCTCTGGATTCTGGGAATTTCATCTCTTACTCAACTTCTCTGAATTGAGTCTCCGTCTTGGTTAGCACAATGTGAATTTTTCTTTCTCTCTCAACTCAAAATTTCATTGGAAAACCCCCCAACTTCTTTGTTCAATGTTTCCTAAAATTCTCTCTTCATCCCAAGGAGATGACCCCATCCACCTCACCAGCCTCACCTTCAGACCCCAAAAGCATCTCTGAGGTATCATTTCTTTTAGAAATTTCCAGTGCATTTGATCAGTACAACAGCATCTATCTGCATCTTATATTATTTATTTATTTTTGTTTTGTTTTGTTTTTTGAGACAGGGTTTCTCTGTGTAGCTTTGCGCCTTTCCTGGAACTCACTCTGTAGACCAGGCTGGCCTCGAGCTCACAGAGGCTCACAACCAAAAATATTTTATTTTTAAAGACTTATTTATTTATTATGTATACAGTACTCTGACTGCATGTATGCCTGCAGGCCAGGAGAGGCTGCCAGATCTCATTACAGATGGTCGTGAGCCACCGTGTGGGTGCTGGGAACTGACCTCTGGAAGAACAGCCTGCATCTTATATTTTTAAACTAAATTGTAGCTCTTGTAGCTGTACCAAACCCGTTTCCCGGAGTCCAGAGATAAGCACCTTTGGTCACTTGTTTGTTGAAGCAGCATTGTCCCCTAGCTTTGTCTTTGGGGGGAGGCTTCACTGCGCACCTTGACTGTGTGTGGGCAGAGCACTCCAAGTCCCCTGTAGGCCTCGGGGAAACTGGATCTGCCCAGTATTCTCAACATTTACCCTTTAAGATGCTCTGTGCAGTGAGAGGCCAGCCTGGCGGGTGTTGTCAGAGTCAGGCTCGAACTCTGCACACTGTGGCCCCGGGCCTGGATCAGCGTTGAAACAGCTGTGTTCGTAACTGCATAACCACTAGTGGCTTCGAGTCTTGTTCTTCTGAATCTTAAAATTCAGATGGCTGTGTTTGTGCCTGTTTTATTTACTGTTATTCAGGTAGTGACAGTATCACACGTCTATCCAAAGCACTCACGATCACATTCACCCCCTTCTCCCTCACTTGGTACCCTTGCTCCTGCTGGACATTCTTCATCCTCTCTTGCTTTCCTGTCTTACTGGTCCTTGTCCTTCAAATAGTGATCCTTTCACTTCCATCTATTTTTTAAAATTTAGATTCCCCATGAGAGGAAACAGGGTATTTGTCTTTCTGAGCCTCGCTTATTTCACTTTATACAACTTTCCAGTATCATCCATTTTTCTGAAAATGACATAACTTTGTTCTTTATGACTGAATTAAACTACTGTGCACACACACACACACACACACGCATGCACGCACACATACACATGTATGCACGCACACATGCACATGCATGCACACACACACACACACACGCACACGTGCACATGCACACACACTTCTTATCCACTTGTCTGTTGAGTGGCATCTGTGCTGGTTCAGCATCTTCACTACTGTGACTAGTGCTGCAGTAAAAACTGCAGATTTCATTGGGGGTTCTACTGAAGGCATTTTAAGTGGTGAAGCAACAAATAGAAACCCGAGTGTTGCAGAATGACGCATGAGGATGGATAGGGACAGTGCTGTCCCCATCATCTTGGCTAAGTCCAGTCAGCTTGCTCTGGAACCTGCTGTCTTCTGTGTGCTGATGCATTTTTCCTTCATATCAACCAAATGAAGAAAGGATTCACACTCCCTCCACTCGAGAGAGAAGGACATAGGATGCCATGGTCTGCAGATCCGCCTGCCTGGAGTCTCGCAGCCACTGTCTGGATAGCAGAGTTAGAAGCCATGTTCACTAGATGAGGCTACCCAGCTGGACCTCACCCCGGTCAAGCAACTCGACTCAACCAAGAGATTCTACTTTGGAATTCTTCCACACTCATTGATGAAACAGAAGGCCAGAGAAACAGGTTCTAGAATGACTGACCCAGAGCCCTGAGAAATTAAGTAACCAAGAGTCATTGAGCCCAGCTAAGAGCAGATGGACTGTAAACTAGCCTGTCCTTAGGGAAAAATGAGCCCAGACTGCTCTCCCCTCTCTCTCCCCCTATCACTAACATGATAAATCCAATCTGCTGGATTTGGTTTCTCCCCAAGTCATGCACATATCCTTATCATTCTTATTTGCTCTCCTGGCAAGCACAGAGATTATGGTCTCAGCTTCTGGTGACACCTCTGCGTCCTCTTGCAGGAAGCGCCTCTGCGGGACACCTGGTATTCGCTCAGCAGGAACGCAGGGACCTTTTGCGGTATACAGCATGGTGGCAGCCCAGCTGCCCCTTTCCTCACAGAAGATCAGCCATCGACTGTTATTCCCAAACCTAACACATAGAACTTGGCATAAAACAAAAGCTTAAAATGTGGTTGCATGTGTTCTGTAGAGTTTCGCTGATAATCTCACCTCTGTGGAGGGTTTGGGCTGTACTCAGACAGGTGTGTTCAGCAAGCACGGCGGGAGGACAGGGGAGACCCCAGGAAGGGGGTTCAGGGACACCAGACACGTTATGCACAAAGAAAGTGGGGAGCCTGAGGAAACACATTCCACAGAACTTGGGAGCCAGAGGCCTTCCTCAGCCTTCATTTATCCCGCACTAGAAAACAATAAGAAAAGCAAAAGCTAAACACTCTGGGCTGGAGGCGAGTTCAGCGGCAGAGCCCTTGCCTCAGGCCCCTGAGGTCCTGACTTCCATTCCCAGCCTCACAATGAGGAGGTAAAAAAAAAGCTGAAGAATTCTGCATGCCACTTAGATTCAAGTAAAGTGAATGAAAAGCACTAACATTAGAAACAGCAGCTCACTTTTTAAACTGAACACTTGTATGTACTGGGAACATGGTGCCTGAGAGTTGTGTAGAGACCCCTGCCAACTCTCTCTACTACAAGGAAGCACTGTTCTTACACCAACTTTACAAATGTTTTTGACTATTTGCTCAAGGTCTTTGGTATCAAGTGGTAAAAATTTGGCTTCTATATCCCTTACTATTCTCACTTTGGTTATGAAAACACGAATTGACCTCACGATTTATAGGAAAGCAGAACTAGGTTAAGTGAAGTATAAACCTTTCTAGTACCAAAAGGAAATCATTTCTTGAGCTGGGGTCTGTGGAACACGTGAGCTGGACCCTGGCTTCACTTCCGGGGAGGGTCTCTGTAAAACCTCAGACGAGCCTCCCAAAGCGCAGTGGGTCGGCACCACGAGCCCAAAGAGAAAGCCAAGGTTCAGCTGAGAGTTAACTCAGAGGAGCTAAGACCTTAGGAAGAAGGCATTTCACTTCGCCCAGGAGCTCCCATTTCCTAAATCACGCTCTTGATTATCTGACTTAATCCCTGGCTGTACAAACTGTCTCCGCTCTTAAGCAGACCATGGGTCTCTGCACTCATTTGTCAGCACCTAACAGCCTGTGGGGTAGTCTTTGCTCCTTCCAACACATCCTGTGATGAGGTCTTCAAATGACTGGACAGAATGGAAATGACGATACACAAACCCCGACCCACCATTCGCTGGGTATCTACTTTATCTGTCAGCAAATACAATGCATTCTCTGTTCCATCAATCAAACAGATCTAAACATTCCACATTGCATGTGCGGCTGCCACCCATGGGAACCTGGAAGTCAGTGTGCAAGGAAACAGGCTCTGCTCTCTCTCTTCTTAGGAATTACAAGCCTCACAGCTCCCAGATGTCAGTCCGGGTTCCCTGACTTAACGTTTCAGACGTATTTCAGTGCTGCTATAATCTTTCTGTACTTCAGCATTTCCTGAAAGTGATGCATTCATTTTATCTATAGGATCTCGTGTTTTTTCTCAGGGGTAGTGAAACATAATTACATGTCTGGAACTTGGTATGTCTTACTGAGTTGTATACTATGCTTATCAAAGAAAAGAATCTGTACTCTTATAAAATCCCATTGTAACTATCGTCTCCATATTCATAAAAATAGAATATCATTAGTCTGCACTGCCACAGTCTTTACAGCGAGCATATTAGATTTAAGAGTGGAGGCAGCCCCTGAACTATCTTTAGCATGTCTTTTGAGGGCCAGTGAGATGGCTCAGCTGTAGAAGGGGCTTGCTGCCAAGCCTGACGTCCAGAGTTCGATCCCTCGGACCCATATGATGGAATATATATATACAAACAAATGAAATAAAAGGAAATATCTTTTTAGTCTTTTATATTGTTGGGTTTACCAAGGATGAAGAACAGCATGTTGTTTTCCATGAATTTGGTCTTGCCTGCCACCTGGTGTCCACGAACTGAAATTGCAAGCACAGGTCTGCAAGTAGATTTAGGTGTGCCAGATCAGTAGTAGCGAGCCCTTAAAATCAACTTTAAGTGTCTACTCTTTTTTCTGTAAAACACACAGTTTAATTCCCTTGGAGGAATCCCATCATGTATCTGGGTTACTGCCTGCTGCACAGAATGAAGCCTAATTCTTATTTGAGGGACAGTCATAGGATACAACTCTGTGGCTCCAGCCATTTTGATCACGCTCCTAACAACTGGAGGGATGGATCTTCAGCTCTTCTTCCCAGATGAGAGCAGAGACCATGTGCTAATGCAGTAAGCTGACCAGGCATTGCCACATAAACATGGCAGATTTCCAGCCAGCATGGCCACCATATCACACTTCAGGCAAAGAACTACAAAAAGTAGAGAATTCCCACTAAGAAATGTGCAGCAGGTTTCTGAAGGATACTGCTCTCCTTTGCTTTGGGGATACTGGCTCAGAAATAAGAGATACTTCTAGAACAAAAAATACTGTTTGTTTTTATGTAGCCCCACCCATTCCCTCCCACTTGCTGTTAATAACATCATTTATACATAACATATAACATAATAACATCATTCCTGCTACAGTTAAGCAGGAAAAAATGCGGCCACAGGATTTAAAAAGCATGTGTTTATGACCTGCCATGTTTAAGCATTGCTGAATAAATGCATATTGAAAACATATTTCAAGTGAAAAACCGTAATAAGGGGTTTAGGGATATTCAATATTACTCTACTAATTCATAGCACACCATAATTATGGAATGTATAGACCTTCTTGATATAAATTATAATCCATGGCTCAGTAAGAGCCCTGCGTAGCCCCTTCCCGCTGCAGGGCCATCATATCGCGCTCCTCAGGCAGAATGACACAAACAGTCACAAATCATGCCAATCGCTGCGCCACACCATTATTTCACTCCTAAACATATCATTAACATGAAATTGCTCAATTTCCTCCCTCCTCCACCACACCCCTTCACCCTTGTTGAAAGGAAAGGTTGCAAGACCCCAAACAATGCAGCTTTTTAGTTTTCTGATGGAAAGATGAGTTTTCTTTCCTCTAACAAAACCAAGTCCAGCCTCTATTCTTGAAAAGCCCGGGGGAAATAAAATCTATCCTTCCCATTCCCACCTGGCGAACCCTGACACCCAATATTAGCAATGTCCAGGATGAGAAAGGAAATTTCAAGAAAGTCTCTCAAAAGCATTCCATCGTGCTTTTAATCAAACAAAATATATTACCATACAAAACAGAAAAGGGGAGCACATATGCTTGGCACAGGGTGGGGGGTCAAAGGTCTTGAAGACTCCTTCAGGAAGTATGGGGAATTTTCTGAACTCTGGTTCAAGGATCCCATCAGATTCCAAACTCTACTACAGTCATGGTAGAGGTGGCTGCTCTCCTCTGTCCTTGTCCCTGGCTTGGCCTCTCTCTTCTCAGCCTTGACTGTTTTTAGTGTATTCTCACCATACTTGCCCTTTGCACAAGAATGTTTCATTCTTCGCCTGGGTCCTGGTGCTCCCACATGCTTGGGAATTAAGTTCTCTTTAAGAAAGCAACCAACCACTAGCAGATGTGTACTAACAGATAATTCTGACCTGGGATTTCCCCAGATCTTGACTCTGCTCGTCCTATCCCACTTGTACAAGCTAACAGCCTGTGACCTGCTTAGTTTCCAGTGCTGTGATAACATAGGCTGACCAAAAGCAACTCGGGAGGGAAAGGTTTATTGCAGCTTGTAGTACCCAGGGAAGGCAGTAGGAACAGGAAGCAGAAACATGGAGGAAGGAATTGTCACAGGCAGCAGAGGGATGCAGCTAACTGGCTTGAATTCCCTGGCTTGCTAAGCTTGCTTTCTTATACAATTCAGGACCTAGGGGTAGCATTAGCCTTTGTGGGCTGGACCCTCCCACATCGGTCATGAATCAAGGAAATGCCTGGTAGACTTGCCTACAGACCGATCTCATGGAGGCATTTTCTCAGTTGAGTCAAGCTGACAGTACAAGAACAAACCCACAAAGTCAGGACACCTTACAAACACACCTTCTGCTTTGTGTGTTTATTGTTTTGTTTGTGAGACAGGGTTGCTGTGTCTCTTGCTCTCAAGTGCTGGCATTACAGTCATGGCTACCATGCCCAGTCTGAAAAGACACTCCTTGGTGGCAGCCTTCTCTGCCCCATTTCCTTCTTCTACACCAGTATTTCCAGAGCTTTTATGGAACAAAACCTAAAAGCTATGCACACCATGGCCTTGCCTCATGTCTCCTTCGGGAGTTAAGACCTCGATCCAATATAATCCTGAAATAGGAAGTGATCTCTGCTCTGTGTGCTCAGCATCTTCAACTCAGATGGATGCTGTCTTTAGTCCCTTATCGTATCCAATAAGGTGAGTGAAGGCCTCTCCTCCAGGATGTCACATTCTAATCGCTGGAATGTGTGAACATATTATGTCACATGGGTGGGGAGAATGACAGCCACAGGCGGGGTGAGGTTGCTCATTAACTATTCCTAAAGTGAGGTTGCCCTGGTCCATCCGGGTGGGCTCAGAGTAGTCACGAATCCTTTAGATATGGAGGAGGAAGCCATCGGTGTTTGAATCTGAGTGATGGAGTAGGTGAGGCCAGAACAGCCACGCTGGCTTTGCAGGTGGGCAGGGACGACAAGTCAGGGAACCTGGAAACCTCCAGAGGAGGAACAGGGAAGGAAATGGACTCTGCCCTAGGGCCTCCCGGAAGGAGCACGGTCAGGCCAGCCGCAACTCCAGATCCATGAGCCCTGCTTCCAACCTCAGACCCCCAGATCTGAACTGTAATGAGCGAGTGTTGGTTCCCATCATTGCATTGTGGTAATGTGTTCCCATAGCAACGGGGATCTAATAAGCCAAACAAACTGCACAAGTGGCAAGTTTGAAATCATTATCTCCATGCACACTCCACCTCCCACCCACTTCTCTCCATCATCTCCCCCCTATTATCTCAACAAAACCACACAAGCCTTTGCCGAATCCTGACTATATGCCAGACTAGAAAACATGAGGTTGGCGACACTGTTGGGACTTCTCAGACCAGTGGGACATAGAAAAGCATGCCACAGTCCAGTCAGGGCACATCTGGAACAGGAAATGAAGCCTACCATTGGTTTCTTGGGCTGGCCCAGGGCGAGACAGGCAAGCAAGCCTGGGGCAGACAGGGTGTTGAAAGTCACAATGATAGCTTGATTCTAGCCCAAGGTAAACTGTGAACCAGAGAGCTCTATATATCACTCCCAAGTAGATAAAAAATAACATAAATTATACATAAGGGGAAAAGTTCACAATATAACAAAACCCAGTATGTCCATGCAGCACTTTTGTTTAACTGGGGCTTTTTAAATTGCAATGTAATTTGGAAAAGTCACCTTCTCAGCATTTGCTTTACGGGGTCCGATGAGGGCAGACACACTGCTGCCATCAGGTGCCAGTGGCAATGTTACTCCAATGCCCCCGCATGCTCTGGAGACACAACACATCACACCCTGGTGCTCCTGGGTGCCATCCTTATGCCACACCCTTACTGTCTCCTCTGCTTTAAGAGTGGCCCCCTCTAACTGCGCCTGTCATTGCCTCGGTTTCTCTTTCAGCACTGCCACATTTCTAGCCACCGAGAGACGCTGCCTAGGTTTGGAAATCCGTGTGAGTGAAAATGTACCCACTTGCTGTGAGCTAGCTCTCTCTCAGGACACCACCTCAGTTTCACACACGTTCTTCACTGTGCTGGCTCCTTGTTGGATTTCTCTGCACAGCCTGGCACAACAGGAATCTGAGCTGCTGCCCGCGCTTCTGTTTTGCACAGCATTGCTAGGGACAGTCTTCTGCACACAAACACACTCCCACACAGACACCTAGGAGACACACACTCACCCTTGCCCCGGAGCTACTAGGCACCGCTCACCTTGTCAAGCGATAGTGGTAAATTATCACACTTTGCACAGAACGACCCTCTGACCAGTTGCCAACAGTATGACTACTGCTCGTCCCATTGGGCAGTTTTGAGGGGAGAGCTGCAAAGCTCTCTCCTGAAAGATCCTTCTCACAAACAGGGGATCTGAGACGTCAAGCAAAGTCCAGCTTGAAGATCGGATGAGACTTGCAAGAGTTTTCCCAGCGTGGTGGCCTGTTCCTATCGGAGGAACTAGGACTTGAAATGGTGGCCAGCCCACCTCTGCAGTGGACATACAGGCTGGTCTGTGTAGCATGCCGCTGGCAACTTACCAATGCGCAGAAGTGAGATTCTCCCCCTCAGTCCCTCCCATTCCCAACCTCCCACACGGTAGGAAGGTGAGTGCCTTGGGAAGGAACTGGACTATGACCAGACCCTTTCTGTGAGGCTCAGCCTGACCCGATCTGATCTGGTAGACTGCAGAGAGCTCCCCAGGAATCACTCAGCAGGGTGGGATCACTCCTGTGTTAGTTACTTGTCATATTGCTGTGACCAGATCCCTGGAAAGAAGGGAGGAAAGGTTCATTTTGACTTACAGCATGGTGTGTGTGTGTGTGTGTGTGTGTGTGTGTGTGTGTGTGTGCGCGCGCGCGCGTGCGCGCGCAACAACAGTCCATCATGGTGGGCAAGGCATTGTGACAGAAGTGTGAGGTGGCTGGTCATACTGTGTCTGCTGTCAAGAGACAAGAAGAAACTGGAATGGGCTGGTCGATAAACCCTCAGGGCCCCTCAGTACCTTTTCCCCTAAGCCCTTCCTTCAGAGGAAACCAGACACGGAAGGGGACCTTTAAGAGGAAGTGACCCCTCAGCTCAATTGGCAGGGCATGGCTGGTGCTGGAAGTCCTGCCTAGCTGACTCTCCTGCTCTGTGCCCTCATCTCACCACACACCTCTCCGCACCCCTGCCTAGCCTTTCATCTCACCACACACCTCTCCGCACCCCTGCCTAGCCTTTCATCTCACCACACACCTCTCCGCACCCCTGCCTAGCCTTTCATCTCACCACACACCTCTCCGCACCCCTGCCTAGCCTTTCCGGTGGGTTCCAGGAAGAGAATGAAGCAGGGGTTCAGGCCAGCGGTGGCCTCCAGTCATTACATGCCTGCTTTAGTCTCCCACAGTCCAGGCCCGTTAGCCTTTGGCAGTCTGGGCACGATGTCCTTTGGGAGTGTAACGGATAGTTTCAAAATGGTTTTTCCAAATCTTCACGCTCTTGGCATTGGGCAGGCCCTTCTCCAGGGCCTCGGCATTGAGCTTTAAACGTCTTTCCTAACACCCACAGCCTTTCTCTCTTTTCTCCCGGGCCAGCTCCCCAGACGCCACCAATTAGTCAAACATCAGCGTTTGGCAAGTGTGTCCCCAGGCTTCTGGCACAGCCAACAGAGCACCTCATCAAGGCCTCCTGCCTGGCTTTGTGAAGGTCCCACTGCTGAATAAACACAGTACTCCTTCACTTTCGGCGAAAGAGGCTGAGGGAGGGGAACATCGAGGAATTGGAGGGAAGTCTTTCTCTGAGGTTTGTTTCCCTCAAGGTCTGTGGGAGAAAAGATAATGAATGGCCTTTTGTTAATTTTCACCCCTTCACGTTTATCTTTGCCAGAGGAATACTTGGAACATCTGCTTACCAAGATGAATAGAAAAAATCCTTCGTGTCTTAATTCACAAGGCACTGTAGTTTCTGTGCCACTTCCTCAGGGCCTGTAAGGCTCTAGACTAAATCCTTCACGGACAACATAATCCCCTTGGCATACTATCAAAGGCAACATGGCCTTGGTCTGCACGTGAGGATGCTTTGTTCACACGTTGGAGTTGAATCTGAATGCACAGCTTTGGTGATCTCTGTTCCAAAGAAGACAGGGCCTTGTCCCCTCTGCTCTGAGGCTTCTCAAGACATCCCTCGGAGGAAGGGGTTTCCCCACAGAGTCTCACTGGACTTTACCCCTGCAAGGAATGAGGCTAGACCTAGGAATAGTGGACCCTTAAAATGCCTGATAAACCAAGTGTGGAGGGTACACCAATATTCCTGACACTCAGGAGGCTGAGGCAGGACAACAATGAGTTTAAGGCTATCCTGGGCTACAACCTATGTCAAAGGATAAACCAAAACACAAGAACACAACCTCACAGCAAGACAAAATCTGTGGGCTGGCAAGTCAGCATAAGCCCCGAGGCCTTCAGAAGTGCTCTGACGTTAATGAGGGAACTGTTCACACACTGGCCAGCTATTGCCTCCACTGCTCCTTAGCTTCCTCATCTCCACAAGAGGCTGGCAGCACTCACCTCACAGGACAAACCTGGGCAGGAACTGGGCAAGTGCCTGGTCCTGCTCAAGCCTCTGCAAAAGATGTGGCACTTCTTCCCGTGATCCAGGGGACAAATAACACATGGCCACGGCACTGAGGTACCAGGAGGGCCTGAGATCTTAACATCAGACACCGAGACACGGAAAGATGGTGGAGACACCATCCAGTTCCCCAATCCACTCCCCACCCACCCACCCACCCACACAGTCCACACCAATGTGTCTTTTCTGTCTTCTTGGAAGTTTAAGCCATTTTTCAGCTATTTATTTCTGCTGCTACCACTTTGGTAGCATGGGCCTATGCCATGGGTCATGTGTTCTAACTGTAAATGTTATCATTTTTTTTAGAGTTCATCACGATCAGTGGCACATGCTATGCTGAGCTTACAAATCAGACTCCTTTAAGTGGGTTGCACCATTTCCAGCCTCTAGCTCCTCATACTCCCTTCAAGATCGCAAAAGCTTTAGAGTTGTCTTTCCTCTGGGCTCTCAGAAGACTCCAGACTCGCCCCATTCCCGGCCTCTCTCTGTTGTTCCTCCGTCCTCCGCCTTCTACGTGACTCCTCCCTCCTTTCTCTGTCAGCCAATCCCAAGTCTCCCCCTCCCCCGTTCTCTGTCATAACTCATTTAAGGAATATTTTACTTTACATGTATGAGTCTTTTGCCCTTGTGTCTCTATGTGCACCCTGTGCATGCAGCATCCATGGAGCTCAGAAGAGGGCGTCAGATCCCCTGGAACTGGAGTTATAGATGCTTGTGAGCCACCATGCGGGTGATCGGTATTACTTGACTTTTAATTACAGATATAATCTGTTGTTTTCGAGTTTGACTTCTCTTCCCTTCAGAATGAACATGCCAAGAACACAGGGCCAGACTGTGACGAATTCGATCGCCACTTGAGCCTACTGCATAACACAGAGCTTGCTCTGCACCATGCTCTTCCTCTGCCTAGAATACTTCCTCTAACACAGCGGTTCTCAACCTTCCTAATGCTGCGACCCTTTAATTCAGTTCCTCAGGTTGTGGTGACCCCAACCATAAAATTATTTCCGTTTCTACTTCCTAACTGTAATTTTGCTACTGTTATGAATCATAATGTAAAACATCTGAGTTTTCCAATTAGACAACCTTGCAAAAGACTTCTTCGACCCCCAAAGGGGTAGGGACCCCCACACAGATTGGGAAGCACTCCTCTCACACTTGTGAGAGTTAACACCTCTAACACACCTTCATGAACGTCTTTATGCAGTCACCCCATCGGTCCTAATGCTCTACTCTCTGTTGTCCTCGTGACTTTGTGACCGCCATATCAGTGGTGCAGTCTCAGCAGCGATGTCACCACGCTGCTGTGCAAAGGTGCCCGATGCTCACATCTGCCCACACCCCACTGCCACGAGTTCCATGATCAAAGACTCTCCCTTCAGTGTCCACTCTCAGCGGAAACAGCAGCTGGGATGGGGAAGACACAGCAGAACCTGGCTGCTGGGAAGAACGCAGCAAACGTGAGTGTGGAAGGCTGGGTACTGAGGAAGACAAGGTACATTTTTTTTTTGTACCCTGTAATGGGGGAGGACAAAGTAAGTTTTCTCATGTCTGGACCTTGTTACTGAGGACAGCAGATGTAAGTCTGGTACTATCATTGTGCTGGCTAGTTTTATGTCACCTTGACATAAGATAAAGTCACCTGAGAGGAGGGAGCCTCAAGTGAGAGAATGCTTCCATAAGATGGGCCGTAGGCAGGTCTGTAGGGCATTTCTTAATTAGTGATTGATAGGGGAGTGCCCAGCCTATTCTGGGGGATGCCATTCCTGGGCTTGTGCTCATCAGCTCCTGTATCCAGGTTCCTGCCCTGCGTGAGTTCCTGCCCTCATGGCTTTTGACGGTGAACTGTTATATAGACCTGTGAGTGAAATAAACCCTTTCCTCCCCATGTTGCCTTTGGTCATGGTTTTCCATCACAGCAACAGTAACTTCCAAGACAATCTTCCGTACATCCGCCCCTCTCCAGCCTTCTACTTCTGCCTATCACTGAAGAGCCACACCATACCTTTGCATCATTTGTCTTGGCTTATCTGTGGGATGGAAAGACAATGCTATATCCCAGGAATTATATTCTGCAAGGGAAGAGCTCAGTGTGTTTGGTTTCTTTTTTCATCCACCTAGCACCACACATGCATGAACTTTTTTTAAGAGCTTCCTCAGAACATGTCATGACATTATGAGATAAATTAAAAAATGAAAAGATTTCACATAAAGTGCAATTTAGATTTTATCCCCCAGAGTCATAAAAGAGAACTTATTTAAGAGACACACAGAAAAGAAGCAGGGGGTGGAGGGCACGAGAGCTGACTTCCCGCGTAGGTGTTTGGTAGTCTGAGGCGAGTCGCTAGCCTTTGAAGTGAGGCAGTCCGTCTGCTCAGCATGACCTCAGAGCCCCATCTCCTTGTCTAGCCAGGTGGAGATGGGGCTTTTCAAGGCTCATTGTGGTTCCTCATGGTGAAAGGTCCTGGTGGGGGCTGGCAAGATGGCTAAGCAGACAGGAGCACTTTCTGCCTGGCCTGATGACGGCAGTCAGTCAGACCCACATGGTGGAAGAACCCTCAGGTTGTCTCTGCCTCCACACGGGCACTAAGGCATGCGTACGCAACCCGACACCCCAACACACACATAAATAAATGTGACTTAAATTTTTGTTTTAGGAAAAGAAGGTCCTTATCAAGTTATCCTTTAGATATATTTTTCTGGCCAGTACCCTGACCTTCACTTTGAATGTGACTGCTTGCTCAGTCTGATTTTTTAGGTAGTTAAAATGAGCACTTATGGTAAGTGTTGTGTTGACAGAAACAGGTCACCACATTTCTCCAAGCCCGTTAGAACGGTCAGGTGATGGCCGACACCCAAACTCTCCAGAATATTAGAGACATAACACATCATCCACACACTGTCAGGGTGAGAGGCCAGATCCACTGAGTCCTGTTAGCAAAAGGCACCTTAAATACACTGAGAATTCCCTTCCGGTTTCCAACAATGTTTCCTAGTCACAATAAGCAACAGACTCTCCACTGAGGACGGAGCAGTGAGATGCCACAGACACAGCACTCACCAGCCCTGGGCATTGCCCGTAGGTCATGCTGGAGACACGATTTTCAAAATGCATTTTATATAGGAATGGGAATGAGAAAATTTTGCCCTCCTGTTCCTAAAATGGCCCATTCAAAAAGATTGTGGATACTAATAGGTCCTGTGGAGGAGAAAGGGGCCACTGAGATCAACGCCCAGGCTTTATGTTTATCCCCTCTCCGGATTCTTGATCTTCACTTTTAAAGGGAAGAAAGAGGCCAGGCATTTTATCATCAGGTCCAGAGAGTTCCCGAAGCCTTCTGGAGGAACTCAACTAACACACATAGTCATGGCTCTCCTGCAGGTTCCTGGATTACAAATTTTGTGGCTCAGCTGGTGAAAATGTACCCCGAAGAGCAGGACTCTGGCAATGAAGAGGTGCCCCTTGAAATTAGTGCCAACAGACCATATTTATAACATAACCACGGGTCAGACACCGGGGCTGGCCAAATGGTCTTAGATCCGGTATTCCAGACTTAATGATAGGAATTTCAGCCTTCCCTACCAGGACCACACTGGCAAAAGGCAGCTGCTCCTGCCATGAAGGAACCCCACGGGGCTAAGACTCACCCCACACCACCATGAAACTCTGGGTTTGGAAAATGAAAATCTCTAGGACTTTATTCAGCTGAACATCACATAGAAACTGAGATAGAAAGGCAATCTTTGGACAGATGCCCCTCCCTTGACTAGCCTGGCAGATCTTACTAGGAATCAGTGACATTCTCAACATTTTAAGGTCTAAGCAGACCCTGGTCCTACCATTTATTGAATAATGGACTTCTGAGGACAGTTGTGACAATGTTTCTGTGTGTAAAACATAAGCCCTGCTGACCACAAGAGCTTTCTAGACACTGCCTTAAAACTGTGGGATCTTTAACCTGGATTCTGGTCAGTTGTTCATTGGTTCCTTACCCAGTGCCTAGGATTAGCCAAATATTACAGCCAGATCAACACTTCAATATGCCTCAAGGTGTGCACAGGTGTGGCAGGATTGGGTACCTCAGGAAAAGAGGTCCTCTAACATCCCAAGAGGAACAGTGTGTGTATGAATAATATTTCACTGTAATTGTATCTGAAAAGCAAATGCAATTTCCCATGAAGAGGTTTTACTGATTCTAATAAAAGGATGTTATTTTCTTATCTGAGATTGCAATATCTGGAAGAGAGCTCTACTGTGTCAACAGCCTTGGTGTCATATGTGCAGTACCAACAAGGTGATGTGACCTGCCAATGGTCACCCAGGCTGATGCTTAATCTTCACTGCTAATGGCATTGGACTTAGAATCATGTGGAAACATACTGTCTTGAAGGTTGTGTCCAGAAGGGTTGAACTGAGCAGAGGGGACTCATCCAAAATGAGAGCGGGTCTCTCCTACATGCTGGGGTCCAATACTGAACACAAAGGAGAAAGCAAGCTGAGAAGCAGCATTCATCTCTTTGCGCTTCCCAATGAGCTGCCTCAAGTTCCTACCCACATGCCTTCCCACCATGTGGATCATATCCTCGAACTGTAAACTGAAATGAACGCTTTTCTGTCTTTAATTGGCTTCTTATTAGATATTTGCTCACAGTGATGAGCAAGTAACTAACATACACCCCAGGGACAGGCACAGCAAGGTCGTGAGTGCCACATTCTGAACTTGCAGGAAAATGCTTGCTAGCACACTAGACATATATGGGTATGTCCATGCCCAGTGCACAGATCTATTTGTTAATGAATTGCTGCTCTGTGGACCCAAAGCTCAGAGAATCTTATTTCATTCAGACATTCTAGAAACTGTCAGAGCAGCAGGAATAGCTCAGAGGTAGTCATGTTTAACATCAGAGCTCATACATTGGCTTGCCATGGTCTCAGGAGCCTGAGTGGCAAGTTTGGAGAGGAGCTGATGTTTGGTGCACCCTCTAATTTAACGCAATCTTATGTAGGAGAGAACTCAGAAAGCCTGTTGGGCCTTTAGATGAGTTTGACAGCAAAAAGGACAGGGAAAGTTCCACTGTAACAAGAATAACCACAGGGCTTACCCTCCGCCAGTGGCCCTTCTCTTCTGAGTATTCTAGGCAAGGTACTGCATTGCCCAGGTGAGGAGTCCCAGTGCATGGTTGGACCCTGTCCTCCTAGCCAGACAGACACAGGAGGAGGGTCTCTGTGCAGTCTCCGCACTGATAGAATTCAGGCCTGTCTTCTGTTTCTAAGGTAATTTAAATTTAAAGCATATTTTCAATTTCTTGATGGTTTTGATGCTCTGTTCCCACAATGCACTTGGACATGGAAGAGTAAGAGTGAATATCTGTACAGTGAGGGTGCCAATAGGGAAGCAATGGCAGTGTGGAGCTCTTCTTTAAAACGGGCTCAGGAACCATGCAACTTGGCTTAAGTGGTCTTGTTCCAAATGGCAATGGCGAAGGGCAGTTGGTAGAGTTTGTCATGAGATGGAGGAGCATGCTAAAGCCTGCATATAATATACGGTAATAAGTAGCCATCAGAGTAAGACAACCAGAGAGTCATTCTGAGCTACCTGCTCTAACTCCATCAGGACCTCCACCTACCAGAGTTCTCTCTCCTCTTCTAGAACTGCTCTCAGAGCCAACCTCCTTTCTCATTTCCTCTTTTCCTTCCATTTATCCCTCCCCACCTAGGGCCTTGAGTATGCTAGACAACCGGTCTTCCGCTGAGCTACATCCCCAGAGCCAACTTCTAAGAACCCAGGCTGTTGTCAAGACCATAGTTGTTCTCTCCAAACTGACAGCAAGGCCCATTGCTGAAGATAATACCTGCATGACTCACTGAACATGGAGAGGGCAAGCTGGTGCCTATATGGAGCCTTCACCCCTATGTGCTAGCATCTTTGGTACAGGAAGGTGCTTTGTACACTACACAAGGAGAAAAGAAATATAAACACCAATCTAGCTACAAACCCTTTGATCTACAATGCTGTCCTGTCTGCAAGATATGCAAGGCAATGGTGGCACAAAGTCTGCGGGAGTAACCAACCAATGTCTAATTTGACTTAAGGCACACTCCACAAGATAGTACCCATACCCAACATTGCTTGGGTGACCAGGAACCTGAGACTAGATATCCTAGGGACCTAGGGGAAAACCAAATAATAGTGTTCTAAAACATGTAGCATTAAAATGATTCCTGCTATACTCATCGATTGGTGCCTTGTTCAGCCATCAGGAGAGAAGCTTCCTCCTGTTGCAGATGGGAACAAATACAGAGATGCATAGTCACACGATATGCAGAGAACGAGAGACCTTGGAATACTCAGCCCTAAATGGGATGTCTCCATCAATCCCTCCCCTCAGGTCTCAGGAAACCCGGTGGAAGAGCCAGAGGGGATGGAGGATACCAGGAGAACAAGGCCCTCTAAATCAACACGATCAAAGCTCTTATGAACTGAGGCATGCACAGACCCTGCACAGGTCTGCACCACATGGAGTCCTAGAGCTGAAAGGCAAAGGGACGCATGCCCCCACTCCTAACCCAGAAGCAATCTCCAATTGATAACTACTGACAAATGAAAACTTAGTTTCCTCCAAGGGAGTCTCTCTGGGGAAACAAGCTACTTTAAAGAGCATGCTCAGCAGCAGATGCCAACAGAAGATGAACTCAGCAGCATCTTTGGAGGCTCCTTGTCTCATGTCATGTCAGGGATTTTCCCGTTTTTTGGTAAATCTTATTGTATTTTTATTATAAACAACATATGTTATTTATATAACAATAACAACAACAACAACAATAATAATATGATTTCTCTTTTTACTCTACAGGTCCTTTTCGTCTATATTATGGCTTCCAGTTCGATGTTTTTATGGAATTCCTAAGTGTGTGTATGAGTGGGTCTCTGTTTCTTGTGACTTGTGACTTCTCCTGGGCTTTTTTCCTTCTGTTTGTTTCATCCTATTCTGATATGTCAGTTTTTGTTTTATCTTATTATATTTTATTATTATCTCTTTGAAGCCTGTTTGTTTTCTAATGAGACAGGAAGGGGATGGATCTGGATAGGAGGTGAGGTGGGGAGGAACTGGGAGGAGTACAGTTAGGGGAAACCATAATCAGGATATTTTATGTAAGAAAAAAAATCTAGTTTTAATTAAAAGAGAAATTCAGGCTCATTTAGTCAAAGTCACTCTTATTTTGGTCTGAGAAAGACGTATTCCTTGAGTGCCTGACTGTCATCTATGTTAAAAAGCGACATGATGCTGGAGTGAGCTGCCCTTTAGAGAGGACAAATTCCTTATTTCTCCTGCACCTTTAATCACTGGAGTAGGGATGGGAGAGAATTATCTTTAAATATCCAGTCCAACGTTGAAATCATAAGGTCCCTGTTGAATTACCACACTGTACCACCAAGGCGTGTAAGTCTGTTGTCTTAGTCAGGGTTTCTATTGCTGCTGAGACAAAACACCATGACCAAAGAGCAAGTTGGGGAGGAAAGGGTTTATTTGGCTTACACTTCAGCATTGCTGTTCATCACTGAAGGAAGTCAGGACAGGAACTCAAGCAGGGCAGAAACCTGATGCTGGAGGAGCTGATGCAGAGGCCATGGAGGGGAGCTGCTTACTGACTTGCTTTCCATGGCTTGCTTACTCTGCTTTCTTATAGAACCCAGGACCAGCAGCCCAGGGATGGCATCACCCACCATAGCCTGGGCCCTCCTCCATTGATCACTATTGGGAAAACATCTTACAGCTGGATCTCATGGAGGCATTTCCTCAGTTGAGGCTCCTTCCTCTGATGGCTCTAGCTGTGTCAAGTTGACACACACAACCAGCCAGTGCACCTGTGTAACTTGTATGACCTGGGCAGAGAGGGCAGCTTCGGTCATAAGCTATACATATACCTGGCATTGAAGCAAATCCTCATAGCCAGGGTTTAAATAAAAATAAAATTTAAAGAGAGTGGATTGATTGCAGCAGGAGTTGGCAAACTTCTTCTATGAAGAGCCAAATAGTAAATGCTTTAGACTTTGCAGACTATCGGCTTTATCATAAATCCTCCTCTCTATTCATAAAAGGAAACACCAGTAGCTGATACACAAGAGCATGTGTGGTGGTGTCCCGGTAATGTTTTATTGCTAAAAATATGTGGGTCAGTTTAGGTCAGCAGGTTGGAGCCACTGCCCCCACTTTGTTACAATGAGGTCAATATGGCCAGTGCTATAGGTCATACAAGGCTTGGATACAACTCCAAGGGTCTCTGTATTGAGAGCTCAGTCTCCAGTGGGGTGACTTGAGAAATGCCAGGCCTCATGGTAGTTAGTCGGGCTACTGGAGATGCTGTCTTGGATCTGACATAGTTCTTGTGAGCCTGGTTAGTTTTCATAACAAGGTTGTTATAATAGCAAGTCTGGCCCCTTGTTCTGGCTCCTGGTCTTGCTATATGGCTGATCCCTCTTGTAAGAGCCACCATCATGATGCTAAACCATCTGTCATAAAGTCACCACCCCAGTTGAGCTCTGTGTCCTAAACCTACAGAATTGGGTGTTAAATAAGCCTCTTTTCCTTTTCTTCTTTCCCACTCACTTACTAGTATTGTATATGTGTGTGCATGGTGTGTGTGTGTGTGTGTGTGTGTGTGTGTGTGTGTATGGCATATCTGTGTGTGTGCATGGTGTATCTGTGTGTGTGTATCTGTGTGTACTCATGGTATATATGTGTGCGTGCATGGTATCTCTCTCTCTCTCTCTCTCTCTCTCTCTCTCTCTGTGTGTGTGTGTGTGTGTGTGTGTGTTGTGTGTGTGTGCATGGCATACCTGTGTATGGGTATGGGATGCCATGGTGCATGTTTGCACGTCAGAAGACAATTTGTAGAGTCTATTCTCCCTTTCTATCTTTACGTGGGTTCTGGGGATCAAACTCAGGTCACCAGGCTTGCAAAACAGTCCTCTACTCACTGAGTCACCTTTGTGTCCAAATCCATTTTCTTTATAAAGAGCCTAGCCACAGTGACTTCTCTACACTAGTGGATAACAGAGGAATGCAGAGGCCACACTCAGATGTCAAGGTCCCTATGTGTAGGAATGGACTCTGTCCTTGGTAGAGGAGCAAAGACTCAAGAATAGAAACAGTTCTGCATAGTTTTCCACCCAAATCACTGAAAAAAGATTACTTGAAGTGTTAGAAAATTAGGAAAACTGAAATTCTACCTTAGAAATAATCTGAGCTCATCTTCTCTCCTAAGACATGTTCTCGTATGAAACAACTAGGAAATGTGTGCTACAGAAAAAGAATGAGATAAAAGTTGAGAAAAGAATCTAACAAGATTTAACATTCTGAGGCATGTCTTCCAAGCCCCATGCTTTATTTTATTTTATTTTTTAAGACAAGGTTTCCCTGTGTAGTTTTGGCGCCTGTGCTGGAACTCACTCTGTAGACCAGGCTGGCCTCAAACTCACAGAGATCCGCCTGGCTCTGCCTCCCGAGTGCTGGGATTAAAGGTGTGCATCATTGCCCCCTAGCACCCCATGCATTTTTATAAATGTGAGATTGAATTGTACATGCTTTTGATTTACCTTCCCTATGATAATGGGGTGAGCTTTCCTTAGATGAAAAAGAAATGTAATATCATCAGTCTTCAGGAAAACGCAAATGAGAACAACAATTGCACACCTCATGGAATTTCCAAGAGAGCAGATACCAAGCATGGCAAGGTGTGGAGAAACTGGAATGCTCACACCATTGGAGAGATGCAAAGTGGCAATGACAATAGTCTAGATGGCACTTACTATTCAAATTAGCATGTCTCTCCTATGGCTGAGTAATTCTACTCTTGGGAATACATATAAGAAGTAAGTACCTATGTGCCCTCCCCCAAAAAACTATATCAGGTATGAAGATGTTTATGGCAGCTTTATTCATGATAAATCCATGAAAACACCCAAAAATATCAATTAAAGTGAGAAGCACAAAGATATAAAATGGAATATTACTCAGCAATCTATGCAAATGTATATACAAAGAGTTTGTAAAGGGGTTGGAGACATGGCTCGGGATTTACAGCATGCATCACTCTTATAGAGGACCTGAGTTTGGTTCCTAACACCCATGCTGGATGTCTCACAGCCATCTGTAAGTCCAGTTCCCAAGGGACCCAGCTTTCTCTTCTGGTCTCCATTGGTACCTGCACTCAGTGCACCTAGAGAGCAAATCATAGTCCATACCTAGTGTTTCTGAAGCATTCAAACTTCAAGTGGAAAGGGCCTTAAATCATAGAAAAGGACTAAACACAGGGAGACAAAAACACCTCTGAGCAGGGTGTGGGGTACCAACCTGTACTCCCTGCACTTGGGAGACTGAGGCAAGAGGATTGAACCTTCAAAGACAGCCTTAACAGTGAGTTCAGCACTAGTCTGTGCTACATAGGGAGACTGGGTCTCAGAAGAACACGGGGCATTGGGGGAGCACTTGTTTCTGTGTGAGGCTCTGAGTTCCATCTCAACACCATGAACAGCACCAGAAGAAACCAAAGACATTCTGGTGAGATGACAGCACGTTACTCAAGCACAGCTAATGCCTTGCTGGACGGGAGAAACAGCTCACCCGGTCCTCCTGGCTCCTCCTTCTCTGCAGTAGAGGTGTGTGACCCTGAACACCTAGCTGAGGGCTATAGTGTCCAGTTCACCACAAGGCTCCTAGGTGTCTCTTTGAAGGGAACATCCTCTTTCCCGGGGAAACAGCCATTCTCAGCACCATCACAGGGATTAGTTTTTTTTTTTTTTTTTTAATATTTGAACAAATGCAATCCCAGAGTCCCAGAGAATATTTATCCTTTTTTCTGAACTTGTGCATTCAGTATGATGTTTGATGTCTGTCTTATCCATGGAGTTGGTTCTTTTCTGCTGCTGTGCACATTGCAATATTTGACATGTCACTGTTTACAACCACATCTACAGCTGAGGGACTTATGGGTTCCTGAACGTCTGACTGGTATGGAAAATTTGCTGCAAGTGTGCATGCGTGCGTGCATGCTTGCGTGTATGCTTGCGTGTGTGTGTGTGTGTGTGTGTGTGTGTGTGTGTGTGTGTGTGTTGTATACCTATTTGCTCATTCCTACACACCTAGGGGTAGCATTCCTGGTTATGTGATATTATTTGGCTTTAGAGAACAAAGCCAAATGGTTTTCCAACCTTTTGTTTGATTTATATCCAGCTACAAATGAGAATTCTGCTGACGTCACCTCTCACCAGCTCTTGTATGTCTCTCTAGGGTAGTTTCAATTGATGACATAATGCTATCACAAGAACACATAGTCACCTGGAGAACACTATTATTAATGCCTTCTAAAGACGTGGACATCGTTATCCTCCTGAGGACTGTAGAGAAGGCTGTTTCCAAGTGTCTGCTGCTCCTGAAGCCCAGCAGGAGCCCTGATGGTCCTCTCCCTGAACTAACCACTAGCAGCATGAGTTACTGGGGTCAGGAGTTCACATTAGGCAGCAGGGTCTCTGTCTTCTGAGAGTTCAAAGTCCACAGGTTCCACAGCCAAGTTTCCACTCAGCTGAAAATGGTTCCCACCCAAGGAAACAAAGTGGGGTCCATCCCTCACTACATTTCACACTTGGTTCTCTCCTTGGCATCATTAAGCCTTCAGTCAGCTGGTGTCAGAAACCACTTCGGTCTTCTCTGAGGAAGTGTACTTCTAAATGGCTCTATTTTGAAGAGGCAGTGAATTTTCTCAGCACTGTTTTAATATTTAAGCAATGTTGCTGAATCAAAACAGGATTAGAAGTCAGACCAACTGATGGGATGACTCTCTTCCCCACTAATAAAGATGGACAGTGGGTGCGTATTCCCATACCAATAACATTTCCGTCATTCAATCACCTTGAAGATAAAATTTCTTTTTGTTTTAAACCATGGAGGTAGCACACCCTGGTAAAATGCCTTACGGGACATTTGGGAAGGTAAGCGGACTACTCTCGAACAGGCGCAATGCTGGCTTTCCCTGGTTCCAACACTGAACGTACCTGCCTCTGCTCCCCCAGCCCCTCAGTGCTCAAGTCTGCACTCTGCCTGGAAAGGCAGAGCATGGGAGAAACACGCTGAGATAACCAGTGTTTTACAGTGGCCGAGGCAGGGGGGCTAAGTGTGGTGCCGCTCCAAGAAGCCATACTCTAGACTGTGTTATGCATGTGGATTTATTGAGCAATTTAGGTAGCCACCCTCCAGAGAATGGCTGTCCCCGTCACTGGAGAAGGTACTTACAGTGTTCCCTTCACCACCCAGAACCCAGGGGCCATGGGAGAACTCCCGGCTGCTACTTTCATGGAAGCATTTGTTTCCAAACACGGGCCATCTGCCAGCTATTAGACGCACTTGTGTATTTATCCAGCCAGCTCTCTGTGCTGGGGATCGTCTTTGGGCACGGGGTTTTATCAACGTCTATTTAGAGCAGAGTGAAAAATAGCTCAGGACGAAAACAGAGCATTTGCAGCCAAGAATGAGAGCTGCTCCTTCCTTTCACAGGGTGGATATTTTGTTTCTTTCCCCCTCTCTTACTCAAAACCACCTGCCACCTTTCTTTAGTGCATCCAAGTTTAAGGGGTGCTATTTTCTTAGCAGAACTATATAAAATAATAGTGCACTCAAACAAATTACAGATTTGAAGATGCATGTGGGCACATGCATCCATGTGTGTTGACATACGTCTTTCCTGTGGGGATCTATTGGTTGGCTTTATCGGCTTTTGCCCACCATGAAATAAGCACCATGACATCATTTCATGAGGTAGCTTCCAGAGGAACGGGGAAGACAGCATTGGCTCACTGTATCACTGAAGCCTGAAGCTTTCTTAAACTTACATTTTACTTGAGTTCTGTGTGATTTAAATCTTCAGCTTCTCAAGAGCTCTTGAGAAGCTGACTGAAAGGCTCCTGATTCATCATCCCTAATTTGGAGTCACTCTTTCTCATCAGATCATTCCATTTTGTGCTAAGTATAAGGCCCTGGGCTCAGACTCTGTTCCCACCTTCCAGGCTTGGAGCCAGCACAAGGGGTAACTGTGGGGAGAGTTTACTCTTTCACAACACACACACACACACACACACAGAGAGAGAGAGAGAGAGAGAGAGAGAGAGAGAGAGAGAGAGAGAGAGAGAGAGAGAGAGAGAGAGAGAGAATCTCCAGGACTCAAGAACAAGTTTGACTCTGAATGTCATCTCAACAGAGGTATTGCGAATATCACATCATGGAGAGGAGGGAGCGACCCACACATGTCCCCTGGTCTATTTCCATGACTCTATTTCCATGACTCTGCCTGGTATGGACCTCGTTCACATAGGGTAGAGGAGGCCCCAGAGAAAGAGCAGGGTAAGTGCACTGAGGAGAGAAAGCCTAGTATACAGACCTTGAGATTACAGCAATTGTGGGGCACGTAAAGTTGTGGGTGCAGGGCATGTGGTAACGGAGATGGCACAGAAGACTGGTTTCTTGTGGACATGCCTTGGAGGCTGTGCTGGGTTCTTCTCATGCAGAGACACTGGTGATTGATCTGGGAGCCATGATGAGCTATCAGTCCTGACCAGCATAGCATCAGCTGGTTTGGGGTGGAAGATCTGTCATGGGTTGGACTACCTATTACTTCACTTTATGGGTATAAAGCTGAACCCCTGGGGCGAATTTAAAATGCAAGGGTCGTTCTTGTTTTGAGCACTTGGCTTATGGGGTAGCCAGAGCATTTGTTGTTCTGTACATTTGCTTACATTTCTGCTGATGGAATGTGCTCCTGGGGGTGGGGGGTGGAAGGGGCAGGCACACCTAGCACCATGGTGGGGAGAGCCAAAGATTGAGCTGGCTCTTAGTAAGTTCTGTTTCCAGCCTTGTGTTACTGTCTACCCCTCACAACAGCCACAAGAGCTCTTCTTATCCTCAGGCTGTGAACTAAGAACCAAAGGCCCAGGGCCCAAGACATTAAGGAATCTGTCAAAGTTACAGAGAACTGGGTGGTGGGCAGGGGCCGGAATCCAGGCTGCCCAAGTGCCCACTGTATGACACAGCTCTGCCTGGTTGCTCCTGGGGAGTTAGAGGCACAAGGCAACTGGATGTCCTTCACAGGTCCCACATTCCATCATCAACTCACCTGATGCTCAACGTCCCTCAACATGAGCACCCACTCATGGCCCCTGCTTATGTTAGCATGGGACCAAATCCAAATCCTGAGGCTCCAACCTGGGCCAGAGATGGCTCAGAGGATAACGGATTGCTGTGTGTATACAGGGGACTGAATTTGATCCCTAGCACTCACCGTGTAACAGGTGACAGTGCCACATGGATGTAATCCCAATGCTGGGGAGGTGGCGACAGGGGTAACCCTGGAGCTCACCAGTTTGTCTAGTCAAATTGCAAGCTCCAAGTTCAGTGATGGCTTTTTTTTTCTTTTTTTTGTGCCTGTCCTGGATCTCGCTCTGTAGACAAGGCTGGCCTTGAACTCACAGAGATCTGCCTGGCTCTGCCTCCTGAGTGCTGGGATTAAAGGTGTGCACCACCACCCTGCAGCGATGGATCTTATCTCAAACATAAGATGGCGAGCAATGAAAGACATCAACCTCCACATTCATGGACACCTGTACATGTGCCCAGACACACATGTGCATGTATACATGAACACACGCAAATGAATACACAAATACCATGCAAGGCCCCTGCCTATTCTCCAGCTGTGAATTGCTCTGGAGCTGAAGAAGGCTCTGCAAGACAGAGGTGGCCCTGTGAGAAAATTCCAGCAACTGCAGAACTACAGCCTCCAGCCCCAGGCTGTTTCAATATAGAAACCAGGACGTCTCAAATACCAATCCTCGCAGCACCATCTTCATGGTATTTCACAGAGCCACACTTAGGGTTCTGTTTTTAATTGATTTTATTTACTTGTTGCTTAAATAAAATGCAGAGGAAGCATATGCAGCGCCACCACAAAGAGGAAAGTAATATCATTTGCCATAAATAGGAAAAAAAAAACAGTTTCTTCAGATCAACAGCCTATTTTTGTAAATAAAGTTTTATTGGAAGAAAGCCACACTCGGGTCACAAGGGACTCCGAGGGTTCTGCCAAGCCTAAACTATTTACTCCCTGGCACTTAAGAAAGTCTGCAGGCCTCTGAAGTCGATCCAACTAGTCTCAGCTGGGTTTCACTGCCTTCCTCCGTGTGTGCTGGTGAGATCAGGAGAGAGTAGAGACTTATTAATTAAGGATGTCCTGGCATTGCTGAAACTGGACGCTGACATGAGACCCGCACTGGGAAGTACTCACTGTGGGACCTGAAGCTCTTCCGGGCAAGTTCACGCTCCTTAAGTTATTGTTGTCTCGTGTGCATGGACTGTGGTTGGAGAAATGCCCCAGTGGTAACCTGGTGATTTGGGGAACTAAACCCCACAGGTAGACGGGATACAGAAGAGCATGCCAGAAACTGCATCACCGGGGAAGAGGAGCGCGGCTGGAGGAATCCTGGGCATTAGAAACCACCAGTGTGGATCAGAAGTGTGACTGTCAGCTTGCCTCTCGCCCTGACTGGGGCAGAATCATTTCAGAGGCACACCCCTGCGTTTGCATGAAAGTGTTTCTAGAGGGGTTTGTCTAAGGTGCAGGTGGGCAGTACCATCCTCTGACCGGAGTTCCATACTCACTTTGAAGGGGGAAAAGAGAAAGGCAGCTGAATGCCAGTATCCAAGCTGCTGCTTTCTGATCTGCTCAGATGTGAGCCGTCAACCTCACCCTCCCACCATCCCAGGCGAGGGCTGCTCCCTTCACTTGGCTTTCCTGCCGTGATGGAGCCTACCCTCCACCAGAACAATTCCTTCCTCCACTGAGTTGCTTCCTGTCAAGTACTTGCTATAGCAAAGAGAGAAGTAATAGCAGCAGGCCTCTGGGCCTCAGAGCAGAGAGTCCATCTCCCTGTCCTTTGTCCTACCCGGCGCGACCCACAGTCCCAGGAGGCTGGGACTCAGATAAGGGACTCAGTGACCTTACTCAGCCCTAGGCTGCACTCATGCCCTCCGCTGCTGCTGGTGTCTCACGTAGCTGTCCTGAAGAGGAGGACCAAGTGTGGGCAGGATGTGGTTGGGACAAAGGAGATAATGGTAAGCCACAAGTTCCTGCTGAGGGAGAGGAAGGTGCCGGTAGAGCCGAGAGAGGGGCGTGGTGGAAGGGACCATGGTTCAGCCGAGAGATTCTGATGATTCCCCCGTCATTCTAACTGACCCAGGAAGAGATCCCTGGAGCTGGGTTCTAGGACCCTCAGATACTGTCCCATTATTTGGTTATACATGTAGGCAACTCCAGGCAAATGAGCCATCTGCCCCTCAGCGGGCAGAAGGAGGAAGGCAGGCATTCCCTTTAGAAATGGGGCTCAGGAGCTTTGCTATGGGCACTTTAGCACAACATTTGGGGCTGCCCACCTACCCAGTGTCACTACAAAAACCTGAAGAAAGGCTCCCACTCCCCTCCTGCAGTGCTTCATGCAGGTTGTTGGTCACAGCCACCGACAGCTAGGCAGTGGCATGAAGCTGTCACCCCCCACCAACAGCAAGAGACCGGCTGTGCTTATCACCTACTGTGTTGCGAGACACAGCATTAAATGCACAGTCCCCACACTTGTGGTCTACGTGGCCCTGCAACGTGGCAGGGGAGTCCTCAGGGCAGGGCAGCTTGCTCCGCTACTGGCAGGAGGGCGGCCAGAAAGCTGCCTGTTCGGAACAATGCAAAGCCCTTTCGCCTTTTCCTGCTCTGGCCTGCTGTGTGATAGGAATGCCTGGTCTCTAAGGGGAGGCTGAACCAAGTGCCCTCTCTCGGGAGAGAAGGCAGTGGTGAGAACGGTCGGTAAAGCTGAAGGAATGTCCTAGCGTGTGGTCACAAGACCAGGGCCCAGATAGAAGGTGCAGTTTTACTTCCTGGACTGTCATAGGTAGGCATTCATCTCCCAGCTTCTCACTTGCTTTTGGGGTTCGAGGGGGATCAACAGGCCATGGAGCAAAAGGTGAGGGTTACTAATGGCTCATCTCTGCAGAGTAGAAAATCTGCAAAAGCAGTTATAAGCTGGGTGGCAACGAGGGATGAATGAGGAAATAAACTAAAATTAGAAAGACATCACCCACCCAGATGATGATTGTTATGGAAACTCCTGAGTACACAGGGAAACTTACCATGGGATTTCCCTGTCATTAGGCCTGGACAAGCCGGCAGGGGAGCCAGTGGGCACACGAGGGGAGTCTGTAGTCCATTCATGGTGATCGTGCTGGGGTGAGAGTTTGTTTGAATGTGAATCAGCACAGGGTCAGGACAGGGGTCTTGTCCGAGGTAAACCTGCCCTGGGAGTGGTCATATTGCATGTGTACCTCAGAATTTAGAGACTTTGTAAGGGGGTGTTTTTAAGGTCAACATACCTCAAATGCGAAGGCCTCAATGAGTGTTTAGGGACTCTTAAATTTGAAGATTATTCAGTTGTTCTTTCTATAAATTCACTCATGAAACTGCCACAGAATGAAAAGAAAAAAACACCAAAAAAATCACAATGACATGTGACATAGACACTAAACAGTGTGTGTGTGTGTGTGTGTGTGTGTGTGTGTGTGTGTGTGTGTGTGTACAAAATCAAAGATGTTTAGCCCCATACTCAAAAGCATAGGCCACTTAGACATGACCTCAGAACGCCATCCAAAAAGGTAGCCTCCCTCAATCTGCAGCCTACAGTTTTAAGTAAGAAAAGCAGAAATGTAACAAACAGGTTGGAGACCCTCTGAAAGTCTGTGTTGTTGGTATGAGATGGGGGTCTCTGAGTGAAAAGGCCATGGACACTTGGCTATGGGCTGGAGCATCTCAGCCCACTACTGACCCCCAACCTCAGCATAAAAGTCATCGTTGTGCATGATTCTTCCTTGGTTTTCCTCACAACCTCCTGAGCCCAGTGCTTAAGGTCCCCTTTCCTGTCAGTGAACAGTTTGTGGAGGTTTGGTGCAGGTGATCCCTGCATCCCACACCTTCCCACCTGAGGCGCCCCAGCTGGGAAGAGTAAGTTCTGCAAGAAGCCTGCTCTGCTCAACACCTTTTCTCTGTTTAACGAGACACTGGAGGAAGAAACTGGTCATAGGAACTGTCATCCGCTCAGGATTAAAAGTATCAGTTCTAAAGTCATGCTGAGCTGTGTGTGCACACTCCGGCTCCATTCTGGGCGCTAACAGGTAAGTGAATGCTGACCGAAAAGATGGACCCACCCAGAGTTCTTTTGTGTTGGACAACTTTACAGCAAGTCAGGCCAGAGAGGTGCTCAAGGTTATCCTTAAAAACTGGCCAAAGTGCTGAGAAAAAGTGACTCATCAGTGCTCAGCCCAAAATACATCACTACCACCCACTCCAGGGTTCAGCAAACACTGAAGAAGAGGGATGGGAAGAATGCAGAGCTGGGGGGTGGGGGGTGGGGTGCTGGGAAAGCTGGCTGTCTTCTAGACTGGACATGCGTTTACACCAGGGGGCTCACCGTGCCCCAGCAGCAACGGCTACCTGCAAAAGCTCTGTACAAGCCTGGCCCATCAACATGCCATCACTCATGGGGGAAGGGCTCATAAGGTCGCCACCCTTCCCTAAGGAACTACAGGCCCTTAATGGTGGTTGGGAGAGGGGGAGGCATGTTCCTTGGTCTTTGGCCTCTGGTAAGCTGCCCTTATTCAAGTCAATAACCCTCCCCCATGCTCATGCACGCCACCCTAATTAAGGCAGTGGTGCGGTGGTCAACCACACATACACAAAGGCATGAAAGAAGGAGAGAGACTCTCTGGGAAGAAGTTTGGTGAGTAGAAAGGAGCTAAGAGATGGAAATAGGGGAAAATTATATTCTGGATGTATATGAGCTTCACTTGTAGCCAAGAGGCAGAGAAGCGATTTTTCCAGAGTTTATAAACAAAGTGGGAGTCTTGCACAGAAATACAGTAATAATGTGGGTTGTAGAGGTGTGTGCAAAGCACTATGGGAAGGTATGGGATGGGGCTTCCAAGAGGAAAGATATAAGGAGAGGCTGGAGTTCAGTAGGAGGAGGAATGAGGCCAACAGAGGCTCACATTCACAGTGCAGCATAGGCCAGCATGGCTGGAGCCTGGTCTGTGGGAAGGCGCGCAAGCTGAGGTGACAGAGTGGCGGTGCATAGCGCAGGAGAGCCCTGGGCTGGCCACTCAGAGTAGCTGGCCTTTCACAGCACGTGGGCGCAAGTGGACGACAACCAGAACCCCTGGCTGGCACTTCCCTCAGCTACACGGTTCCATCTTGACAGTTCCTAAGATGTCACGGCCTACATAGACAAATTTTAAGTTCTTAAAAGGTGCAGACTGTAAAAAATAAAAGCTTTGCCAGGCTGCGGCAGCCAACTTCCAGTAATTCGCCAAAGTTACAAACACAGGTTAAGAGGAGGGCACTCGCTCATGTTCTCTGGGCCTTTGAGGAGTTGTAGACATCAAGGGAATGGTCCCTGTTCAAAAAGGAATGTCCCAACAGTGTTACCATGGCAAAAAAACGAAGAGTCTACAATGTCACCCAGCATGCCGTGGGCATCACTGTGAACAAGCAAGTTAAGGACAAGATTCTTGCCAAAAGAATTAATGTGCAGATTGAGCATGTCAAGTACCCTAAGGGCTGAGACAACTTCCTGAAGTGAGGGAAGAAAATGATCAGAAGAAAAAAGGAAGCCAAAGAGAAGGGCACCTGGGTTCAGTTGAAGCGCCAGCCCACTCCGCCCAGAGAAGCACAGTTTGTGAGGACTGACAGGAAGGAGCCTGAGCGGCCGGAGCCCATTCCACATGAATTCATGACCTAATGTACAACAAGAAGTAAAGGACCTGGACTGTGAAGTGCTTTTCCTAAAAATAAATAAATAAGTACAAATAAAAATAAAAGCTTTGGCTTAAAGCTCTGAACTACTCACTTGGACTTATGCAAGCAACCTAGCAGTCCAGCTTGTTCTGTGGCCATGGCAAGAGCAGTGTCCTGTTGAATCTGTCACCATGGCGGACATTAGCTGCTTTTCCATAGCTGAAGCTTGTCTGACTTCTCTTTACACTCATCCTTCACTCACTGTCTCTCTTGGGACAGGGTCTCACACAGTATCCCAAGCTAGCCCAGCAGTCACTATATATTAATAGCTAAGTAGCCCAGGCTGGCAATTTTTACAGTGGTGCTGAGGATGGGGAAGGACCCTGGTGTGTATTCTGTTTTTCTGTATTTCTTGCTTTTATTTAAGGCACGGCCGCTGAGCCCCTCGGGAGCTCTTCCTGCAGCTTGGCATCCCCTTGCTTCGGTGGCTTCTTCTCTGAGTCTCCATAAACTCTTGGAATGGCTGCTAAAATCGATTCTTCCCACTCACCATTAGCACTCTCAAATTCTGTGCTCTGGCAGATGACTGCAAAGAGGCCTCTCTCAGCCTGTCAACCCCTCAGAAAATACAAGACCCTCCAGCATTTACCACGAGAAAGCTGTAGAGACAACTCCAGTGCTTCAGTGGACTATGGAGGAGTACTTTTTACTAGCAAATCCCTTTACACATTTAAAATCAAATTTGATCTATCAGAATTAAATTTTCACATGGTATTCTAGGGAATACATCTCTAATATAGAGCAAGCAGTGTGCTGATTGTTTTATTAACCGCTGGCAATAAAACAGGGCAGAAAAAGGAATTCCGAGTTTTAAAAGCTGCTTTTTATGGCATGCAGTATATATTTCAGTTTGAATACAGACTTTATAATCAACCTACTTCTACTATGGCCAGCGAGAGGGTTCGGGGGAAAGGTGCTGGCTGATGAGCCTTACAGCTTGAGTTTGATCCCTGGTACCTACACCGCAGAGGAGAGACTTGACTCCTACAGACTGTCCGCTGGCCTCCACTCATGGGCCATGATTGGTGTACACGTATGTGTGTGTACAAGCACATGCATGTACATGCACACACAGAGATAAATAAATAAATACAGTGTAAATCCCAGCACTGTTGCTCGTCGATTGTGTTACCCTGAGCACAACGATCACCTTCTGTGAATCTCAGTTGCCATAAAGAATAAAAGGAAGGGAGGGTTCTAAGTAATGTGTCTCCTGGGGCTGTGGTGAGGGCCAGTGGGATGGGAAGAGTGATTCTCAGTAACAGGGACACACAGCAGCCTTGGTGCCAATCTGCAGATGAGCAGATATTGGACAAAAAGGTGGGGTTTACACAATAACAGAGTTTATTCAGCCATAAAGAATGAAATTATGTCATGTGTAGGAAAATGGATGAATGGACATCATCACGTTAGTCAGAACAAGCCAGACTCAGAAAACAACCACAACCTCACGTTTCACATGTTTTCCCTTTATCTCTCTCATCTCTCTCTCTCTGTGTCTCTGTCTCTGTCTCTGTCTCTCTGTCTGTCTCTGTCTCTCTTTCTCTGGCATAAAAGTAAAATGGAGGCTACTTAAAATTTATCCTTTACTTTTAAAATTATATGATCTGTGTACATCTGAGAGTAGGTTTGCCCTCATGAGTACAGGTGCCTAAGTAGGCCAGAATAAGGCACTGGAACACCTGCGGCTAGAGTTCTAAGCATTTGTGAGCCACTCTCATACAGGTGCTGGGAACTGAACTTGGAAGAACAGGTCTCTTATTCTCAACCACTGAGCCATCTCTCCTGGAGACCACGTAGGAAGATGAAGTGAACAGTGGGCAGGAGACTAGGGACAAGAGAATGCAGTGTGTGTGTGTGTGTGTGTGTGTGTGTGTGTGAAGATAAGCAAAGTATATGATATAGTCAAAAAATTTATTATGAAGCTAATCATTTTGCATAACTAATTTATGCTAGGAAATAAAAAGCAGTTAATGCAATATCTGGAGACACACACACACACACACACAGATATATATATATATATATATATATATATATATATATATATATATATATAGTGAGTTAGCTACTACTGTAACATGCTTCTTAGATTTCTTTGGTCCCCAACAAACATAAAGAATAAAGAGGAGCAGGCATGCTAACATGTCACGGCATGCTAACATGGTGACATGTTAGCACTCAAGATAGACAGAGGAAGGAAGGTCTTAGCTATATAGTGAGTTCAAAGCAGATATGGGCTACATGAGACCTGGTCTCAAAAAACAAAAAGAAAGAAAGAAAGAAAGAAAGAAAGAAAGAAAGAAAGAAAGAAAGAAAGAAAGAAAGAAAGAAAGAAAGAAAGAAAGAAGGAAGGAAGGAAGGAAGGAAGGAAGGAAGGAAGGAAGGAAGGAAAGAAAGAAAGAAAGAAAGAAAGAAAGAAAGAAAGAAAGAAAGAAAGAAAGAAAGAAAGAAAGAAAGAAAAGGAATTAAGAAAGAAAATCAGAATGAAGAACTAAAGGATGGTCTGAGATCAGCACTATGGAGTTTGATGTCTATAGAAGACATGATGTCATGTCAGTTCTGGGGATGAATCCAGTGTCATGGGCACACTAGACAAGGGCTTTTCCACTTAGCTACACCACTCACTCCTATTTTTTTTTTTATTACATGCTAAGGGATAGTTTCTTCATGATTTTGGCCCACTTACTTGGGTAGAGTAAACCTCAGTCCTGGGCTTGAGGGGCTGGCATAGGTCATATACCAGTGACAACAGACAGCCATGTGTTCATAAAGGGGTCTGACTCAGTCAGACCAACAGGACCCAGCCTAGACTGTGCTGGCATGACGATGATTCAGGTCTGTCTCTCTGTCTCTGTCTCTGTCTCCCTCCCACCCTCACTCACTGACACTACTCCCTCCCTCCTCCAGGAAGGCAAGCCTGGAGCTGCTGGTGACCATCTTTGTCAGTCACAAGGAATAGCTTCCCAAGAAGGAAGGTGACAGCAGCACTCAGCCATGGGATGAAGACATCAGTGACATCAGGCTTAGGCCTCTCCTGGTACTCTGTTTTCTACATATCAAATCTAAGACCTCTTGCAACCCACAACAGGACTATGGATGAGGGGCCTGGCTTTTTGCTCCACACTCTTGGAGGACACTGGCCATATCTCAGGCCCTTCCCCTGGGCAGCATCTTGCCGAGTAACTAACAAATCCACAAGCTCCATGGCTGGAACTGAACAGGAGTATTAAAGTTGCCAAGAAACGGGGTGAGGAAAAGAGGCAGGCTTGAACTGGAGAGTTGGTTCTCCTTCTACAGGAAGGGATTGCTGGGGTGACCTGCTGGTCCTTCTGTGTGCTGGTGCACTTAGGTGTCAAGCAAGTGAAACCAATCCCCAAGATCCCTTTTCAGTTCTAACATTCCAGAAGCTTCTATTACCCCTGGGCTCCTCTTCATTATGTATGGGGTGGGATAATTGATTACAATTCTCATACTTGTCTGCTTTCTTCTGTTTCAGCTTTAAAAATACTCCATTAGACTCTCAATTTCTGTAGCCCAAGTACTTATTTCCTTTCCACTTTCCTTCTAAGAAAAACGTATTTATTTTTGTGTAGTTGGACATAATGATCCCATTTTCTTCCCATTTCTATATTTTTAAATCTAATTAAGGTGATAAGTTCCTTGAGAGTTGAAGCTGAGTTTTCCTGGGGTGTAAACATTATTTTTTTTAATTGCCAACTAAGCTGCCAGTTTTGACAGGGATGCCGGATATGGGTTTTAAGTAACACAAGCAGGAAACGGGTCTGCAGCCCACACAAAGCAAATACGAAACTACTGATTTTCCCCAAGTTCACCTCTGATTTATTCATTTATAATCTTAGTTTGAGTTGACATCCTCCCACAGAAATGCATGTGACCTCCGTGGCGACAGGACCAAAACTGAGTCATCAGGTGACCTGCCAAGTGTCACCCGGGTAAATAACATGGCATGGGTGTCAACCCAAGAAAAAGAACATCAGGTGACCCTCCTGGTGTCACTTATGTAAATAACATGGTCATTCAGGTCAGCAGGCTTTTCCCGGCAGGGGTGAAAGGTCAGTCCTAAGATAATTGAACATCAATGTCACAGCTCCACATTTCTTGCTCTCTAGTAACTCACTTGCTCAGGAGTCTGGATAGATCAAGTGGCTGGAAAGTGAGTGGCCACGTGATTTGTTCTCTGCAGACAGAGCTGACCAGAGGGAGTGGTGTGCACACAACCCTTCACACTGGCTGCCCAGCCCACGCTTGTTCCTGGGGATAGGCCGTCAGCTCCGAGGGCCACAATGGGTACCTTGGTGAACACAATGAAATCAGGTGGAGGTGAAGGTCATGGGGTGGCTGGCACTGCATGCAGGGCTGCTGTCACTTGCTTTCTGTCACCTGCTTCCATTAGAGGGCCCACTCTGTCCTGCATATGACTTCCTGTGCACACATGATTTCTGGTTCACATGCGTCGGGAAGAACAGCACACCTGTCTGTTCTAAGAATGAGTTTCGAATTGTGTGTCTTGAGACTGGCCTAGGTACACGCAGGGAACTGAGAACTATGGCTGGCATAAGATTAACTGTGTCAATCTTAATCCCAAAGAGTAGAAACCAAGCAGAGAGGAAAGGGGAAGGTACGGGAGCAGTGTTAAGAAGCATGCATGTGACTCCTGAGAAGCAGCCATTGCAGTTCCTGGCATCGGTAGCAGAAGAAGCCAGGCACCCTTGGAGCTGTGCTATTAGCCACCGGGCTCCCTTTCCTTAGCCCAGGCTTCTCCATAGGGCTAGATTTCCCGGATCTAATCTCCAAGAAAAGTCTTTGGTTCATAGCACAGCTCTTCTGATGCACAGTAAAATCATGGACTGGTTAGGGTTCTTGGCTTCTTGTCCCATGCTCTTGGAGGACAAAAGCATCTTCTAGCACCTTCCCTAGTGACTCATCCCTGTGGTTTTTTTTCTGCCTGCTACCCAAGCCATTCACCTGGGACACATCCTTATGCTGTTTCAGGCCTGCTGGCCGAGCTACATGCCATCACATTCTTTTCTGTGTAAAAGTATCAAGGAGAAAATATAATGAACAAAATCTGTATCTATGACATCTGTTTACGTTAATGCATAGACAATCAACTCCCTATTATCAGATGTTTATGGCTCAATAAGCTATTTTTAGTTTATTTAAATATTTTTGTTATTTTTGTTGGGAAGGAATGGCTTAGAAGAGAAAAATTAATCCAACTTGAGAAAAATGTCAGTGTCCCCAATGCCCAAATGTTCCTTCCAAAACAAATTTATACCATCTACAAAGAGGCAGTTCATACTTGCACTAGTATTCCGACTTTTCATCTCAGGCATCCCCATGCTACAAAGGCCGTTATCCCCACTGTCAGGACAAGGGTATGAGGGAGTGCATGGCTGCTCTGACGGTCGACTCCGGAGCCCTACCCGGTCAGGAACCCGTATGGAACCCGCGGCCACAACACCTATGACCCGGTTTTCACCAACTATCATTCAAGCTTGATCAGGAAATCTTCACGGTTATCTTATTTTCTTGTCATCTCTGTTTATACCTGTCCAGGGCAGCACGCCTTTAGTACCATATCTGAATGTCACATGTGAACATTCTTCATGATTTGATCTTAGAAACTGAGCAAACATGTTGTAGATAAGGTAAACAGGGGGGGGGGGATCTCATGTTTGAGATTCCACTTACACTCTTTGGACATTCCCACTTCAAAGCACTTCTGCAGACGGCAGTACTGGCATCGATTCCTGGTGACTTTGTTAATAACACAGTTCTTATCTCGGTGGCAAGTGTAGATCATGTTCTTCTGAATACTTCGGCGGAAAAAGCCCTGCAAGCAAGAAGATGAGCAGATAAACAGCTAACTTCATGAGAGACCAAATCCACCTCGGGATGCATCTTGGGCTCTGCCTACTGATAAAGGGACCACTGCAAAACCCCAAGCCCAAGGTCTAGAGAAATGGCTCAGCGGCCAAGAGCATTTTTTGCTCTTCTGAGGGACAGAGGTTCTGTGTCCAGCACTCACATGTAGCAGCTCACAACTGCCTGGAGTTCCAAACGGACTCTGACACCTTCTTACCTCTTTCTTTGGTAAGCCCCAAAGACCTTTTAGTCAAAACTAGCAATGACTGTTAGCATCTTACTAAAACGTATACCAAGCTGATTTGCTTGGAAAATATCAGATAGAGTTAGAACACACACAGGCTTAGTTAGCTTGCCTGGCTCTTCGGCAGGCCAGAAGAGCTTCAAGGGAACCCCCTACTAAGGAAGCCGGTGCACAAGGCACAACATTTGCCAAATGCATTGTACACAGCATGCAAGAGCTGGGAACTTCTGAAGTCTTCTACAGGATTGTTTTTGCATTTAGCTCCATATCACAACCATTAAGATAATGGCTTAATCTACAAAGTGAGTGTTTAATATCCCAAACTGAAAACAAGCTAGAAAAGTGGGTCTCGTTGATGTCACCAGAAGGGCCCTGTCCAGCACAGCAGACACCCTTTCCTCTACAGAGGTTGTAGGAAGCTGGTAAAAATCTTTCAAAAGTCTGGTTGAAGCACAGAGAATTTCTGCCCAAGGAAAACTAATCCTTAGGAATACTATTTGATCGCCTTGTGGGGACATCAATGAACTCTGCATCTAATCTGGCAATCATTTCCTTTTCACTTTCATCATGAATGTCTATGTGTCTGTCACCATTTGTCATCTACCTGTCTACTTACTTACCCACCACCTACCTAAACTTCCCTCATGTCATTCTTCCAGCCTGCCTTGCCATCTACTCTCCTCATTAATAGATTTCATAACAATTGTGTTTGATTTTATTTACATGTGTTTGCTGAGAGATTTATCATTTTTTTTTAACTTCCGGAGACTACTTTGATAAAAGCAGCAATATATCCTGAATTGTGCAAAACACTCATGAAATGAAGTAGGCGTTAGGCTCAGACGCAGGGGCCTCATGTCTTCTCTGTCCCCCCCAGTGGCTACCAGACAGCTCTGCAGACATGGGTGATGGAGTGCTGCTTGTTCTGATCAACAGGAGGAAGTAGCAGGTGATGAATGCTTAGCTGCCGTCCTTGCTCTGTCTTCTAATTGCCTGACAGAGCACTGCTGCTCCGTGTATTGAAAGTGTGGTGCTCCACCCTACCAGTTGCTGTGGGATTTACAGCCACTCCACAGCCATTCTCCTGAACGTAGGAAATAGGTTGAGCAGAGCACGAGTCTCCCCGTGTGAGCACACCCTCGCCTGCAGTCGATTACCACAGCAGGAGCCTGACTAACAACCCCCAGTGCTCAGCCCGAGAGCCAAGAACACTCATGGAGTGCACTTTGTTTAGGATTTTCACACGTGTGCCCTTGGATTCCAGAGTCTAAATACACATATTGTTACTGGCATAGTGTAACTGTAGAGGCCTGGAAATCCGGTTTAAGATTGTCATGTTGTCAGTGGCCCAGACACATACATTTCCCAAGGAAACATGGCTTATTTTTTCTCCCTCTGGGGCTACAAGAATGCTCAGAATCTAAAACAGTGGGTCCTGGAACCCGAGAAGTGCGCGCTCCAGTGTCAGAGCACCTTTTCCAGGACAGTGCGAGGCACCATTGGTTCCCAGAGGTATCAACCCAACACAAAAACAAACAAACGCTTTCATGCTCGGTGGCCAGGAAGAACGTGATGGAAGGAGATAGTCTTTATGTGTGGGAGGAATGAAAGGGGCGGGAAGATACAGGGGCCCTTTCCATTGATTTAAAACTGAACGTTCAGTTCAGCCACGTTGTCGTGACTGTGGAGCACAGGAAACCAACACTGGGATCTTCCAGGGAAATGAGAGAGAACAACAGAACTTTATATGTCACTAATTACCCATCAGTGTGGCTCAGAAAACGGTGACAGAAACTAAATAGGACTTCTTGGTTTTCCAGACCAGGCTTGGCTGAGTGTCAGCAGGTCTCAGTTTCAGGAAATCATCCCCAGCACGGCAGACCCCTTGCTGACTATGACACACACTGGGAGGTATTTCGATCTGTGTGCTGGGTAAACAGGGACTGTCTGTGATTCTCATGGAGTTTTGTGTCACCCACACCTTTGTCTTCCCTCACTGCCACCCTCAGTTGTGGCATAAACATCACCCCTGCTAGAGACCCAGCTTCAGGACTGTATGTGGATGAGGAGGCAGACAGAGCCCAGGCCACTGATGCTTTAATACTACTATATAGGTTGACGTCCTACTTACTTTAACATTATTTAAGATGGAATTGTTTTATCTCTGGCTTGCTTGGGAAGCCAGCACCACAAACACAGAAGACCCAGTGAGCCAAAATTCTGATGGAATCTCATGCCCCATGGATAGTAAGTCTACAGAAGGTATGGAGCCCTGGGCCACCCATTCCTTGAGGAGACAGGATCTGAGTGAATATCAGGGACAGCTCAGCAGTTGCTGAAGGTTTTTTTTTTTTTTAATTTTTTGAGGAATTCCAAGGAAGCACATGTTTCTTAAGTGATTCAATAAGATTTAAAACCACATATATGTCCAACTCAAAATAAAAGCCTCATATGATTGGTCTTGGACTTAAAAATATGGGCTTTAGAAGTCCACATATAACAGTTCTTGAAGCAAGTAAATGGTAGACACCTATAGAGAAAAGATCAAAAGGCTGACTATGAGAAGATGAAGGACCTGGTTCTATCTGGAGAAAGAAAGTAGAGGTTTGACACAGGAGAGAGCGTGTCCGGTTGGAGCCCACTAGGGTTCCTAGTGGCTGTACCCAACAGAACTGCGTAAGAGGTTGACTGGACCACAGGCCTGGGTACCAGGTGACTGTAACTAGTAAGGGGGAGGTCTTTTGCTCCACCCCTTTGCATTGTTATAAATAGACCTTTGGAATAAAGTTCTGGGCTGGTAGATAAGGATCCAGGCCCACCCAAGTCTATCCTGTGTTTTTTCTGTTTCTCTTCCTCTCGATTTCTGAGTCTCTTATTCCTCAATCCTCAAGAGTTCCTGGGGTAAATAAGTATGGGGGCTGGTCTCCCACAGTGCCCTGCCCTGGGAGTCACGCCTCCTCACTGTCTCTAAGCAGGTCACAGCTTTATATAGCCGGGCTCTTGGCTCTTCAGTCAGGGACTGGAGGATGTACTGATGATCTTCTCCAGCTGCCTCATCCTGGGTTAAAAATGCATCAGTGTACCAGAGTGAAGACCAGAGGTGGCCGAGGAAGAGGATTAGCGGCAAGTGACGAGTGTCAGAAGACTAAGGAAAGGGACGGCTTCCACCCAAATGACCAAGAGTGGTGGTTTTCTATATTAGCTGGAAGCTTGAAGGACACCAAGGATCCCAGTGCCATTATTAACCACACTGGAGAGTGCTCAAAACCTGCTCAGACTATTTCTATCTTACCTGATGGCTAGGAACGACCATCGCTCTGACTCACTTCTATTATCTGCAGTGCAGAAACTACTTTAAAACAAAAGACACTCACATATCCTCCTATACCCACATACCTAAAAGTCCAGAACGGACTAACTAGCTCAAGCTTGCTCATTCATTAAGCACACGGAAGTAAGTCCCACTTTGTCCCTCCACCCTTTATCATGTGAAGTTGGGCCACCTCCTCTAACACTTCCAAATCGTGGCTCTGCAGCCCCCACTGGCTTCGCCCTTCCCCAGCTTTCAGAGGCAGTCACGTGTAACAGTGCCCACTATCTGCCACAGAGGCTGATGTTTTAAGGTTTAGACACTAGTCCACAATTGTGAACCAGGCTTTAGATCAGTGTGTACAGATGCGGATTCTGACTCTGTCACTTAACTAATTCTGTGACCTTGTGCTGAGGCCTCATCTGCAGCTAAGACTGGGGAATATTGTAAGTATCCACCACAGTACCTCTTGCGTATAACAAGAGCTTGGCGAGTGATCCTTCTTGTTATTAGAAAGCCCCGCTTCCTTATGGGAGAATTCACACACACACTCTGTAATTAGAAAAAGGGTTCTCTAATTGGAAAGAACAGTGCTGCCAATCCCGACATTCTTACAGGTGAGGTCCTCAGACTGGCACGAGCTCTTTCTGTGTTCACTCATCCGCTTGCTGATTCAGTAACTTCATGTTAATCAGCTGGCGTGCACGGCAATGCTTTCTCAGTCTGTGTTGTGGGTTGAATATAGAATATCCCCTATGGATTTGTGTTTGAACACTTGGTCCCCATCTGGTGGTGCTGTTTGGAAAGGTTCTGGAACCATTAGTGAGTGGAGCCTTGGTGGAAGAAGTGTGTCAGTGGGGCAGGCTCTGGGGTTTTGCAGCCTGCCCCCCTTGATCGTCTTTGGGTGCCTTTTGAGTAGATGCAGTGTGACCAGCGTCCAGCTTCTGCTGCCACGACCACCTTGCCTGTAGCCGTGGCTTCCCCACCACGGTGGACTAGATCCCTCTGGAGCTATAAAGCCATAACAAACCCTTCTTCCTTGTTCTCTGGGTACTTTGTCGTAGCAACAGATAAAAGAACTAACAAAATCTGTAAGAAATTATGTGAGCTCTGTCAAGGATGCTACAGAGCGGCTTGGTAACACCATTACACTTCACCTCAGCTAAAAGACTGAGAAGCAGTGTGGTAAGAACTTTAGTGGAAGCAGGTCATGAGAAGGATTGGCGTGGCATTTAGCACATGGTAGGTCATAAAATTCTGACTGCGTAAATGACAGCCACGGGAATTCGGATGAGTTGGAGGGGACTCTGCACGGGATCTGGGCTCTAGAGAGGGCATAGGATGTGAGTAGCAGGTTTTTTCCCAGAGGACTCTGGGGTAGCGGCACGAGGTGGGGGTACAGTGTGAGTGGGGGAAGTGCACAGGAGACAACAGGGAAGGGGTGGGTGTTTGGACTTGAGCAGGTCTCCAGGGAATGCCACTCATGGGCTAAGGAGACGCTGCACTCTTCTGTTCACAGAGGCCAGGGTCAGAATTACGGCTGGCTAAAACTGCTGAGGCAGTAGGGAGTTGTTGACATCACCATGAAGTTATTATTATTTTTTTATTAAGTAGCTGTTGGGCTCTGGACACCAATATACACGTGTAATACCTTAGCTGGCCTTTGCTGGGCAGGACTGCAGCCAGGAAATCCTTATTCCCAGGCAGTGGTGCCATCACTGGCTTGAGTTTAATCATCACACATAATTGCTTGTGAGGAGTCACACTGTGCCATTCTGAGAGTGAGCTGTGTGTAGCTCTATGGCTGATAAGCTAGGCATAGATGTGTGGTAAGAATAGGCACCAAGCAAAACCTTTATTTTTCAGAAAGGCAGTTTGGTATCGTTTTCAGTCACAAAAAGCACTGGGTCAGGAGAATGTCACCCACATAGCAGTGTGGGACACTGTGGTTGTTAGTTTCAATTGTTAACTTGATCCACCCTACCATCTCCTGGGAATAGGGCTTAGTGAGGGGTTGTCTAGACCAGGCATGTCTGTAGGGGGTTGTCTTGATTGTAAACAGATGTGGGAAGACGCGGGCCACTGTGGGTAATACCATTCCCTAGCCAAGGGGACTGTGGGTAATACCATTCCCTAGCCAAGGGGTCCTGACCTAAGCATGCAGAATGGGCTAAGCACTAAACATACATGTAGTCAATTCTCCATTCTTGACTATGGGCTGTTTTATGTTCCTGCTGTCTTGACTTTCCTGAAATGACGAACTGTAACTTGAAACTGTCAGCTGAAATAAACCTTTATCCCCTAAGTTCCTTTTTGTCCTGACATTTTACCACAGCGACAGAAACAAGGTAGAACAAACCCGTATGTGTGAGCTGAGCTGTGGCCCAATTAATTTCTATACCATGTGAAGTCCAAAGGAAAAGAAAAGAGCCAGGAAACTTATGTGTTTTGTTCCATCATCAAAAGGAAAAGATTCCAAGTCCATCTCAATCCAAGAGTAGTCAGATGACCGCCCAGGTCACGGCTGCAGGCAACAGTTCCTAGTCCCAGACCTGCTGCCAGCAGGAGGGGACTGTGGAATAATGCCCTGGCCACCCTGGGAAGCAAGGTTTCAAGACCAGGAAACGTGTTGCCTTAAACAAACAGAAAAGACACTCGGTGGGTAGAAGCTCATTCACCACAGCATCTGGGAAGTTATTAATAGCAAGTGTGGGGCAGGCAGACTACGGAAGACCTATCCACCCAGCTGAAAGACAACGGGCGAGGGGCAGGGAGAGAGTGGAAAGCGTGAGTTTCCTTCTGAGGTGGTGGTGGGCACGGACCTAAGGCCAAGAAGACTCCAAGCCAGCCAGCCAGTGTTCCACAGAAGGAAGCCCAGCTGCCCCGAGGGAGGGGCATGTTTGCTTGCTTGTTTGTTTTTAAATAAGCAATTAACTCCCCACCAGGACTTGGTCCCAGGCTGGGAATTTAGTAAACATGAATGAACAGCAATATAAGGTGAGGGGAAGGGCTCGTGGGCTGCAGATGTGGTTTCCAGATGTGCAGCTGGGACACCCCTAGGGTGACGGCTCGCACATCCTCACCAACAACTGAGTGTGTCAGCTCCACTTGTCCCCTTCCGGCACTCTTTAGCTATGGCACACTTAGCACAGAGGAAAACAGGACTTGAGAGGCATCCGAAGCAGTCATTTTAAGGGAGGCTGTGCTGGCCAACTCAGGCAGAGCACTGTTTCTATATGTTGACTGATCTTTCTGGAAGACCAGATTTCAGCATTTTCCTGGACCCTGTCAGGTAGGGCCCTGGAGAGATCCAACTTCCCCTAGGCCCAGGGGCCATTACTCTCAGTCCCTTTAACCCCCAGTGAATTAAAGCTCCCTGTGACTGGCTGTGAGGGGGTGGCCTCTGTTCTCGGCCAAGAGCCTGGACCTGCACCAGTGGTGATCAAGGCTCACACTTCAGAGTCTGAGCCTCCTAAGAAGGGCACAGAGCTAATGCCTAGGCTCACAATGACATTTACTTTAGAGCAACAGGATCCAGTGGAGAAAGGCTGCTGGGTAACTAATAAAAACAAAAAACCCTATGGTCAAGAGAGATGACCCAATTGGATCAAATATTTTAAATTAGGTAACAAAAGAAATGCATTTCCTCCAAAGTATGACATTGGGTAAAATAATGGTTATAGATGATGAAGCCTCATGAAAGTTTAACTATCATAATCCTGTTCTAGTGGACAGGTGGCAGTCCTCTAAGTTTGTGACTAGACCAAAGGCTCAGTCTGCTAATTAAAATGGCCGTTCTTTAAAGGGGGGGGGGGTGAGTTGTGAGCGTGTGGTCTCATAGGGTTTGCACAGGTTACAGAATGTCCTCAGAGAGACCATCATGTCCAGGACGTCCTGGGCTTTCGCTTTCCTGTGCTCATGGCTCCTCTGCTTGACCTTCTGGTGGTTAAAGGACTATGGATCAGACAGAATTAAGTCGTCTCCACAGTCACACTGACTCCCCTGGATTCCCTTGAGATACCTCTGAGAAATTCCACTACCTCAGCAAGAGCCAGAGAGGCCATGCTAGCAGAGTTTCTTTGATAAAGGTTTGCTATGGGCTTTATTTCCTGCCTAGGGGATTCTGGGAGGCCAGGGCAGGGGGAGGAGCAGCCACACTAAACTTTTCCATAGTTGCATAAAATTTTCTTCCCAAGACTGGGGTAATGAGGGAAAACTCCAGGAGGGCTCAGAAGCTTACTGGTGACCTCTGGATGTCCCTGACTATGCTTGGGAGGCATCCAAACTCAGAACAATGTCAAAAGAAAGTCAAGGACACAGGGTAGGGCAGCAAATGGACTATCCCAAGAACGCTAGGGCAACAGGGTACATACATGTTCTAAAGATGACACCCGGGAAGACAGTCATTGCTTCTGGAGAGTTTGAAGATGAAGATAATCTAAAGCAGAGGGTAAAACACCTTCTGAAATGAAAGAATTCACTGGGTTCGCAGAGCTCTCTTCAATTCTGGACTTGACAATTTACTTTAAGCCAACCAAAGACATCTGTTTTCTAGATCACATGGGTCAGTTCTTTAGTGCTCTTCCACAGTGCATCCCATAGTTACCAATTTATTATCAGGGTTACATTAAATAAGCAGGGCAAGAAGCCAATGAATTTGAAGCTTTTAAATTCTCAGTTATTTTACTGAAAAAAAAAAAAAAAAGTATAGCTCCTTAGCTAAAACTGGGAGCGAGTGCCTTCCCCCACTCCTCCCCCAGGAATGAGTGCCCACCCCCAGCATCCGTCATAAAGCTCATTTGCAGCTAAATTAAAGATTCCAGTCTGGACTGTGAAGGAGGGGCAAGAATGTTAGTGGAAGGAAAAATAGTCAAAATGCACTCTAATACACTCCAAAACTCTTTGCCAAAGAGCATGCATTTTAAAATCCCGAAGTCTGGTATGCAGTGTTCACCATCAACACAGGCAGGGTTCAGCTCTATCATAACACTGTGAATGACACTGAACATTGCCATGGCAACCCCACACAGCACATAATTCAAAGCCCTTTCACAGACACCAATAATTATGATGGACTTACAATGTTTTAGGACATTAAAGACCTAAATTAGTAGAGAAAAAAATGACTATCCACAATTTGATGGGCTTTTTCCCTCCTGTTTCAAGTGGATTGGATTTTCAAGGCCAGTCTGGAGTCTTCCTGGTATAATTTTTTCCCTTGACTTTATACACGATTCCATCCTAAAGCTCAAGTGGAAAGGGAAGAAGTCTGATGCAACATGAGGGCCAGAAAAGAGAGGCAACTTAGGCATTGACACGTATGTCTTCTAAAGCTCAGGAGGTAGAAAAACACAGGGAGAGGATCCTCTGCTGCTGTCAGCAAACACCACTCTGGTGGAGCAGAAGTGCACCATGTTTATCTAGAAAATACTGAGACCCAGCTTCCAAAATGGAATCCACCCTTGTATGGAAAAGCCATGTTGACACCCAGTGTCATCCAAGTCTGACATAAGAAAGCATCATCCCATGTCATAGTCCCAAACACAGAGGTGGTCAGTGAGAGGGTGCGGCATTGCCTGCCCCTGGTCAATGACACTTGTGTAGGCCGGGCACACCCAGGGAATTCTCTCTGCACTTCATCTTTGTGATCTGTGGAGCACCACAGTGCAAAGTCCTTCTTCTCCTCACTCTGAGTCCATCACCCGTGCTCATGCTCCACAGAGAGGAGGGGCAGACTCGGGAAACCATGATCTTGCTCCCAGCCATGGACACAGCCTATGGGCACATTCACAACACAACACTGCCTTGTGCATAACTTTCCCTTTGCAGGCAGCATCTCTAACACGAGCATAGGAATGGTGAGACCAGCAGAGAACATGAACCCAACAAATGAACAGCCACCAAAATTCTTTTCTTCTTCCATTTTTTTAAAATTAATTTTTTTAGGTTAGCACAGAAATCCGAGTCTCATTATGGCAGCTTCATGTAGATATGTCATCATACCTTGTTCTCAATTGGTCCCCTCTCCCACTTCCCCAGAACATTCTTCGTATAAGGGAAAGGAAAAGGAAGTGATATTTTCAGCAGCAAAGCTCCAATATCATAAATTCAGTCAGAAATGCTAATTTAGTGATTTATTCCAACTCCCCTTCTCTCTCATCAAATTAGCAAAGCGATGGGCTGGAATTCCACCCACAGGCTCCCCTTTCTTGATCTTTAACATTAAAGCAGCTACATTATGTCAGCACGTGGCCAAGATTTGAGATCAAATAGGTCCCCAATGCAAAAGTAAAGTTCTCTTAAACACCATGAACTTGCCTGCAATTAGCATGTTAGAGTCTCCACCTAGGCACCTGCAACAGAAAAATGCACTCTTGGAGCTCTTGTTGTTTCCAAGACCCTCAATTTTGCATTCGCGGATCCTGCTCTAGTAAGAGAAAATTTAGCAGAATACACAGAATTAATTTTTAAGTGTGCTTTTCTGCTTCCCATTCTATCCAATTCCTGCTGACACAGAGTGGCTGTCTCTCACCACAGCAGAGGCTGGGGTGAAACAGCCCTGGCCATGAAAGAGGCACCTGCCAGTGAGTCAGGCCACTCTCCAGCTTGCAATTAAAGGCCACCTAATGGATGTAGGGGGAGCTATTTTATTTTCCCTGACAGAGTCCTTATTTTTAAACTCTCAGCTTCATTTTCAAAAATCGCTGCCTTTAGACAGAAGGAACAATCTATCTTCTGTGAAAAGCTGCACATTTCTCCATCTCCTGCATCAAAACTGCACAAAGCTTTGGGTGGTCCAGGCAGGACAGGCTTATTAAGGGAGGCAGTTCCTGGTGTTGAAGCCTGCTCTAAAGATGCTGTGTCCCTGCTCCAGGGTAGGCAGGCTCATCAGGAGTTTTGGATATTTCATCCCACTTTGCTTCTAAGAGATAATGGGCCCAGGGAACCATCTTCACAATTCTGATGGTCTCCAGAGGGGCAAAGGAAATAATATGGAAGGGTGTGCTTCTTTTGAACCCTGGGTCCAAACACACTAGGTCATCTGAACCATATGCCTATCGTGGAGTTTGGAGATTATTTTCCTTAGATCAAATAAGACAGAACATTTCTTTGGACATGGTTGGCCTTCTTCCTTGGAACACACACATTCTCAGCAAGGATATTTCTATCCAGTTTTCTCCCATGAGTAATTAGGAGATGTTCACAGGCAGGTGTAGAAAGAAGAGCGAGGCTCGTAAATCACAGTTGAACTGCGTGAACTAGCAGAGGGTAGAGCAGCCTCTGAACACAGCTTAGCCAGGCAGCGCTGTTTCCAGACTTGAGGGACTTGGAAGGGGCAATTCTCCTGCTGCCAGTGGGAGTTTTTGCAGCTGGATGGATCCCTGCAGCCTGAACAGCACTTCCTCGAGGCAGGAAAGCAGGCACTCTGAGTTGTGCTAAGTCTGTCCTGGGAGCCTGTGCATCTCACCCCAATTGCTGTTTGTTTTCATTATCCCCTGGGGCTAATGTGGTAAAGACCAGAGCCAGCTTCCGGAGGCATAAGAGGACTGCCCAGGACACCCCGGCCAGCATCACGGATCCCATGACAGTGTCAGGTGGTCACACAAAAGGCAGGCAGGCTTCCACCTTTCCATGAAAAAGGAACCCACATGCAGAAATCCCTCTGAAGGAGACCTGAACTAATCTGTAATTTTAAATTTCCAAATGGCTTTTATGAGCTTGCTTACTCAAAGCATTTCCTTTAATTTTTAATTTTTATCTGCACAGTGCTCCAAAAACACCCCAATGTGAGTTCTCTCCGCCCATCTTGTTATCTTAATGGGGGAGGGAAGAGTGTCCTGCTGGTCACTCCACCTTAGGTGTTCTCATTTACAGACTGAAAAAAAGTGCAGACGTAAATTATTTACAACCTATTGTATCTACATGTATTTTGTATGCATTTACAACCGGCAAGGGAAGCAGACTATTTTTTACTTTTAATTGTGTTGGTATCTTGTCTGTTTTCTGGAAAGCAGAAATGGAGGAGGCTGAGGCAGGAAGAGCTGGGGTAAGCCATTTAGGGGAAGTAACTCCAACACCCCATTAGGAAGAAGCCCAGAGCTGCCATTTACGCTTGCCATGTGCCTGTCACCGCACTGAGAACAGGGCTGCCGCCTCCTTAGAGAAGCAGACACAAGCCTGGTACAAGCTTCCGGCTGTGATCTGTGACTCAGGAGTCTGGGCCAGGAGACGTGCTATGAGTTCCAGGCCCTGCTCGATCAATGAATGGCAAGATACTTCCCATCATATCTAGGCACCAAAGAGCCACAGTATGTGAATGAGAAGGGCCTCATCCAGAGCCCTGCCTCCCCAAAAAAGACCTCAGTCAAGTTATAGAGCAATAAGCAGAGGTGAGTCATCAGTGGGTATGGCTGACCAAGTGGAAAGAAACTATTTAGAGCAGTTAAATATATGCATATATACACACATTTATAATATAGTCACATATACATAATAACACACATACATAATGCAATTCCTAATCTATACCAGGAACCTGATGGAATAGGGCCAATCACAAAATATAGGATTTACAGCTGGAAACTCAGGATTTAGTCTAGAGCCTCTCCGTGAACATCTAAGACTGTCTCCATGAAAGGCACAAGGGCAGTGGATGTGTCTATGGGTGGCCCCAAAGCACTTCACTGTTACTGAACTTGAAGTAAGTCTTCAGAATTCAGCAACCCAGGCGTTCGCACAGGTGAGTCTATCATGAGTGGCAGTCGTATATGGATGATGCCTGGTCCGCGTGCCATTTATTATATAGGATGTTTGTCCCCGATCAAATACAGAACCACACTTGGCTTCCAGCAGATACTTACTCATGGAGCTGGGTGTGAAGGTCCACCTGCCATGTGCCCTTCAGCAGCTGAGGAGTGAAAGCCCCCAATGGGCTTCATAGAGCTGTGGGCGACACCACCCTCTGCCATCAAAGCCCTGTACAATGTGCTCAGCTACTCTCCCCATTCCATTCTGAACCCCTCAAACTATCTCCTAGGACCAGTGTTTGAGATCTCTGTCTGAATGAGAACCTCCTTTCTATACATTCTGTGGGGCTGGCCAGAAGCAAAGCCTGTAGAGAGCACCAAATGTCCCAAATACTGGAGACTTTTTTTGTATTGAATCAAAACCCAGTCAACCGACATTGATAAGAGGACACAAAAATAAGCTACATCTTATGTGATATTTATGAGTTTCATTTCCACTCTGTCAAATGTGATTTGTGGCAGCCCACTTCAGAGAAAGCCAGGGCCAACCAGTGCATCCTTTTTCCTCTGAAGCCCACCTCCCCAACTAGTGTGAGTTTCAGACCAAGCTCATGACCTCTCCAGCCATTGCCTCCCGCCCAGGACAGCCTCACATCTCCTCAAGACACATGTGTGAGAAGCCACAGCCAGGGTTTCTCTGCCTGTGTTCTGAAGGGGACCAGCGCAAGTGAGAAGGCTCTGCTTTCCTTCCAGTCTGTTTTCCTCAATACAAGGGAAAAACTAAATGAAAATGAAAAGTCTACAATTAAAAAAATTACTTTTCGCTTCCTTTTGCTAATATCTGCAAGATGATATTTTTGGGGCTGGCAGGGACTCCAGATGGGTCATATAATGAATATAATTTAATATGTAGGACCTGGAGTTCACAGAAACACATTTTTCTCAGCTGGAAGGTAGCAGGCTGTCTCACATTATTTAACATAGAACACCAGTACCTGCTGCTGCGTCTCTTCTCCTTGCACATTGGCCTTTAATCCTAACATCGGTGTGGCCAGACTGCAAGCCATCAGACTGGAGGCTGTCACTGTCTGTGATGGGCCAGCACACTGCACACTCCCCAAAAGGCCAGAGACTGCTAACTGCTCACCCTGCTTTTCCTCCTGGGTCTCAGGATTTATGCTGCCAATTAAGGCCATAACAAGTGCCCCAGGTTGACCTCCTAGGAGCAAGAATTAATTAAGCACAGTATTTCTTAGTAAGGGATGACATTTCCCCAAATGAGTTACCTAAGGTAGCCATGCTGCTGACATGCTGGTACATGGGGACTCCTAATTGTGAATGCAAGTATAACACTCCAAGGGCATGGGTTAGTTTATGCTTTTAATTTGACAATAAAAGAAAACAAGTTTTACTTTTATTTTGAGGGCAAAGAGGATGTTTTGAGTGTATATAATGTGGGGGGCACAGAATTCTTTACATTAGTAATATCATATAATCTCCTTCAGTTATTAACAAAATAAAATGAAGAATCTGGGGCTCACATTTACCATCTGCCCAGCTTTCAAACACAAGGAGTTTGCTAGAAAACACTTCTTACCCCAAATTCTTAAGGTCCCATAATGGATAGAATTGAGGTGAAAATAACCAAAACCCAACCCGGCCACGGTCTCTATTTTGTTCATTGTCCCATGACCGGGAGAGTCTAATCCAGGTTGTTCAGACTCTTCTTTTTAATTATAACCTCCTTCTTAATATTCACTGTGGTGAGAGAGCAGCTACATACAGCACATATAGATGGATAGGCATGCCTGGGTGCCAGGAATCCCCTATTAAAAGGTGGTGTGTGTGTGTGTGTGTGTGTGTGTGTGTGTGTGTGTGTGTGTGTAGTGTGTCTATGTCACATGGGCGTCTATGTCACATGGGTGTCGGTACCCATGGAGACCAGAGGGTGTCATAAACCCTAGAGCTACAATCATAGCTGAGCTGCCAGACATGGTGCTGGGCACCAAACTGTCATGCCCAGAACAACGTTACTCACTCTTAATCACTAAGCCATCTCTCCAGCCTGAGAAACAATTGTTTATACTCAAATGTGAATTGAAAATTACTTTTTCCGTGCATGATATACCTTAATAATTTTTTAAGCATTTAAAACATAAAAAAAGTAATTTTATCTCTTGACTGTATAAGACGTGGTGGAGCAAATCTACCCTGTGTCAGCTTATCTGACGACCTAGTGTAAAGCTGCACATCACGTCATCAATGGAGAAGGTGAAAGGCCTGCCCCTTGAGTGTATCCACACACAGACACACAGGCTGCACACTCACTCTCATCAGCCTACTCTCTGAATGAGTGTATCCACACACAGACACACAGGCTGCACACTCACTCTCATCACCCTACTCTCTGAATGAGTGTATCCACACACAGACACACAGGCTGCACACTCACTATCATCAGCCTACTCTCTGAATGAGTGTATCCACACACAGACACACAGGCTGCACACTCACTCTCATCAGGCGACTCTCTGAGTCTCTTGGTGGGATACAGGGAAACCTGACCCTGGTTTATCTCCTCAGGGCTCTCAATCAGGAGTGAACAAAACCCTCAGCCTGGGCGCACTATTGTTATTGTGGTGGGAAGGAGACCTTGTCCTCCCCTGCCCCTCTCATCCAGAAAACTTCCACTCTGAATTAGAGACCTCATCCTCTTTCCTTGAAGGCGTGAACATAGCCAGCTTCCTTCTGCAAATCCCCACAGCCTACTTGCCAATTAATGTATTTAACTCTAAGGAGCAGGCGCTTTTTAATTTAGCTCATCCATCACCAACAGAACATTTTGGTAGAAAATATTAGGATTTCCAAATAATTTTATAGCTCTGTAAATTGCCAACATACCATCTGCAATTGAATTAACATTTATAACCAAACTGAAATAATAAATAAAGCAAATTACGCTGCAAATATTCGCAAGTGCCCAATATGCACTTGAGAATGATAATTAGCATTTTATAATCACGCTTCATTTTCTTTATCCAACTCCCTGTCACATTAATGATAAAATATTTTAAACTGTGCTCTATCAGCGAGCGGCAGTCTCTAGATTAGCCATTAACTAATGCAGAGAAGGAGAAAGGACGCTCGCTGCTCACTTCCATAGACAGTTTGCCTCCCAGGCTTGGCTTTGCTGATCTCCAGGTTTTGGGTCCTTGTTTGCCTTGCTACTTAGAGGTCCAGAAAGTCGATGCCTGATTAATGCCCTCTAAAGCTGTAGTTCTGTGGTGCTGCCCTGGGGCCTCTGGTGAGCAGGACCCTTATATAACATGTTCTGCTGGGACGAGACATTCCATTCTGGAGCGACGCTTATCTGGACTCTGAGGGTTCGGAAGGGAGGCTTGTTAAGACTGAGGAAGTAAACAACTGAAACTTCTCAGGAAGTTCCTGGGAGCTGATTCACAAAGTCCCTCCCTCCCTGAGGTGATATGGGCACTGAGGACTGAGAGACACGGACCAGCCAGGCTATCCGAAAGAGACTCCCCGACCTGTTAGGCTGCCTTCAAGTCATGCAGCATGTGCCAGGGCTCCAGGTTTGTGAGCTGCCACCCACGCCAGCTTGGCTTCCAGTGACACAGCTGCCTTTGAGTCATTTATGCTCGTGTGAGTAACCCCAATAAACTGACTGGTTCACCGGCTTGGAGTTTGGTGGTATTGTTAACACAGTCTGTCATCAGTTCCCTACACAGAGTGAGGAGACATTTGCTCATGTCTCCCCCAAAATATCGTGCAACAAAGATGAAAAGAAATATTAGAAGATGTATCATACTTGTGCTGGCTAGTTTTATGTCAGCTTGACATAACCTAGAGTCATCTGAGAAGAGGGAACCTCAATTGAGAAAACGCATCGGTGAGATGGAGCTGTGGCCCAGTCTGTAGAGCATTTTCTTAATTAGTGATTGATGGGGGACTGCCCAGCCCTTTGAGGGTGGTGCCATCCCTGGGCTGGTGGTCCTGGCTGGTGGTTCTATAAGAAATCAGGGTGAGCAAGCCATAAAGTGCAGTCCAGTAATCAGCACCCCTCCATGGCCTCTGCATCAGCTCTGCCTCCAGGTTCCTGTCCTGACTTTCTTTAGTGATGGACTGTGGTGTGTAAATATAAGCCAGAAAACCCCTTCCCTCCCTCAGGTGGTTTAGGTCACAGTGTTTCATCATGACAGTAACTGTAACTACGATAATACTCTTCTGTTCCAGAGAAGGGATTGGGGTGGAGATGCCAATCGGCTGATGTCACTCAATAGAAAACAAGCCCATCCCCACAGGATTTTCCCGGAAGCCTGTTCTTACCATGCCCTGACGCCTTTGGTGAAAGCATGTGTCAATCTTCTTCCTCCTCAAATAAAAAGGAATTCAACTGCATAAATGGATGAGGAATGCACAGGTGCACGTGCACACACACACACACACACACACACACACATCCCCCTCACCTAGTTTTTCCACGAGTAACCAAATTTCCCACTATTTTCCTCCAAAAACAGTTTCTTAAAAAAATACTATCCACCTGCACTTTGGAGGCCAGAGCAGGAGGATCATGATTCTAGGATAGCCTGGGCTGTGTGATAAGAACTTTCCTCAAAAAAGTAAAACAATAACAAACAAAAATCCCCAAGACTGAACCCCAAATGCCTTGCTTCCTCACGCACACCGGATGTCTCCTAGTGCTCATCTGCTTTCTAATACAGGAGTCACTGGCCACACGTGGCTATGCAGTGTGGCACGTGGCATCCAAACTGAGCTATGCTGTTAAGGTGAAAGGCAGGTTCCTGCTTGAGAAATAAGCATGAAAAGGCTTAATGAGAAAATAGCTTGAGAGTCGAGTGTTGGCGCAGTGACCCCTCCAACTGTACTGTGAAGAATATGTTCTTCTAGTGACCAAAAGGATTCAGAGGCCAAGGCAAGGCAAGCTGTGGAGTTGTTGATGAAGGAAGTCCTGTGGGGTCTCAGAGGATGGACTTTCAATCTCAGCCTCTGTCCAGCTGCTTGTCAATGTGTAGATTTGATGAGCAGCCACTGGAAGCAGAAATGTGGAGAGGACTCAGTGGGCTGCTGTGTGCTCCACCTCAAAGTCCCTCAAGCTCCTGGAGGGAAGGAGAAGCTTTCAGAGTGCATCGGGGAGACCATCCAGTGGCTGTGGGCTTCGGTCTTGCAGCTAGATAGCCCGAGTTCAAGCCCTTCCTCTGCAGGTGGTTGCATCATCTCTGACAAGTCACACAATTTTATGCCTTGTTTAAATTTTACTTCCAGATAAAATTTAAAAGAATAAATATTCTTTTTATTATAATAGAATATTTTATATTATAATTTAAATAGTACTGATCAAATTAGTACTATCGTCTCTCTCTCTCTTCGTAGTTACAAAGGTTAAATGAGCTGATACATATGCAGAGCCTAAAACAGAACCTGGCACACAAAAGTATTTTTAAAAACAAACAACAACAACACCTCCTAGCGGCACTAATAGTCATTAGACAGAAGTGTCTACAAGGCAAAGGGACCTGCAAAAGGGGCAAATGAAATGGAAAGAGGGCCAAGTCAGACCAGGACCGCAAGCAAGCTGGAGTCAGGTGCAGAGAAGAGGAAAATGTCTGGAAGACATTGTAATAGGAGAAAACGCTGTGTTTCTAGAACCATCCATACACACAGTACCTGCCCCTCACCTGAGGCTGCTTAGGCCTGACAGAGGGAGTGGCCTGCTCAGACTAGTGCTGCAGGATTCCCTTTCCAGGTTCCCGACAGAGAAGACATGCCAAGTTACACTGCAGTGTCCTGCTGCCTCCAGCTCTGCCAGTGATTCTCGGGGTGCTTTTGATTGCAGAAAACAAGGTCCAGATGGAGTCCTCTGACTCCTGTCCACTCACCTTCCCAGCATCTGCACAGAGGCTGCAAAGTGCTGAGTGCAGAAACAGACTGAACTTTGTACTCATACAGAGCTGGGGCACACAGCTTTTGGACAAGCCTCCAAATCCGGTGCCAACCCCATAAAAGTAGGAGACTCTGACAACAAAGGAGATTGACTTGATGTTCTTTCAAAGTGTTTTCTCGTCTGCTGACTGTATAAGCCCTGTGTTTGGGGTATTGAAATGTTTGGAGAAGTAGACAGCACCTTGGCAAAGTTACAGGTAACTAGAGAATCTGTCAGTGCTAGCCCCTCGCTCCATAAGGGAGCAGTTCTCTAGTGGTGGTCCCTGAGTCTGTGGATGTGGCTCAATAGCAGAGCATTTGTCCAGCATGCTCAAGGCTCTGGGTTCCATCTCTAATACCACAGTGAACAAATCCTGGCCAGAACTGATGAAGCCCCTCACCACGCAGGGAACTTCTCAGAAAAACACATCTCCAGATGCCTCGGATCTCAGATTCTGGCTATGAAACATGATATATCATTTAACAAGCCTTCTAGATGATCCCAACCCAAAGAAAAGTTCCTAGTTCACCTAGATGAGGAATGGCTCAGAAGGCAGCTGAAGCTCTGCCCCTCCCCACCAAGCACCACTGGACCAAATCAACCTTCGCACAACTCACACACCACCTCAGCCTCCCACCAACATGGCCAAATCTTCCACTCCAGGAAGAAAAGGTAGAAACAGCTCTGCAATGTGCCAGTCTGTGCAGAAGATAATCCAGCAGCCTTGACTTTGAAGTCAAGTGCATGGATTGGAACAGCTGCGGCTCTTACATTCAACACTGTCGAACAGGACCGCCATGCATCCTGCCATACTTCGAGGAGCTAATGCATCTGAATGTGAGGAAGGGGGAAGGGCGGGCCTCCCACGCCATTTGTACCCACCCTGGCTTGTGTCACGGGATGAGAATTCCATCCATAGGAGAAAAGGAAGTGAAAACCAGGAAGTTTGCTTGGCTTGGGGACTTCTCTCCACCTCAGACTTATTGAGGGTAAGTCAAAATACTGCCAGGCTCCTGTGAGAATTCTCCCCCCCCCACCCTTGGGGAGGGGGGATAAACAATCAACATCTACCCTCTCCTCATAAGATTTCAATGACAAACCAAAGTGTGATTCTACCAGGGCTCACCCTGGGGAACCAATGAACTTACTGGGCTCACTTTACAGAGCATAGGTGAGGGGTCACATGACAGGAGTTGGGGTGACCCAAAGCACTGGGAACTCTTCATTCAGCATGGATCACAGCTTCCCCATAGCTTCACAAAGGGAATGCTTTCCAATTAACTTTCCTCAGCCTATATATTCCATTGCTTCCAGAGACCAAGTCCCTAACCCCACCCCCACGCCTGGCTTTGTGCTATTACTGTGCAATTGCCAATAAATGGCCGGGAGGAGTGGCTAGAATCTCAGGTGAGGGTCGTTCCTTTTCTGAGGGACTGTCAACAGAATACACAGGCTCCTTGGTGATGGATTCTTGCAAGCACAGCTGAGCTGATGAAGATGGCCAAGGTTTTGCTAAGAGGACCAGAGTCAACAACACTGACCCCCAGGAGGAACCAGGTAGGTGTTCCAATGACTGAAAACACCCATTGTGGATACATTATTGGTTTTCAAAATAATCCCAAGGCTCAGATGTTATTAACCTCATTCTACAAAAGATGAAGGGTTTTGGGAACTTGGCCAAGGAGGAAGTGAGATGGCCAGAATTTGAACTTGGCCAACCTGATTTCAAACCTCAGGAATTTTCCTAACCCAAAATGGAAAGGACAGACATCATTGGTGGGGAAAGTAAGACTCCCATACCCAGAACACTCTACCTCCGAGAATGGAGCCTGCTGGGACGTACAGAAGCAAATGTAGTGAATTTTTGTGATGTGTGGGTAATGTCTGTTAGGGGGCTCACTTAAGTTCTTTTTCAGCTAGCTGGTCACCTGGTTCTGGTGACAGATGCCTGTGAACCTTGAGATGCAGGAGGAAATCAGATGGGTCTGTGTCACTCCCATGGGGCTGGGATGTAAAAGCATCCCAGAGGAGGGGTCAAAACAGAGCAGGACCGCTGTGACCTGGGCAGTTCATGCTCAGTGTTCAGCTAGCCTTCTTTATAAGATCTAATAGAGACTGCCGGGTAGAAGCTACGTGAAATGTTTGTACCGGGGAGAACATGTGGAGGGTCCCAGAACCCCACAGCTCTGTTAAAGCAAGTGACAATAAAGGCCACCAAACCTATCTCCATCATTCTGTGAATCTCCTGAAAAAAAAAATCAATGAAATCCAATACCTTGAAAAGTTCAATGTCATGTATATATAAGGGCTTGGACAAAGTCCAGCATGTTAAAACACATGCCTGGGTTTGAGTTAAACATTTAAATAGGGCCAAATTACTTAATACCATTCAGGGCTTTAATCTAATTTGAAATGCAGAAAAGGGAAATACACTGTGTGTTCAGAGACAGCATGGGTCCAATAACCCCATAAACAGGAAAGTTCAGATTTCAGAGCAGCAGCAGAATTGTCTCGTTTTATAACCTGGCATGCCAGAGCAGAGCCAGAGAGCATGCCCGGCTAGCTGGTCTCAGCGAGGCTTCTCAAGTCAATACGTGGTGTGTTTCTCACTGCCCTTCTCTTGACACAATGTATTTCACAAAAATCTACAGCCAGGTTCAAAGAGGAAAAACAAAAGAAGATAGACAGCATTTTAGAAATAGCCCTACCTTGGGGATGTGTGTGGAATTTATGCATGGTTTGGGTGCCCTTCCTGTGTGTAATTAAAAGTCTACAGACAAATTCCAATCTGAAACCAAAGAGAATATGGGTTGAAGGCATGGAGCTCACGCCCTGCCAAGCACATCAGGGAGGTAAGCAGTACTCTGCATGAGGAACATTATGGAAAGACAGGGACCAGAGGGTCTAGGTTAATCCGTGCAAAAATGTACTCAGCTGCCTAAAATCAACAAGACAAGATGCCATGGAAGTGGGAGCATGTGATTTTCCCTCTGCTGCTGCAGACACTCTGCACACCCTCAATGCACTTCCATCTCCTCGGTTACCTGCCAGCTCTGATCCACTCCTAGGGCCAAATGCCCATCTGCCACCTAACTTGGTGAGAATACAGGTGGTGTGGGTGCTTAGGACACAGAGCAGAGGGCACTTGGGTCACGCCCATCTGCAGCTGCATCTTGCTCCTTTCTAATAGCATATTCTGTGTAGAAGCCCTGGGGTGACAGACTCCAAACTATAAGGGGCCTACTGGTGAGCACCTACTGGGTCCCTGCTCCCCATTCCCCCACATCTTCAAAGCCACACCTTTCTTCCTTAAAATTCAACCCCCCTCTTCTCCCCTTGCTGCCCGAACATCTGTCTGAAAATAGCATGCTGTGTGGACTACTCACCAGCCAAGCAGCATAGAACCTCCCCTTTCTTTAAACCTGTAAGAAGCAATTTCTTCCCTGAACTCTGTTCCTTTATGTTCAGAGCTGATAACTCTTGTAAGAAAGAAGAAAAATCTGCCGCACTATCCCCCTGAGTCTTTCAGGTGAGTGGTAGGAAGCCCTGGCCTCAGTCTGCATCAGTTCCCACCTACATTTCCTGGATTCAGTTCATGCAACTGTAAAACCAAACGAAACTGACAAACCACGGTGTCCCTGGTGCTGTCCCAGTCAGAGCAGCCTCTCAGCCTCACCTTTTAGAGTCTGGGTTGGTTAGTGAGTGCTTTAACCAGCTGAAGTGGACGAAAGGTACACTGTGAGAGTCCCAAGGCTACAAAAGAGAAGGACACATGACTTCCACTGAAGTGGCCCTCTGCATCCCAGCTTTGACTCTGGAGCTGCCATCTTGTAAACAAGTCCATGCCACACCTGGGAAGGTGCTTGATGGCCATTCTGATCACAGCTCTAGCTGAGAACCTCTTCCATGGGAAACCTCTCTACCAGGCCCTCAATGAAGGCATCTTCACATGATCCACCCTGTAGGACAACAAGTCACTCCAGCTGTTTTGGCTCAGTAGCAGCAGCTCAAGACACTGTGAGACAGACACAGCCTTTGAAATTAGAAATACACAGTACACGAGGGAAAGTATTATTATACACCTTCAGGATGGGCAGTTTGTTACATGGAATTGGTAACCAAGACACTCTGAAGGACTTAAAAGTCATTTAATCATACTTCGTGCCTTTATTTTAGGAATAAACTCTAAAAAGGAATCTGTTTAACCCTCATTACAGAAGAGCTATGAAAAGAAACTCTCTACCCTGTCAACCCTCTGCCCACCTCAGTGAGCCTCGACTTGTTATCCACTGGTATACATGAGAAATGGGGAAAGATATTCAAGGTCAGTTCAAATTGCCCATGAGAAATGATCTTAATAGTCAATGAGCTCAATTATCATACAAAATTAAAATTATCACCTTTGTAAAACACCAATAAGCCATCTCTTCTCAAGTGGCAAACTGAACCCATGTGCTGGTCTTAGGCCATGGTCCCCAAAGCAGTGTGGCCATGAGTGGGTGGGAGGAGACCATGAGGCAGATCAAGTATGCTTCTGAAACATCTGAGTACTCAGAGGGTTCTCCCTAAAACCAGCACTGAATGGTAAAGGACACCCACAAAAATTGTCCTTCTTCTTTTCTATTGACAGTCTTGGCCAATGTGGTCATTGCTATTTATCTGCCCCTTACTTAGCCTTTGTCCTCTGTAACCTGGACCTTGAACAAATGTGCTGCAATCCTGATGGTTTTCCTCCACCTCTCTTGCATATTATCTATTATTGATTCATTCAACAAACATCTACTGACACATCCTGCCAAGCTTTGCTACAGGCACTTAGAGGGTAGTGGTGATGAACGAGGCTAAGGCAGTCCTGGTGTTCCTACTGGCGATACACTAGAGCAAGATGGCAATTGAGGAGACAACAAAATACTTAACAGTAAGTGCCACACCAGAAGTTCCACACTAGGACCCCAGCCACACCAGGAGGAGGCCAGTAGAGTACACACCCTTTCCATGAAGACTCCCCAGGCCAGTCACATGGATGAGCATAGCAGACCTGGGGCTGGGTTCTCACATAAAGACTGGGATAGTTTCTCAGATTCATGAGGAGTCCCTCGGAGAGGTAGAAGAAATGACTGAACTACAGAGATATGTTACAATCATCATTTTGCGTGCAACACACCGGTTTTCCCTAAGTTTATCTCATGAGCTATGCCCCAGGAACTTGTGAAGACGTTTATAGAGAAGAATGGTAAGAGAGAGGACAGGACTAAGGGAAAATGTCCCAAAGGGTTTTTTGTTTTGTTTCGTTTTCGTTTTTTAATGTACTTTTATTTTATGGGTATGGGTGTTTTGCCTGCATGTATGTCTGTGCACCACTTACATGACCAGTGCCAGAAGAGGCCAGAAAAGGGCATTGGAACCCCTGGTATTGGGGTTATCGAGAGCTGAGAACCACTATGTAGGTGCTGGGGATTGAATTCAGATACTCTGGAAGCAGTTGGTGCTCTTCTGAGCTCTCTCTCCAGCCCTCAAAGGTTTTATATAGCACCCCTGAATCTGAATCAGTGAGTACTACTGTACAGAAGGACCAACCCCTATGGCTCTCTGCACATTTACAGTGGCAGGCCCATTCTTCTGAAGGCAAAGTAAGCTCACCTTCCCCCTCTCCATCCGAGTGATGTGGGACCTCTGGAATGGCTGCTGTAACAGTGTTGGTAGCATTGGGAAATAAGCAGGGCCAAACAGCAGGCATCCCCCTCGATGCCAGGGACAGTGACTCCACAGTGCCAGGACTGGTCTTTGAAGGAAGGTGACATGGAGAAGGACTGTGTCTATCCAAGATGCAATGCTTCAGGACACTGTTGTAGAATATTGTTTTAAGGTTACTTTTGTTTATGTTGCATTTATTTAACTCTGTGAAACTGTGTTACTATGCCTGTCTAAAACACCTGATGGTCTAATAAAGAACTGCCAATAGCAAGGCAGGAGCAAGGATAGGCAGGGCTGGCAGGCCAAGAGAATATATAGAAGGAGAAATCTGGAATGAAAAGAAAGGAGTAGCCGGAGGAGGAGGACCTCAGGGGCCAGCCACTCCGCTACACAGCAAGCCATGGAGTAAAAGTAAGATTTACAGAAGTAAGAGAATGGGAAAAGCCCAGAGGCAAATGGTAGATGGGATAATTTAAGTTAAGGAAAGCTGGCTAGAAACAAGCCAAGCTAAGGCCGGGTATTTGTAAGAAATAATAGGCCTCTGTGTGTGATTATTTGGGAGCTGGGTGGTGGGCCCTCCAAAAGAATAAAAAGGAAAAAACAAACAACACACTATGATTTTGCATTTCCATATTTCTGCAGCTTAAGCCTTATTTTAACACAAAAGGAGGGTGACAATCTTGACTGTAATGCTAGAAAGCTGTGATTAAGACAATAACCAATCACAGTTTTCACTTCCATCTGGAGCCTGAGCACCAGGGCAAGCAACCAACCACAGGCTCAATTCCAGTAGTATGAGCACCACAAGTTTAACCAATCACAAGGTCTCTAGGCAGCAGAGCCTGCCACGGCCACATTTAACCACTCACGGACATCCTTGCTGCTGGAGGGGACCTGTGGCAATGCGCAGGTGTTGCAGAAAGCGAGTGACCACGGAGCTGCTTTAGATCTCATTGGATCTCCTGCAGGAGGCAGGAGGCCTTCTGAAGAGAAGAGACGGCTGTCTCTGCTCGAGCTCAGAGTCAAAGACAGCCACACGAATGTGACTGCTCCCCAAATGGCTTGGAGGGAAGGAAGCAACAGTTACAAAGACAAAAAGTTCCCAAAATCCAGCTAAATCCTATTTTTCTTTTTTATTGAAAGCTTTTTATATGTCCTTAGTAGAAGTTCAGCTTTATTATTCAGTAAGTTACCAAAATGTGAAATGACACCAGTGTACTTAAACATAATTGATTCCCAGCGCTTTTCATGGTTGGTTATTTATCTGTGACATGTACGTAGGAGAGCATCAGCTCTTTGGATGTCTCTAACATTGCCCCCACACTCTGTCTCCTCTTTCCAATACACTAAGTAGTAGAGAATCAGGAGGCTCTCTCTGTGGCTCAGGGTCACAACAGATAAGATGGAGGGAAGGAAGAACTCCCTAGATACACTAAAAAAGGGTTCTCATGGTTCTTAAATCACCAGATTCCTGGTGACCCATTCTGAGGACTCTCCAATGGCAAACATCTTGTGTGTGGCTATAAGGAAAGACATTGGTTTATATTTTAAGCCAATTATATTCTTTGATGAAAGAGAGACTTGCATTGGCTGTCTTACATCATTGATTGTTCTTGTGCAGATTCTGTGTGGCCCAATAAACCGGCTAACAGAGTTGGGACCAGTTGAAGGAGCATCTCAGTGTCAGGACATGCCTGTGGAATGTGTAAATGTCAAAGACCAGGACTCTCCTCCAAATGCTGCTATACTGAAACTAGCTCTTTGTGTTTCTGAGACATTGCAGAGGTCTGAGCAATAGCTTTCAAAGCATTGCTTGGCATGAAATGCACCCAGAGTCCCAAGGTCCCTAGACATAGATCACCCATGATCCCGGCAGACACAAGCAGAGATCCAACCTGCCGCTTATACTTCCCTGAGGACAGCAAAGGAGCTACCAGCTTTGGGCAACAGTGGCGGTTTCCATGATCTGGGGGACTTTCCAGGCTCGTGTGAAATGAGCAGCCATGTAGTGACTTAGAACACTTTGAATACATGGAGAAAAATCAACACCATCTGGCCATTGTTCCTCCATGAAAATCCTGTCTAGACCCCAAGTCTTCTCCCATTGCTAACTTCCAGCAGGGCTCTCCAGTATGCATGACTCTGAGAAGTGCACTTCACACACTCCAGTCCACTTTTCTCCAATAGAACATTATTTTTGTTTTAAGTAGAGTAAGAAACAGCTTTCATAGAAGCCGAGCTGAGAGGGTGACTGAAGATTTTGTTTCTCTTTATTCAATACTTTTTGAACCCCCTGATTTGTGTCTTAAGCACTGCAGGAAAGCCTGGGTAGTCAGTGGGCTGCTGTGGGAACCTTAGAAAACAACTGGAGAAGTAGACTTGGCCATTTGCTTTCTTGCATTTTGACACCAGTTACAGACAGCAGACTCCCTGGAAGATGGCCACCTTGTCTCTGTTGACAGGGGTGATGACAAGCTTCACACAAACACCTTTACCTTGTACACTGATGCAGTCTGCTTTAGAAATAAAACAAAACCGATCCAAATAAAAATGCCCCGGGGGACAGTGCTGGGCACAGAACTGGTGCCAGAAGCCTGGGCAGGATGCTAGTAGCAGAGCGATGGAATCTTTTCAATGTGAATAAGGCTCTAATAGGGGCAGGCCTGCCAGACCCCAGCTTTCCTCTTTGCCTTAGACAATGCTCGCATTGTGCTTGCAGGAGGAACACACATCATTAAGCCCTTCTCTAGGCCTGATCCAAGGGCCAGTTCTAGAGCCCACGGAACAAACGCTTCCCCATTCCAGAGTTGCTAATCCACACAGCATGTCCAGTCTTCTTTCTGGGGCGGAAAAATATGGAACAAAAGCCACAGCAGCCAAATGGCATAGCTCACAAGAAGCACAGGCCATACTCCAGCCCCAAAGTAAAGCTTTTGACAGTAATGCTCAATGACAGAACGACCTCTAGAAGGTGTATGATTTCCATTATGTGATCATTATGCTGGCCTAGCAGGGCTCTTATCGTCAATCAAGGACATAGGCTTTTGCCATAATATGAAAACAAAAAGCAACTGTGTCCTGCTACGAACACTGGAGGAAACCTTGGCTTCTGTGTCCTAATGAGAGCCATCTGAAAATCTCCAAAGTTTGTTCTGAGGGTTCTGGGATCATGCTGTCTAGGGTGAGTTTCACCTCCTAGGCTGAGATTTGAATCTAACTCTTCATAAAGGTTCAGCTCCACTGAGTAAGGTTTCCCCTCCCTGTCAGAATGGCAAAGCATTACACTAGGCATATGGGGATGTTTGGGGTCACCAGCGGTTGAGAACATAGTTTAATAAGTTTCAGGGAAAAGGTTAAGGGCAGAAATCTATCCAAGTAGGTTTCTACAGAACACATTTCAGAAGAGCTCCAGATAAGTCAAGGTCACACATGGCAGAACATGGTCTAATCAGCTTAGTTTCCTCATCTATAACTTAGAGGAGGAAAACTCTCATTCTGCTTACTTCTTTAATATTATAAAAAATGAGCCAATCAAAACAAAAGACCCAGGCTAGAAACCATTAGCTCTTGGGATAGCCATTCATTCTTTTCCATAGTAAGAAGGCTGGACCTGGATACATGAGTAAACTACTCCTCCCATCCTCTTTCGTAGTTCCTTTGGTCATGTGACCAGTTCTAGCCAATGATGTGTGCTATTTCTAGTCCAGTGGTTAAGAAGAAATTTCCTGATTTGGCTCTCTCCAACATCCCGGTGGTTGGAATCCTATGAAACTGATGGACCAGCCCAGGTCAAGCTCAACACTGAGCCTGAATTTCTAGTCAGTGTATGAAAGAGAGTTTTCCAACCAGGGACACATACATACTTCAGGCTGTCATGGGGCATAGGGAAATTCCAGAGTACATTTCTTTTTTGTCAGATAAACCAAGTGAATTTCATTCTACTCAGGAGTTTGCAGAAACACAGAGGCTATGAAACTATAAGGCCGGCCTATTGTTTCTGTGTGTAGAGTGGAACAGGAGCAACCTTGAACAGGAAGTCTCAGCCCTGCCCCAAGATGGGGGGTGGGGAAGAACTGCAGAAATAGGAAGACCTTCCCAGAGGCTGAGCCTCTTCTACTCGTTCATATGAGTCCTTGAGGGATGAGGAAAGAGAATGGACAGGGGTCAGTAAAACAGCCAGAATGAAAAGGACCAGGAGACTCAGCTTCTAAAAGTGTCCAGAGCACCAGCTACAGGGCTAAGTACCTTTCTTACCCAGAAAATACTATCTTGACTCACCACTCTTTGGAGGAAAGCTCAAAAGTATACTGTCATTCCGAAGAAAACCAACATTCTTAAAAAGATTTTATTTTTATTTATGTGTAGGGGTGTGTGTGTGTCCAAACAGATTAGAAGAAGGTGTCAGATCCAGCTCCCCAATGCAATTTCTCGGGTAGTTCATTTGATCTACCTGAAACACAGAGCCACTGCACCTTCTACACAATGTTCTGTAGGAATTCTGAGAAAGCAGCTGATTTTATTGACAGCCAACTCTGATTTAAATCAGAAAATCAAGTACTGAGTTTTGGTAATTAAAAAAGAAATGGATCCAGGTCTCCCTGCACTAGGTTTTGAAGACTTCACTGGGGGTTCAGAGCGACAGGATAAGTACACACACTGGGACTCTTCCTCTACTGGGTGACAAGGCAGGCCTTTTTCCCAGTCACCAAAGACCCATCTTTAGTTTGTTTACCATAACAACAGCAACGTCAGTGACCTGACTGTTTTCAAATTACAAGTAAACGTTTAAAGCACTGGTCTCAAACTTTAAACCCCCTTTAAGACCCCCAAGACAGGCTATTTTCAGGAACTCGGGAGGGAGATGCAGAGCTGCGGCTTAACTTAGAGCTTAGCCCCCAGTTCCTGCTTATTCATGTCAGAAAGGGGAGAGACTTTCTGCCTTCACAACCCAAGCGCATTTCTCAGATTAGGAAGACATTCGAGCAGCCACAGACGGGAGGATGGAGCCTGTCCCTCCCAGGGTCCGACGTCCCTGGATTTGGAGGTGGAGTCCCTGTGCTAAGACCTCTCTTTCCACACCGAGAGCCCAGAGTGCTTGTAAGTACACCCTTCCAGCTTCCAGTTCCTAAGGGTTTGTTTTTAAAGACAATGTCAGAGAATATATCTCTTGTGGTTTTGGCTTAGGTCTCTGAAATGGAAGGAAGAACTTCCTAAGAAAATTAGCTGGACTTTGGTCTCTAAAGTCTCTCAGGATGTTTATAAAATTTTATAAAAGTTTGCCTGAATGTATCAAGCACCCTCTATAATTAGGTTCAATTTGTCATCTAATTAGATAAACTTATAAAGGCAGGCTTTCTGACCTAGCATAGCGCACAGACTCGGCCCTGTGTATGCAACCACCTTTGGTAAAGTTCTCTGATTCTTGGGTATCCATACTGAAGCAAAGCCACACACAGGAATAACTATCAGTGTGATGAACTCTAAAAACATCCTCCAAGCAGAATTCAGTGTTTATCAGTGCCAGTCAAGAACACAATTCTAAAAGACCATGTCTGCACAGTACTGCAAAGCACACTTAAGTACTTAACGAAGCTCCCAGTGATGAGCACACATCCATCTCCTGAGTGCAAACTCCTTGTGACTGAGTCTTCTGCTAGGCACACCCAGGCTCCTCTCTGATGAGGCAATATAGATGAGAAATGCAATAAAGGAAATCAATCAATCAAACAAACAGATAAATAAATAAATAAATGCAGATGAGAAAAAGGACAGAATCAGCTTGGAGGGTTGGGGTGTGTGGCTGAGGTCTAAAGGCTTACTGTCTGCCTTAAACAGAGGGTCACCAATACGACTTTAGGGCTCTTGGTGGAAAAGATTCCACTGAGGCTTCTGGGGCCTTGTCCAGGGTTTCTGTGCTGTGGACTGCTGGTGGCCTAGAAGCTGGTTCATGTGTGAAAACCCACGCAGGACAAAACGGGGAGAGAGCACAGGACAGAACAGCCCTGGGTGCCAAGCCTACATGGGTCTGTCTGCAGGTGTCATTTATAGGGGAATGCTCCTCCTTGGAACTTCTTCTTCTTCTTCTTTTTTTCCTTCCCCCCCTCCTCCTTCCCCCCTCCTCCTTTTCTTCTTCCTACTCCTTATTTTTCTTCTTTTAGGTTTTTTTTTTTTTTTTTTTTTTTTGAGACAGGGTCTTACCTGTATCCCAGGCTGGCCTCGGATTCATGGTGATCCTCCTTCCTTAGCGTTCTGACTACTAAGATTCTAGGTGTGCCACTATGCCTGGGTTTTTTTTTTTTTTCTAAAAATTGTCAGCATGTTAAGAAATGGTTGTTTTTCACGTGGTTGCCCAGGGAGTGAGGATCTTGAACATGACACACTTCTGCTACCTCCCTTCTTGTGTATGCTGCAGCTAAGGGCAGTGGCGGGTGCGACAAGAGAGACAAGACTTCCTTCCCGGCGCTGACAAAGACCAGCTATGTGCGCTTGACCACGGTCCTTAACCTCTCGGCCCCCTCATCTGAGCAGTGTGCAGAACTGCTGTGGGGCTCAGTGGGTTCCTGGAGCAGAGGCCTAGGCAGTGGCCAGTTTTCTGCTCCCTGCACAACTCTATCCTCGGGCATACGGGACTGGGCACGGTGTGCCGCTCCTACCTGCTGTCTGCAGGCCCTGAAATGGGTTGGAAGTGTGGCTAAGCATGGATGGTGAGTTCCGTCATTGGGAGAGACATGCCCAGGAAGCGAGAGAAGACAGGACGCAGAATGGAGGTGCACGTCAGCATAGCTGTTGTTTCTTTGTGCAGGGCGGCCCTGCCAGCTCTTCAGCCATTGGATTTAGGCTTAGTTAAGTGATTGGTTAGTTTAAAAGCACACTGGCAACCAGTCTCGTGATAAGTTAAAAAGCCAGGGAAGCAGTTCAGCAGTAAAGCACTTGCCTTGTATTGCAGAAGTAAAATGTGGAATATTCCTTTACACTGTGTGAGTATATGCCATTGTGATTGGTTTAATAAAGAAACTGGCTGGCCTATAGCCAGGCAGGATAAGGTTAGGCTGGAGAACCAGATTAAGAAGACACTGGGAAGAAGAAGAGCAGAGTTGGGGGAGACACCAGAAGACACAGAGCGAGCAGGATGGGAAGTACGTACATGAGGTAAATGAGCCTCAAGGCAGCACATAGATTAAAAGAAATGGGTCAATTTAAATTATAAGAGCTAGCTAAAAACAAGCCTAAGCTATTGGTCAAGCATTTATAATTAATATTAAGTCTCTGTGTGGTTATTTGGGGATCAGCTGGCAGGACAGAGCTGATGGGTGGTCTAGATGGAAAACTACCTATAGTAAAATAAATTAAGAAAAGCATTTGTCTCTCCGTGGTTGCCTTATCTCTAGTTAGAACTCACCCACCACTGTGAGCAACACAGCTGAACCTAATGGGCAGTGCAACATGGCAACAGAAAAAGTACATCAATCCATCAGGGCCTGGGCCATGGGCCACCATAGAACAGCTGATCTTCGCCTGGTCGTCAGATTAAGACCCTCCCAGAACTGCACCAGTAATAACTGTCCAGTAAGGCACAAAGCACTGGGTTGTGCAGTGGGAAACATGGATATGGCAGTGGATGGTGTGTGATCTCATGACCTTTCCAACCAGATTGCTAGGTGATGTTGGAAGGAACTCAAAGAGAAGCAAACCACAGGTTTCTCTGACTCTGATGACGAGAATGTAGGCACTGTGAGGTGAGTCGCTAGAGCTCTACACAGATAGACATCAGCCCTTCATGCAGCAGGGACAGTTTGACCTGCTATCTCCAGAACAAGCTCCTGGAGCCACCAGCTTCTGCGTTCTAGGCTGTAAGAAGGGACATGTCACCATGTACTGTGTCAGGGGTCAGGGAACTACAGCTCAGTACGCCTGGGCCATTGTTTGTTTTATAAGTAAAGTAGTTGGTGCAGCGCCATTGCATTCTATGGCACATCTTACTGTGGCTGGCTGGAGGAGCAGGACTGAGTCATTCTGACAGAGGGCTGACATCTTCAAAGCCTAAAATACCTACCATATGGCTCTCCACTGGAACAATTTACCACCCCTGGTCTACAGCAACCCAGGTGGGCTTGGATTGGGTCTTTGCCTGGGTCTTGAAGGAAATAAGCTGTGCTTATTTTTGTCAAGAGGAACGAGGAAATGCTGAACGAGCATTATCAGTGGAGTGCTCACACTGGAACTGAAGTCATCTCACCATGTGTAGTAGCTCTGTTCAAGCTAATGAGAAGACGAGCAGGAACTAAACATGTCTGGGGCTTTGTAGGAGCCAGGTATTATATATATATAATATGCCGTGTACACATAAAGTATGTATGATGATGCTTCATTGGTGCCAGGCTATGCATTCTATTTTCTATAGTATATGGCATGTACCTAGAAATTAAGTGTGCAATGATGCTTAGTAGATACCAGGTTTTATTCAATATGCCATCTACATGGGAATTAAGTGTGCACAGTGCTTAGAAGGTGTCAGGTACTGTTCCACATGCTGAGTACACAGGAATTAAGCATGTATAGTGCTTACAAGGTTCTAGGTGCTACTCCACATGCTGTGCGCATGGAAACTGATTTCACATTCCTAGTAATACTGTGAGAAAGATTACATGTCTCTATATGATGGAAAAATTTTGATTGTTAGTTGTGATTAGATTAAGAAACACCCAGGGCATTGACGAAGTATGTCTTTGGGTGCGTTCGTTCTTGATAGTGATTCTAGAGAGGGTTAGCCAAGGGAAGCCCTGCCTGTAAAGTGTGGCTCCATGTGTTGGGATCCAGACTCAGTCATAAGGAGAATGGAAGAAGCCAGATGAGAGCCAGCACGTCCCTTTCTCTGCTTCCTGACCTCCCGAGATGTGAGCAAACAGCCTCTTGCCACCACATAAAGATGTATTGTGCCCTCAAATGGTAAGCAGAGACACCTCTCTGCCTTTCAAGTCCTGCTTGGTCAGGTTTTCAATCACAGTGACTAGAAAAATAATTCATCCATTTCATTTGTCCAGGTGTGAAAACAGCAGGAAATGTAATGTATGTGTTTGTCCATGGCCATCAAGCTGGAAGTAGCCTAGTTGGGATTTGATTCCTGAAATTCACGCTGTAGACTATACTCAGAAGGCTAGTAATGGGAGTATAAGACATGACTCGGGCCAAAATTGTGCATAAATCATCTATATGTTAGATATGACTCAGGGCATGACTAGGCACACATGGCGGACCTCGAACTCATGATCCTCCTGCTCCAGCTTCCCACTTGCTGAGTCTAGGAAGTCTTCAGTACCTCTGGATAGTCATTTTGTTTATAGTATTCTTTTATGATTTTATATTGATAAACCTTTGACTAACTACACTTTCACATTTTGTTCTCTTTGTGCCCTGGAAAACATGTCACTCAACTGGAAGTCCCCTAAAGGGGACCATCCCAAGGGTGTGTCTAGTGGCTTTGTTGCCATGGTGATGTTGTGTCAACATAGCAGCCACTGACTGTCCCCAGAGGTGAACCACACCCATTCATTAAGTTCTGACCATCATCATGTGTCACTGCCACCTGGTCCCTTGGAAGATGGAGGGTTTTTTTTTTTTCCCCCAATAATGGTAAGGTCATCATGGTCATGACAGGCAGATGCCACTACCGGCACTTCTTTTATCTATTTATTTTGAAGAGGGTCTCAAGTATCTCAATCTGAACTTGAACTTTCTATGTAGCCAAGGGGGACTTTGACTTTGAGCCTCCTGCCTCCACCTCCTGAGTGAACAGGCAGGTTCCACAATGCCAAGTTGAAACAGTGCTAGAGAAGAAATCCAGGACTGCACTCTCCTGGCTGAACCACATCCCCATCCTCTGTTACTTCTTGAGAAGATGTTCTGGATTCTATTTGGGGTTCCCACTTCAGAGCAGAGGCTCCCCACTTGGAATAGTGAGTGACCCTTCTCCAGAGAAGAGCGAGATCAACCAGGGGCCAATAGTGCCTTTGCTGGTAGTCAAAGTGGTGCATGCACATGACTTCCTGTAACCCTCTAATTAAACAGAGGTGCTCCAAAGGAGAAGTTGTGACGAGTCCATCACCTGACCATCAATAGGGGGAGTCTGACATGACCGCCTTCGTACAGACTTAACAGCATAAGAGTATTGGCTGTCTCTATCAAAAGCCTTGGCAGCCATAGCAAGGGGGAGTGGAATTTGTCAGCTGGTAGAGTGCTTGTCCAGTATGCACAAGGCCCTAGGTTCAATCCCCGGTGACCCCCTCCCGCCCACACCCCACTTACACACCCTTCTAAGTATATAAGCCGCTGACTTAACCATCTGTTGTTACTAATTTATCCACAGGTATACCAAAGACTATGAAGTACCATTTATAAAAGATAAAAATCAGAAATACCTTATTATATAATAGGGCTAATTAGATAATTTATAATATAACCACCAGCAATTATGTTAATTGTATCACCACAGAAACTGTGTAGTTGTGTAAATTTTGACCATAAAATATAATTAAATATAAAAAGCCATTTAAAATTGACTATACATTATAACATTATATATTTATTTTTATATCAAAATATAATTTATTTTTGTAATAAAAATCTATAAATGCACATAAACACTGAATTTTAACTAATTTTTCTCTGGGGAAGAACTATGCTGTTTTCTATTTTTTAGACACTGACTATATTGGTGTTTTAAATAACCAATAAGAGTTTGTTTTGTACTTAAACATTTTATTTCTTTTTTCTGAGTACATTACTGCTTTAGTTTCTCATTGTTTTCACTTCTCTTGATTGCTACACTATTTTCTCAGCCAGCTCAAATGCAGAGTAAGTTTTCCCTACCACCAGGGGAAAGGCAGCCAGTGCCCAGCCACCCCAGCATCCAGTATTCAAGTTCCATACATGCCGGGAACTCCACCATCTCGTCTAGTTCATGGTTCTGATGAAAGGATTTCCCATCCTGAGACTCGGATCCACTTAACCACGTTTATTGGTTGTTTGTGCTGGTGTGAGTTTATTTTTGTTGGTTTTTTTCCTAACGAGTGTCAGAATCCCACAGTAAAACAGGAGGTCAGAGGATTAGCTGAGCAGTGGTTAATGAGAACAGTTTGTGCTGGGGGACAGGAAACCGCTTACTCTGCAGGTCAGCATCTGCCTGAGGGAGGACAAGCCTGGTGCTGTCCTTCCCGGCCATCATGCAAGCAGGAAGCTGCCACACCTTCTTCAGATTTCTGGGTTTGAGATAATGAAAATTGTTTGGAAACCAAGAAGCATGCTTTTGATGATGGGGTAGCTAATATCTGTAATCCCGGCACTCAGGAGACTGAGGCAGCTGGATTGCTGTGAGTTCCAGGCTATCCTGGGCTACACGTGAGACCCTGTCTCAATAAGTACATAATTAAAAGTTTCTTTTCATTTATCTTCCAAATGAACTTTAGAAACTGATTTGTTTTCATATTATGCATCAACTGGACAAAATGCACCAGCATTCCACCGAAGCCCTCTGAAATGTTAGGGTGTGTTTAAGTGTATTCAGCTAAGGGTGAGTACTAGCAATCAGATGCATGAATGTAAGGTTTTTAGCCAGTGCTGGCTGCCACCTTGGCAGGGACAGAAGGGAAGAGAGTTCTTTGAAAGTAACTCTCACATTCCCAGGGAGAGCAGGACTCTTAAGTGAATTTCCCCAAACTGGTATTACACTGTAAAATAATATCAGGTTTCTTAAAACGATTGGTAAACAGGGGAAACTCTTGTCATTGCTTTGTGGGACTGAGTGACATTTATACATTTGTTCATTCTGTGCCATTAAGCACCCACCCTCAGAGGACCGAGGAGGAGAGGAGGGCCTGTCACTCATACTCAAAGGAAATAGACTACAAGGCAATGGCCCCCGGCCCCATAGCCACTTCTTGAGACAGCTACTTGGAGCTATTCCCATCAAGGATGTTCTGACCTGTTGATGCTAGGCTGACCCCTGACTGGTTTGGCTATCAGCATGTTGCTCTGGATACCTGCTTCTTTCACAGAACTGTGAGCTGTGGAAAGGTCTGTTGTATGAAGACATCAAGCCGTCACTGACATGCCACACGACAGTGCCTGACTAACACGTATAGAAACCGCTCATGCTGATAAGCCCAGTGCCAGAGAGCCTGTAAAGTTATCCACGCACTCTAACACTCTGGATGAATCATTCAGTCTAGATATAAAACACCAGACCTGCACAGCCAGATAGAGACGACTAAATAGAAGCTCTATATCTAGGGAAGAGCTGGCTCGAAACAACAGTTCCTTGGAGACATTTCTGTGGATACGTCTCATCTGCCCCTGAGTCACTTTTGGTTTCTTCCTTGAGATCACAAAGCCCTCTTTCACTCAGTTATGCCTCTTGGCCTTGATAATGGTTATCTAACGTGATTCAAAGCAGCCATCTCCTGTCTGACACATGTTCAGCCTCCAGTGTTCTGTGGGCAGAAGCTTTAATCCAACTCTGCTGAATTTACAATGCATCTACAGTAGCAAGTCTGTACAAGCTGAAAATCAAAGTGTAATTCAAAGGCCACAGGGCTGAGGAGGCAGCCAGGAGATAAATCCCAATTTCAACCTTGGCTCGCTGCAAGTTGTTTCAGTGGACTGTCAGTCATATTTAAAAATAAAATACAACTACAAAGACACCAGATGGCATGTCCCAAGAGAAACAGGGCCATGCTGCTTAGGACTCCTTCAAAATGTTCTTAGTAAGAAAGAACTTGGCAGGGAGGGGGGCATTTTAAAGGCCCAGGACTGTTTGACCTCAGTCACTCATTTACAGACATTTCTGAACTTTAAACTAAAGAAATGAAAGCAGATGACAGAAACCATGAGATGCAGCCAAGCTACAGTCCCAGCTGGAGGGGATGCTGCAGGTATCAGTCTAGCTGCTTCTGGAGTGGAAGAGGTCACATCATGGGAGTTAAGGGGAAATGAGGGGGTGAAGCACTGGCGGTACTCACCTTGCACCCCTCACAGGCACTGACGCCATAGTGGTACCCCGATGACTTGTCCTGGCAGACGAAGCAAGGCTTGTACACCCGAGGAGGAGGAAGTGGAGATGGTGGGCTCGGGACGAGCTCCTCCGAGCTGGTACTCTGTGTCTCAATTGCTGAGGTAGAGAGGAGAGGGAGGCACATTTCAGTTCCTTTAGCTTGCCCAGTCAATTCCAACATCTCTGCGCCAAGCTCACAACCCCAGCAGGATTAAGCCCACGGAAGCAGCTGTCCTCGTTAGCACCAGCCCGTAGTGATGCTGGATGACCCCTGCAGAGCAACCTCACAGGCGTCTAAGTTGAAGTTCACGGGCACCATGAGGGTGATGGATCCCAAGTTACCCACGAGAAACAGAAATCCAACCCAGGGCCCTCAGGCAGAGCCTTGTCCAAGACCAGCAGGGAGAGGGAGGAACCAAAGTCCAAAGTCAGCCCTTTGGACAAGCCCTGGATCTCTCTTCTGTTTCCTCTGGCTTCCTTTTATCTAGTGGTGGATGTATTGTCTGATGCTGTTGCTCACTTAACCAAAATTTAGTTGTCATTTAGTGTGTATTTATTATGACAAACTAAGGAAAGGCCTGCCGAAGCCCAGTGCCATGGGTGTGTGTGGCTGAGCCTTTGCCGTGTAGCCGTAAGGGATAAAAAGCATGATTTCGGGAAGCCCTGCACTGTGTTGGGCTGGCCCCAGGCCTGCAGCACCACCAACCCCGAGCTTAGAAAGTGCAGCTTCTGGCCTGTACACGCAGAAGGCACATTTGATACAGCCCCAGGTTGGTGTGCAGCTCATGTTGGAGATGGAGTAGGTTGCACTTAGCTAATTTCTAAGGCATATACATCTGTATTATGGACATACATTTATTCATTCATTCGTTCGTTCATTCATTCATTCATTCATTCATTTATTTATTTATTTATTTATTTTAGGAAAGGGAATCACTATTATAGGCCAGACCAGCCTCAAACTCTCAACTCTTCTGCCACTGCTTCCCTGATGTTATGGCATAAACATATGCCACCTTGCCCAGCTTTTTATTCCAGACTATAAACCACATGATCCCTATTTTCAACCAACCACATGATCCCTATTATATCCAACCACTCAAACTCCACTGAGATGGGAATGTGTAGAGCTTGGACCGGAGTGTTCTCCCACCAAAGTCAGAGCAGGGACTGGCCCTTTGCTTACTGCGGGCAAACAGAGCACACGATTGAGAGGAGTCAAATGGTGTTCCAGAATCACCCAATCTCCAAATCACTTACAAGCCCCAGAGTATTTCCACGATGATCAAATTTCTGGTTGTCGCACTGTTCATAACTGTGCCGGTGAGACGCTTTCCTGGCTGCTTTCTTCTCTAACTGTGCTCATAGCACTCAACTTCCTCCACTTGCTGGGCCTGCTGCTAACCCACACCGTCTCAGCTGTGTGTGTGTGGGGGGTGTCCCCACACTGGGCACAGTGTTCTCAGCTGCAGACGCCTCTTCCTCAGCCTCCCTGAGTCTGCACTCTCTACCCGCGCATTGGTGCAAGCAAGATAATTATTCAAAGGTTAAAATTAACCTGTCATCTGCCTACGGGGAGCCTCCAACAGTCACGAATGAGGTCAGAGTCCTCACCATGCTCTAAGGGGTTTCTCATGACATGCCCTCACTGACGTTCATCCTCCACGATTCCCTCATTGGCTGAGTCCTAAATAATTGCTTTCCATTCTTCTTTTGAACAAGACAAGCTCAGATAGCCATATAAGACACCAGCTCTGCTGCTGGACCTGTAGCTCCGGCCATGTAGGGAAGGCAGAGACCTGATCCCAGGAGCTCTAGGCTAGGCTTGGAGCATTGCCAGACCCTGTCCCAGACAGGTGAGCAAATAACCATACCAACCACCTACAAGTTCCAAGACCATCAGGTTTGGCTATTATTTTTCTCTTAGATCTCAGAGTAAGTGCCACTCTCTCAGAGATGACTTCTCTAAAGTACCCTTGCCGTGGAAGAGAGTGTTGCTCAGTGGTAGAGCTTGTGCCTAGCATGGGTGACACTGTGGGAACAATCCCCATCACAAATCCAAAGGACAGAAGAAAAACAAGAGGCCCTCCCTACCCCTGGTCACGGTGTCATGTTACTTCATCTTATTTTCGATAAAGTTTTAACTGTTGTCAAGATTTAGAAAGTTTGTCTGTTTACAACTTCATATTTTACAGTGGTTCCCCCACCCCACATACAGTCTTTGTGAGGCCAGGAACCCCATCTACTGTGCTCATAGCTGTGTGGCAGGACTAGGGGGCCTTCCTATAGAGCAGATAATCAATAAACACTGGTTGAACTAATTCATGAACTTTTCCCTTTTTTTTTCTCTTTTCAAACACTAAGTGCTCTTCTAAGTAGTTAAATGGTAACATTTGAAATCAAAAAGCACTCTTATACTCATTTGCTTCCTTAAAAAACTAATTAGCCCTTTGGAACAGAATCAACTACGATGATAGTATTTTCATAATTCATGAAAATCCTGGAAGGAATTCATTAGGGTAGTATGGGTCCTAGTAGATAAATCCATTACGGTCTCTGCAGGTTAGCTCTGCGGACAGTGATGAGACATCCGTCTCGAGTGCCGGCTTCTCTGGCACACAGAAGCCCTGGCTCGGGAGAAGGTGTGGTGCAGTGGTGTCAAGTGTCCAGCAGACAGGGAGGGGCTGGCTCGGGAAGTCTCTAAGGCTGGCCACGACCAAGACCCCCACACTCCCCAGTGTCCCTCTGAAAGCTGATAAGGAATCGCGGCACCCACAAGAAAACAGTGCTTACAGAAACTAATCTCTGTAAAATTGTAAGAAAGTTCAGGTGTGAGTGCTTGTGAGTACGCACATGAATCTCTCACTATCGCTTCTCTTTGACACCCCCTTGTGATTCTGGGGTATCCTCGCCAGACTTCCTTTCATGCACTTAAATACCTTTGTTTGCTAGCCGAAGTGGAATTATACTGAGATTGGGGCACTGTTTGGTTTATGGCGTCATGACTATAGTTCCTTGTTAGTATTTTTCCTGCAAAACATCTCTCAGGAATGAACATCATCACAGACAATCTCAGTGTATTTCCATCTATTTCTTTGGGATAAAGTCTCAGAATTGTAATTATTAAGTTTAGTAAAGATTATATTTCAAAATGATTTTGTTAGTGTTTAATTCATGCTGATAAACTGGCTTCTAACGACTGTCCACATTCATGCCCTTGCTCCCATGCTCATCTTTAGGTTGAGCTGATGTGTGTGCTTCTGGTTTATCCATGGGCATCAGCAGCTCTGCAGAAACATCGCCAGTGCACACTCTGTTCTTCACATGAACGAGGCTGCGGAACCACTGCTAATACACTCTGTTCTTCACATGAACGAGGCTGCGGAACCACTGCTAATACACTCTGTTCTTCACATGAACGAGTCTGTAGAAACATCATTAGTGCACCCTGTTTTTCACATGAATGAAGCATGACCTTTTGTGGAACAGCTGCTCTGGCTTCCCTAGGACTGTAGTAAATAGAGTCCTATCAGGGCTGGACTCAGCTGTCACAGCCATGCCCTGAATTTCAAAAGTGGGTGGTAATTTCTATAAATATGTCATTTTAAATACCTGTACTGAAGGGAACCAGCATCTTATCTTCCCAGTGAGGAAACAGACCGGGGAATGAGCTAATCCCAAGAAGTGTGATGCCTGTGGGACTGAAAATCTCTTCTAAGCAATCAGCAGAGCCCTGGACTCCATATTCTCACCAACCAGCATGGCCATAGGCCTGTTCACCACAGCACAGGAGAACTATGCTCTCTTACCCCATGTGCCCAGTTCCTTGTAGCCCAAAGGACGGGATCATGCAGGCTGTGTCAGATGCTATGTGGAGCTCAAGATGAGCTGGACCTGGTGCTGCAGGGCTTTCTGCCCAGCTGCCTGGGAGGCCGGGGCAGGAAGGAAGGTGGCAAGCTGTGGCCTGGGCTACAGAATGAGTCAAAGGCCAGCCTAGGCAAGTCAGTGAGATCCTGTCTCAAAATTAAAAAAAAATTCTGGGGGGTGGGTATAATTAAATGGTAGGGTATTTGCCTAGCATACATGGGACCATGAGTTGAATCCTCAGTACAAAGAAAACCAACCCAAAAAATGACTGTGTATTTATATATGCAGTCTGTGGTCTTATACTTCCTCTATGTGACCTACAGTACTTAAAGTGACACCAAACCAAAGGGAATGAAATGAAAATTTCAAATTTCAGGAGCAACAGAGTTGGCTGAAGGCAAACATTCCAAGGCATGTTCTAGAATGGAAACCAGGATGTGGCACCAAGATAAAAGCCTCGGAGGATTTCAATGGAATCACTTGGTCTTTAGTAATGTAGCATAAACACACTTTGGCTAAGTTTATTGGAGTTCCTCTTCCTGCCTGCTTCCCTCCCTCCCCACAAAGAGCCGGGGATTTGGGGGGGATGGAGCTAGTTCTCCTTCCCCAGGGACAGTTTTGGTATTTAAGGTGGATCCCCTTTCACTGGACACCTTTGGCATTTAAGGTAGATACAGATGGCTTAGCCATTGATCTGCTCACGGTCACCCTGCTTAAATCAATAATCTATTAGTCCCTTTAAATTAGAGTTGGATTCATCAAATGCCCTTGAGAGGCCTCAAACATTTTCTTCCTTATTCCAGGCAAGTACAATCAGTCCACAGAAGGATAAAAATTTCGCTGGAAAACTCTGCCGGCTCAGCAGACAATGCGTTCTGTATTAGCTCATTCAGCAATCTCCAACAGGCCAAAACAGCGGCCTGTAGACGTCCCGGGGGTGGGGGTGGGGTGGGGGTGGCGGGAGAGGCTCCTGTAGCGTCATTCAATAAAGGAAGGGCACTACAGCCACCCCGGTGGACTGCAGGCCGGGGAGTCAGTCTTGGAGGAATCATTCCGATCTGGCGCTGGACATCTGCTTGTATCTGTTGCTTACTTGTTTACGTATTGACGGACTCTGTTCCATTAGGTCACTGCCTCCCCACCCACAGTATCATCCGATCTGCAGAGTAACTGCCGGCTTCTTTGCTACGGTATGGGCAGAGTTGGGGGGCCTGGCTGTGCAGCCCTGGGCCCACAGTCATGCAGGAGAGAGGCTGACAGCCGGGCTTGGGAATAATGTATCTTGGCGTCTGGGGCCGTTGAGAACTAAGTTGGAGCCAAACTTTCACTGAGAGTCTGTGAACCCTTGTCACTAGCACAGCGTTCACAGGCTGGTCCTTGAGCACACAGTGGTCTGTCGGCCTTGTCCTTCTTTCCTTCCTCCTCCCTTTCCTTTCTTCCATCTGGTGTGGGTTTGTTTTGTTTTTATTTTTTACTTGTTTGTTTGTTTTGAGACAGACTCTGCTATGTAGCTCAGGCTAGCCTTAAATTCACTATTTTGCTAAGGCTGGCTTAGAACTCTTGATCCTGCTGTCTCAGCCTCCTTCTTTCCTATTAATGTTCCTGAAAGCATGGCCCACAGCAGTAGCACCTCACAGCTAGAAGAGCTGGCATCGGCCTTCGACTTGTGACTTTCCAGCTGGTCTGTGGTGAAAGGCCACTTCCCAAGCCCACCTTTCATTAACTGATCACACGCAACCAAAACCAAAAGGAATCTCAACACAATAGAGACAGAGGAAAGCAAAGACCATCCCAAAGCAGCAGCTAGGAACTAGCTCTAACAGACACAAAATCACACCCTCAAGTTGTTGGAAAAGGTTCAAACCCTGGCTGTCAGTTTTTACCTCTCTCCCACTGGGACTGGCAGCAGGCTACTGAGATGCAGGGACCAGCACAGGGATCCTGCCTGCACACCTAGGCTGCTCAGGAAAGCCCACACCTATTGGGCCAGCACAAAAACAGGACCAGTACCACCACCGAGGCAGCTTCTTAAACACTGCCATAGCCCTCGGGGTTGGCTTGGTCTCCAAATAAAGCAAAAATGAAAAACCTTAAAACAGAACAAAAGAAAACCCCAAACATAGCTGCCTGTTACGTGGGTGCTGCAGTCAATAACTGGACTCACCTGGGAAAACACAGTATAAGTGTCCTGTTGTCAACAAAGCACCTGAGTGTCCCTTAAACACACAGAATGTCTCCAACAATAGCTGCTTCACAATTCCTTTCGTGCTTGGCATTTTTCTAAAGGTTAGATTAAGTAGCAGATAGTGCATTTAAGAGCTCCGTAGATTCTTTGGCCTTTGTGAGAGCTAATTTACAGCCCACTAGCCCCTGTTGACAGATTACAGGATTCTATATGCGGCTTGATTAGAGGCAGGCAGGTATCAGGCATCATGAAAGGCCTGCCTCTTTCCTAGAACCTTCTGATTGAGACAGTATTTTAATGCAGCCTCTGGGCAGCTGATACTTGGCGTGAAAAAGGAGCTGCAAAGCAAAAGGCATTTCCTGCACAGCCCCTGGAGAGTTTGGAGCCTAGATCTGGGGTCGGCGGGTAGGACTCACTGCAGCTAATTAAGGGCGAATGGCGAAGTTGCATTTGGTCAAAACATCCAGTTAGGTTGGATTTTTGTTGGCACCAGAGAGCCGATCTGAACGCGCCCCCCTGCCCCCGCCCCACTTTTCAGAAGATTCTCTACAGGATCGCAAAGCCCACAGCTCGGCTCTCATACATAAGGGAGAAAGTCAAAGGAAACGCCAAAGTTCAACTAAAGTACAAGTAATTAGAACCAGATTGGGCTGTTGCATGCGCGCATGCGCGAGCGAGCTTGCAGAGCCTTTTTATTAACATATCACCTTCAGGCCCGGGGACGCCCTGGGGGTGGAGGGTGGGGGCGTGGGGGGGTGGGGAGACTCTTCACCAACCAGGCCTGGGGAAGAGGCTCCCAGGCCTCTCAAAGGGAGGTTAGCAAAAGTGTGGTTCCCTAGGAGTGCGGGCCGCCAGTGGTGGAGCCCGAGGATGCTTCACAGGGCAGGGAGGAGGAGCAGCGGAGGGAAACCCCACCCCAGCCTTGGCGTCCTGACTCAGTAACCTGCCAGTGACCCTGGCGCTGAGTGTGCTTGCCCAGATCAGCACTGACCCTAGTAAAGCAGGAGAAGGCATGTGAGACTCTCTCTCCTGCTCTGACCACACATGTAACAGGTGCTGGACACAGGCAGGGGTTGAAAAGGCTCCGTGGCGAAGGCTGATTACTGAGTTCTAAAGAAAGCCTTGCTTTTCAAAGTATAGTTCCTGACCCTCATTCTGGCTATTGTGAGGACACGGAACCCAGGCCACCCCAGGGACTGTGGATCATCTGGGCATCTTACTAAAATAGCCAGATAATTCCTGTGTGCATTGCTATTCAGATACTTCAACATGAAAATGTATGTCCACTGTCCTCACCACTTCCTGATTCCATTTTGCTGGGTCTCCTTGGCTGGGAGCTCCACCAGCTTCCCAGTGCACCTGGGAGTAAATGTTTCACAAGTTAAGATGTATGCTCTGTGGAATTAACTTGCCCGAAACCAGAAACCCTCTTCTCTCTCACGAATTTGGTTGTGGCTTCCAGCCAGTGCTGGGCTCAGTTATCAGGAAGGAACCTGAAGGAGCAGTGTCTATTGTCTATGGAGCACTTACCGTGTTCCTGGTCTTGCTAACCCACCACTCCTCCCCAAAACCACAGGGAGGGAGGGAGGGGCGGGGCTCTCTCCCCTCAACACAGAATCACCGCCTCACTGTCCTGAAAACTCACTTTCTGTGTCTTTCATTTTCCACCTGTCTAGCTTAGTTTTAGGCTGGGGAAGAGTCATTAAAGTCAGGACTGTGGAGCTGGGTAGCCCTCTCTCTTTAATCCACAGGCATGATTTCCCAACACTGACATGATTCAAGCTCGGAACCTCAGAGAGAGGGAAACCCGGCCTCATTCAGCCCAAACTCCACCTGTCTGAGCTCACCACCAGCGGGAGAGAGCACTCCTGGGAATGAGTTTTACTATAGTTACTGATGTCATATTTTCACAGGGGACCACAACATGCCCGAAACCTATATTTCAATTTCGTCACACCCATCCCACTTCAAGGAATGTATGTGGAATTTATCTTCTAAGGTGTTCTGTGTGATGCTGTTTCCTGGGACAGACGAAGTCAGCTCAGGCCAGGGTTCAGATAGACTTTCCCTGAAAGCAGGCAGGCTAACCCTGCTAACTGTGAATTAATGATCTGGCTGGAGGCACTGGAGTCTGAGCTGCCTCGGGAGTCAGGTCAGCATGGAACTGGGTGTGTCACAATGTTAAGGTCCCCTGGAGAGTTTATCCCAATGCCACAAGAGTTCAGCTCCACAACCTCCTTCTAAATCAGGAGTCCCATAACTTTTAAGGTGGCTATTGTACTAACATGGTTTTCATGTGCTCAGATTTCCCAGACGGAAAGCAGACTAAAACAGGAGTATTGAAGCATCCATCATGCAGACACACCTTCTTTATTTGTGCTCAAGAAATGTGTGTGAAAGCCAGGTTGGTATCAGCCTTACAAAAAAGTAACAAGAAAGCAGGGTGTCGTGGTTACACCTGTAATTGTAGCACTCAGGAGACTAAGGCAAGAACACTACAGATTTGAGGCCAGTCTGTGAGTCCAGGCTAGCTCTTGTCTCAAAACATAAAATAAAAATTAAAAGGAGAAAAATGAAAGCAATGGAAAGATGATTTTCAGACGGCAACTTTGAAATCCTTTGCCCATTGCTGTGTTCTGAGGAGGCTCCAACATGAAGGATTGATACGAGAATTTAAACAAATGTTTCTTCACAGAAACAATGCTCTGTTTGGTTGCATATACATTCCCTTGAGTTTTCCTGTGTCAGTTCTTACAGGTGGAGGCCATATTTACAGCCTAAAATAACTGTGAAGCTAATTTATTTCTGATGGTGCGGTTCTCTTGATGACATCATGTGCCTGCATAGGCATTGTGGTGGAGATGAAGGGATTTGTAGGTTTGGCTGCCAAGCCAATTGGACTTCATCTCTCTCTACCACACATGAACATAGCCACTGTTGAGTTTTCTTTACTTCTCTGAGCCCCAGTACTTCTTTCCTGAGAATTCAGATGGTCCTAAAATTCCTGTTGACAAAAGGGAAGCAATATTTGGAACTTGCCTGGCATATAGGAAGGGCTCAATAAATGATAACTAATGGACTTCCATACACTAAGGGCTCAATAAATGTTAATTAATAGACCAACATATAGTAAGAGCTAAACAAATGTTAACTAATAGACTGACATACAGTAAAGGCTCAATAAATGCTAACTAGCAGACGCTTCCAGTAAGCATTTCCTCCCACCTTCCTTATTCTAGAGCAGTGTTCCTAACCAGCACCAGTGTCTCCCATGGGGACACTGCAGGACTCTGGGCTGTTGTAGTGGGGATGCTGCTAGAGAGATGGGGAGCAGCAGCTTCTGCTGTAGCTAAGACCCTCGACCACCAAGATGGCCCAGATCTGATGGAGGACTGACTGAACCTCCTAACACCTTCCTAGGAATATATTAGCCTAGTAAAGTCTCCACCAGAGCCAGGAACAGTTGTAGACTTGTATAAAGCTGCACTTGAGTGGGGATCCTCTTTTCCCTGCCCGACAGGCTCTCACAGGCCCCTGTGCCTTTTGTCTGCCCTTCTGTGCTTCTTCTCTGTAACCAACTTTACTTTCATGTCAGAGCTGTCCCCAATTTCTATGCTAAAGGAGATTAAATACTCTGGTCTCGGGAGGCTATAAGATATCTCATCATGTCCACTGAACGTCTTTCCTCTAAACATAAAGTGACCTAGCCCAAATTACAAAGAGTGCTGCGTGGAAAAGGCTGAGCTAGGTGAAGAGAGTCCCAGGAATGCTCTGGATAGAGATGCAGGACACCACAGAGGTAGTCGTCTTTGTTCTGATGCTCAGTGTCCACTCGGGGTTGGGGGATGCATGCTCACTGCATCTTGAAATGAGTTCCTCATGGGCCACAGTGAGGAGGTGTGAAAACACACGGGTAAAGGAGCTCACACTTGGTTATTAGAGTGCTGAGGCAGAGGGGGGAAATCCATGTGTTAATATGGCTCTCAGTCACCACGGGAATGGCAAGTGCCTCTGGAGTTTAGCAGATAACTGCATCAAGCAATAGTAACAGGTAACATTTAAGCAGGTGGTATGCTAGTCACCCACATTCTGCTCTAAGCTTTTTACATGCCTTAATTCCTAGGGGATGCCTAGAGAGCATTAGTTGTAGGAGCCTTGTAGAAGCAAGAAGCTATGGGCACAAGGTGGATAAGGCAACTTGCTGGAGGCCAGGGAACAGTGTTGGATAGGTCTTTGAACTTGACTGGCCTTAGGTTCAAGAGTATAGGTCTAAACCAGGGATCAAGAGAAGACAGTTGATATGCTCTTAAGACTCCCCTAAATGTTCAGACAGACAGACTGATTCCCGGTTAGCAAAATGTACAAACTGAAAAACTAAGAAAGCAGGAGCTGGGAGACAGGGAGGTGGGCATGACACCTTTTTCCTTTCTAGGTTGGGGACCTGAGCAGTAGGCCCAGGAAGGGGCCTCACAGGTGAGCCACCCACACATCAGGTTTTCCCCTCGCTCCTGCAGGCCCTGCTTGTCCAGTTCACTTGGTGCAGGAAGAAAAGCAAGAGTCGGAAGCCAGAGCCTGTGGACTTCACTGACACTGTCATCTGAAGTGGAAGGTCCCACACGGGAGCTGGATAACCCCTTCCCAAGAGGGCCTGGCAGGGAGCAGAGACCCAGGACACGGTGCCCACCCTCCTGTGCCTTGAGATGACTAGTGTGGAGGTTCTGTTACTAGTGGGGCCAGGTTCCACAGCAGGCACAGGTTTGCAGGTGGTGACATTTCCTTCAAAACCACTCAAGTTTCTACAGTCACCAGTTTACCGTACAACCAGGCCAGACGCTCCTCTTTCTAACTGGATTCCTGTACGAGAGAAAACTGCGCCTTTCAAAGTGTCTTCTTCTTATTTCTTTTCTAAAAAGACTGCCAAGGAAAACTTCAAAATGTTCCAACTGTGAACAACTCCCAAAGCCCGGGCTTTCTTGAATATTCTGGAAATATCCAAAGAAGGGAAAATGTGTCCATCTTTACAGATGGGTGGCTTGTTTGAGGCTCGAGGTTGAAAGTCTGAGCCCTGGAGCCAGCCTTTCTAGATTGAAAGCTATGTGCATCATTCACTTGCTGTGTGACAAGATTTTGTTCTCCTTAACTTCTGAGCCTCGCTTTCTACTGATCTAAAACAATAGCATGACCCTCTTTGAATCATTGAGAATATTAAAAGTCACATCATCACAGAGCACTCGGTACATTGCCTGAACAGAATGGTGCCATTCAGGCGGGGTGACATTGGGGAAGGGTGTGGGTGCTATTCACCTTCCAAGGCCCCCCTCTGGCCATCGGAGTTCTCTCTTGGTTGGCTAACCATCTCTTCCACTTTCCCTGCAACAACAATTTCCTCTCCTAACAGCTGAGAGGGCCTCTGGAACTATGGAAGTGGAGCAAGCCAGCTTCCCTGATTTCTCACTGTGTCCCTTTCTTTCTAAGCTCATCCATGTACATCTGTCCAAAGCTCTGTGCTGTTGATCTCCCCCATGGTTCACCCTGGCAGTTCTCTATTCCAGGTTGCCTAGCATCCTCAGAGTCCATACCTATAATCCCAGCACTTGGGGTGAAGTTCTGAGACAGGAGGATTGCTGTTAGTATAAGGCCACCCTGGGCTAAAAAGTGGTGCCCAGTCTATAAAAATGAATAAATACGTACATACATGAATAAATACATAAATACCTAAGTAAATAACGGACTGTTTGGGTGGACAGGGCAGCATGGGCAAGCATGACTAGCCAGTGCTATGTAGCTGCAGCTGAGTCCTCTTCAAGCAAGTTATTAGGAGAGACTGTCACACAGAGAGACACCTAGAAAATGGCAGACAGCCTGCTGGAGCCAGGGAGGGGAGGGGGTGACGGGCCCCGGCTGTGCACCCACGAGCGTCACTAGGCCACACGGCATCTTTGCTCCCTTGCTTTCCCGTGATGTGGGTGGAGCACGTGAGATGGAGCACGTGAGATGGCTCTAGCCTGCACTCAACTGATGGGCTCTGCCCTCAGGACAGTCATAGTCCGCACTGGCAGATGATTGGCAGCATGCTGTCACTGCATTGCCCTATATCCTTTCTGGTGACAAGGGTGACGGAGAGCTGAGTCAGGCCACAAGAAGTACCGTAATTCACAGGAGGAAGTCACAGCTTTAAGGCTCCGTGGTATGGCCTGGGTCTCACAGACAGGAACTGGCTTGCCGCAGAACCCACCTTCTCACATGCCCACATGGACGTCTTGCAGTGATAAGGCACACCCCCACTGCCGTCTCTTGGGGGCTTTGCTCAGTTTTATAGGGTTTCGTTTGTTTGAGACAGGGTCTCACTGGCTAGTCCAGGCTGACCTGGATCTCAAGGTGATTCTTTCCTCTCGGCCTCCCAAATACAGTGATTACAGGCAGGACCCACCATGTCCAGCTTGATTTTGAAGTTTGAAAGCGAAGTTGTCCATAACAAATGGCACACAGTAAACATCTCAGGCCCTGTGGGTTTCACAGCTTCTGTCCAAGCCCCTGGACTCCGCTGCTGAGGGAGTGTGCAGCCATCCACAAAACATGACTGATAGGTGTGGCCTGGCCATGGCCCAGATTGAGCTAATCTGCTGACCCGTGTTTAAAGATAAACTAAATTAAGACTTCTCCCCCTTACTGCACCCTCCCGAGTTAGAATAAAATTCATGAATTCCCTCACTTCCAGAGCGAGAGAGAGAGCATGACAACCATATGTCACGGAGTGGGCCATGTTCTGAAGGCACTGTTACCACAATGTGTTGTAAGGGGCTGGCATCTTCTGCAAAGCTCACCTCGTGGGTACACTTTTATTAGTCACAGAGGTCAACATGCTTGCCATAAATACAGTTTTGAATTCCTTCCTGCGTCTTCTCTCTAGTGGGATTATTTTTCATGTCTGTTTCCTGGCCTACAGCCAGGCAGAATGTGGGCGTTTTAATACCTTTAATCCATTATATGGACTTTTTAAAGGTCCATAAGACAAAATAAAATGCACTTTCACGGTCAAATATGCAATAAACCTGATACGTCCCTTAATATTTCATACCCATCTCCCACCCTGACTGTGACTGCTTCCAGGTTTCAGTGTACAGAGTGATCTGATATGGGCAAACTTATTGCTAATTTCTTATTTGATTGTGTAGAGAGCTCGTGGCAGTTCATAAACAATGCATTTCACTGTGCACTTTGGAGAGATTATTGCTCCCCAGTATTCTGAAAATTTGAAGTCACTATCCACTTACGTAGTATCTACTGCTTCTGCCCCAGTATGTGGCAAGGTGACAAACTAGCCACTCCGATTCTTTGTTGTGTTCTTTGGCTTCTGAGACAGGGCCTCCCCACGCAGCTGTGAACTTGCAGCAATCCGCTGTCTCTGCCTCCCGAGTACCAGGACTGTAGCCATGTGCCAGCACACGAGGCATCAGAAAGCTGATTTTTATCAGGTCATTGTTTTGAAAAGGTGGCAAGACTTCCACATCCACCTGCATGTGGCCCCAAACCTTGTAATCAAGTCTCCTCACTGGACTGCCTTCCTCTTTCCCCAGTTGCTTATAAACTCTCCAGCACATGTAGTGAGCTGCTTCTGTGTGAATGCTACCTGCCTGTCACCTGTGCACGCTCTTCAGGGGTGCAGGTGTCTGTTTATGGGACTGCTGTGTTTTATGTTCTTCCTTGGGGGAGTGAATTCTTCTCCCCACACTGGACACTGCAATTCACAACTATCACAGAGGGCCTGAGGTAATGGGCTGTAAGACTCACTTGATACCCACTAGAGGAGGGCTTAGATCACTGGCCTGTTTACCTTTTGTGAAACATCTGTTTCCTATGAGCAGTTAAAAGTGCAAACATCTGTAAATAATAAGCCTGTGTGTGCACATAATTTAATGAATTAGGACATAGAGGGAGCTGAACAGTAGGGCACAGCAATTAGAGTAACTGCCCATTTTGTTAAAAGTATTTTTTCCTTTCACTCGGGAGCACTTGCTCCGTGGGTTCTGAGGTTCCCAGCCCTGCCTGCCTGCCCTCCTCCCACAGTAAGTGGGGATGTCTTGTAGATGGTTGGCACAGCACAGTGCCCTCACACAGGTGTAGAGCCCTGCATCCTCACTACTCCCCAGCCACTGTGAGTCAGCTCGGCTTCCCTCTTGCCCACAAACGCTCTTCTGTAAGATGAGGGGAGCAGCAGTGGTCTCCTCCTCAGTCCATTACCTCTGTTAAGTACCAGCTCCCAGGAAGCCTTGTCAATACTGGAATAATGTGATGGCCTCATTTTAGTAAAGACCAGTCCCAACTTGAAGACACTGTGGCAGGAAGTAAACTTGGGTCAAGTTTTGTGTTTTAGCTTTATTTCTATTTTCTTTTTTCACACTTTCTAGAGCTGGGTGGAAGGGGAGGAAGAGGGAAATGGTACTGTCTCAGTGAACAGGAAAGGCCATCAGAAAAATCTCTGCTGCCACCAATGGGAGTGCCCAAAGCCATGTGAATCAGCCCCTGTTTTCAGGATGCGAGTTTCCCAGATTACACCCATAAGGGCTTGTCGTGGCTGTAAGCAGGAGCTACCCCAGCTTTGGAAGCTGCCTTGACATCACTTCCTATGTTTTGCACAACTACCCAAACCTGAGGTGTTCTGCAATTCAAGTTCATGTCCACTGAACTACATCTAGCTATTTCTAATGGATGCTATTTCTGAGCATCCATTGTGTGCCAGGTTACAAACAATGAACATATGATGTATTCAGGGGAAAAACTCCTGTAGAAGAAAGTGCTTGGAACTTTCCAGAAACAAATAGGGACTTCCATAGAGTACAGCTTCCTTGAAGTTTGTTGAGATATCCAAGCTGATCTGAAAGTAGTTTGAAGATGTTGGAATACCGAGTCCACTGCAAACCCAGGATTGGGATGGACACATTGCTTGCTCCCATGATACAACTGCCAGAGGACTCTGGAATCCAACCCCCTGGTCCTCTGCAAAGTAAGCGGGAAGCCTTTGCCAGGCCTGGAGAACCGTTCTTCTCAGAGGAAAAACAGTTCAGCAGTTGACTGTGCTCCCAGCCCTGAGACTCTGTTTACATTCTCCTGTGGTCTGTTTGCCATCTACTTAAAGAGATAATTAGAGCTTGCTAATAGCAAGAGAAGAGAAGACAGGCTGAAGGGAGAAGGGGGGCAACAGCAGAGCAGAAACAGCTGAAGTCCCCAGCTCCGCTGGTTCACAAGCCACATGGCAGCGGAAAGTTAAATTAATTCTGATAAAATAAACTTCAAAGTTGACTTCCTCAGACGTGTTAGCGACATGTCCCAAGCTCAAGAGCCACATGTAACTCTCGATGACACTGCTTGTGATAGCATATTGCTTCTATCATATGGAAGATCCTATTGAAGAGCACTGGTATGGAATGTACAAAAAAAAATGTGGACCTGAACATCTCCATGACTTCACAGTGTACAGTTAACTGAGTGCTCAAAGTGGACCAAGAATTATGCCAGACTTGATAAAACAGATATATATCATGCACTGCCTGACCTCAGAGATCTCTTGGTGGAGAGCCACACACAGATGTATTCACACGTGTACACACTTGCAAGCACACACACACACACACACACACACACAGTCGAGCACTTGCAGGCACATGGGCAGACATGCTCAAGGGCACATATCTGTACATACAAAAGGAAGCAAACAGACACAGTGAACATGCCTGATGGCAGAGATGGCTGTAGCATCTGAAAATACTTTCAACTTTTCTGCCCTTAAAAAAATTTTTTTTTTCACAATAAAACATTGGGGAACATAGTGAGGTGTTTTTTTTTTTGTTTTTTGTTTTTTTTTTTTTTTTGTCAACTTAACACAAACTAGAATTACCTGAGAAGAAACCCCAATTAAGGACTTGCCTCTATCATATTGGCCGGCCTGTGGGCAGGTCTGTGAATCATTTTCTTAATTAATGATTGATGTGGGAGGGCCCAGCCTACTGTGGGTGACGTCATCCCCAGGCAGATGGACTTGGGCTGTATAAGAAAAGTAGTTGAACAAGAACCAGTCACTACTCTTCGGTTTCTGCCTCTGCCCTTGCTGGAGTGTCTGCCCTGACTCCCCTCAACAACAGAGTGTGCTCAGCACGTGCAAGCTGAACACACCCTTTCCACTCCAAGTTTCTTTGGTCAGTGTTTCCCACAGCAACAGAAGCACAAACTAGGATGCATGCCATACATCGCTTCCTCAAGTCCTTAAGACTCTGCCCTTAAGTTTGTAAGGTATGCATCACAGACCAATTTCACAGATGGAAAAGTGAGCCAACGTGGAGCTCAAGTCCCAGAATGCGGGTAGTGTGGGGGGGGTTAAGGCTGCTGTGCAACATGGGCCATGAGGCCATCCACCATCACAGGAAACAGCTGCATCTGGGGCCACCATTTGACTGCCAACATAGCGTGTTTGAACTGAAGTCACCGAGTGAGAATAGTATCTGAATAGCCAAGAATAATCACGATTATTGTAAGTTTGACAAAAAATTATGGTTAATTAAGGTTGGGATCCTCCATACACACGGATATTTCAAGCAGTAGCAGATGTCAAAAGCATCATTCAGTTTCATCATCTCAAGAAGATTTTTTACCCTCCCTTCCTCTCTCCTCTTCTCCCCTCCCCTCTCCTCCCCTCTCCTCTCCTGCCTGGTTTTATTGTTGGTAATGGAAGATGCTGTTTAAGGTACTACCTTGCACAAACCACTTAGACATATTTACAGAAACTAGAGTGGCCACGTGAAAAGCTGCATTTCCCAGTGCTTGTCTCCCCAAGAACCTCCGTGAGTCCTAAGCAATCTGCTGCAGCCTCAGCCTTAGGAGCATTGGCAGTGACTAGGCGCACAGCCCACAACAAACAGGATGCGAGAACAAAGAGACTGGAGTGTAAAGGTTCCTCACAGCTCCAGTGGTTTCCTTCGCGGTCTGGAAGGCCATCGTTCATGTTTGAGAGAATAATGTAATCAGAGGAAGTCGTGTGAGCCACAGTCCTGGGGCTTTCTAGTCTTCCCGCCCTCCCCTAACACTCCTGGGGGCCTTTCTTGGCATTATTAGGACATAAAACATATTAGGGAAGTGTCCACTCAGTAGATAGAGATGACAGTCTAATGGCAGAGGCCACAGACCTGCAAAGTGGAAACTGTGGAAGAAAAGATCAGCTTGGTGGGGTTGTCACCCAGGCTCACAGGTGGCTGTGTGACCTCAGTCATGTCACTTGCCTGCTCTGAACTTCAACTTCCTCATCTATACGCTGTGGAAAACAATATCCTTCTTCCAGTCTGTGGTGGACTAACTAAATATACAGTCAGTAATGTAGAATTCTGCTAAATAGATAAGGAGCCAAAAGGCAAACTCACTAAGTGCCACAGATCATTCTTAAACGTGGCCTTGCTCAGAAGACACTACTGTCTTCCTGCTGTGCAGCACACAGCCATGGTGGTGTGCAGACTAAAGATCACTGGACACTGACTCTGGGCTAGCCCTGTCACTGATGGGCCCCAGAACACAGTGTAGCCCCTCTGAGTCTTTGAGAATCACTTCAGTTTGTCCATGGAAGGCTGGCTCTTGGGTTATGAGAAGGTTCCCTTTCCTGCCCCCTTTCTGGTCCTCCAGGCAATGGCCCCAGCTGAGCTCTCCATCTGCACACAGCCCTTGGAGGGAGCTTTCCTGATACTGGCTACCATTGCCCCAGCTGATGTCACATTCAGTGTAGTGAGCGGTCTGACTACATCTACAGGATGATCAGATAACAAAGCGTTAGGACACTACGTTTTGGGATGGTGTGTTACCCAGTAAGCCACAGGGGCAATCGTAAAGGATGAGACATTTCCAAGAGTCTAAGTAAATCCAACTCCATCCCCAAGGTACACAATTACTCCCTAGATACTCCAGAAACATCCACAAAGCAGCTCTCCAGAAGTGAGCCTGGATGACATGCACTTAATTCATCATTCAATGCAGGCTTAAAGGCTTCTTTTTAAGTATCTCATTTGGGTATAACCATGGGTCTCTATCGTGACAAAAAATGGATACACCACTTATACTCCAGCTGTGGGTCTCAGGGATCCCCTGTTGCTTCCATCATCAATCTTAGGTTCAAAGTCCCAGGGACATGCTTATGTGACAAGGTGTGTGTCACATGACACACTTTAGTTTCTCTCAAGTTTAGAGAGAGCAGAGACAGGGGCTGAACGTTCTTGATATCCTCAAAGATCATATCAAGGCCCCTGGCACACGACAGACACCCAAGAGCCTTTGCTGGATGGCACTCTACCTTATCTAAAACATCAACAAGTGACGAGGAGGCAGGTGCCCCAGTGGCATGCATCTCTGGGCTAAGAGTACCGCAACAACTTTGTAAGCTTACTTTTCACTGTCAGTAATGTGAGCAAATCTGGATGTTTGGCTGCCCCTGAATCAGGACCAGAGTTGTTCAAACTGTGATAAACAGGAAGGGTTGTCATCAAGGTGAGGAACTACAGACGGCAGGAAAGTGATAAAACAGAAATGACCACAAAAGTAGTAGCCAATTTAAGCCAGTGTGCATCTGCCACAGGTAACATACTTAAGGCAGAGAGGAAATCACAGCCAGTGACTACTGTGTGTTCCCAAGAATAGAATCTTAATTTACATGCTTGCCAGTCCTTCCACAAATCCTGCGTGGCAGACATTATTACCCCCATTTTATAGCTGTAGAAATCGACCCTGTGTCCAGTCAAGCTGTTTCTGTTATCTTGGACCATCAGGCAGTGATGGGGAGCAGATGCGGAGAGACTTAAGGAAGGGGATATGAGGGCAGGAATCAGCCTGCAGTGCAGGGAGGTACAGCTCTCACAGCCTCCGCTGAGGGGAGGGAAATCCTGTCCTCTCACTCACTCGGGCCTTCCATGCCCAGGTGACAGGCTCACTTCCGCAGACTCTCAGCCACCGAGCAGTGGAGAGAGCCCAGCTCCTGTGCATCCTCCAACTTGCCAATGCAAACTTCTTGCCACCTCCAGTTCCTATTGTTTCCTCTGATAAGCAGGGCCCCAGTGAACAATTAAAGCTTTCAATAAATAATCTCTAAGCACATTCATTTGATTGACTGTTATTTGATACAGCAGTTAGTTTCAATGGGGCAGTTAATATTGACCACATAAAGTACTCCAGACAAACATGAAACAGCTCCAGAACTCCATGCATTATTACCCTTTATCTGCCAGTCATCTGGGGTTCTTGTAATGGTCATGGAATTTAAAAATCAATAATAACAATTAGTGTTCTGTACACCAAAACAGATGAATCATGTGAAATGTGTTTTCATATAAAAATCAAAGGAGAAACAAGCCCGGAACATGGAGAAGGCTCTTTGAATTTCCCGTGCATACTTGACAAGGTACCGACACTCAAGTCTTCAGTCTGGAAATGAAACTGCTACACACAGGAAACCACAGAAGCTCTCACTCCGAAAAGGTAAAGCACAAAGATTCGCATGATCAAAGGCGTGCTAACGAACAGAAAATTAATGGAACTGGTAATTTACTTCCTCGGAGACGTGTGGCTAGCTACCTTTTCCAGCTTTCAATTTGGAGGCATTCAGCGCGATTATTTCGCTGTGGAAATGGCAACATCAGTGCCTCAGTTTCATGCACCACCACAAGGTCTAGATAATTAAAATGCAAAGCTACAGGGAAATGTCTCATCACTAAACTGTAACCAGCATACTATGTGAAGCCATCCATTCCAAAGACTTGTTTTTCATCAATTATTTGTTATTTATCTGATGTAAATATAAGATGGACTAATTAAAATGTATGCCTTTTTATACAGCTTCTTGTCATTAGAGCCAATGAAAGCTTTCTGCGGACCATAATGAAATAATTACGTGTGCCTTTAAGAATTCTCTTCAACAACACATGGTGGTGCTGAGCTAAATGAAAACATCAGGAACCAGAGTTCGTAGCCTCCACTTCCATTTTAGCTAATTATCCCTACAAGCTTTCCAATAGGCAGATCCTAAAAAATCGTTTGAAGTGAAAGGCCCTTCCCGCCACCAGCCTTTTTATAATTATGGACTTTGATGTCATAACAAAGGCCGTAGCTGTGGCAACCTTTAATATTTTTTGAGAAGAGGGAGTTATTATATTGCTTCTTCATTTGTTCTGGAAATTAGAAGAAAATTGGGATAAATGAGATCCAAATCTCCCTTTCCCAGTGAACTGATGTACTTGTTCAGTCTTTCCTGTGGATTTTGAATTTGGTAAAATTTTAACTTGTGGGAAAACAGTAGTTAATACAGAACAACAAGAAACACTGCTTTTGTTGGTTTGTGTGTGTGTCTCATTAGGAAGGGGGGCAGCCAGCTCAGGCCAGGTCACCCCATCACCACCCTTGCTTTGGTCCTGCACTCCCCATTCTCCTGCTTTCACCTCTCACGCACCTGATGACAGGAGAGCGCCACCAAGCCTATCAGAAAAACAACCCCCCCCCCCCAAGTTCCGGTCAAGTTAGGAGAATAACTGCATATTAAATTTTACAAAGGTGTGACCTTAGAGACAAGTGTGCGCTTAGAAAATACGATGGAGCCTTACATTTGGACTTTCTCTGTGTCTCAAGGCAGATATTTGAAAAAGCGAATAACCTGAAGTTTAAGTCAAAAGGGAAATAGAAAGCGGAGAAAAGGCGTTGACTTCCGGTCTGGCAGCAAATGAACAGGTCACGTGATGCAGAGTGGGTTGGAAACTTTGAGCTGGAAAACTACATGGGAGTCCTAGGGATTGGCCCTAACTGTGAATTTCCTCACACTTTGGTTGCGGATCTGACAGGGTTTGTGGGTGGTTGGCATCTGCTCATTGCTGGATGGTCTTAGAAGACAAGAATCCCACAGCTGCCAGCTGGGGAAGGGGCACCCGCTACAGGACTGAAAATAAAGTCTCAGAATTTTTATTAAAATTCCCCATTACCATCAAGTTATTCTTGGTTCTCTTGTGAGGTGTCAGGGAAGTGATCGCTCACCACGACCCTTTTAAATCTGAACTTTCTTTCTCCCCTCTCTGGGTGGGTTCTCTCCATTGGTGGCCCTAAAGCCCTGTACTCTGGAGGAAGGGCTCAGCAGACAGGGTAACTGGTCTGACGTCACTTCCTGTTATCCTGGCCCCTTTCTGCACAAGCCAGAATCTTACCTACCTCACCACCCTGCAGCTCCACATCTAGAAAGGCAGGAGAGTAAGCAAACCCACAGCCTGGTACCTGCCGGAGCTCCAAGAGAAGTAGAAAGCCCTAGATATCATCTCTCCTGCTCCTTGTAGTCGGAACTTGGAACCTTATCGTTTAAAGAGGCTTGGATATGGGATTCAGATCTCACATCACTTTTTCTTTCTTTAATTTTTAATTGAGACAGGGTCTCACCATATGACCCTAGCTGGACTGCAGCTCACTATATAGACCAGGCTGGCCTCGAACTCAGAGATCTGCCTGCTTGCATCTCCCAAGTGCTAGGGTTAAAGGTGCGAACCACCATCCCCAGCAAATCTTAATGATGAAGCAGGAAGCCAGGCATGAAAAAAGGATTCAGGGCAGCGACTGACTGATGAGATGGTGTCACAAGATCTCACTGGGGTGGGGGTGGGAGGTTATCCACTTCCTATTTAACAGGAGATACTCAGACCAAGCCACTTTCTGGCAGGATCCTGAACAATCTGCAATCCGAAGTGACCATCCTCCTCCTAACACCTCAAATCTCAGCTTCCTAAAAAAACTGGTAAAGGGTTGGTAGACTGTGCTTGTAAGGGGTCAGCTGAGTTCCACACCCCTCCCCCGTCCCACTCCCGCTCATACCGGGAAGCAGAGCCTATCCGTGCAGAGCTAGCCTTCTATTTACAGACATGCAACTGGCTACAAAAGGAATCAGATGTGCTTGGAAGAATGACCCAGAAACACAAGGCGATCCCTAGTTATAATGGGAAAATTAAGTTGTGGCCTCTCCAGTTATATTGACCATGGTATCATAAGGCTTTTTGTGCCAACCGTGGGTTCAAGGGGCAGCCTAGGAGATGTCGTAATGGTGAAATATCTGGCATATTTCACTGACTGACGTGGAACTGCGGCAGAACATTTGAAATGAAGGTTTTCTAGAAACCCCGAGATAGATAATTGCCGTAACTGCCCTGTAATTTGAAAGGCAAGATTCGACATCAATATCTTGGGAAAGGTTTCCAGCCAACATTTTTCTGATTAACCTTCATCAAAAACTCCCATATCCGAAATAATCTATTTAATTGATAGTTAACTGAATTTATATTAGAACATTTAAAGTATAAAAATGCCATTTAAGGATGAATTTATCGGCACTTACATGCAGCTCAAACTCTGCAGAAGATTCTCTTCAAGGCTTCTAACGCACTGGTCCTCAACCTTCCTGATGCCTCAACACTGTAATACAGTTCCTCATGTCGTGGTGACCCTTCCAATCATAAAATTATTTTTGTTGCTACTTCATAACTGTAATTTTTCTGTTATGGATCATAATGTAAACATCTGTGGTTTTAGATGGTCTTAGGTGACCTCTGTGAAAAAGCCCTTCGACTTGCAAAGGGGTCGAGACCCACAGGTTGAGAACCACTATTCTAAATGCCCATGGCTCGTATTGTTAGGCTTGGGTGAGTTGGAAATGAGTTTCATGCTTATAGTTTCTGAGTTTTCCATTTCCACCTTCCTCCCTGACACCAAGTTAAAAGCTCCCCAGCCCTTCTTAAAAAAAAAAAAGTTTTAAATTTAAAGAATGATAAATTCCCTATGAGCAGAATTGATAATCTTTATCATTAATCATGTATTTCCTTTTTGGAGTAGAAGTTAATAACCTTGCTGAATGTGTAAAAGAGAAAACTAAGATTTTCTTTCTTTTTCAGCCATTTTCCTGTTTAACATGTTGACGGTAAAAAAAAAATGTATCTGAAATTTGAAGAATATAGTTTTATTCTTGTGATTTATTAGAAAAGAAAAACGGAATGGAAACAGAAAGCCGGGATGGTATCTGCTGGTTCTGGATAGTCCAAAATGAGAAGGAAAACCTCCTTCAGGCCAGCTAACCTGACAGAAACTGACATTGTGGTCACTCACAGATTAAGAAAAAACAGGTCAGACCCAGTGCCGGAGCCTTCATATCCCCGCTGGAGAGCCAAATTCAAACCAGAGCTGCTCACCTGGCTCCAAGGGCAGCGGTGGAAGGTGAAGCAGACCCTGGGTGCCTGCCCCTCCCAGGACTTGGTTTTGGGAATTCACCATTTCTGGCAGTAAAATTTAATTACTGCTCTTTTGTTGTCCTGATCCCAGCTTGCAAACCTACCCATTTATCTGGAAATCGACAAAATTCCATTATTCCTCCTCTTTTTGGACCGGGAAGGAAAACTTTGTGCCCCCTTTGTTTTCAGAAGGTCCCTGTCCTGCACTCTGAGATTGCAGCGAGGCCTTTCTCCTCTTTAGGATGGTGTTCCTTACCGAGTCATGTGGCTGAGCGCAGAAAATTATGTCCCACTTTAGGAAAACAATTGGGCCTTTTCACTGAAATATTTATTCAAAACGCCACTCAGTTCGTATGGCGGCTGTCCTTCTCCACTGAGTCTGTCTTTCAGAAGGTAACTGACTCTGCCACTTTGACCTCAAGTTATAGCTCAGTAGGAGAGCACTTAGATCCTGCTTAATGCTTCAAATCTGGGTCTCCGGGCTCTGCGAGGGGAACTTTTCTTCCTCCTTAATCACACATTGCTACTATTCATTTTAAAAATAATTTCTCCTGAATGGGCAAAACCCTGTTCAAAAAGAACACTTTTTTTCTGCCTTCTTTTGATGTGCTGAAAAGAGAGAGCACAAGGAAACGGGCCAAGATGTTGTCACACTTGTGATTTCACCAAAAGCAACTATATTTAGATTAAAAAAAAATTTAAGATTTATCCTGTGCCCACAGAGCAATTACTGCAGAAAACATCTGGGGTTACCTAAAACCAAGAGAATCGAGGAGGCATCTGAGTAGACACTTAGTGACCCGGATGGATGCCTTCCAGGGTCGCCTTCTTTCTGTTATTTACACCACATTCCCTTAGTCGCCCCTAATCCTGATTTCCAATGTTTATACCAAAAAATCCTCAGGCCCTGCTCCAAACCAACAGCTGGCTGGCATATCAGTTTTCCGTCTTTAAAATTAAAAGGAAAATAAAGGGAGTATTCTAACACTTTACCAAGTGAGGTTCTGGGGGCATTCTTACGTTCAAAGGTTTTTGAACACACACACTAAAAACCTAAGTAGGCTAAGAGGCTGGGATAGTTCTGTGGGGATTTAGGACCAGGTTTGCGTCTCTGGCCCACTGTTTCCTCCGTGTTAGAGCAAAGTTGATCTGTACCTTTTCAGAACAGCCGTTAGGTAAAATGGACAACTACGTCCACGGGATTTACGTGGTTACTTATGCAACCGTGGCTCTCGTAGGCTTTCATTTCAACAGCCCCAGCGCTGCAAGACACAGGTACTTCCTAGAACTTTCATTTAAAAGACTGTTTTGTTTTTATTTATCCTCGAAAGATATAATTTCTGGACCAATGGGAAGGTCTGGGATTCAGCGGTTTGTGGAGAACAGAGCCAGTCTGCAGGGCACGGGCAATGTTGACACTTGGCTACTTCAGATCCTAGTTGGAGCATGGGGTTGAAACTCTAGCTGAAGCTGACCACAGTGAGCACTGATTGCCCTGCTTACAAAAATAAGACACTGGAATTTCTGAAACGCTTTTGTCAAATGCCTTTATTTACTTTGTCTAATGCAGGTTTCTTTGATTAGCTAAACCTTGCTGTTATCAACACTTTTTGCTTATCGGCTTGCCCTAGGCGAGTGACACATTCAGCACCAGCTCTCCCCAGATAAAGCAAATCCCTTGTTTAACTTGTTCGAGAACAAACAAAGCTTTTCCCTCCACTCTGGCAACCCAATAGGCAGGTTAGGAAGGCTAATTGCAAACGGGAGAATTTCTGCAAGTAACTCTGCTCCATGGAATCTCTTCCCAGGACAGTTCATTCTTCTATTATAAAATATGTTTCGGGACAATCCTCTCTAACAAGTCAGTTTCACAACGCCCAGTTCCCTGGATGCCAACCAGAATGTCCACATTATTTTAACTGGCATTGCTAGGAGGACTCCGAGGACCTGCTAGTGGATTGGAAAATGTTTTTTAACACTAAGTTAGTTTCTCTGCCTTCTCCCAAAAGAAAGTGAACAACAGCGAGGTAAGGGTATGACTAGGAAGACATTTCCTGGAGCTATGCTCCTTCTGCCTGCGTGTGCCTCTGCGAATGTTAAGTTGGACGGCCAGGCTGTTGGCACCAAATGGTTATTGATTTCCCAGCTACAGACCTGTTGATTTTCTGGCCCAAGAAGCAAGACTTTTTTTTTTTTTTTCTTCCTTTCCCTTTTTCTCTTTCTGAGGGAAAAGTTTCAGAGAGGTCAGCTGACATGTGGCCACTGCCCCCTGCTCTGCTTGCCTTTTTACCTCTCCTTAGACAAGCCACCATGTTGTTAGGAAAACTCGATTTCTTCTAGTTAAACTTTGACCTCTTTGAAAACAAAGATTTAAAATGTCATTTTCAGGCTAATGCTCCAATGAATTGTCAAATCAAGCACTAAAAACATTTTGATAGATAGATGAGCCATTTATCTAAATCACTGTCAGGGTGGCTAGGCATCCTGCAGGCCCCCACCGCTGCCCGCCCTAGGTAGATTTCCCAGGACTCCTGGTCATTTCTCAGGCCTGAAGCTGAGCTACTGTTGACCAATGAGCCAAGGCACCATGTCAGCATCAGATAACCAAACAGTCAATATTGTTTTTAAAAATGAGGCCGCCTCTTTAGATTTCTTTTCCTTTAACTGAAGTCCAGACTCCTGGCTGAATTGTAAGATATGGAAATAATGAATGGCCAGCCCAAGGGGTGTTGGTGGCCAGGAGTTCCCTAGCAAAACAGCAACTTCTTAGACCAACAAAGTGACTTGGAGAGGTGGCAGTGGGGTCAATGCTAAGACATATTGCCTTTGCTCAGCGAAGGGAATGAGGGAGGCAGCATCCTGCACCATCCTGCCCTGTGCATTATGAACTCGGGGAGCAATCGCCTTCATAAGGTTGCATTCCTTGAAGGGACGATGTCATATTTTAGTTACCTATGTGCTGCTGAAATGCACAACTGTTACTGGGCTTGTGGCTAATTCCAGCCAAGCTAAACGACCCTCTGCACCCATTTAACACAAACTGCATGGTGTGTCAGGTTGCGCTACTTGAAGAATGTTTCAAAGTCTTGTGGTCACCTTCTATTTTCCCCTTCTCTCCGTACGTATTTTAAAAACTATTTTCAAGAGAGAATGGGGTGGGAAAGGAGAGCAGGGGCTCAGGAGGCATTTCTAGGGAAGAAAACCTCCGAGAGGGAATTTCAGCAGAGATGGAATCCATATGCATGCCAGCCGATCACACCCTTCAGCATTAAATCATTAAACCCTTTGTCTTGCCACCATCGCACTTTATTCCAGTGTCTTTATTGCATGCAAGAGAGACATTTTTTTTCTTGGTAAAAGAAAGGAAAAAAATAATAAACCTACATTGAGCAGTGTGCCGGTGCTGCCATTCGGCCTGGGTGAATCCACTGAGGCAGGCTTTGAGAGCCTTCTCCTGCAGCATGCAGGACGGGCTCGCGGTGTAGAAATCCAGGATCTGCCCGGGACTCACTGACAGAACATCCATACAGTCAAACATGATCTCTCCGCACCGCGCTCTGCAAAAGTGCTTATCCTCTAGGTGTGGAGGCGAGCGGCACAGAAAAGTCCACGAACTCCATCAAACTCTGCCCCTTTTTTGGCACGTAGGCTGTTGGTCTTTTTCCCAGCCCCGAATCATGAATTATGACAGACAAGCCAGCTAAAAGCCTGTAATTGATCCAAATGATCATTTACCATTTTCCAGGCTCGCTCGGCCGATCCAGCCGGGGCGGGGGTTCCCGCACCGATCCCAAGTTCTCCCTTCCAGGCGACGCCCGCGCAGGCCTCCGGGAGCGCGCGGGTCCTACCCCGCCGGTGCCCAGACGCGCCCTGCCCGGGTGGCTCGCGTCCTCGGCATCCCAGTCCTGCGGCCGCGGCGCAGGGGAACTCTGGTCCCCCCTTTGGCAAAGAATAGACCCTCCTGCCTCCGAGCAGCTCACTTCCTACCACTTCTGTCACACGGAATGAAAGATTGAATTGCCTAATATATGCGAGTGAACTTTCGGTGAACCCTTCCCGGGCTGCTAACCTTCAAATGACCCAACCAGTCTGACATCACCAACTCCCAGGATTCTCACAGCGCTTAAAAACTCCCAGCAGCCCTGCAAGAGCCGGCAGCCAGCGAGGCCGCGGCCAGCCGCGCGGTGCTCCCCACGGCTCAGCTTGCAAACAATGCCAGGAGCGCAGGGAGGAGCGGAGCGCGGCTGCGGTGTGCGCCTTTTCATCTGCCCGGCCCTGGCGGGGAGACCCTCGCCCCCAGCCCGCCTCTGAAATTCCTCCCTGCTCCGCTGTGCCTGGCAAAGCCCTTGCAACTTAGGTATCTTTGCACTTCTGTAAAAAGCACTCGGCAAAAGCCCCGAACAGCAGATCAGGGGCCGCCACCCGTCTCAGAAGGAAGCCTCGCGGCCCGGGAAACTTTCCATTCCGTCCGCAGTCTTTTTCTTGCTTCTTCTTTGTTTGTTTGTTTGTTTATATTTTTAAACATTCCTCCCCACCTTCTCTCTCTCTTGCAGGCTCTAGCTGAAGGGGTTGCTCTGGCTCCGGGGGTGGGGGTGGGAGGACACCTTCCGGGATCTACTTGGATTTAAAAATCCCCTGCAGGCTGCAGCACCTGGAGCAGTTACGGATTAGTTACTCCACCAGCCAGCCTTTCTCCTCTCTCCGTTCTCTTTCTTTTTCGCTCTTCTCCCCCACTGTTCATCCTCTGCAAACCCCTCTCACAAATACACACACAAAAAAGTGAAAGACAGAGTTGAGAGACCGAGTGTGTGTGTGTGTGTGTGTGTGTGTGTGTGTGTGTGTGTGTGGTGTGTGTGTGTGTGTGTGTGTGTGTGTGTGTGTGAGACAGACAGAGAGAGAGAGAGAGAGAGAGAGAGAGAGAGAGAGAGAGAGAATTTTAAATTCTGGTTAGCTGGTTGGAGAAAACACAGAAGCTCTGCCACTGGCCATCTGTGTGATCTGTGTGTCTAGGAAAACACTAATTTTTCGCTAGGACTCAGTTTTCTCCTCTGTATAATGGGCCTGTGTAAAACCATCCATAGGACAAAAATACTACCTTTAATTTCTCAGTAAACACACAAAAGGAATATCAACTGTGTCTCAGCCTCCTGTTTTCAGCTGTGAGACTTCAGACAGGGATACTTCAGACCTGACAAGGCCACTGAGTTCAGAGGTGGACATACCTATGCTCCCTCTGTGAATCCCAATGTGAATGGCTTGCTGTTCCCACAGTCCGTGCACGGGGAGGGGGTAATGGGGGGTTGGGGGCCTCTCCAACAAGCACATGCTTCCACATATAATTAAATGCATATTTTGAAAAGCGTCTAAGTATGAGGGTTTTATATTTCTGAAAGCTAGGCTTCGCTCAAACCACCCCTGCTCAATCTTGCCTGTTTTTTTTTTAAACAATTTTCAGATAAGAGGATTTCTTTTTTTCTTTTTTAACCTGCTTACACTGACTCAGCCCAGAGGAAGGAGCAGTTTTCTAACCGTTCTCAAAACCCAGAGGTAATTGGTATAGATGCCGTCAGGCAGCCAGGGCTTTCAAAGGGAAGCCACCTGCAGCCAGCTTCCAGCTTCTCCTGCTGGATGCAAGGCTCAGGAAAGAGGATGCTAGGAGGGGACCAGACTGCTCCTTCCATCTCTGTCTCCCTAGTAATTCTCCCACAGAAGACTGGCAAGGAGATGGGCAGGGAAGCCCAGGCTCCATTCCTCTTTTCTGGGCAGTGCCAGGACAGACGCACACCCACATACAAGGAAGCCCTGCTGAGATGTTACCCTGAGTGGTCAGCGGCTGCTTGGCTGTCCTGAAACGGCACGGGAAGGTGCACCACACTCCCTCCTGGAGGCAGAGCGCCCCAGGAGAAGGTGCACTGAACCTGGAGCTCACTGGACCTGCAGCTCACTGGACCTGCAGCTCGGGGGTTCGGCTGTTGCCATTGGAAAGTTCAGAGATCTCATTGAAAGTGGAGGCTGTTTTTCTCTCCTTTGTGCAGTCATCCATTTTTGTAACACAGTTTTATTATTAGAAGCCCTTCAACTACAAAAAAAGAAACAACAAAAACAAAACAAAACAAAACACCCCCACCACACATCCTAAGTGAGGGAACACATAGGAATTTCCAAAACAAACACTTAACACAGCACCATTGAGCAATTGTAAAGATACAAAACACTGGATTATGTGTGTGTTTCTGCTTGGCCCAAGACACTTAACTGCCTTGAATACTTCCTCAAGGTCCTCAGTTCCCTAGAAACAGTCACTCACCCTGGGTACTGGAGGAGGAGGAACAGGTGTGGACAGAGGGGAGAGGAAACGGCTGAAGTGCAGTATAATGTAAGTTAGATGTGAGAAAGTTTGGCATCATGGCAAATGTGTGTCAGGTGCTCTCTTCTAGGAGGCTGCTATTCTTCCTTGCTGATCATGGTCCCAAAGTGCAGGGAGGCAGTGGTCACAGGGAAGAGAGGATGAGGCACCCTAATTCTGTTCATTGCCAGCTCTATCTAGGAGGGGAGGCACTGTTCTCAAATGTCTTCCGAAAATATGCCCTCCCCATCCCTTCCCCCACCTCTCTCTCTCTGTCTCTCTCTCTGTCTCTGTCTCTCTCTCTGTCTCTCTCTGTCTCTGTCTCTCTCTCTGTCTCTGTCTCTCTCTCTCTCTCTCTCTCTGTCTCTCTCTCTCGTGTGTGTGTGTGTGTGTGTGTGTGTGTGTGTGTGTGTGTGTATTGCTAAAATTCCTTCGCTTTGACAGACCTAAGCACTGTCTAACCGTTCTCCTAAAACTAAGGTTCCAAGGACAAACAGGCACAATTCTACTAAAGGCCACTCGGGGGAACTTTGACCTTCCTGGGCTTCCTTACAGAGCATAGGTGAGGGAGTGCTCCTCCCCCAGCATGCCTCTCCTGGAAAGCCTGCACTCTGCAGAGAGGAGGGCTTCCCCATAGCTGCAGAGATGGAGCCCACCCCCCACCCCCCACATACTTTAGTCCTTCCTCAGACCCCTTACAATTAAGGCGGAGCTGCACACAACAGGTGGTAGAGAGGGTGTCCTGCCCCTCCCCAGCGCTCTGTGGGGGATATTAACAGTCAAGAAGCCCAGCTAGGATTATCCTTTTGCAAGGGGGCACAGCTGCACCCCTAAGGTGGCCGTGGCTAGGCTGAGAGGACAGTCGCTCTCTTTGGGGGTGTGGTGTGGTGCATGCCAATGACTGGGGAATTTCTTTCTTTGCTCAAGGATAATTTAAATTTATAATCACCTTGAGATTCTTTTAATTGTAGGGAAATGAACTTGATCAGTATTTAAATCTTTGTGGATGGGATATTATGGTTCCTTATGATGCAATGGGACTCACTAGTCAATTAATCATCTCTCATCATGGATTAATTGCCACTGGTGGCGAGGATTGAGGCAATTAGTAAGTGCTAATTCACAACTCGACTCACAAGTTAGCCAGGTTGCTTATCAGTTCTTTGTCAGTAAATCTAATTCTTCCATCGTTTGAAAACATGGTTCTTCCTCTGAAGTGGTCCTTTTAAAGGACTAAGGAAAGCACCAAGGATAAAATGATTCATTAAACATATATTCATGTACTATAATGATTAATGAATAGGGTAGGAAGTAAAAACTAAGCTAATTTGTTCACGATGAAGTGTAGATGATTGACACTCACTTTAAATCTGACTTAAAGAGAAGGAATCTTCCCAAATATCCCCTTGTGGGGGCACCTATTTTATCAAGGACCACCTCTTCTGTTTCTTTGTGTTTGATCAATGGTTTAATAAGTTTTCCCAATGAACAACCAGACAACAAACAAACAAAAGAAAAAGTTTGAGAGCAAAATTCATTTTGTTTGAGAATCACTGTGTGTTTGTCTGTGTGACACAGCACATTTGAAAACCATAATCATAAAACAGGAATTTATAGCCAGGGTTCAGGGTCTACATCTGTTTCTCTGGTTTTGAAGCAGCAATTACCCACTGGACAATCCTGAGTGAAATGCCATGAATCACACTCGGCAAACATGTCGGAGCCAGAGAGTTTCCTGAAGAAAGCACTGTGTCTGAGTGCACACAGGCAGCCTTGCTTCGGCTATTCACCCCGACTCTGCAGCCTAAGCTCCTCCAGGTGCAAAGGCACCCACGTGGGTCACAGCACGCAAAAGACCACGGCACTGGAGCAGAATGCATTGTTTTAAAAGGACACATCTAGTTTTTTATGATTTTTGTTTTTGGTTATTTTTTTTTCCTGTTAGGGGGTTGGGGACATGGCACCGTTGGCGGAGTACTTGCCTGGCGTGTGTGAAACCCTGGATTTGATCTCCAGCACCACGTAACAGGACATGGTAATGCACAGTTGTAACCCCAACATTTGGAAGGAGAGGCAGGAGAGCAGGAGTTCAAACTTATCCTCAGCTTCAGACTGAGTTGGGGGCCAGCTTGGGATACATGGGACTCTCTCCCCAAAACACACAAAGCCAGAAAATTGTCTTCCTATTAGGCCTCCAACCCCTCTTGGCTTGTTGCCTTCTCAATGGAGTTCTGGGGGAGGGAATACACTGGGACTGTGTTATCGTTTAGTGGGACAGGCTTAACTCCGCATCCATTCACCTCTCAGTCCTCAGGAGGAAGAAGGAGAGGCAAATATTGAGTGATATATGTGTCTCTTCAGGGAAACTGAGGCAGGAGTGTGGCTAGCACAATGTTAACCCCAGGGCCTTTCCAGGGCTTGTTCTACCAGCCGGTCTAGTTTTCCTGGGCTTTGCCTGGCAGCATGCTGAAGCCTCTGTCTGGCCTGCTGCTCTCTGAACACCTGCTGATGCACTGAAGTGCATGCAAATGAATGATGTGTTTGCAGGCGTGTTAAATGGAAACTCATTTACACGACCTGGCGGTGGACTGGGATTGGCCCATGCCTTGCCTGTGCCCTGTGTACTCAGCATTTCAGAATTTTACTAAACACTGCATCACCTTGTCTCTGTTGGTACAAGGCATAGAAATACACATGTGGGTCTTCTGTTTGTGTATTTTGTTTTTTTCTTTTGCAGTGCTGGGATGAACCCCGAGAGCTGACATGCTGGTGAAGCACCACTGAGTCATATCCTAGAACCCACGCCTCACGCATGCTAGGCAAGCACTCGACCTCTGACCTGCATCCCAGGCCCGTACTGCGGCTTTGTTAACACCCTCACTTTCCTTCTTTGAAAGCGTTTTCCAGCGTCAACTTATTCACACCAGGAATCATGTGGCGTTTGTTGTGCCCTTCATCCAGCATGCTTTATAACGCTTCCCCAGCGTCATCTTCCCTTCATGCCTCACGGTTGCCGACCTCAACTTTGCCCTCAGTTCCCTCTGTGAGGAATGCTCACTGCTTCTCCCCCTCTAAGATGTCTTAGAACTCTGAGCGCTGAGCGCGCTGACACTGTCTGTAACCCTGCACCCTGAAAGCTGAGGCAGGAGGATTGGGAGGTTGAGCTTCCCCTGGGCTACCGTACAAGACCTGGTCTTCAAAAAAACCAAATGAGAGCAAACAACCCAGAGGCCCTGTTCTCTCCTGTCCACCAGCCCTGCTCTCTACCCCATGTTTTCACTAACACCCACAGGACGTCCCCGTTAGGGACACGCAGAAGAGGGCAGTCAGTGCCAGCACAGCCACCCGCGGGCTTACCTGCCCACAGCTCGTTTACAGTTTCTCAGAATTACGCTGCTGCTTGATTTTATTTGGGGGAGGTATGTGTGTCTCTTTTTTTTTTTTTTTTTTTTTTCTGGTTTTTCGAGACAGGGTTTCTCTGTGTAGCCTTGCACCTTTCCTGGAACTCATTTGGTAGCCCAGGCTGGCCTGGAACTCACAGAGATCCTCCTGCCTCTGCCTCCCGAGTGCGCTACCACCGCCCGGCTACGTTTTTTTTTTTTTTTGTTTTGTTTTTTGGTTGTGTGTCTCTTTCAATGAGCTAAAACGAGATAAGCCACCTAGACAGGCGAATTATCAGAAGCACAGCCAGACTCTTTAAAGGTCTTTTGGGGATGAGGTGCGGCCTTTCAGGGTCATGTGGGTAATAAAGGCTACCTTTCAGCTGCTGCCTCTACTCCTTGCTCAGCATGGTCTCTTCAGAGATCATATGCATGATCCAAGTAGCCCTTGTTCCTTAAAATGTGCTGTTTAATTCAAGTGAAACAATTGAAAACTCAGTTCCCCAGTCACTCAGAGGCATTTTGTGTGCTCAGAAGTCACAGCTAGTAGCTGCCATGTCAACAGAATGGTGCAGACATAAGACATCACTATTCAGAGTTCTGTGGGGGTCGGGCTAATGGTTAGAGAGGCAGTGCTGGGAGGCAGGTACTGAGTTTAGACTGTGGGAAACCTAGCTTTGCCACTTCCTTGCGTCTGACCCCAAGCCAACCAAGTCACCCACTCCCTCAAGCCTGGCTCTCTCCTACCCAGTGCAGACTAAAGTATCCACCTCAGAGGGTGGTGCCACGCAAACAAATGATAAGATATAACTTCAGACATTGTCTGAGATAGAGTACAAATTTGAAAAGGCCTGTGTGGGTTTTATCAGGAGAAAGTATGGCCAGGACCACACTGCCTGCTCTTACCCAGATCATGGGACATAGGCCTAGAGTTTTGTCAGAGGAGATGTTTCCACCGGGTGTTTAGGCCTGTGAGAGCAGGGCCCATTTCCAGGGCTTTCTGTGCATGCCTGCTTAGGAGAGTATATTCTGTGCTGAGGCAGCCTTTGTGAATGGAGCCTCCAACTTACGATGTCTTATCTTAACCTTTTCAGTTTTACTGCAAGTCAGAAGCATTCGGTGGAAGCTACACTCATAATTTTGAATTTTGATCTTTTCCTGGACTAGCAATGTGTAGTAAGATACTTTCCTGAGACAGGTCTTTGTTACTTAGCCCAGGCTGGCTGGAGTTCATAATCCTTCTGCCTCTACCTTCCAAGTGCTGGGACGACAGGTGGGTTCCCGATGTTGGCTTGGCAGCACACTCTCTTCCTATGCAGGGCAGTGGCGCCATGTTTCAGCCTCCCATTCGCTACAGATAACAAGGGAAACAAGAGAGCCTCTCCCTGTGCATGTTGCTAAGCTGTGATGATGGGGAGGCGATCTGTGTGTAGTGAATTCTTGATACACTGTATCTCCAGCTTCTGCCTGCATTATATGGTCCCTTCTGCTTAAAGCACAGGCCCCAAGTCAGGATGGCAATGAGATATTTTAGAGGCCCTTGTACTTCTGTGAGAGGCAGGGAATAGATTACATGACTTGATGTTTTCCCCAGAAGTTGTGTTCAGTCTCAGGAACTTAACACCAATTATAGTTAATTAAATGGCAATGATATTATATAGAATAGAGGATTAACGTTATTTTTCTATCTCATTTCTCTACCCATTCATCCATTATCCATCCAGTCCACTTACTCATTGACCTGACCATCTCATCCATCTTTTCATTCATTTACCTGATTGTGATGACTATTCTTGGTTGTCAACTTGACTACGTCTGGAATTAACAAAAACACACATGTCTGGGTTCACCTGGGAGGGTATTTTGTCTTAAGGAAACCATTTGAAATGGGAAGAGCCACTTTTAATTCAGATCTGTTTAGGTGGGGAGATCCCCCTTTAATCTGGCCCCACCCTCTGCTGGCAGGCTGTGTAAAGGACATGGACGGCAGATGCTTGCTCCCTTTGCCTGTCTGCTCTCACTCGCACTAGCAAGTCTGTTTCTTCCCGGGCATTAGAGCCGACTTCTTCGGATCTCAATGTGTACTGAAGACCATCTGAGACATCCAGTTGTGTGGACTGAACAGCTACTGGATTCTGGGAGCTTCTGTTGACTGTTGAACTAGTTGGACCACAGCCTGCAAACCATTACACACACACACACACACACACACACACACACACACACACACACACCACTTCTGTTCCTCTAGACAATCCTGACTAATACACCTGATATTCATCCACCAATCTACCCAGCCATCCATCTATCCATTAATCCATCATTTTTCCATAATTAACCACCGAGGATGAGCAAAGTAGCTTTTAGGACAGTATGTAAGGCTGACAGCAAGATGTCTCAGATCACACTCTTTCCCTTTTCCAGAATCCCTGGAAAAAACTTTCTGAAAAGATATGGAGGCAGAAGAAGGCTAAAGGCATTGGTCCCCGGCATTTAGTTAAACAAGGCTGGTAGTTAGGCCGTGATGAAAAGAGCCCATAAGACCTAGCGGGGTGCTCCAGGGTCTACTCAAATGAAGTCAGTTCTGTTGACACCACCGAAGATTCTGGGTAGAGGGGAGCCAAAGACACAAAGGGTTTCCTTCAGACACAGCTGGGAGCAGGGGTGTAAAAAGTACAAATACTTCGGAGAAGGGTACGGAGGGAATGAAGTTTAAATTCATTCCAGTGTCTGACACAGAAAAGAGAAACTAAAAAATCTCCAGGTGGCTGAGTCAGTACACAATGAAGTCGGGGAGAAGAGCCCGAGGAAGTTCTGCTGGGAAAACGATGGGAGGCGGAGTCGTGTTGCACACATACCTGGGATGTTAACACAGAACACACACTTCTGAAGAAAAATGTCCTCGCACTCTGTCTCCTGCTCTCTTTGTTCAGACGAGAGGGTATAAAGCAACTTTCCTTACCTACCTCAGGCTAGAGCTTGGAAACCTCTGGGGAGGACAGTGCCAAGCTACTAGAGTTAGCTTGGGGCCTGTTGTGGCTTGAATAAGAATGGCCTCCACAGGTTTGTGTATTTGAATGCTTAGTCATCGCTGTGGGTGGAGGTTTCAAAAGCCCAAGCCAGGCCCAGCGCCTCTGTCTTCCTGCTGCCTTTGGATCTGGATGTAGAACTCTCAGCTGCTTCTCCAGCACCATACTTGCCTGTATACCACCATGCTCCCTATCATGACGATAATGCACTAAACCTCTGAAAATGAAAGCAAGCCCAATTCAATGGTTTTTATAAGAGTTGCTGTTGCTGTAGTTATGATGTCTCTCACAGCATCACAACACTGAATAAGGCCCTTTTTCCACGATGTGTGTGTGTGTGTGTGTGTGTGTGTGTGTGTGTGTGTGTGTGTACCACATGTATGCAGGAGCCTGCAGAGGTCAGAAGAGTTAGGCTTACAGCTGATTATGAGCTGCCATGTGGGTGCCAGGAACTGAACCCTGGTCCTCTGCAAGATCAATAACTGTTCTTAATGGCTGAACCATCTCTGAGGTCCCCATTGCTTGTTTGAACTAGTTAAACTTCAGTAATGATTGACAAAGTTACCTCCGAAGGTAAAAGCTCTGAAGTGTAAAGACAAACAAATATAGGAGGAGAAAGAAAAAGAAAGAGCAGGAGTAATATGAGCCCTCACTTCTGTTTAAGCGGAGTGTGGAGGCAAATGTCAGACCCAAGGCAAGCAGCCTGAAAAGCTAGCTCTGGAGTTCACACCCAGGGCTGCCTAATGAGATTCCCAGGGCCAGGGTACAGAAGTTTTGGATGAAGGGTCACAGGCGTTTACCCTGCATACTGCAGCATCAGTCCTTTCGTCTGGTGACTGTCACGTGGGGACCTCCATGCGGACATAGTGAGTTCCTGTATAGAGCCAAGATTCAGGCAGCTCCTACAAGTCTAGTGCTTGACCGCTTGACTTTGGGCTTCCCTTTGTTCTTTCAGAATCCGGTTCCAGCAACAGTTCCACTGCAGGAAACAGCCTTCACCCGGAGTATTGATGGTTCGGGGCACATGTCCCAGTGCAGTGTCTCGGCATTCAAAATGCCAGAGGAAGCAAGATGGTCCCTCTCACCTTCTGTTCACTTTCCCCCCAGAAGCAGGTACAAAACTCTCATTTGAGAGACACCTCTATACCCAGAGGGAGAGAACTGAGATACAGGGATGAAGAGAAAGGTCTGAATGAACAGGCTGCACAGAATTCTTCTAGAGCAGCCTCGTTGTGATGCACTTCACAATCAGCCAGTTCTCTTCTGCCAGCAGGAAGACACAAAACCTCGTGTCCCGTCGCCCCCCCTCCCCGCCCCCCCCCCCCCCCCCCCGCTGCAGCTTCACTTTTTCAGATGCACACACCACACAAAACTTACAAGTGAGTACACACTGTTACTGTGAGCTGCTGTTTCAAACTCCTCAACAGTGTGAGACTCTGCATGGATCCTACAGATGGGAACACTGGCCAGGGGAGGGCCAAGCCACAGGTGGCAGGAACTGGAGTCCTAGATCATCCCTGTGAAGCACAGCTGTCCTTCAAGCCTGGGTGACTTACCTCTGGGTTCAGATGATGACGTGAGAAAGCGGCGAAGGACCACACTGGCACATCATATTTGAGGGTCCTTCTAAGAATCCTGTCAGTCTATATTCTCATCAGAACTCCTTTCACTTGTTTCAAATTTTTCAGAGAAAAAAGGTGGCTTTGCCCAAACCCTGTGAACTTCTCCTTGTGTGGAATACCTTGTTATCTGCCCTGTGAGGCTGCATCCTATCTTATCTCCCATCCTGTAGAGATTGGCCTCCTGCCCAGAGAAAAGTGGCCAAAGTTTCCCTCTGCTTTTCTGTGTGCTCCAAACTAAATACGGCAAAGCCCTGAAGGAAGCCTCAGTTTGAGTGCAGAACATTCTTCATGTCTTCTAGGCCTGGTTCTAGACTTGGACAGGTTCTGGCCTTCTGGGCTGCATTTGGAGGATACAGAACCCTACTTAACCACCAAATGTATGAAATACTTTGTGGCCAGTCTACAAGGAGAATGATGGGTTTGTTCAGCAAAACTGAGTTTGGACACTACCCTAGATTGCTTTCTGTTCCTGTGAAAAACAGTATGTAACCAAGAGTGACTTGAGGGGGAAATACTATTTTATTTCAGTTTACAGGGTATAGTCTATCATGGAGGGACACCAAGGCAATGACGTAAGGCAGGAGCATGAAGCAGAAACCATGGAGGGATGCTGCTTACCGGCTTCCTCCCAGGCTCAAGGCCAGCTACCCCTCTTTGCAGCCCAACCTTAAGGGTGGTATCACCCATAGTGGGCTAGGTCCTGCTACATCAATGATGCATGCAGACTTACCAGTGTGTCTGTTAGAGTTTGAGTCTGACGTATTTCCCCAAGAAGCAGGGTTTATAAGTTTAATCTCTAGCTTGAGCTGCTTTTTTAAAGGCTGTAGAGCCTGGAGGCGGAAGCTCCTAGCTGGGGGAAGTAGGTCTCTAGGATTGGGACATTGACAATGACACTACCCTGATTCCAGCTTGCTCTCCTCTTCTTCCTGGCCCATGCCATGTGAACAGCCTCCATCTCAAGTTTACATCACCATGAATAGGACCACTCTGATGTCTTTCCCACTACGATAGATGGAAATGGTGGATCCAAATAACCCCCCTAATGTTGTCAGGTGTTCGATCACAGCAACACAAAGGTCAACGGCACAGTGGCCTTCTGAAAGATCTGAGGTGGGCCTCCTGCCATCATCCTCTCGGCGGAGGCTGGCAGACTCTAATGGTTATAGAACAAAGTTTTACTGGAGTTCAGGAAAGAGCTTTCATTTGTTTGTAGATTTTCGATGGCTGCTGTTGTACTGCAGAGGTGAGCAATTACAGCAGAGACAATGTCACAAAGCTACAAAGACTTGGAATCTGTGCCTTTATATGGGAGACATTGTTGACTCCATGCATTGACCACCATCTACTGAGCTGATTTTGAAGGAGCTCACTGTCTGTATCATACCCAGGCTTTCTCTAGTCTGAATTTTTTAGTTGTGGTGACCCCCAAACTGTCTGCAGCTATTTTTAAAATATCACAAACCCATTTCTTTACTGTCTCCTTTTGCTCTATGATACACTTTACTTAGATGTGAACGTAGTTATTCTATTTCTTTTAAGAACCTCTCTTTGCGTGTTAACCTAGAGACAATGATTCTAATTAAAACAAGAGCCTAACTCTTCCACTCTAGGGCATCTTTGCTACTTCTTACCATATGTCTTTGAGAGTAGAAGGAAGTCCCCTGAGTACAGAAACTCAACCCAGGCCACTGTTCTAGTCAACACATAGATACTCGGTGTCTCTCAGTAAAGACTGGCTGTCTGACTGACAGAAAGAATGAGTGAATGGAAAGGGCTCTGTCTTAGTTTGTGTTTTTATTGCTGTGAAGAGACACCATGACCAAGGCAACTCTTATAAAGAAAACATTAATTGAGGGAACTGGCTTATGGTTTCAGAGGTTCAGTCCATTATCATCATGGCGGTATGCAGGCAGACCTGGTGCTGGAGCTGAGAGTGCTACATCTTGCAGGCAACAGGAAGTCAACTGACTCATTGGGCAGTATCCTGAGCATAGGAAACTTCACAGCCCACACCCCACAGTGACACACTTCCTCCAACAAGGCCATGCCCACGCTAACAAAGCCACACCTCTAATAGTGCCACTCCTTGTCATGGGATTATGGGGGCCAAGCACATTCAAACTACCACAGGGTCTCTTGCAAGATACTGGTTAGTAGAGTTATGTATAATTTATTAGAAAATAAAAATGGTTTAAAAACCATGGCTTGCTGCCTCAAAGCAATCCTAATGAACCCATTATGAGTAAAATGAAATTAGATCAGCTGTTAGATGACCACAGTAGCAAGTGACATGTGTGGCATTGTTTCTAAGGCATTGATGGGAAACTTCAAACCATGTTTTCTGAACAATAACAATGTCTTTTGCAAGAAAATAAAACAACAGAAGCAATCAACTTACAGCCTGAGACTATACACATTTAAATAAAATGGGTCATGTCTGGAACTTTTAAAAGAAAATACAGAAAAAGATACCTTATATATTACATGTAAGATAAAATAAAAAATAAATCTTAAAATTCGTGGATAACTACACATCTTCTTCTCACTCCTAATCAGTAAAGAGCTTGAAATGGGGTGTCACCCAAGGCAACAAACCCATAAAAAGATGTCATAGAGAATTAATCATTAGAGAGACAAAAGTTAAAGTTAGTGAGGGTTAGAAACGTGGTCTCTAGACACAGTGCTCATGTCAAAAGCTAAGTGTGGTAGAGCGAGTTTGTAAGCCTAGTGCCAGGGAGCAGAGAATCCCTGGGGCTTCCTGGCCAGCTGGGCTGTGAGCCCTGCCCAGGCAGCTCCTGAGGAATAACATCCAAGGTTGTTCTCTGGCCCTCACAGGCACATACATGTACACACATGTGTGAATACAGACTCATAGAACACTGTCACAGAGCACTAGGGGTGACTGAACCCAAGCTGTGTACAAATAAATGTCAGCAACAAAGCTGTGTGAAGGGAGCTAAAATACACACACACACACACACACACATACACACACACACACACACACACACACACACCAATTCTATTCATGCCAAGTCAAGAAAAATGTCTCATTGATCTCCGTGATTAGAACTCAGGGTGCTGGTCAGGAGCAGGTCAAGACTAGAAGAGGAGCCGGCTCTGACATGCTCAGTTTCTTGACCTAGTTGAGTGCTGGTGTTTACTTGTTATAACAGATCTAAGTGTGTCCTGATGATGAGTGTACTTTCTCTCATAGACGTCATTTCAATGAGAGTGTTTAGTTAGTAAAGAGAGAGTGGATGGGGCAGGTGACTCCCAGATTGTTAAAAACCTTCAATGGTCCTTCAGCTTAAACATTTGAAAGCAACTACCCTAGGAAGCAGTGTAAGAAGCTGAAGAGCCCTGAGCAGAAGCAGAAACATCAAGGGCTATGACTAGCATCGACTATTAATTCTAAAGCACAGAGAGCATTTGATGAAACCTCAGGCTAGCATCATGTAACTAGGTCCTCTTGGTTAGTAGCAAGAGATAATAATACTTAAAAAAACCCAAAGCCTTAATATATTAAAATATTGGTTTTTTACATTTTAAATTAGTATCTGAGTAAGAAAATGCAGAGAAAGATATGAATGAGGAGCAGGGAACAAAAGAAAAATTAAATGTGCCTTTCCCTCTAGGTAATTGTCCACTATCAATTCCCCACCAAGAGGCACCTTGACCCCAGGGCATGATTAGAAGCTAATACAGCCCATTAGACAATATAGTATTGTTACACTGGGGAGTATCCATAGCTGTGATTCCTTAAACATGGCTCCTCCTGCCATTCCCAGGTGACAGAGAATTGTCAATGTCAGCTGCTGCCCCCCCTTCAGAATCTCCTACTCCTAGACACACAAATACACTGTCTTGCCATCCTTCCCCAGAGACCCCGTTCACCTCTCACAGAGTTACCTCTGTATCTTTTACACTCTTGGAGAGTTTGGGTAGCAGCTCCCCAGACACCTCATCTGTGGCTGTCCTTTCGGTCAGTGAGTTCTCCTTAGTATCACCTCAGTAGACAGAATGACACAGTGGAGTCTTTGAAGGGAAGGCCTTGATTCAAAGTATTGACTCTCAACTAGGCAGCATGACTCCTGAGGTGTTAGGAGTCTTTGGAAGGATTGTTTTTTTCATGGGCACCCCATCACTGAGTAGGAACAGAGTCTGTAATGAGGAAGACTCCACCTTAGAGACCAAGTAGTTCCTGAAACAGGTGACCCTGAGCCCAAACCTCATTCTTCTCGCACACATGCATTAGCTGTTTTTCAAGGTGTTAATAGGCGCTGTATCTCTCAAGGCTCAGTCTGTAGATCAAAGAAGAGCGTGTTTTGTCTTGGGCTGAATTTTGCCGAGCGTCAAGAGCATCTCTCAGAAAGGCATGCCAGTGAGCATCTCTCACCCTTAGTGCCAGCCTGGGTGGTGACTATGGCTGTCACACTGGTCCTCCACAAAGTCATGCCACCTGGCTTTGCCCATCTTCTCCTCCAGTGTGGGCAGGCCAAAGCTTTGACATCTTAAAATACAAATGACTCCATCATAAATGGCGTTCCTTTGTGTCTTCCTCCACGTTATCTCTGTGCTAGACCCATCTTCAGGCTTTGCACAGGTGGACTTGGCTCCCTGGAAGCCCCACCACAGGCTCTGGCACATTCTGTAAGCTCCACCACAGCAGGCCCTGGGATGTACTGGGGATCAGTACTAAACAAAGGACTGAGATCCCAGACTTGGAGACACAGCTCCAATGCCTATGGATATTGTTCAGATACCTCAGGAAGGTCCTGACTTCTTAAGCCAAATGCAGACCTGACCTTTGCCTGTTTGCAGCAAATATTTACCAATGACCCTCTGAAGGGGTGGGTGGGCAAAGCTCTGCCCTGTGCTGCTCTCTCAGATGCCTGCCCATGGTGTCAGTATTCTGTCTAAGGCCAGTTTCAAGAATGCAGCAATATGACGTCACTGGCTCTGGAGTTGAGAGGAGAGACTAAAAATTAACTGGAATGAACTTACATACATAGCTGAGGTTATCTGATTTCTCCTTACACAGACCATTTTTTTAGCTACGTGATTCCAAAAGGTTTCAGGGAATCATGAACAAATAAAGTAAGAACAAACAAACAAATCCTAAACTCTTATGGCAAAGAAATTGACACCACTTGGCTCAGGTAAACAGAGAACAAAGACAAGAAATAAATCAAACCATGCCCGTTGACATCGGGAGGGTTGTCTGGATCAAGAGCTGTCATTTTCGCGCGGGGGCACATGGCATGGCAATGTGTTCTGGCATTCACCCCACCACCGGCTTTAGAGAGAACACTGCAGACACATGTATGGTACCAAGGAAGGACAGACCCTGCCAGAAGTGTGACCCCAAGGACAAGTGCTCTAATGTGTGATGCTGAGGAAGGCTGTCCCCTGTGATTTGATTCCCAAAGTGGAAACGAGCTAGCAGTTCAAGATTCTCTTTGTGTTTGTTATTCAAAGGGAGGGACACCAGCGTGAATGACACTGTTTATCAGCCACCTTCAGGTCTAGAGCCCAGATGGTGTGTTTTGGCCATAGTACAAATTCTCATCAAGGGAGAATGGCAAGGGCTGGAGAGATGGCCTAGTGGTTAAGCACACACACATTGCTCCTCCAGAGGATCTAGGTTTGGATCTCAGCATCCACATGGTGGCTCACAATCATATGTAACTCCAGTTCCAGGAGATCTAAGATCCCATTCTGGTCTCTGTGGCACACAGATATACATACAGGAAAAAGACCATACACATAAAATAAAAATAAATAAATCTTAAGAAAAAAGAGAGAGAACAGTAAATAGATCATTGCTAACCTCTGCTCAGAGAATGGGTGAAAGCAAATCTGGACCAGTGTAAGTTCTAATCAATCAAACATAAAAAAGAGACCAAGATCAATATGATGGGAAACTGTCTGAAGTTGTATTTGTCTAGGGTTAAAAGTGCCATATGTCCAATGTTTCTGAACCAAACTGTACAAAGGAGATCAAGGTTCCTTCTGCGCTTGTGATGAGATGGACAACGGAGCTTCAGTGAATGTGGGAGAGCCGCCCTGTTTCTTTGCTCATGGACTGAAGTTAATCCATTGAGTTGCTGGAGAGGGTACCAACACAAAGCCCTCTGTGGTAAAGAAAACAAAACTTTTCACAGTTTATAGCCTTTATAACTCTCTATTGTTTTTAAATCCTTATATACTTTAAATACAGTTCTAAATTAGAGGTGCTATTGCCTAGTGTTAATGGGGATGGGATTGTGATATTTCATATTCTCCACAAATCCTAAATCTTCAGATGCCTGGAGAAGACCCTCCCATCCTGCAGAGTTAATACCCTTTTTGACTAAAGGGTTGAGTCTATGATAAATGTGTTCAGATATACACCAAGTTTGCAGTGGCCAGCAGCCAGGAAAATCTGCAGCCCCAGCAGATGATGCATATGGAGTGGGAGCTGAGCGTGGACATTGAGCACAGCCTCACTGACAGATGCTCAGCGACAGAGCAAAGTCAGTCAGATGGTCTCCTGGGAGAACGGGGAGACCTAGGTGAAATCATTTTTTTTTTTTTTGTCATGTCAGTGGAAGATACCTCTGAGTTACATATTTTTCTGTGGTACTGAGTAATGAACTCACAGAATGGGCATAGGCCGCTGTGACCATGGGGTCCCAGGTCGCCAGATGGAATCAGAAAGAACCTGCTTCGCTGACACTTTTCTACCTGAGCACTTAGCAGCATCCGTTGTTGTCATTTCTTAAATGCTACGGTGGCATTTCTTCTGTTGTAGCTTGGTTTACCATCCATGTGGAGCCAGCCTGGCAGGCCCTCCTGGAGCGAGTCTTGTGGTACTGAAGATCCCAGTGAGGCATAACTTAGGCTTCCGGTGGCCACTGTCTGCAGTGTGTCCGTCCTGGTTGTTCACAGCCTATGGTTAGACTCTTTGAGAAACCATGGAAGAAACAACCAGTTCCACGCAGCTGGTGAATGGTGACACATATTTGTGTCCCGGGTTGAGTCCCCAGAAGCAGATGTGGAAGTGGGGTTTGGAATGGGAGTTGTATGGAGACCCCAGAAAGCTGTGGCAGGCAAGTGAAGAAAGGCACAATAGAGATGGAGGCCAACACAGGACATGCCATGGGAAGTTGCTGCTGTGGGCCGTGGGACCACTCCTGCGGGGGATTATGGGAGACAGTGCAGAATGCTCTTAAAAGTTACCCTCCTCAAGAAACAAGATGTCATGAAGATCCATCTACCAGCTTCCTATCTGTCACTGCAGGGGCTGCTGCATTTTCTTAGGCTTCCAATTTCTATTGCATGAGGTTGGAGAACTGCAAGCAGCCTTTGGCGTGAGAAGGGAGGGAGAAAGATGGGAATATGACTCTGACACTATGTACATCAGTGTGAGTGCATGTGTGCATGTGTGCATGTGGGTGTGTGTGTACACATAACAGTATAAAAGAGATACATCAGTGTATGTGTGTATGTGTGTGTGTGTGTGTGTACACACAATATAAAAGAGATACATCAGTGTGTATGCATGTGGGTGTGTGCATGTACACATAACAATATAGAAGAGACACATCAGTGTGTGTGTGCATGTGTGTATGTATGTGTGTGTACATATAACATTATAAAAGAGATAGATCTGTGTGTAATATAACATTATAAAAGAGATATACAGTGTGTGTGTGTGTATACACATAATAATGTGTATACACATAACAATATAAAAAAGATAGATGTAAGAATGGAGCTAAGACACACCACAAAAGGGAAGTGACCACAGCTGGATTGTGGGACAGTGTCCTCAAAGGAGAAAGAGGGAGAAAAGCTCTCCAAGGTAGAGGTGGGCATGATAATAACGGCTGTGCCTCTAACTGAGAACCCATATTCTACAGAATCTTTTTATATGTTATGAAATACCTCCCCCACAATAGTCAAGGCCATTAGTTTCTGCTGCCACAGCATCAGCCCACCTCTGCCGCCAGAGCAGTTACATCGTCACCTGTCGCCCGGTGCCTGCCCACCGTCAGCTGGGTGATGTGTGCTCCCTTCAAAAGTGCCCGCCAGGCTCACCTGCTCTCCTTGCCTCCCCTCCTGTCACTCGTCTCTGTCTCTTTACCTCTCTGGTCTCATGTTTCTCTTGCCTCCTGCTCCTCTTCGTCTCTTCGTTTCTTTCTTGCTTCTCTTCTTCCTCTTGTCTGTCTGCCTCTCTCGAGTCCCCACTCTTCCACCCTCCCCACCCCCCAGTAAACCTCTTGCACTAACTTGACATGTTTGCTTAGTGGCGTACCTTGGTCAGGCCCACTGAAAGGTATTCACTTCCGCCGTTCTTTTTTATTTATCCTTTCAATGGCAACTGTTAGTGTTCTCATGGTATAGAGGAGGAAACCAAGCTGCAGTTGGTGTGCCTGAAGCCCCAGTGAGGAGTGGCCACACAGAATCTGCATTCAAGCCTGTCTGACTGTAACTTCTGACTACAAGGAGACTTTGGCCCCTAGATCTTGGACTTCTAGTCTCTAAATGGAGACAAAACCCTTCTGTGGGGTAAGCCAAGTGTGTGATATTTTGTTATACAGCCGCACTGAGAGATCTGAAGCTGCTGCTTCAGGGTGAGTGCCCTTCCTGGGGTGGGGGTGGCTCAGTCCACAGTAGCTTTCTACAATGACAGAGACATAGCCACAGCATCATATGACATTCGGGTCCCCGAGATGCGCACAGTGGTGGTGAGGAACGGAAACTTTAAAAATTCTGGTAGCCACACATGGTGAGTGGGTGACCTGCTTGGCAGGCAGTGAAGTCTAGAGTATGATTGTGGCAGGCCTGGCCCACTCTGGAGGCTGTGAACCTCTTTAGAATCTAGCCTGACACATCACCACCCTGATCAACTAGGCTTATGTGGCTGCAATTTTGTCTTGAATGCCTGGTCAGGGTAGATTCCTTGCTGGTTATACCTCAAAAGAGAAAGTTTTCAATGCCTTTTATGGGTTTCACTGGATACAGGTTGCAGGCCTGGCCAAGAGAACAGAAGGACAGCTAAAATATTACAGGCCTGATCTCAGAGAAATGTGACTTAGTCAACAATGTAGATTTTAAAAAATGTTATTTGCTCTCCAGTTGGCCTTCAGGGATCAAGGGCTGTGTTTCTGGTATTCCCTACCCCCCAGATTCTCAGAGAATCAATTTTCTTTTCCACAGATAGGAAAAATGTAGAGTAAGTGCTGGCTAGGCATGGAACCATCTGGATTCCTGAAAATAACACAGTAAGCAAATATGGTCCCTGAGAAACCAGCAACAACAAGAGTGAGTGTGAAAAAGGACCCGGAGGTCCACGTTGGAAGGACAAACTGAGGATGACCATGTTGCCATGGGACTGGGATACCCTTTTCTCTGTTGGCAACATTTGAAAATCAAGGCAGGTATTCTCGGGTCTGCCTGTGACCCTCTACCACTCTTCACCCAGGGATGATAGGTGGTGCTCAGAAAGCTTAAGTACCTACTCAGAGGCTCCTCTTCACTTTTCAGAGAGGAATAAACATGAGAGAGAATGAAGGATTTTAAATTCTACCCTGATCCAATTCTCCCTCCTTAGGATGGCCATGCTCTCTGAAAAATGCAGACATTTGGGTCAGCTGTGATCTCCCTTGTCTAATGTGCATGGATTCTTGATAATCTGGGTGCCTGAAGGGACTGAAGGAGATGAGCCCTAATGGTGAGCTTTCTACCCTGTGGCTGTTGCCAGCTTTGCTGGAATGTAAACAGCATGCTAGCACCTTCAAAGTGTGGAAAGCGAGCCCGAGGCCATCTCATCAGCAGAAGGGTCCTTGGAAAGTGTGAGCTAACAGAATCCACTGGAAACAGGCAGCAATCCTGGACACTAATGACATGCTGACAAACGCCACACCTCCCTCTTTCTTCAAATCCAAATCAAGCCATTGCAATAGCAGTTTGAAGCAGCGTCTCCCCTGTCCAAGACTGGGCCCCTCTCGCCTCTCAGCAGCCTCGGAAAGGCCCAGGTGGAGCCTGTCCAGGAAAAAGAAATCCTGAAACACCAGTAAAAGTTGCAAGAAGCTTCTTCCAAGTGTAGGCTCCTGGAAAACACTCACTCATCTCTCTCCTTCCCTCCCATCCCTCCCCTTCCTTTCTCCAAACAACGACAGTCTGTAAAAGCTGCCATCCTTTTGTTTTAATAGAGACCATGGCTGATTTCACAGAAACAGACATGGAAACACCAGGGCCACTCCCACCATTCAAAGCTGGATGCCAGATTTCCCAGGCAGCAATCGGGACTTCTAAGAAAGCTGAAAAAGTCATTAGGATGGTCACATGGCTTGGGACATAGTCTCTTCTCATTTCCGAACAAATTAAAAACATTAAATCACAGGACTGAAATTTTCATTTTGGTTCTGGTTCTGAAGTTAAGCTGGGGTCACAGCCCTGGCCCCATCTGCTGGGATTACCTTGGTTTACACAGGAAGGTGAGGGGAAGATCTGGCTTCTCTGTCCACCCTCTTTCCCAGGGGCAAGGGGCTGCTGCTCCAGGGCAGATCCAAGCATAGGTGCTGGAGGAACAGGCCTCGTAACACCTGGCCTGGAGTTCAGTTCTACACTCTGACTTGTGTGGAAGATCAGCCTCAGCGTTTGGGGCATTTCCTCTTTGACATTCATCCTGTTTTCCTGGGAATCCAAATATGAATGCTATTTTTCTTCATGTGTTTCTTTTCTCTGTTTTGATTTTCTCCATTCTTGTCTTTCTGTGCTTTGGCCTGAATCTGTTTACCTGGCTTCTCTTATAGTTCTTTGATTCACTCTTTAGCTGGGTCTTATCTGCTATCAAACTTACCTCTGGCATCTTTGTTTTAGGCAATATATTTCAGTTTTAGAATTTTGACTTCTGTTTTTAAAAACAGAGTTTCATTTTCTGATGAAATTCTCCATCTAACAATTTATGTCTTGAATATATTAGTCATACTGTTTTACTTAAGTATAGATTCTGGATTACTTGTGGGTGTGTTCTAATATCCCTCCCCTCCTTTCTCATCTCCTTCCTTCTTCTTTCCTTTCTCCATCCTTTCAACAGTTTAGGCAGTTTTCTCAGACACCACCCATGACTTCCTTCTCATCAATGCAGTTTATACTGTCTGTATATCTGGCTACCCCTAGCTGCAAGAGAGTCTGGGAGGTAGAACATTTTAAAAGGATACATTTCTATATTGAAGAAAACAAAAATATTTTTATTAAGGGTTAAGTGAATATTCAAGGTATCTCCCATCGTTACTAAAGCTTTAATTGATGTAACCAGAAAATAATTTTTCCAAGGGCCAGCCAGGCCAGCCAGGCCAGCCAGGCCAGCCAGGCCAGCCAGGCCAGCCAGGCCAGCCAATTGTATTTACATCAACTGTAACATCACAGTGAAACTTGGGTTACATGAAAACTCCATCCTTCTGGATCAGGTTTGTGTGTGTATCTGCCAATAAAGTCCCCGAGTTGCACAGCCAAAAGGATACAGTGTAAGAACTATCCATTTGGAAGTAGATCAGGGCAAATTTTGCTGTTGCCATTTGAAACTATGGGCAGTATGGGCAGCGTACCTGCTTTACATTACTGTCAGATGGGAAGAAGTGCATGAGTCCTGGCCTTGTCACAGAAGTGGGGTGGTCAGTGCAAAGAGATGTGGAAATATGCTCAAAAATAGTCATCTGTGTAACTCTTGTATTTGCTATGCCATGTTTAGAAATTGGAATTGCCCGGGTATAGTGGAACATGTCTTTAATCAAGCACCTGGGAGGCTGAGCCTGGAGGACTGTGAGTTTGAGATAATCCTGGGCTATCTAGGGAATTCAAGGCTGGCCTGGGGGCATAGTGAGACTTTCACTAAAATTAAAAAGATAATAATAATAATAATAATAAACAATAACAATAACAATAACAATAACAATAATTGGAGGGCCTGGAAAGGTAGCTTGGTGGTTAAGAACACTTGCTGCTTTTGCAGAGGACCTGGCTTCAGTTTCTAGTACCCATATTGGGTGGCTCACAACCACCTGTAACTCAAATACCAGCTGAGAGATCTAACCCCTCTTCTGGCCTCTCCAGGTACCCACACATATATGTATACACACACACACACACACACACACACACACACACACACACACACACACATACACACACACACATAAATAAAAATACAAAATCTTGAAAAAAATGAAGCAAATGTAAATTGTAACAGCAAAGTATAAAAACAGAAGTCTGATTACTTAACAGCCCTTCCCTATTATTTAAACTTTCACATGAATGCAAGTTTATAACGTTTCATTGAAACTGAGTGCATAGAACTATAGACAGTGGTGTATGAATATGCACACTCATATAGGTACATGTACACGTGGGGTTGTTTACCCACTGAGATTCCTTGTGTCTTTGTCAAGGAATTGGCTGGAATTCACAGTGCTGTGCTTTAGGATTCGGGCTTGTGGAGCCTGCCTGTGATCTACTTCTCATATGGGGGAGGAGAGGACTTAGAATTATCAGTGTGTCTCAGCATTAAAACCGTCACCTCTCCCACTGGAAATATGGCAGTGGTGTTGTATTTTCCAAGATATATGCCAACAATATTTCAAAATATGATTAACAGTGCCAATAGCTTGTAAAGTTGGGCACATCTTTCCTTGTTCTGCCTTAGTGATGCCGTCTGTCTTTGTGAAGGCTGATCTATTAAATAGCTTTTTAAAAGCCTGATGGTGGCCTTTCTTTCCCCTTGGTGCAGTAGTGTAACTTTTATCAATAATAATGGGAGTTACTTGGAACACTCCAGTGGTTATGTGGCTTGTGTAGTTAATGGTGATGGACCAGTCTAGAAACTGTGGCCTGGAGTTCAGGGGCCTGTACCAGTGACTGAGACTGGTGTATGTGTGTGTGTGTATGTGTGTGTGTGTGGGGGGGCGGTGGTGGAGAATCCTATGTGGGGACTTACCATGTCTCTCTGCAAGTCCTTAAATGTGGGGTTCTTTCTGCTTTGCTGTTTTGATATGAACAGCACATAGACACACAAATTCAAGCAAATTTCTCCTAAGACTCTGTGACTTCCAAATCCAAAGACTGAATATTGCTTCAGCCTAATTTTAGTTAAATAACTAAATATTTTAACACTTCATGGCTTTATTAAAAATCCAACATTTAAAATGTATATATTAAAGGAAAATTTTTAGCCTAAGACTCATAATGGCACATTTTTGTGACTGTGTTTGTGTGTGTCTATGGTTGTTTGAGTGCATGAGTATGTGCATGCTTGTGTGCATACATGGTGTGTGTGTGTGTGTGTGTGTGTGTGTGTGTGTGTGTGTGTGTGTGTGTGTTAGCCAAAGGTCTCTGTCAGGTGTCTTTCTTTCTCAGTCTTTTTCCGCTTTGCCTTTTTGAGATAAGGTCTCCCACTGAACCTGGAGGTCACTGACTCGCCAGGTCGCAAGGCCAATGCTCCAGGGGTCCCATCCATCTCTTCAGTGCTGGGATTTTACACATAGGCTCTTGTGCCTGGCTGTTACATGGAGGTCCAACCTCTGGTTCTCATTTTCTGGAGGCATTTTTCCAACTGAGCGTCTCCCCTTCTGGAGGCCTCTATGACACAGTGCTAAACCCATTAGTGAGGGCCTCACCCTCATGACTGAACCAACTCCCAGGGACCCCACTCTCCAATATCATCCCATTGAGGATTTAGTTGCAGTTTACAAATCTGAGGGAAAGACAGTACAACCAAAGAACTGGACACACCCAGACCCAGTCTGACTCATCCTTGACTAGCTGGGCTTTACCCTTTGAGCCCAATCCAACCTAGACTTCTCATGGCTCCTGACACCCGTCTTGTACCTTCTGTGTTTACCCTGCTGGTACCAGTGCTCTTCCTCTCTTGGCTTGCCTTTGCTCCAGACTCAGATTCTGTTCCTTTTCTTTGGGCCCTTTCAAGCTCTGCGAGCCTCTTTTCTATCAGGGCTGATGTATTCCCAGGATGACCAGTGTTATTGTCTATGGACACCACTGGCTCTGTTAGGCTAATTCCCAGGGCAATCCCAACGCAGTTTATTTACTTCTGAGTCCTCAGCAACTGAGTTGTTCATGGAGGCAGAGGGGTTCTCAGTCAACACTGTCAGTGTACAGAGGCAATGTGCTTAGTCAGCACTGAGATGAATGAGCAAACTCCCTGCCCTCCCGTCAGAACTTAGACGTGCGAAACTCCAGTTCTGTAAGTGTTGAGCCGTGTGCTGGGTAGGGAAGGATAGCATGCAGGACTCTTTCAACCTTAGACCCACTCCACAGAGGGGCTTCAATTCCTAGCCTTCATCCTGCTAAGGGAAGGGCTTCGGGAGATGTTTAGTGACTTTCTGAGTCAGGAGGCTAGTGTTCGATTGCTGTCTCTCAAATGGATGCGCTGGGAAACCCAAGACAGAGCAGACATTGTCGGGTAAAAGCCACAATAGTACCCAAGGGGAGACAAATTTAGATATTACCTGGGAAGTGGCTCAACAAAACCCTCCAATGTTACAGCTCCTATGACTGGGAATGAGTGCTGCTCGTGACCCGATAGGCTGCCCAGGGGCTCAGTACCTGGATCCCATCAGGACATAGCCATGTCCCCTCTTGGAGGTCTGAATGTGGAGATGTGTGTACACGAGGCAGGCTGAACTCTGAGTGACACAGGTCACTCAGGATATTATCCTAGGATATTACTTCACCTTCCTGAAACAGTTTTATGTCCCTTAGACATTTCAGAGGGACCGTGCATCTCTAGTCAATGAAAGACATCTGTGGCATTTTCTGCCTCTAAATTAAAAAAAAAAATCTTCCCTTCAACTTCAAACAAAAACCTAGTTATGGTATAAAAAAATTTCTAGATTAAAACCGTCTATAAATTCACTAACATGAAGAATAGAAACACAAACAGCTTGCCCACACATTTGTGAACACCCAGAAACCGCTGTTGTCTGAATCTCAGTTTCATCAGCTTTTTCTCATACACTGAAATTACTTTCTCATGAGACGTTTTCTGAATTGTCGCAGCTAATGGGAATTCCTACACTGCACACTATTTAATTTTAAGGTTTTTCTGTCTAATTTATTACCAACTACAAATTTCATTTTGCCAGGGAAAAATCAATTTGTTTGTTTCATGTTGAAAGTAGTTTTTCAAATAAATTCTGAAGGTATACTTATCAAGCCCTCTTATCTCTCATTAAACTAATGCTTTCAAGCATAATTAAGAAGAGGCTGGAGAGCTAAGTATATTGTAATTCTGTGACATTAAAGAAGACATATCAAAATGATTTTACAATCATATCATTACATCAAGCTCTACTGTGACTGCAATAGTATTATAACCATAATTAATTAGCTGTGGTACAAATGACTAATAAATCTTTAGAAATTAAATGCCTAATTTTTCAAAACCATATGTCTTTGTAAATTGATTATTTGGAATTTAGAGGCTTTTTAATTAGGAAGAAATTTATGCAATGCCCTATGTAATAATTAGGAATCAGCTTTTCTGTAATATTATTGAACATCAGCAAAAAATTAAATCTTTGGAAAATAGTCTGGGTTAATTATAGTATTTCATTGTCAAAAACAACACATATGTAAAGCTTAAGAGGCTAATGCAGCCTTTCCATTTCTCTATCTTCCAGCTTTGTTCTTTCCCTGCTGAACTGTCAATGCAATGGGATCCAGAACTAAATGGGGAAGGGAGGGCATCCCCAGGGATGGGAGTCTTTCAGAATATCTCACTGTTGATTTTCCCTTCACTGATCTAGGCTACACACTTAACACTCATTTCCCATCCCTAAAGGCAGTGCAGGGCAGGGTATGGGGTTTCTGAGAACTGCCTTAATTTTCAGCAATTATTATGACACAAAACACAAGGGCTCCTTTGTCAGGAAGGAGGGGACATCATTTGGAGTTGAATGAAGACATTGCTGAAGTAAGATTTCATCCTGTGTGTGATCAAAAGACCCCAAGACAGGGAGAGATCTGAAGGTGAGCCACTGGGAACTACCAGACCTGAGGAGCACAGCCTTCAAAGCCAAGGCCCTCCTGCAGCAGGAAGAGTGGTGGGAAGCCTCCTGAGATATCCCTTGTTCCTGCATACTCTGGGGAAATGTTGAAGATGCTCCAAATGAAAGAGGAACCATTAGAATCAGGCAGAGAGGTTGCAACCAATCTGGAAGCAGACCAAGTCTCCTCGCTTCAGCTCCCATGTTTTGGGGCTCTGTGGCCCCAGGTGGTCTTGAAATGAGGCCAACTTTTCAAACTACCCAGGAAGCAGAATTCCTCCTTGCTAGCCCCGTGAGTCATCCCTGTTTCCTCCTGTTAGGTCTCCCTTGAGTGCCAGCTGGCCCTTATCTAAAGGACTTCCAGCATACCTGTCATACTCCTGAGCACATGGTGCCCAGGGACACTTGGTCTTGAATTGTTACTTACAGGAGAAGGGAAGAGCAACCACATCACCTGGTTCCCCTGCTGCAGAGAGCAGAATCAACATGAATCTGCATCTAGGGGAAGAAGTGTGTGTAATTATTGTGAGAGCCCCGGCCTGACATTCTAGTGCAGTGCCAGTACAGCCAGCCATTTTACTGTAGACAGATGCAGCACCAAGCACACTGCGAACAGTGAGCAGTCAGTAGCCCAAGGGCATGACACCCCAGGGGAGGGTGGTGAAGAGTCTCCTGGGAGCAGAGCAGCAGAAAAGAGCCCAAAGCAGGCTGCTGACAGACCTCAGAGGCGAGCACAGATCTTTTTCCAAGGATCCTTGGAAAGTGGCTTCAGTTTTTGAATTTTAAATTCAAAATTTTAAATTCTGTTGAATTGAAATCAACAAGACTCAGGGAAGGTCTTGTTGGAAGCCAAGGGTGCTGCCGGCATCTGGGATGTCTTTGCTGTCTGCAGGGGAGGGGTTGCACATCCTCTCAGAGGTTCAGCCTCTGCCTCCCAGCCAGGAAACAAGCCCTCTGAGAGCTACTGTGTGCTCTTTAACTGCCCAGGGCTCCTGCCTGTCTTCAGGGCAGTCCCTCCTCTCCATGATCTGCCCAGTGCCCTCTGTCACTGCCTGGTTGACCTTTCTGGCCTCTCACTGTTCCCCACCCCCACCCACATTTCTGCCTAACTTCCTTACTCCTGCCCCGATGATGCTCTTGATTCCCCTGTCAGGCTTTATCAAAGGCTGCAAGTGCAGGAAAGACAGAGGCATAGTTGGATACACAACTGACTTTTCGTTCTCTTTAGATTTTATGGATGAACAGAATTTGGCTAGCTGTTCTTGTGCCCTGAAAAAGGCGAGGCCGCTCTCTTTTCTGGAGAGAACACAGACAGGTTCTTGAAGAAGCTACAAGTCAATAGTGCCAAATATATCTCACGTCAGCCCACCTCCTGCCACTGCAGGCTCCCGGCAAAGAAAAGAACACGCTGGAGCGGGGAGGCATGTCAGCTCGGTGCTGGAGAAAAGGCTGCCAGTCGTGGGGGTGTGGGTGTGACTACAGAGCTGGCCTGGTGCGGCTAAAGGTGGTAGCTAAGGGGCAACCTACCACCCTGCCGAGCGACAAAGGACCCCTGCCACTCACACTCTTCATCTTTAAAGACAGAAGCTGAGAGTCCAGTTCATACATTGTCAACACAAGGCCCATTGGACATAGAGGACATTTTTGTTCATCTGTAGATTGGCTCCCACTGTACCGTGTAGGTTAACATGAATAAATGAATAACAGGAAATAAAGGTTGCTAGCTCACTCACTTGCTGGTGTTGCTGATGCTCTCTGTCTGTCTCATATATATATATATATATATATATACATACACACACACACACACACACACACACACACACACACACACACACACATATATATATTTCCCCTTCTCACATCACACCAAGTCACTGTGTGTGTGTCTGTATGGTGTATATGTATATATACATATATGAGAGAGAGAGAGCACACACGAGAGTGTGTGTAACTGGACGGTCTTTTTTTGGTAAGAACCAGGCGACTGATTGCACCTCTACGCAGTCATGAGAGTCTATGTCCCCTGGCACCTTCAGAATCTTTCGATGCTGTTCCATCTTGTTTCCCTCAAAGGCCCTGCATTAGAGGATTCATCCCCGGCCAGGATGATGTTGGGGACTTGATGGGACCTTAAAGAGGTGGAGCCTACTAGAGGCTTTGGAGTGGGAGTACATCCTTGAGGGGGATTATGGGGTGCTAGGCCCTTCCATTATTTTGTTTCCCAGCCATACGTTAAGTGTCTGGCTCTACTGTGCGTTCTCACCACAGTGGTGTACGGCCTTGCAGCAGCCCAGAGCCACGAGGCCAATTCACCGTGAACTGCACCCTGCAGGTCCTGAAGTAACCGTTTGCAGTACGTGAATCTCAGGTAGTTTTCCACCCTGGTGGATGGAGGAGTGCCCCTTTCAGGAGGAGTGTGGGTTGGGCAGTGAGGTCTGTGGGCACGATCTATACAGCAGTGTCTATGTCCTGAAGAACTTCAGGCAAGTCACAAGGCCTTGGCCATGTCTGTTCCATGTGGAGACATGTCACATGGATGTTGCTTGTTAAATGCATTGAGGAAACCCAGCCGACACTTGCTGCTGACAGATTAGAGGAGTCCCCAAAGAGACATGGATCAGAGGATCTATAGGCAGGCCCCATGAAAGCCTCGCATAAGAACACCAAGGACACACACATGGGGACCTTTGTTCACAACTACTCTCCTGTGAAGGTGTTTCTGCTGTAGTGAGTGTGTACGTGTATTGATGGGTGGACTGGCTCTTTCATGATCCTGGGTGGGCACGTGTGAGGGGAAGACACATCTCAAAGTTTCTACTTCATCAAGTCTGGTACCAACTTGAGTAACTCAGACACATGAAGATAACAGTTGCAGAATGCATAGATCACACTGTTCTAAGTATATAAGTTAGTGTATATATACACTAACTCACTGAATCCTCACAACCACCTTTTGAGAGTTGTATTATTCTCGCTATTGTCATGGGGCTCAGAAATTAACTTTCCTAAGATCTAATGTCTAGCAGACTGGTGTCTGAGTGTGGGACATAAACTAGTAGGGCCACTGAGCTGCACTGCCTCTGTTCACAATTCCTTTCTATTTCAATGTTATCCTCACGGGGTCGGGGTTGGGGACAGCATCCCTTTAAAGAGGAGTGTCCTTTCAGAAGTGTGACACCAGCCACCTGTAGGCTGCTGGAAATGACAAGCATACACAGCTTCTCATCTGCCTATACCATACCAGGAGTGTTCATGACTTGATAATTATAACTTTACACGGGATGTGGACAGTCCTAACACAGAAAAAGGGTGAGAGGAGGAACTGTGAGCGAAAGAAGATAAACAGAAAACAGGAATAAAGCAGCAGGAAGAAGAGAGAAGTAACCAGATGAAAAGGTCCAGGTAGCAAACAAGAAGCATGAAGATTATATAGGAGAAGGAACCTAAACACTGAACATGCAGGAGAGAAAAAGCAATCTCTGGTACATATACTAAGAATGCAAAATCGAAGATAAAACCAGCTAAGAGGAGGCAATCCAGAGCATAAGAGGGGAACTCTCCCAGGGGAGGGAGACAAAAGATGCTATTAATTGAATTCAGGGACGGTTTTTATTACTACACTTCAGCTACATCAACATTGTTCTTTGTTTTCAGGAAACTTTGCAATCTTCTAAAATACAGGAAATGCCGTTTGGTTTTGTCCCAGCTCTGGCCACTCAATTCCTGCTTGCTTGTTTATTTTTTCTTGAGCAAAAGAAGTTTCACTAATGGTTGGCATGTGGAATAAATCTTCCAGAGGAGAGACAGGGAAATAGCTCAGGAGGAAGGAAGGATTCATTGTGACACCAGCCGGGTCAGGGAAATGGCCACATAGCTGCATTCCTGAGAGGGTCGGCCTGCAAAGAACTCAACTGGGTTCAGACTGCTTGCTTTGCCCTGGGACTGAGTGGGGGGTCACCCTGGAGGCCAGCCACAGGGCCTGGGACTCGGAGTGTTCTGTTTTAGATTAAGAGCTGGGTTCACCAAAGGGGTACCGTGTTGGGAGGAGCAGGGACATGTCTGCTTTTCTGGGACCTTGCTGGAAGTGGTCTGTTCCATTGAATGAGGGGCAAATGGTGTGTGTATGCAGGATGTGGGTAGGGGCACCCATCTCACCTTGTCCCTGTCTCAGTAGTTGTTAGGGTCTTTTCTTTATAGTTCTGTTGTTATGGAATAAGAAATGCAGGGGCTTAATAATAGTATGCTTTCAAAATTTATTTTCTTACCCAAGAGTACACAGGTCTTTGTTTTTGAGAAAGGGTCTTGTTAGGGAGCCTGAACTGGCCTCAAAAGTCTTAGCATCCTAAGTGCTGAGATCATAGACATTTGCCATCTTAAACACCTTTCAAGTAGTTCTCATTCCTGCATCCTTTGAGAATCTGTACTTTCGTCCTAGAGGGCAGCTATGTGTGACATCATATCACAATATTCTATGGAATCTGAGACACTCATGAATGTAGCTTAGAAGCAGTTGCTTCATGTGGCCACACACACCTTTAATTCCAGGTTTCAGGAAGCTGAGACAGAATTGCTGCATTTTTGAGGCTACCCTGGGCCACACAGCGAGTTTCAGGCCATTCTGAGTTATTATGAAGTCTTGTCTCCATAAAGAAAGAAAGCACCTTTACTTTATGTGCTACTAAGAAAGAAAAGCTGGGCTGCTAAATTAGACAGGCCATTAGCAAGGAGATTCATCTTGATTCGGGAAACATTATAATGTTAACAGCATCATCTTGGACCATGATGCATGCCATCTCTTCTGTCCAGGCTTCAACGCCTGGACAGGGGTGACTATGTTCCCTTCCCTCACCTCTCAGCCACTCCAGTGCAAACAGCCTTTAGTACTTTCCGAGCTAGCGTGCTAACAACCAAGCAAATGGAGCCGGAGAGACTGCTGGGTCATTCAGTTGCTCGGACAGCATATTATATTCATTTTGCACTTAACGTTTCCCAGGCAATTCAGCTACTAGGCTGGTATGGAATTGCATTCCTACTCTATAGCATTTACCCCAACACTAAGTGACATCATCTGAAGGCCCCGTAGTCATCTCAGCAGGATCACGCCTCTGGAAGGTGAACACAGGCCTCAGTTAGGCTGCTTTTAATAGTCCCATGCTCAGGAAACACGAGGAAGGAGAAAAGCACAGGCTCTCAGTTCTCTAGCTCCCAGGGAAGCTGGGCACCTGACCGGAAAATAATGAATGTGTCCCTGCCCCATCTGCTCTGGCATGGGGTCTCCTATTTTATCTCTGCGGCTGCTACCTGTCACTGGGTGGTGCTTGGCGCCGACAGTGGGGCGTTGGAACACACCAAGACTATCTAAACAGACCATTAAGTGGTAGTAAAGCAAGACCAGTGAATGGCAGGCCAATAAATCTCCAACAACTTACATCTCCTGCACAGAGCTGGCTGCTGCAGTGTCACTGTGTTTACATAAAATCGATTTTACAAGCGATCTTAAATAATTAGGGAGGCTACCATCATCCCGAGATAGTCTACGTTCAGTGGAGTGGCTTCAGCATCAATCTCATTGATTTCTTTTGTTGCTATTCCATGTGGGGTTCTTTCTCTCAAGCTGCTCTCTTCTCTGATAGCTTCTTTATGAACAACTGGATCCCCGCTTTATGAGGAACTGAGCGACACATCCTTATCAGTATTTTACAGATGAGAGACCTTGACATTCCCTATGAGCCCCGTCTTCGTGAAGGTCTGTTTTCTATGTATTTTCCTTGAGTTCTCTCATGGCCAGCCCTTGAAACATTTGGTGAACAGATAAGTTTGGGGGAAGGGCAGGCACCGACATATACTAAAAACCAAAGGTGGAGATCAAAAGTGAAAATCATACTGCTTTTGGTGACAGCAAAGAATATTTGATATAAGTTCCTCTTTCAAGCTTTGAGCTTTCTTAGTGCCGGTTGCCTGTTAAAAAACTTAAATAAAACAGATCCCTTTTCCATACCACACACCCATTCATGACTTGGCACACAGCACTGGATGAAGGCAACCATTTCATTGATAAAAATTCTCCTCTAGGGAATCCCGTGCTTGCGATTCATAAGCCAGCGTACCTCCCACTTGACATGGGCACCAGGTAGAAGGGAGCCACTCCCTGGTGGCTGTGGTGTGACAAATCCATACTTGCCACTGGATGCTGAGGGCTCCGTTTGTTCCCTAAAGTGCTTCCACAGACCACCCTTCCACCAGCCATCTGCAACAGGCTCTCATGCCTCTGTGATGAAGCCTCGCCACTGCAGCGTGGTGATTTTGCAAATTCAAATAAAGCTGACTTTAATTGTTGCTGTGAGAATCCAGTGCTTTGCAGCTGTGTCTTCTGTGGATGGGAACATGTCACACTGGTGGTTCATGGGCCAGAGCTTGGGTTCTTCTAATCGGTCACATTCCAGCATCCATGCATTTGTGCTCAACAAATTTTTTGAATTAAAAACAATTGTGACTTGGAAAAAGTTGTGAGCAACAATGTGAAAAAAAATCTAAGATTCCTAGATATGAAATGTATGTGGGTGCTGCTTGGCTACTGATGAGCTGTGTGACCAGGGCTGTGCACTGGACCCTATAGCCTCATTGGCCCTGGTGAAAATGGGTATTCTGGGTTAAGTTTAGGTTCTAAAACCATTTTTTTTGCGTGTGTGTATGCATGTTGCATATGTGTGAATACAGTGCATTTGAGGGTGCACATGCATGTGTATATGTGTATGTGGAGGTCTGAGGTTGATGCTGGATGTTTCCTCCATTGCTTTCCACTGTGTGCATTCAGACAGGGTCTCTCACTGAACTTGGAGCTGGCCATCTTGGCTAGTCTGGTGAGCCAGCTTGTTCTAGAGAGTCCTAGTCTCAACTGCCTGCTTGCTGAGATTACAGTGGGTCACCATACTCACCAGGCCTCTGTGTAAGTGTTGGGGATCAGAACAAAAGTCCGTTCTCTTGCACAACAAGTTCAGCCATTTCTCCAGCTGCAGCTCTTAAATGATTATCGTGATTTTTTTCTCATGGATGGCTCTAAATTTTCTTGGATGTTCTTATCTGGGAAAGATGGTCTGGTGTGTAAATATCTCCTTTATTCTACAATCTCTACTAGACATTTCTGTAAACCTCCCCAAAGATTTCTCTCATTAGTCACCATTTTTAATTAAAGGAACCACTATAAAGACGTGCTAATAAACTCTGGATGGTTGTTTCGATCCTGCTAGGGAGACCTATTTCTCATCACTGTACTTCAAATAATTCCTATGAAGAATACTTAGCCCACCCCAGGCACGCCTGGTGGTGAGATTGCTCCTTCTGTGAGGACCATCTTACACGACCCTCTCAGTCTTCTGTCTGTGTTTCTCTCCTGTCCCTGCAAAAGCCAGTCTGGGTGATGTCTTGTCATGTTCCTTTTTCAGTGTGGTTGGTCTTTAGTCAAACAGGCAAAACCTGGAAGGATTAAACAGTCCAGCAGTGCCTGCTCCTTCACCACTGGTAATTACTTGAGCATGTCTGAGCAGAGGCTGTCACTCACACAGTGTACTATTTGTCTAAACATCTGCAGGTCACATTACTCTTCTACAAGCCAGTGAAAGAAAAAGAAAAACCGAGTGTTAGTAATGACTTCTTCAGTATTCCTCAGCACACACACACACACACACACACACACACACACACACACACACACATACACACACACACTTAAATACACAAACACTAACACACACACATACACACACACACTTAAATACACAAACACACTAACACACACTCACATACATATGCATATAAACACACATCCATACCTCATACAGATACACATACATACATGCATACATACACATGTATAAACTTCTCACCCAGATCTCCTCTCCACTGTGACCAGGCTGTCCCTAAAGTCTTTTGGTATATAGTTTCCATTTTTGGTTTCCCACTTCCCTTCTGACATAGGCAGAGAGGATAGTCAAACCCGAGTTTCCACTTTCTTAGCAGGAAATGACAGTTACAGGGCGTCTACAGTGAGACCCTGGTACCATGTCCAAACCACCTGACACACAGAGCCTTTCTAACATGCCATAGAAAACATGGGCTTGCTGAACCCAGAGTCTTATCACTGTGCCTTTGTTTTTCTTCATCAACCTACCAATTGGTGTGTGTGTGTGTGAGGGAGGGGACTATGTGTATAGGAATGTACATGGATTGTGTACGTGCTTAAGCATGCATGTGTGTTGTATGTATGTATGTGTTTGTGGGAGAAAAGTGCAAGTGCCCATTAGGTCAGGGTGAAAGAGAAGGTATGTGATTTCCTGCCCTCCACAGCAGTCACAGAGATGGGAAGTTTATGGGGAGGTCCGTTTACACATCTGTCTTTAAAAGTCTGTTTCTACAACAAATCAAGTGCCGGGAACAGAAAGTTCATGGTTGGCTCTCGTAGGAGGATGTCCGCATCTGTGGCCTAGAGGAGACTACAGAGCCACACCAAGTGGGGACGCTCCTGGGTCCTGGAGCCTAGTGATTCCAGGAAGTCTCCTTGTACTGTACTACACACTAATACCAGATGTTATTGTGAGTCAAACTGTACAGTGACTATCGACCAGACAAACACCACAAACACGATGGGGTCCCCACTATGTATCGGGCATTAGGTATTGCCCTGGGAAGTTGATAATGAGCGCTGAGGAGGGAGCTAAATAGTAAGGATACCCAAGATGGAGAGGGCAAAGTTCCAAGCCATGTAGCCAGTTCTACACTAGCGATCCATAACTCCAGTGGGGGGTTTGCTTAACAGACACAATGCAGTATTACACCTGCAGTAAAATAATCCTCCGTGAGCTAAGGTTTACGGAGCATTCCCTGTGGGCCAGGCGTGGTTTTAAGAGCTCTACACAGATTAGTTCATTTATTCTTCATTAATCCTGAAGAGGTATATGTAACATTATCCTCATTTCATAGCTGAGGAAATTAAACCATTGGGAGACACACAAGCTATCTAAGCTACAAAGCTCAAATAGGGCAGGCAAAGCCTGGGATCCTGGGAGTCTGGCTTCAGAGGCCCAGCTTTTAATCATTCCCTTTCAGAAAAACGGCTGTGTCGATCGTAGCCAACTACAACTCATTCTTTTCATGGTCCATATCTCTCAGGAAATACCTGCATGTATTTATAAGGAGGATTCAGAAGAGAGTGAGGCATGGATTCTCCTAATACATGATCATCTGTTAATTAGGAGAGACATGAAATTCAGTCCCAGGAAGGGTCCAAGCTAGCCTCAAGCCAATGGCTTATTTCATATGCATTATTTATGTTATATGCTGTCTTAGTTATGGTTTCTATTGCTGTGAAGAGATACCATAACCACAGCAACTCTTAGAAAGGAAAATGTTTACTTGTGGTGACTTACAGTTCAGAGGTTCAGTCCATTATCATCATGATGGGACATAATGGCATGCAGGCAGACGTGGTGCAGGAGAAGGAGTGGAGAGTTCTCCATCTTGATCTGAAGTCAACAGGAAGTGGACTGTGACACTGGGAGAAGCTTGAGTGTAGGAGAGCTAAAAACCTACCCCATACTGACACTTTGTCCAACAAGGCCACACCTACTCCAGCAAGGCCACACCTCCTAATAGTGCCACTCCCTTTGGAGGTCATTTTTTTTTTTCCAAACCACCACACACGTATTAGTCATGTTTAGTTCATTTATCCCTCAAAATGGTAAAATGGTGCTTCACTCTGACATTCAGTCCCTGGGTCAAGGACATCATCATGCAGTCCATCACTATGTTCCTGTGGTATTTTCTAGTAAGGTGATGTGGTGGTTTGAATAAGAATGGCTCTCATTGGCTCATTTGTTTGAAACCTTAGTCCCCAGGAAGTGGGACTGTTGGATAGGATTGGAAGGATTGGAAAGTGTGGACTTGTTGAAGAAAGTGTGTTACCGGCTTTGAGGTTTTAAGAGCCCATGCCAGACCCAGTCTTTATCTCTGCCTGCAGGTCAGGATGTAGCTCTCAGCTACTTCTCCAGCACTATGTCTGCCTGCCATGCCTCCTGCCATGCCCATGGCCATGATGATAAGGGACTGACCTCTGAAACTGGAAGCAAGCCCCAATTAAATTCTTTCTCTTATAAGAGGTGCCTTGGTCATGGTTTCTCTTCGCAGCAATAGAACAGTCACTGAGACAGATGGTAACTTGGGTCTTAAAACAATCACACCCAGTACAAGAATTCTACACAGGTAAGAGTCCATGACTGTGATAACGCCACTGTTTCAAGACACAAATGGACCATCATTATGAGGTAATTTGTTTGTAATAACAGGGGGCTAGGAATGAAATAGCACTGGCTACCTTTTACCTGGAGGGTCCTTGCTTTCTTTGAGGGTTATAACTTTTCAAAGGAGGGAATGCTGATGGAGGCTAACCCCTCAGGTTTTACTTCCTACCCAGCAGATCTCCTTTAATATAGTCTTGGTGGCCGACAAAGTGCAGTAATGCATGTTCACTGTTTTCTGGCAATCTGGTTTATTTCTCTCAGCTGAGTTTTCAGCAAAGGCAATTCTCAGCCTGACAGATAATCAGAGCATCCTGCACCATATAAAAGGTTGTGGGCTTCAGGGAAAACACCAGGTAAAAACAAAGATGTATAAAATAATCTCAGAACTCTACTGGTTTTTCTGGAGATGGTCCTGTAGCTCCTTGTAGGCAAAGCTGAGACTAGAACAGATACGTGGCATAGGTATTGTTCTTCTGAGCACCTGGGAAGAGCCCTATGCGGAATCCACCCTCCAGGGGCCCGTGTAAGCATCGGCACCTGCTCTTTCCTCTCCAGGTCTATTTTGTGCTCTTCATCCATCCCAGACCTAACATTTAACCTTAGATCATATGAAAGGGAGACTGAGGCTGAGGTTTGGGCAGCAGGTGGACAGTGTTAAGCTACTGAATGCCACTGGTCTCTGTGGGGCTGCTTTCCTAGAAACACTTCAGTATGCACTAACCTCCTTTCAGCTTTGGGGGCTAGGCATGCCAGTGAAGGTCTGCGGTTACCAGTATCAGAATGGCTCCTCATCTCTTGATCTTTTACAACCCTATACATACTTTTAGGCTCCCTGCAATCTGCCCATTTTTCCCTGCTGGGAATTTGCACAGTACAACATCCTGTTCCAGGACTTGCTATGGATATCATTCTATATAAATAAAACACTGATGGCCAGTGACCAGGATGGAAGTAGGTGGGACAAGGAGATAGGAGAATTCTGGGAAGCAGAAGGCTGAGGAGGGAGACACTGCCAGCTGCCGCCATGACCAGCAGCATGTGAAGATGCCGGTAAGCCACCAGCCACGTGGCAAGGTATAGATTTATGGAAATGGATTAATTTAAGCTGTAAGAACAGTTAGTAAGAAGCCTGGCACGGCCATACAGTTTGTATGCAATATAAGTCTCTGTGTTTACTTGGTTGGGTCTGAGCGGCTGTGGGACTGGCGGGTGACAAAGATTTGTCCTGACTGTGGACAAGGCAGGAAAACTCTAGCTACAAGGACTTGATATTCTCCATGCTTGGATCATTTCCTCAGGTCTGTGTGCAGGGTTCTGCTCACTAGAAGTTGACTTTAATTGCTAATCTAATCTTGATTGACAACTTGGTGGGATTTAGAACCACCATAGAAACAAAACTCTGGGCTTGTCTGTGAGGGGTTATCTAGATGAGGCTAATCAAGATGGGAAGACCCACAATAAATGCCGGTGGTTGTATTCTATAGACTGCAACCCCAGACTGAGGAAAAGGGAGAAAGAGAGCTGAGTGCAAGCCTCATTTGCTCTCTGATTCTTTGGAAATATTACTTACTCATTTATTATTTTTGTGCGTGCACACGTGCATGCACATGCTCACAGGTGCATGCTTGTCACAGATTCTGTGTGGTGATCAAAGGACAGCTTTGCTGAGCTCGTTCCCTCATCTCACCTTTACAGAAGTTACAGAGTGGAACTCAGGATGTCAGGCTGGTGAAGCAATCCCCTTTACCTGTTAAGCCATCAAGACGGAATGTGACCGGCTGCCTCATGCCTTACACCAGCATGACTTCCTCACCATGCTGGAAGTACACTCAAACTGTGAGCCACATTAAACTGCTTCCTGCAGGATATTTTGTCACAGTAATGAGAAAAGTGGTCAATAGCTTGATCAAGTCCCTGGCTTTCTGCATCCAGCTGTGACCCCCCAGCCCTCCTACACTCTTCTGGGGGAATAAGTAGGATTCCAGTTTAATCACGACTGGTTCATGGTGGCTTGAAGTATCAAAATAGACCTAATATTCTCATGGGATGACACGTGTCCCTCTCTTTGTTTTTCTTCTGGAAATGTATTATACAGTGGCTCACACATGCGCACTCCAGTAAGGCATTGTTCTGGTTTCTCATGTGGAAGCCACGTTGATATTCTTTTCCTGCCTACTAGTTGCTCATCACCAAGAACTGGATGTCAAGTTAAGACAACATCTTCTTTCTCTATCTGTTAGCAGTAGAAGTTGCTGGTTCGTGTCCCACCAATCACTGGCTCACAAGGTTGGAAGGGACCAGGTGAGGTACTCAGTCAATTCTCTGACACAGATAATTGAAACTGTTTTATTTTAATTATCTAAGGAGAACACCCTAATGGAGATGCCAAGTTATGAAACAATTCTCTCTGTAGAGCGTTGGGCTCCTGACTTACACATTGAATTTCATAGCAAAAAATAATCAACTGAGCAGAAAACATCCAAGATCTCTCAGAAAGAATGCATTATTTATCATTCATCACTGCCCCCCCCCCATTTTTTTTAAAGGAGTGTCTTTTTCCTTGGCTAAACCTGGCCTCAAACTTGCAATCTTCCTGCTTCAGCCTTCTGCATATGGGATCATTCCTTGTTTTTCTAGCTCAATGAAATCATCTCAGAAGGGCAAAGGTGTGCTCTGAACTTCATAATGTCCCTCATTGTCCAGCATACACTCTTTCTTGACTTCCCATATCCTTTTCATCCATTCAGTCACACTCATATTCATAGTCTCAGTCTGTCTGTCTGTCTGTCTGCCTTCCTGTTTGTCTCTGAAATCTCACCTGGACTACAACTTTAAATGCTGCTTACACAACAAACACTCCAAACCCTCTATCCGTAGCCCTCAAAATCCAGGCTTCACTATGAGGCAGAGCATCTTCCTTAGAATTCTGGCTGATTTTCACACACCGCCAGGACAGATCACATGACTCTCCTTTTTACTTTGTGGTCTGCACCCAGCCTTGCTTCTCTCTGTTTTCTCTAATGTTCACCAAGTTGCATGGGTGACAGGCCTTGGAATCTCAGCTCTTCCAGCCGTCACTCAGTCCTGTGAGTCCAATCCCAACACACATTCCACATCATCCCAGTTCAGTCACTCTATAACAGAAAACTGCCATTTTCTCTTGCCTGGCATATACCACAGCTTCCTAATTTATGTTTCCTCTTCCATTATGACCTGCTTGATAAGCATCTGGCAGAACCACAGAATGAGTATTGAAATCCATGATTTACATCTCAGGTGATTTTGTACCCAAGGCATCATCAGGTGATCTTTGGAGGTGTTTCTGTTGGACACAACTGTAGAGAATTGAGGACAAGACTTCTTCCTTAAGCCCCTGCTGCAAGACACCATGGTGGAAGCCCGGATGCACTCTCCCAAGACTGAGGAACTGTCTTCCCAACTTCCCGAAACAGGAAAACAGATTGTTCTTCAAAAGGGACATAGCTTGTGGCATTCGGTGTCAGTACCACAAGTGGAAGAAGCGAGATGCCTTCTTAGCGGCTTGGAAGGAGTGCCAACCTGCTGGGTTTGGGGTTTCCTACCCAGGGACTCTAAGAGAAGCCAATTCTGTGGTTTCAGAACACCGAGCCTGGGATGATTCGTCATGGCAGCTGCAGAAAACTAACATAAGCTCCTAGGATCCTGTTCCCATTGGCCAGTGTCTCCTTTCTCCTGGGCTTGTGTTCCCATTGGCCAGGGTCTCCTTTCCCACCCTGTCCTCAGTCTGCAACAGCTTCTCGGGCCACACTCTGCCCATGTTCACAGCCACCACCAAGCCTTGCTAGATCACATGGGGTTGCTTACACTTCCCAGATGCTCTGTCTCTACATTTTAGCAGGCCTTTGCTGGCTGTGGCTTCTATTCATTTTTAACCTACTTATGTCAGGAGTCTCCTCCTCCCCTTTCTTGTATACACGTTTTCTCTGAGGTTGTAACATTCCGTCCTGCGGGAAGCTCATTAAGACGGGAAATAAACAACCCAAAATAGTTACAGGAAGTCACTGAAATTGACCAATTCAGTAGGCTCCTCCTTCCCCAACGATGTAAAAGCAAAGAAGACTGCTTAGAGTCTCTCTCAAGCCAGCTGATCTGCTTGGAAGAACCGGTGATTGAGAAGCATGGGAGAAATAGAGAGCAGGCCAGGGGTCTGGAGGAAGCAAAGGAGAGACAAGCTGGCTCCAAGGGGTCGGACGCCTCAGCTGCCGGGAAAGGACACACTCCAGCCTGTTGAGCTGCCTGCAGGCTGCGCACTGTGTTTCAGGTTCCCAGCTTTATGAGGTGTCACCCATGCTGGGGTGGGCTTTGGTGACACAGCTGACCTTGGGTCAGCTCTGCTCCTGTAAGTGACCCCTGCAGTCCTCTGAGGAGCCCCATAAACTCATTGGTTCACAGAGCTGGGCTTTGGTGGTGTACATACTTTGGCCTGCCATCAGTCCCTGTCTGGGGTGAGAAGATGTCTGTGCATATCCCCCCAGGAATGCAACATCATTTCCAGACCCGACTGGGCTTTCTGTTTCCTAGGTCTATATTAAGGCACTCTGTCGGGGACACAGAGCTCCTTCCTCCCACAGCTTGTAGTTATAGCTGTCTCTTCAAACAGCCTTTCCTATGCTCCTGTATTTTGATGATCTCTATTAAGTATAAAGTCTTTCACAAATACAATAGTCTTATTTGAAAAGAAGATTATAGATAATAGCCTTCTAAATCTCTTAAAGTGGCCTTTTAACACCCCTATCCTGTTCCCCATTCCACAGGGGTGACATATTTTTTAAGACACTTTATCTATAAAGGTAAATCTTAGAAAACATGCAGTATTTTGTGTGTGCTTAAATATATATGTACATACCCATGTATATAAGTACATAAAACACGTATGTATACACTCTATATGTATGTATAATATGTGTTAGCTTTCTACTAACTATAACTAATACATACAATTATCAGTTTATAAAGGAGCAAAGGTTATTTTAGGTTCAGGGTTTTGGAACTGTCAGTTTATAATAAGTGGCTTTGCTGCTTTGGGACTGTGGCAGAGATAACATATTTTAGCAGTTTTGTATGGCAAAATCGTTGCTTCATGGCCAAGACACATATGAGGAAGAGAACAGAGCTCTACTTACCACCCCACCCTCACCCCCCCCACCCCAGCCAGTGACCTAAAATAACTTACTAGATCCCAGCTCTTAGAGGTGTCAGGACTGAGGACCAAACCTTCAACCCAAAATACAGTGCAGTGAGTGCTCCTCTCTCGCTGGGGCCCTTAACCTGGTCCTGTCACCAAAAGTTGAACATCTAGGCTGTGAACAACTTAACAAAGTTACAAAGGAGGTGGATGTGAGTATCCTGCATCAGCTTGCTTACAGCAACAGAAACCATTGTTACAGTCGATGCAAAGTCATTGAAATGGCATTTCCAGAGGCGGGATGGGAGATGGCTACGAGTTTCTGGTCTTTAAAGCCGTAAGATATCCACAGGATGTAGGAACTATGACTGTCTGTACCCTGGTTTCCAGTACTTTGTCTCACAGCCCGGTACATAGCCTTCAGGGGAGGGGTGCTGAAGGGACACAGAATACTTTCTGCTAACAGCCCATTCCTTCCAGAGGAAGTGCACTGGGTGTTGCTGAGTGGTCCCTCGCCGCCTCCAGCCCTGGGAAATATGTGGCAGATGTCATTTAAAATACAAGGAGCACGCCTAAACATCCAGTCTCCATTAGAAAGGGCTAAGGCACCCCTCTTTTAGGGGGGACTCCTAGGAGGAACTCCTCTTCAAAGGGAGATCATCTTTAGAGATGCTCCTCTGTTAGAAGGGGCTCCTCTTCAGGAACTGTTCATTTTCTGGGGCAACTCATCTCTGAAGGCAGCTTCCAGGGTGGCCTCATCTTCTGAGGGGTGCTCATCACCTACATTTCTTTATGCCCTTCTGCTGTTGCTAAAATCATAAGGATTCTGGACAGAAAAAGCAGAAATGGCTAAGTTTGGGCTAATTATATGTTCCTTATTTGTGTTCATCTGTTCACCTCAGAAGATAAAATGAACGAATGCCTCCAAATGCAAGGATGGCACATAGGAAATGTCACTCAAGTCTGTTGGAAGAACCCATTGTCTCCATCCAAGAGTAAGTTTATTTGCACTCACAGAGACCTAGCAGAGGCAGTTAGAAAAATAACTCAATCTGGAGTATTGCTTCTCAAAGAGAATATTTGGGAAGGGGCATTTAAGCTATATTAGTTGCTCCTTGAAAGTTATTTCTTTCATTGTTAGTTGCCCAACTTAAAGCTCTCCACCCCCATTTTCAAAGTTCTGGTTCTCTCAGTTTTCTGGGAATTGTGGTGCTATCTATAGAGACCCTAAAACCCTTCTAAACAGAGCTGGCCTCTATTAACCTGATCATTGTTTCCAAGCAATTAACACTTAATTGCTATTTCTATGCAGATACTGTTTGATCTATTTTCCTTACCTTCCATTTTTCTAAGAAAATAGTAATATCTAGAGCTGGAGGGCGAAAAGTCACTTTGTAGAGGGGGACCGTGGTGCTGGGAGATAATCAGCAGTAGGTTCAAATCTTGTTTCTACTATTTATTAGCCTTGCAAATGTGTCATGGTGCTTAATGGCTTTGAGCTACACTTTTCATTTGTAAAACAGAAATAACAACATCCATATTATAAGGCTGTAGCAAGTACTAAAGAAAATGGATGTGGAGTCTTAGCATAGTCCTCCATACATCAAATAAATGTGAGCCTAGTTGTTTCTCACACCTGTGGGGAGGGAGTCTGTGGTAAATAATCTGTCCTGTGTGCTCTGCAAGGGGCTTTGAGCATCACTCTTCAGGCTGCCTGGAGTTGCAGGCAGGCCATACCAGCAAGGTTGCCTCTTCAGTGTGTCATTATTGTTTTCCTTTTTCTATCCTGAAATTGGGCACAATGGCCTCTCAGTTGGCTTCTATGGCTCTTGTAGAAATAGCTGTTCCAAGTAGGGTGTGTGGGAGGGTGTGTGGAGGAGCTTAGCCACAGCCATGTTCTCCAGGCAGGTTGAAGTATTAACAAGAGCAACAGCCAGACTGTTCTCAGATTTTTCCCGAAGTGAGGTGGGAGGCCTCTCTTCTCCCCTTGAACGGAAGCATAGCTATGGTTGCTCGTAGATAGCAGACACAGTGACATGCCCTTTCTTAAATGAAGTCACAAGGAGCTGTGCTGCCTCCACCTTGTTCTCTGGGAGAAGTGTGCTGAAGCTGCCATCCCAGGGGCTGGTTGAAGTGGCTCAGTGTATGTTGCCAAGGTTGGGTTCAAGCTTGGTGACCAATATGTTAGAAAGAGTTAGAAGGAGCAAAGTGACTCCCAACAGTTGTCTTCTGGCCTTCACACACACACACACACACACACACACACACACACACACACACACACTCACTCATACACACACACACACATCCATCCATTCAAATGAAATAAATAAAAAATGCAATTAAAAAATAAGAAGTCTGACTGCTCGAGGTGTCTATGCTGTGAGGAAGTGCACAGTGCATGGAGAGTGAGGTCCTGGCCACAGCTCCATCTCTGGGTCGCCCTGGCCTGTGTAGGCAGACATGGAAGTGAAGAATCCTTCATGTGGTTGTGGTCTCCAGCTGCCAAGCCCATGGTGGTCCTTGGGCATTGTCAGCTGTGGCTGTGACACGACCTTGTTGAATAGAGGTCATCTGTCCCTGCAGTGCTGTGTCCAGAGTCTGGTCTTTTGACCTTGACCTGTAGGCTTCAGAGTAGGTCATTGTCAAGCAAGCATGAGTAAAGATACAGCTTGTAGTCAGTGTGAGCAGCAGGAGATGTGGAAGCTCATTCACCTTTTACGGTGCACGGGATATTCCGGCAGGCCGCAAGCAGCTAAGGAGGTTTCATTTCATATGCTGCAACCAACAGGAGAAACTGTAGGGCCTCTAAGTGATGGAAGCTGTCTTTAGACAGCCGTCTGACAAGGCAAGGGATGGCATTGTCACATTGGAAACTTAGAGCACATTGAGTCAAATGGGAGCGAGAATTCCACCACTGGCAGAACAGCAGAGCTGAGACGTGTTCTGAGAAGTGGAATTTGTGGAGTTTGGAAAATTTGAAGTTTTAACAGGAGCATGGAGGCATTTTAATGGTCACAGTGATGAGATATTTGTATCTTTTAAAGAAAGAGGCACTTCATAGAGGATTGTATTAGTTTCATGTATTAAAAAACAAATGAAGACAGAGGTGAACTGCTCAGTCTCACATTGATTTAGAGGGAACACAGACCACTAATCTGGCCCAGCTCCTCACAGCTGTCAGCTCCAAGGTAGAGAGGAAACCAAACCTGCCCCCACCCCTGCCTCTGAGTCTAGTTGCCCTATGCACATAGGACACAGATCCTTATTCTTGGATTCAGGGATGAGTTTTAGCTGAACCTAGAAGGTGGGAGCAACATTTTGTTCAAATTTGCACATATGCATCATAGACTTACTTGGCACTTGTGAGCTTAGATTGTTAAAAACTACTTCCTACCTTTTTATTTTGCAATGACCTGGATTTCCCCATCTATCTACTTAGTCACATATTGGCAAATCGTTTTTGAGTACCCAGTAGAAACTAGACACTAATCTGGGCACTTAGGATATAGCAGTAAATAAATAAGGAGGAAATTTCCTTTTTAGATTTCATATTCTAACAGAATAGTTTTGATTATAAATCCCAATAAAAAGCATTAGCACAAAACAATAAATTATGTAATATGCTAAAAGACAATGAATAACAAAAACAAATCCATTGGAAGACAGTATTTCTATGGGAAAACTGCAATTATATTTTATTTCTTTTTATTTTGAGATTATAATACAATTATATCATTTCCCCTTTTCCTTTCCTCCCTCCAAACTCTCCCATACACCCATCTTTGCTCTATTTCAAATTCATAGCTTTTTTCATTAACTGTATATTAAATGTATATATGTGTATATCCGAAGTACAGCCTGCTCAGTCCATAAAATGCTAATTGTGTGTATGTTTTCAGGGCTGACCGTGTGGCACTGGATAACCAGTTGGTGTGCTCTTCCCTGGGGAAGACTTTCTCCCATTCTCAGTGTTCCTTAGTTGCCTGTTGTTCTTTGTGTGGACTTGAGGCCCGTGATTTTCCCTCCATCCACTCTATCATGTCTGTTGTTCATGTTCAGCTCATGCTTGGGCAGTTGTGTATGGCTGTAGCTTCTGACATTCCTAGGAGACACAGTGTCACAGCAAACTCCCCGATCCTCTGGCTCTTACACTCTTTCTGCTCCCTCTTTCATGAGACTTGCAGTTTTAAACAGAATGTGTGGTTCTTAGACTGTGATGGTTGATCCTGTTTGTTAATCCTTGACTGGATTTAGAAAAGCTATAAAAACAGCCGTGTGTGTATGTGTGTATTAAAGGTGTTACCAAAGAGCAGGCAGACATCACCCTAAATGCCTATGGCACCATTCCATGGGCTGGGGTCCAAGACAGCACGAAAAGGAAAAAAGAAGCTGAGAATCAGAGTTCATTCCTCTCTGCTTCCTGGCTGAAGACACGACCTGAGCACCTGCCTTGAGCTTCTGCAGAGGTCCCTTCCCTGCCGTGACACATCCCCTCGGACTCAGGGCCCCAGTAGAGACTTCCTCCTGAAGCTGCTCTGCCAGTCATTTTACCACAGAAACAAGAAAACTAACTAATCGAGGAGCTAAGTGAAGTCAACATTTGAGCAACAAATCAAAGGGAGTCGGGCGTGGTCTTCATGGGATCTGAGTGAAAAGCGGTGTAAGGACTCTCAGGTGAGTGTCTGCCTGAACTGTAAGAGGGGGAGGAGGAAGGCAGCCATGCTGCTGCACATCTGCAAACCCAGGGCTTGAGAAGCTGAGCCAGGAGGATTCAGAGTGTAAGATTATCTTGGGCTGTGTAGAGAGACTTTATTCCAAAAGAGGAAAGGATGCGGGAGGGGAGGAGGAGGAGAAAAAGAGGAAAAGAAGGACCAGATAAGCAAGCATATAATAATCTCATAAAGGCTGGAAGTGCAGGGACAGAAGAAGATACATACAATGTACACGTGAAAGTCAAAAACACAGAAGCAGCTGCACCTCTACCAGATAAAACAGACCTTAGCTGCAAAGAACCAACACTGGGCTCAGTGGCTGTGATAGTTTGAATGTCATTGGCCCCATGATCTCATAGGGAGTGGCAGTATTAGGGGGTGTGGCTTTGTTTGAGTGGGTGTGGCCTTGTTGGAAGAAGTGTGTCATCATGGGGGCGGGCTTTGAGGTTTTTGGTGCTCAGGATACTGCCCAGTGCCTCAGTTGACTTCCAGTTGCCTGCAAGATGTAAAAGTCTCAGCTCCTTCTCCAGCACCATGTCTGCCTGCATGCCGCTATGCTCCCTGCTGTGATGATGATGGGCTGAACCTCTAAACTGTAATTGAGCCACCCCAATGAAATGTTTTCATTTATAAAAGTTGCTGTGGTCATGGTGTCTTTTCACAGCAATGGAAACCCTAACTAAGACAGTGGCACACACCTGTACACCCAGAACTTGGGAGAGTAAGACAAGAGGAAGTGGTTCAAGGTCAGCCTTGCCTATGTGAGACCCTGTCACACAAACAACAAAACAAAACAAAACAACACCAAAAATGTTAAAAAGACAGAAAGGTCAATACTACTGCTATTACTAATGGGATTAGTTCAGCAGGAAGAATGATAATTTAGAAAATATATGCTTCTAATGTTGGAGCAACAAGCTATATAAACATGTACTGTTTGATCTAACAGGTAGACTGGAATATGACAATTGTTGGGAACTTAAATGGCCCACTTATGAAAATAAACATCATCCATATAATCAACAAAGAAGCAATATAAACTATGCCAATAGGTCAAGAGATAGTTACGAAAAATTTCTGTCTTCTCGTTAGGATGTAGAACATTATATTGGACAGACTGGATGACACTTTATAAAGCAAATTAAAAACTGAAATCATAACATGTAACTTCTAAGAATACAATCTAAAGGCCACTAAAGGCCAATGAGAGGAAGCTTAGAAGTTATACAAATATCTAGAAATAAAGCAATTCTTTTTGGTGAGCAAGCAGTCAATAAGGAAATCAAAAGAAATTAAAAAATCTTAAAGGAACAAAAATGAAAAGACAACATATCAAAACTTTTAGGATTTTGCAAAAGCAGCCCCAAGAGGAGTATTTATGGTGATAAATGTAAACGTTGGAAAAAATCAAAAAGATAAAGAAGAAGGTAGCAGGGTCATGGATTCAAGATCAGCTCAGGCTGTATATACAGATCCTGCATCAAGAAGATAAAGATAAAGGGAAGAGAGGAGAGTGGAAATGGAAAGAAAGGAAAAACATTGGAAACTGAACTCAAACCCCACATCCTATCTGACCACCAGGGATTAAAGCTTATCATTAATAAAAGACAGAGAGCACACAAGTTAGAAACACTGCTGAATCAAAATTGGATGAAGGGGGAATTCGAGAAGAAAATTACAAACTCCTAGATTTGAATGAAAATGAGATTAACAACATGTCAAAATATATGGGAAAGCAGACATAAATGGAAAGCTTACTATTTTACTATGTTTCCATGTCAAAATTGTTGAGAAATATCAAATTAATAACTTGACAATGTGGCTGAAGTTCTTGAGAGATCAAGGATAATCAACACCCCCAAAAAGTAGATGGCAAAAGATAATCAAAACCGGGGTCAAAATTAATAAAAGCAAACAAATAAACAAATAAAAATGCCCCCAAATCAATGAAACAGAGTTGGTACTTCAAAAAGATTGATAAGACTGAGAAATCTGTATCCACTAGCCAAAAGAAAGAGACATGATTCAAATTAATATAACTAGAAATGAAAAGGGAGCCAGGCATAGTGTCTTAGGCCTTGGGAGGCAAGTGGGTCTCTGAGTTTAAGGCCAAACAGGGAAAACCTGTCTCAAAAAACAAAGCAGATAAACAAATATAAAACCAAAAGTAAGAAATGAAAAGGGAGACATTGTAACAGATGATGAAGAAATTCAGAGAGTGATAAGAACACACTTTAAAAATCTATATTTTTAAATATAGATTTAAAATTTTCCACCAAATTGGAAGATCTAAATCTAAATTTCTCTCTCTGTTTCTCTCTCTGTCTCTTTCTCTTCCCTGTCTCTGTCTGTCTGTCTGTCTGTCTCTCTCTCTCTCTTTCTCTAAATATATATATATATATATATATATATATTATGTATATATAACTAAATTTAAATGGGATGAAGTAATTAATTTACATAGATCCATAACACCTAGTAAGATAAAAGCAGTAACTAAACATCTCCCAACTAAAGCCAGAACCAGGTGCATTCAGTGCAAAGTTCTACCAGACCATCAAAGGAATAAAACCAATATTTCTCAAACTATTCAAAAAAATATAAAGGAAGGAACATTTCTGAATTCTTTTTATGAAGTCCATAGTAACCTCATACCAAATCTAGGCAAAGGCCCAGGGGAAAAAAAGAAAAAAGAAAGACAGAAAATCTTTGATGAACATATATGCTAAGACTTAATAAAACACAAAACATTTACAAAGCCAATTCAAGAAGACATCAAAAAGACTATCCACTATGGTCAAGTCAGCTTCATCACAGAGATACAGAAATAGCTCAATATATATAAATTAATAAACATAACTGACCACATAAATAGACTAAAGGACAGAAACTACATGATCATTTAACTGGATTCTGAAAATACCTTTGATAAATACACATTCATGATAAAAGTCCTGGAGAAAAAAGAAATAATCCGGACATACCTCAACAAAGTAAAGTGATCAATGTACAGAAAGCCCACATCCATCATCATCCTAACAGGAGAAGAGCTCAAAGCATTCCTACTAACATCAGGACCAAGAGTGCCTAACCTCCCCACTCATGTCCAACAGAGTGGTGTAAGTCTTATCTAGAACAGTAGATAGCTGAAGAAGACAAAGTGTACACGCACAGGAAAGAAGAAATTGAAGCATTTTTATTTGTACATGATGTGATTCTATATGTAAAAAAAGCCTCAAAACTCCACCAGAAAACTCCCACAACTGATAAATACATTTAAAAAAACCCAGCAGAATATAAAATTAGCACACAAAATCAGTAGTCTTCCCATAGACAAATGATAGACACAATAAGAAATCAGGGAAATGATACCATTAACAAAGCCTCAAATATGGCATAGATCTAACCAAATAAGTGAAAGACTTGGAGACACTGGAAAAAAAGAAGGTGAAGCTACCAAACAGTGGGAAGATGCCCCAGGTTTTTGTACCAGCAGATTAATAATGTTCTACCAAATGCACTCTACAGATTTAGCTCAATTATTCATAGAAACTGGAAAAACAATCTTCAATTTCATATGAATGTCAACATCTTAATGATAAACCCATGGGACTAGAAAGCAAGGATAGCTCAAATCCAAAGTTACTAGAAGGGGAAAAAAGAAAAATATCAGAGCTGAAACAATATAAAATACAAAATGAAATCCCCCAAAGAAATGAATTTTTGAAAAATAAATATATTTGTCAAACTTTTAACTAACTAGATGACTTAAAAAAGAAATTAATAAAATCATACAAAAAAAGATCACTTCACAACTGCCATCAGAAACATGTAGAAAGGATACATACAGGATCATATGTAAGATATAAACAGGATCATGAGGATGTTATCAATAACTATGAGTCAACAAGTTGGATGCTCTGGAATAACTGGATTATTTTCTACACACACATAACTATCAACTGAAATGGGGGAGACAGGAAACCTGAACAGACTGAGCCAGTAATGAGACTGAACTGGAGTCTCCAAACAAGAAAGGACAGAAGCCAGGTGGCTTCACTGTCAAATCTTACCAATTTAAGGAAAAGTCTTCTCCATTTTGAAGTATGAACAAGGTGGAGTCCTTCTAAACTCATTCTACCAATCTAGAATTATTTGCATGCATGCACACATACACACACACACACACACACACACACACACACACACACACACACACACACACACACACATCTATTGACCTACATCCCTGAACAATATGGGTGTAAATGTTCTCAACACAATACTAGAAGTGTGTCTTCAATAGCACATAAAAAGATTACATACCATGACCAAGTGTCATTTACTCAGGTATGAAATGATAGTTCAATACATACATACCGTCAAATGTAATATATCACATTAACAGTTGAGATAAACAATAAAGTCATCTTAGCAGACACAGAAAAAGAATGAAGTTCAGTGTCCCATAATGATACACAACCTTGAAATGTGGCCTAGGAAGGGAATCTGAACACAATGCAGGCTGTTTATAACAGACACAGCCTCCATCTTTCTGTACAGGGAAAATAGTAAGTCAGTTTCTCCCAAACAACACACACTCTTACCATTCTTACTCAGCAGACTAACCAAGCCTTTGACAACATGGGAAGGCAAGAGGGAAAAATGCCAGCTGCAGAACTGGAAAGGAAAGGTTCTACCTGTGCCTGCTTTAGACAGATGGCTAAAATTTCCACTAGCAACTATTGGGACTGATAAGTGAATTCTGAGAGGTTGCAGGATATAAAATAAATATGAAAATCACTGGTTTTTCTTTGACATGTGGATAACAAAACATCTAAGAGACAAATCAAGAAAGGAATAATATTTATAATAGTTTCAGTAATAAAACTCTAGAAATAAATTTAACTAAGGAACTAAATTATTTCTATAATGAAAACTGTAATACAGCATTACAAGAAATAAAAGAACAGACAAATTAATGGGTTGGAAAATAATTAATGTTGTTAAAATGCCTGTACAACTCAATTTAATATATAGAGTCAATACACTTAATAACAAAATACTAGTGGCATTTCTCACAGAAATAGAGAACACTTTCCTAAAATATATATGAAACTACAGAGAACCAGAATCCTTAGAGCAAAAGCAAAATATAGGGAGACATTACAATTTCTGATTTCAAAACATACTACAAAGTTATAGCCACCAAAGCAGCATGATGCGGGAACAAAATCAGAACACGACGGAGAACCCAGAGAAAAATCCATGTAATTATGGCTTACTGATTTTTGACACTGGAGAAAAAACAAGCTCATTAATAAATGATTTTGGGAAAAGCATAAGTCCTTATGCAGAAGAAAAAAAACTAGGCCTCTGTCTCTCTATATGTAAAAAATCAGCTCACAGTGAGTCAAAGATATATATCTAAAACCTGAATCCCTGATGTAGGGAAAAGCTTCAGGACACACACACACACACACACACACACACACACACACACACACACATTGGTCTTTATATGATCATATATATACATACACACAAATATGTACTATATATGGATAAATTTGAGGACATTGGTTTATATATATATATATATATAATTTGAGAATTTCATACAGTGTATTTTGATCATATTCACTTTCTATTTTTCCTCCCAACTTCTCCTAGATGTACTCTTACATTCTCACCTCTTCCAGACTTCATGTCTCCCCTTTACTTTTGAAATAAGCCATCCACTCCAATTTGTGCTATTCATATACTTCTGGGTGTGGGACCATTCACTGGTGCATGACCGACTACCAGGAGCCATACCCTTAAAGAAAGTTGACCCTCTGTCTTAAACAGGGTTACTGTTGCTGTGATGAAACACCATGACCAAAAGCAAGCTGGAGAGGAAAGGGTTTATTGGGCTTGCACTTCCACACTGGAGTCCACCACTGAAGGAAGTCAGAACAGGAACTCAAAGAGAGCAGGAACCTGGAAGCCGAAGCTGATATAGAAGCCGTGGAGGGGAGCTGTTTACTGGCTTGCTCAGCCTGTATTTTTAAAGAATCCAGGACTACCAGTCCAGGGTGGCCTGATCCACAATGGGCTAGGCTTTCTCCCATCAATCACTAGTTAAGACAATTCTCTACCAGCTTGTCTACAGGCTGATCTTATGGAGGCATTTTCTCAATTGAGGTTCTCTCCTCTCAAGTTGACACAAAACTATCCAGCAGCACACACTCCCTCCCTGAGAAGCCATCAACTTTCCACTGCTCCTCAGCCAGGAGGGAGCTTGTGAAGCCTTCTAGCGCTAGAATGCTGGCTGGCTTAATCTTACGCAGGTCTAGAACAGGCAGCGTCAGCTGCTGTGAGCTCAGGAGTACAGAAGTCCTGCCATGCTCAGAGAACACTGTTTGGCCACATTCCCCCTGTGGTCTGCTCCTCATAGCCTGTCCACTCCCCATTCTGACACGATCCCTGAGTCTTGGTAGAGGGATATGACATAGATGTCTCATCTGTGGCTCAGCATTTGACAATAACACTTTAGAAGAATTTTTGGGTTACAACCCCAAGAGTACAAGCAATAAGAGCAAACAGCTGATGACTGGGAGTATGCCAGGATAAAAGCTCGGCAACCGAAGGAAACGCCACTGTGAAGAGGTAACAGATGGGTTACTCAACTAGTCACGTGAGGAGTGTTTGTTTCTCCATTATATAAGCAACACCACTCAACAGGGAAAAAAATCTAAAAACCACTGTAAATAATGAGCTGGATATTAAAAAATAGCCAGTGGAGCAGATTTTACATGTTGTTCAGACAAAGAAATGCAATATATTTGGCAACAGATATGCCAATTACCTGATCTAATCAAACTGTATGCTGTGCGCTTGTACTGAGACGTCTCCCGGGAGCCTGCAAGCATGGGCAACTAAAAATAGAATATGTTCAATAGACTAAAACCGTGAGAATATTTATCATGAATAAAATATAAGCATGTCAAAGGGCAACATTTAAGTATCCCCTCTTCTTTTATGGTTTTCTTGAAAATTAGCTTTTTCTCTTTTCTTTCCCTTGGTTAAGTTCTCTAGATTTATGGATTTCAAGTTTTTCAAAGAAATGAAGAAACTAGACTAGAAGATTCTAAACTTCCCATAAATGCTTCCTTTTGAAAACTGCAGAATGTGTCTGTCAATCATGGAGGCTGCTGGGGAAGGTGCTTTTCTCTGACCCATGCTAAATGTGACCAGGAAAAATACCACCACAAGATCCAGTCAGCACTCTAGAACTCCTTCGCATTACCTGAAAACAGAAAAGTTTTCTGCCTTTTTTTTTTTTTTTTAACAAAAAGAGATTTCTATGTATAACATTGAGCATCTTCTAGTTCATGGTTAAAAAAATTTTCTGAGAACCTTTGTACCCTTTATTCTGTAATTCTGACGATTGTATGTATTATAGATGCATGCCTGCAGACTTAGAATACGACCCAAATATCTAAACTGTGACTCACAGACTAAAACCATTTTAGCCACTTATGAAGTCCTGAGAAGCACTGTGTTATCTTCAAGTCTGACAAGAGCGGGTCTTGTTTTATCGTGGACATGATGATGGCGTATGAGTGGCTCTCCTCAGGTCTGTTTGGGACACGTCATCTGATGGATGGAGGATGGGTGGCTAGAAGGGGAGGTCAAGCACAGGTGGAGAGGGCCAAACAAGCCTCCAACCACAGGAATTCCCATAAAACCCTTGGGTGGCTTCTGTCCAAGTGTCTCACTGTGACAAAGTGGTTAAGACACAGGGGATTGTATCAGATTACCTCAGAGATGAGGGCCCCTGGAACAGAGGAGGCTAGGCAAAGGGAAAGCTGCTATCAAAAAAGACTTGGCAGGGGGGTTGGGGGAGGCCCACTCAATCTTTAAATAACAACCCATACATAACAAAGGAAAAATCCTCACTTTCATGACAGCTGGCCCAGCATTGGGAGGTTGACTTCTGCTTGATCACACAGCAGTGTCTACCGATTCTTCCAGTAGTCAGTCTCTCGGCAGCAGGCCTATTGAAAGCACACACAGTGTGCTCTTCACACGCCAGGAAGTATTGTAAGTACTACCCAAATGCCAGCTGGATTAAGTTTCTGTATACTCTACAAGCAGAGTTCAGTATCCATAGAGTAAAGTATCTATAGTATAGTTCTGTAGAGACAAAAGAGGTCCCAGACCTTTCCCAACACCACACAGCTCAACAGATGCAGAATCAAAATAGAGTACAAGTTCATAGCTGCCACTGTAGAGTTGGGGGAAAAGTTGCCCGGAATGCTGACTCCCCACTCATGGAACTCCATCATCAAAGAGAGGGGAGGGATCATCCTACAGCCTTGAACAGCAGTCAGCATGGACTCAGTGTGGAGTTGCTTTACTTGGTTGCTTTTTCTGAGAAACGGTTTTACAGTGTAGCCCAGGTTGGTGGCATGGAACTGCTAATCCTCCTGCCTCAGCTTCCCCAGTGCTTGGATTACAGGCCTATACCACCGCAAACCCTCGGGCTACTTTCTTAATCTCTTTGCATGTATATGTACACAGGATGTGTGTATGCTTGTGTGCATCTTTGTATGGCTGTGCATGCATGTGTGTATGCCAGACACATTTGAAAGCCAGATGTTGATGCCAGATACTGTTCTTGATTGCTCTATATTTACTGAGACAGGGTCCCTCACTGAATTTGCAGCTTGTTTAGTTACTCTAGCTAGCCAGCTTGTCAGGAGTCCCAGGCTCTGCTTCCCAAGTGCTGGGATTACAGGCAGGCCCCCACACCTGCCTGGCTTCTACGTGGGAGCTGGGGATCTGAATTCTGGTTCTCATGTTTTTGAGGTAAAATGCTTTTATGTGCTGAGCCAGCCCCCATTCACTCAGGGTGTTTCCTATGTATGGTTATCTCCATGTTCTCCAAGGATATCTAACTCTGTCACCCATAATAAAACTCAGTAAAGGCTAAATGAAATTGTTAGTTTATTTAAGGCACAATAACCAACTGGGAAATCCATTTTGTTTTCCTCTGAGACCCTGAAAGGCAGGAATGGAGCCAATCATGCCAGTTCCTCTTCTAGAACACAGGAGGCAGAAGAGCAATTTAGTTGCTAGAGCATGGAGTATCAGCCACAGCTCAGAACATTCCCTTTCCCCTTTGTCTAGCACAGCATAAGTAAATAAGTGGGTCCAAGAGTTTGGAAGTGAGAAGACAGACTCCCAAGGGAGACGGTAGAGAAGAAAGCTATGGCATCAGACTCTCAGGAGCATGACCCGGCTTAGCATCTATGAAGACAGCAGTCTCGTCCAGGATTTTCCTAGTTACTCTCTTCATAAGTATGCAAAAATTAATGGGGATTTTCCTGATTATTGAGTGCAAAAGCGTGAGAAAGTTCTGCAAGTTACATGACACACTTGAGTGCTTTAAAATTTATGGCTAGTCAGCCTTGAATTAGTTAGAATACAAAAATAGATTTGTCTCAGAAATTATCTTCTTCCTATGGACAATAACGTTTGAACCAATCATTGGTAACTTTGGAGAGGGGCAGGAGGAAGTACACAGAGTTCTCTATGAATCTGATGAAACCTATGATCCCCCCCAGCACAGGGGACATGACGTTGTAATACATATTGTTTTATTTTCCTGGAATTCACAGAACTCTCAGCTCCTCATGTTTAGGACAGAATGGCCCAAGACATAGCTTATTGCTGCAACACTTAAGGCCTCAGAGCTTCCTTCATGCAGTTCTCTGCCCCTCCCACAATTATCTGGCCAACGAAGGATGTGTTGAGGTAAGAAAATGGAAATACTCAGTGATCAAGTCCTTCTTCAACGTCAAGAGTTACCAGAGATGCAACAGATGGCCTGAGTTTTGGCTGTGGTGATTGTGTGGTTTGGAATGATTCCTGAATCTCCCCAGTTGGTAGATGAACAACCCTAACCACAGTCTCCCCTTCCTCCTAGTTATATTTCAGAAATGAAGAGGACCAGTCTCTAGGGAAAACAGGAGTCATCAAAAACTGGTAGAGAATGGACTTTTCTAGGCATCCTCATTTGATTTTACCCAGTTCAGTAAGGAAATTGAAGTGGGCCTCACTGGTACGTTCCATCACTATTTCAGCCATTCATGATTTAGTCCCTGGTTGATTCAAACAGGTTTTCACTGAGACTCTTGCTATGTGGCAAACTTCACGGCACAGTGATCTGCTGTGAATTCAACAGGTGTGTCAGGAAAGTAATCTGTTATTCCAAGTCAGCGTTCCTGCCTGCCCATGTCAGCCCATGTCAGCCTTATCGCTGCCCAGCAAAAAGGAGGTGAAGGAGATGGCAAACCAAATACATGCACTACACGATCAAAGGTCTGCGATTTAAACTGAAGGCCACTGTGTGTTAAGGCTGTCTATAAAAGGCAGGGGGGGCTCACTTTATTTCTATATTGTGCTTAATATATAATAGAGGGATGATTAGGTTCATTTCAATTATATAGGTTGGAAAAACATCCCTAGAGAAGTGAAGTGGGTGCCCCAGGGTGATACAGTGTGCACACTGATGATCCATGATGAGAAGCCAGTCTGTTCGGCATCCAGCTTGACATTTCCTCTATGACCCAGAATCCACCGGAGAAGTGGAAAGCAATGCCTGAGGTTATGTGATCCCTAACTGGGTGCAGAGTATTATGGCTGGGGGTTTGTGAAGTTGAAACAGAACTACTCACAGAAGCCTGAGGGGTTTGTCTGCTCACATTAGTTACATGGGTCAGACTTGAGAATATTGAGCAGTGTGCTTATAGGTTGCAGGACTGGAAGTAGAAGGATAGACAGGAAGACAGAAAACATGTTCAATTTCTTACAAACAGGAGCAGGTTAGAGCTACCTAAACCAGAGAAGCAATGCTGAAGACAGACTCTGGATAGACGGGCAGCATGATGAAAAATAACAAGTGATAGAATATAGAAATAAATGGCTCTTCAAGGGAACTTCTCAGCCTCATTTGAAAACTCACCACCGCACAGTGAAGAGTAAATGACCTCCACAAATTTTGTGTGGAGCTAGGCTGACTGATAAGAAACAGGCTGGGTATGCATGGTCCACACATGGCAGCCATTGCTGACCTATCACCAAAGCAGATGCAAGCACATGATGTTCATCAGAAAAATTAGATTGATAACTGATCAAAAGAGGAAATCAACAGGAGGATGATCACAGGCACGATGCCTAAGCTGCAAGACCATAGAGGAGAAACAGATAATAAAATACAGATTAAGAGCATTGAGAGAGATGGAAGAGAGGAGAGAAGGAGAGAGAGAGAGAGAGAGAGAGAGAGAGAGAGAGAGAGAGAGAGAGAGAGAGAGAGAGCTCGCAAGAAGGCTTGTTATTTAAAATGGAGGCATTTGATAAAGCCAAGCTCATGTTTCCCCACCACTGCATTTGGAAACAAGAACACAAAATCTAACTCACCGAACAGAAGTGCTAGACACTCTACAGAAACCTGTGATTGGTGTTCGCTAATACCTCAGAACAACAACACCATGGGAATTGGCGAAGAGTATGCACCATGCCCATGAAGAGGCAGCCAGCCCCGCGGGCTCTGAGGACGAGAAGCCAACCCTGCAAGGCCTGCGGCAGGGCAGCTGACCCAAAAGTTGTCTGCCTCATGAATAGTCTCTAATGTGTTGTTTTTCCACTCATCCATCCAGTATAGAACTAACCTAGGTGCCAGGAATTGTTCTTGGTACTATGCATCCAGTGAGGAAAAAAAAAAGAGGCAGGGTGTCCTCTACAAGTTCTCCAATAACCAGCTACCCGGCTCCTTCACAAAACACCTGGCAGGATTAGGGCAGAGGTTAATTTTGCCCCTAAGGCAGGGAGTTAGACAGAGTTGTCTTCTCAGCACACACTTGTTCTTCCCCAACAACTCTTCCTCCACCAGTGTCAAAGCTCCTTTCTCCTCGTAAGTCCTGAGACTTATAGCCTACCCCATTCCTGTTGACCTGGAGTGACTGTGGCATGTGATGCATGTGATACAGAGAATAGTAGAAACAGAAAATCCAACGTTCCATGACTGGGTCAACTGTGGGTTTGGTGTACCCCAGAGATTCATGGTTTCTGGTGCCCATGGCCTTGAGCAGACCTTCCTGTTGAGTGTAGACTGTCCCTTAATTCACATACCCACAGAGTATGATGGAACCGATGCTGGGAAGTGGCACACTAAAACCTCAGGGGACCTCTGTACTTTCTGCTTTTGCAAGCTGGGTATAGTCAGGCATCTTCCAGGCTCAGGCTCCTGCTGTTCTTAGAAGCCCAGCATCACCATGTGGAGACACCAGAAGAGAAAGACCAAGGTCATAAGTCTAACACAGACATGGCAGGAATTAATGCAGTCCGTTCAGAATTAGATCTTCCTCTCGGAGCTGAGCCACCCTCATGGATCCCCCACACAGCAAAGCTCTACCAAGAACCAAGCAAATTACAGACAAGAACAAATAAACAAAATGCTGGCAGTTCAAGCCATTATGTTTGAGTATAGTTTTTGTTACTTGGCATTAGTTAACAAAAACAATGACTTTTCATGTAACCTTTTCTTTTAAAGCCTTTGGAATTTTTTTTTCTTTGTAGAATTTTTGAGGCTTTTGATTTTAAAGTATCTCGTGTGAAGACATTAATTACTGGATCCCAGAGAGCAGGGAAAATACCTTCTAACTTAGGGCCTCAAAGTCAATCTGCAGATCTGTCTATCTCATGTGGGTCAAGTTTACTTATGTGCTGGACATAATTCTGTAGGTAGGAGGCTGAACCGAAACTGACCTCAGCATTTCCTAACTCAAGTGGCAACACCCCACCCTGAATTCCTGACTGCACTATCAATTCATCCAACAGTCATCTGCTAGCCGTCCTCAGAAAGTGCTGGCTATCAGGCCTGGCTCACTCTGGAGGGACAGTTCTGCACGGCTTCACGCAAAGGAAAGGAAAAGGAAGACAATTAATTCACCCTGGGAACATGCTGAGGACATGAATTTACCAGCTGAAGCCACCAAGAGCCTGCTCCATCCTTCCTCTGTCCTCTTGGCCTTTTCCGCTGCTACTCCTGGAAGGGAAGGGCAGTGGATGGGGGAGGTGCAGGACATGAAGAGACACTCTGATGGAATATTAGGAGAATGTCAGTTCTTGGTGACACCCAGCTTGAGATCTGTGTTACATAAACCAAAGATCTAGAAGAAGATGTAACCCAAGAGTTTGCAGGATGAGTTCTTCAGCAGTGTCCCTCCACATGTCCCGGGGGACAGCAGCCTGAGTGTCACCCTGGAGACCTGCTGGGAATGCAAGCTTTTGAGTCCCATCTCAGACTGCCCATGCTGGAAACCCTGGGAAGGGAAAGCAGCGAGCTGCACTGTGACCAGCCCTCCAATTGGCCTTGATACATGCTTAAGTGGAGGAACCACTGACATGTATAAACTCTAGAGGAAAAAAGCGAAGCATTCTGAGTATTGTCAACATATAAGGAAAAACATTAACCTTTGCTAACAGTCCAATTTGCTGGTTTTTAATATTCACAAACACTAATCTTGACTTTTCCATTCTCCTTTGGTTTCTAAGCTGTATCATAAGCTATATGCAGTTTGGACAAGCCAAACGTTTCAAGAGGACCTTGATTCTTCTGCTTTCTGACGGCAACAAGGCTGATTCCTGCTCCTGCAGGCAGGCTTACCAATTACTGTTGAGCTTGAATTTTGCTCAACTGGCTCAAAGGCCCACGTGGCTCAGAGGATTCCTGGGAGAAGCCACCATGTGAAACAAATAATGAAACGAGCAGACTTGCCTCTTCCATAGCCTCCTTCCCAACACACCATTCCCACCACACCCCCCCCCACAGTTCTTACAGAAAATAAGATTTTAGGGAACACACTAATTTTTGTTTAGTACAGAGAAGGTCAAAGTGTTTATGATTTTATTCATTTCTACCTATCTTATAATTTAAATGTCTATTTTTATTGATAATACAAAGAAGCATTAGGATGGGGTTACATTTATGTGCATACTGCCCATCCCTTGGGAACACAGTCTCATGTACCTTTTATTGACAGGAAATGCTGAGAAACTTTCTTAAACTGCATTTCGTACCAGATTTCTGGATCAGCACAAGTTATAGAGACTGTACAGTAAGCCATGGGATGTGTGGGATATGCAATTGAACTTTCAGAAATAGACTAAAGATACATGTGACACACACACACACACACACACACACTCACTCACTCACAAATAGGTATCAAATATATAGACAGAAGTATATCGTGGCATCAGAGGAAATCGATACCTTAGAAGTGTGCGCAGTGCTTTAAGATTTAAATATCGTCACTTATTGTCAGTGACTTCCTTACTTAGCTTTTACTTATATCAAAGCTGCACTTGATTAATATCATTTCTGCTGTGAGGAAACTGAGTCTCAGAGATGTCACAAGGGTGACATTTAAAAACCTTAGGGTGAGATTTGGATTTTGGAAGCTTAGTCAGATCACAGCCTGCTGGTGTCAGGTGTCTGCTTGGTCTTTAGCCCTGAGCCCTGGGTGATTCCAACGGGGGTATAGAATGGCTGCATGATTGGAACGGAACTGGCCACTTGTCATTCAGAGAGCTTGCTGTGACCTGGAAAGAGGTTTGGACTTGTTGACAGTAGTTAAGACTGGGGAGGGTGGGACTTGTCTGAATCTTCCCTGGATTTCCCAGTGATGGAAGAGTTCATTCCATAGCCCCACCTGGGCTGTCTCATTGGGTCTCACAGGTATCCAGTGATTCTGTATTCTCTGTGTTACGGATTCTTTTCTTCATAAAAAGCAAATGGATCATAGAACCTGAGCTTTCTGCCTTTACCTGTCTTTATAAAAGGACCGAACCCGAACCCGAAGTTCTGGGCACTGTTGGACCTTTCCAGTGCTCACTTGGATGTCTTTTGCTTTGGAAATAGACTTCGTAAGAGAACAACAATAAATCAGGAAGAACTAGGAGTGCCGGGGTCGCTTTCTTTGTTACACATTCATTGTTGATAAGTTTGAGACATTGTCACCGGTGTCTTTCAGGTGTGTGGCACTGAGCTACCTTTGGACAGGACATGTGATAACCAAGGACTATTCTCTCTCCTTTTCATGTTCAAGGTTGCTGGCCTGGTGTGCTATGGAAGGCAGAAAGATGCATCAGTTTTTCACCGATGTTGTCGGACTTACATTCTTCACTCCTTTCGGAACCTCTTGCCCAGGCTTCAGACTGTTCCAAACTGGTAATCTCATCAGACTCAACTAATGCCTCATCCCTGGACACATCTAATTGTTCAAGCAAGATCTACATCTCAGCAGCTAACCTTCCTGCAGGAAATTCCAGGGTACCTCCTGCTACTGCTTTCACCATCTGGTTACAGTGTGTGTTCCCCAAACCCTCACCAACCTGGTCTTTCCTCAGCCATGACAGTGTTCATCTTGCCCTTCCCTAACCCTGCGTTCCACTGCTGTCCCCTCAGCACTGTTGGAGTTTGGAAACTGGCCTGTTTGAACAGTTCTTTGACAAATGTAGAAATGACTTAAGGGGTGGGAGTCAGCCTCATATTTGCTCTCCATAGGTTCCTTTTGGATGCAAAACCCGGATTGGAAAATTTATTGTTGAATGAGAGAAGAATGATCTTCTTGAACCTTGGCCCCTGGGCCATGTCCCCTCACAATGGCAGCACACTTCATGTTGCAGCCTTATCCAAACAGCTGGGTCAAAACATCCTGTGTGGATGAAAGCAGCCATCAGTCACTCCATGCTTCCTGATGAACAGGGGAGAGACACGCAGGGTGCACCCTGCAGGAGCAGAGTTACGAGTGGTGTCCCACATCAGCCACAGAAGGAAGTTTCCAAAGACAGCATTGTTGGGGATTAGCTCATCAGAGACATACAGGAAACGGAATAGAAATAAAAAGCAACGAATTCAATAAAAATGCTAATGCATTTAGCCATCAATATTTAATCATCTGACTATCTAATTAATTAATAAATTAGTTCTGTTTGGACGGTAGCTCCTTCCTGAAGGCATCTGGGACTAATGGCCACAAAGAAACAATTACAACAACCCTCAAGACTGTTAAACCTATTTCAGGAGAAATACTGGTTTTCTCTACTACTGGTCTCAAGAAAATCCAGGCAGTCCTGTTAAAGATGTTGACCTTAGGATGTTCCAATGTGATCCAGATTAGGAAATCTCCAAAAGGAATGTGAGGAGAGAAGAAAAGTAGACAGAAAAGAGCGAGCCTGTGTCTCAAGGAGGAAAAGGCACAGAGCCCACAGGAGAAGCCTGGTCTAGCTGGCTTCCCCATAGCTGAGCTGACTGCTGAGTCCAGTCAATCAGTCAGAACTCTGCATCCCAGTTACTCCGACCACAGACTTGCAGACCCGCAATCTGGCTGCACAAGGGTGTTACCAACAAGTGCTTAAGGTGTTTCTTATTCAGCAAAAGCTGACAGACACATTTCCCTCCAAACTGTCACCTTCTGAGAAAGAAACACACAAATACCCAGCCTTTGCTTTCAGAAAATGCAAAAATCTTTCCAGCTCTCTTGAGTCCATTTAAATTTAGTCTTTTGATGAATGCTTTACAATATAATCCTATCTGCAGATATAAAGACTGCTGGGTAATAGCCATAGGGGAAAAATAAGGTACTATAATTCTTCTTAGCAGGCTCATCTGATGATGCTTCTTGACAAAAAACAAACAAAAGCCAAAACAAAAAACCCCAGTCAAACAAAAACCAAAACAACAACAACAATAAAAAACCAAAACCAAGAAACCAAGTCCACCAAACCACCCCCCAACCTCCATTTTCTAGAGGTTAAATTTGCCTCCTAGAGTCCTAAGTAAATAGCCTTGGTAAGTTCTGTTGACTTAAGAACTGGTGCTGATGCTATTGAATTAGGGCTGAGAACGAGTTTTTCTCCTTTTCAGCTAACCTAGAAAACAAGTACCTACAGGTACTTTCCACAGGGCAGTAAATCAAACATTCCGAGCTTCAACCTGATTGAGCTCCCATCATAAGACAGACTCTGTAAACCAAACACACAAGCATAAAGGAGAAAAGAAAGAAAATACTGCAACAGAAATGTATGCTTTAACTCACACACAAACATGCCAGCCACTTCTCAGAAGGCGTGTGTGACACGGCAATTGTAGCGTAAGCCCTAAGAGCTCTCTGCTCTCTCTGGCTCCCACATGCGTATAAAAGGCTTAAATGAACAAGAAAAACATGCTGGGATTAGGATTTGATATCCCAACGCTTTTCTAGTCATTTAGAGTGACTTAGAGTTATGTGAGCTTCAAAAGAAATGCCAAACAAACAAACAAACAAACCCCCCAATTTTTATTACCTAGCAGGAAAACTTTCTGGACCGAAGCTGTGTCCACACAGTATCCACACAGTAAGAGATTGCCAACCCGTGTCCCAGGATCCAGTCTTACAGTTTTCATATCGTCAAAAGGGAACAGCATATGCTTGTTTATATGAAGTGGAAAATTCATCAGTTGATACCAAACTGAGAAAGCACCCAAATGCAGTGTTGATTTAAGCTCCCAAAGTCAGCCCTTGGCTCCAGGTACCTCACTGGGTGTGCCAGAAGCATTTTGATGTCATTACATTTTAATTGATTAATCAATTCAAAAACTCACAGGTGTGAACATCACTCAGCAATTAGTTATTCTTGTAATACTTATCCATAATCTATATTACATAATACATAATATATAATATACACTATATAATTATATGCTATATGTAAAACATATAGTATATATACATATACACACATAAAATATATCTCACACATATATATTTATATTACTACAAAGTACCAAATCTTTTCGTCGCTTTTGACTGTTCTGGAAAGAGTTTACAAATTCTCCATTAACTTAATTTTTAACTCATTTCAAGTAGGATTGTGAGAAGTTAAAAATAAATGGCTTGTGCCCTTAAGCCCTTAGTTCTGAAAGGTGACCTGAAGTGGTTAGAAGATTCTTCAGCTCCTAAATCTTGCAGCAAAGGTCTGCCATCAACCTTTCTTTGGTGCACATGCTAAGCCATGTGTTTGGAGACGGCCACGGCAGGACTGCCGCCCCCGATTTCCTGCCATGCTTCTGTCTCGGTCACGCTTCAGCTGTCCATTTTCTGACTCTTCATTGTTTCCCTGTGTACTTGTTTTCATTCTCACTCACATTATTATATTCCAAACGAAAGTTCTCAAACTTTGCCATAGGTGAGCAATGACTTCCAATCATTAGTCCACGGTTGTTATTGTCCTCCTCCTCCTCCTCCTCCTCCTCCTCCTCCTCCTCCTCCTGCTCCTCCTCCTCCTCCTCCAGGGCCTTTCCTTGCCTCTGTGGTTAAATGGTGACTTTGATAGGAAACAAGTGATACACTTCTTGGAGAGATTCAGTGCACACAAGTCTCAGATACAGGCCCAGGCCTGTGGAGGCCACAGCTGCACTGGAAGAATTTACTTAAATAGTTAAAGTAACTATATTCTGAGGAAAATAATTTGGAAAAATTTCTCTTCAAAGTTCCCTTTTCTTGAATTTAAATATTTTGCAAGGATGTTACCCACCTCCACATTCTCTACTATATGAAGTTCAGACATCACTGTTGGAGGTAAAGAACAGAGAGAGGAAGAGAAAGGAAGAGTCTGTCTGTCTTTCTGTCTTCTCCTGCTTCTTGTTGCCTTGACCTTTTTTTTTTTTTTTTTTTTTTTTTTTTTTTTTTTTTTTTTTTTTTTTTTTTTTTTTTTATAGCAATGCACTTTAAAGGCCACAGGGAGAAAATGACGTGTGTTCCTATGGGGGAAACATTGGTCAAGAATGTTGAATAGGAAGGGTGTTCTGCTGGACCAGAGGAACTCAGAGCAATGTCATATGGCCCCCCTCTGACCCACGTAGAGGAGAGACGAGGCCATACAAGACATGTGCACAGCGATGTGCACATTAGCCACTGTGGCTGACCTTGCATGTGGGGCCTTTGAAAACTACATCTGGAACACTCGTTTTTCTATTGAACAGTTCACTACCCAAAGGAAAAACACACGCCTGCAAAATGTGAGTGGAAATGAACCAGGAACACACTGTATCGTGGAGGGCTGCCTGCTTTTTCTCTTAAATTTCGAGTACTGGCATCTCTCTGTGTTGTTCTCTCCCTGCCCCGCCCCCCACAGAGCAGCACTGGACTCCACAGTCCAACTACTAAGGCCACAGCCTTTACTAACTTAGGTTCTTTTGTTCCCTCTGTATTTCTGAGGCCCGTAAGGCCAGGTCATCCTGGGCTAGCTCCTTTGTCTCTGTCCTTGTCCATCAGCTGGGCTGTGGAGAATGGCCAGCTGCTAAAGAATAAGACTTGCAGCTTCAGACATGCCTACCCCCAGCTGCAGGTGGAGAAAACCTGATTGCCCAGGCCTAAGCAGAGGTAGCTTTTCTCATAGCTTGTCCTGAGTAGCCAGTTAGCCAGCTTGTTTCTAAACGAGAGAAAGGAGGCGCTTGCTGCCTCTTCGCCTCTCCATTTCCTTAGAAAGCAAATGTTGTGTCTGAACCTCGTCAGCAGATCTTTTTAGTCCGTGCACTGGGCTGGTGTCAAACAGCTGTGGGGGAGAATGTGTGCTGTCTTTGTCACTTTCCTGTCGCTGTGATAAAATATCGCAGCAAAATTAACTTCAGGGAGAGAGGGGTTTTTGGCTCGCAGTTCCTGAAGGACAGAGTCCATCGTGGAGCCACGGCAGCATCCAGGGCAGGCACGGTCATGGGATCAGGATGCCGACTGGTCACATTACATCTGCACTCAGGAAGCAGAATGAACGAGAAACAGGAGTGGACTCTAAAGCCTCAGGCCATTTTCTCCAGTGAGACTCCATCTTCTAAGGGATCCACAGCCTTCCCAAACACCGGCCAGCCGGGAATCATGAGCTCAAGCACGTGAGGCTATAGGTGACATTTCCTCTTCAAACCACAACAGACAGGAAGCCTCACTTGGTGTCACAGCAGCTGATCAAGTCTTTACCACAAGCTACATCTTAGATCAGAGATTCGTGTCATGGTTAGAACTGGTCTATGCTTGGTGGAGCCTCCCAGGCCATATTTCAGCACCTGTGACATTACAGAGGAAACAGCAGAAGAGGAGCTGGCCAGTGATAATTCCAACAGGAAATGATTAATGACAATAGTTCTGGGCTCGCACACACAGCACGCACATGGAGCACAATGGCCAAGTTCCCTCACTGATTAAGAGCACAAACGCAGAATGTTACAGTCAGACTATGAACAAAGAGTGTCTAAAGAGAGCAGGTTGTGTATCAGCTCCGCTGTCCTTTCATAACCTCATATTCTTGAACTGAAATAGCCAAGAAACCCAAGACCACCCAGCAGGCTTCACAGACTCCTGCAACTAAACTCTGGAGTATGTAGAGTTTTTGATTCCTCCAATCAATGCATGTTTATTGAGGGTCCACTGTGTGCCAGCATCAACAGTGCAGAGATGGGGTGCTGAGTGAGGTACACATGCTTTCTTCTTCAGGGTTTGGTTTCTGTGGCGAGCAGGGTACATTTCCTTGTAATCATGACATATTCTGTGGTGAGTCACACACCAATTGAGGACCAGCATCATCTTGAGGTTTCAGAAAAAGCTTCCCCTCAACTCACTGGAACCATAATTTCTACATTTTAGTACTTTTGGCATTCTGGGGAAGAAGCTTCTTTTGTGTGTGTGTGTGTGTGTGTGTGTGTGTGTGTGTGTGTGTTTGTGTTCATATGTGCACACTCGAATGCACATTGTGTTTGTGCAAGTGTGTGTGTGATTGTGCATTTGTTACTTCTGTCAACACTATGACAGACTATCTGGCAGAAACATCCTAGGAAAAGGGAGTGTTTGTTCTGGCTCAGAGTCTCACGGGCCATCATGATGGGAATGCACGGAGGCTATGGTGGTAAGAGAAGGTATAGAGAATTAGGTGTCCAGGGTGATAGGGGAAGGAATACAGGCTTATCTGCTTCTCATCTGTGGTGGAAGCTTGCTGTATGACTTGATCACATCTTGATGGATCAGCAAGCAAAGTTCAGGCTGGAGGTCTGGAGACACATAAAGCTATTAAGTTTCGTACAAGTTGAAGATGTCCTTGGAGACATCAGGAGCATGTGATGCCTGCAGACCTCACAGACATTCTCTGTGTGTACTTCTGTGACTGTCTCACAAACTGGCACTCAGGGCCTGCCTCATGCTTCACACCTTAGATGGTCCAGTGCAAATTTGACTAAGGAAAGACTGCAACCTGAGGAATGCATTCTCTGCTCTTCCTCTGTCCCCATGGAAGGGGTCACACACAGGCAACACTTAGCTTCCAGATTCTTTTCTGTTGGCTGCAAACAGATTGCAAGGCAATTGGAGACCTGCTAGCTCACACTCCAGCGCTTGTGACAAGACAGAGAAACATCAGCAGAAGAGGTGACAGATGACAATCCTGACATGAAATGGCAACGATTCCGTCCCTTTCACATGCCCAGCAATGAAGTCCACAAGCCTGATTCTTCATGACCATTTGCAGGGTTTTTGTGTGCTCTAAGCTCTGTCTGTAATTTCCTGAAAGAAAAGGCCTCCCCGGAATCCCCAGTTAGACTCTGGCCACTTCCGTCTTCTCCCATCTTCCTTTGCCCCTTCAACAAATGGTGCCTGGGAACTGGACACCCACATAAGGAAGACTGAATCTGGATCCATGTTTCTCACCTTGGATAAAAGTCAATTTAAAATGAATCAAAGACCTTACGGTGAAATGTAAAATCGGATACTTCTAGAGGAAACAGGAGGGAAATGCTTCAAGGCAGAGCTGCAGAAAGCAGGTTGTTTCTCTCCTGGCTTGTAGAAATGTGTCTTGTAAGACCCACAGAAGTCTTCTCTTCATTCTAAAAAAGTTTTTTGACATATGTGTTTGTGTTTGCGTATGTGTGAGCAGAAGCATGTGTGTGGAGGCCCAGGGCTGACATCCGGTACTTCCCTTACTGGCTCTCACTGAGGCAGGATCTCTGAGTGGAAGCCAGAACGTGCTGATATGGATACTCCGGCTAGCCAGTTTGCCCCAGGGTCTCCTATCTAACTCTTGGCTGCTGGACTTACAGGAGAGCCAACAATCGACTTCACATTTAAGTGGGTTCTGGGCATCTGAACGTTAGTCCACACACTTGCACGGCACATGCTTTTGTTAGCTGAGGTATCTCCTCAGACCCCTCTTTTGCTTTCTGAGCAATGTTTCTCTCTCCCCCTCCTTCCAGGTTTTTTTTTTTTTTTTTTTTTTTTTTTTTTTTTAATGTGGGTGGGCACACGCAAGGCACAGCACACATGTCAGGACAACCTGCAGGTAGAAGCTACCTCCCTTGAGCATGTGGGCTCCAGTAACGGAACTTAGGTCTCCAGGCTTATGTGGCAAGGGCCCTTATGCACTGAGCCATCTTGCTCACTCCCCTAAGCAAAGCTTTGTTTTGCTTCGACTTATACATTGATTTGAGTGTCCAGACTTCCTGAGAAATGAAAGCAGATGCAGGACTCAAAACGGAGGGCTACTGTCTTTTCCACTACACATCGTGGGCTTGGCAGGGCGGCTTATCACCTGCAGAGGGAAGAACCAACTTGAAAATTTACCAGAAACAGGTCTTAGTGGGAGTGTGCCTCATCCCAGCACTCACTCAGGCATCTGGGAAATCTCTTCTGTTCCATCAGGGTGAAGGCAGCTCACTAGGGGTGCCCGCTAAAGGGATGAAAATCACTGAACCCCAGCGAGAATAAAAGTAGAAAAACCCAAGTCACTTCCTTCCTCCCCCAAAGTCCTTCAGGATGTCCTGGCACCAGCCTAGGCCCTGGCAGAGGTCCCGTGATCCCCTCTTCTTGAGATGAGGAACATCAGCAGGTGGCTGCGGGTTAATGTCAGTGACATGTGCCCTAGGTGCAGTCTCGCTCCCTAGGCTCAATCCCGTAGTTCACAGGCTGAAGTTCCTTTTTAAAAGCCTGTGGTGGGATCCATGAATCTGACTCTGGCTTTTTGGCATGCCTCAAGCATGTGGCTGTTTCTACAGTAGGGCTCTTCTTAATTTATTTCTCAGAAATTGCATTAGATCAAACAACATTGGTCACATTACTGGGGCCCAAGTAATTCCATGGGAACTTCCAAAGACTAACTTCCACAGAACACACAGAGTGCCAAGTGTTGCTGAATCTGTGATTAGTCAGTGCAGCTCTGGGTCCACTGGGAATGTGATTCAGTGGACTAATTCCAGCCATAACTGTAGCACAGAACCTAGAGACCAAGATACCCATGCATTGTGGCTAAATCTGGGAAACCAGAAGGTCCTTCCTCTGGACAGGCTGTCAGATGAGCTGAAGGATCTCAGATGATCTGAATGGATCTCAGATGAGCTGAAGGATCTCAGATGAGATGAATGGATCTCAGATTGGATGTGAGGCTTGCTTTGGTGATCAAGGCAGCAGAATTAGTTCCTGGGAACACATTTATTTAGGGTGTTTTAGAAGATTTTTGTATCTTTAGGTGATGTGGCTTCCATCTCTGTTACTTACTCTCAGATTTGTCAAGTCAGAGTGGATATCAGTCTTTTAAAAAGGAGCATCATTGCTGTAAAGTCTCAGGCCAGAGGGATTCAAATACCTCTGTTAATGTGGTGGTGGTCCTGCTGTTCAGAATGGCCCAGCAGCTCTCCGATGCTGTTCCCAAGGGCTCCCTGCTGCACTGGCAAAATTTTCATGGGATATTGGAAGAGGTCTAATGGAGTGTGTGTGTGTGTGTGTGTGTGTGTGTGTGTGTGTGTGTATGTGTGTGTGTATGTGTGTGTGTATGTATGTGTATCTGTGTGTGTGCATGTGTGTGCATGTGTGTATATGTGCATATGTGTGTGTATGTGCATATGTGTGTGTATATGCATGTGTGTGTGTATGTGCATGTGTGTTTGTGTCTATGTGTACACATGTTTTCTCATGCATGAGGAGGTTAAAAGTTGATGTTGGTGTTTTCCTCAATCGCTCTTCACTTCAGGTTTTGAGACAAGGTCTCTTGCTGAACTAGGAGCTCAGTGATTGGTCTGACTGGCTGACTAGCAAGCGCCAAGGCTTCTCCCATTTTTAGCCACCATGGTTGGGCTTGCAAGCAGCACAGTCATACCTGTTTTTTTATTTGGTGCTAAACTCACATCCTCACGCTTCACCAGCCCAGTCATTTCTCTAGCTCCCTGTTCAAGGTTGTCTTGGGAACCCCCAGGTGACTGACCCTGGTGGGTAGTGGACATTCACCAGGTAGCTCCCGAGTATCTTAGTGCTTTAGTGGCATATGCAGCTCAATTGGTGCAAACCCTCAAGGACCAGCCTTACTTTCCTTGATGAAGGTGAATAAATGAATGAATGGTTTAGACTCTGAAAAAAATAGGCTTCCCAGAAATCCATATAAGATTCTGCGGGAAAGTCTGGTTTACTCAGTCTTTTGAGCTTTAAAAGGAGGTTCCTAGTAGGCTGGCAGTTACCCTAAAGTAACTAGGGTGTGTAAAAGGTTCTGGCTAGAACCATTAACAACTGAGAGCGAGTGAGTCAATAACACACACTCCTCCAGTCATCTTTCCAAAGAATAGGCTGTTCTCTCTCTCTCTCCCTCTTGCTCTCTCCCTCTGTGTGTGTGTGTGTGTGTGTGTGTGTTTGTGTGTCTTTCTCTTCCCCTTTAGTTTAGATGCCAGTCCTAGATAATTCCATAGTCCAGCCATGAGATCCAAACACTAACATCAGCCAGGGATGTCCCGACCAGATTGTCCCCTTGGCAGACACAGTCACGCATGCTGTCTCCGGCCTCCCAGGGGCCCTCCAGCAAAAGAAGGTGGAACTCAGAAGGTCTTTGGGTGTTTGGATTTGGAAATTATGGACTCTGGCCCCTAAGTGACCACCATCCTAGAAACTTTCATGTCTCTCTGCCTTATTTAATATCCCCTGCCCCCCCTCCGTCCCCGTGTGTGTGTGTGTGTGTGTGTGTGTGTGTGCACGCGCGCGCGCGCGCGTGCACATCTACTCCATTGCTCAGGAATGACAATTAAGATAGACAGTAACTACCTGTCCTGCAATTGAAGGTAATAGGCAGACTGGATAAGAGTGAAGCAGGGTGAGGGCTGGAGGCAGGTGGAATGTCAGGGTATAGGGTGACACTCACTGAGGCCTCACAATGAGGTTCTGTCAGGAGCCAATAGTGAGATGTAGGGGGAGATGTGCAGGGATTGGCGGAAGAATCTTCTAGTAGGTGACAGTGGGAGCAGAAGCTTCAAGGCAGTGAGATATTTAATAGTCCGGTCGTACCACACAATTCGGAGATTCACTAGACCAGACAAGGGTGGTCTGGGAGGTGGGATGAGCCTCGTATAACTCTGGCTACAGCCTTTGGAGATTGGGGCGGGGGGTCCTTCTGTTAGAGTGAGGGAACTTTCTATATTTTTTTTTTTTTAAAGAAAGAACAAAATGTTTACTTATCTGGCTACAGTGGTGGTGATTAAGATTCTGAATTTGAGATTGCATTTTTAAGAAGATGCTTTCAGGCTATCAGATGGCCAAGTGGTTAAAAGCGCTTACCGCTAACCCTGACCAACTTGAGTTCCATCCCTGGGACCCACACGGTGGAAGAAAAGAACCAACTCCTAGAAGTTGTCCTCTGACCTCTGCACATGAGCAACACACACACACACACACACACACACACACACACACACACACGCACACACACATGCAATAATTGTTTTTAGAAAAGAGAAAAGAAAATGCTTTAATTGTAGTGGTTACAGGGCATGATTCACCATACTACAGATCTGTCATAGTTCTTACTGGGGACTGAACCCAGGCCTGTGTGCATGCTAAGAGACACTCTACCATGACACATATGCCCTGTAAAGCTGTTGGATGGGCAAATGTGTTCTAACTTTCTTGAAGAACAAAAGAGAAGGGCAGTAGTAAAGACAACTGCCCCCCCCCCCAGATGTGACTAAAGTGCATTTGTCAATCCCTGCCTCTTCCTATCTATGCAGTGCAGAGCTGCAAAGCCCCAGAGCTTCTGTGGCCGCCTGTTCCCATAGACTGGGATACCATGGGCTCAGCTCTGGTGGGAAAGAATTTCTGTGAGTGTGGAGGTTGATGGCTATTCTGTGTGTATTGATTCCACAAGCCCTGGCCATAGGAGGGAAACCGAGGCACACGGCAGGGGCCTGGGCTCCCCAGTGAGCTGGTCACATCTTGTCTGGATCACAGTGTGCAATAATTGCAACCCTTTCTTGCCAATATGGCTTAATACACGACTATATAATTAACACCAAACTCAAGAACAACTTCACGCAGCCCTAAAGCAGGAGAGAGGCAGCTACACTTGTCTACACAGTTCCCGTCCTTGGGGGGCACCTGCTCCAGGTTCCTCAAGCTGGTTTGATGAAAGAAAAGAACACCATGTTTTGTCCTTCTCCAGTGTCGGGGTATTTACAGAAGTTTAAAATCTGCAAGCAATCATAAGGTACCATGTCATGGAATCTCATGTTTGGTTCCAGAAAACTGAATGAATAAACATGTTCCCCTGCTCAAGTGTTCTGAAGTCTGAAAGCACCTGACGTGGTAATTAAACTTAACTGTGTAATTTATCTTCTGTTTATCTGAGACAAGGTCTCAGTATGTCCAAGCTGGCAATCCTCCGGTCCCAGGCTTCCAAGAGCTAGGAATATGGGCATGAGGCACCACGCCCGGTTTATTTGTACATTTTATAGCTTTTCTCATGACAACATAATAGACACTCTGTATCCTGAAGAAAAGAAGAAAGAAATGCTGGAGGGATGCTGGAGGGAAGGGCTGAGGAAAGAGGAAAGAAGAGGGAGCTGGGGGATTCTCTGCACCCCAACTGACTCTCTTAATCTTTTAGACTATTTCTTTCCAGTAATCTTTCTTAAAATCTTACACAGATAAATCATATATGTAGTAGACAATTTTCTTTTTTCCTCTTAAGAGCATACTACATATTCATGCTTTTAAACCCATTTTTAAGCCAAACTGTACCCTAAGCAACGCTTGGAAGGCTAATGCGTGACAATATTACTTTATACTCCACAACAATCTCGGCAGTTAAACCTTTTTGCTTTTCCTGCTGTTTCTCGTGATATGTTCCAGGGTCTGGCCTTTCAGACCGTGAAGCCTGGGACACTGGCTGCTGGGCTGGTTATCTGAGCTCTGGCAAGACCCTCAGGAAGTGAACTCACAGTGGCCTTTCAGTTGATGGCCAGGATGAGGGGCAGATACCAGAGCAGTTTCCCTCAGGCAGAAGTCATAGGAGGTGGCCACATGGGGTGGGGGGGAGGAGGGGGGGACGACACAACCAGCAAGGGCCAAGAAAAAGTGGGGAGGTGCTAGCCCCGGCTGACAAGCGCAGGTCAGGAGGCAGAGGCAGGAAGCACCAGCTGCCAGGCTGGGACCCTAAAGCCCATCACGGAAGATTCAAGGCTTTTCGGTTTAAGGCCAGCAACCTGCGTGCGACAGTCATCTCCGTCCAGTTGCGCATGGACAGCCTGCAGGCTTTGCACCCAGGGACTTATCATGCCTCCCCATCAGGGATGGCAGCATACTATAATTCCTGATAAAACTCAGTGTGACCTGTGCAGCAGAGCTGAACCTGGCCTTTTCTTCATTCCTTGTATTTTTTTGCAAGTACATAGTGCTTTTCCTATAAATTGCCTTAGTTTTAATATATATATATATATATATATATATATATATATATATATAATTTCATTTTATGTGCTCTCGTCTTTAGTATTATGTTTGTTTGTTCAAGATTTATCTACTGATTTAGTGTGTATGAGCATTATGCTTGCATGTATGTATCCTGCATGCACGTAGTGTCTGCAGAGGTCAGAAGAAGGCATCAGATCCCCTGTAACTGGAGTTACGAGGGCTGTCAGCCACTGTTTAGGTGCTGGGAACTGAACCTTGGTTCCCTGCAAGGGCAACAGGTGCTCTTAACTGACTGAGGCATACTGTGTTTTGATCGACAAATACACTACACTACATATCAGTGACAGTTTTATCCTTATTCAGTATGGACTGGTTTTCTTCTGTTCTTGTGAGCAGTCTTCCATCATCTCATTAGTATTCACATTTCTCATTTCCTGGGTTGGATACTCAATTTCATAGGCTTTTTCTATTTCAGAGTTTGGCCCATACTCAAGGATCAAAGTAGAAAAAAAGAACCCTGAGGTTGGGAGGCGGCTCAGTGGGTCAAGCGCTTCTTGTGCAAGGGCGAGGACCCGAGTTCAAGATCCAGGCCCCATGTGAGAGCCGGGCGTGGAGACACAGCTCTACAGCCCCAGTGCTGGAGCACAGCGCTCTGCAGATCTGAGGGCTTGATGGACGCACAGTCCACCGTCAACAGCCAGTTCTACCCGGATGTGCAGCTCCAGGTACAGGGAAAGATCCTGTGTCAAAAAACCAGGTGAAGAAGTGATTGAGGTCTCTGGCTCCACGTGCATGCATGGGCAAACACATCCACAGACGTGTGCACACATGCATACATCACACACACACACACACACACACACACACACACACACACACACACACACACACTGGAGAGAAACAGAGTGAAGCCTTGGTTACCCAAAGTCCATGCTCACACCAAACAAAAAGTTTAGGCAGGCACTAGAATTCAAGGTTGAAAATATTTTTTCTCTCAGAATTATAAAAATGTTGCCTTTATGTTTTCTTTCTTATAATGTAGCTGTTAGGAATTCTGATGTCTTTCTGATTCTAATTGGTTCAAGTGTGACTTTGTCCTTTCTGGATGTTCTTTGAAACATTTCTCATTCTCTTGGAATCATCACCATCACATGTTTTGATATTGACCTGTTGGTTTATTGTTTTTTCCCATTAGTTCATTTCAGTTGCTGCGCTAACTGCGACCCTTTCCAGTCTGGAACTTCACCCCCTCCACCGCATGCTTAGATGCTTCCTTTCAGATAACTTTCTCCTATTCGTTTTCTCTCTTCCTTCTCTCTAGCATCCAAATAGTTAAGCCCCTTCCCCCCTCCCTTTATAAATAGTCCCTTCATCTCTTTATTCTTCACGTGCTGGGATTTTCTTGACATCATTGATCTTCCGCCTACATGTTAAATATTTTCATTTCTGCAACAGGATGCTGACTGGGACTTTCAAACTGCCCGAGCATTTCAGGAGAGACCCCACCCAGGCTGGCAAGAGGAGCCACAGACAGGCACCCCCGACAATGCTTGGGGATGTGGCTGCCGCCATCACAGGTACCACTGTGGAAAAAAGTTAAAGTTGTGAGGCTGAGAGCCCAAGCTCAGGAAGCTATTTTATTTTTAATGTCATAGTCTCTCAACCATATTATTTTGAATTCTTTCTTCCTGCCCTTGAAAGGAACTTGAGCCATATCCAAGTATTAAAAATAGCCTCTCTTCTACAATTGTCTCCACAGACAGTCGGGGACATCCGCCCTTCCAGGGGTTACTTTCAGGATGAGTCCATTTCAGCCGTTTCCACAGTTTTCACCTGCGCCCATGGAAACACATCCAGTCGACCTGCAGTGAGGTTCAGCAGGGTCCTCTCAGGACACCTTTCTGTCCGGTGGCCGTGGCAGCTGCAGAGATGGACCAGTGACTGGAAGTTTGGATTCTGGACCACGTTCTCACTTAGTACACACTCAGGATCACCATTGCAATGGAGCTTTTCTTCCTTTCTTCTGTCCTGCACCCTGCTCTTTATGAACACGTGGCATCTTCTGGCTTACCTGAAACTAGACATTAGTAATTGCCATCCATTTCCTCTGTTACCTGTTTTCTTTGTCTCCTCACTTCCTTCCATTTGCTAGTTTATCAAGGCTTTCTTTACAGGCTCGGTGACCTTTGACTATCTCTGCAGTGGAAGATGCTGGCATGCAAACGTGTTTAGGGAGGTGAGTGCGTAGTGAAGCTGGTGACATTTCGCCAAAGCACTCTTGGGTGTAAGGCAATACATTTAGTTTAATTTCCAGGTCTTGTCACAATAGTGTTCTACTTTATGGTCGTGGTTTGTGCTTTTTTGCTGGCTTTTCCTTGTGGGTGTAGAGACCCCCATATGAGCCCTATGACTCATTATCCCCCAGGACTGCAGGGGTTTTCTGATGGGATGCCAAGCTGAGTTTCCAGAGTTATGGATAAACACTGCACATTTAAGTGGATGAAACAGGTCATGTCTATGGATGCTTCTTCCCCATTTCATACACACATAGCTTTTGTCTTTGGGAAATTTTAGATCAGGTGAAGAAAACAAACCAAGAACGTCCTGGTCATTTGGCTTGAATCAGTTGGTAGTTTATCATTACTTTCAGGCCATTATGTTCTGAGTGTGGACAATAGGGCCTAGATCCCTTATGGGTCAAAAGCATATTTTCAGACATCTACACTGTGGTAGATCATTCTGTTTAGTTAGTTTGGGGATGGGGTTTTGCTATGCAGCCCAGGCTCACCTTGAACTCCTAGGCTCAAATGATGCATGCTCCTGTCTCAGTTCCCCAGTTATCTAGGAACTCATGTTACTATGCCCAGCAGACGTTCTGGAGATGGCCACTATGATTCCAGCCTTCACAGTGTCCTTTCTTATGGCTGGTATGCCTTGCTTTCTACACAAGCACATCTCTTCTTTATCTGGGCTGGCCTGATTCCTGCAGGAATCTGTGACGTGACACTCTGCCCATGTGCTGTGGTCTTCTGAGATGACATGGCTTCTGTTCTTGCCTTGTGGTCCAGGGCATTTTGTTGGAGAAGGCCAATGGGGGAATACTGCACACCTCCCCCACTGATAGGTGGACCCAGGATCCACTGTGCTGAATCCCTCTCCCCAGAAACAGGCCAAGTCATCAACCTCCAGAATCACGAGCTACAGAGGTTCTTGTCTTAATCAGTTAAGTCTGTGGTGGTTTGTTACGAAACAAAAGGTACTTGCCATAAGCTCAGTTTAGAAGACACATTTAGAGTCACAGTCATGACTCACATAGTACCCTGGTGCCTGTACTTTACCTTTTAGGGAGCAGGCCCTATGGCTTCTGAGTCTTAAAGATTTATTTTTATTATTTCCACACGCTTGCGCTTTGAGTATGTGTGTGAGTGTGTGTGTGTGTGTGTGTGTGTGTGTGTGTGTGTGTGTGTGTGTGTTTATGTGCATGTGAATGACCTCTGTGGAGGTCAGAAGTCAGGGGCTCAGAACCCCCTGAGCTGAAGTTACAGGCAGTTGTGAACTAACTGCCCCATACAGATACTAGCAACTGAGCGTGGACCTTCTTTAAGAGCAGTTCAGGCTGTTAAGCACTGAGCCGTCTCTCCAGCCCCTGATTCTTAAAGAAGACTTCGTCTCCAGAAAGATCAAGAACCATTTACTTCTACGTTAAAGTTAGACATAGTATCAACACAGATTAGTTTGTGTTTATAACAATCTCACATGCTTGCAATACTGTAAAAACCTGATTACAAAATTGCATTAAGGAAGAAGATATCCGAAATTTGAAATTTATGGTAAAAGCTTAACATTCCCAGGGCAGGTATTAGGAATGTAGCTGGAAAAATTAGTCTCTCTGTGTGTTCATGTACACATATCCCTCTGTATACACATGTGTGCATGCATGTACATGTATCTGTGTATCTATGAATGTGTGTATGTTTATTCATGTATCAGTGGTACCCTTAACTCAGTAAGAAAACCAGACCCTGGGGCTGGAAAGGTGGATCAGTTAATAAAGGACTTGTGTTGCAGGCATGAGAACCTGAGTTTGAGTCCAGAACCCATGTGAAAGCTGGGTGTGGTAGCACGTGCTTGTTATCCTGAGGTTCCCTGGAGTTTATCTGCCAGCCAACCCAGCCAAATCAGCAAGCCCCAGATACCTGTGAGAGATTCTATCTCAAAAAGGGGGGGGGCATAATTAACAAGAAACTAAGATAGACAGCTCCTAATGAATGACACCCAATGTACTTTCATATGCATGCACACACACCTTTACACACATGAAGATGCATTACACACACATGTGCATATGTGTACACACACACACACACACACACACACACACACACACACGGGAGAAAAGAAAACTGTTCTTGCACATATGTGCTGCAAATATCTAACACTTATTTGTTGTTGGTCCTTTGACCTCTGAGGTGAATTTTACTTTCTTTTGTGGTCAAATATATCAACATTTTCTTTGATAGCTTCATTTATTCACATCACCTCCAGAGCTTCCTTTCTTAGTATATAACACACCTGTATTTCTTTTGGAACTTCATAGTTTCAACTCTCAGTATAACCACTCATCTCTACAAGGTCGATGTGGAATTTGTTCTGCTGGTACGAAGCTTGCATTCGCTCTTCCCCAACCCCCATTTTTAAAATGCAGCACTGTTTCATATACCCTTTGTCCCCAGTCTTCCTGAGCGGAGGGCTTGGGATCACCCCCACCTCTGCTGCCCACAGGCTCTCTGGCCTTCTTGTTTAGCGCCACTGTTCTGGCACTCGCTACTCTGCAGTCTCCCGTGCTGGCCTTTTCTCTATGGCAAGAGGCCTCTCTTATCTCCCTGTTACTAATTTATTTCCCTCTCTAGCTATCATCACCTGTTAACTTTTCCAGGTGAACTTAAGAACATTATATCAAGTTACCATCCATCTTCAACTGCTGCCTCCACATCCTGCTAACATCTCTCTTTGCATCGGAGGGCACAGCATGGGGGATGCCGAAAGAGACGCTAGCTCCTTAAAGACCCGAACTCTTCTGGACAAGAGCACAGCATCTTTGCATTTATTCAGGAGTTATGTTGGATGACAGGCCTTTCTCGTTTACTCTCTGTTAAGTTTTCCTCTAGATATTTTTAAATGTTGTTGATCAGGAAAAGACTATAGAATACAAACACTCGGTCACTTTTTGCTTGTGGAAACAGACACAGCATCCCTGTGAATGCACACAGTGTTCCCCACATTGCAAGGTCACTTTGGTCTGATTCCCAATGTCTAAACTCATCACATGTAACTTCTAATGAGTTATTTGTCCTGAGCATCTTGGTATAATTGTCCTTGACAGCCTGAGTGTTTCTAAGTTTGTCCCAGGCTTGTAATGCCTTGCCCTGCCAAGTCTGCCTGCTACCAGGCCGACTCTGACATAGGCTGTAACACTTGGAAAATCATTGCTCTCAAAGAGAATCCTCATGTTCCTTTGATGGACTTAAGGAGCTCATAATCTAAAGGCAGATATAAAGACCCCCCCATACATACATTTAAATATCAGTGCTGGGTGGGGACCACAAATGTTATCAGGTTCAGTTCTGCTTAGTAAATCAAAGTGTTTTGAAGGCATTACTTGATGAGCACCAAGGTTTTGCCTGGGACTCAAGACCAAAGGATGAGCACATTGGGAAAGATGCCAAAAGAGATGTAATTTTGTGTGTCAGAAAAAAGCTCCTTTAGCACTATTTTTTTTAAGTCACATGTTAACGTCCCCAACTCTACCCGTGAATTCTCTTATAGATGGAAGCCTAGAGTCGAAGTGCTAGGGAACAACTTAAAACACAAAGACGTGGAGAAGCCTGGTGACACATGGAGGGGAGGACATGCTTTTCTATAGTTTCAGTTATCTAGATCAATTAGAATGATGATCAGACAGACCCTGCTGAAGTTGACAGGAGGATGATAGTGTGGGGAAAACAGTATTTTGTGGAAGGTGCTGAAATCTCAGCAGCCATTTCAATAACTACAGATTTTGAGGCCGGGGATAATAAGGGTCAAAGGGAAAAGGGAAATGTCCTTCAAGTTCTTTAGGAATATACCCTGGCACTCCATGATTGCATGGAGGTTGTTGCAGAGAAAAATCCTAAAATTTAGCAACTGGAGGCTCTGAGATTGTGGCAGGGACCTTTTACAGTCAGATGTGTCTCAGCAGCACTGACTTCTCTCTTCTGTTAACTAGTGGATGGAGGAGTTCAGAAGCAACCCAATGGTCAGAGAAGAATTGTCCACTTTCACCCACAGTAGCTGATTTCAGAGCATCCATGTGTTTCAGAAACAGACCTGTCCATTAGCTTACTACAAAAGTTAAGTGCCAGTCATCAATATTTGCTCATTTCTTGCTACAATGAATAGTTTCATAACATATCATAACCTTATCAATACAATAATTAAAATAACCTGAATTATGTCCTAGATAAAGAAACATACTCTGCAGCTTACACAACACAGACTGCTCCATTCTGGAACATAAACCTCAGCTCACTAACTGCATAGACAGCAGCCACATCACCACCAGGTTACTATGACCCATTTCATTCCGGGTAGTGTCAGTGTTTGCTACCTTGGAGAAAGATGTCAGACTACCACGTGTGCCTAGCATCATATTGAACTATGTTCAAGTCTACACCTCGGCAGAGTGCCTTGGGTACTGGGAGTAGGTGGGTCCTTTGTTTGAGTTGTCTCCACGAGCTTGTCTGGGTTGAGATATGGAAGAAAGAAATGGCCCAGAGCATGGTGAGGGGAGGTATGGCTGGTGGGTTGGTGGCAGGGTTACTGTATTACAATAGATAGGTTCAAGATACTCCAGCCCTTCCACTTCCCAGCGCAGCCACAGCACGGAGGTGAGATGGGTTCCATTGAGATAATTCCATAAGGATTTATTTGCCTGTCACTGAGCTTTTCCCCAGATAGTCCATGAGAATTATAAGGCTGTGATCGCCAGATCCCACGGGCCAGAGTCAAACAGCATTCCCATGAATTCTCTTCTGTAATTCCTCACAGTTTTTGAAGGACAGAACTTCACCATTCATCTATACCTGTCATTTACCAAATCAGAATTGTCTTTCATCTCCTGGATCTGAGAAGTCCAATAAATTGCTTCAATATATCACCAGATAATTGAAAACCATCTTTAATATGGTAGTTATTAAGAACCAAGAGCAAAGCAAGTCTGTCTTCACTCTATCTTATCATTCAACAATCAAACATAAAGAGAGAGTCCGGGAAAAGAGAAAACCTCAACCCTACAACTCCTGGGCAGAAGCCATGTTGAGTGTTGGAGAATGGACATGTGGACCAAGGACATGAAGAAAGGGCCATGTGGGAAAACAAACCCTTTGGGAAATTCTTCATCTTAAGATGCATCAATAGAGTTTCAAGGTGACAATTTCTAAGTGGAGGGGCCATTTACTATTGTACTAACACTGCATGGTTGGTGTGTGGTTGGGTGGAAATCAACCTTTCATGAAGACCAAAGAAGTCTGCTGTTCTCCCACAGACTCCCATCCACAGTGAGGATGGAGGCAGGTCCCTGTCATTGTTCTAGATGATGGATTACCTACACATCCATTTCCAAGTGTAATGACACTCTTGCTTATTAAAGACCTCTCAGCTGAAGGGGCAGAATATTATGAACTGGCCGAGCCATTCATTTTCTTGAATATGTTATTCAGTATTTTATGCTAAACCAGCAATACACCATCCATTTTAGTACAATGATCCTTATGTTCAATAAAATTGAAGTGTCGCATCATAAATCATTAGAGTCATTTATTTTACATTAGACACATTAGCCACTATATTCCATAATCTATTACAATAAGGTGGATTTAAATGTACCCCAAGGAACTGCAGTAATAACTCCAGAACTAAATATAGCAATTTATGGATAAAATATGCTTAACCTAAAACTGCACTAGCTTTTGTGATGGCTGTGAACTCTGAATGGAATTTAGTGCTGATGGGGACTGAACTCAGCCAGCCACACAGAAAGAGAGAGAGAGAGTGGGAGATGACAGGCCTGCCTCTAATTTTCTGTTCATTAGTTTTAGGAATGGACAAGATTAATAATTACACAATTCATCAGTTAGACACAAACTTTGTAGGAGCAACTCACGCTCAGCTGAAATGTCTCCTCAGTACTATACTGAGATCAAGATCATCAGTGAACCCCTCACTGGTGTTCTGCTCACCAGCACTGTCCTTCAGCACCAACTCACGCTCAGCTGAAATGTCTCCTCAGTACTATACTGAGATCAAGATCATCAGTGAACCCCTCCCTGGTGTTCTGCTCACCAGCACCGTCCTTTAGCACCACCTTGTTCAGAAGAACTCACAATTTCTGACCCTGTGAACAGACTGGAAGGGGCTGCCGAGAAGAGGCTTTTAGAGCAGATAGCATTTTTTTTTCTTTTGCTTGCTTTCAAGACAGGGTATTGCTACACAGCTCTGTTGTGTTGCTTTGCAGCCATGTTTGGTTTGGAACCCATAGTCCTCCTGCCTCAGTTTCTCCAGTGTTGATCTTATATGGCATATACCAGAGAATTTGTAACTCATCTTTAAGTTTATCGGGTGTTTTCTTTTTACTAACAAATGAGATGACAATTATAAATTCTTAGAAGTTAATGAAACCATTTTTCTTATTATCTTATAAATATGACTTTTTCATAAAATCCCTTTCCCACTTTATATACATCTCTTTTTGAAGTGCTTATCTGTGAACGAGAAAGCCATATTCTAATATTCAGTCTCTTTCCTGGCTTGGCATACCTCCCCCTAATCATGGAGAGTTTTCTTACTTGTAATTATAGGTCTGCGGCACCTCCACACTGCTGACACTTCTAGACACCTATGCTGGCAATCTTAAGTCTTTGAGATTTAATCATGAAATGAGACTTGCCTTATTATACTCCTAATAGAAAGCTGTTGCTGTTCAGAGTTATTAAAAAGCATGTTCATTGTGTTCAATTTCAGACAGCATGGCCCTGAATTGGCACAGTCAGTTCTTATTTAGGAAATTAGAGAGCAGGTTAAATTTCCTCTTTCTAAGACATCCATCTGTCCATCCATGCACCCAGCTCATCAACTCAGTCACCTTGTTTCATTCCGTCTTCCCTCTCTTATGCTAATCTAACTATTCAGTTGTCCAGTCTTTGACCAGTGAACTCATGTCTACTAGATGCCGTCCCTGTGCCCGACGACACATGGTGGTCACTATGGTACCACAAGGACCAGGATGGGAGCTTACTTTGCAACAAGGTATTTTCAATGACTGCATTATTGGATTCTATGCAAAATATTGCACTTCGCAACATTTATAATTGTCGAATGGCGAACACTTACAGAGAGTTTTAAACCTCAGCACTAATGCATTCACATGCTGGGTTCTGGGGGAAGAGAACACCTTACGTGGCTCCATGTAACCTGGGAGTTTTGCTCTACCTCACCTCAGTTCTTTTCTGATACAATGAGGGATCAAATAGGCAGTTTCTAGGTTTCTATCTTGAATTCTAAGAGGGGGAAATTATGTTCATTGTCTCTTTAGTTAAAAAAAAAAGAAAGAAAAGAAAGATCCTGATGGGAAAAAACCCACATAGATAACTGACTCAAGCTAGTAGGAGCTCCTGGACTCTGGACTGACAGCTGGGGAGCCTGCATGGGACTGAACTAGGCCCTCTGAATGTGGATGAAAGTTGCATGGCTTGATGTGTTTGTGGGTCTCCTGGCAATGGGACCAGGACTTATGCCAGGTACATGAACTGGCTTTGTAAAATCTGTTCCCTATGGGTCCATGCCTTTCTCAGCCTTGATGAAAGGAGGGGCTAGTTTCCAGCCTCAACTTGGTATGGCAGCTTGTGTTGACTACCCAAGGGAGGCCTTACCCTCTATGAGGAGGGGATGGGAGTGGGATGGGAGGAAGTCGGGGGGGGGGGGAGCAGGAGAAGGGGAGGGAGGCAGAACAGGGATTGGTATGTAAAAGGAAATAAAAAATTTAAGTGAAAAAGAGAGAAAGGAAGGAAGAGAGAGAGAGAGAGAGAGAGAGAGAGAGAGAGAGAGAGAGAAGAAGAAGAAGAAGAAGAAGAAGAAGAAGAAGAAGAAGAAGAAGAAGAAGAAGAAGAAGAAGAAGAAGAAGAAAGAAGGAAGGAAGGAAGAAAGAAAGAAAGGCATCCATCCTTGCCACACTTGCTAAGGTCTGCATCGTCTCACCTTCCTTTGACTTCCTAGACTGGATCATGAGCCCAGGTATCCTGCTCTCCCACTGCTCTGTGGTTGAGCCTAAGTTCTCAGCAAACTGTTCCCAGCTGAACACAGTGTTGCTCCAATTGCAGCCATCCCGTGTAACCTTTCAGCATCAGCACCCTTGTGTGCCAGGTTATCTGAACTAAAGATTGTCTCCCCCAGGCATGCTTCTCCAAATGAAATAAAGCTTCGTTTTCTGTTCCTCACTCTGGTCCAATTGGATTACTTAGCTTAAAGCATTTCAAGGCACCACTTTGTGCCATTTTTTATACTCTGGCCCTATGGGTCTGGATGGTGTTCATCCGCAATTGAGGCTCCCCTGTAATGCTACCTGCCACTGTTTGTTTGCTCTGTCAATTATGGAGAAAAATGATACCCCTTATCTCTAGGTAGATAGAGCAAAGTTTATATAAACACACACTAAAGATAGAAAAACAATGGTCCCAGAGTAACCCCTGGGCTCAGTCATGCTTGGTACACAAGGCTTACTGGCAACAATAGGTGTATGTTTGTGCGCACATGCACGCATGCACACATGCATGCACACAGCAAAACTTGAGACCAAGTCTAGGGTAAGAACCTCTAAGTAAATCATGAGATCCAATGTTAGGAAAACAATTTTCTTTTAGTTGATCCAGCTGAATGGGCTAAACACAGCAGCTGGCCCTAATGTTGCAGGCGGTCTGCGATGGGGTGGGATGGTGGTGGAGATAACCACACACAGAAGCTCATGGTGGGGCTGAGGGATGGGAAGAAGTGATCTTAGCCAAAATGCTAGATGACTCCCACTTCTTTTCTGTACATCTTTTTAATCAAATCAGGCTGCAAGAAGTAGATTTACAAGAAGGACTCATGTTTCAGGACCTCTTGCTGTGTGGACCCTTTCCAAGGCCTGGAGAGGAGCTAGCAAATCTGTGTAGTGGTCACCTGAATGCAAATGAGAAAGGATGAGCTTTAATTCAAGTGCCTCTGGCTCTCTCATCCGCATGCTGACATTCCCTGCAGCTTATGCCCTCCCGGGTTATCTGGGGCAAGCGGGGCTGAGCAGGGTGGGTCCCCGTAGTTCCTCATTGGCAGGTTGTAGATATGGTCCATAGTTAGTTGTGTGTGGTCATAGGCCATTTGTCCTGGTAAACACAGGAGTGAAGGTTGACCTGGGGTTTCGGGATAACAAATCCTAAATGTTCTGTCAGACATTCAGGTTCAGCCAGATGTTAAACAGGCTTCCCCTAAAACAGAACACAGCGGTTCACAAGTGCCCACTGTGTTCTTGTCCCTGGCATTGACTTTGGAGGTCTTGGCTCTGGGGTACTAAACCATTGCAACACAGCAGCCTGACATTGCCCTGAAACCTGTGACTGTTTTCCATTGCCAGCCAACCTGACAATTTATGCAAAACTGGAAATGTTTCCGAATCACCCCAGTAAAACAAAAGCAAATTATAATCAATGCATTTAGGAAAGACTGAACCATGCTTTTTCTTTTTCTATAGAAAATTTTTAATTAATAAAAGTTAAATTTATTAAGTAAATAAAGAGGAAGAAACACACTATAAAGAACTTCCAGAGGCAAAATTCAAAGAGCTATAAAGTTATAGCTAACTCACTTAGGACCATTTTTAGCTTTTGATTTTTTAAATCTTTTTTAGTTTTCCATTCTAAATAGTTTTCAGGAATTATAAATTATTTTGTTTTCTTTTTCCTCCCGAAAAATAAAAGTTCCCTTTGCAATTCCCTTTTATTCCTCTTCGCATTTATAACCTTGTGTTGTTTTTTGTTACAGGTCCCTAAATTTCATGCCCTACTAATCTACTAAACCAGGAGCTTGAGTAATGAATTTTATCATGGTGAAGCTGAGGAAGGCATAGATCTGACAGTGGCCTGGAGACAAGGTCTACAGCAGAGGCAGGAACTCGCTGATGCTCTGGGAAGGCTAGAGAGGCAGGCTTGGAAACTGCACAGCCAGAGACACTTGTAGACTAGACATGGGAGAGAGAGAGACAGAGACAGAGAGACAGAGAGACAGAGACAGAGAGAGACTAGCCATCTTCCACAGGGCTCAGCTCAACGTTCATGCCCTCCCACTGAGACTATGTGATGATGTGTTGTGAACAGTAGCAGGACACATTTGTCTGGGCTCTGCATGGCTCCCACAACATGGACACACATATATGACTACATCATATGCTTAACTTTATGTCTGAGAGTGTGCGTTTGATGGGATGATGCAGGGACCCTGGCTGATGCGGGATGGAAAAACAAGTGAAACTCATGCCCATATGATGGGAAGTTCCAAGGACACAACAGGGCTGAAAGGAAAGCAGCCTCAAATATCCACATGGTGCTGCTGGGGCCAACCCTGCTTTACAGTCAGAAAGGGAGCATGGAGTGTGAAAGCAAAGTGCGTGATGCACATCTATTGAAGTGCTAGAAACCCACTGTTTTGTACTCTAATTCACAAAGTGTGAAAGCACCTGCACTAACACAGCTGGAGACCGGTGGGGGAGGGGAGCTCAGTTACTTGGGTGAATGTGCTGACCGAGACCTATTAGTCTCCATGACTGTGGACAAAAGGCAGGGATGGGACTATTGGCCCACTGGGCAAGATATACTGATTGTCAAAAAGAGGCTAGGAATATTGTTTTGATGGCTAGTGTCCTGATATTGAAATGTAATAAAACAATGAGGAATCTTTTTAAGTGCTGTCTGGGCTAGGGCTTGCAGCATATCTGCCTCCTGACTGTGACCTCTAGGGTCCCCCAACCTCCAATAAGTTCTGTCCCAGAGTGAGTTCTCGGCCACTGACTTATGTGGCCACATCTTGTTCAAATGTATTGTCCTTTATGAACCGCTGCCCGGCTCCTGACTTCACTCCTTCTCTGTACTTGGCTCGATTTGAAAGAAAGGTTTGGTTTTGTTGTCTTGACTAGCTGCTAATTAGTTGTGTAATCTCAAGTAATCTGTTTAACTTCTCAAAGTCTTAGGTTCTCACCTGTGAGACAAAAGCAAAGGAAAATAATCTACCCTGCCTACCACTTGGGTGTGTTGTGAGAAACAAGTAAACAGTGCATCTGTTCAACTGCTGTGTGTCAATGAAAAATAAAAATATATTCAAAATTAGCGATCTGTGCTTTAAAAAGTAACTATCAAAAGCCAATATGATGTTTTTAATGATGACCTTAATTTTTAGAAAGGCAGTCAGCTAAAATCTTCCCTTTCCTTTTCTAGAAATGAGCATTTTAATTTTTCTTCCAGCTCTGATTCTACTCTTTCTCCTCGGCATCTCCAAATGGCTGTCTTGTAACGTGTACTTTTTTTTTTTTTTTTGAGACAGGGTTTCTCTGTGTAGCTTTGCACCTTTCCTGGAACTCACTTGGTAGCCCAGGCTGGCCTCGAACTCACAGAGATCCGCCTGCCTCTGCCTCCCGAGTGCTGGGATTAAAGGCGTGCGCCACCGTCGCCCGGCTATAACGTGTACTTTTAATTGATGACTTGGCACATTCTAGAATCATGTGGGAAGGGAGTCTCGGTAGAGGACTGTCTAGATTAGGTTGACCTGTGAGATGTCTGTGGAGAGTTAATCTGCTTAGATTAACTGAGGTGGGAAGACATGCTCACTGTAGGTGGCACCATTCCCTAGGCAGAGGGTTCTCAACTGTACACAGAGGCTCATAATTAGACAGTGTGCCGAGAGTGAGAGCTTTTGCGGCACTCAGTTCCAATGGGATGACTTCATTAAATCCTTTCCCTCAAGGCTCAGGGATCTATGCACAAGAGGAGGCAGGAAGATTATAAGAGCAAGAAGTTGTGGGTGACTCTGGACACAACAGGGCTGACGCACACCCGAATCTGACCCTAGCCCAGGGGTCAGTCAAGGGCACTGCAGTCATCCTGCTCCAAAGAACAGAAGGTGTGGCCAGGAGCCTGCAGCCTGCAGGGGAACCTGCTCTCAGTCTCATCACTGCTGTTTAAAGTAGACAGTGCAAGTGTCTGGAGGAAGCCCCTCCACACATGCGGCTAAGGGAAGCCATGTTCAAGCAGTTGCCTCATTCCTTCTCAGATGAGAATAATCATACCATGTTCGAGAAGCAGACTCCACAAAAACAGGGGCCCAGTTCAGCAGGAAATTTTAAATGACAATATCGGGAGCTGTCACAGGAGGCTAGCTTTCCTTATAGCAGGAAAGAACTTGGTTGACTTCATGCAAAGTCAACGACAGTGATATGGGATGGCCAAAGGGTGAGTTAATTTTTAGTTTCTATTGACAGAAATACAATTTGTTGAAGGATGGAGGTGACAGGCATCCCACTTTGGTAGGCTGGCACATGCCTTGGCACCTGAGTGTCAGCTGATTTATTCAGAGATAGATTGCGTGCTAAGGGACCCCACTTTCTTCATAGAGGGGAGCCGAGGAAACAACAGCAACAATGGCGTTGAGAAGGAAGACATTCAGAGGGAAGGTAAAACCACTTTCCAATGGGGAGTGGGGCCATTACACTGAAGAGCACCCCACACAGCTGTGTGCCTGCCGAGCATGGGGCATTATGGAGGGCAAGAGCCCGTGAAGGTCTGATAGTCCTGGGAGGAACCCCAGTAGAACTATCAAAATGTACAAGGCGCACCTCAAAAGTGAAAATGTTGTCAGGCCATTATACGGTCAGTCAGCTGAGCATTGGGCTAGGGGATTTCTAACATTCCACAACACTAAAAATTTCATGATTTTGACTTCTACAGCATTTGCCACTCCTGTTCTTCTGGTTTGAAGTGCAGCAGTGGCCACCCCTGGGCACCAGAACACAGGGGAACATTCTAGAAAAATATAATGCCACAGGCCAAGGATCAGTCAATCTGCTTTTGCAATTGGCAAGACAGTCTTTTCAGCTTTGCTGACCATATGGTCTCTATGGCAACACTCAGCCAGGCTGACAGCAAGCAGAAACAGTCATCAATAATAAGCCAACTGGTGGACAGACCATGTACCAACAAAACTTTATTTACAAAAGTAGATATTAGGTAGTATTGGTTTGTGGAGTGCAGTTTGCACCCTCCTCCCCACCCGCTGTGGACGTGGACGTGAATTCAAGCTGATGGAGCTGCTATTCAGGAAGTGTGAGAATCCTCCTAGAGTGACCAAAGTACAACAGAGATGGAATGGTGTAGGGGTTGCTCAAGCCTTAGCAAAGATAAGGAAAGCAAGTGGTCTCTGGCTTAGCAAGCAGTAGGGCCACCTTGAACAAGGCACACATGTTTGTGGGAACAGCTTGCAAGTATAGAGGCCGTGTGTTTGGGTTTCAGGCCTTAAAAGGACCTAGAAGTGTGTGTGTGTGTGTGTGTGTGTGTGTGTGTGTGTGTGTGTGTGTGTGTGGTAGCTCTATGTCCAGGCTTATGGGGCCTACACAAGGGTGGAGCACACATCCGAGCCTGTCTCCATCCTCAAGGGGGAAGTTCAGACAAGCCATGATCAAAGAGACAAATGCCTTTTGATTTGAAATAAGAAAAATGTTCACTTCACCCACTATGAGCATGTTTAGTTCATCATCAGGCATTATTATAATGACATGCAAATTGTGGAAAGGCAGACATCTTTCCAACTATGTTTTCATTAAAGATTCAGCTTTTTTTCCCCCTAGAATAATAGCAAATGACATGCGAACTTCTTATGAACTATAGGTCATGAAAGGATTTGGTATTGGCATTTTAATCTAAAAAGTCGTGCGCCAGAAAAATCAATATGTTTCAGTTGCAGCCCTCGGATGCAATTTTCCTCATGTAACGGGGTCCTTTTCTTTCCTTCCTTCTTTTTCTTTTCCAGCTAAGTCTTTTTTTTTTTTTTTTTTTTTTTTTTAAGAATGAATAATTCCTGGTTTTTCTATGAAACAAGCAGCTGTATTATAAGGTAATGACATCAATAACACATTACATGTAAACAGAAAATGAACAAAAAATCATTCAAGGCCCTTTTGAAGCCGGAGTCCCTTTCATCAGCCCTGTTACAGGCTCCATTCACATTATCGGATTGAACCACCCTGCATAACCGAGGTGCTGACAAGTCCTGATTACCAAATAACTCCTGGATCCCTTTCAGGCAGGTTCACCAAGAGGACAGGAATAGCAGGCCTTCCTGGGGGGTTGCCGGCTTGCCGCAGGGGCCCCATCAATGAAACTCAATGGCGTCACTCCCCTGCCCCAAACCCAGGACACTGGGCTTCCTGGCATATAATTGGGCGTTTTCCTCCCACGTCTCTGCTTGCTTTAGATAACAGTGGTTTACAATGTAGAAGGGAGGAGGCCGGGCTGAGGCTACCCAGGTCCCCCTCCAATACACAGAGGGCTCAGATTAGGCTGCCTCTGTGGCAGACTGCTTGTTTGTCTGTGTTGTTCAGAGTGAGACAAGGCCCGGCTATCCAGTACATACTGACTGGCACTGGCTCTCCTGCTTCCTGAGTGCTGGGGTTGCAGGGGTGCAGCTGGGATTGCAGGGGTGCAGCACACCACTCTGCCAGCCTCAATGGAGAGAAGAGCATGGGCAATGGGAGAAGAGTACCAGATGGTAAGAACAAGTCAAATGTTTCCCCTTGCCCTCCTCAATCCTTGGTCCTGATGCTTTTCATCCTACTGGTGACATCTGCTTTCTGATAGCCTTGGAGTAGAAGCCCAAACTTTCTTACCACTTATGGAACCCTCCCCCCACCCCCACCCCTCACACTAGGTGGGAAGTTGGCAGACTCTCCACTTGGAGTAAGAATCAGAAAAGCTACTTGCCTGGCTAGCCTGCCTAAGGTCTGTGGCTGGCTTTTTAGAGGTGCCCAGTCTCTGGTTGGAACCTAGTTCCTCTTCTCAAGTCGCCTAGAGCTTGTGCCTGTGATGAGTACAGAGCAACAGCCAAGCCAATCCCAAACAAACATTTCAAGAAGCAAGCTGTGGTTTGCCTTCTGGGTGGTATATCTCCATATGTTTGATGTAACCTTCAGCTCGGGAAAAGATCAGACTTTGAAAACAAAGTTCTGAGCTTCCAGCTTGGCTGGAAGCATCCCTTTGGAGGGATGTAGGCCTCTTAATTAATGCAAGCTCCATCTTTCCCCTCTCCTGTTTCCTTAAATCCTCACCCCCTTCCCTAACTTTACACTGAGATACATTAGAAAATAAGACAGCACTGTGCTGCGATCCTCACTGCAGTCTTTTCCATTAAAATGAGTTCAGTGGTGCCAGTCACAGCACACTCCAGCACATCCTGTTGCCAACAGCACCGTGGGCAATGCACAAGAGTGGGGACCAGCTCATCCATGACTGACTGCATACTGTAATGTTTCATAACTTCTCCATGCCTCAGTTTCCAAACCGTGAACTACCTACAGGGTTTAGTTCTTGAGAAAATATGAAAATCTCTAAACAGTGTTAATAAAAATGGTAAAATCCATCGGGAAGTAGGATGTTTTTTATGGTCAAATCTGGCAAAATTTGATTTCTTCCTAAAAGTGAAGGGAGCCACTGAAGAGCTTTGATGAAGGAGCAACATGATTGACCGTCCCTTTTAAAGAGATCCCTCTAGGTGCTGTCCAGAATCCGTCCCTCAGGACAAGAGTGGATTAATGAATTAAGCAGCCATTATGAGAACTCACGTGGAATCACATGACACCTCAGAGACGGAAAGTGATGACTTGATTCTGGAGAACATCAAAGGCACAGCCCATGGGATGTGCAGGAGGATTAGATATTGGGAAGGAGAGAAGAGTCAGAGATTCTTCCAAGGGTGGGCTAGCTGATGAGAAAGTTGGAAGAATGGAACAGAGACAAGGTGAACACTGAACCCAGAACACCTCAGGCAGTCTAAGAGTTCAGTGCCCGGCACAGCAGCTCTGGGGGTACCGGGGAGCATGCGCAAACAGAGAGGACCTCAAAATGCAGAATAAAAAGCTCAGGTAAATATGTGATTATGTAAGAACCTTTAAGACATGAGTGGCAAGCTCAGGAAAGTGAAGCAGGCTTTCTAGGAAGCCTGAGGATGGGGCAGGGGAGCTAGGCAAAATCAGGATTTGGGGTCCAAAATACCTGCCAGGTAGTTTGACTTAGAGTGGATTGTTAGTTCTCATCGTAAAACTATGCTCTGCGTGTGTATCATTTACTCTATGCTGTGCATTCCTAGATGGAACAGTCGCACTCAAATCAAGTGCTCAGGGGAAGATGTGGATCCACCGTATTCTACTTCATGTGCAGTCTAAGGGATCTTCAAGAGGAAAGGGTTTTGCTCTTAGTTTTTGTCTTCAATATTGGAACATAAACCTGAACACAGATGCCTGCAGACCCTCTTCAGTGAATTTGGTAGAGACTCAGGTGTTGGACTTGGTAAGTTTTCGTGGGTGGTTCTACTGTGTGCAGCAGGGTTAGAGAACTTCCAGAACTCCTGCTCTGGGTCTCTGTTTATTTTAGGACATTTTCCTTTTAAGGCCAGCAGAGAAGGGGTGCATGTACTCATATTACAGAAGTGAAGATGGACCTGGCAGGATCTACCAGGGTTCCCATGTCTGGGCCTTTAGGACAACTCTGTGTTCTTACAGCAGGTCATGCCAAGACTCACCATTCTGCAGTATTTTCTCTCAAATCCCTGGGCTATTCAGAGTCACACTTGGTCACTAAACCTGTATCCTGTAGTTTGCAACTGAGAAATACATCAAAAGGCTGGGTGTGGTGGCACATGTCTTTAATCCATGCATCTGGGAGGCAGAGGCCGGCTGCTCTGTGAGTTAGAGGCTAGTCTGAGCTCCATAGTGAGTTCCAGGCAAGAACTATAGATGAGGCCCTGTCTCAAAGGAATAACTATATTAGTTAGTTAGTTAGTTAGTTAGTTAGTTAGTTAAAAACAAATGAACCAAGATGCTCATAAAATGTTAGCATTTTGGGAAGCTGAGGTAGGAGGATTGCTATCAGTTTTCAGCTAGCCTGGGCTAGGACTGAGTTCCAGGCTGACTGATGATCAGAGTAACACTCTGAGCTGGCTCCTGCTCCACAGAGCTTCAAAGCAGTTCTGTTCAGTTCTTCCAGGGGAGAGGGTGTGAGGATGACTGCCGTGCATGGAGGAAGGGTTATACAGCCTGGCAGAAAGGGGCTGTTGCTCCCCTCCCACCTGACCAGGAGAGGCAGGAGGACATTAAGGACAGGGAGGACTGGAGTCTTTCTGTGGTGGGTTTTGTTTACTATTTGGGCTAGCTCACAAAGACAACACAGAGCCCGGGTCTGCTGCTGTTATCAACTAATATCTCCCACCAATTTAACAGACTAGCCAGGAAACACTTGCAGGAAGGTGCAGGGTAGAGGGGCAGGCGATGGGAGAGAAGCAGGTGGTGGGGTGTGGGGAGAGGACAGCCCAAACTAAGTGTGTGAGAAAATACTGCAAGGTAACCCAGCAAAACAAAACAAAAAGCACTCCAAGAAGAGGGAAAGGGGCCCTGAAACCTTCAAGGAGAGTCTTGTAGGTTTTCTTTGCTCTTTACTCAACATCTCTACAAGTGTGGGTTAGTTCATTTGCAAGCAGAGATAAAGAGAGCTTATAAAAAATCCTCCCGTTGTGACAGGTCTAAGTACTAGACTGCTGTGCACTGCCAGAGAGACCCTGCTTACAGAGAAGACCAGGTGGCCTTCTGGAAACAATTCTAAGAAACAGGGTTAGTCTAGACCTTGACTGTTACAGAGAGTCAGAGCCACGCTGAGGAACATTCGGCATCATTCCAAGATCACCTTTGGTCTAGCCCCTTAGAACATTACAGGAAAATACCAAAATAGTGTGTCTGCACATGCTCTCTCTGTCTCTGTTCTCTTTCTCTCTTTACTGTCCTTTCTTTTTATTTTCTCTCTTTCTCTTCTCTCTTCACTCCCCTCCTTCTCTCCCCAGCCTTTCTCCTTTTGCCCTCTTCCTCCCCCCATTCTCACACATATAGAAGAACCCCTAATGTTCTTACTACAAAGTGCATTTGAGAGCTAGTTTCACAAAATCCCATATAATCTCCATTTTCTCACAATTCCAGCTCTAGTGAAGACTTCTTTTATTCTTAAAAATTATTTCTTTTATTCTTTGAGATTATAATTACATCATTTCCTCTTCCTTTTCCTCCCTCCAAACCCTCACATATACTCATCCTTGCTCTTTTTTCAATTTCATGGTTTCTATTTTTCATTAATTGTTGTTATATATTTCTAAGAGCTGGCTCTTTGGGAAGATAGACAAGATTATCAGACCCTTGGTCCAATTAAGGAAAGAAAGAAAGAAAGGACCAGAATTAACAGAACCAGAAATAGTCAGAAAACCATTATAACAGATACCAAGGAAATTTGGAATAAGAAAATATGTTAGTAACCTGCATTCCACTAAGTTGGTTCATCCTTAGCCAAGCCGTTGTGATAGTTACAGGGAACTGCGCTGCTGTTTTGCCTTTGTCACAGTGGCTGCAGTTAGCCTGGGGGAGTTCTGTTCCTCCAGACGGTGGCTCTGTGGCTGTCTCTAAAGGTAGCCTTAACTTAATCTCTATAGTTCTAATAAAACCTGAGATTCAAAGGCTAGGGTGAAAACCTGTGAGCTCAGAGAGTTACAATAGCAACTGGCTAACTCTCTCTCTCTGCTGATATCCCCAGAAGCCTGCTACATTTGGCACCCAATGTGGGGCACATATTTCTATGTAGGGCCTGAGAAATCTGGAAAATAAAAACCCATGGCCTCCCAGTAGCAGGTCCCTGTAATGTACAGAGATATGGCTCTACCATACAGTGAACACTTGAGCAGCCAGCACATTAAGTAGAAATAATAAGCTAAGTAAAGATGCCTGTCACAGTGCAGGCACCAACTTCCTAGAGCTGGGGAGGTTAAATGCAGCTCCCAATTAAATGCAGCTCTCTGCCAGGCCCTTGAGGCATAAAGCTCAGCTCTCATGGACCCAAACTCGGCAAAGTCGGCCATGTGGTGAGTTTAAGGTTAGGCTTACAAGGTCAGAGAACATTACAGGTGCACAATAAAGCAGGTCCAAACTGAAAAAAAAACTCTTAAATAGTTTAGAGTGTGTTAAAAAAAAAAGTGCATAGATGCTTAAGAAAGAAAGAAAATAGGTATAGTCATAAGAAAAAATAAATAGTTTAAAAATTATAAAGTGAAGTCTTTAAAGAGAGAGTAAAGTAATATAAAGGGAAAAGGCCATGGAAAGATAGGAAATATACAGGGAGTCTGGATCCTATCTGGTGCTGTGCTGACTTTGAATTTTTTGATTGCTGATGAGCAAAAAATAGCTGCCGAAAGACCTTGGATTGTAAAAGGGACTGCTGAATGAAACCACCTAGCTAGATACTTGGGGGATGTCTTAACTTTAACATGAAATTCACAAAATTTATTGCATTGGAGGAGAGGTTATGCTTTTGTTTCCATAGGAAATGAAAGGTTGTGGAATCCTTTAAGGTTAATAGAGATCTGGTTTGATCAGGGGAGACCTCCTGAGAATCTTGGGTATAGACATAAAGAAATAAACCAAGAAAAACTACAAGACAGGTAACATATATACTGAACCCTCTTCAAGGGAACAGTTCTGAGATTGGACAGTGAATATTACAACTAGTTTTCCAAGGAATTGACCATTATCTCAAATTTCTCAGAGTCCCCTGGGGATTCTTTTGCCTCCAGACAAAAGGAAGCAGTTTGAGAACACAATGCCTACCTTCCCAAGAGGTGGGGTGGGTGGTTTTGGTTGTTTGGTGGGCTATGGATGTTTGTATTATTTAGGGAGGATATAGGAATATAGGCCAAAAATTCAACTATTAACCTCAAATATTTTACATTGGTATATTGGCATGAATTTAAAGTTATTTTTGTTATACTATATGTATGCTTCTACTCTTGTTTGGGGGATTGTGGTTATGCAGCTCATTTTAAAATGTGATGTATAATTAAAATGGAGATTAGTAGTCATCTATAATAATCAAATTTGTAGTCATATTAGGTATGTTTTGAAGGTTAAATAGGTATATTTTAGATAGATAGGTGATCTTCAAACCCTTTGGAGACCTACAGAATATGGCATTTAAGATGTTTAATAACCTAAGGCTTTTCATGACATTGAGATATGTCTGCTCCTGGCAGCACCTATATACTTTATAAAAGGATGATGGGTATTGAAGAACCTCCATATGGAGTTTGCTTTTATCATGGCAGTTAGCCATTTGGGCAAGAAACTGCTTTGCCACAACTGCTGACAGTGTACTCTACAAACTGGACAAGCAGGACATGAAGAAAAGTGCACTGCCAAACCTTGCCAAGACAAAGTGGGACAGTCTTCCAAAATCCCTGCTTCACAGAAAAGTCTGCCAGATATTCTAGGCCTGTAGATCAAAGGTAGATGCCCCAATGTTGCAGAGGAGTCTTGGGTGACTGTCTAGGCAGCCAGATGTCTCTGTCATTTCTATAGTTTTGGAAGTGGCTTGCACTGCACTTCCTGTTTACTTAGATAATATTATATCCTTCTGAGGTCTTTAATGGAGTTGAAGACTAGATAGTTATAGTTTTCCTTAATTATGACAAAAAGTAAATTAGGTACAAAATTTTGGATTCACCAAGCTATGATAAATAATGGAGTATTTTCTCTGGATTTGCCAAATACAAATGGACTGGATATTGTAAATGTAACTCTTAATTGATAATTGTTCTTACTGTGCATAGTTTTACTATATTAAAGTTAAAACCTTTCATTTTATTTAGACAAAAGGGGGAAATGTTGTGGAAGAGAATATTTAACTATGTAAATATGTGTTGCATTCTTTTGTGTTGCGGGACAACTGTTTAACTGTGTGAAGACATGTTGCATTTGTTGATGCTGCATTTGTTTAACTTGTACAGGTGTGTTGCTGTTTTACCTTGCCTCACTAAGGCACTTGATTGGTCTAATAAAAAGCTGAATGGCCAATAGCTAGGCAGAAGAGGGATAGGCAGGGGAGGGATAGGTGGAGCTGTGGGCAGAAAGAAAAAGGGAGCCAGACAGTGGCTAGGCAGACAGACATGGAGGACAGGAAAGAAGGATGAATAATATGTAGATTAGGTAAATGAGCCTTGGGGCAGCACATAGATGAACAGAAATTGGTTAATTTAAATTAAAGAAAAAAACTAGCTAGAAACAAGCCTAGGCTAAGTGTGAGTATTTATAATTAATAATAAGCTTCTGTGTCATTATTTAGGGACTGGCAGTCAAAGAAAACCGGCCACACTGTGCCTGCTGCCACTCTCAACAACTGCCTTCTTCCCACAGGGTGCCACAGGGCTCTGAGCACTGTGGGGCTTTGTCTCCTTGGCCCACCAAGTGACTCAAAGAACACTAGACTTAGGCAGTCATTTGGTTCTTCTAACATTTGAGTTAATGATCCAGAGATTGGATGATGTCCGTTCATATTGCTCAACCATATGCATTCTCCATTCTCCTTCCTTCAGAGAAATGTATCTAGAAGTTATGTCACATTTTACAGCTTCACACTCAGATTTTCACATCAAACTGAGTATTTGTATTTGTGCTGAACACACTGTAATACAAGGGCATTCTGTAGAAAACAGTATCATCTTTCACTGTATGAATGTTTATCAGAGGCAGTGTAGCAACAGCAATGGGAACAGATTACATTTAGAACTGGGGTCTTGAGTTGTTTTACATTTACTGTCTATTCCTCAATCACAACGTATTAAGGCATAAATTATGGAAGAGTAAAGATACGCTTAAATGAACAGAGCTTGGTGTTGAAATAGAATCTAATGAATGAAAATCAATTTGACACCCAGTAAATGCTATGCATGGTTGTAATTATACTTCATGGCAATTAGACATAAAACACAGATTATTCAGGTAGATTATAGACTCATACAGTTATTTTGATTCTTCTACAGTCAAAAATGGAAAGAAAGAATGAGTAGTGAGCTGGGGAGATGGTAACTAACAGTGAGTACTTCTCTTACAGAGGACCTGAGTTCTGTTCTCAGCATCCATGTCAGGCAGCTCGTAACAACCTGTAACTCCAGCTCTGTGGGATCTGATGCCCTCTTCTGGCCTCTGTAGGCAACATCATCAAGTTCACACATACACACACACACACACACACACTCACACTAAATCTTAATGAAATAAAAAAGAATGTCCATCTTCTGAAAGTTGAAGAAATTTTTTTTACAACAGAATCTCTTAACTTTGTGTTTGTGTCCTAGACCTTCTGGTAGGTTACAGAGGGCTATGAACTTTTTCTCAAATAATGTTTCTAATCTAAAATTCATGATTATAAAGGAGACCATTTTTTAAAATTAAAAAAACCAAATTACTTTTAAAATTGTGGTACAGTAACTGGTATTCCCCTGTATTGCCACATTTAACAATCCGAGTCATGCCTTCATTCCACAGCAACAAGGGCTACAAGTTGTGCTCTGAGATGCCACAGTGAGCATGACAGAAGACAGCTCAGGGTCCACTAGACTCACGTGGTCATGAGCTCATAAGCCTGAATTTCAGTTAGGAACAGGTGAGAGTGGAGGTACACTGTCCCCACGCCAAGGCTGGGTGTGGTGGTGTGTGCCTCTGATCCCAGGGGGCAGCAGCATCCTCAGTTCAAGGCCAGGCTGGACTATAGAGTGAGTGTCAGGGCACCCCAGGCTGTAGAACAAGGGCTGTCATTAAACGCTGAAAGATCCTCCGAATATAGGTGAAGGAATTTGATGAGGAAGATCAAAGACACAACCCATTCCCAATCACATCCAATTCATGTTAGCTATCAGTCACAAAGAACCAGTGATCTACCAACAAAGGCAGCTCTCATAGTCTCCCCACGTGGGTTAACCCTCTAGCTGTATTAGAAAAGCCTGACCATCTCCTGCCAGGTCTGTCTCAATAACCGCATGTGTTGACAGCTCTGCTGTAATATGGGACACTGAAGACATTGTGAGTGATGCCGTTGGTGTGGGTCACTGCAGCCACTGCAGTGGTGAATTGTGTATGTTTTCCAGTTCTCTCCAGTATTCAAAACCCAAACTGTCCCTCTGCTGACCTTTATCGGAATAGATCCCCAGGGGGCTCTGGGGAACCTGAGAGAGCTGAAGAAAGGAGCCCCCAGCTCCACACCAGGCTGCGCCCAGCAAGCAGTGACTGGGGAGCAGTGTGGATTGCCTTTATCCCTAGGCTGAGAAGTTTGGCTGAGTCACAGAGTCGGACGCCCCTGCAGCAGCCTCCTGGAGCAGAAACACTGAAGAGCAAGGAGGGTGCTGGGTGGAGCCCTGCACTGTTGCTGCAGTGTGGGTATCACATACCAGCTTGATTCACCTCTATGCAAAGTCACTGTCCCCAGGTTTGAGTCTCATTCAAGGACACACAGGGACTGTCGAATTAAAGGGATGTGGGGCTAGAACACCCTGACTCCTCATCACCGGCTTGGAGCACAGGCTAGATGAAAAGATTTGGTAGCAACTCTTAATAAAATTATATGAGTGTTTACACAGTCCAAGTAGTCCCCATGTAAGCTGTACAAATAAATACCATTTCCCACCCCCAAGCCCCTGCTTTGAAGAAAGAACTTGCACTCAGCTGTCCTTTGTACTATATTATAAAAGAAAAGCCCCTTTCTGCTGAATATCTGAATCACTCTCTGGCATTTTCTCAAAGTAAACAGAGTAAAAATTAAATATTAATGTTTCTCATATGTCTACACACATCAGCCAAGGCAGCTCTTACTGGCCCTGCCAGGAATTAAAATAAGTCGGCCACTCCATCATTTAAAAAAAAAAAAAAAAAAAAAAGCAACCCACTAAAAAGAAATGCCAAGACAACATCAAAAGTTCTGAAGAACCTTTTGGATATAGATAAACATTCTTTGAGTGATTGTCTTGTCTAATTGGTCCCCTGTGTGAGACAACATTGGGGTAGACAGACTCTTTCATAGACGGCTGAAGGGGGAGGCTTTACAGTTAGATAAGTGAAAAAAATCCCCACGAAGATCTGCTTCTTCCTGTACCAGATTAACCTCTCCTTATGAATTGGGTTTTTGATAAAAGCTGTTTCAGATTACAAGAAAACAAACAAACCGCAATTCTTATGAGTTCATATTGTATTACATCTCTAAGGAGAAGGCAGGAATGCCTTTGACCAGTTTAAATCCAAAGTAAAATGAAAAGGCTCTCTAAGCTGGGAAAGCGAAGGGGCTTCTGGGGCTTCTGAGGCTTCTGGGCCTTGTGTTTGCAGGGCTGCAGCTGGGATTGGGAGATGGTGTAAGGTTGCCTGAACTGAGTCCAAGCTCCTTCCTCCTGCTCATATCTGCTTTCAGCTGTGGATCTGGCTGTTTTGTTAGTCAGAAATCCAGGCTGAAAATCACTCATTTTATCCTTAACCACTCGAGAATAGGGAGAAAGAAAACAAAGATATGTATTAGATAGGGTCAGATCATTCCATTCTGCAAATCATGAATTCATAAAATTCATAAATTCTGCATACATAGAACCCCTAGCAGTCCACAATGACCTGATGGAGTCCTAAAGTCCATTTAACTCTGTCTTTACACCATGGACACCGGCTAGAGAACATGGGCTTGACCGGGGACCTAATATGCAGGAACCATCTTGGACACTGGCTTTAAGGACCTGTCATGGTCATGGAGTCACAGCTCCCTATCTTACAGGGCAACACTCTTGTCTCTACTGGAGACATCTTGCCAAAGAGATGTCTGGCTCACTTAAATGTAGTATAGATTCAGATAAGAACAAAAGTAATAAAAACTTCTAAAATCACTAGTAATCATGATGGGTATAAGTCCACAGGTCAGGTTTCACTCAAACGCACTGAATTAAAAATGCTGGGGTTTGGATGTTGTGACGGTTAACTTTAGTGAACTTGATGCCACACACAATCACGTAAGAAGAGAGTCTCAGTTCTGTCTTTGGAATTGTCTACATGGGGTTGGCCTGTGGGCATGTCCGTGGAGAACTGTCTTGTTAGTTGACGTGGCGAGATGTGGTGGTGGCACCCACCAGCCCACTGTGGGTGGTAACATTGCCTAGCAGGGGTGCTGAATGGTAAGTGTGGAGAAATTGAGCTGGACACAAGCGAATGGCCATGCACGCCATCATTTCTCTTGTTCTGACTGAAGATGTGGTGTTTTGTGACGAGCTGTGGCACTTCCTGCTTCGACTTCCTGCAGTAATGGACTGTGAACTAGAACTGGGTGCTGAGTAAATGCTTTCTCTTGTAAGTTGCCTTTTTTTGTCAGGGTATTTTATCAATGAAATGAAACCAGGATAGACATGAAATGCCATCACTGCCTTCACTAACTCATGAGTTAAAAATACTTGGTTCCTAGTTGACAGCACTATTTTGGGAGGTTCTGGAAACTTAAGACGGGGCATAGCTAGGCGAAATAGGTCAATGGTCTTAGGGACTGTTTTAGTGAGCTTTCTGCTGTGATAAACACTGAGCAAATCAATCTGGGGAGGAAAGGGTTTATTCAGCTTACATTTCTAGGTCACAGCTCACCATTGAGGGAAGTCCTCACAGGAGCCCAGGCAGGGGCTGAAGCAGAAACCATGGAAAAACACTGCCCACTGCTCACCCTCGCTTTCTCTCTGTTGGTTTCATTAGCCAGCTAGGCACATCAGTGGGCACATGCAGTAGGCATGCAGTGGGCAGCACATCAGGTTTCTAGTTTAATTACACCTGGGGCTGGCTGTGGTTGGGCCCTCCCTCATCAAACATCAGTCCAGACAATCCTGACAGACATGGCCACAGGTCAACCTGACTGAGGCAATTCTTCTTCCCCAGGCTGCTCTGGGTTGTGTCAAGTTGATAATAAAGGCTGATCACGAAAGTGACCATGGCCACTTCCACCCTCTCACTCTGCTTTCTGTCCAACATTAGGTGAACACTGTTGCCCCCCCCCACACACACATTTCCTCTTCTATGATGCTCAGCTTCACAATGGGCTCAGAAACATGGAGCCAACTGGCCACAGACTGAGCCCTTTGCAACCAGAAGCCCAAACAAATCCTTCTTTTAAGTTTTTTTCTGCCAGGTATTTAATCGTAGGGATAAAACAAAACAAAACAATAAAACGTGCGTGCATGCCTGTACACACACACACACACACACACACACACACACACACACACACACACACACACAGCTAAACAGTCCGTGCTGGGCATGTGCTGACCTTCCAGGCATAACACACCCCAGTGGCCTTCTGGGATCAACACCAGCCATCTTCATTAGACGTTACCTCTGCACAGTCCTAATCGTTTCATTCTTGATTTTACCCCCCACTTTGATTTTTAATTTCCATGTAAAGTGTTGGTTAGTTCTACTGTGTTTAGAGGGTTCACGTGGAAATTCTTTCTGGGAGCAAGGATGAATTTTCTTTGGTGCCCATTCTCTTCTCACCTTCCCTGCTTTATATAGGAGCTAAAAACATGAGTAGCCTTGCTGAATAAACAAATCCTACAGAACAAACTGTAGTCTGAGAATGCTGAGTAGTCCTGAAGAATGGGATGGAGCCAGAGAAGTTGGCCAGTGGGACTGGTAAGGGTAATGGGAAAGCAGTTCTGCAGCGAGAGTTCTCAGCCTGAAACATCTTTACCCACCTGGCTGCAGGGGGTGGAGACGCTTGGGATGCCAGCCCACAAGGACTCCAGGCAAATGGGCCAGCAACTCTTAGAGACACAGCTGCTCTCCGCCTATGGCTTTTCCGATTGAGTAGCTCCAGCTTTCGAGAGTGCTTCTCTTTTTGTTTAGGGTTCTACATAAGGTTACTGGAACTTTAAAAATGCCGAGTTATATGTTGAATAAAAGGCACACTTCCCACAGTCAACATCAGCTATCCAGCAAAATTGTCAAAACCATTCCCTGGGGCCCAGCACTGCTCTGAACTGTGCACAGGACATCAACTCTAACTTCTCCGAAGGACTTTGCAAAGCAGCTGCCCCTACACCCTCCTTCACACCCAAGAGCACAGCACCAGAGCTGAGTCGCTGCCCATCCCGGCCAGCAGCTGAGCTGACTCTAGTCAGTGCTCTCACCCACATTTTAATAATGCTTTGTAGCAACTACCACTCAGTGATGTCACCAACAGAGTCAGGTCTGCGGTGAAATGACCATTCAGGGCCAACCAGCTGTGACTGAGAATAACAGAGGGAGCCAATCTTATGTGTCCATGAAATCTTTATCAATTGTGGGGGTGGTGCTTGGGGAAGTCCTTCCTACTGAGTTTCTATCATGATCATTACCACCACCACCACCACCACCACCACCACCACCACCACCACCATCATCATCACCATCATCATCATCATGGCTCTCATGGGGACCTCTGACACACTATGCTTTGTCTGTGTTACAGTCAGACCCAGAGGTATTTTCTGGCGGGTGCTAGTAAGAGCTAAGTGACCAACCGTGAACAGGCCAAGGCCATCCTTCCTCCTAGTACAGCAGCACTTGAAAGGGCACTCTCGGGGTACTGACATCTTATAAGTGACGCAGGCTTCTCCACTGTTTCTTTGCTAGTGGGGACAAGTGTCCACATCAAAGGGAAGGCAGCTTCTGAAGGGGCTGGCTTCTGAAAACCTGGGTTTCTGAGGGGTGGTGAAGGTAAAGGGGAAAGCATTAACCCCAATCTCCCTTCAGTTTCCATCTGAGAAATGAGGCTCCACAGAGCAGCACAGCTCACTCTTGCTTCAGAAGTATTTTTTCATCTCTCAATCTCTTTAAAAAAAGAAAAAAAACTACAAAGCTTTTGTTTCTACAGTTTTCCCTCCTTTTCTTTTCTCCCAAAAAGAAGACAGGCCACAGCTCTGGTTCCCTCCTTGGGAGAAGCTTGCCATTCACTTAGTGACATACCCCTGTCCACTTGAAAGAAGTGCTGAGTGTGCCCCATTTTGCCTTTGTGCTTGAAGGCTTGTGGGGGTGTCGCTCAGGGCAGGGTGTTTTGTGAATGCATTTCCAAATCACGTCTTAGTGGGGTGAGGGCCAGCTCACCATTAGATGACCCTGACCTCCCAGCATTACAGAGAAGAACACCCTGGGATTCTTGTTAATTGGCCAGATTCTCCCACTCGGGACAAGAGAGCTGACTCCCCTATCAGCCAACTCAAAGCAGAGCATCCTCCAAGCACAGAGTGGGGGTTTGAGAAAAACAATTCATCTCTATCAAGGTTTGGGGAAAGAAAGGGAGGAACCCTCTCTCCTCTTCCCACATACTAGGAACAATGTCAGATTAAACTGGTAAAATTTTAGAGAGCAGAGGAAGAGTAAAACCACTTGTGAGGGGGGAAGTTAAAGTCTCTGCTTAAAGATTAATATTCCAAGTTTGGGACAAAAGGATGCTCTTTTGTGGTTCTGTGCTTGCGCCTCTGAATGTAAACATTGTTCCGAGAGCCGTCTTTTCTCTGCCGGATCTTTAAAGGGTAATAAATTAGCCCGCGGATGGCCATACAAGCTGCTACTAGATGTGAATGAGAATGTGTCTGAAGAAAAGGCTGACTTTCAATCACACTCTATTGAAAGAATGGTGGGCTTTTCTAAAGAAGCATGTTGTGCCTATTAACCAACTTACAAAAGGGGCCATTTCCTTGATTTATGTTCTGTTGCTATAGCGATCCTGCAGCCCAGACTGGCAGGTGAAGCTCCCCTCTAACAACCTCAGAGACTTCTGTAGTTATCCTCCAGTCCAAAACTGCATGCAGTACAGGCTGGAAGACAGGGCAAACAAGCTGTGTGTGTTAAGCAAATAAACATCTGGTTTCAGCATTTCTACACATCTCTCAGAAGTTAAGAAGATATTCAAGAGCGGGTCAAGCATTTTGACATACTTCAAAATATGAATGCAGAGCTCTGTTTTCAGCCATTGGTGCTGGGCTGGTGCAAGAGCAGGCTGCCGCTCACAGCACTTTGTAGAGCGTACGGAACTGTATCTGAAGTTCTACCCACCTTCAGGGATGAGCTGGGCCTGCATGGCCTGAGCAGAGACAGCTGTGCATGCATCTGTATGCACTTGGGCTACTTTATTGGGCAGATAGATAAGAGTCATTGCACGATCATGCTGGAGGAATCAGAGAGACAATTTTGCTCCTATTTCAATTCCATATTTCTCAGGAGGGACAATAGTGACCCAGAAGTGACATTTGCCTAAGTGTAATGTAGACGATTCACAGTAGAGCAAAGACCATCTTTTTACCGGTGACCCTCTAGCCATCATCATTCCAGTGCTGTGGAAGTGAGCTGTGAGAAGCTTGGAGGTCAGAGGTGGGGAGCAAGTGGGCACCCCAGTGATGGCATATAATTTCACATACAATTTGAAAAGAAAGCATGACCACAGAGTCACAGGGTGGGGATAGGTAGGAGCGGGGAGGGAGGACCAGGGAACCGAGAACTCAGTAGATAGATAACTGAGCATACCCTCCAATGCTAAAGAGAAACATGTCCTAGAAAGAGGAAAGGCTACCAAGAGGGTACATGGCAGCACAGGGTCATCTCTGAGCAGGGAGTGACTCTTCTCAGTGCCGCGGGCATGTGACTGGTGTCTGTGTTGCAGTGTGCTACAGTGCTATGGCTGTATATGTCTGGGAACTCCTATAGTTCAAGGCTCAAAGTGTGCCATCAAGGTGTCGGTGAAGCTGCTTCTTCTAAGGCTCCTCGGGATTAGAGATCTGCTTTGGGGTGTCTTTCATAGTCTCTCTCCTATGTAGGCTGGTACTCACCTCATTTCTCACACAGCCACCATATTGGATGGGGACCTACCACAGAGACCTCTTTAACCTCATCACTTCTTTAAGTCCCCTATCTCCAAAGCAGTCACTTTCTTAGGTGAAAAGGAAGCCTAGAGCTCACCTTTAAACTGAGGTTTTCACTGAGTAGCCCCACATTTTGTCAGCCTGAAGAATGGGGGAGCATGCTCTAGAAGGTTCTCCTATATGCAAAACCAAGAATAGGCAGGGCTTCCTATAGGCCGCAGCGTGCCTGCAGAAGATTTCCCTGGCTTCCGGTGAGGCCAAGGCTGTTTCCCCAGCTAAGAATTGTGACATTCTTTTGGCCACCAGGAATTTCTGATATTCTTTTCCTCGCAGAGCCTTGGAGTCTTTTTGCAAAGAACTGTTTATTAGTAGCTAAAAAAATGAATCTTTTGGTTTGTTTCCAAAATAATATTTATGGCTCAGGCCATGCCTCTGCTGTGCTTCCAAGAAGCAGAAAGGAATGCCCCAGAGAGAAAGACCGTTCCCAGCTTCTTCCCACCCCTTTATTATGCTATAAACATCTGTTAATAGAGCAATTATCTTTTGAGTTGTAAAGCTAAATAAGTATGAGGAAGAAAGGGGTGAAGGAAAAGTGCAATTCTTCAAGCTTAATGAAGTCCAGTGAAATTACTGTGAGTAGATGTGACAGAGGAGGGCAGAACCCTCTTTGGCTGAGGTTTAATAGATGAGAGCAAGCCACGCTGCTGACCCAAAACTCCCTACAGCCAGGGTTTGTCAAACAGTATAAACTAGTCCACAATAAAACTTTCCACAGACAAACAGCCTGGGCTACAGTGTGAGTTCAAGGCCAGCCTGGGCAACTTGGACTCTTCTCCAAATAAAACGTAGAAAGAGGGCAAAGGACGTACTTTAGCTGTGCACGCTTTCATCTGTGTTGTGTTGTGACTACAAGAGCCAGCAGAGCAGGAACCTGTCTGCTGGGGAGCTAGCCTCAATGCAGCCAGTTTCCCCGAGCAGTTGACAAGTGTCTGTGACGATTTTTAATTTGTTATTCACGCTCATTTTGTCTCTGAGTGAGAGCCTTCATTGAGAAAATATAGTCAGGTACACTAAGAAACCTAACTCAGGCTCCATCCACTGTGGTCAGGGGAGTGGAGCTGGTGTAATAGTTGAACACTGGTTTTAAGTCAAGTTATCCCAGACATAGCAAGTCGAAAGGGCCCTTTTGCTGATCCACACAGCCATATGCATTGTGACATTGGGGTACTGCTTCAATGGTGGAAGAGCAGTGGACTTCCATCGTTGACTCTCGGAATGATCCTTCCAGAAGTTAACCTCTTCAAACACAGGCAAAGTACCAGGGGTGAGAGTCATCTGACAGTTCTTATCCTCTGCCTTGTGGAAATGGTCATTGGATGGGAAACTTCAGACAAAATGGGGGTGGGGGAGTGGGCTAAGGCAGTGGGAAGGTGGGGTAAAGACCATGCCTCAAGTTTCTGTATGAAGCTTTAGAGCAGAGCGTCAGTCTTAGGGGCTATAACAGATAAAGGAGAACAGAGGACAGTAGCAGGATGATGGATCCCCTTTGAAGAGGCTTTGGTCCTTCATCCTTTCTATCATAGGGAGCTCTGCTGTGGTTCAAGAGGCATCTCCAGTGGAGAAAGCCAGTCTGTGCCCAGGGTATCATGGACCAAATGGATAAGACTCCCATGACTGGCCTGACTCCCAACCCAGGCTCAAGGGTATAGGACCAGTGTGGCTGGGTCTTGACTTTGATTGACAGCCAAAACACAGGAACATTCTGTGACAAAGCTTGACCCTAACAACACAGTGCTTTAATCATAATGCTGCCTTAGCTCTAAGTGCTCTGCAGTTCCCAGCCTGGCCTAGTGTGGTTAGGGTGGAGAAGCAATCTCTGTCTTCTGTTCTGCACATGAGTATGAACTCATTCCCAAAGCTTCGCGCGCGCGCACACACACACACACACACACACACACACACACACACACACACGCACATGCACACGCACACCTTCTACCTTGTATCTTTCTTTGTGAAAGAAGGCTACAGTACAAGCAAAATTCACCACTCAATGTCCTGTGTCCTGTTGCTGATTCTGTAGTACTTGTGGCTTGAGTTTCTAAGACAATTTCGTGCTAGATTTCATATGTGCTTTTAATATGAACTTGCTACTTTTACCTATACGGACACATTAGATAATTCACTTCTGCTAAGTGTAGGTTTCACTTTAAAGACTCTAGCAGGTTTATGGAAAAGGTGAAACATTTCTTCTTCTCACTCTCACTTTTTAACGCATGCTAAACTAATTTTGTGATCCCATGGTCCCTATCTGAGCATTTAAGACCTGCTTTGTCAAGCCATGGTGAATATGGCTAACAAGTGGAAGATAGAAGAAACAGAAGCGATTGCTTCAGTAAGATGCAATCATTTCTTAAGTTTCTTCCTTCCGGGATATATCTTTTTAAAAGATTGAACAGTGGAAACTATGCAATATGCAAGACAATGTATTTAAGTAGGACACTTTCCAATTGACAAAGGCTTTTCATGCGTTTCATCATTAGACAAAGAAGATTCTTTGAATTCTTTGAAATGCATACAAAATAAGTTGGAATTTGCCAATGACTCTGGAATCTGGGGTTGGCTGCCTGACCAGAAGAAAGAGAGATGAAGGGTGTCCTTTCCATGTGGGCCAGCTTCAAAGGATGGAGCAGTTATGAGGTGTGCTATTCCTGCTGCCCTCAAAATGACCTCAGCTCTGGATTGAGGGACCAAATTGCTTATACCAAAAGTTTAGCTTTTTTTCCCCTCATAAGTAAGAACACAGAAAGAGATGTGACCTGGCATATGGGAGACACAAAGCCATGTGAGGACAGAACTATGGATGGAGAAAGGAGAATAAATGTGTTTCTTTTGGAGCGAGGGAAGCCCATGGATACAGATAAGCAGCACCATGGGTTGACCTTCGTTAAGATGGCATACTTTTTAATGGTGCATTCACCTCTACAAAGGAGACTTGCATGTCTGGAAGGACTTGAGTTAGTGTACAGGGTCAGAAAAACAAACGACAGCTCCAAGTCACACAGCAAGCAGCAAGCTGCTCTCTAGTTGCATCTAATTACAGCTAGGAGGAAGCTCTCTCTCTGCAATACACCGTAGCTCTTCTCTGGTTTTCCCCTAACAGAGTGAGAACAGGAAGAGTAATGGGTGTATTCTTAAAAAACAAATGCATTAAAGTAAAAATATAGGCTTAAGAAAAGTAGTGAAGTACAGGATACTCACTGCTGTGGAGTTATCTCTTTGAGCTTTAATCTATTCCTGTGACATTGCAGATACCAACCTCCCTCAATTTGGGGAGAAGGGGAGGTAACGATCATAAAGACATTGAGAAAGCCCTGCATGGTAGCATATGGTGGCAGCACTTTGGAGTGGGGCCCCAGGGAGCAACAGAGATTTCTGTGAGGGGTGTTTGTTTGTTGGTGGTCACACTGATGGAGCGAGGAAAGACAAGAGCCAGTTTCATGTCAACTGTCTAAAGCGGAGCTCAGCTGCTGTAATCTGGCTTCTTCCTTTGGCTCTGTTATTCAGGTTGGCCCAGTAAACACTTCTCCAAACCTGGAGGCCTCATCCGTGAGGAGGGGATAGTCATATTGACTCCCATCCCTTAACTAGCCTGGCAGGTCACCTGACAGACCCTTTTAAAATGCTACCCTCTCTCAGTAACTTAGTGTGAGCCCTCCCGCTTCCTCCCATGCATAGCACAGGTCCAACACTCATCTCAAACCATCACTTTACTTCAGAAAGTCCACCACAAGTTGACTGCTCACTCTTGGCTGTGAACACTGAGGTGATGGGGTTCTCTGTCATCCTCCAGGGCTCCTTGGATACAGCGCTGAAGCAGAGGGCTGGTGTGGGTGAAATCAGATGAATGAACCCGGGCAGCTGTCTCACACAGATGCTCCGGGATGGACCACTAGTGTATATATCTACTAGTCAAATATGAGTCCAAATGTGACCTGACTGTGCCTGTGAGTGTCTACCAAGCCTCCCAATGACTTCCTCTCCTTTTGTCCTATAGCAATTTACAAGTGTCTGGGAACTCATGTTTTAGAGAACTGCTTAGATATGTTAGCCATTAATGTTACAAATAAAATCACTCAAGTGCAGTGGCCTAAAACACCATCTATTCTTATGTCACCATGAAGGCCAGGAATCTAGGATGTGGCTTAGCTGGTCCCCTGTAAACAAGGTGCTGAGCTGGCTGTGTTCATCCAAAGGCTTATTGACAAGCTCTACCCTGAAGCTTCTGCGTTTGGAGCACTGGGATTCTCACGTTAGACTGGGGTCTTTAGTTCCTCAATGGGTATGACTTAAGGTCACTCTCAATTATCACATGGGCTTCTCCAATATGGAGAATGGAGTTTACTCATCAAGGCAAGTGTGATGAGAAGGGGGGGTGAGGAGGAGGAGCAAGGTTACAGTCTGTTGGGATCTCATCTTCGATATGGCATTGTCAACTGCTTGCTGTCACTGCTATCTGTGCTGAAAGAAACTCCTCAGGCTGGGAGAAGGCTACACAGTCTGATGAATACCAGAAGGTGAAAGTCACCAGGAGCCATCTACACCCTACTTGCCCTTCAGGAACAAATGTGCCGGGTCTCCAGTGCTGTGTGCCATTCATAAACCAGCCCTAGACATGTCTGCACCAACTCTGATGGTGGGATAACCCAGCCCAAGACCACAGCCACACACCAGCTGACTTGACTGAACCATACCTGAAGATTTCTGTTTCTTGATACTGTGTGTCAGGAAGTGAGTGGGTTTGACTCAGTGAGGTCACACGGATTCTATTCCTACTAAATATGCATTCTTAGACTCCAGTGAGCATCTCTGGGGTTTCAGACAACACATGCTGATGTCAGCAATTGTGTGGTCCCCTGTCAGGCTGACATGCAGAAAAACCAAAGAATTTCCATCTGGGGTCAGACTCAAAGTATTGAAGGGAGCCTGTTCATGTTTTAACCTTCATAGCTTGGGGATGGTGGCCCATGCTGAGTTGCTATGCTCAGAGCTCTGATGTTTTTCTCAAGTCCAATGATACTTGCTTGTCTGGGACTTCTGAGAGCTGAGGTCACTGCTTTGATACTCACAGAAACAAAGCCTTCCTGAAGACATTTTGCCTGTGTATTTTTTTTTTATTTATAGTGCTGCAGTATGGACAGGCTGAGGCATGACAGAGAGTGAAGCAAGCAGGAGGCATGGCTAGGAACTTACACAGGAAGCCTAAAGTGGCAGGTTGGTCCTTGGAGAAGGGAGTGACTCTATCCTTCTTGTCAAGTCCAGCCTTCTGGGATAGATGGGCTTCCCCAACGTCCACTTCAGCCTCACACACTTTAGAGAAGTGGAAAATATAAATACTGTTTCTGCCAGATTGTCCTTCCTGGTTGGGAAGTCTTCCTGGAGTCTCCAAGGCTGAGGAAGAAATTCCCACAGGCATGTGTAGCTGCACTGTCAGGGTGTCTCTGTGAGGATGCCAGTGAGTATTTCCCAAATATGGAAGTGTCATCGAAGCCCACGTCCAGGGGCGTGCTGGCTTACTGTCACCCACACTTTGTCAGCATTAACTTCACAAAGTGAATACTTGCCAAGAGCTGTCTATGTTCCAGGCACTGGTTTAGGCGTTTGGGATTCATGAGGGAACAAAGCCAGATCCCAAAGCAGAGCTCTCACATTACTGCGTGAGGGAATAAGCAAGACCCATGTTGAGTAAATATTTTGCAGTTTAAAACTAAAGTACTATCGGAAAGGGAAAAGCAGAAACATCACAGGCGTAGTAGAACTGCTAGGAGCGAGAGGTGCGGTTCAGCATGGGTGCGGCACAGAGCTCGCTCAGCACTTGAAAGGCCCGGGGTTTGATCCTTGGTACCACAGCCAACCAATCACAAAAGGCTGGACACGAGAGTCACAATTATAAATAGGAAGTGGGTAGAAAGGTCTGAAGGAAGAGGTGGTTGGTCATGTAGGGCTGAAGGGAGGACACTGCAGTTCTGCAGACAGAGGAGCAGTCCCAGGAAAGAGTTCCCTGGGGCTGAGGAATGCAAAGGCCAGGGAGGAGCCCAGCAAACAGGGGAATGAAAAGGGTCCCTCAGGTCATAGAAGACCAGACTGGTACCAAATTCCCTGCATTGAGTCTCTTTCTATTTTAAATAACCAGAGTGACCTCTCTTCCCCTCTTAAACTGGGTTCCATGCAAAACTGTTACCCTCAAGCCTTATAGAACTGTACTGAAATTCTCTTTTGTGTTTATACCTACCCCAGAGAGAGTTCCTCTTTACATTCGGTCTTCTAAACATCCAGGGTCTTTCCAGACAGGTGATTAACACATGATTATCAACAGGAATTGAGTACAGCCATTTATAGACCACTGCCTCCTACAAACGGGAGATGGCTCTGAGGGAGGATGTAGCCTTCCAATATGGTTAAAAGCGTGGGGGATACGGATCCTCCTTGTTGAAGTAATACATTTAGTATTCTAATGAAGTAATTATAAAAGTAAGTAATTATTGAAATAACTGTATCAACTCCCAGCCATTAAAATCCCCCTAAACAGATCTGGCACTAAGGCTTGGCTATTAGAAACCTTGGCAACCACCCAACGCCTACAATAGCTTCTAATTAATTGATCTCACCTCTAATCTGCTATTGTTAGCTCAGCACCGATCATTTGTTTGGCCCGTGGATCCTATTGCCCCTTCCTTTTGATTGTATTTGTTACTGTACCCTCTCTATCTCTTTCAATTAAGCACAGGTTAAGTGGTTCACCCGCAAGAGAATAGGGGATAATGGCACCAATCAGAGTAATCTCTTTAATTTGCTAAATGGATTACAGGGAAACCCCAGCCAAAGTGAAGTCATAGCCAGTGGCCTTCACTTGAACTATACCCAAGAACTATCTAATTATTAACCCACCGTAAGCCAAACTTCATTGTGGAAAGAGTGCCCCCAAGGTGAGCCAGGGATCCACAGGATTCCCCACAGGAGCTGGTTCTCTGTGACTAAACGTCCCCACTGGCTCCAGCCCCAGATTTCTCACTAGCTTAACTTCCCAGTGCAACAGACATCTCCACAAACCACCACAGTGGCCGCCAGCATTCTATAGTCAAGAGGGTGGATTTATAGTCTCTTTAAGGATATGCTTGAGCTAGAAGTATTTTTCTCATTTGTACTATAAATGCAAACGTAGTTTCATGGGCACAATGGGCTGGTTTTTGCTGACTCTGAGGAAAATGTATATTTAAGAGTAAACAAGTTTGTCTCTAGCTGGTAAATGATCTTCTTTCCCTATGTGACCTTGCTACATGTTACTCTCTCCTTTACACACACATTTATATACACCCTCACACAACACTCACTCACACCCACATACCCATGTACTCACCCTTATAACACACACACACACTCACTCATACACACTCACACATACACACACCCTTACAACACACACTCACTCATACACACACACACACTCACTCACACACACACTACTCACATACACCTATTCACTCACATACATTCACACTACTTACCACACACACACACACACACACACACACACACACACACACACACAGTCTCAGGGTGGGGTGTAATTCAGGAACACCCAACCACCAGCATCATGCCCCTTGATGATCAGGCAAGCATTCAGAAAATGTAAAATGGACTACTTCCCAGGAGAATAAGATCAAGGAATAATTACCACAAAGGAAGTGGAAGGTTTAAAAAATGTAAAAACAAAACAAAAGTTGAAGTACCTGACCCTACCTTGAATAACATTTTTTTTTTTTTTTTGAGACAGGGTTTCTCTGTGTAGCTTTGGTGCCTTTCCTGGAACTCACTCTGTAGCCCAGGCTGACTTAGAACTCACAGAGATCCACCTGCCTCTGCCTCCTGAGTGCTGGGATTAGAGGCATGCGCCATGCCACTCAGCAACTGAATAACTCTTATTACCTGATATGGCCTCTGGGGCCTTTGAGTCTTCCAGTTTTGGGGGTACCTGCTATTTCTCAATATCTAGTAAATGAAGATGACCCTGTTCTTCACATTGAGGGTCCAGGATGGGAAGGAAATGCAAACTCTGACAGCCTCGCTTTTGAGAAAATGGCAGAAGCAGGAAGTTTGGCCCTACCTTCTCCAGGCTTTCTCCCTGGAAGAAGCTCACAGCCATTCCTGAAGAGTTTCCTGACTACAGGGAGGAAAGGAGCATCTTTCTTTCTGAAGATGCAGGGACTCTGAGAATCTGAACAAGCAGGCCTCGTTCAGCTGTCCTGGGCTATCACCATTGGATGATACCCCTTCCTATTTCACAACTATTCACTTCTTTCTCAGGCTTAGCAAACACACATGTTATCTGCTTCTTTCCTCTCTTCATATCATGAAGAGAGCTGTGTCCATAAATCTCATTCTAAATGATCTGCATGTGTTTATCTTATTGACATATTTGGTGCAGAAGCCTTACCCTCCTTATCCTCCTCATTCAGACCGAAGTGACCCTAATTCACCTGCTCTTGACAGGCTTATGTGTAAGCCCATGGCTCCCTTAGCACTTCTCTCAACCAAGAGACTCTTTCCTAGGTACAAACATTAAGTACACTGAGCTCCCACTGTGCTCGAGAACCAGGGTTGTACAGAAGAAAAACTGCATCAGGGCAAGGTATCAAAGGGGGTGTGGAGGTGACGTGTACCTCGTTATCATGTGGCCCTCAGAAGGAAGTTGAAGCGGCAGCCCCACACTTCAGTATTGGTTTAACAACTTGGGAAAGTCCATCTTTCCTGTTTAAGTAAGACAGCAAGTGAGCCCTACATCCTCAGCCTATTTGTGGGGACCGTGAGGATGACACCGTGGACAGGATCATGAGGTGACAGACCCCTGAACATACCCAGTGATGCTGTGAACTCTGTGAGAGTAAGAGACCACGACTGGTATAAGTGCGTCTCCCCATGGCAGCCCCAAGTTTTAAGAGTTCAGCTGCTATGTTGTGGAGCTTGGAGGAACTGACAGGAGCAAGCACCAGACCGAGAACAACGGCAGGAAAAAGAGCCATGCAGTCCAGACCATCAGTCTCTCTCCTCGTCTACCGGGCGTCTGAGCTCCTGGCTCTGCCCGGGTTAGATTCTGACTGGACAGTCAGAACTCTTCCCTCCTCTTCATCTGATCACATGGCCACCCACTCATACCACCCCACAAGGTGGACGAAGAGCGCTGACTCCTGCAAATTGTCCTCTGACCTCCATATACTCACCAGAGCATGCATGTACTTCCTGCAATAAGTAACTAAATGTGATAAAATTAATAATGATGATAAAAATGAAAAAAGACATAGGACAGCCAATGTATATTTTGCTATGTAGTTAAAACAATAATCCAATCACCAATGACCATTGTCTTTTATACTGTGAAAACAGGTTAATCTAGAAAAGGCCATGTGTAATGAACAGTTTTGGAATTGGGAAGTCAAGGTGAGGGTTTGTTCCTGGTGAGGGCCTCCTCTCCGTGCCATGCTTTAGGACAGCACGAAGATGGGGAGAACATGTGTACGTAGGCTGGACCAAAAGGGACCGAGCTGGCTTTTACCAGTGCCCTGGTGACAATGGTGTTGACCCATGGTGAGGCTTTGCCCTCATAATCTTTTCTGTCACAGGTTCTACCTTTCTACCCTGCTGCATTTGGGGATCTGAGTTCCCAGGATATGAATGTGGGGGGACACCTAGTAATGACATTCTAAATGAAGGTACTAGGAAAGGAGTGGCACCAAGGTAATCAGGGAGACAGTCTTTGACGTTGTATAAACTCATGGCCATGAGCCTTGTTCGTCTCACTCTAGGTCCCCAAGGGTCTCCTGAGGCCCACACTCTTTACAGTCTGTTTGTGGAAGTCATGACCTGCTGGAGAGATTATCTTCTTCGTTCTGATCCACAGTGGATTTTGTGTGCATTTTACATAACTTTTATAATTGAGTAGCTTCCATTTTAATTTTTAAGCTGATTCATTACAAAAAAAATTGAACACATTATTGGGTGCCATTACAATGTTTTAATACGTGAATCTTGTACAATACTCAAATTAGAGTAAACTTATTTGTCTCTTCAAATATTTTCCATTCCTTTTCACTGAAAATACCCCAATGACTTTCTCCTAGCCTTTGAAAGCAGTCTGTATGCTACCTTTTTTCTCAATTACCTGTGTGTGCAGTTACATACAGAATTTCTTTCTTGTCTCTCTGTTCCCATTGATTTAACTTTCCTCAGCTCTCCCTTCCCCATACTCTGTTAGTTAACCAGTAACTACATTTCACTCTCAACATCTATGAGATTAGCTTTCTTCTGTCTCACATATGAGGGGGACCACGTGATACTTGTCTTTCTGCGCCTGGCTTATGTCACTCAGCGCAATGATAATCTCCAGACCCATCCATGGTCTTGCAAACAACAAGACTCCATTCTTTGCTTTGGTGGAAAATACTCCATTATGTTCATGTGCCGTGTTTCCTCAAGCATTCATCAGTGGATGGTGACTTAGGACAGGTCCCTGCCCTGCTTGCTGTGGAGAGGGAGGCACTGAACCTGGAAGAGGCCTCTTCCCACGCTGGCCCCATTTCCTTTGGATATCCCTAACTAGAAAGATTGAAGGATAATTTGATGTTTTAGTGTTTGTGGAGGAAACTCTACACTGATTTACATAGTTGTTCTAATTTACAATCCCACCAACAGCATGCAAGCCTGCCCTTCTCTCTATACCCTCCCCAGCGATGGTTTCCACTTGCGTTTTGATAATGGCTGTTTTCACTGAAGGAAAGAGGATCTCATTGTTCTGATGCTGAGTGATTTGAACTTTCCTGTAAGATCACTGGTTGTTTGAGCTGTCTATCTAGGTTTACTGCCTATGAGTTACTTGGTTTTGATTTTGTTCTGTTTTGCTGAGTACTTTTGAGTTACTTATATATTCTAGACATTAATCCCTTCTCAGATGTAAGGCATTTTTTTTTTTTTTGGTTTTTTGAGACAGGGTTTCTCTGTATAGCTTTGCACCTTTCCTGGAACTCACTTGGTAGCCCAGGCTGGCCTCGAACTCACAGAGATCCGCCTGGCTCTGCCTCCCGAGTGCTGGGATTAAAGGCGTGCGCCACCACCGCCCGGCTGTAAGGCATCTTATTAACGGCTCATTGGTGGTTTCTGAGTGAATCAGATGATTTTGTAGGGGGTCTGAGACCCTACTTCTAAGTGACTGCTTGGAGATTGCCACTGCCTGCTCTCCCCACTGGCCTCCATGAGGTACAAAGCTGAGCCCTTGTCACCTGCCTGCAGCTTTTCCTCTGCTCTCATGCCTAGAAATTTTAAGCCCTGTATACTCTGTGCAAGTGAGTTCACCAACTCCTCCAGGCTCTCCCCTGAGGTGCACATCTGGCTCTGGTTATCATCATTACTCATCTTGAATAGAGACACACTTTACTTGCTTCCCACCACCTTCAGTAATCAGAATATTAATTCTTGCATGTGTGCATTCATGTCCCTGTTCTCATTGCCTCCATGACTTTTCCCAAGTCTTACCCATTTGGAAAAGATACCCAGGGTTGGATGTGGAGCTTATGTTTCTAGTTTATGAAATGCTTGCCATGCCGGATGCAACCAAAATACAGTCTATGTACTGCTGAGTGTTCTTGATTCCATGTATGTCACAAGCCAGAGGATAGAGCAGTGAGCAGATGCAATGTGGTCATATTGCACAGCCACCACTGACCATCAAGGTATCTGTTACCATCTGGGTGACTGGGAAACAGAGCTCGGGCAAACTTTGTACTTCCCTCAGCTTTCAAATCTTCTTCTGCTCTCAACTCTCTTTGAGTAGCTTGGTAACCCAATAATAACCTTAACTAGCCCCCTAGTTACCAAGAGAAGGAAAATGGAAGGTGAGTGGAAATGAAATTTCCTTTACAGTGAGATCCCTCCTGTTACATTTTACTCCAGTTTGGTCTCTTATATTCCTGTCCTACAGACCAAGTCTATTGCTTTTTAGTATTTTATGATGTGACTAGACCTTAAGGCTTTTATACTAATCAGCTCCTAAGGCCAGGATGGGAAACATCATATTGTAAACTGTAGTTTACGGAGGGGGAAACTGAGCCTTTGATAGGATATATGATCTAGGGATGCCTGGCTTCATATAAAATCTAACATGTGCCTTTAACTTTGCTGTCCTTTCAAGGAAAATTCATCCAATTGGGCCAAAATTAATTATGGGGCTGTGATATGTAGATCGCTCAGACTGGGCTTGCAGATTCAGTCATAAACAAGATGGGCCACACCACTGCCCATGCAGGGCATCTAGGAAATAGAATGGATATTGAATATGTCTACCTAAGTGTGGCCTCTGATGAAAGAAGCCAAGCAAAGGAATTCTTCTGTGGTGACAGCACATATGGTTAACTTCTAGAAAGTTTGGGTAGTGAGTTAAGTATTAAAAACAGTGAGTTACGTTATTTGTGGTTATTGTGTTCTAAGACATCACACAGAGAAGCAAAGAATGCTGGGCATTGTTTTTAGAAGAAATACTGTGTAAGAATCTTGAATGACTTGTCATATTTTCATTACAAAATAAGTACAGAGTGGGAAAGATTGTTCAGTGGTTAAGAACAGGTACTACTCTTGTGGAGGACACAATTTTGGATAATTTTTGTTTTGTTTTAATTGAAAATAGATTTTCCATCATACAATATAATCTGATTATGGTTTTTCCTCCTCCATTTTCTCTCAAATCTTTCCCATTTCTCCACCACTTAAATCCACATTCTTTTTCTCTCTCTCATTAGCAAATAAACAGGTATTTAATAATGATGATGTTGATAGTGATAATAAGAATAATAATGACAAAAGATAAAATAAAATCAAACCTAGACTGACATTTGAGTCCCAGCACCCTTGATGAGCAGCTCACAATAGCCTGGACTCCTCTGCAAGTCCCTGTAACCCTGTGGCATATATTCAAATTAACACAGAAAAATAAAAAAAAAAACTTTGTAAAATGAATATAAAAAACCAGGGAGTTAAAAAAAATCAGAGTTGAATAAGTGAGGACCAAGTTCTCAGGGGTGAGTATGGAGAGCTTGTGAGCACAGAGTGGTATTTTCTGGGCCTGAGAAGATGCACAGTGGAGACAAACACAGACACAGGGCCAAGAGAGCTCTGAGAAATGGTTCTCAAAAATCCCACTGTGTCCAGCTTCCATACAAAGGCTGACCAGCTTAGAATTCCTGCCTTCATAAGAAGTGGATGACTGGTTCCTACCGTCCTCTCCTGCCCTTCAGTGGTTCCCAGGGGACTTCTCCACTCTGCTGTTGGACTCAGGCAGGGGACTTGATTGGTTAATGGCAAATTAACCATAGAAATAGTTAATTAAAGGATGCCTGGCCCAAGTTTCTCTGTGTGTTCTCTTTTATATCTAATACTTCTGCTATCATAAGAACATGACAAGAGGCATCTGCAGGTCCCAGAGTGAGGAGACATGCAGAGAAAATCCAAGGCCAGTCACAAACCTGGGCTAAGTCCAGATGTTCCCACCATGTTCTGCAAAGCCCCCAAAGCCCAGGCACCCAGAGAAAACAAGTCTGTTGCTGAATATCACAGGATATAGGAGCTGCTTGCCCACATCAGTGTTAGCTGATGAACACAGAGTGCCCCTCCAGCACCCCACCTTCTCAGAATCCCTGGATAGGACAGACCTTTCTGATTATCTCCTCAATGAGCAGCACCCCCCACCCCATCCCCACTGGGTCCTGCTTGTTTCCTTGTCCCTTATAGTGCAGATAAGCATCATCCACACATCTGTATTCTGCATCTGCTCTACCTAGAACTCCTCAGCTAAAACACATTTGCTGGGTCAGATGATTCTCAATGGGCCAAAGTCCTGGTTCAGGGAGATCAGCACACACAGATGCCCTGATTGTTAGAATCTGGGTCCCAGCGAGAATCTGGAACTGGTCTGGAGCAATGTCTGACATTTGAGCTTAAAAAACAAATCTCCAGGTAGTTCTAACACTGACAGCCACTGAGTGGTGGCGCTGGGAGCAAAGGTTAGAGACAGCTTCCTTTATACAGGGGGCTCATGGTCTGTGTCTTATGGTAAGAGCTGGGATCAGCCTTGTGTAAAAGGTGGGAGAAATGCATCCTGTCTCGGGCCTGAAGCCATTGGTCTCACCTCATCTTGACATGTTCCTGTCCAGATGGAGACATAACATAAAATGTACATTGAATTTTCAAGATTTCATAGGAAAAACTATAGCAGATTTTCCATTGGTGATGATGATGATGATGGAAAATGCTGAACTGGCCCTGTACATCTCTGCAAAACCAACCAGCCACAGGTAGAAAATATTTGGAGAAGCCCACATGCTTTTTCCTTGCCTCCTAAACTATATAGTATGACAACTTTTTGACAGAACATAGGTGGCACTGAGGTAAGTAACCTGCTAGTGAGCTGGAGCATATGAGAGCCGGCCTGGGTTTATGGGAACACTGATCTGTTTAATATAAGAGACTGGACCATCCACAGGTCCTGGTATCTTTGGAGACCCTTAGAACCCATCCTGTGTGGGAAGTGAAGGATGACTATCTATGTGTGGAATTATTTCATCTGTTTAAAATTTTCCCTCTATTGTGATGCTATAAAATTTCACATTTCATCTATCTGGATTTGTCTCTGGGCTTATATTTATTGAACACCTGTGTCCCTGTATATATGTATCTGGGTGTATGTTTATTGGGCATCCCTGGATTGGAGAGTTTCCAAGACCAAAGAGACTGTGCAAGTCAGTCCCAAGGTGGGCAGCATCCCAGGGTCTCCATGCAGTTCAGTTGGCTATGCTATGGTGGAAGGCCAATGGGATTCACAGATGAGCTACTGAGCCATGGCACTGTGCTCAGAGGCTGAAGCTGCCTCCGTGAGGCCGGAAAAGGGTCTGTGAAGCAAGAGGCTTAGATGCTTGATGATGGGTTAACAGCAGAGCCCAGCAGACACAGAGGTTGTGAAATATTCTAACACTGGAGTCAAGTGCTGGCTGGCAAGCACTTTCCTATTCTAAGGCACTTACAGGGTGATTCATGGACAATTTGAAGTCATAAGCAGTTTCAGTGATGAAACCCACAAACCAAACGATAGCACATTTCTTATCTTCGCCAGTGAGCACACTTGCCCCTCTGCCTGCTGTCACAAACACTGTCACCTTGAAGGGCGCTATCCCATCACTGTCTCTGATGGGCCAAGAGGGTGGACTTCACTTCTAACAACGCTGTGAAGCATGGGCCCATTAGGGGAAGTAGGAGGCGGGCTTTAAGTGTGAAAGACAGGAGGGAGAAAATTCATTATCAGATTAGAATGATGAATACTGTCACCATAGTGCCCATTATGTGACTTCACAGATCACTTTTAGAAACTACTGAAGTGACTACACAAAGGGAAAAAAAACTGGGAAATTTGAATAAAGAAAAAAAAGAGGTCTTGAAAAAAAAAGAGGTTTACTATGGGGCCAAGTAGAACCTTCTCAGTCATCTCAAACATGAGTGGTGATTCCACAGCCAGTGTAGCTCCACATTGACACCCTTAAATAGGCTGAATTTGATGCATGAAATTGCCAACCAACATGTCTCTAAACAAGCATGGTCTGGTTAGGGCTGGTTCAGGACTGTTTGAGGAATACCAAGTACAAAGGAACAAGCTAAGATATGAAGACAGAAAAGATTTTCTCCCACAATTAGGAAAGAAAGGGTTCTATTTTCTCAGGTATCACAGAACCTAGTATTTCAGACTGGACGCCTGAGAGGGCCACAGAAACCCAGCACTCCCATTGGATAAGCGGCTCCAGAGAGGGAGTGGCTTATTCACAGACGCCACCGCACTGGCACTGGTCGATAAGCCGGCGGGATCAAGCCAGCGTAGCCTGCCTCCCTCCACAGTGCTCAGTCACCACTGGCTACTTGTGGATGGCCCAAGGCCTCAGACGCTGGGGAGGGAAAAACAGGGCCCAGAACAGGCCCCCGAGTGTTGGTTCTCAGTCTCACTGAAGTCTGTGTTAAGGTGGGAGTGTTTCTAAAGATCTTGGCTGCACACAAAGGCATGGATTCGGGGTCTCTGGGGATGGGGCCCAAGCTTCTGGAGAATCAGAAGCCTTCCAGATGATTCACGTATGTTAGTATGCTTTGAATTTGAAATGGTACCCACAGGCTCATGTTTTGAACATCGGGGTCCTGGTTGGTTGTACTAATTTTCTTTTGTTGGTGGGGCCGTTGTGGACGTTGAGGAAGTGAGGGGTCTGACAGAAGGAGTCCACTAGGTATAGGCTTTTGAAACATTTCCCCAGCCCTCACTGCTTCCTGACCTGCTGCAATGTGAATACATGCTCTCTCACCACGAGCGAAGTTCCTTCTCCATGTCTTTTCCTGTGATGAAGAAATCCCCTGAGACTGCCAGCCAAATAGATCTTGCCTCTCTTCAGCTGCTTCTGTTTGGTGTTTGTCTCAGCAACTGACAGTGTACACAGGTGTAGCTGAGAATTATTGCTTGAGGGAGAAGAACCAGATGATCTAGGAAAAGGACCTCCTTCCAGAAGCATCACCCACCTGAGGCGATGGCCATGTTTCGGTCTACTCATAGGCTGCTGCTGTAGATAATACAGAGCTCAAACCAAAGTGCAGACATCAGTGAGGTGCAAGTCTCCTTATTGATGCTCCTAGGAGGAGACTATGGACTATCTGAGCCCCACTCAAAAGGTGGCAGTTTTGTTGGTATAAATGGGGTGCTCTCATATCACTACCACATGACCACCATGGTACAGAGCCCAAGATGAATGTCTCTAAAGTAAGCATGTTCAGCTTTGAAAGGTCTATAATAATACCAGGTAGAGAATTCCCTGCTGCTGATGGAAATTTTTACATATGCACCTTTTAGTATGGTTTCTACAAGCTATATGTAGCTACTGAGTAATCATGTATGTAAGACCAACCAACCAATCAACCAACAAACTGAATTTTACATTTCATTTCATTTTAATTATAGTCACATGTAGTTAGTTACTACTATATTGGATAATGCAAGAAAGATTACATAGATTTTGAAGGTACCAACAAGAACAATTAAATTTTCATTTGTTATTCGTGTCTTTAGTGTTTTCAGATAGGAAAACACACACACACACACACACACACACACACACACACACACCACCACCACCACCACCACCACTACCACCACCACCAACAACAACCAATCAGTAGAGAGTGACATTAATGAAGTCAGACACAGGTTAACACTAATTTTCTAAGTACTTTGGTGTGTTTGTTATCCCCTATAATAAACAAGATTAAGGACGTGGACAAGAAAACTCTTTCTGTGAAGGACTAGAGGTCCACTCTGAGAACAGAGGCTCAGGATAGCATGGATCTCTTCTCTCCTCACAGACGCTGCAGGAACCATGGAGTGGTCACAGCTTCTCAGAGTCACCTTTCCAATGAAACTCTTCCAAAAGAAAGCTAATTGAATGCCAATGTCAACTTTTCCTCTCAGAACCACAGACAGCACAGATTTCCTGATTGCAGAGGATCTTGGCCAAGAAACCTGCTGAACCTTTCTGCTCACTTCCTGCAGTGGAAGGAACAGTTCCTCTATGGTGGGCCTGGCATTTGAGATGAGATTCTTGGAACATTGGTAAGCTTACTCTACGGGACATCCATTCCAATAGTCAGTTATTGTTGGTTAGCACTTTATTTTCGACATTGAAACAAAAATCATCCTCTGCTCAGGGACGCTGCCAATTCTATGCTGCAATTTTCTCATTCTTAAAAACTCCATAGTGTGCTTGATCTACACTAATAGAAATCAAGAAAACAACTTAGGCACATTCCATTCTTCTTGGTGAAAGCATCCTCTGAACCCACCTCATTCTTGTTTGTAAAAGCTGAGCTGATGGGAAACCCCAGTCTCTTTGCCAGTACTACTGCCCTCATGTGTATTTCATGAAGAGGTGGGGAGATGTACAGGCTGAAGGTAGGTCTGGCTAAGGTGGATTATGGAAGACTGCAACACAGAGCAGGTGCCCAAGGGCTGGGGTTAAAGGCCCGATGCCAGATGGACCACTGACAGCCCACATTGCTTCACCTCTCACCTACATGAGAGGGGTGCAACCATGACTTCAGGAGAACAGCGCAGAGTAGAGATGTGTGCTTTGTGTGAGCCAAAAGCATTTCCCAGGCGTTTATCTCAGCATGGGCTGACGTGGCCATGTTCTTCCCAGTAACTTCTGCACATAAGCCTTCTTTGTTGGCTCTGTAGTAGATCTGAACTAATCTGTGTACATTCCTTTTGCCCCAGACATGACAAGATTCTAAAAGTGTGTATCTTATTAGGATTGTGTAAAATATACATTACGTAAGATTTATCTTCTTAGCCACTTTTAGATATGCGAGCAGTGTCATTAAGTATATCCACGCTGTCGTACGGCTGTCATAGCATTTCATCTCCAAAACTTGTTCAACTTCATCCCTTTACCATCACTTTCTCTCTCCTCCTTACAGATTCTGTGACCACCAATCACCTCTCTAGGAGCCTCCAGGTGATTCCCATTACCTGGATCATAGCTTGTCTTGTGTCTGACCTAATTCCCTTAATGTCTTCAAGATTCCGCCATACTACAGCATGCATAAGAATTTTTTTTCTTAAGAGTGAGCATAATATATAACATTCTATCATCTATGTCCAGCTCAGTGTGTTTACCAATTCACCTCCTGATCAGTATTTGGGTTACTCCATCTCATATCTCAGAGGAGGAAGCCCCCTGGAGGAAGCTAGCATGACTTTGGTGGTGCTCTGTGGTTATTTTTCTATTTCTCAGTGGACTGTGAAACACACATGCTACAAATACACACAATCACATGGGTAAAGCTGCTTATCCTGGAGCAGACAGAGTGCCTTTAGCCTCAGTGCACACACTGTACAGTGACCTTATCTTGTCTATACACCAACCTATGCCTCCATGGCAGAGCTACCTACTCTTCAAAAATTCTGTGAGAGATGCCACAGTCTCTCCAGTAGAGAAAGGGATTGGAAATTCTGTTTAGATTTGCTAAAAGATTACGAAAGGTGGTTTGTGGAATACAAACTCAAGTGTTTTAAATCTTTGGATCAACTAGAATTCGATGAAAATTATCATTAAATATATGTTTCAAGGAATCTGATATAATGACTGAAGACACACATGCATATATATGTGTGAACATAAAACTGTTCTCAAAGTATTTGACATAGACCTAAAACAATCAAAATTATGAAAATATCTTTATTTCAGCAATATGTATATAACCAATTTCAATATTATACTTCTATAGTCATTGCTGGATATTATAACGTAAATACTGGAAAAGATGAGCTATTAATTCTATGCCATTATTATATTTAATGCTTTGGCTTTTATTATATATTTAGCCAAATACAGGAGTAACTATTTAACTTGCAGCTCACACAGAGTTTACTCCTACCCAGGAAGCTCCTGAGTTTGGACAAACTAAACAACTCCATTGGAGAAAAAAACCTCAATAGTAACAAATTTCTTTACAAAAGGAAGCCGTTGCATCTCCTACAGAATAACCTCCAACAAGTTGAAGCAGGAAGGGCCTAGACTGGGATTCCCACCCTCCAATACCACTGTAAAGCTCGACATCGTACAAAAGCAAGAAGAGACTGAACCAGAGTTGACGAATTTGGAGGCAGATCTGAGAGACAGGTGGAAGGGTGAAGGAGCTAGTTTGCACGTAGAAAGACCAAGGGACAGAGTAGGTAGCACATCAGGCTAGAGAATGATGATAATGGTGGATGGTGGACCTGGCACTGAAGCCAATTCACTGGTAGTCGCTCTCTGGGAGGGTCACCAATGAGTAGAACTGTTGACCTTCCTGAGTTAGGATGCATCTCCTTGGTGTCCTAATGGCCCCAACAGCCCTTTGCACAGGAAGTCTGGGTAAACACAGGTGCTCCATGTGATAAAGTCCAATTAGCCATTCACATTCAGGACTTTCTCAATAGCTACTCACTGTGACCTGCTGTGAGCAACTGAGGAGTCCATAAGGTCAGAAGCAGGAAGTTCTCTCACCTGTGTATTCTTAAGAATCTTTGGGGAAGAAGTGAGGTTTTCAGAGCCTTCCAAAAGGAGGAAAACACCTTTGTGGTTTAGCACGCCCAAGTCCTCAAGGGCACACCACTCCCAGCACCTGACTCAGAGGCAGGAACTTCCCCTCCTTCCCCCACATAGGGAAGTTAAGTTCTCAATGTTAGTGGGGCGCACAGTTTAAGCCATAGTCCCAGCTGCTTAACTCAAAGATACAACAGCAAAGCCAGAGGAAAAGACTGAGGAATGTATGCATACATGTTCCTAACTTTCTGGACAGATGATAAATAAACTCAAAAACCATGACATCAAAAAGTAAAATAAAATATAAGGCTTACAACCTACACTAGCATTTATCAGACACACACAACTCCAACAAATAATTATGAAATGGAATAAGGGAAAAGCTGTTAACTGTCATCACGGAAAAAAGACAATAAAAAGATGCCTACATTCATTCTAATCAAAATTTCAAAATATAATGCAATAAATATTTTAAATTTAAATTTAGAAGGTCTAGAACCTCCAGTCATGTCTAGTAGGGAGGCCAGGGTCCTCCAAAGCTGTCACTGTCCTATTACCCAAATCCAGGAGTACTTAGTTACGGAGTTGCAGGTGTAATGAAGGTTGCTAACTACCATGCATTTTGCAACTTGCTCCATTGTTACCACAGGGGCCCTTAAAGGTGGAGTCAGAATGGGAACTTACTGCAGAGGTGGTAGTAAGGCAGCCCAGTGTTGCTGACACTTCCGTTTCCTCTAGGCAAGGGCTCTCTGTGTACTCCAGGCTCGCCTTGGCCTGGAATTCATGATGAACTCAGAGGGACTCAGAACCCACAGTCCTCCTGCCTCATCCTCCCCAGTGCTGGGATTGCAGGCACATGCCACCACACCAGGAAAACTGCTGGATTTCATAAAAGGCATGGGGACATAAGCCAAGAAACTTGGACAACCTCCCCAAGCTATATAAAACAAAGAGGCAGTTTTCTCCTGGAGTTTAGGGAGGGATGTTGTCCTGATGAGAGTTTCATTTAACCTAGTAGTATTCATTTGAAGACTACCGACCTCTCCAACTGCAAGATGAAAGGTGTGAACGTGAGCTGAGGAGACAGGTGCATTGGGGAAGTGCTTGCCAGGCAAGCATGAAGACCTGTGTTCAGTTCCCCAGAATCCACACAAAGCCAGACATAGCAGCACACACGTGTAATCCATCCCCAGAGAATCATGACCATCCAGCTTGGTGTATAGAGTGGAGAACAAGAGAGCTTGTCTCAAACCAGGAAGAAGGGGAGGATAGACAGCTGAGGTTGTCCTCTGCTCTCTACACATGTGCCATGGGAAATGGGTGCCCACATTCCTACACACAAACAAACATACACACACAGACATATGTTTGCAAATATAAGAAAAAAGTCTGTTTTAAGTCAGCAAGCTTGTGAACATTAGTTATAGGAACAAGGGAAACAGAAAGTGTGGAAATTCTGGGATTTGGTGAATCTTTTGGAGGGTAAGTAAGCAAACATTCATCACTTCATTAAGTGTGGATATCCTCATATCTACAAAGAACATTCATACTTTTATGTATCCATTCCAGGAAAATGACTTCTTTTGCCCTCCCTCCAAGGAGAGGAAAACCAAATACAACCTGAGGGGACCCCATTGTCACTAAGCAACCTTACAGAACTACTGAAAAGTCTCTCAGCCCACTTGGGCTGCTGGTCTCAAATGCCAAACACAGTGGCTTAGAAACAGCAGAAGTCAATCTGTAAAGCTTTCATAGGCTGCACTGTTCAAAGTCAAAGTGCGCACCTGCTTGCTGGAACACAGGGCATCTTGTCATCGTGTCCTCATAGGATGGGAGGAACAAGGGCTCTCAGGCCTTCTGTGCAAAGACACTAACTCTGCCTCTACATTGAGGACACCGGCAGTGAAGCCTGGGTTGGGGGAAAAAGAGCAATGCCTAAGCCATCACAGAGAAGAATGTTCTCGGTGATTGCAGTCTGGGGAAGAATGTACATAGACACCTGCCTGAAGAAAAGTCTGGAATGGCAGAGCCTGTGTTAATAGTGTTCTTGTGGATGGAGCATGGGCTAACAGTAGTTAGTTTCTATTGAAACTATGTTTCTACAGACTTTCAAATAAGTATATTTGGTTTTGATTTTTAAAAAGCTAAAGACATTTGCATTGGATCACACTGAAAGAAAATAAAGTAAAATCAGGTTAAATTTGGCTTCAAAGCAATTTTAAGTTAATTATGGAAAAGTAATTCAGTTAACTCCTTCAGGATGTGTAAAATTGCCAACAACAGAAAACGGGGAGAGCACGCCCTCTCAGCACTATTACTCTTTGCAATGCATCTGGCCACAGAGCTCCCCACTTGAGGAAATGAAGTAGGTCTTCCCCTCAATGTCTATTGAGTGAAAACTCTTTCCTTCCTACCTCCAGGCTGAGGGTAAATGAGGGTGTTCATAAAAGCTTCCTATCCGTCAGGCCTTTCCCTCACTTCCCTAGGTTAGTTTAGCATGGGCTCTGGACAAACACCACCACCTTTGTAAACGAAGTTGTTTGGGGATAAACAGTACCACCCTCTAAACACTCAGTCACTCAGACTAGCCAAGACACACATTCGTCCTTTGCCATGCCACTTACTGAGCTGCTGATAGGAGGAGGGAGCTGCGGAGAAACTTATGAATTCTGTTGCCATCACAGAGAACAGCCTAATATCCTTTGCCCTTGATGGCTTCTATTACATTCTAGGGCCCTGAGAGAAATGGGCTTGTCAGTACAAAATGCCTTAAAGGGCTCTCCCCCTTCAGAACTGTGGAGGAGACATAGAATTGTTGACTGAGAGGAGGCGATCTCCGTGCCCCTAGAGACAGCATCAAAGGCAGAAACTGCAAGCAAACCCAGATTTAATGCTCTTCTTCCTGCCATCCCTCCTCCCTGGCACAATGGCCTTCCCCTGGGACTGACTCTCATCAAGCTGACAGGGCGATCATGGGATGATTCACCATTAGACCCAAGGATTTTCCCAAAGACCAAGGTGGCTTTGAAAGATAATACGCAGGCTCATTTCTATGCTTGAAGCCCACAGCCTATGTGTCTTAGAAGTTGGTTCTTTGAAAAATCTCAGATGGAGCCAGCTAATTCACTGAGTTCTCTTCTTAAATCCATGTAGCTAAAGGCTATTGGGTTTCATGAGAAACAAATAAAATTTGAAATTAACTACAATGACCCTCCCATTTGTGTAGCTGGCAGAGAGACTGTTTGTGTTGGCAGCACGTCCATGTCCATGGTTAACTCAGAGTTCCTGTAGACAAAGCTGTCTGACATTGGGCAAGCTTTTCAATCTCAGATGCCTCAGTTTCTATATTCATGAAGTGTCCAACAATAATTATGCTTGTCTCAGAAATTGGTTGTAAAACTAAATCAACTCCTACATGAAAAGGACTTGGAACCATGCCTGACATGAGACAGAAAATGCTGGCTACAATGAAGGAAGTAATGAAGTTGTCTGTACACATTGGCTGGAAATACTCACAAACAGCAGTCATTAAAATGAATTACGGATTGCTAGCTAATCCCTCCTCTGGGCTTATTCTTGTAGAGATGCTAGGGTACCACTAGCTATTTGGATAACCTGGATTATTTTAAACACTTACTTAGGAACAATTTGCTCTTAAAACAGGGAGTCAAGGATGATGAGATCCTCAGGAAGTCAAAGAAAAAGCAGGGCAACTGACCAACACACAGATGCTTGGGGCCATCTTTGCTACATGGAATGACAGCACACGATTTTACATGAACATGAAAGGGACGTTTGTAGTAGATAGACTAACAGCTTGTCCAAAGATGTACACATCTTAGGCCCAAAAAATTAAGAAAAATTTCTACTGCATATCAGAGAGAAATTCAAGTTCTGACCAGCTGGCCTCAAAACAGGGAGGTCATCCTGGACTCTGGATGTGTCCTTAAATACGAAGTTAGAGAACAAAAGATTAAGTCACAGTGATTGAGTCAATGGCCAGCACTTGAACTGAAGGTGACAGAAAGGGACAGTCATGTTAGCATTTGGAGATAGAGAAGTGAAATAAGTCACTTTTTAGATATTTAATTTACAGAAAACCAAAGCAGAGTAGAGTTCAACTTGTACATGGAAAGGAAGGTGTATGATGGGGAGAGCCAGAGGATGCCGAAGATGACTGACAGTCATGTATCTGAGATTATGATCACTAAGGCAGGCTCCAGGCAAAATCCAGTTTGGATGAAGAAGTGTCCTGTTCACTGGTCTAGTGACTGGAGACAGGTATGGAGAGGTGGAAGAAGAAGTGAACTGACCAAATCCTGCTATGATATAAAGTCTTCTTTAGTCTAGAAAACAAGAAGTCTCCAGGGAGGCTTGCATCCTGAGGGAAACAGACTGCTTGGTACTTAGAAAACTTTACTGGAAAAGAATGCCAAGGCTGGTGAAGAAAAGTGAGACCAAGCAAGCAGCCTGACAGGAGATGTAAAGGTGGCTTTAGCGCAGTGGGGGTCAGCAACGAATTTGAGGAACACAAGCCAGTAGGCGTGAGGGGAAACCTACTTCTTGCTATCTAGTCTAGGTCATCGGTGGGGTGAGGATTCCCTCTAACAAAACACACAGTGGAAGGGGAGAGCAATTGGCTCAGGTGAGGACCATGTTCTTTGCCCTGGGAGATCTTCAGCTATGCTCAGATGCTCTGGGGACCCAGGCTGAGAAGATGAGCTAAGTGGAGTGAGAAGACACTTTCTGAGGCAGACTAACTGGATACGATGGCCTCCCAGTGCAGTGTGCAGAACATGTTGATGAAGTCAGGACCTGGGGGATAGTAGCAAATGAAGTATGTATATGATAAAGATAAACAGAAAATGAGTGGAGAATTTTCTAGAGAACCAGAATGTGTGGAACCTCAGATGCCAAGGAGACCGTGTTTCAACAAGAAGGGAGGGGTATACAGGATCAACTGTGCAAAGTCCAGAGATACCACAGTGAGATGGTGTTAGTGGGGCCAAGATAATTACTATGTAACTAAAATGTGAACAGTGACCACAGCAAGTGTTTCTGAATACTCATTATACAGAAAGTACACTGATTTGTTAAACATGTATGACTAATGTCCTCCTTCCCAGCATACACACTGTGGTTTTATTATTTCGGTTCTCATAATGGTATCTAACACAGAGGATGGCTATCAACCCCATTTTATAGATGTTAGAGGAGATACAGAGAACTGGAAAGACTTGCCAAATTCTTCAGCAAGACTGACGGGGCCGAACCTTCCTGGCCTGTTTTTGATCTCTACATTCTCTGTCTCTATTCTCCTTCAGTTCTTCTTCACCATACCTGAGCCAGTGAAGGGGTTCCACCATCGCTCCCCTCGGGCAGATAAACCTGGTGACGGCTAGCAAGCAAGCAGCTTGTCCCTGGCCAGCCAGCCCCAGTGCAGGCCTACACGCAGGCTAGAGGAACTTAGCTGCTGTGCACGTCACAACCTGTCAACAGGAGCGTGACTGACCTCCCAGAGGATGCAGATGACCTCTGGGTCCTCTTCCCTCTGCAGGTAACTTAAGTCTACAACTGGGCTGGGAGTGGGTTGCTCTTTGCAAAACCTGGTATAACAAAAGATTAATAACAATAGCAATAAGACAAAATTATAAAATAGTATAGTACATTATTTAAAGCTTTTGAAAACAAACAAACAAATCTTTTTAGTTCTAGCTGTTTCCTACCCTGGACAGACACAGCCCCTGGGCTCCTGAAATGGAAGTCTAGCAGGAATCCATTACTCCTGGGTTGGGAGAGATTCCATTTGGCCCTTTGAGGTTTAACCTTTTAGTTCACTAACATGACATGTGAAGGAATCGTGGTCAGCTGGCCTGCTTCACTTCTGTTTCTATAGTTGGCCAACGCGATCCAGACAGTTTTCTTAATTAGACTTTCTTTATTGGCTTGAGGCAGAACCTAGTGGTTCCTGGAGCATGCAGCTGGGTGTTCTGCTCTCTCTTCTGTGAGCGAAGTGGGCACTGTCTTCCATGTGGGAGCAGAGCTCAGTAGGGGCTCCTGTTCCAGGGAAGGCTGACCACAGAGTGCGGGGCTGATTCAGAGCAGTCAGTACAAACAACAAACAAAGCTGAAGCTGGCCTGGGCCTTGTGCCCAAGAAAACCAGCCACACATGAACTCGCACTACAGGGGAAGGAGGAAGGGGGAAGTGCTCCAAAACCAAACAGAGGACGGGAGGAGGGGAACGTCTGGCTCCACGTGGGTGACACCACCCATGAGCATGAGACACAAAAGCTCTGGTGTGGTCCAGAAATGGGGTTCCGCTGTCTGGACTTGGTCAGAGAGCAGTGACAGAGGAAGCCCTGCTGCCATAAACTGGGGTGACGGCTCTGGTTCATGCACACAGTGAAGGGGGTTGGTTCTGCGCAGAAGTCGCCTTACCAGCATTTATTTGGACACATGTGAAGGGGTTCAGAGCATGCTAGCTAGCTATGGTGGCCAGCAAGCCTCAGACTTTCCTGGCTTTCACAATGGGAGCCTAGGTTTGGGCAAATGTCGTGTGCGATGAGTAGACGCAGTGCTTGGAGTGGTCCCTGGGAACTGAAGGGAGTGCTGGCCTGCAAGGCAGAGCTTATAAGCTTGCTGTGGACACAGCAAGCGTAGAGGAGTGGAGGAGACTTCCACAGCATCAGTGATGGATTTCCACCACATCTCACTGTGGAAGAGGGGCTCCCTTCTGTGGCTCCCCAAACACAAGGCCTGATGGGTGATAGAGACTATCTATCGTAAGAGCTGTGGTCAGGCAGAAACTCCATGCATAGAACGGGAGTGAGTGCTCATCATGGGGGAGGTTAGCCCTCCCTCCACCAGGGAGCTGTGCATGCTTTTGACTGCAATGCTTTGCTGTTGCCCAGGAGCAGCACTCTCTCTTGTCATGTGAGATGACACACTTACTGGCGATTTGCTACTTCCCTTGCCCGTGGATGCCTGGGGTGCTCCCACAACCCAGGATACACACCACCCCAGAATACACACCACCCCAGGATACACAACACCCCAAGGTACACAACACCCCAGGATACACAACACCCCAGGATGCACAACACCCCAGGATGCACAACACCCCAGGATACACAACACCCCAGGATACACAACACCCTAGGATACACAACACCCCAGGATACACAACACCCCAGGATACACAACACCCCAGGATACACAACACCCCAAGGTACACAACACCCCAGGATGCACAACACCCCAGGATGCACAACACCCCAGGATACACAACACCCCAGGATACACAACACCCTAGGATACACAACACCCCAGGATACACAACACCCCAGGATACACAACACCCCAGGATACACAACACCCTAGGATATACAACACCCCAGGATACACAATACCCCAGAATACACAACACCCCAGGATACACAACACATGTCACACAAATGTCTCCTCAAGACTGGTTCTCTGCTGCTGAGAACTGCAGATGTGGTCTCAGTGTGATAGTTATTTTGTGTACTGGTTACTTTAAAAACAATTTTATTTAATTTTTATACATGCATATATGTTTTGATCAAGCCCAACCCCCATTCCCTCCGCTCCAATTCCTTTCACATCCTTCCTTATCATTTTTCTACAGTTTCTACCATTTTTCTTGACTTTATGTCCTTGTTCTCTCTCTCTCTCTCTCTCTCTCTCTCTCTCTCTCTCTCTCTCTCTCTCTCTCTCTCTCTCTCTCTCTCTCTCCATCATACCCACTGTATCTATCTAGTTTTAGCATTATATGCCTGGGTGTAGGTTCACCCAGGAAAAATCACCTGTCCCCCTACCTCGTCCCTCAATCCCCAGTTACCATCAATTGATAGCTCCTCAGCTAGGGATGGGACTCTGTGGGCCCCTCCTCCATCTTGTGTAGGTCTTGTAAGTACTGATTATTCTTAAATTCTGTTGGATCAGGTCACCAGAATCATCTCATAACCTGAGCCCTCCAGTGGCTCCCCTGGGATGAACACTGTTCTAGGCTCTCAAGTGTTCTGCCTACTTCACCATACAACTGTGACTATGAAGCAGTGTGTACACATCACAGGAGAAAGAACATCCAACAGGGTCGCTCCAACCTGACCAGCTCATCATTATGATGAGGCCACCATTTATTTAAGTGTTTCAGAAACTCTCCATGGGGATCCCTCTTTAGAAACAGGAGAAAGCATGGGATTGGTGAGCTTGGGGCCCTTGGGGGTTCTCCAGCCAAGTGTTGGATCTTCTGCTTGCATCCTTTGCACAGGCCTGCCAGCTGTTCGTCAGCCTGCAGCCACTTGTTCTGAGTATGGAGGCTCTAATAGCCAAGTGAGGCAGTAATGAGGAACCCTTGGCTTTCTAACTGAAAAGAGAGCCTGGTCCACAGATGGATCATCACAGGGCAAGCAGGTGGATACGGTTGCTAAGCTGGATGAGAGTGCTATGGGGATGCAGACACTGAGCAACTCCATCAGCTTCAGGAGCAGACATTTGATCAATGCTGCCATGGAGACACTCAGAAGCTAGAGTGGGAGAAGCAGTATTGTCAAGGATGAGGGTGCAGAAAGAGGTTTGTAGTGTTGGGAAGGTGTAAGTGGTCTGAAGAGATTAATGGAGAAGAAGGGGGCATCTGGGAGGCCTGTAAAACAGATGTATGTAGAGCCTGGGAAGGAGTGGACTTCGGCCAACTACAGCATGTGAGAGAAGAAGGTAGATCCTCTGATTAAACTTTCCATCAGCTCAGACCCTCTTAGGATGATTCTCCTTCTTAGACAGAGAGAGGTCACCAGTGTTTTTCTGAGATCAGCCCCTTCAGAAGCTTCAGAATCCTGTTTGAGCTCAGTGATTTCTTCCTGAGAGTTTCTCTATGAGAGAGTTTGTAACTCCTTTTCCATGCTTATTCACTCCTCTGGCTGGATACACTCCAGGTGGTCATCATTTTCCCTAAATGTGGTACCCAGAACACAACACATGACTCCAAGTGTCACTCCCTAGCATGATCTTTGATCTGCATTCAAGCATCAAATTCAGTTACCAAGCAGACATGCCCCAGCCCTGAGTCATACTGAACTCGCAGTTAACCTCCATGCATACTGCTGCTAACCTCATTCCCTATTCCATTTAGGGGCAGATGGTTTTTTAATATGAGCACATAGTTTTACATTAATCAGTTTACATTTCCCTTGGTAAAATTTGGTCCATTTTTTCCAGGCTCTCAAGAACTTTTAAAATCGTCCTGCTAGTTTTATGATGTGCTGGGCAAGCATGTCGAGCCTGAGCCAAAGCCCTCTTCCAAGCTCTTCATGATGGTGTTTTATGAGAAAAGGCTGAGACAACCCTATAGACTACCACTGGAAAACCCTCAAAACTAGGCCGTTTGGGGCAGCTTTCATCTTCTCTTTCTGATACTCTTACTTTTCCATATTTGACATCTTCCATTTTTGTGTATAGATTCACCAGAATATGTAGTTCGAAGCTCAACAGGCATAAGTATCCTCCTTGTTCCCTGTAGAATTCACTGTGTGTGTAGCAAAAGCGTTATTTATGGTCCTCTTATTCTCTGAGTGTCTGTGATTTTTTTGGCCATCATTTCTACCTGCATTGATTCAAATTCTTAAGACTCAGAAACATAGTTCTATGTTGACTATGGGCCCTTTCCAGCACAGCGTACTATTTATTCCACATGAACTTGAAAATAACAAGGGCCTCCTGGAAGGGATCTCCCTCTTTGATCAACTTCTTGGTTCATAAAATTCTACTCCATGACTATACAAATTGCCTTTGTAGCCTTTCCAATATTCCAAGGCATTATTGTCACAAAGTGGAAGAGCAAACTTGAAATGGGCTTTCTGGATGGAGTGAACAACAGGAGACAGAGGTGAGAGGTCTACAGACTGTGCGTCTGCGCTGGACTGTGCGTCTGCGCTGGACTGTGCGTCTGCGCTGGACTGTGCGTCTGCGCTGGACTGTGCGTCTGCGCTAGACTGTGCGTCCATGCTTGACTCATCTCCCCGTTCAGATCGAATTGTTCTTTTTTAATTTATTATTTATTTTTATTGATATATCTCTGTGTATACAGTATACCACATGAGTGAGTGCCTGCAGAAGCCAGAAGGGTATGTCAGATCCTTGGAACTGGAGTAATAGGTGGCTGTGAGCCACCTGGCCTGGCTGCTGGGAACCAAACTCAGATCGTCTGTAAGAGCAGCAAATGTTCTTAACCATTGAGCCATCTCTCCAGTCCCTGGGTGTTTCTTGGTGACTGAAAGGAAGCATCATTTCCAGCAATGGTAATTTTGCTTCCATCACCATGAAATGGCAGGTATACAACTCATGAACATTTCTGAACAGTAACAACACAACCTGATGTTCAAACCAACATATTCTGGAAGAAATTAAGGCTTTAGAGAGTTTTTCAGCATGTGACACCATTTCCACCCAAAATTCCAGAGAAACATGAAGACATTTACATTGTCTAGCCAGAATTTGTTGCAAATAAATCAGTTTTATAAAAAAAGTTCATTCATCATTAAGAAACCTAACTGAAGATTTAGTTAAACACATGTGAAATAAACATTACAGATTTATTTTCATGACAAAGGTAAAATAATAAATGTATTCACAAGCATTTTACTTGGTGATACCAAAGCTATTAAAGTAAGCACTTCTCATTCTGTTTTCTTTTCAAAATTTTTTTTTGTTTTTGGGTCTTTTGAGACAGGTTTCTCTGGGTAGTTTTGGAGCCTGTCATGGGTCTTGCTCTATAGACCAGGCTGGCCTTGAACTCAAGAGATCTGCCTGGCTATGTTTCCTCAGTGCTGGGTTTAATGGCGCATGCTACCACCGCCTGGCTCTTCAAAAGTTTTATATCCAGGAAGAACAGGTTCTGGTCTTATATTTTAGCATCTCAAGCATAAATAAATATTACTGAATTGCATAAACTATTTTAATTGAAGTAACACCTGAAACTAGAATCAAAGCTTCCAGAACCTTTTCATCCACATTACAAGCTCCTTTTGAGAGCCCTACATGGAAAGCACTGAATCTTGCTCATCGGATAAGGTGCTGGCTTTTATTTTCTCCTCACAAGCTGTATAATAATTAAAGATTCTGGTTGCCAAGGATGAAACACTGCTTCAAACTCCAAGTTCAATTGTTTTGTGAATTTGTAATTGTACCCTTTCTGAGGGAAGGCAGAGGAGGAGATGTGCAAAACTGACATTAAGAAGACAAAACCTGAGCCTGTGAGGAATTAATTCATAATGATGCTCACTGTATGAGATGTGTTGTCTTCCTCGCAGAGTGCCCTCTGATTCCTACTTCTGCTCACTGCTCAGATGTCATATATTCAGTAACCTTCATGTTCCCCAGACTAAGTTCCCAGGCTACAGGGAGATCGCTGATCTCCAGTTACTGTTTATTGCTCAGATGTCGTGGGTCTAAGTCCCCATTCTGTACTCTCAAGGCCAACTAAGCACCCATGGCCTAAATTGTAGAGAAAATTTGTGTTGTCTTTACTACTTTGTGCATGAGGGTGGTGGGAATTTTTGCCTAAGAAGACTAACTAGTCTTGTCCTCCTTCCTGGGGACAGAAATAAGTGAGGATTTGTCAAATGGTGAATTAAACTAGAATACAGTCAGTTATAGATGTATCCAACTGCCTTATTAAATAAGAAACACAGAAACAATGTAAAAGAGAAAGCCGAGAGGTCAGAGCTCAGAGCTAAAATCTCACCCTTCCTCCTGCTGTCCCAGCTTCGCAAAAAGAGACTTACTTCCTGTCGGTTCGTTTTTTTATAGTATGTTGTTCTGCCTTCTCATTGGTTGTAAACCCAAACACATGACTGCCTCGTCACTGTCTGAATGTACAGCCCCCTAGGTCTTAAAGGCATATGTCTCCAATGCTGACTGTATCCCTGAACACACAGAGATCTTATGGGATTAAAGGCGTGTGCCACCACCGCCACACTCTTGCTATGGCTCTAATAGCTCTGACCCTGAACACACAGATATCTATGGGATTAAAGGCGTGTGCCACCACCGCCACATTCTTGCTATGGCTCTAATAGCTCTGACCCCCAGACAACTTTATTTATTAACATACAATCAAAATAATATTTCAGTACAATTAGATTACCACCACAGTCAGTAGATTTGGCCTTTTGGTCAATCCCTCTGGATTGACAGGGTACCACCAGGAGACTAGTGTTTACTGAGAGCACACTGTGTGACAGGCACTGATGAACGGCTCTTAAAAGTCTACATCAATTGGTTTCAGACACGATGGTCACAGCATGCTTCATTCAAAGATGAGAATATCACATGACAGCAACATATAAGTAATCAAAGACTAGTTTAGAACCCTTGATCCTGGTGTTCCTGAAGGCCACAAGGGGGATTCAGATATCCTGGGACTGGAGGAACAGATAGTTTGGAGCTACCATGCTCGTGGCTTCCTCAGCAGTGATGGCTGTGGAAACTACTAAGACAAGCAAAGGGAGGACACAGCACTTCTGGGTCCTGGCAGGGAATAGAAAACCTAAAAGCAGATCAGGGGATGAGATCAAGTACACAAGTGCCTCCAGACCCAGGAGCCCGGTTGCTCTGATGTTAGAACGCACAGAGGAACACTAGGGACGAGGCAGAAGGGATCACAGAGCCTCCCACCTTTGCTGCTGCTTGCTCTCTAGGCTCTGGAATACTAATAAGCGTGGAGGGAGCTCTGCTTGGTTCAGGCACATTGTAGCAGGAAGCTACATTAAGACAAAGAGGGAGAGAGTGTGTATTGCTCACCCATTCATGGAGATTGCTTAGCTGGGCTTACCACATGGAGTGTAGGAACTGAGAAAAGGCAAAACAAAAGCTGCCTAGGCTAGAGGGAAGATCCAGAAGAAACATGTAAACCAGATCTGAATGGTATATGCTGGCCTTCTATCAGCAGCCTTCTATGACTCTTCTCTTGGAAAAGAGAGATGGGATCTCTACTCTCTCCTCTCCTTTCCTCTCCCCTCTTCTCTCCATTCTTCCTCATCTCTCTCTCCCACCCAAGAGAATTACCAGGTGTAACTAGTGAGTTCAGCAGGGCTGCCAAATAGAAGATCAGTAAATGCAAATCAGCTGTATACCTACAACTTGACAAAGATAATTTTTAAATGAATAAAAAAAAAACTAAAACAACTCAGATTGCAAAAGAGCACACTGTTGACTTTGGAATAAACTTAACAAAATAAATATAAAACTTCCACATGATAACCCCAAACAGTACTATAAAATGACATTTAAGAACATCTCAACATGAACTGAAAGATAACTTCACAGTTCAAGACTGGAATATTAATATAAGATGATAATAGCTCTCAAATGATACATCCATTAAAACTCTTTTTAAAATCCTAGTTTTTTTTTTTGCAGGAATTAGCAAGATAATCCTAAACTCATATAGTACTGTAGCCAGAAGTTTTCCTGTGTCCCGCCCAGTTCCACAGCTGCTCTGTCCCAAGTAAATGCACAGAGGCTCATATTAATTACAAACTGTGTGGCCTGTGGCTCAGGCTTCTTGCTAGCTGGGTCTTCCAACTTAACTCAACCCATTCCCACTAATCTGTGTTTTGCCACGTGGTTTCTTGGCATTACCTGTTCTCTCACATCTTGCTTCTGGTGGCAGCAGCTCCTAGCGTCTCCCCCAACTCCACCCTTCTCTCCATATCTATCCTTGGATTTCCTGCCTGCCTCTAAGCTGTCTTGCCATAGGCTAAAGTAGCTTATTTATTAGCCAGTGAGAGCAACATATATTCACAACTACAGAAAGACCTCCCACAGCATATATCTGTAAAGGCCCATAAAGACCAAAGAAACAGTCTTGGGTAAGAAAAAAAAATGGAGAATATATTCTCTTTAACTTAAAACTAATTATAAAGATATAGTAATCTATACAATGTGGTCCTGGGATAAGAGAGAGGTATGGATAAAAGAAATATCAACACACAGAGGCAAGTGGATATTCACATACAAAAGAACAAAATTATGACCCTATTTCACATCATATGCAAAAATTAATTCCAGATATTCAGAGTCTGAAATAAAAGAGAAAAAAAAAACTAGAAAAAAATATTAGGAGAAAACAGTGGTAAATTTTTTTGTGGCTATAGATTTTGGCAATGGATCCTTTTTAAGCTATGGTGCTAAAAAATAATAAAAGCAAACTGGACTTTTACTAAAACTGTAATGTTTTTGTGTTTAAAATAATATCATCAAGAAAGTAAAAATGGTCCTGTTTCCTTCCCCCCGGAACTGTCCAGATATTAACCCAGATGGCTAACGGGCACTCTAGCTATCACACAAAGCACCAGAGACAGGTAGGCTACCAGCACTCTCCTTTTCTGCCTTCTTCCATCCATATGTGTCAGCCAGGTCCCACAGCTGCTTGTCAAGGACACCTAAGCCCTTAGGCCTGTCGGTCTCCCTCTAAGACTTGCCAGATTCTGGTCTGATCCCCACAAGGAATCCTCCAGCCATCAAAAGTGGCACAGAGTCCTACCAGCTGCCTTACTGGGACCCTTAAGTTGCCCTATCTGAGATTCAAGACCCAGTCCACACTGTCTGGGGAAACTTGTCCAGGCTCTTTGGTCAAACTGCTGATGGAACCAAAACTGCAGGAGAGACCAAGACACGGATAGAGACTGTGTCCCCAAATAGCAGACAAACAGAAAATTGAGATCCCAATCCTATTGTGAATCAGCTCCGTCATAAACACGGTAAACATATCTGCTTAAGAAAAGTGGCTTGAGCAAAAAAGTAATAACACCACCAACAAACTAACCCCAGATGAACAAACTTCAACATAAAAATAAAAACAACACAACAAGCCAAAATAGCACATCACTTCCCCCAAATACAGACCCCACAGTAATGACCCTTAATGAAAATGACATGGCAGAACCTTCAAAATAATGATTAGCACCATAGTAAATTAACTCAATAAAGAAGTCAGTGAAATACATTTTGATTTTTTAAAGAAAACCCTAACTGAAACAATTCTGGGAGTGAAAAACTCAACGAACTAACTAAAAATCTCAGGAAAAGCCTTGCCAACTATTATAAATAGCTCGTGTCTAAAACAGAGTCAAGGATGGAAGATCACATAGTGGAATTGGATCATTTAGTAAAGGTCAAGAAGAATTTTTTAAAAAAATAATTGAATGGAACATGGGAGAGTTTAGGACACCATTAAAAGTCCTCACTTTAAATTATGGACATAGAAGGAAGAGAAGAAAAAGAAAACATAGTCAGTAAAATTAAAAAAAAATCCCAAACCTAAAGAAAGCAATGCCTGTCCAGTAATCAAAAGACCAGAAAAGACATTTTCCGTGTTATATTTTAGTTAAAGTATTAAGAGCACAGAACATAGAAAGACGTTTGAGACCTACAATGGAGAAAATATCAAATCACCTGTAAAGGTAGAGCTATTAGATTAATATCTGCTTACTCAAAGAAAATCTTCACAGCCAGAAAGTCCTGGAAAGATAAGCTTTAAGTTGGGAAAAGACTGCAACTGTCAACCCAAACTACAATGTCCATCAAAACTATCTATTAAAATAGAAGGGGAAATAAAAATTCCCCATGAGAAAAAAGGCTAAAGGAATTTAAAATTGCCAAGCCAGCTCTACATAAAATACTAGAAGAAATAATTCAGTCTGAAGAGAGTAATAAAAACATCCAAGAGGTTACAGGTAACAAATAAAAAATGGCAGGTTATGTAGTATAAAATGATAGAAATGAATACAGTTTCAATAATAACTTCTAAAATTAATGGTCTAAATTTCTCAATACAAAGACACAGACTAACAGATTGGATTAGAAAACAGGACCCATCTTTTCTCTGCCTCTGAGCAACACACTTCACCATTAAATATAGACAACATTTTAGGGTAAAAGGATGGGAAAGGGTATTCCAAATAAATGGAACTAAAAGCAATCAGGTGTAACTATCCTAATCCCTGAGAAAATAGGCTTCAAGCGAAAACTAGACAGATAAGGTGGGGAGTATCTGCTTAAATTAAAGGAAAAAAAATCCAACAACAGAATGTTACAAACTAAGTAGATATGTACAAAATGCAGGGTACACAATTTCATTACATAAATACTATTAGATACAGAATCACAAGATTGATTCCAACCCAATGATAGTAATTGATTTACTAAATACCCCATTCTCACCAATTGACAAGTCTCCTGGAAATAAATAGAAAAACCCCAGATTAAATGACATCATAAATCAAATGGACCTAACAGGGATCTATCAAACATTCTCCCTAAACATTAAATAATTAAGCACTTTCCTCATCAGCCCAGAGAACTTTCTCCATGATTGATCGTATATTTGAACACAAAGCAAGCCTCAAGAAATATAGGAAAATTGAAATCACTTCCTGTATACTATGTCCATAATAGAACAACTCTGGATATCAACAGCAATAGACCCTCCAGAAAGTACATAAACTCAGGAAAACTAAAAACACACTACTGAATGATAATTGGCTCAAGGATGAAAATAAAACAATATACCCAGATCTATGGACACAATGAAGGCAGTGTTAAGAGGAAAAGCTATAGCACTAAGTGCTTACATTAAAAAATTTTAGAAATTTCAAGCTAAGGAAAAACCAGATTAAATCCCACTAAAAATAGTAAATAGGAAGACATAATCAAATAAGGGCAAAATCAATGAAATTGACATAAAAATAAATACAAAGAATCAATGAAATGAAGAGATGGTTCTTTGAAAAAGTTTACAATTATGACAAGTCTCTAGCCAAATTATCAAAAAGACACACAGAGAAGATCCAAATTTTAAAAATTAGAGAACCCTAAGGGAGACATTACAACAGACACTCAGGCAATTCAGAGAATCATAAAGTCATGTTAAAAAAAATCTACACTCCTCCAAACTGGAAAAACTTAAAGAAATGGATCAGTTTCTAGATCAATATGGCCTCCCAAAGCTAAATCAAGATGAGATAAGCTATTACATATAATATTCAATGAGATAGAAGCAGCAATTAAAATCTCCCAACCAAAAAAAAAATCCCAGGGACAGGTGGATTTTGTGCAGAACTTTATTAGACTATCAAAGAATGAACACCAATAATCCTCATAGAAAATTGAAGAACATTTCCAAATTCTTTTTAAGAAGTCATTATCACCTTTATATATTAAAAAAAACAGAAAAATATCTAACAAAAAGAGGGGAAAATGTTAGGTCAATATCTTTGATGAACAAGAATGAAAATATTCTCAGCAAAAAGAGACTGTGTCCCACACTGGGCACATCTTGAGCATATAAGACCTCAAAACCCACCTCCACAGTGACACACTTCCTTCAACAAGGCCATACCTCCTAGTAGTGCTACTCTCCATGGACCAAGCATTCAAACACATGAGTCTCTGGGGGCATATCTATTTAAACTACCACATTCCACTTCCTGTTCCCCCTAGGCCTGCAGCCATAACATAATGCAAAATGCATTTAGTATAACTTCAAAAGTCCCCATAGTATAATTCTGATGAATAGAAATAATACTAGGATATTTTTCATAACATCCACTTCCTGATGCCCCTTTTTTTCCTCAGTGTAACTTTCCTTGGTCAGCTTGCTCCCTTTCATTACAGATCTTTATATGTATGACCACTAATAACCACATGACAGAGTCTATACTAGGCTGTTTTGAGATTTCCTTTGCCAATGCAATTAATCCAAAACTCTTTAAATTAGCCCCAGAAAAACTTTTCTGATAAGGTCAAAAAGCAGCCACATTTTTCAACAAAATATCACAAGAACAAACTTTAGGCAACACACTAAAATTCTTCTCCTCTGAAACTGTCAGGGACAAGGACAGAATCTCTAGTTAGTAGAAAAATACAGACCCCCATAAGACAGGGAACTAGATTTTCTTACAGTCAGGTTGCCAAGCAACAGGACATTGAGTCAGAGCCCTTGACCCTCTCACCCTGTAAACATCTTATACAAACATCCTGTTAGCTTGCCCCACCTTATACAGATGACAGCTTCTTGCTCCCCCCACCTTGCGGAACTATATAAACCTTTGTGGAAGAGAAATAAAGTGGCACCTTGATCAGAATCCAGACTTGGTGTCTTTTCCTTTGTATCTCCTGTCCCTACATTCCCTCCTTAGGGTGGTCGAGAATCCATTGAAGCCCTGCAGGCGGGGCATGAAACCTCTTGGTCCAGCCCCCACAGTTCAAATAATCCTCAGCACCACTGTCTTCCATGCTCCTACTAGTATGGCCCATCATGAAGCACTTAAACATTCCACTGCTTTCCTTATCCAAACTCCCAAAGTTCAAATTCCTCCTCACAAAAGCATGGTCAGGAAGGCCTATCACAGCAATGCCTTATTCCCTAGTGCCAACTTCTCTCTTAGTTAGGGTTTCTATGGCTGTGAAGAAATATTATTGCCAGAGGCCATGGGAGTATACAGCAGGTGACAACTAGGTTCAACAGGTCACCCCACCAGATGAATAACTCTCTGATGGGGTGCCCCACCTGGCAAGGCTGTGGGGTCATTGACTGTGAATGACTGGTTGCTTTTATCTGTCATTTTTCTCATGTGCCATTACATTTCTTCCCTAATAACAGCTATGGGTGTTCTCCCCACTGCTTGTGTATTTGTCATGGGAAAATATTTCATCATTGACCATACTTATAGCTGTGGATGATCGGGAAGATGATTTCTGCTGTATAATTCTGATGAATAGAAATAATACTAGGAGATTTTTCATAACTTACACAGGAAAGTAACAGTTTTCTCAGTCACAAAGACAGCTAATTTTACACTTCTGAACAAATGTATAACAGACTGGCTGCCCCAGGAGAGGTATACACAAAGTCAAATTCCAAGGTGTTTATTGCTGAATCAAGGTCAGACTTGAGCAACTTTCTTAGACATAAACCCATGCAATAATTAATTTTCTACATGTACTCACAGCCTCAGTTTATGTATCAGGACTCAAGTTTCAGTAACTAACCGCTATTGTTAAGTCCTGAATTTTAAAGTCACTTTCTGTCTGGGAAAGAGCTACATGCACATGCCAGTCAGTGTGACCTCCCTAGCCTGAGAAAAACTGTATGACTTATCATGTGTTATGAATGTAGGTTGGACCCTGAAAATATAACATATAATAGTCTAGAGTTTGGCTGGAGGAGTGTTAGAGTGAGTGTGGGTATAAGTGTGGATGTGTGTGCTGAAAGGGAGATATAACTGAGTGTGATAGAGAGAAAAGAGTGAGAGAAGTGTGAGAGATGTAAGAAGAAATGTGAAGGTATGTAACTATGTGGAGAATGTATAAAGAATGTAACTGTGTGGAGACAAAGAAGATGAAGCAGTATAGAAAACAGATGTAACTATGTCTAGAGATGTATGGCAATGCATGAGAGAGACAACTATGTAGAGATGGATTCTCAGAGAAGATTTTTAAGATGAAGTAAAAGAGAAAGTTACCAGCATGTGTGTTTCCTAGATTTTCCCTTCAAATAGATGTGAAATTTTCCTAAGCCCTCACTGAATTCTTGTGGTTTTTTTGTTGTTGTTTTGTTTTTGCATACCCTGGTACTGCTTGGAGGCTGCCTATCTGGTTTGCAATATCTGGCACCTGATGACAGGGTTTTGTAGAAAATAATTAAGAAAATAACTAAGAGAGTTGTCCAGGGAGAGAGAGGCAGGTTTCTCAGATTGTCTAGAGTGTGGCAATTTTCCTGGGGATTGCATATAAGAAGAGACAATCCTCTAATGGTCATCATGAAATGAATCTCACTCATCTGGAACTGCAGTCCAGTTGACTAGTGATTGTCAGAGAAATAAGGGTGAGTGATCATAGTTTTTTAGTTTTCCTTATGTTCTTTCCTTTGTGTTTGTCTTTCTCTCAGAATGAGTCAAGTAGATTTATGTTTGTCCTTCCACCAGATGAGTCAAACAGAGTTTAAAACAGTAGAAACGGATATTTAGTGTTGTATAAATTTCTGGAAAGGATGGAGTAAAAGAGAAAGTTGCCATCAGAAAGCATGTATGTTTCCTTATTTCCCCTCAGAAACATTATAGCTCTCACTTCATTTGTGGATTTTTTTTTTGCATACCCTGGTGCTACCTGGAGGCTGCCACTCCAGTTAGCAATATATCATGACCATGGAAACTCTTATAAAGGAAAACATTTCATTGGGGGTTGCTGATAGTTTCAGAGGTTTAGTCTGTTATCATAATGGTGTGTTGTGGAATATTCCTGTACACTGTGTAAATTATGCTCTGAATGGTTTAATACAGAAACTGACTGACCAATAGCCTGGCAGGATAAGGTTAGGTGGAAAAACCAAACTAAGGAGGGAAAGAAGGGTGGAGCAGAGAGAGAGAGATGAGTGAGCTGCCCAAGAAGCAAGATGGTGGAGGACAGGTAATGCCATGAGACGTGGCAATACATAGATTAATAAAAATGTAAGAGCTAGTTAGTAATAAGCTTGAGCTATTGACTGAACATTTTGTAATTAATATAAGCCTCTGAGTGGTTATTTGGGAGTTGACAGGAGAGAAATATCCATTTACAATGGTGGGACATGGCAGTGTACAGACAGACATGGTGCTGGAGAAGGAGCTGAGAGTTCTACATCTTGATCTGCAGTTAGCAGAAGGGGACTGTGTCCCACACTGGGTATAGCTTGAGCATATAAGATCTCAAAGCCCACCTCCACAGTGACACATTTCCTCCAACAAGGCCACACCTCCTAATAGTGCCATTTCCTATGGGCCAAGCATTCACACACATGAGTCTATAGAGGTCATACCTGTTCAAACCACCACAGACTATACATGCTACTAGAAGAAAAGCAAAATCACCAATCTTGCCAAGTTGTGAACTCTGTGAGCTACAATAATGACATATCTATTGGTGAATAGTGGCATGGATATCATTGGAGTATCCAACCACTTAGATTTAAGGCCCACTGTATGATGGAAAACCCATACCTGGCTCCCTTTCTGGGGCTAGACATGTTATATGCCCTAGAGGACAGCCTGCTATTATTACTCTGCTCAGTTACTACATCAGTCAGTCCTCATTAAAGAAACAACTTTTTGTAGTAGATGGCAACTAACACAGAAACTCAAAACGGGTTGAAGTGCAGAGAATAAGAGATGGAGAAATGTTTAGCCCTATATGGAACATCTGTATGATGCGCATACCCTTCCCAAGCCTCAGGGATTGTTGCAAAAGAGGGAACAGAAAGATTCTAAGAGTTAGAGGCCATGGGTGGTTATAAGGAAATGATGTTTTCTGGACACAGCAGGGCATTTGCACACAGGAATTCACAGTAGTTGAGACTGAATGCACAAGACTTCTGCAAGTTCAATGAAGACAAAATTCCAGTATGAAGAGGGGAGGTGGGTACAAAGTCTCCCCACCCCAGCTAAGGAGCTATTGGCAATTGATTGCTGCTAGAAGGGGGCGAGCCAATTTTCTTTAAGGGTATGACTCCTGGTGGGTTGACCACATTCCAGTGAAGGCCACATATCCAAGGGTCTGTGGACAGAATAAATTGGACTTAATAGAATTAAAACAAAAAATAAGACACAAAATTGGTGGATATGGGAAGTGGGGATAGATCTGGGAGGAAAGAAGATAAAGAAAGTTAAAAATGCTTCTTCCAGATCTCAAATTTTCAAATCACATACATTTTACCTTCATATCCAGGGTTTCATATCTTGGATTCAGTCAGCTTCATATTATATACCATACAGTTGTACCTCACCCTATGTTGTTATATGACACTCAGTCCTGTTGTTCTATATCCTATGCAGGTATACACTATCCTTTATAGATGAGCTATAACCTATGAAGTTGTATGATATCCTATGCATACTGTACCCTATGCAGTTGTACTACATCCTGTTTAATTGTACTGCATCTCATGCTATTTTATTATAGCCTACGAACATGTTTGATATTCTATACGGTTATATATAGAACTGTACTGTGTCCTATACAGTTGTATTATGTGCTACATAGTTGTGTAAAAAATCTTATGCAGTTATATAATATCCTGTGAAGTTGTATTATAGCCTATGAGGTTGTGTCATATCCTATGTAGTTTTATTATATACTTTGAGATTGTGTTATAGCCTATGCAGTTGTACTATATTCTATGCAGTTGTCTAACATCTCATGCGGTTGACTACATTCTATGCAGCTGTATAACATCCCATGCAGATGTACTATATTCTGTGCAGCTGCACAATATCCCATGCAGTTTTACTACCTCCTATGCAGTTGTATAAAGGCCTGTGAACTTTTATTATATCCTGTGCAGCTGCACTATATACTATGCAGTTAGGTCTATGATGATTGCATTAGTGCTGAACACAAGCATACTTCTGTTGGTTATTATTGCATAAAAATAAAGTATACTATTTATACAGCATTTGCACTGTGTTAGGCATTGTAAATAATTGAGAGATGAATTCAATTATGCAGGAGGGTTTGCACAGCTTATGTACAAACACCATCATTTCTCATACAGAATATGGCATCTGTGGACTGTGATATCTGCAGGGTGTCAATCCCAGAAGCAGCTTTCACCACATACCCAGGAATGACTCTATCCGGTAAGAGAATTTCATTCATAATATACAAAGAACTCTCATAACTCAACAAGAGGATAAATAAACCAGTAAAACATGTATCAAATATTTGAAAGGATATTTCTCCCAAGCAGATACACCACCAGTCATTTTGGAAATGCAAATTAAAACAACACCAAGATGACACTAGGAGAGTCATAGTCACAGACATGGACAGTAATGAGTGTGGGGGAAATGCTACAGAGATAGCAGGGCCTGGTGTATTGCCAACAAGAATGCTAACATTTGTAGTTGCCTTGGAAAAGTGTGACTATTTTTAAAATGTGAAGCACAGATGTACCACATGAGTGAATGCTGTGGATGATTGATTGATAAATAAAACACTGATTGGCCAGTAGTCTGGCAGGAAGTATAGGCGGGACTAACAGTGAGGAGAATTGAGAGAACAGGAAGGCAGAGAGAGACCTGTCAGCCGCCGCCATGACAAGCAAGATGCAAGGTACCAGTAAGCCACGAGCCACATGGCAACTTATAGATTAATAGAAATGGGTTAATTTAAGATAGAAGAAGTATATAACAAGAAGCCTGCCACAGCCATACAGTTTATAAGTAATATAAGTGTCTGAGTGATTATTTTATACGTGGGTTGTGGGACTGCGGGGGCTTGGTGGGACCTGGAGAGAAGCTCTCCAGCTACAAGTGAACAATTATTTTTCTAGCTATACTTGTGAAAGAATTTAAAAGCATGTTCACAAAAGTTACATAAATACTTACAGTAGAACTACTCATAGTAGCAAAGTAAATACAATTAAGTATTTGTATTTACAAAGACAACCAGCTACTGAGGTGTGAATGAACAAAAGTTTACATTCTATTTATACCAATGGGATATTATTTAGCTATAGAACAAAAAGTACAGTCTTCCTCAATATTTTTGTGTGCCTGGTTCTAAGTTTTACCTTCTAAACCATAATCTATAGGTGCTCAATGCACTTTATAAAATGCAATGTCTTTGCATGGGTATTAGTTACTTGTGTTGTGTGATAAAAATCAAGTTAAGAAAGGATGGATGTATTTTGCCTCCTAGTTCAAAAGCAAATCCCATCATAGCACAGAAGTCATGATGTCAGGGGATCATGGTAGCTGTTCACATTGCATCTGCAGTCAGGAAGCAGAGTGAGGGCATATTTATGCCCAACTCATGTTCTCCTAGTTATCCAGTCCTGGACCCTAATCCACAGAATGGTACCACCCACACAGAGTAGGTCTTCTTACCTCACTTAACCTAAACTAAATCATCCCTCACAGGCATGCCAAGAGGCTTGTTTTCTAGGCAATTCTAGATTTTATCAAGTTGATTATTATCCACCACAGGACAAAACCTTCATCTCTTCCAGTTGTATTTAAATCACTTCTAGGTTACTTGTATACCCAACACAATGTATATACTTGGTAAACAGATGCTATACTGTATTATTTGTAGGATAATAACACAGAGAAATGTCTATGCATTCAGTTTAGGGTACATAATCACCAGCCAAACTCTGTATAATATGTAGAACCACATACCATCGTTTCCCTTAATATTTTTGCTTGTGATTCTCTGAATCCATAGATGAGGAATTATGAATGAACCTATAGATATGAGAGAAAAATACTGACCCATGGAACAACAAGAATAATATGGAATAGGCAGCACATTTAACTTTATATGTCAACAGAATTTCAATAAACTTATTTAAAAAGTAACCATATTTGAGTCAGTGGCAAAAAGTTTACATATTATATGTTTGAAGGGTGTTTTTTCCTTTAAAATGTGTTTACTAATATATCAATCATTTTGCAACCAAATAAAGATAAAAACATTACATATTACTTTGCCTACCGCCTTTGGCTTTCTCTCTAAGAAAAAAGAAGCTACCTAATTTTTATATTTCCATCAGTATTAAGGAGTTTCCTTGGGTGCTTTTGACAAAATTACTATATGACTATACTAAATTTTTGGTGGACACATTTATATTTACTCAGATATTTCCTACTAATCTTTGTGTCTGGCACTTGATTTTATATTTTACTTGATGATCTTCTTATAATTTAGTAAAATCTTTGTAAAACATAGAATTAAAAATATCAAGACCGTTATTGAGTAGTCAATGAATAATTTATTGTTATTGATAATGAAGACACTTTCTTATGTGACTAATTCAAAATTTATTTTTATAAATATTTATAAAAGCTTTATTTTACTCTATGTGTGTGTCTACATGTGCACACACATTTGTACATAAATGCTTGCACACATGGAGGCTTTGGCAATCCTGGAGCCAGTTTTACAGATGTTTGTGATGCATCAGATGTGGGTGATGGGAACTGAGCTTTGGCCCTCTATGGGAGCAGTGAGTGACACTAACCACTTACCACTCCTTCCAGTTGAAAGGTGGTTTTTAAACAAAGATTACCGCCTCCCATAACACGAAGGACCTTGTAGTGTGTACATGTTTTCCCTCTGAAGGACACAGTGAAGTGACTCATGGTATTTCAAATATTGCAGTACATACCAAGATGAAGAAATAGGGAAAAGAAACAGAATGTTTGTCAGGAGAATATTCTGTCTGCCTTAAGATTGTTTTTAGTCCTGCTTGGGCAATTAGTCTAAAGAGGAAGTGGCTGTCTGAAGGCACAACTTACTGTGTCATCGTTTTAGTTCTTCAGTGACTAGTTCTCAATGTCCAACACTGTTCTACATAGACTCCCTGTTGCAACTCTTTAAAATATCTTCCCAGATAAAAGAGGCCTTCATTAGTGGAAATAGCAATTATGTTAATAGCATAACATATCCTTATTAATCACACTAAAACACAGAATAACATCAAATATGGAAAGTACAGAATCTGATTGGCTCAGGAGTGGCAGACCCCAGCCGATATTTAGAGTTGGTGGAGAAACAGAAGTCATCCAGCAAGGAAGGTAGGTAGCCATCAGAACGGAGCTAGTCTAGGACTTCGGGTGAATAATGCAATGTTAGCAAAATAGTTTCTCTATAAAATGATGCAAGACCTCCCAGATAAATAATAAACACCTCAATTCTAAAAAGACCACCACATCTTTTCTTCTGCTGTCATTAAAATGATGAAATAGTCCCACACAAGGAAGAGTTCTGATCTGGATCTTCTGACATTCCTACTGACGAGGAGAGTCAGTCTTGTCTTTCCTTCTGTGTTTTTCTTTTCTCTGTTAGCTCCCTCCCTCTCTCCCTTCTACCCTCCCTCCCTCCTTCTCTCCCTCCCTCTCTCCCCTCCCTGCTTTCCTTTCTTTATGATTAGAAAGACAGTTAACTTTTTTTTCAAGGACCCAAGACATTTTAGATGAGGTTGCCTAGTCTCTAAAAAATCAACAGAATTGATTTTTGAACACAGGTTATAAAATGACAACCCTCTATTGTGACATCTATTGTTCTGAAGTAAAAACGAGGTATCATTAGTTTTGAAATTGGAGCTCAAATATCATTGAGTAATATTAGGTAGGGTGCTCACCTATACACCATCTGTATTGTTTATATTTCTTCTCTAACTTTCGACAACGAGTAATTATGCCTAGAGCAGGGCTAATGTTGTATTAGATCAGAAATACATGGACAAAATGCTTACAAAGATCCAGAAAGACAGAGCTAATCTAAGATCCTTGGGGTTGGAGAGATGGTTCAGTGACTAAGAATACGGGCTGCTCTTATGAAGGACTTGGATGTGATTCGAAGCACCTATACAGCAGCTTACAACTGTCTGTAATTCTGTCCCAGGATATCTGATGCCCTCCTCTGGCCTCTGTATCAGAGGTGCACACACAAACATGTTGGCAAATACACAAATATACATATACATAAATAAAATTCAATAAACCCCCTATTATCCATTGAAATAGTGACATGTATTTTTCCTCTAGTTCTGTAGAGTATGAGCTAATCCTCTAAGGTTTCTAGGGATGTTTGATTTCTATGACTCCAGAGTTGATTTTAATGAAAAAAAATTGGCGTTAAAAGTTTCTAATATTTAATAATACTAGAGTAATGTTTGGCACTGCTCTACAGATAAAGGTATTATGTGAAGAATTATTAAATCTTTCCATTTACCTCTAATGTATTAAAAAAAACCAAACAATCATCAAAGAAGGGTTTTCATACAAAGTCTGCTCTCCTATATATGTGTGCATGTGTGTGTTTCTGTGATGCTCTATTCATGTGCCCATGTGCCCCATTACTCAGAGGCTATGATAAGTGATAGAAACATGACTAAACGCATAAGTGGTAGCCTTGCTCAATATAGCTGTGGAATTTAGTTTGTAATTTGAGCATCAAAAGCAGGGTCACAATGACAGAAGGTGGTAGCTACTGAAATTCAATTGCAATGAAGAATGAACACCTCCCTTTTTGCTAGACCTCTAGAAAGATCTCCACTCTGCTCTGGTGAGGAAAAGCATGAGTTTTTGTTATAACTCTGTGTTCAACCTCATCTCAGAGGATCCCTTATGTTTTATCTACTACCACTGTGATGGTTGTTCTTGGCTGGCAACTTGACTATATCTGGAATGAACTACAATCCAGAAATGGAAGGCACACCTGTGAGAGATTTTCTGCTTGATCTGAAGTAGGTGAATCCACTTCTAATCCTGCCCTTTGAGCTAGGAAGACAGACACCTTTGATCTGTATCTTAAGGCTGGAAGACTCATGCCTTTAATTTGGATCTTGAGATGGGAACACACACCTTTAATATAGGCCACACCTTCTTCTAGAAGCCTATATAATGCCATAAAACAAGGAAGCTTTTGCTCTTTGCCTGCTTGCCCTAGCCTTGTTAGCACATCCATTTCTTCAACTTCTTCAGGATTCCAGCATATGCAGAAGACCAGTTCAGACATCCAGCCTTGTGGGACTGAGTAACTACTGGATTCTTTCCATTCACAGCTAGCCATTGTTAGACTTCAGCCTGTAAGTCATTCCAATAAATCCTCCTTTTGGATATATAAAGAGAGATTCATTCCATAAATTCTGTGACTTTAGAGAACCCTGATTGACATAACCACGTTAATTTGAACTTCAAGATTATTTTTCTCAGTAAAGTTTTTCTGATAATATTATGATGCTGAGGACATGGTGCTGAGAACTTGTGGTACTGACTAAAGCAGACCAACTCCATTAGAGATTCTGCACAAGTTAAAACCAAATAATCCAGTCATAACAGAAGGAGCTGTTTTTCCAAGAGGCGTGTGTGTGTGTGTGTGTGTGTGTGTGTGTGTGTGTGTGTGTGTGTCTGTTGGACTGTCACATACACAGGCCGCAGCTATCTGAAGTATTTCCATGTCACTCTATTATAGTGAAGAATGGTTCCTAGGGAAGGATTTAGTAAAGAAAAAGAACAGTGAGGCAGAAAAGGAGTAGAAAGAGGAAGAGAAAGAGTATGAGGAAGAAGCCTAGAAGCAAATATTTGTCTGTAAAAGTATACTACAAAACTACAGTAACCCAAACAGCATGATGCTGGAATAAAAACTACAGAAGAGAAAACAGGGCACAGAAACTAAACACACACACACACACACACACACACACACACACACACACACACACATACACACACACTCATACACACACACACTCATACATACACACACACATACACACACACTCATACATACACACACACATACACACACACTCATACACACACACACACACTCTCTCTCACACACACACATACACACACACAGGTACAACTAGTTGATTTCTTTTTTTTAGTAGTTAACATATATTAAAATGGTTTAATGATTTAAGAAAATATAAAAAAAAATAATACTGTCAAACTTTCATACCAGAAAATATCATGGATTTTTCTCAATTAGACATTTTCAAAGATGAAATATGAAAATTTTAAATAAGTTTTATATAAAGAACTTTCTGCAACCTCAATTAATATATAGTGGGAAATGTCTACTTTTTAAAGCAAAGTCTTCAAAACATACTCAGAGAAAACAAGCTCTTCAATAAATGGTGCTGAGGAAGCTGAATATTCACATGTAGAAGAGCGATACCTGACCCACACCTCTCATCATTTGTAAAGAAAAACACATAATGGATCAACTATCTAAATGTAGTTATGAAATTAACACACGAACATATACAGGAGATACTTTAAGACATTGGTCTAGGAGAAGTTTCATTTTGCTTTGACTAGAATCCCCCCTAGACAGCGAAAGCAAAAATGAACTCGGTGGAAGACATGACAGTGTGTCTCTTCTGCAGAGCCAAGGAGATGATGACCAGAGAGCTGGGGACAGAGAACGGTCTTCGATTATTCATCTGGCAATGCGGTAGTATCCAGAAAACAAAAGAAACTCAAGAAATTTAATAACAACCTGCTTGAATATGTATGAGAGCTTTAGCTGACTATCACTTATGAATATCCTCCAAACCTTCAAATAGAACGGTAAACTAAATGTAGATAAATTGAATAATAATATCACAGTAAGATAGGGGTTATCCAAGGGACTCCAAGGCAAAGAAACGTGGGTGAATGAGATCAATACATATTCCTAGAAAATAGGGCTAGGGCTAGAGAGATGGCTCAGCAGTTTAGAGCAGTGGCTGTTCTTCCAGAGGACTCAGGTTCAATTCCCATCACAGTTGGTGGCTCACAACTGTCTGCAACTCCAGTCCCATGAGGTCTGATAACTTCGTCTACTCTCTGGGGACCAGGCGTGCATGTGGTTCATAGATATAATATGTGTAGACACAATAACTCATGTAAATTAATAGACAGGTAGATTTAAATGGCCATAAGATATATAAAATGTACAGCATCACCAATTAGAGAAAGGAAAATCAAAGGACAGTGTGGAGTAATCTCCCCAGTTAGATTGGTTGGTATAAAGATGATGAAATGATGAAATCGGGCAAGGATTTGGAGAAGGAAACACACTGTTGCTGAAAACATGAACAAGCAGAGCCACTGTGGAAGGAAGTGGGGAGGTGCTTCTGGACACCCCAAACTAGAACGACCATATCACAGAGCAGTGCTCCAACTGGACATATGCTGACAGACAATCCAGTCACTACATCAAAGAGACACCTGTTTGGTGCAACTCCATTCACAGTAGCTGTGAGATGTAGTCAACTTAAGTGCCTGTTAATAGACGAGTAAGTAAAGAAAATAAGAAATCCACCTAATGGAATAGTATTCAGCCCAGAAAGAATGGCCTCTTGTCATTATCCAGGCACAGAAAGACAAGTGCTGTATTTTCTTACTCAGTCATGAAAAGTAAATACTCAGAATACAGAAGGGATCTCTAGAGACTAGGGAGAGAAAAGCAGGGGTGTGTGGGGAGGGCTGGACTGAGGCTATGTGGGGACACTCAGTCAGAAATGTGTATGGTACTCTGTGTATGCCCTACTTCATAAATACTAAACATACATAGACAGACTGATAATTACTGACCATCAAGGTAGGGATAAAAACCTGTGCATGCTAGTTTTCTCTGGGGCGGTTTATTTCAAGGTTGAGTACAACTTATGTGGGTGAAAAGGATGCTGTAATTCTTTTTTCTTGTCTGTCCATATCTCTGAAATTTGGGGATTTGTGGCAGAACAGTAAAGTGTCCCATTTTAATTTAGAATTCCATAACATGGGAAAGACAGCTTGAGTGCTAAATCAAGTGTGAGTCTGTGAGGTCACAGTATAGGAAAAGATGAGAAAGTGGTCTATGGGGGGAAATGGTAGTTTTCTATCTTTGATAATTATAATATCACACTTCTCCAAGTAATTATTAGGAATTAAAGCTGCTTGGATTGGAATGGCTTGCCCCTGTCTGGGAACAATGGGAGGCATGGAGTGGACAGACAGGGGTCTAACAGCAGGGTTCCTCTGCTCAAACTTCAGCTAAGCACACTTCATTATTTATTTTTACGCCGCTGGCCTCCCTGGCACCATCATTCACAGCATACTTCCTTGGGATCCTTCCACACTCCAGAAGGAGGCTTTATTGTGCAGGCCTTTGATGCTCTCCGAAGCCACCTTCCCCATCACTGGCGAGCACACAACAGGAAGGATGAGCTTCAGGGGGGACCCGTCCACCCAGCTCATCCATCACAGGCCCTGCCACAACTGTTTTCCTTTTCACACTGTGCTGCGGCCATTACGAAGGGATACGAAGGTAGGATGGGCTACATGCTGCTCTCCTCTTGACCCGCCAGGGAATTAATCTTGGATGTTCAATTTAATGCCTTCCAACAACTGCAGCTGGGAGGGCCGCTGCATCTTTAAAAAAAAGGAGGAAGAGTAGGGAGGTGGGGAGGAGCTGGGAGGAGCTGGGTAAGGGGAAAGAGTATGATAAAAATATATTGTGTGCACAAAGAATAAATAAAACCATTATTTTTAAAAAAGAAAGGAGAAAGAGAAGGAACAGCGAGGGCATTTGTTGAAACCACAGGATTTTGTTACACTGAAATAAGCAGCATTTAATGTTTTCTCACAATCGTACCCGGGGAGAGGTGGGGGTTGTTGATGTGGACCATCAGAGGATGGTGTCACGGTGAAAATGGTGACTGGTTTATGGGAAATCTGAATGTGTTACCACTGACTTGAGAAAATCTTGAAAGTCTTTGCGTGTGTCAAATCCAGTTTAGGTATTTCTGTAGACTTTCCAGATGTCTGGTGGAATTCATACAATAAGAGATGATGAAAAAAACACAAATGTTTCTCTCCTGAAATTGAGAGAAATGGAAGGAACAAAAATAGGATGGAAAACATTATCTACAACTGAACGAGGGCATGATGAGTAATTCAAACAACGGCATAAAGATGGCTGGCCCAAGATGCTGGCATCTGCTCTACACCAAGGTCAGAACACAGGCTGGCGCATCCTTCCAGACTCCACTAGGCTGGACAGGTCTGTAGCAGGTCTGGAAAGACTTAGGGAACTGTCCATCCATCAGAGAGTGAGGGTGTCTGTGGGTGGGACACAAGGAACAGAAGCGGCCTTCAGCTCTGGCTCTGGCTCCTGGTGGCCCAGAGGGGCCTTTGGACAGTGTGAGTGGACAGAAGAGCAATGAAGGGAAGAGAGGAGATGCAGTTTGCAGCTTGGGAGGAACCTGTCCCTCAAACTAGCCATGGCCCAGGGGTTTGTTTCTGCAGAGTTTTCTAGAGCAGAAGGCATGTGCCCGCTTGAAGTGTGCAGCTCACACAAGGGAGCAGGTGGAGGGCACACTCACGCCTCTTGGAGCACAGTTTGATCTAGTCCCTGAGCATGGTTACAGTGGCACCCAAAGTGTCAAGAGGAAACCTAAAAAGAATTTGTACATATCAGGGGCCCAAAAGACAAATTTTTCAGACTTTCAAGAATGGAGAGAAGGACTCTGGGGGTGTGGAGAGCATCAAAGACTCCATAGGAGCTGAAAGGGAGATGATTGCAGAGAGCAAGGCACTCTAGCCACACTCAGAAAAGATGCAAGAGAACGTCCTGGTGATGTTGTCAGCAGAAGTAGAAGAGACACGGTCAGGCGAAAGGCAAGGAAGAGGAGGATAGGTGTGAGGAAACAACCAGTGCCAGCGGAAAAAAACAGCAAAGACCAGGGGACCTACCCCCCAGCAAGCTGGACCCAAACCCAAGGCAGAGCTTAAAGGGCATTGATGGAACAAAGATCCACACGAAAAGAAGATCTCCATTCTCAGATTCATGTGCCAAAGTGGTTTTTCATAAGAAAAAAAATGTTACAGGATACTCTAGAATGGCGCACCCTAGTGAATTTTCCTGACTTCAGGGATGCAGGAAGAATCTAAGGAGACAAAAAGTATCAAATCACCTTCAAGACATGAAAATCAGGCCAGCCTGGATTGCCCAGAGCAATGCTGACTGCCACGTGTAGGAACAGTTTAAAGGACAGACAAAATGTGTCCATACAGCCTGGAGTCCTGTTAGTTTTACAGGGGAGGAAAAAGCAATATAAAAATGTGAATTCTTGCCGAGCGGTGGTGGCACACACCTTTAATCCCAGCACTCGGGAGGCAAAGCCAGGTGGATCTCTAAGTTTGAGGCCAGCCTGGTCTAGAGAGTGAGATCCAGGACAGGCTCCAAAACTACACAGAGAAACCCTGTCTTGAAAAAACAAAACAAAAAAAACAAAAAGAACACCAAAAAATGTGAATTCTTGGGAGACTCTGTATTCCAGGCCACAAGGTGGCAAATTAAGAAGTCCCCACTCAGGGAGGGGAAACCACAAGATCCAAGGATGATTTGAGAGGCAAGTTGCACCTGAGCATTGCACCTGAGCATTGCAGGGGCCTAACCATCACACATGAGAATCCTGACAGAAAGAAAGCCTCTGAGAGTTTCTGGTTTCTGTGGTTGTACTGGGAAAGGTAGACAGCCACCGTCCTCACTGTCCACAGTACGTTGTCAATGATGTTTCAGAGTGGAGAGCATCTGCATTAGGAGAAAATCTGCCACTGGGCAAGTCCACCTATGTAACATCCTAAGTACGGACTGCAGAAGGGGAGGGTAGAAAAAGAGACCTCTTCACAATTACCAACAGTATAAAACATAGGCTTTGTTTTAACAATAAACACCAAATATCTTCCCCTCCAAATCATCCAGCAGATGATTTATCCACCCCAAAACATACTTTTCTGAAAACATCACCTTTATTTAACTCAAAGCAAAAATACCAGTTTTAACGTATTTCTCTACAATTTCTTCAAAATGTTACTATCAAGTCAACGGACTTGGCTGCCTCATCAGGAGCTCATAAGCCCACCACAAGAATGTCTGAACCACGCATTTGTTCCCTTAGTGCATGCATCTCTTAAATAATATCTCTATAGAATAGCCGCCCATCAGCATATAAGTCTAAACCATGACTCAGTACATCGGTGACTGAGGCAGGAGGCGTGCAAGTTAGTGCCCTGGCAATACTTTAACAATGCAAGCAAAGAAAACTTAAAAAGAAAAGACTGGGTATAGTGGCACATGCCTACAATCCCGTCACTTGAGGAGCAGATGCAGGTAGATCTCTCTGAGTTTAAGGCCATCCTAGTCTACATAGGGAATCCCAGGCCATGCAAGATGGCATAGTGAGCTCCTGTCTCAAAACAAACAAAAAGCAAAACAAAGGAAGAAAATGAATAATGAGTAAGCAGGCTCACCAAGGACATCTCAGAGTCCCACTGAGTCATGAGCATGACCTCAGAGCTAAGGCTTGTGGAGCTGTCGTGGGGATGGCTGTGCTGGTGACAGTCCCCATGTGCAGATCTCTTGTACCTGCTCTGTCTTGGCCAGTTTCTAGCGTGTCTTCTTGTGCTCTATTCTCAGAGAAGCCTGACAGGGAGGGACATGGGGTTTTGGAGAATCTGCCAGGAGAGGGAAGAGAGACAGGATTTTGACTTTACCCCACTAATCCTCAGACAAGAGTTCAGCTGCTGGCCACGAGCTGTGCAGAAAATCAGCTCACACTCTGCAGCAGGTGCTGCTGGCCATGGCTCTGGTGTAGACCAAGGAAGATGCCAGGCCTGGCAGACCTGCAGGCTTCACTAGGGGAGAACAACCAAGCGTGGAGGGGGCACCCTGCAGACACTCAAGCCCGTCACCGCAAAGCTGCTGGGAAGAGCTCTTCCAAAGACCCCGCTCCTACAGCCTCAGCTCTAAGAGAAGTCTCACAGGAGGGCTATTTAAGGGTAAAACTAAATTATGCCGAAGTCAGAGCGAGTTCACTGCTGTTTTAAAGTAATCATGATCCAGCTCCACGGTTTGTTTAATAAGGGCTCTGGTAATACCTACTAAAATAAACTCTGTCGTGTTAGAGGACTGCCTCATCTTACAGAGTAAACATGAAGTCTAACTGAAGACATTTGTAATTCAACTGATTATCCAAGTTAACAGGGGAAAATGCAATAATCATAAAGTCTGAGGGTAAATCACAATGTAGAAACTCACCCTTTTTTTGTCTACCTGGGAAAACCAAATTCTCACACAGGTGGCTTGCCCAAAGAGGGAGATCTCGATCAATTCTAATTATCTATAAACATTTAAACTCCTGCTGACTTGGACATGGTTTTTAAAAAAAAATTGTGTGTGTATATATATATATATATATATATATATATATATATATATATGCTTATAATAGTTTTATCTAGGTGTATGTCTACGTGAATGTATGCATGTAGGTGTCCATAGAGGTCAGAAGAGTGTTTCAGGAGCTGCGGTTAAAAAAGCAGATGTAAAGCATCTCACACAGGTGCTGGGAACCAAGTTCAAGTCCTCTACAAGAGTACTGTATGCTCTAACCAGCCTGTGAATGTTGTGACACCACCCGTGATAATTAATCTTCATTGTCAACTTGGAGGAACTTGGAATCACCTAGGAGACACACCTTTGGAGATATCTGTGAGGGCATGCCCAGCAAGGTTTAAGCAAGGAGAGAAGATCCGATCCCATAGAGCTGGGGGTCTCAGACTGAATGAAAGGAGAAACAGGATGAAGCCAGTTGATCACCAGTGCCAATTTCTACTGCAGATACAGTGAGACCATGACCTGCTGGAAGGCAGAGTACTCTGGTCCTCATGATGGACTGCATCCCTGCTTAAGCTGTGAGTTAAAACACACCCCTCCTTCTTTCTTTAGTGGCTTTTTGGAATGTTTTGTCATATCAAAGAAAAAATTAAGCAATACACTACTTTTAACATATATCGATTTTAGCAGTTATAAATACATACATGGGAAATGACAAACCAACTTTACAGTATAAACATGTTCCCTGAGTGCTGGATGAGTTATTAAAGTGATTTAAAGACTGTTCTTTTTGAAGGGTCTAATCAAGGGCATCATGTAAATGACACAAATCAGAAGAACCTGTTGATCAGACATGTGGATACTGACATTGCTCCTTCAATCACAAGTACGCATGTGAACATGAACATGCATGTAAGCATGGAGTATGCATGTTAGCTGGCATTTGAGCATGCATCTGAGCATGCTGGTGACCATGTAAGTAACCTTACATGCCAAGCTCTTGATTTCTTTCAACACCATGTCACACAATTCTGTTCATCTAATTTTTAATTTTTTCTTAGATTATAATATTCTATTATATCAATATCTTATTTTGTAAGAACTTAATTTTTTTATTCTGATACTGTGTGTCAAGATTCTAGACAATATGGGGTTTTTTTGATAATGCTGGGTTCCTCTATTTGATGTTCAATGTAATTTCATTGAATGATGTATAACCAGACTGCCAATCATTTATTATTTAGTTATTTATTAATTATTCATTTAGTTAGTTAGTAGAGTTTCACTAGATAGTGCAGCCTAGTTTTGAACTCATGATCTTGCTGTCCCAGTCTCACAAATATAGGGATTATTGGCATACATCACCACATCTGGTCTTGAAAACATTTATATCCTTGTAGAAGAGGGTTCAGGAGGCCCCTGCATGCTACTCTCCTCACATAGTTTCTACCCCCTCCTAGAATGGAGCCAGGAGGCCTCTGCTCACCACTCTCCTCACAGTTTCTGGGCAACTGAAGAACCCCTTCAGTCTTCTCTGTCTACACATGCCCAGTCCACAAGTGCCTTCCTCTGGAAGTCTTCTCACTCTGTCCCAGACCAAAGCATTTTGTTTTCCCTCTTACTCTAGGGACATCATGTACCCACACCTGGCAGGTCCTAATGAGGAAGCTAGCAACTAACAGCTGGGTGATGGCTGGCTTAAGGGAACCAGAGCTCTAAGCAATAATAAAAGATGACTACAGGCTGGTTGGTCACCTTGATAATTGACTGCAATCAACATAATTCAGTGACTAATTGTTGACCATATTATAAGAGTGGATAAAGCACAGACCTACACTGGAAGACATCTTAGCTACAGAATCCAGACCTTGGTGAATGTCGAGTTGCTTAGATATAGTATTTAACAACATCAAAATCAATGTATTGAGATTTTTAGGTGGAACTTTCTTTCGACTTCAAAGATAATCTTTGACTCATTGAGTTTGGAGAGAACAAACATTCCAAAGGTCAGCTCCAGTAGACGGGTTACTGACAGATTCCACCCTGATGTGTCCAGAAGCCCTGAGCCTCAGCTTGCTTCCAGGACAGAACTTGGCATTTTTCATGTATCTGTTTTTCTGATCTTCATCTGGACTGGAGTCTCATTCAACTTTCAAGGCTGTTTTTTTGTTTTTTTGTTTTGTGTGTGTGTGTGTGTGTGTGTGTGTGTGTGTGTGTGTGTGTGTGACAACTTTGTTTTTCTTGATGTGCCCTAACATGTCATTCAACATGATGGGAAACCCCTTCTCAATCCCCACCCCTCAAATTAGATCAGAATTGATGCTCAAAAAGAGCTCACTTGCTGTCAGTCAGTCCATCTGCAACTCTCTTGCTTGTTGGGATTTGTGGATTGTTAACAATTACCTTCAATGACATAAAAATTTGCAGGCACATGCTGCATGACCTGGGGTTTCTCCTTCTCAGCAGCTTTCCTTCATCCTCCATTAAAATGAGGACACTAGACTAAACCTCTTCATAGAGTGTTGACACTATGTGCTCTGTTTCCAAGTGCGCGTTCCTTGGCTGCACTCTGATGTGTTTAAAAAAGAGCTGAAGAGCATGCATAATTCAGAAAATTACTAAATATTTGGAAACTCTCTTAGGGCAGATGAAAGGACAGTACATCATAAATGTGCAGACTTGATTATCCCAAACCTCCAGCTTTGGGCTAAAATACACTGGACTGAAGGTTCTAAAGACACTCTCCTCACAGAGATAAAAATAAGTGTGAAAGAGTCTGAAATATGCACAGAATTCCAAGCCCATTCCCAAGGTCTCTGATATCACTCTACTGAGACAACAGGTGTAACTTGGTGATTCATTCTTTTTTGATATTTAAAATTGTTTTATTTGTGTGTGTGGGTGCATGTTTTTATAATGTGTGTGAAACTGGGTACATGACTTACAGTACTCTCTCTGTGTGTGTGTGTGTGTGTGTGCGCGCGCGCGCGCGCGTGTTTCTATGATGTGTGGGAATGGGTACATGACATACACTTTGTGAAGGGTAGAGGGCAGCTTCCTCAGAGTTGATTCTTTCTTTTCACTGTGAGTGCAGGGATGGAACTCGGGTCATCAGGCTTGTGGGGTAAACACAGTGTGCCATCTCCAGTCTGCCCTCCTGTCACAGCTTCTGATTCGAAGGCCCTGCCTCGTCTACCTGTGAGGACACTGTAAGGGGAACAGACATCTGGCAATGTTTCCAGTCACCTCTCGGGCACCCAGAGCACGCAGCAGCGGGGGGTGGGGGGGTGGGGGGGTGGGGGGGTGGAGAGCTACAGCTGTAGCAGCAGCTATGGGGAGCACAGCTCTGCTTGACACCGGCTGTCATCAAGCGTTAAACACAGGCATGGGAATGGGAGGCACGTCTCTCTGTCCAAGCAGGTGTACACACTGCCACCTCTGGAGAGCCTGCTCATCCAGGTCATGTGGGGATTCCTTCTAGCCACTACACTTCATTTCTTTTGGCCTTTTCCTCACAAGATCATCAAGTCCATCGTGGAAGTCCTACTCCACAATGGCACTGCACAAAATGCAAACACAGACGGAAGTACAGACACCGCATGAGTGAAGTCAGGAAAGACAGTGACACAGGAGACTCTGTGAGTGTTCTACTCCGCCCCCCCCCCCCCCGCCCCCAGCAGAACGGACTGAGTGATACCGAAGGGTTCGGAAGCTGAAGAGAGTGGGCCACCAGAGGATTGGAGGGGTGGTGGCTGGTCATGAGACCTGCTGTCGTCACTGCTGCAAGCCAGGTCTATTCATCTCTTTAAGTTCCTCAGGCAAGAATATGAATGAAATATTTTATAATTAATATTAGTAAAACAACTTCTAAACAAAGCAGTATGTATCTTTTCAATATATCACCTTTTTGGGGGGTTGCTTCTAGGGAGCTCAGAGATAAACACAATATTGGGTTGCACCAATTACATCAGCCTTGACTTCTAGTATCACTCACCCCATCTTCTTTTCACTGGAAAAGTTTCACTGTATAAAAATCTTTAACAAATTTTCCTTTATCCACAGCAACAGTTGGGGGCATACAGAAACCCATGGGTATTTTGGCAATGACATCCACGAGCTGAATTTTAAATTATTTTTATCTTATGTGTATGATTGTTTTGTCTGTGTTTGTGTATCCATCGTGTGTATGCCTAAGGCCCAGGGAGCCAGGAGAGCACATCTGGCCCCGTGGAGCTGTAGGTACAGAAGGATATGAGCTGCCACGTCAGTGTCAGAATTGGCCTGAGTCCCCTGCAAGGGCAGTCAGTGCTCTTAACTACCTAGCTATCTTTCCAGCTGACCTTTCAAATGCACATTTCCTCAGGAATGAAGCACTGATTTAGTTGCTTGTGGATAAAAGTGGGATATCCTCAGACAATGATGAGTCAGGGACCATCAGGGAAAGTCTGAGTAGGGAACTCATTAGCTTTAATGGTTTTAAAATGGCCCAACATCACCTAATAAGGAGGAAGGCAGGGATTCAGATCTGGAGGGTCCTCGGACCCGGGCTGCAGCCCCTCACCACTGCCCAGGCTCATTTGCTTGCAAATGTTCCCCAGGACACGGTGTGCCGATGAAAAGTGAGACACCCTGGAGCCACTTGGATTCTACCCTGGCAAACCAAAGGCATCACCACTGTGTGGGTGCTGCTGTCTAGGTGTTCTAGACCCTGCGTCTGCTTCTAGAGAGCTGGGCAGAAGAGGGAAGGTAACGAGTCACTTCCACCGTGGCTCTGTTACACAAGTCACACCGGCTATGACACGCTGCATTCACGTGGGCTAGGCCTAGCAATAAACCAATAGCTCTGTCCTGTGCAGAAGTTTGAAAAATCTGGTATCAGTGTAAGAAAGCAAGAACGCAATGGCAAGGAAGAGGACAAGAATAATTGACTACAATTCTACTAATAATCATTATTACTTATTAGTTGCCTACTTTGTGGTTGGAAGGGAACTAGCCCGGACACGCTGGTTTTGCTACCAAATGTTTGGCCATGATTAATGAAGCACATCTCAGAGCACTTAGCCACAAACAAACACAGCACAGGGCCGAAGTGTCTCTCAGACTAGGAAACCAGCGTCTTTGCCTTTACCGCTAGGAAGTTAAGGAAGTTTCACGTCGGTGCTGGTAGCCCCTCCTGACTTCTGACACACACACACACACACACACACACACACACACACACACACACACACACACACACACACACACTGACTGGTTGTTTTTTCCTATCTATTTTCTATATCAAAAGCAATTTTGTTATTTCCGGAAGTGGGTCGCAATTAAACCTCAAACAGAGTAGCTATGCAGAGCTGTTCAGTGTTTTCGAGACAGGGGCTAAAAATGATGGCTTTCTGTGGGTGATTGGCTCTGCAAACGCTCTCCATTCTTCCCATTTGACCCCTGTCCTGACCCAGTCAAATGAGTGGCTATCTCTACCCAATAGATGGTTTGCCCATCCCCAGGGGAGTACGTGGCCCTCTTAGCTCTGAAATGTGGAACTTATCACTCTCAGATCAGAGAATTCTTCCTCTTCCATAGTGCTCTCCCCAGAACAACAAACACCCCCAAACCTACAATACTAATCAATGGCCTCCAGTAATTTGATAGCATTTAGAGTTACAGCAGCTAAGACAGATTCTCTCATAGTGGTGAGTGAGCTGCTGTCTTTTAGCCAGTCAGGGGTCAGTGAAGAGGACCCTGTAGCTGCTCATCATGGGCCAATGCTTCAGGCCACTCCCCTGACAGTGTGCCTCATGCTGTGCAGAGGACACTCATAAGCCTTTAAGACAATCGGCACCCTACCCAACAGCTGTCTTCAGGAAATGCTAGATTCCAGCTTGCCCTCTTTCTGCCTGTTTCACTGTGAGCATTCATGCTACATGGTTCCTTCTGCTCTCCCCTCAGATCACATGTTGACCCAGAACTCTGTAGGGCACTCCTGAGGAGTGGTGGGCCAGGCAGGAGCTGCACTCTGAAGCCACCAGGAATTCAGGCTTCTGAAGCTTCTAACAGACTCCCAGAGGCCTTGGTCCAACACACTTGTCCAGTTAGTAGCACTTTGAAGATGAATAAATAACCTTCTGATAAAGGGGAGGTGGCGCAAAGTCCTTGGGCACATGTGACTAAATGCACCAAGGGGCAGGCAGCCTTGTCAGTGAGCCCAGTCCTTGTTTGGGCACCAAGAGATGCCTGAGGCTCTGGACTTCAGACTTCCAGCAGTGCATCAGTGAGGGCCCAGAACAACACAAAATGTTAAGGAGCTTTTCCCAGCTCTCTCCTTGCCTCCCCTCTTCTGTGCTTTTTGGTTCTTTATTTTGACACAGAGGGACGCTATTCAGTTTTCATCACTGTGACCAAACACACGAGAAAAGCAGTGGACGGGAAGGAACTCACAACTCTAGAGGCTCCAGTCCATGGTGACACGGCCCTGTTGCTCCCTACCGTGGTGGTGACACAGACCATAATGGCAGGGAGCTCCTTACAAAGCAGCTCAGCTCAGGCAGCCAGGAAGCAAGGAAACTGAGGAAGTGAACAGGACAGTGCCCCCACTGCCTACTTCTCCCCACTTGGCCCCATTTTCTAGCTTCTCCTGTGTCCCTACAGTGCCTCACATGATGACTGCACCAAAGGAGTGAGCCATGGAGCGGGTCTCTAGCCACACAGCCTCACTGACCCAGAGACTCTCATCTGAATATTGTTTTTTTTGGGGGGGGGCAAGCGTTCACGTATGGAACCTTAGGTGAGATACTTCCTATTTAACCCGTAATAATAGAGCCAGAAGGTGAGATGATCAGGTGGTAGGCACAGGGCCCACGTCTGGTGGGCAGGGGCCTGCAGCCAGCTCACCAGTAAGGGCAGGCTTGGGAAGGGGCCAACTGCACTCTGCTCTGAGAGAAGAGGAGGCCGGGTACAAAGACCCCGAAGCAGGAGTGTAAAGTGCTGAGTGTCAGTCACGGATCAATCTGGCCACCATAAGATGCTGTCACCGCTGTGGACCCCAGTTTTTTATTTTATAGATCATGAATGGAGTGTCTCCTTAACCTCCCAGGATGATGGCACAGCTGTACGTGCATATGCTTTGCATAGACGGTCCAGCCCTACAGCACTGGGCTCTGGATAATGATTATCACCATCTTCTGGGAAAGGCCAGCTAACTAGAGGGCCACTATCGTGGTCAGAATATGAGGAACAGCTCCCAGAGACTGTGTGTTAGCAGTAGTGACACCTCAGGGTCACTACACCTCAGTCCTGCAAGTGGTCCTCCGACTTCGTGTGCATGTTCACTGTGCATGCACATACCATGCTCCTCCACACCCACACAATAAAGAAATAAATCTAACAACTGGAAGGAAGGAAGAAAGGAAGGAAGAAAAGAGCCCTTTTCTCTTTACCAATTAATTTCCTTGAGCAGTTTGCTATAGTAACACTAAGGTAACTAATAGAATCACTATGGAAGTAAGTTCCAAATCCTCCCATGTTTATGGGTAGATGAAAATCTTGCAGCTTGGGAAGCTGGCTGGAACCCACCTAGCCACATATACTTTCAGCTACAGCTTTACCAGAAAGAGGGACAATTTTCTTTTAAATAATTGCTAATGTCCAAGCACCACTGTATTTTTCTAAGGGTGAAAAGGAGCAACTTAGACAAGGAAAGACTCATGTAATGGATGGGTGTTATGTTGCATTTAGTGCAAGGCTGCTGCTCTGTTGTGGTGCATGGAATGGGTACCAGGAAAGCCACATTCAGTACTGGAGTCCTTCAAACCAGATAAACCTAGACGTGGTCTGTGGCTAAGGTGACCCTCTATAAATGCTGAAGTAGCAGGCTGTATTTTCACAAAGGCTCCTAGGAAACACCAGCTGTCTTCAGAGAGCAAAGAGAGCAACACTAACAGCAGAACTTTGTTGAATGATAGTAACTAAAACCTCTGCAGAAGGAAACAGGTGAGAGAGACGACACAGAGAGAGCCGTGTGCACGGATGGGCTTGGGTGTCTGAGCGGATTCACCATGCGCCTTGACTGGGCTTCCATCACTGAGACAGTGGCCAGGAAACGACACCATCACCCCATGGGTAGGCACAGAGCTCGCGGCTTTCAGGACTCAACAGCACCTCAGGGCCTCACAAACGGAGTCGGGGTGGGAAGGAGCTGGCCAGTGTCGGCTGCTGTGCATGCATTCTCAGCTCACAGCTCGCGTGGAGCTAAGGCTAAGTTGTTACTCTTACTTCCGCAGTGAGGTTGAGGGTGAGACAGAAGGTCACACAGCCAAGTAACTAACAGGGAACACTTCAGTCCACTTTTTCTGTCAGTGACTGAACTTGAATTCTCTCCACTCTGCCCCTGACTCCCTTAGCCAGGAGACTTCAATGACCAGAAGGACAGGGTAGACACTCTAGGCGTCCTTTTGTCCTCTCTATCATCCTCGGGGAGAAGCTTAACAAATGCCGTTGTAGTTGTTTTACATCCATGGCGCCATCCCCTTAGAGACGAGCGATCTCAGCAGCCATGACAGACAGAAGCTAATGAAATATCTGATGAGTTACACGTGACACAAAAATGAAGGGGAAACCTCTTGGTGACAGGCAGAGGCCGGGGTGGGGGGTTATTCCGAATCTCTATAAGGTGAAACAGTCAACCGTTCACCCTCCTTCTATAAACCGTGCCTCTAGGTGAGGTGAATTCCCACGTGGAGACATGAACAAAGAAGCAATGGTAAGACAGGAACAGCATCACCCACCCAAACAGATAAAGGAGGTGAGCGGCAACAGCAGGGGCTGCTTCTGGGACAGACAGGAAGACAGGCAGAGAGCAGGCACTGCCATCCGCAGATCATCGAACCCGAATGAGACTAAGTGTCTCAGTCCAAACACCAAGGGATGGGAAACAGAGGGCAGAGGAGGTGGGCACTGCATGGTGGGCACGTGTCGGGCAGCAGTTCAACTGAGAAATACTACAGACAGTACATGGCTTCTTGCACAGACAAACTGCAGGAGATAAAGAGAATGGGTAAATGACAGATTAAAGAGAGGAGAGTGAGGCTAATAAAGACAGGGACACCATGTAGTAACAACACATACACATGCATGGACTCGAATACATTTGGGATTTGAAGGGCATAGAAGCACAGAACTGATTATCACAAACATCAAGACAGTGGTTTCTTGTGTAGGGGAGGTCAGGTTTCAGGGACAGTAGGGCTCCTAGGCATCTGGAGAGCACAGCTGCTGTCGTGTGGCGGGTATGACGTTTCACATGTAGGTTAATGAGAGCATGTATGCAGCTGATCCTTCCCGGGCTCACCGCACATCTCTACGTTTAGGGTCCTGAGTGAGTTAGGCCTGTCTCCTGGTGTGAAGTGCGCTTTATGGGAGAATTTCTTTCAAAACCTGGTTTATTTAAGATGAATATCCTATGGTCCTGTCATAATAAAGGAGCAGTTTGACTCTGGCTAAGCAAAGGCTATAGGCTGATGCCCAAATACACCTGCTTTCCCCCTCTGTTTCATTTTCCCTGAATTGGGGTTTTACTGTGTAGCCAGGCTAGCCTACAGCTAACACTCTTACTTTGCAATGGCAGGTAGTGGAATGTGAGACTTGTGGCGCCATGCCTGACAAGGGCACCATTTTCTACATCACAAGTCCTTCCCTTGTTGAGCATCCCAGAATACAGTCCTCTTGCTCCATCTAAAGCACAGAGGCCTCTTATTATTCCCACCTTGGATAGTGTAACAACAACCTCTCTTCATTCCAAATCTCATCCACAGAGTGAAAAGTCGCCTGATGGACCCACAAGGCTCCCTAGATCTTTTTCCTATGGCTGACCTTCCATAGTGTTCTGACCCCACAGCGCTCCTGCCTTGGTGATACCTACCTGGGTAATAATGGACCACTGTATGCTGGGGCTCTTCTGTACACACACATAGGAGCTCTCTTCCACTCGTCCCTATGCATAGGCCATATGCCAGAAGGCATGCACAGAGACATTTAGCTCACTCTTGCTCCTCAGCTCTCCTGCAGAACCATCTGGGAGATGTTTCAAGCATATTGATATCTAGGCTTCTGTCCAAACTAATGGAAACAAATGGAATCCCGAAACCTGACCCTGGTAATTCTGAGTGGAGAGCCCCACTGAGATGAAGCGCAGATGGCTAGCCTAGCTGCGATCTTTATTGACTTGGGCAAAATTGTGGCCCCATTTAAGAGGTGTGTGTGTTTCTACCAATTGTCACCATTCTCTCATTACTCAGTCACTCCTGCTGAGTGTGGTTCCAGATGCTACAAAAGAGCCTGTGGGTTCTACCCTGCCTGGGGAATGATGAGTGAAGGAGCCTGAGATGCCATGTGTGAAGGCCTAGGTCAGAGAGCTAGTGTTGCTATCTATATGCGGTGCAGCCTGTTTTGTATGGGAAATGGCTGTCACCACAGGGATGCTGTGAAGAATCACAATGTCTATAAAGACACTCTGAACTCTCGAATCCTGCATCTCCTGGGGAGCTACATAGCCCAGGCCATCTCTGTACTAGCTCTGGCTTTTCTCAAATGGATTCTTTCAGCAGGAAAACTGGTTCTGTAGTCATACAAATTCAATATAAAGAACGTGGAAGACTTATGCATACGAACTCATATGTCAAGAATTTATATTCAAATTCACACCTACTTATATACTAGTGTAAATGAAATAAAGAAGTTATTATTGCCGGCCACTGCTGATATGGTCTCTCTGTGTACACCCACAGGGACACTTACTGTAAGAACTCACTGTTAACATCAGCAAGATACTCACTGATGGGAGCAACTTCCACACATCTCATCTGCCATACACGTTGGGGTCATCTCCACTCACTCTCTCTAGGACAGCGCTTCTTGGCTGTCACTAATAACTTCCAGCCAAATGACAGGAGAGCGAGAAGGAGGGCTGGCTGAAGTGGGGGATGGCACAGACCTCTGGGAGCAGACTGAACTTCTGAACTCAGCTTGGCTAGGAGACCTCAAGCCTCCCACCCAACCTAACCTCCAGCTGTCAAGACCTCCATCCTGACTGGAATTACAATCAGTATTTTCAGCTTTGCAGCCCTTCTGGAGAATGTTCTACATTTGGTAAGTTGGTTCTCCTGTCTTCTTAACAACTCAGTTTTTACTGGTGTCTCTATACTGTGACTAGTGAACGTGAAACATGAAACCTGCCACAAACCCATTGACTTAATTCAGAGTGGAGAGTGAACCATGCTGGGCAAGGAAGAGTCTACAGAAATGACTTCTCTCAGTGAGAAAAGCTTCTGCTGCTGAATTGTCACATGATGAAGTCCTCCTCTTCCTCCCTGCCACTATAAATAGGATGACTAAGGACTAACATTCTTGGTGAATCAAAGTTATCATAGTTACCATCTGCCATTGCTGCTGGGCCATAATGTGGCCATGGCTACAATGTTATTCTGGCTCCTATGGCTGTATTCTTGGTAGGTAGGCTTCCCTTAGCAGGCATGCCTTCAGCCTGGTGGTTTAGAACTGATGTTGGCTCAAGAAATGGGTGGAAATCTCTAAAGCTGACATATACCATGTGATTCTCAATTTCACTGGGCAAGGGCATATATGATCATGCACATGTATGTTTGGATATGTGGGTTGCCCCAAGACCAATACTAAGCTGCTCATGAAAGTCTTTCGTTAACATCCCTACACTGGAAACTAGTTCCCCAATGCCTCTTAACAGTAGAATGGATAAAGATTTGAAAAATGTCTTCATACATAGGATGCCCTAGGACAAGAACAAAAGGCAGAGCAGAGAGCCTGTGACAATATGGATGAACCCCACAAAGGTTAATGGGCTAAGGAAGTCAGACTCCAGAGGATCAGCCTGAGACTCCCAGGAACAGTGAAGGAACAGCAGGAGCAGTGCATCCCTGCACTGTCAGTGACCTGGGGACTGGATAGACAGCTAACTATTCAGCTGGCTCTTCTCACTGTAGTGATATATAATACATATCACACACTATCTATTATACTCTATATATGAAGCTTCAATTAAGTTAAAAGCTGCAGTGAGCAAATTATGCAACGGGGTGGTATTTAAATGAAGACCCTATGAACTCTGAGGCCCATGGACAGGTTCATGTGTGAGTCAAGGACAGTGTCTGACATCTGGACACTTAGCAACACCCCTAACTTCTTTCTGGGGTCTAGCTTAGTTTTCCAAGGAGGTAACTTAGCCTATTTTCGTTTCTCACCCTGCACAGTTTTACTCTGAGTTTTCCTAGTCAAAGTGCTCCGGTCTTTCAGTTCAGGGGGAAATGCACTGCCAGCTCGAAGTCTTGAGATTTTAATGTATTTTCTTTCAGGTTCACAATCAAATGTGGGAAATAAAACAATTGGCACATTCATGGCTGTTGCACCAATATCTGCTCTGATCTGACAGGTGATCTAAAGACTCAGGGACACAGTGACCTGGACAGCACTCAGTCTCCATCTAACAGGCCATGTTCTCTTCTCCTGTGTAATGTAGCTCATTGACAGAGCTGTAAATGCCATGAATAGTTGGCATTGTTCGATTGATTTCTGAACTACACTTATTTTTTTAAGTTTCCCACTATCCTTATAGTTTCATTCTAGAATTATGAACACAAGAAATGAGATTTGGATTTTTTTTTTGATTTTTCGAGACAGGGTTTCTCTGTGTAGTTTTGCGCCTTTTCCTGCGACTCACTTGGTAGCCCAGGCTGGCCTCGAACTCACAGAGATTCGCCTGGCTCTGCCTCCCGAGTGCTGGGATTAAAGGCATGCGCCACCACCGCCCGGCGAGATTTGGATTTTTTTAACACTAAGTTGTCACTGGGTATGCTTGTCTATTATTGGTTGACACAGTCACTTCAACACAAAAATGGCATTACTCACTGCCCCTGGCAACCCAATGAACAAAACAGAGGTCTGAGGCAACAAATTGAAGGTTAACATACCAAACTCTTTCTGCTTCCTTCAGATAGGCCTTGTGGTCTCGGCAAGGAAGAGTGTTTTAAGTGGGGGGAGAAGCTTTTGGAGAGCGGCTGAAGAGTCGTGGAGAGAGAAGAAAAGAAAGCACTATTGGTAGGCATTTAAACTGTGACCTTACAAATGATGAATGGTGGGTCAAATCTAGCCCAGTGCCTACTCCTATTTCCTTTTACTTTTTAAATGTTTTTCATTTATTTATTTACTGTTATTTAAGGTGGCAAGGGCATGGATGTCATGATGCTCATGTGGAAGTCAGAGGACAACTTTTTGAATTATTCTCTCCTTCTGCCCTGTGTTCACGTTCCCACAACTCTGAAATACAGTCAAGTGTCATGTTGTGGGCCTTGGTGGCAGGATGACAGTCTCAGGATCAATCAAAATCAATAAACAGATGAAGGAGCCCATGCCCTATGCCTTGAAGCTCTTTACCAAGTTAATCTTTATAGTGACATGAAATAGGCTTTGTCTCTATGGTAACAAGGTAGAGAAACTGAGGCACAGAAAGGTCCTTTACCCAAAGTCACACTGTTACTCACAACCTGTATTAGAACAATTCTTTTCCATCATTAAAAGTCATGCTGCAGGATCTTTCTCTGATGGATCTCCAGGAAAAGCCAGCAAGTGGTTTTGTTGTTTATTTGTTTCTATAAAAGGCCAGTTACATAGGGCTCCCAGGGTCCAATGAAATTGACTGCAGCTTCTGACCTCAAAGAGGAAACAGCCTCAGACCAGATAGGGGCACATGGCATGGCTGTACTCCAGGGTAATATCACTTCCTGAGCAGGCGGTGGGCCAGATTCTGTCGTGTGATGACCTGGGTCAAGATGGTCCCGTGGCCATCAGATGTTATTATTCTGTGTGCCTGACACAGAGCTGGTGCACTGGGAGAGGTAGAGGCAGAGTCTCAGGACTTTTACCTTTAGAAGTAGCAAACATGGCTTAGGCATAAAGGAGAAGCTGCTCTCAGCCTTCTTCCTCACCCTTGCCAGCTAATATCAAATTCTGCTATTTTTGGCTGAACATGAAAATTTGAGAGATTGCCTACCCTGCTCTAAAATCTTATCTCCATAGCATAGGACCAGCTTAGGAGGTAAACGAGAAACAATTGATAAGATGTAGACTATGGTTCTATATCGTGAGGGAGAGGACCAAATTGTCCTTATCTAAGTTCCAGAGTGCAGAATAAAGGCTGCTGAACTGCCCAGTAGAAGAGTGATGTGCCTCACATCATCTCCAGTTAGTCTGAGTAAGATACACTAGAAGACTGAAGTCGAAGGTATATGGAGGGGTGGGGGAGCTGGGAATGGAGAGGAGAAGTAAAACCCCAGGATTGCTCTACCCAGAGGTGCATGGTATGCCTAGCAGAAGTCAGGTCCAGTTCCACACTGTTAAAGGCTGGGATGCATCCTCAGTACCACAGTTCTGAACAGTTCTGAGTCTACCTCAGTATTCACAAATCTATCTGTGGGTCCTCTGCTGTCCTATGCAAACCTTTGGGCACAGGGGGGCTGTGTAGACATGATGTGTGACCCCAGACTAAAGCAACACGGAAAGTCAGATGGTATGGTTTCTAAATATAGAGAACAAATGCAGAGTTGGAGCAGATATCCTGAGACGTCAGTGGCAACAGTTCATCGAATCAGGGCCTGAAGACAGCCATCAGCATATCGCTGTCATCACCCGAGAAGGGAATGCTTTCTGATACTCCAATAACGCAGTTTCAGGATGTGAAGACACAACTCATCTCCTCTGATGGAAACAAGGTCCTTAGGGTATAATCTAAGCAACATGTTACCCCTGGAAGCCTAGACTGTGTTCCTCTATTAACTCAATCAGTGCTTACCAAGAACCTCAGTGCTGCTCTGAGCACGTGAGGAGGCTGAGGAGGAGAGAGATTGCTCAGCTGTTAAGAGCACTCACTGGTGTTCCAGAGGACCCGAATTCTATTCCCAGGCTGTCCGGAGTCCAATCACACCAGGATAAAAAAAAATAGATAATTAAGAGGAAGAAGGGACCGCATGACCCCTCTCTTCTTTCCTTTTAAGAGGTCACATACAACGGCAAGAAGCACCGCCTCCTTTGGGCCCTATAGGCCAAGGTCATGGGTGGAGCAAATACCACTGCATTGAGATATAAAGCAAACAAAAATTCTCAGCCCTTTAGAGTTTTCAATGAAGCAGCAAAAGAGAAGCAGGCAATGGCAAGTTCTCCTGAACGTTCTCACAGCACGGAAATGCAAGCAGACAGTTACGGGGAAGCATTCTGTGGCTTTGCTTGCAAGCACCACTCCTCAAGGTGGACGGCTGCATCTCTGCTTAGCATGCTGCCTTTTCCAGAGTCTGTGAGAATGCTAAAAGGAGGAGGAGAAACAAGTCCAGGTCCTGGCTGGATGTGCTTCCTGCACATGCGTAGTGATTTATCTCTTCTTTGACTCGAATGGTGAAGATATTCTGAAAGAGTTGGAAGAAATACAAGCGAGCAACAGACCAACTATAGAAATACAAAGTTCACCCAAAGACACCTTATAAACGCCAACTTAATAAATAAAGGAGGCTAGCCATTTAAATTCCAGACAGGTTTTATGTTGGTCAAAGAGCCCATGGGGAGGGTTCACTCAAATGGAGCTGAGCCACACTCCACACCCTGTGTACACCTGGGTGATGGATAGAGGAGATAACTGGAGAGTACTTACAGTCCCTGTAACAGCTCCAGGGTAGGTATCTGCTGTCCATCTTTACAGATGTTTCCACTGTGTCCATCTTTGATCTGATGACACTGCTTCTCTGATTGTCTAAAGAGCAGCAACCATGAGCTTCTATGGCTCAGTGACAGCCAGCCCATCTCTTCAGTACTCATCCATGCAGGGTCTCTGCCTGCTCCTGTGGGATCGGGCACCAGGCACCCCCATGGCAGCTGTGCAATGCTCCCTTTAATGCTGTCTCCTTCCTGTCTCACTTCCCCGCTCTCCATCTGTAGCTTCTCCCATATCCTCACATGCACACCTCCACTCTAGACTCCCAGTGTGTGTCAGGGGAACCTTTACTAAGGAACTATCTGTTGTGCCCTGGATCCTTGCATTTCCTTCCTTGCCTGGGATATCCCCTCCTGCTCCTTGAGGGACAGAATAGTAGCAAGGCTTAAGAATGTCTCACTTAGAAGGCAGGTAATATGAAGAAATGCTCTCCCAGTCACTGATGCAAAATGATTCTCTCAGCTGTTCACCCGATAATCTTATTGTACAAGCAATATTGAGCACTGTGAAGAGTTATTAAATAACTTGAGACCACAGAAGAACAAAGGAACTAGACCCACAAAACTGCCCCACAAGCCCCATTTACCTTTGCTTAGTAACTAAGTAACTGATTTGAAATGGTCAGAACACTGATTCTCAACAGCTTCCACAGACTTCAGATACAGATTCAGCTCTGGGTACCCTACAGAGAATCTTTACATTTTGATAGTCCATTACTACCAATATTTTATCAAAACACTATGGTTTTCCTTCTAATCTGTGATTAGATCCATAAAATTTCTGCATATAACTTAATTTAGACTTAATACTTTTTTCCCCTAAGAATGAAGCTATAATTTTCCAACATGTCAGCAGTAAGATATGATCCATTGAACTGAATTGAGTTAAAATTTCAATGCACCCTTATTTAATAAAAAGCATTTTAAACTCACTGGGCTTCATAAGATGATAAGAAAATTCTTTAAAATCCAATAAAGATGGGAGTGTTTTAATAGGAATAAAATTTGAATGGGTTTCTGGAATAAAATCAGAATTTGAATATAATATTGAGGGTTACTAGGCCAAATCTATATGTTCCTGCTAAGTTTTGAATCATATTAAGAAATATTGCATTGCCTTACCATGGCATCCCACAGTGCAGTGTCTTCGGCTCTGAGATGGCTTTGGCTACACTGGGTCTTTTATAGTTCCAATGCAAACTTTGCTGTATCTCTGTCTCTGTGAAGGATGTTATTGGTATTCTGATAGGGACTCAACTGGCCATTACTGTGGGTAGTGTAACATTTAAAGGAATTCTCTTAATCCATGAACAAAGAACATCTTTCTATTTATTTGTGTCTTCTCTATTTCATTAATGCCCTATGGCTTCATTTTGAACTCTACCATCCCGTTTACTGCTATGTATTCTAGTAACTACAATAAGCAGACTCTCCCACAAAGAACAAAGTAGATGCACATGAGTGAATGGAGCCCAGAGAGCAGACCACACTGATAGCAGCTGACTTCAACAGAGAAGCCAAGGGTACACTGGGAAGGATAGGCCCTGTAATAGGTGATGCTAAGAAAGCTACATGTCCACACGCAGAAAAATTAGATGAACCCTTTACCTCTCCCATCATACAAAAGCCAGCTTAGTAAAGTCTTAATGTAAGACATGAGAGTCTGAGACTTTTAGAAAAGAACATGAGGGGATATTTCATATACATAAGCACACAACCACCACCCCAACCCCACCCTCACACACTGCAACAAAGACAAAATGAGACAAAACTAAGAGTTTCTAGAAGGGGAAGGAAACAGAGAACAGAGTGGAGATGTAAAGTCGCCTATGGGAGGCAATTTCATAGAATGTTACTGCTGAAGTCTGCCTCCCAAGTGAAGGTCTGTTGGGACATTAACTTGTTGCTAATGAAAGGTACCATATAATATCCTTAAAGATGTATTTGTGACACTTATTTACTACTACACAATTGTACCAGCCAAATGTCCTAACAGATATATGACAGCAGGTCCTATAAAAGGATATAGGGAATCCGAACTGTTGGATAGAAAAGTTTTTCCAAATAAAGCAAATTAAAACTGAGCAAAAAAGAGAACCATGACTCTCAAAAGAAGACACACAGATGATCAGCTGGTCTATGAAAAGGAACTCAGTATCATTAACCACCAGGGAAATGCTAACCAAACTACAGTGAGATGCCACACGACTCCAGTCAGAGTGGCTGTCACCACAATTGAAGATAGCAAGTGCTGATGATGCTGTGGGAGCAGGGACTCTTAGACACAGCTGGTGGGTATGTAAATTAAATCAGCTACTGCTGAACACTGGGAATTCCTCAGGAAACTAAAGTAGAGTCATGCTGTGAGTCGGTAATACCACTACTGAATGTCTACCCAAGCAACGGAGTCAGTGCATCCTAAAGATGCCTGTGCTGCACCACTGCCACATTCCCAAAAGGTGAGATGCAGGACACCTAGATGTCCACCAACAGATTAAAGAAGAATATGCAGAAGGCCATGGATGTTCTTCAGCTGTAACAAAACAGGATCCTGCCATTTGTGGCAGCACAGATGAACTACAGGATATTGTGAACAGAGATGAGCCCAGCACAAAAAAAAACAAAAAAAAAAACAAAAATAAAAACAAAAAAAAACTATCACACAATGCAGCTCACACATGGACTCTTCAAAACATAGTTTTGAAAGCAGAATGGAAGCTGGAAGGGGTGGTGCACATCAGGAGTCTCACGGACCCTGCACATGCACATTACACACCAGGAATCTCAACAGGGTGGGGGAGAGGCTGAGGCAGGAGTATCTCCCTCTAAGCCACAATGGTGCTAAAACCAACCAATCAAGCACACATTCAATCAAATAAAAACAACAACAACAAAACAAAACAAAGAACCAAGAATCTGGGCAGTGGTGGCATACTACTTTAATCCCAGCACTCAGGAGGCAGAAGCAGATGGATCTTTGAGTTCGAGGCCAGCCAAGCCTACAGAGCTCATCCCAGGACAGCCAGAGTTATACAGACAAACTCTGTCTTGAATAAACAGGGAAAAAAGAAGAAATAAAGAGTAGGAGAATGGTCAGCAGAAGTTGGGGTGCTTAATAGAAGGTAGAGACAGCTGAGAGCTAACCATCTACCAAATAAAACCCAAACAGATCAACAGGAATCGCCACCTGCAGCAGACCAGCTTATGACCAGGTAACTATAGACGTGGACATGATGAGTTGTCATGACATGTAGAGCAAAGGCCGAGTTCTTAACACCACACACACTAAAGCACTGTTGGCTTGTGACTGCTGGGATCTACCAGCCAATTTTCTTAGGACTCTGTTTCCTTAACCCATGAATCTCTATAATCAACTCTAGAAATTAGTGTTGGAAACCAAGTATATAAGACCCCAGGTGTAGCTCTGAGTTGACTTAGAGTTAGCAGGTGCCAAATACAAAACCACATACAGGGCAACAGGAAAAGCTGTTTTCATCTCAAAACTAAAGAAAGGGTAGGTATCAATTATTATGATGAGTTTCGATGGTGTTATGAAAACAGTTGTATTAAGAAATAGTCTGTGTTGCCGGGCGGTGGTGGCGCACGCCTTTAATCCCAGCACTCGGGAGGCAGAGCCAGGTGGATCTCTGTGAGTTCAAGGCCAGCCTGGACTACCAAGTGAGTCCCAGGAAAGGCGCAAAGCTACACAGAGAAACCCTGTCTCGAAAAACCAAAAAAAAAAAAAAAAAAAAAAAAAAAATAGTCTGTGACACTTGATCACTGACCTATGTTCCATACATACTTTTAGAGATACATTTAAGACTTCTTGCTAAAACTTCTGTTTCAGTCAAAATAAAATATTCATGGGAGGTAGAAGAAAGCAAGCCATACAGCCATTTATCCTTTGTATGAATTATTGTATTTTATTTTGATAGCACACCTTAGCAAGTATATTGCTATGGATATTACTCTGTATGCTATGAATGTGTTGCTCTGATTGGTTAATAAATAAAGTGCTAACTGGCCAGTAGCCAGGCAGGAAGTATAGGCAGGACAAAGAGAGAGGAGAATTCTGGGAACAGGAAGGCTGAGTCAGGAGTCCCCAGCCAGACACAGAGGAAGCAAGATGTGAAGGCAGAACTGGGAAAAGGTACCAAGACATGTGGCTAAACATAAATAAGAATTATGGGTTAATTTAAGTGTAGGATCTAGCTAGCAAGAAGCCTGAGCCATTAGGCCGAACAGTTTTAATTAATATAAGTGTCTGTGTGTTTATTTAAGTCTGAGTGGCTGCGGCCTGGATGGGATCAGAGAAAACTCCAGCTACAAGTGTGCTTTGCTGAGGAATTCCAAGAGAAGAAGGAAATACCAATTAGAGCTCAAAGGACCCCAGACAGCAGTGACCACCAGAACTTCACACTGGCATCCACAGCTGTATCTAAAAACAAATATTTAAATTAATAAAATTTGTGTTTTGTTACTCTCTGAGTTAGGGGTGTTCTCAACATACCTAGGGGACCAGAAAACATTGGTTTCTGCTGGTGGCCATGTCAGAGGAGCAGCAGGTGGCAATTGAAGTTCAGGAGGTGAATCCCTGATGGGTGACAGCATCTGTGCCCCCAGGCAGCCATAGGTTTCTAACTTTTGTTAACCAGGTGGAACTGGAACTTACCTAGCCAGGAAGCAGGGACCCTCATGTAGTCATGCTCTCTTCCTTCTCCTGTTTTAGACACCAGGCACATTTCCTGGTGACTCTCCATCACGTGCATTTTGGGTGCCATTTGCATGTACACTGTGAGGTGATTGAACAGCAAGAAGCTTTCCTGTGTCTCCCTGAGTGCCTTCTGTGTGAACACAGTTCCAGCTCCAGGGCCACCCCACCCCCACCCCCGCAGCAGGTAACTGGCTTTCTGCTGCAGAGGATGTCCATCCTACCTGCCCATCCTGCTGTGAGTGAGTGCCCTCTCTTTCCTCCCACTGCTTTTCCCTTCCCCACTAGCAATCTTCCTGTACTCTGATCTCAACCATTTTATAGATTCCATGCACAAATGAAGTCCCAGCAACCATGCTGGTGGAGACCTGTAATCCCAGCCCCTGGAGACAGATGCGAAAGCTGTGCAAATTTAAGGACAGATTTGGATATACATTGAGGCTTTGCTTAAAACAAAACAAAACAAAACTAAACTAAACTAAACTAAACTAACGGGCCAGGGAGAGGGGCATGCCTAGTTCAGTATCCAGCACCCCCACAGGGCACCAGAACTCTGTGGGGGAGGGGGATATCAGGATCCCTGGGGCTGAATTCTCACAGATTCAACCATGAGTCTACAAATGTTACCACCTCAGCTTTTAAGACAATCTAATACTTCTAATACTCTATCATCTATCCCCGTGATGAAGTATAGACGTCCTGCATTTCTTAGTTCATGGGCACTTAGGTGGCTTTCAGGGTTCAGCCTTTATGACTTAATGTCAGTCTAAATTTTTTTATTAATTTTTTTCATTTATTTTACATACCAACCTTTCCCCTTCCTCCTCGCCTCCTGTTCCTCCCCATAGTCTAATTTTAATGCTAAAGTGTTTTCATTTAAATTGTATAGCCAGGTCGATATTTTACTAGGTGGTGATATTACAGGTCATTTACAATGCTTCTTGGTCCTTCCCGCCTTTGAAGCTGAGTGGAGGTGTGTGATGTGTATGTGTGTTGTGTGTTTCGTGTAAGTCCGTCTTTGAACAATTCTCTCCCCCGTTCCTTCCCCTCCCCAACTGATCTTTATGGAATGCAGTAATCTGCACACACAGCTGAAAAAGTTACAATGGGAACCGTGCACCTGTTCCTGTAACATCAACTACAGCGGCTGCTCTCAGAGCGTACGTCCCAAAGTAGACCAGACAAGAGGAACAATAAAGTAATAAACTGATCAACGATAAAATTTGGTAATTTCCACTCTTTTATGACAAATTTGTGACTTCAAAGGAGGAGATGACAGGAAGTCCTAATCAAGCTTACTGAAACGTAAAAGCAAGGAAAGGCACAAGGAGGTTCAGGGTGGGAGGAGTCAGTGCCCTGAGAAGGGATGCGGAACTCCTTAGGGACCTAGCTTTCCATGTCTTCACCCCCAGGAACAGACTGGCTTTCTTGTTTTACAGCCAGTTTGAAAGGCTTTCCACATTGTGACATTTAAAGCACACGTACTCAAGAGCGGGTGGCTTCTGTTCAGTTAGGAAGAGTGACAGAGGCTTGTGGTCAGTGGGGACGGAAGGTGTGGAATTGAGAAAGCTAGGTTGGATAGAGCGGTCTGTGGAGCCCATGGTCAAATTCTGGGACTTTTATCAACCACTTAGAGCCTGTGGCTAGAACACAAGGCTTCTTGTTCGGTTAACTGGTGAAATGTACGTTCACAGCTCACACGTCATTTCCAGTGGCCGGAGGCCACACCGACTCCCAGGCTTTCTCTCAAGTGGAAAGCTCGTGGAGGCTTGGCTCTGTTCATAACAGTCATGCAACCTGGGGTCCCAGAGGAGTGTCTGAAAGCATGGGTTCTCAGCAGGGTTTGTGCTCTGTTCTGGACACCAGGCAGTGGCCTGCTCACAGTCACAGGGAGGAGCCCATGGGAGGCCCCCATGTTTCTCCAAGGGTGTACAGGTATGTGGAGCAGACACACCTGAGGCGGTGCAGATGTCCAATGCCCTCTTCTATGCGTATTGATCATCAGCATCGTCATTGTATTACCATAGCAACACAAACCCTACAAATTCCAAATGCCCATGAGGCCAGTTCCCCTGGTGGGGACCCCACTGTAGGACAGTCACCTATGACGTAACCACATAGCACAGGAGACTCTGTAGAAAGGTTTGGTCCTTGCTACAGTACGTGATGTTGCTGCTGGTGCCCCAGCTATTTTATTACTTACATGTGTCTTACTTTCACTCATTTTTTCTCCTTGGGGATATTCACCTTGTTTTCAGATATTCAAAGGTCAGATCCACCCTGGCCTAACTCAATATACAAGCAATACCCATGAGCAGTAAGCCTCCCACAGTTAACCCTTTCATCCACTGGAAATACCTTAAAAAATAAGACAAAACCAGGCTCTTGGTTATCAGTGTGATCCAGTCACAGCTTAAGGAGAGCACTCTGATGTGCAGATGTTCACACAGAGGTTATGGAGAGCACTTTTCAACAGGAGAGAACAGGAGCAGGAGAGGACAGGAGGGGATAGGACAGGAGCAGGAGAGGACAGAAAAAGGAGAGGACAGAAAAAGGAGAGGACAGGAACAGGAGAGGACAGGAACAGGAGAGGACAGGAACAGGAGAGGACAGAAAAAGGAGAGGACAGGAACAGGAGAGGACAGAAAAAGGAGAAGACAGGAACAGGAGAGGACAGGAACAGGAGAGGACAGGAACAGGAGAGGACAGGAACAGGAGAGGACAGAAAAAGGAGAGGACAGAAAAAGGAGAGGACAGGAACAGGAGAGGACAGGAACAGGAGAGGACAGGAGGGGATAGGACAGGAACAGGAGAGGACAGAAAAAGGAGAGGACAGGAGGGGATAGGACAGGAACAGGAGAGGACAGAAAAAGGAGAGAACAGGAGCAGGAGAGGACAGGAACAGGAGAGGACAGAAAAAGGAGAGGACAGGAACAGGAGAGGACAGAAAAAGAAGAGGACAGGAACAGGAGAGGACAGGAGCAGGATAGGACAGGAGCAGGAGGGAAAAGGTGGCCCTGGAAGGAGTTCATTGGTTCCCAGAACACAAATAAAATGTGCTGCTGGGGGAAACAGGAAGTGAGCTGAAGAGGACAGAGCTGGGCCAGGGGAAGACAGGCTCACAGGAAGACTTTACTGCAGGGAAAATATCAGGGACTCAGGGCAGAAGATTAAAAAGCGAAACAATGCGGTCACTACAGATACAGCCACAGAACAGAAAAGATGTGTCTCCTGGAGTAATGTGCAAAGGGAATACTATGGGATGGAGGAAGCCCCGTCCTCACCTACATCCAAGGGAGCAAAGGATGATGCAAACAAATGACTTTTCCTTGTGAGTGTAAACTATAAAATGAGATCTTCATATGGACTGAGAGCGGGATACAAGTGAGGACAAGATGGATCTGAAGTTTCTGCAGTTTGTTTTGGATGAATTTCCACCTAAACTTTCCATTCTGACGCATTCATCTTGGAATGGGTGAGCTTTTTCCATTCAACGTACACTACTTATCCAATACTAAACATGAGAAAGCCTTCTCAGCTGTGGCCAGCATCTGACTCTCTTTACTGTGGACCCAGTGCCCCAAAGCACAGTTAACTCCTCCAAAATAATCCACAGGGATTTAAATACAATTACCCTGAGGTTCACCAATCAGATCACTCCAGAAGGGCAGCAGGAAGGTGGAGGAGTAATTAGCTTATGAGAGGCCCCAAGAGGTAACATTACTCCACTGTGTGACTTATGCATTACTTATACTTGACCCTGACAGGCTATTTATCGGTACTTACACACCAAAACGCCTCCTTCTTCTTCCTGTTCTGGTATTTACAAAGACATGAGGTGGATACTACCTTCATATCCTGTAAGCCCTGGACACACAGCCTCATGGACGTTCTGGACTGTGAGCACACAAGCACCCAATCCTTGTTAAACATTTGCCCAGCTGTTTAAGTAAGTCCTTCAAGTGTTACAGTGGTCTGGGCACTTAGCATCTCTCACTTCTTCTCTCCAGATGCTCCGAGGCAGTGACTACCTCTTCTGTCGGCTGTGCGTAAGGAAAGAACTGCAGGTGAGAGGTCTCATGGCTCCTTCCTATGTAATCAGAGATGGCTTAGGGAAAATTTCTCCCAAGACTTACCTTTTCATAAGCCGATACAAGCCTTGCCATACAGATCATAGGTATCTACGTTACATGGAGGGGCTGTAACTTAGAAGCTCAAAACTCTTGGGCTAGGGTGAGTTCTTCTAGGCCTTGGCATGGTCAAGATAAATGGAGTTAAGAACTTGCCCATGCTCGCCGGCTAGCACATCCTGCAGGGAGGTTCAGAAGGAGCTTGTCCATTTGTTCCCATGCACACCGATGAGCCACATGAATCCTCTCTTGGGTTACTTCTTTCACTTGTCAAAATCAAAGAGAACATCCTCCAGAAGGGAAGAGAACATGTCCTCAGCCCCAGTGAACACAGAAGCTGACGACTACAGTACAAAATGCATTCACAGAGTTCTCTGAGCTGTAAATGCCACATGAGGAGGCCAAGGAAGGGAAGGGATTCTGAGGGGAGTGGGTGGCAGAGACGATGAAAACCACCTGGGTTTGGGCTCTTCACACCTTCCAATCCTGCCACATCATTAGCCTAAAAAGCCCTTTCCGCACAGGAGACACCCAACCCCATCAGGTCTGTAACTGCCTCAGAAGCCCCCAGTAAAAGTTGTTTATAGATTTCTTTGACAATGAAAAGAAGAAACTGGATGGAGTCCCCAACACTAGTCCCTGTATACCAGTCTGTTAGTTGGGAAATTCACCCCAACTCAATCTCTCACCCAGTTTTTAATTGAAAGAGTTTGCTGCTGCTGTTTTTTGAGTCAGGGTCTGAAACTCCCTAGGTAGCCAAGGATCACCTTGAATTTCTATTCCTCTCCTCCCCCACCTCCCGAGAGCTGGAGTTACAGGTCCATGCTTGTTTATGCTGTGCTGGGGATCAAACCCAGGGCCTCTAGCATGCTAAGCAAGAACTCTAACAGCCAAGCTACAGCCCTAGCCTCAGATAATTTTATAAAAGATTTTATTTTTAATTGTGTGTGTGAGTTGTGTGTGTGTGCATGAGTGTGCATGAGACTGCATATGTGTGAGTGTGCATGTATGAGTTATGAGTGTGTACAACAGTGAGTGAGAGTGAGTGGAGAGCAGGGCTGGAGCTGAGTGGCAGGTGCTTCTGAGCCTCCTGATGAGGGTGCTGAACTTGGGTCCCTGTAAGAGCAGTGTGTGTTCTCAAGTGCTGGGCCACCTCTCCCTCCCTAGGATGACTGTTTTAGATGGCACATCGGACAATATCACAGATGCCAGGTCTCATGGACTCATCAGGGACTCATCATCTGCTATGAAGAACTGTTATTGATACGAGCTCACTCTGAGCAACAGGGACAGAAGTGGCCAAGGTCAGAGAAGAAAGCATGTGACTGGGGAGATGCTTTTTAAAAGTCTTGCTGTCTGTCCTCTGAAACCAGGTAACTTCCATCATTCACAGACGGGAAGTGATCTCAGGAAATGGCCCATTTGCCTGCTAAAGAAAAGCATTCTTGAGGTGAGTAGTTGAAGCTTCCCATGAGAAAACCTGGTATTTTCAGCGTCAGACAGAAAGGGCCTGTGAGCCTCCTTCTTTGTAAGGCAGAGCTAAGGAAAGAGTCTAGATACTGTCCTTCCCTCAGATCTTATCTAACCCCTGAACTGAACCAGGCTCAGAGTGTCTGGGAACCGAAACACTGGGTGGCACCTCAGGGCTCTGCTCTCACTGAGTGGTGGAAGCTGCAGTTGGCCTGCTTCAAGGGAGGGTACCTTGTGGGGAACATGGAGGTTCTTGTGCTCACAGATGAGCACTAGGGGAACCAGGCATGTCAAACACACAATGCTGTCCGTTGGAAGAAAGGGATGCATAACCTGTTATCTACTCAGAAGGCTGGGAGAGGATGTGGTTAATGGACTGGTGACCTTTTGTGCTGTAAGGTGGAGACTCCACTGGATCCTCCCCTGGATCCTTATTGTGATCTTGTCAATATAGAGAACCTATTTTTAAGTCACATGTAGTCAATCTATAGAACCTATTTTTATGAAAGATGTCATGTGTACTTTACAAAGAGTTTTGATGTAGTCATGCCTTAAGCTTTATTGTGACACAGGATTGAGTTAATTGCCATCAAGGATGTTTTCACCAAATTGTGCTATGTTTGAATCTGCCTAAAATAAACCACTCAGAGTCAGACTCCTGGAGTTTGAAGCAGCACCAGCGACTGAATCATGTTGGACCAAGGCTGCCTTCTTGCCTCCATGGATCATTACTCTGCTGCTTGTGGCAGTCCCAGGGACAGCTACAGTACATCAGCACCCTCACGGGCCCAGGGATGAGGCATCATCTAGACACCCAGCTTTTCCAGAAATAATCTGTTGACTATTGTGTGGGTTGTATGCCAGGAGAGAACCACAAGAAGGAAGTTCAAAGGGATTGTACCCAGCTCACAAAAATGCTAGAGTTCATGTGTTTCTATCTATGGAATCTGACCCTCCATGATGGAGGGATGTCATTATACACACTATCATTTTCCACATCCATTTCACCCACCCTCAGCTCTTTCCAGCGCTGCCTGGGCCCTGCTCCCAAGAGTGTGTTTTGCCTTTACTTCTCAGGAACAAAGTCTCAAGTCCATGGTCTCCATGCTTTCCAAAACCTTTGGCTGAAGAAAGTGGTTTTTAGGGAGAATTATCTGAGGTCTCTGAGGACCAGTTATTTGTCTTGACACATTAACATTTATTTTTTAGATTATCTCAGAGAATTTGGGAACTGTATACCTGGAGATACTGTGTGGTGCCTCAGGACTGTTTTCACCGAGCATTGAAGGACACACTTGGCCTGCTATGAGAGGTTATTTAAAGCTCCCATGCACGAAGTGTCTCTCACGTCCTGAAGACAGAGTGAGGCTGGGAACTGGGCTGTGCTGCAGGTCTGCTGGCTTCAGCTCATGAACCTTCCTATGCCTTGTGGGGACTCTCTTCTCTAGCGGGACTAGGTGAAGGGGCAGCTGCATCATCAGACAGTTTAGTGCAAGGGCCTCAAATGATTTTCCCTTAGACTTTTACTACTTATATGTATTTACTTACAACTCAAAGAGCTGTGCATGCAATTATTTGTAAGTGCTCATAAAATCTTCTTTTTTCCAAAATATATGGTATTTGATAAAATAAATTCAAGAAATCTGTCACTTATCTGCCATGGCTAACGTGAGTGGGCTCACGTGTGTAGTTTCCCCAAGATGTGAGAGCCAAGACTATTCAGACAGTGCCAATAACACTAAAACAGCAAAACTCAAAGTCACAGGTGAGCATGAGCACCGGGCTGGGACAATTTCCAGAGAAGCTGACAAAATAACTTTCTTCTCAAAAATGTCTCCTTTGAAATCCTTCCTCAGAATAAAAGTAGTTTTCAAAAGTCCTTGGGAAAGGTTAGTTCCTGGAAAATGGAATCTGTTGTGAGTCCCAAAACTCTCAGCTAAACAGAATCCTGACTTAGGTAGGGAAATCATTTCAGCAAACACAGTGGAATTAATTTAATGGAATTTAATTATAATTAACTCCCCAAGTTATTATCACATATGTAACAGACGGGATATCTACTCTGTGACAAGGAGTAAGTAGTAAACGTACAATTGAGAATAAGATGGTCATGGTCCCTCAGTGAAGACCATGGAGACATCATAGCCAAGCATGGTGGCATGGATCTTCATATGTGCAGGGGCAGGAAGACTGCAGGTTGGAAGCCACTGGGCTACATGGTAAAACTGTCTCAGAAGAAAGAGAAAAAGAAAGCAGCGTGGATAATCATCAATTGAGAAATAAAAACAAATATGATACCTTCCGAGGGTTAGACCATGACTTATGGAAAATGCTTGTCTAGGAGGCATGAGGCCCTGAGCTCAGTCCTCACTATTTCAAAACTAAATAAATAAAAGTAGGCTCCTTCAGTTTGGGCCTGAAGTGGCTGCTGAGGAGACTCTGGCGCTCACCATGGCCGACGAGAAACCCAAGGAAGGAGTCAAGACTGAGAATAATGATCATACTAACTTGAAGGTGGCAGGGCAGGATGGTTCTGTGGTGCAGTTAGAGATTAAGAGGCACACACCACTTAGTAAACTAATGAAAGCCTATTGTGAACGACAGGGTTTGTCAATGAGGCAGATCAGATTCCGGTTTGATGGGCAACCAATCAATGAAACAGATACACCCGCACAGTTGGACATGGAGGATGAAGATAGGATTGATGTGTTCCAGCAGCAGACAGGAGGTGTCTACTAAAAAGGGAACCTGCTACTTTACTCCAGAATTTTGTTATAGACCAAGAATACATTCACAATTAGAAAGCCACAATTTGGTTCCCCCACATCCTGACTACTACAGTATAGTTTTCTCTCTTCTTTCATTTCCCTGTCCCCATTTCTTTATTGTACATAAAGTAACTGGTGTGTGTGCACAAACATTTGTACTTTTTTCTTATTCTTCTTAAAACTAAATGGCCAATGTTCTGTTTTGATTGACATCAGATGGAGATGGACCAGGGAAAGCACTGGTTCTGTGAAAATATCCCCCTGTCTCCATTAGTGGCATGCTCATTCAGCTCTTATCTTTATAGTCCAGTAAGTTATTTTGCTCTCAACATTTTAACAAAAGAGCCCAACAACAAAATCCGTACATACCTTGTTTGATTGGAGAATTTTAATGTTTTTCATTTATCATTGTAAAACCAAGGACAATTTTATAACTTTTTTGTACGTAGCTGTTACATGTAGGGCAATCTGTCTTTAAGTAGGGGTAAATTACTCTAGAACAAAATGATCCTAGATAGTTTTCCCTTCAAGTCAAGCATCTTGTTGTTTAAATAAACTTCTTGAAATGGGCAAAATGGTTACCACTGGCCTAGAAGTTCTTCTTGAGTTTCTGCTACCTGTTTTTATTAGGTTCAACACTGTGAAAGCCACATGGACGTAGGCCACACTGTTCTGCTGGGAAGCCATGAGAGTGTAGTGGTGTCAATCCCCAGACCCCTGACTTGATTCCTGGTGTGTGTGTGTGTGTGTGTGTGTGTGTGTGTGTGTGTGTGTGTGTCTACTGTGTAAATTCAGGGGAAATGTGACTCAGCAGAAAAAAAAAAACAAGGCTAGGGCAAAGGGCACCAGACTGCCGGAACCAGCAGGAAAGGTTTAGTCTATCTATGTATCTATGTATCTATGTATGTATTTCTATCATGTATTTCAGGCAGGGTCAGAACCTCCGGGACAAGTACCAGTGGACACCCGTGAAAAACTTGCAGTCTAACTCAGCTGTACACGGTTTCAGGACAAGCTGGGCACCATGGCTCCTCCTAGTCTAAGCCCCCCTTTGTGTCCTGCCATGTCTTCCTGGAGAGCTGGGGCACAGCACTTTCCCATCAAGAAAGGAGGTGAAAGAACTCTCATCAGAAAGCCCTGGAACTAAACAGACCATTGCGAGATCTACTCAGTCAAAATGCTTAGCAACATTTTCCAGCTTGAACAACATAGAAAAGAGCACATGGGTGTAATAAAACGGAACAAGCAGCCATGAAGGGACAGAAAGCAAGAGAGACAGACAGCTGTCCAACTTTCACAGCAAGCCTGGAATCCGGCTTGTGAGTGTGGCCTGGCAGCCCACATCTCTCCTCCACTGGAAGACTTTCTGCTGTGGTACCCTCATCGGCGTTTCCTCCAACTCCCCTGTTGATGAAAACTGATAGCCAGTTCCCTAGACATCTGTGGAACTAAAGAGGTTTCAGAATCCCCTAACATCTATCATCTCCAAGGACCCCTCGGCAGAGCATGGAAAGAGATGCCTGTGTGTCGCAGAGGACCATCCACGGTTATGCTGGCCCCACCTCCTGCCTGACACACTGGGAAAGGCATGCACTTTGTTGCCCCAAGATCTGCATTTGGAATTAGACTCCAGTCTAACTAGCTGTTAAACTCTGTACTCTCCCTAAGCTTCATGGTGTTTATCTGTGAAACAGGACTTATACTAACGGTCTGACAGTCATGCCAGGATGCTATTAAAATGTGACTGACACAGATCGACCCATGTGGTGCTGAATGCATGCTTTTCCTCCTTATGTGGTGTGTGCTCCCTTTATCATGTTCCCTGTGTTCTAAACTTAGAACGGCTCCATGCTCTAGGAATCATGTCAGAATGCAATACAAGAACATGTACACACACTGCGTCAAGGACATTGTTAAAATCAGGATCTTAACTATGTACATCAAACTGGACTTTAGTTCTCAATCCTCCTGCCTCAGCCTCCCAAGTACTGTGATTAGGAGCATGTGCCAGCAGCCCCAAGAAGAAGACTCTTAGATGCCACAGGGACAGCATAGCACAGCAGACGTTCAGGGCAGCTCATGCTCTGGAGTAGGAGGCCAGAGGCACACTCAGTGTGATGAGGAAGCAGGGCAGCTCATGCTCTGGAGTAGGAGGCCTGAGGCATCACTGAGTGTGAGGAGGGAGCAGGACACCGGGAGCTGCGATGGGAAGTGCTCCTATTTACTTCCAAGATGGAAGGTTCTGGAGTCTCTACAATCCCACACTGCTGACAAGAACCTCATTTCTGGAGCAGGGGACTGTTTTCTTTCTAGCTGAGCAGCAGACACAGATGTAAACCAAGTATCAGGGACATGCATCAGAAGTCCCATCATCCACCGTCAGCACCCATGGAGCAGCCACCTGCCGCTCACTCCATTCTGTTCTGTATTTGCTGCTCTGTCTGTCACCCAAGTATGTGTGTTGCTACATATTGAGAATTCATGGCCCTTGGATATCACTTTTACTAATTTTAAGACATAAATAAAACTTTTGCTTGTTTTTTAACCAGAGGAAAGTCGGTGGGTACCTCCTAAGATCTCACTCTTCTTTTAGGACCTAAGGCCCAGAATTTTATACTTCCTTCTCCCTCTCCCTTCCTCTCCCCTCCCCATCTCCCTCTCCTCCCCCTCCCTCTCTGTGAGACAGGATCTCACTATGTAGCCCTAGCTAGTTTGGGACTCACTTATTTATACCAGGCTACTTGTCTCAAACTCACAGAGATCTGACTATCTCTGCCTCCCAAGGGCTTGGAGTTCTCTCTTTGATGACCAGTTCATAGACTGTCTTAACAGCAGCTCCTTTTAATGAGTTTCATTGAGGCTGGAGGGATGGCCCAGTGGTTAAGAAAATCTGCTGTTCTTACAGAGGACCTGGATTCAGTTCCCAGCATCCACAGGGTGGCTCATAACCTTCTAAGACTCTAGTTACAGAGAACCCATTGCTCATGATTCATCCATTACTGGCCTCCATGGGTGCCTGCATACATGTTGTATAAATGCATACATGCGGGCAATCACTCAAACACATAAACATGTCTTAATGAATTTCATCTATGCAACTTCACTTGATTTGACTGTAGTAAAAAAAAAATGGAACAAGTCATTCATAGGGGCAAGAAGGAAGCCAGATTTGAGGATTCCAGCCTGAATCTCCTCTCTCTGCCCTTACTCTGGCTACTTTTCAGGCTTCAGCCACTCAGTACCTTCCTGCAGGCCTTCTCAAGACAAAACAAAACAAAGAAATCTTCAAACCTAATAATAATCCCCTCAAAGGTTGAATCCTACGCAGCAGCCAGCATCTCATTCAGCTTGTTCTAGAAAATGCAGTGCCAATGTGGCTCAAGCAAACAGCAACAGCATCTCGTGTGTTATTAGTATGTGAGGGGAAAGGAGCCTCAGATATGACATGGCTCTGCTTGTACAGGGGCAGAAGTGGAGCCACCAGCAGACCGAGGGGTCTTAGAAAAGTGAATGGCATAGGCAAAGGCCGAGGTTGGATTTGGGATGGGCTGACTCATATTTCCATGTCATGTCTTCCCAACAGAGTCAGTATACCGTTTCCATAAAGGGGGACAATATTTGGGCATTCGTGGGCTACAAAGTCTTACTAAGCCCCAAACATGCTCTAGGCAATATGTAAACATGTCGATAAATTTTGATTTATAAAAACAGGAGGTAAGCAGGGTTTGACCATAGCCAAGCCTACCTCTCTAGAACACTCCACCCCAAAGGAATCTGTGGGAAATGGAGAGGAACATGACGCTGAACTTGCGTACCTGTCCAGCAAGGTGCATCAGTGTGCGATACCAATTGCTCTCCTCCGTATGACATGTATACACTGAATGTTCCGTAAAACCAGAAACAGAAGTAGCCCAAAGTTGCTGGGATTTGTTGTTGGTCAATTTGGAGGCTTCAGGCAGCCTGGGAGTATAATCTGCTTTATTCCCAGGATAGGAATCCTATTTCTTAATTTTTCAGTCATATCAATGAAATATACTTCCTTTGTGAGAACAGAAACCTGCCAGGATATGCTGTGTGTCAGGTGGAGAGAAGGTTGCTAAGTATTTCAGGGACTTTCATGATCCTGTGCTAAGGCCAGAAACCTAAAACACAGGGGAGATGAATTACAATTGGGTCATTCCAAGATGGAAAACAAGACAGAATTTAGCGGACATGATCACTCTGTGATGGTGATTCATATCCATGTCACCAAATCCCAACTGTCTGTCTGTCATTCATCCTCTGCTAACTTTGATGGCCCTGTTGCTAATGCTAAAGGAATCTTTAGGTGGAACAAGCTCCCCTGTACCTGTGTGTGAAGGAGGCAGGAGGAAAAGTTGAGCACCATGAACAAAATACAAAACAAAATTAAAGCAGTACTTCAAATAATGAACTTTTTAGAGACAAACCAGTTATTTGAAGGGATTTTCACAGGAGCAGAAGGACATGAAGCACCAAGAGAGAGGGCGACACTGAGCTCTAGCTGATTCTTAGAAAGAATGAACATAGAAAAACACATCACTAATGTCTGCCACATCACAGGAGCCACACACCTTCCATCTCCAGATAACAACTACACGCACTTCCCCAAAGTTAGACAAGCTCATTGGTGTCACAGCTCGGTCTTCAGACAGAACTCTTAAAAACCATATGATACGAATACTTTCTATAGGCTTGAAATTCTCAGAATCTTTTTCCTTTCTCATAGCACTTTTTATACATCAGTCAAGAAATGATCTTGGGTTAGAAGCAACTCAGCACAGAACCCAAAGTAGCAGGGGACCCAGCAAACCATGTGACAAGAGTTGGCAGGTAGCATCATCGGTAACACAATACCCAAGGGAAAATCACGTGAGTTAGACTCTAGCTTCAGGAGAACCAGTGGCCTTTACAGTTCCATCTCTCACTTCGAAGTGCACGTTCTAGTAGTCAGTTTTTTCCAGGGACCTCAGCCTCATGTGCTGACCATCACTGTGCCTTGATAAAAAATGGCAAGTGGCTCAGCTGCTTAGCATACATCAAATCCTAAAGTTCACCTTTTAGGTCACATCACATTTCATCATCACTGCACCCATTTCTTCCCACAGAATTTCCGGTAGAATTCTAGACCGAGAGAAACCAACATAACGGAAAGGAGCCTGTTTACCAGACTGTTTTGACTTCGCCAGGGCAAAGGCCCCCAGTACTTACTGGCTGGTGAGGGAGTACTGCATCCACTAGGAGGTGGGTGGCCATGGAGACCGTGGAGTGGAGGCAGGGAGAGTCCTCCGATGACAGGTGGAAACAGGATTGGGTAGGGTGCCGCTGGGTAGTGAGTCATGTGTCCACGCACTGCCGGGACTGGGCATGCGTGGCTGCTGGTGCTCATGCTTCAAGCTTCACTGAAGGTCAGGTGCTCTAGGGCGGGCACACATCACTATAGGTCCCAAACCACACACAAGAGGCAGACGTGGGCAAAATGAGGCTGAACAAGGTCCTGGCCAAAGCAAGAGGGTTCACCTGCTGATCTGGCTTCCTCCGTGCAGGCTCTCTCTGCCTCCCATTTTGCTTTGTTGATGACAGAAAGGGGCTGATGCTGGCCAGCTGCCCAGCTTAGGGTTCAGTGGCACCAGGGACCTTCAGATTCCAGGGCTGTTAATCCTGTAAGAAAACAAGCAAACAAACAACCGATGCATCACAAATCTAAGATATTTCTCACTTTATCAAATTATTGTACAAAAAATTATTAATGATTCAGAACTCCAAATTCCTTCTTGGTCCCATGTGTTTACTATTTTATGGTTTTGATTTTTCTCAAATTCAAGCACTATAGTATAAGCTAAAACATCTACATATAATTTTATCGTGACTGATCCTCTTTTATTAAACTACAAGCTCCTTTCTGAACTCTGTTCCCTATTGTCCACCTCTCCTTGCCTCATGTTTCGTCATGGCCATGTGAAAGCATTTATTTTCCTGTTCCCATGCTCACAGTGTTTGTCCTGTTTTCATCTATGATTCAAGCCCTTAGAAGAGCGCCTGAGCATGAACAGGCACCCGGTAAGCATTTGCTGAATGGATAAAATCTTGCTCTTTAGGGAAACTGCTTGTGTGATGCAGCCTAGCCTATGTGCCACCAAGCTTGCACATCCTGTACAGGAACAAGTTTGGATTTCATTGTGGCCATTTGGAATAGCACACAAACAGGAAAATACAGCTGCAAGAGAAAGCTCGATTTTAATGTGAAGAACGCTAAGGAACCCGGTGGGACATTTTAGGTCAGTTTCTTGTTGTTATTATGCCCATAAGAACAATACCAAGGTAAATAACACTAAGGATGTTTGAAGAAGCCCCGGGAAGTCATATTAATCCATATTTATATAAATTACATATGAAGTAATGTTACTTGGGGGTGACAATGCTCCCCTGAGAGCCATAGACTATCCAACAAAAACTCCAGCACCAGACATGAGAAACCTTCTTTTGAGTTGTTTAGGAGAGCTCAAGAGACTCAAGAAATACAGGCAATTGCCACTGCCTTTGGTTGCCTCCCAGATTTTTAAGGTAAGTTCCCACTGCTGAAGACACCACACGTTTCAGACACAAGATTTGGAAGAATTAAGCTGGAATTGTATTGCAAGCCTCATGTTAGAGGACCAGCTCTTATACATAGTACTAGAAAGGGCTGTGCAAGCTGTCAAGAGAGAAAAGCAATCAATACTCTCACCCAGATGTGACATCTACAGACCACAATGATGATCAACATGACAAAATATCCTTTAAGGTGAAATAGCAGCATTTATAACTTGGGAGCAACCAACAGCTGTATAATTGGACTTAAGGCTCGCTCAATAGGAGGGAATTCATAAATGTAACTGTAAACATAGCCAACTACCTGGGGAGGACCCACTACTGCCATTTTCCTAAACCAGCAGAGTTTCCAAGTACATTCTAAATACTTATCCTTATACTACAGAGAAGAGTAGCCCTCATTCCTCAGCAGAGAAGCTTCTTTTTGCATAAGACAGAAATCCACAACTGTTCAAAAATGCAGAGAATTGACCATACTGAACCTAACCCTAACACTTAAAACAACCCTTCCATCTAAGGCTCAGGGAACTTTGAATAAGGGAACACAAAGACTGGGAGAGCAAGAGGACCAGGACGTCTGCTGAGGGATTGTGTCTTCGGAATAGGACAAGGGAGCTACAGATCCCAACAATGTGATTGCCTTAACAAGACTGCACAACGAAAACCTAGTTAACATGCCAAGAGGGGTTAGGGAAACCTCACAAGGCTCCACCCCTTGATGAAGAGCTATGACAATTAATGATTGTCCAGGCTGAGAATTAGTCTTCCCCAGGGATGTGCCTCCTAATTGGTTAACCAATACCAAGTGAAGAGTCAGCCTTAGAAACGTGTACAACCAACATTGAATGGACTCAACAGGTTGCATTTGTAAATTCATATGTATGTATATAGAAAAATTTATCATGTAATTATTTTAAACTGTATGCCTATACTATCTTCTAAGTTCTAAACAATGTATTCATCTATTAAACATGGATTGTTTAATATAAATCATCAAGCCATTTACTCATTTCTCCATCTATTCCTACCTCACTCAATCTATCCATACATTTATCTACCCATCACCTCATCCCTCCATCACTCCAACACTCATTCCATTACTATATCCTTTTCTCCCTCCATCAGTGTGAATGATGGACCACTGTCTGTCTGTCCACTCACTCATCCATCAGTCTCAACTAACTGTCACGTGTCAGGTATGAGTGAAGACACTGGAGATGTGTAATATGGTCCCTGTACTCATGGGGGATTTACAATCTTGGTAGAAGTTATATGCTTAATGGAGCCCCAATTGCTCAGCCTCTACAAAACATATTCCACGAATTATCTACCTAGGATTTTGAGAGTGGGGATGGGAGAAGCCTCACCTCAGTTCCCAGTACTGACTGTATACTTCACATGATTAGCATTACCGTGGTAACCACATTCAGCAGGATCTTCCAAACTTTGGAGCCCACTGGTTGACAAGCTCTGAACTCAGACTCTGGGAGCTTTTCAGTTGTACAGAGAAGGATTCTAGAGCCAGATGCCCAGGTTCAATCATGAGTCTGAACTTTGGGGAAATGATCTCGATTCTCAATATAGTGTGCTTTTTAAATAGTGTAAAATGTGTATACTTATATAATTTACTTTAGAGGATCACAGAGAAGATGAAATGGGATCCTCTACAGAAGACCAATATCTGGTATACAGTAAATACTTGGTGAAGTTTCACTTTAAACACACATTTCTCAATAAATAATGTTCTTCTGAGGACAAGCTTGCTGGAAAAGAGACTTTGGGCTGGAGATGAAGGAGAATGCATCATAGCAGCCTTGAAGAGAAAAATATTATTATTCAAATTTGGGCCAGATAATTGAAGAAGAGAAAGATGGGTGTGGATGAAGGGAAAACTGTTACTCATACACCTTCCTGAGCACTCATGGGCCCTAAGATGTCCCAATATAACCTCTATGTCTTTACCACAGGACAGGCCCCTGAGGTAAAGTAAGCTCATAGCTTTGAGCCTCTGAGAAGTCTCACAGGGCTGTGGGGACCAGCTCCACCTTTTGGACAAGCTGCTGAGTCTCCATGGCTTTAAACACCTTCCCCCCACATCACACATCTGTGGCAGAGGCAGAACTTAAAAAGGGTTTGAACAGTGCCATCTCCTCTGCTCCCTCTGCCCTGGGCAGAGCTTGCACCCCTAGGAGATGGTGTGTCACATCAATTGCCACCCACAGAGGAGAGAACCCATGTGTGGGTGTGACATTAGCTTTGTCCTAGCTCAGATGCCGTCCACCTGAGCCTTCCTTCAATCCTTGGGCCCTGGGTACTAAAAGGACCGCTGTCCACAGGGAAAGTCCAGGTTTTCTAGTATACCCTGCTCTCTAAAGAGGAGGTGGTGTTTCCATTCGGTTTGTGAACAGGAGCCCTAGGAAGATACCTCACCGAAAACATCACTGTCTCTTGAAAGCTCAAGCCGCATGAGAAGAAACAGAGTGGGATGCACATTACTTCAGCGGAGGTAAATGCTTTGGGTGTTTTCTCTTCTCAAAAGCATACTCCATTCTACATATTTAGTACTTTTATTTTGTAGTTTGAGGCAAACTAATTAGAAAATAAAACAATGCTGTTCAGTATTTGCTGCATTCCCAGTCAATCTGATTTTGAAATCCCACACAAAGCTCAGCATTGTTACAATGGTCTTTTCTCTCTCCATCTGACAAACTAGCTCATTAACTGTGAGAGCTGACAGTTTAGCAAGCTGCCCCCGCAGGGCACAATTCTCTGATTTTTAAAGCTGTCCTTTTTTTTTTTTTTTTTTTTAATATATATACCAACCAGGGACTGAGGCTACCCACAATAATCTCCCCTTTCTCCTTGCTTTCAAATCCTAAACATTGCCAACATCTTGTCTGCCTGTGTAGCATGCTCGAAATCTTGAAGAATAAATAAATAAATAATTAAATAAATAAATAAATAGATGAAACAGGGCCAACAGCAGAATAATTTATGCTAATAAGGGGGAAAGGAAGCAATTCTGGTTGGAAAAGTCCTGTTCGTTGGTGGACTGTGTGGGATGTCCCCCCTGTCCACATGTGTGACTGATTAAGGGATTCCTGGAAGTAAATGTCCTTTGTTTCAGGCTTGTGGAGACAAAGCTGGTCACTGGTATTAGCAAGCCCTTTCCTGTCATGCCTGAGTTCAGTCTGGGCTCATCTGGGCTGTTCCTTTCCCACCTGAGGCAAAGCACAGATGAACAGGATGAGGAAGGGAAAATGAGATGGGCTGAGAGGTCTCAGGACCACCACCCAGAGCTTCTGCAGTATCAATTTTATCATCTATGAAAGAGCCAGGAGAAAGGGGGGGCATGATAAATGAAAATCCAAACTCTGATATCCAGGGAACAAGTACTTTGCTAAAACATAGTAACCAAACAACATTTTAAAAATATTTTTTAAAACTCAGAAGATAATGTCAAGTTTTTATTTTCCCAATGTAAACTGTTCTCCAGTCTGTCTTCCGCAAACCAGCTGGGAGGGAGACACGGGTCTATCTACAGTCTGTGTGACGTGCGTACATGCGTGTGTGCGTGTGTGTATGCATTTATGCGTGTGTGTGTGTGTGTGTGTGTGTGTGTGTGTGTGTGTGTGTGAGAGAGAGAGAGAGAGAGAGAGAGAGAGAGAGAGACGTGTGTATGTGTGTGTGTGTGTGTGTGTGTGTGTGTGTAGTGGAAGACATTGCTATCTTAATATTCACACTGTACCTGTGACCGCTTCTTATTAATTTTCTTGGCTTCTTTATTGTCAGCTAGACACAAGTTAGAAGTTTCTAACAGGCCAGAATCACAATTGAGAAAAAGCTTCTGTAAGACTAGTTTAAAAGCAATCCTGTAGGGCTTCTCTTAATTAATGACTGATGTGGGATGGCCCAGGCCATTGTGGGTGGAGCCTCCCTGAGAAGGTGGTCCTGGGGTCCATGAAAAAGCAGGCTGAGCAAGCCCATAAGCAGCACCCCTGCAGTGCCCCTGGATGGCCTCTGCTTCACTTCCTGTCCTGACTTCCCTGGATGATGGACTGTGATGGGGCTCTGTAAGCTGAAATAAACTCTTTTCTCCCTAAGTTGCTCTTAGTCATGGTGTTCATGACAGCTTAGAAGCCTCAGTTAAGACATTAATAAATGCAGTATTTTTTCTCCAGTCTTACTAATATTTTTGTTACATTGAAAATTGTTTTAAATGACGGTAGTTATCTCTTGTTTCTTTTCTCTTGCCACAGGTTTATTTTATGTTCATTTTCACTAAAAATTGCATTCACAATTCCAACTTTAGACTTCCCACCACTTAAACCACATTTTATAACACAATATTTACACATGATGTTTTAAAATCAGATAGGTCCTTTAACAAATGGTTCTCTCTGTGTGTCCCTGAGATGGTAGTCTTAACAGTCCCCTGAACATTTGTTAAAACCGACAAAGTCAGATGGAGCTAGAAAAAAAAATCATCCTGAGTGAGGTAACTCCCCAAAAGACAAATATGGTATGTCTTCACTTATATGTGGATGTTAGCTGCCAAGTCTTGGACAAACAAGCTACAATCCACATAACCACGGAGGTTAGGTATAGAGTAAGGGACTAGAGGGCAGCATTGAATTATCCTCAGAAGGGGAAACAGAATAGATAGTTATGAAGGGATTGGAGGACTGTAACAGGAGGATCAAATGGATGGGGGGAGAGGCGAGGAAGGGGATGAAGGAAGGAATACAGGGAGAGACAGCTAAAACCAAGGTTCATTTGAAGGGTCATATCAAAACCTAATACAGTAGAAGCTTCCTAAACCATATACATATATAAAGGTAATCCAAACAGAATCACTGAGGAACAGGGGAGACAGAGCCCCATCTGGACATCTCATCACCAAATGAAGCCTCAAGTTCCAGGAATGGGTTATATCTAATCAAACCGATGAACAAAGGGACCCCATAGGAACCCCCAAACAATCCAGGCTACTGCTAAGGCTATGCTTGCCCTCCAAAAGCTGATGACAAGGTCCCTCTGCTGGAGACCACACCTTCACAACTCATGGAGCTCCGAGACGTTGAGCTCGCGCCCATCTAGAGCCTCCCTGTACTGACTAGTGTTCCCGTTACTGGAAGGAACACTGCGTGCTGCCAGAGGAGAAAGGGAAACAGCAACCCACCTACTAACTCTGATCCACAGCGGTGACCTCTCTGTACAACGAGCTAGTACAAGAGTAGCACAAACCTCACCCGGTGAGATGGAATCCAGTCCTGACACCGCTGAGATGGTCGAGAACCTCAGGAACCCAGGGCAAAACAAAACGCTTTGGTTCTGCCAAAGAAACTCAGCAATGAAATGACTCCCAACAACTTTCTGGTATATCCATAGATCGGTGTCTCACTCAGCCATCATCAGAGAATGTTTTCCTGTAGTAGATGGGATCTGATACAGAGACTCACAGCTGGAGAGTGAGAGACCTTGGAACACTCTGTCCTAAATAGGATGACTCTATCAAGTCCCTCCCCTTAGGCTCAAGAAACCCTGCAGAAGAGGAGGCAGGAAGCAGAGCCAGTGGGAATGGAGAAAACTAAAAAAACAAGGCCTTCTAAGCAGAGCAGGACCCATGAACATCTGAACTCACAGATACTTGTGGCAGCATGCACAGGGGCTGCACAGGTCTGGAACTCACAGATACTTGTGGCAGCATGCACAGGGGCTGCACAGGTCTGGAACTCACAGATACTTGTGGCAGCATGCACAGGGTCTGCACAGGTCTGGTCCTGACTGAGTTCTAACTTAGAGGGGAGTGGACACAAGCCCTCATCCCTAACCCAGTAGCTAGCTGCAACTGATAACTTCTCACAAATGAAAAATCAGTTTTTCTCCATTGGATTGTCACTGGGGAAACAAACTCTTCTTAAGGACAGACCCCATGCTTGGCAGATGGCCAACACAAAACAAACTCATGGGCATTTGTGGATGTTCTTTATCTCATAAGGCTTTGTCAGGGCATTTTCTTTTTTTCCTTACAGGTTCTTTGTGTATATATTATGGATTCTGGTTTTGTATCTCTATGGGATTTCTGCATGTGCAAATGTATGTGTCTCTGTGTCTACTTGTGTGTCTTGGGCTTTTTCTTTGGCTCTTTTTCTTCTGTTTGTTTTTTCCTATTCCTTTGTTGCTGTTGTTCTTATCTAATTTTATTTTATTGTTATTATTATTATATGCCTAATGAGAGGGTGAAAGGGTGTGGATTTGGGTACATAGGGAAACAGGGAGGATCTGAGAGGAGTTGGAGAGGATAAACCATAACCCAAATATATTTTATTAAAAAATAGATATATTTTCAATTGAAACAAAAATGAAAAACCTGACAACGTCTCAGGCCCAATTGAGGCCCAGCAAATCAGACCCTCTAGGTCAGCCCACGGGGCCCCATTTTCACAAGGCCATTAGAGATGCCACTGCACCCAAGGAGAAGGTGACAAACTTGTGGAATGAGCCAGGGCAGGAATTCTATAAATGCTCACCTCTGCTGTGGATGAGGTAGCCGCACACAAGCCATCACTGAATAAGCATCGCTGTGTTCCATACAGCATGGTTTATCACAACGGCAGGCTGGCCCACTGACAGCCCCAGGATGGTTGTCTGACTCTTCTCTTACATGCTAGAGCTGCTCTGAACCTGTCTGTATCCTTAGTGTTTCCCTTGGAAACCACACCTTGAAGCCATTCTAACGGGGCTTTTTGTCATTGGTTGTGTCCATATTTACAGAAAATCAACTTAAAGTCTTTTTTCATAGTTTTAAAATTTTTCTTATCTATAGGTTCCCACTGTTTGCATGGTGCAGCTCTCTCTTACATATAAGACCTCCTTATTATTACTCTCAAGTTAAGTTCATAGCTTTAAAAGTGAAAATCATTTGATCATTTACATTATGCTTCTATTTTGATGGCAAGACAGTCTTCCAGCTCTGTCACGTGATGTACTACATTCATAGATCCTTTCTGGGAAAGCTTTACAGTTTTTTGTTTGTTTGTTGTTTTTTTTTTTTTTATGAATTAAGTTGATCCTATGGCTTTGTTTACACACTTTTTTTTCTATGAGTAGACTTTTCTCTAACTTTGTGACAAACAGTTTAGAAGACATCATAGGATAAAAGAGATCCACAGGTAAAGACATTACTTATACAGAGCTGACAGGCTGTTTTTCTTATCTCCTGTGGACTTCCAGCTAGGGTTTTTTTCTTCCACTGATGTTCCCAGGTTTCATGTCTTTGTCTTTTTTTCTGTTTCTTCATCATTTGGATAGGTTTTTTTTTCGTTTTTTAAAAGAATTTCATTATCTTTTTATGAAAAATGGTACATGCTAAGTGAATTTTTTAAATCTGTATGTTCTGAAACATTCTATATCAGTTTTGCTAGATATAAAACTGATTCCTTGGCTAGATTTCATATCCTTAGTTCTAGATTCTCTAGATATGAAGGGACTTAAAGAATAATGATAAGAAAAAGTTTCACTAAAGATGTTAGCTAAAATAAGGTTTGGTCAACAGATGTCAGAATTGTTATATATAGCAAAGGAGAGAAAGTATTGAAAGTATTGGCTCCATATTGAGCTGAGCAAAGAGGAATTGATCTGCTGTCATGGGTCTGCAAATGGGCTATGTCAAACACCCTCTACAAATACATGATAGATAGATAGATAGATAGATAGATAGATAGATAGATAGATAAACAGATAGTCAGACAGACAGACAGACAGATAGATAGATAGATAGATAGATAGATAGATAGATGATAGATAGATAGATATAGAGAAATCACAGATAATAAATAAAAAATAGATGATTGATATATGGTTAGATGATAGATATATGATCTATAGATGACAGATGATAGACAGTAGATAATAAAGGGATGATTGACAGATGATAGATAAAAGACAGACAGATAATAGATAGTAGTGATAGATGTGTCCTGTCTTAGTCACATACTTGCAATGACACTGAATATACATCCCTAACTGTGTGTTTACTTGAGGAGTACAGCCTGGAGACAGGGTTCTTAGCAGGGCTTGCTTTGAGAGGAGGATTCTGCCACTCCACCTGGAGAGAACTGTTTACATTGTGCTGCTTTCAAATGTAATCTAAACAACAAAAGAGGTTGGTTTTTAGAGAAAACACTTGTCATCCCCCTTAACTGCAATTTAGTGGCTCCATGGTTGGTGTGAGTAACAACAATAAATAAACAGGCACTAAAAAAGATAAAATTTGAAAAGTAAATCAGGCATTTTTCTTTCCTTTCTATGGCTGATTTAGAACTTGTAGACTGACCACAAACAGACATGATAGGCATAGTGGTTGTTTCCTGATGTGCCATAGCTTAAACCTCTCTATTTATTTAATACATTGGTTCTAGGTAACACCACTTAGTATTTCACCAATGCTTCTAGAAAATACCCGTTTTTAAGCAAAAATGCTCAGCTTAGCACAAATCCTCTCAATTACTTTTACTGCTGTTCCTGATAGAAAAGGCAAGTGACTGAATCACATTCTGCCTGCCTGGTGACCTTGCATCCTGCCTTATATTTGGGATATTCATCACAAATATTGTGAATAAAGTTATGTTTACCTCAAACCAAACAGTGCCACAATGGGAGAATTAAATTTGGCACAAATGTTGTATATCTTATCCCTTTGCAATTCAATTTAGGAACAAAGGAAATAGCAGAGAGCTGTTTAGGAATGAGATGCAGTCATGGGTATCCATAGACCACCAAGTGAGTAGAGAAAGAAACCTGAATGGCTTCTTCTGCAGCAGGAGAGGTCATGTGATATATTAAAGATTTTTTCCATGCATATTCAGAATGTCCTTTATATTCCTTTTAAGGTCATTTTTGCAAGATTCAATCTGTTAACCACAAAGTAAAAACAGGACTTTCAGAAAAGAAGACAGAATTATACATACATTAGAATGCATGTAAGTTGAAGATTCCAGTTCCATAAATTATGGGATCAGCAACGTAAACATGGGTTTTAGGGCATCAGCACTCGGCCCACTGTTATTGCACATGCATGCTCACAAGTCCCGAGCTTCAGGGTTCTCCTAGATGCTTTCCCACAGATGGGGCATGAGTCAGAATAAACGTCTCCTTGGAGCAAGCAGCAACAGGGAACTGCTTTCAAGATGGTATCCATAGCTGCTACTGTACAATCTACTAAGCAACCCCAGCAGAATGGCTGCTCAGAGACAAGATCTGGCTCTCAAGATGGAGCAGGTGACCAGTGGCTGTTGAAGTGATTTCTGAGTGGCTTTGAAGGGATTTGCCCTATGGAGTCTCTACACTAGATAGGAAACCCTTGGCCTGTCAGGATCTTGCTATCCATTGATGAGAAATAGATCATAGATGATTGACAGATGATAGCTAGAAATATATCTAGCTAGCTAGCTAGATATTTACACTGTGCTGCTTTTGAGTGTAAAACAAATACCAATACAGCCCTGATTTTCAAAGGATGGGTAGAAGGATAGCTAAACAGACAGACAGGTGATAGGTGATAAGTAGATGACAGGCAGATGATAGATGATATAGAAATGGAAAGAGTTACAGAATATTAAGTTGGAAGAAACTAGGAGTCTAAGAAGTCATGTGTGAGTATAGGGAGACATGAAGACAGAGAACCAAGGTGTCTGACAACAGACATGAAATGAGTCACAGGAGAGACAGCTGTGCTTCCAGAGCTGGTTTTAGTGCATTTTTCAATGCTCAAATTCTTGTGCATTTTTCCTTTCTTGTTTTAATTGTTTACTTTTAATTTTTAAGTTATGTATATGTGCATGTGGGTGGAAGTTCAAACACAGGCCAGAGGAGGGCATCAGATTCTCTGGAGCTGGAGTTATAGGAGGTTGTGATCTGTTTGATGTGGATACTGAGAACTCAGCTTCTCTCCAGTCCCCATTTTTCCTTTCTTGAAGCAATCATCCACATTCTATTTAGGCTTTAGGCCTCAGACAAGCCTTACTCACTGAGTGCTAACTCAGCCCTTCTAGTGGAAGACACCCAGCCTTCAGCTGGCTGGGATTACAGACCATGTACGGCATGTCACATTGCATATGAAAATTATGATCACTCCAGTATTGACTGAGATTCTGAAATGTCCATTCATGACTGGTACAGTGCTGGAAGAGAGCTACATAAAGGGACAGGCTTCAGGTTCCCAAGCACTTGCCGTTAATAACTTAATATGGAAAATATAGACAGGTACAGCTATAATTAACTGATTATGCTTTTATATCCATTTTTATTTGAAATAAACTTCTGGTATGTTTTCATATTCAGTTTATTAGAGGAAAATTAATAGAGCAGGAGTCATTATCAGTTTCCCATAGCAGTGAATTTAAATAGGAAGTATTGAATATTTATTTAGCATTTAAAGATTGAAACATGCTTATAATTTTAGGGAAAGTATCTACTCTGGGAAGTAAAATATAAGTATAGATGTATTTTAAACAAATTGAGAATCAGCTAAGTTCCAAAGAATAGAACTTTCTAACTGTGCTCTAAAAATAGAAGAGAGGAAGTGGATCTGTAAAGTTGATCTCCTCAACCTCTCATAGCCTGGGAGGACCTCAGAGGGACCAGGTGAGACAGAGACTCTGACTCTAGTACTCATTTACTATCAGGCTCAAGGTTTAAGGCAAGAGATCTAAAAATTATACTAACTCTGTGTCAAGGCATAGAATTTAGTTGGCAAGCACTGTTTTAAAGACACAGTCTTTATATGGAAGGCAAAAACCAAAAAAAAAAAGATTATATATGTAATAGATTATATATATATATATATATATATATATATATATATATATATAAAATTCAAACAGACTGTAAATCCTCATCTTGCCACAGTGTGGACTCAGTCTTTTAATACTATTTTTACTCTTTGCAGGATCTCATTAGGGGTTATACACAGTGGAAGACAATGGAGTAAGCTTTAAGAAAATAGCTAGACATGGGGCCCCTCCATGTCACATCCAACCTTTCCACCCAGCCAGATCCTGCACATCCTTCCTGAGTGCCTAGCCTTGTGAGTGAGTCTGCCCTTCTAAACACTTTCCTCCAATTCCCTAGAACTAGCCCAGGTCCCACAGTCAGTGCCCAGCCTAGTCTGTTCACCCCTGTTTGCTTTACTACCAACCTCTAGGCTTCTTTGGGGAATCCTCCCTTCCTGCCCCTCAACTCACAGGCTCCTCCAACATCACATTCAACCTCTTTACCCAGAAAGATTCTGCACATCCTTCTACATGGTCTAGCCTACTGAGTCTACTAGATCCTTCCATCCACACACTCTCCCCAAACTCCAGATCTGCCCTACACTCCAGACTTGGATTGGCACATACATCCTACTGTGCCCAGCTGACTTTATCTAACTTAAGCCATTTCCAAACTCTAGGCCCAACCAGACTGGCACATCTTCTCTTTTGCTCCAGCCTGCTCTATCCAAAAAGATACAGAACAAAAGAATACCACAACATATCCAGATCTCATCGAAAAAATATAAACAGCATGATCAAGCCAGCATCTCCCTTCCAAAACCTACCAGTTATATAGAGATACCAAAGATAGTTATCCAGATGATATCCAGGACATAGACTTTTAAAAGAACAATAATAAACTTTAAAAGATAAGTCAAGGTGCTTTAAAAAGACACAAAGAAACAATTCAATGAAATTGAAGTGAAAGAATGTAAAGAGAACGAATGCCCGAATGATGCAAAAAAACACAATAATGGACAGGACCAAACCTATCCAGTATTTAAGACTGGAATTTAATAAAGATATAGAAATGTTGACAAGAACTAAGCTGACACAAACAAGGAACTGAAAAATCCAATAACTTAACTCCAAAATTCCAAGGACAGCCTCGCAAGTAGAATGAATCAAGCAGAAGATAGGATATCAGGACTTGAAGGTAAGGTAGAGGATCTGGAGGAAACAGGCAAGGAGTATGAAAACAATTTAAAAACACAGGAAAGGTACATATGGTAAATGCGTGACACCACCAAAAGACCAAATTTTCAAATTATATGCATATATGAGAAAGAAGAATCCCAAAGCAATGGCATAAACCAGATCTTCAACAAGATCATAAAAGAAAACTTTCCCAAATGAAGGAAAGACATATTCATACAAGAAAATACACAGATGACCAAAAAGACACAAGACCAGAAAAGAAAATTCCCACAGACTATCACAGTTATAATACCAAAAATACAGAATGAGGAAAGTGTATTAAAAGCTGCAAGAAAAAAATCACAAGTCACATATAAAGATAACCCATCAAAATAACAACCAATTTTTCATTGCAAACTTTAAAAGCCGGAAGAACCTAGAGCAGTACATTCCAAATCTTGAAAGATCATGACAGCCAACCTAGATTAATATACCCAGCAAAACTATCTGACACAGTTGAATGAGAAAGAAAAACTTTCTATGATAGATACAGTCTAAAAAATTACATCCAACAAACCAAATGTACAGAAAATATAGGAAGCAATATTTGGGGCTGAAGAGAGGAATGAGCACAACCAAAAGACTACAGAAAGAAATATGAAGCCATAATTATTAGAGCTCAAAATATCACTGAGAACACAAACAACACTACTAAAATAATCATCAACACAACGACAGAAATTAATATGCATTTCAGTGATAACTAAATATGAATAGCCTCAATTCTTCCATCAAAAGACACAGGCTGGCTGAGTTGATCAAGAAACAAAATCCATCTTTCTGTTATCCACAAGAAATACATCTTATATCTAAATGTAGTCATTGCCTTAGAGTGAAAGGATGGACCAGAGTTCTCCGGTCTAACGGGTTTAGGAAGTGAGCAGTGCCACTGGCTAATGTCTGACAAAATACACTTCAAACTAAAATTAACCAGAGGAGATAAAGAGGGACACTTTATCCTAATCAAGGGGACAACAGTTAGCCAAGAAGACATTACTATCTTAAGCATATATGTAACTAAATTCTTATGTTCCTAATTTCATAAAAATGTACTACTGGATTTAAAGACACACATTAATATCAAGCTATTAACAGTAGCTAATTTTAATCCCTCACTTTTCCCAAAAGACAAGTCATTTGAATAAAAAATAAACAGAAAAACAATAGAATTAAATAAAAATATACATCAAATGATTTTAATACATATCTACAGAATATCACATTTAAACACCAAAGAATACACATTCTTTGCAGCCATACATGGAAGCCTCTTTAAAACAGACCACATCCTGAGATGTAAAACAAACCTTTACAAATTCAAAATGATTGAAATAACTCTGTGTATCATACATAACTACAATGCAATAAAACTTAAAACTGACAGCGAACAAATCTCCAGTAAATATAAAATTCATGGAGATACAGAGATTAACTCATTACTGAATGATGAATGGGTCAAAAAAGAAATCAAGAAAGAAATAAAAAATTCTTGTAATTAAATGAAAATGAAAACACAATACAATACCTCTGAGACAAATTGAAAGCAGTTCCATGAACGAAATTTATAGCTCTAAGTATCCACACACACACACACACACACAAAAAAAAAAAAAAATTAAAAAAACCTACAAGAAATCAGAAGGAGCACAAATAAATGGATTAACAGTTCAACTAAAAACTTTGGAAAAACAGGAACAAACTGCATCCAAACCCAATCAACAGTAAGGAATAATAAAAGTCAGAGCAGAAACCAATGAAATAGAAACAAAGAAAACAACGAAGCAAGGAATCTAAGAGACAGTTCTTTGAGAAGATGAATAGGATTGGCATCTTTGGTCCAATTAACCAAGGGAGGCCCCACATTAACAGAATCAGAAATGAACAGGGAAACATTACAACAGACACAAAAATAATTCAGAATACTATAAGAAGACTTTTAAAACTTCTTCTTTATTAAGTTGGAAAACAAAAGAAATGGATGAATTTCTAGATTAGCCAGACCATCAAAATCAAAGCGAGAAGTCAGCAACCTGAGGAGACTCAGAACAAAGGAGGATTGACACAGTAATAAAAAAGCCTTTCAGTTAAAAAGTAAATACAAAGTCCAGGGCCAGATGGATTCTCAACAAAATTCTACCAGATATTCAAAGAAGATCTCCAGCAATCTGTCCTAAACTAGTTAAAAACAGAAAGGCATGCTTCCAAGCTCCTTCTACAAGGCCAATATCTCTCTAATGTGATCACTTGGAAACCAGGTAACCAACAAAAAAGAAAATACATGCCAATATCCCTGATGAACATAGACTAAAAAAAATGCTCAATAAAATACTTGCAAACAGATTAGAGACACATATTAAAAAGACAATCCATCATGACCAAGTTGACTTCATCCCTGAAATGTAGGGATGGTTCAACACTTGCAAGCCAATAAATATAACATGGCATGTAAATAAACTTAAAGACAAAACTCACATGATCATCTCAATCATTTAAGGAAAAGTCTTTGGCAAAATCCAACATGCCTTCATAATAAAAGTCCTAGAGAATGTAGGACTAGAGGGAAAATACCACAGCCTCGTAAAAGCTATGTATCAGAGACCAATAGCCAACATCATGCTAAATGGAGAAAACTTTGAAGTGAATCCTGCTGAAATCAGGAAAGACACTGGGCTATCAGCTAATCCCACTCCTTTTTAATGTTGTGCTTGAAGCACTAGGTGGACCAATAAGACGAAAGAAGGAAATTAAAGGGATAAAAATAGAGAATTCATTTACATATATGCATTGTATGTGTACCCATGTGTACACATGCATATGTGTGAATGTAAAGTCCAAGCCATAGGCCAATACTGGGTTTCTTCCCTATTTATTTATTTGTTTGTTTGCTTGTTTATTGGAGCACAGTCTCTCATCCAGCTGGAGCCATTCAGGCAGGCTAGGTTGCCAGCAAGATCCAAGGCTTCACTTGTCTCTGCTTCCTCCAGTGTTGGGGTTACTGGCACATGCTATTATGCCTATCATTTTTAACATGGCTTCTAGAGATATGATATAACATCAGGTCCTCATGCTTACATGCAGGAACTTTTCCAACCGAGCCATCTTCCCACCCACCAAAATATTTTGTAATATTTATTACAATTAAAATTTCTCATTGCATAAATTCATTACATATGACATTATGCTACTAGAAACATTCTTATACAAATATTTAGTCCATGTTTTAAGGTAAATCTATTCTAAAGATTAAGAAATGACAGTTTTCCAAATAATTAAATGCTGGCCACAAAGACAGTTAAAAAGAACACTTCCCAAGCTGTGTAGTCAGTGGCGCACAGACCCAGGTCTAAAGATTGTATTCTGAACTCTCGAATGTACATGAGAATTCGGATAAACACCCTCAGACAAGGCCACACACCTGGACTGACATAAATAACTCATGCGTTAGTCATTTTGTCTTGTAGTTACTTTTCAGGGAAGACCCTATAATCCACCATAGTACATTTAGAACAGACTTTTCAAGAACGTGTATAGTGAGAAGCCAGTTCACCTGCCAACGTCTGCAGTTACAAACTTGAAATCTCCCTCTGTAGAACTCTCCCTCATCCATGGGAGAAAGATAGAAAAAAGGAAACTGTGACATGAGGCATGGTGACCCATGGTTTTCTTTGCAGGGCTAGGATTCAAAGTCAAGGTGCATGGTATCCTGTCTTTGTATACAGGAACTCTACAGTTCCCTAACTGATCACTCAATCAATGGGCAGCTCCTTTCCACTCCCTTCCTATGAGTCTCACACAAGGCCTCAAATCAAATTATGAAGATGGAGATCACACAGACATATGTGCACACACTCATGTGCACATCCTCCCACACATGCATACATACTTATACGTGTGTACACCCACAAATGTATACACGGATATACACACATGAAAACACACACACACACACACACACCACACACACACACACACACACACACACACACACACACACACACACACACACACACCACAGCTCCTGGCTGTGTCAACTGACTATGTAATAGACTCTTTTTTGTAAAGCCTGGTATCACAGTATTGACTTCTGTTTGTGTGTGACTGTGAGACCTTGCTTGTTATTGAGTTTATAAGAAACTGTAATAGAATTCCAATCATGGAAATATTATAAAAGGATATTTAAATGATTTCAATACTGATGGTGTTCTAACTATGGTTGTGTTTTTTTGGTGTAAGGAAGTGTTGTGAACTTCCAGATAAAATCATGGCAGCCAGTCCTCAAGAGGCAGATGGGACAAGGGTGTGAGGGGAACACAAGAGCAGTATCAGGATGGTCTGGGTGGTGATGAATGAACCCTGGTGTTCCTTATCTGTCCTCATGTTTGGGGAGGAAATCATGCAGTGAGTATTTGACTTTGGTTCTCCAAATCCATATTATGGTGTAAAATAATTTATTAAATGTTACATTATTTCAAAGTAATGATAAGCACAGTTTGAAAAGGTTGTGGCTCATGATGCATGGATGAAGTATGACAGTAGCCTGCCACACAAGTCCTGGCACAGTTGATTATAATGTGCAGTCATAATGCTCTGTGGGGTCACACCTGTGATCTGCTTGAGAAGAGAGGAAACTTATACTTGGATGCAGGGTGCAGGGTTTCGGTTTCATTGAGTCCATTTCAGGTGCAGTCAGTTCCCAGGCTTGCAAGAAAGATAAAATGAGTTGACATGTTCGAGCTCTTCCTGGTACCCAGGAAGCTCTAGTCTTTCTTAATACTGTTGGGGCCAGGAGAAAACCTTATAGCATTAGGCACATTTGATTGAATGAACCAGTTCATTCTCACAGCTGGAACAGAACAAATGCAGCCCCATTTATTTTTAACAAATACTCCACTGTTTCCTGTGTTGTGTGAGTTATGCATCCATTTGTATGAGATATTATTCACACACATACACACACACACACACACACACACACACACACACACACACATTTTGCACTTAAGACTTATTTCTTGACTGAAAAATAAGTTCAGGGAATTTCCTAGAAAGTGACAAACATTAAAGAGAGGCTCTTACCCCCCCCCCCACACACACACACTAGTTATTCAGTTCTGCAGCCGGCCCCAGAGTCAGCAGAGGTCTAAGGGGAAAGCCTGGCACATTCCTAACTATTGTGTCCCACTAGCAATCTGCCGGAGACAGCACCGCTTTCAGCCCTGTTCTAGTTCCGACCACGTTGTTTCTCTGTTGCTTAAACAACCATTTTCAAGCACAAAAAAATTCTCAGCCTCAAAATTCCTCCGGGCCAAAACACAGCCTTGGGCATCTTATGCTAAGAAGGACGAAAAAATACTGTCCAACGCATTTTAAAATCCCTGTGGGGGCGAGAGTGTCTCCAATTAGACTCTATATTAAAAATACAATAAAATAACACTTATTTAGTTGTCTTTAAATTTTTTAAAATTTCACTTTAAAAATTACAATAAAAAATAAATGTCTTTTTTTTCAAATGTTACCAGAATGTGTGTGACCAGAGTCATTACAAAACAGGGAAATTAATAACCAGAAAGCTCTCAGTGGCAATGTGCGTGAACGGGCCACATGTCCGTGACATTTTTCTGCATCCACTCAAACAGATGGGCCTCCAGGGCAAGCTGGCCTCTGAGGAGATGAATGAGATTCCACAGCTCTTAGCACAGTGGCATAGAAATGGCCCAGATTCAGTTGCAGAGGCATTCTTAGGGAGACAAAGCAGGGCCACAAAGGTGTCCTGTCCCAGTGTCTATCAATGCAGATCCATCCGTTATCGAGCCCCATTCATTCTCATTAAAGCCACATTCAGTATCAGATGACACTGTTCAGGCACCCCATGGAAATCCCGAGGACCTGATCATCCATTAACTAGGATTGATGCTGATGTGGCTGATCTGGCTAGAGAAAGCTGTGACAGCCCCACACTAGTCATATAAGTCAGAAAAGCGCCAGGCAGAAATCAAACACGCAGATAAAGCAGAGTCATCCATGAGCAAATGACTAAGGCCTCCTGTGCTGGCAAAGGTCACTCAAGACATTGAAATTCAATGAAGGGGCCTGTAAGCTAAGAAAAACAGGAGAGCACCAGGGAACCTAGCCTGCAGAAAGGCTGGAGACCAATGCCCCCTTTTCTATAGGAAGGAGTCAGCATGGGGCATGCTTTGCAGAAGAGCTGGGGGGAGCTGTGGCTGTAAGGCACATCTGGCACACAGGTGTGTGGCCTGCTCTTCTGATGCCAGCAATCAGCCACCACTTGCCAAGATCCTATTGTTGTTTTGGGTGGAAAAATAGAAAGAATTATAGCTCCCAGATTACGATGATTTTTTTAAAAAATTATGTGGATTCCAGCTAAAACATTCTTCCCCCAGCAGATTATCTGTTTAACCCACCTACTTAATTAGCTAGCTCCTTGGTGGATCAAATGATATTAGTGGGTTAGAGTTATATTGCCACTGGAGCAGCCATTTAATTCTGGCAACTCTAAAGCAAATTATTTCATAAATGGATAGTTTATTCAATTCTGCTCAGTTCCAATTCAATTCTGAGTTCTTCTATGACCAAAGTACAGAGATAGACCTGTGAGGGAACAGAGCTCAGGAGAACCAATCCTTGCCCACAATAGAACAAGGCAATGGTGACTTGTCCCAAACTACAGCCATGCAATGCAATATAAACACATTGTAGGATTGTGAGGGTGGGTAGGGTCCCTGTAACTGTTCAGTGTAGACAGAAGACAGAGGTGATGGTGGAAATCTAAACAGCCGAGTGAGAATATCACAATTTAATAAATGACACTGGGAACTACCCAAACCCCACATCTCTTTGCTGTGGGTCGGGCCCTGAACACCTGGGTACAAAAATGAAGGACACACTCATGCTATCCTCTCCCTCTCAAGTATCTCAGAGCCTGGTGGGGAAGAGAGCTCTTCAGGGTTTACTCCATGCTCCAACGGAAGGAATCGCCCAATGGTAGGAGAGCACACAGGGTGACCATTAAGTCAAGGAAAGGCTACAACTGAACTGAGGTAGAATGTGATCATTAGTCTGAGAGAGAGAGAGAGAGAGAGAGAGAGAGAGAGAGAGAGAGAGAGAGAGAGAGAGAGATATGGAAGAGAAGGAGGTAAAGAGAGGGAGATGTACACATTCTGATGGAGACTGGACTGTGCAGGACACACACCCACTGGTGAGCTGCTAGCTAGTTGGAATCAAAGTTTTATTGTTGTGTCTTCACAGTAAAATGGCCACTTGGAAGCTATGCAGAGAATGGGTTGGTGGTATACACCAGATGAGCAACCATAGTGGAGTTGGGTCAATGGGCCACTTTTGAGGACCTGAGACATTGGTCCCTGTCTGTGGTGCATCAAAGGATAAGACTTAAGGAGGTGTAGATGGGTTGGACCTGGGAGGGAAGGAGAGGAAAGAGCCAGTGGTGACTCTGGGATGCAGATTTTGGAAACTAAAAAAGTGGCGTCCTTCATCAAGCTAGAGGGAGAAGAAGGGGCAATAGGGGTGCATGACCATAGTGTGAGACAGTTTACAGCATGCACCCGTGAAGTTGTGAGATAGACAATACCAAAGTCTTATGCAGTTCAACATCTATGACTTCTTAAAAGTCTGTGATCACAGAACAGAATAGTTTCAATTAAATATAATAAACATCAAAAGCACAGCAAGATGAAGTCCAAGTGCAGAAGGTTTTAATGTCCTGTGACTTTCCTGCGCTCCTTATGTACCTCTCTAGAGGAGTGGAATTTAGTTAATATCCGCAGGAGCTGAGACAATTTGCTTGGTTCTTTTATTTAGTAAGTACTTACTAAGTAGCTGTTAAGTATAGTACACAGTATTGGGAAAGTGAGAAATTTGTTATAAAGAACACTCTGTCCTGTGTTCCTTGGGTCATTAGAGTGAGGAAACATCTAAGAAAATCAGTTCTAAGGGGGAAAGGCTCTTTGACTTGCGAGTTTCAGTTCAGACTCACTTGCCTTGTTTCTTTCTGGGCCTGTGGCGGGTTAGGAAGTACGGTGTGAGCACACAGTGTAGAAAAGCCTGTTGTCAAACGGTGACCAGGAAGCAGGATAAGACGTGGCTGGATTGTGGGGGAGATGACCAGGGAAAAGATATAACCTTCAAAGGAACCCCAGCCACCCACTTCCTCCAGTCAGCCTCTACCTCCTAATGGTCCCTTCAGCTGTGAACTTACCAACCAGTGAGGTTAGCATCATTGCGATCCAATCACCTTGTAGTAGCATTAGCAGCATAGAAGCCTTTGCGGGACTCTCCAGACCCAATAGACAATGTTCCCTATCGGTAAGAAATTATGTTGTGGCCAAGAAAGAATCATAACACACACGAAACCTGCTTAGGTGAGGAACGAGCCAAAGGCAGTGGGATTTGAGAGCAAAGTGGGCAAAAGGTCAAATCAGAACAAGGGATGGGAGACAATACAGAGCTGGCTCTTACTGAGATATTCTTTTTTCATTACTGAAGTTTATGCGCTAGTTTTGATTTGATTTTTAACTTTTCCCATTAAAATAACAATTTCCCCCACTAAAATATTTGATGCCACCTTCTATTGGGTGAGTGTTTTGCTTACCATGATTTTGGAAACAAACAAACAGGGTTATTGGGCAAATCATGATTTCCCCATGACATTACTCTATTTTCAGAATTGTACCACACACATTCCTTTTATTGAACAGCTTCCTCCTCATGGTAATTTAGCCAAGGACCATGCGATTTGGGCTTTTGTTTTCAACAAATCCTCTGCCATGGATCACCAAGGGGAAGGTAATAGAATTCTGACATTAATAATTAGCTCAGTTGACATTTGCTTTTAAAGATGTTGATTCAACATAAGTAAATATTTTCATTTCCGTTAGGAATATTCCTTCTCTCCATCTTTCAACAGACCTAGCCTTTTCAGATCCCCACGAACACATTTTGAAGTGGTTCTTTTCCTAGCAGGACAAGGAATCTTCCCAGGTCTCTCCAAGCACCTTTCCCAGCACTCAGTCTATGCCTGGATTGCAGTGGGGATGAAGACTACAAACTGAAGATTCTCAACACCATAGTAAGAACTACACACAAACCAAGCTGGGAGTTACTCATACTGTGTAATCACAACAGTACGTTCTTATCACTGTTTCGTGTTAGCCTAATGTCCACAGATGTTCAACAATGGCTTCCTAACCCTTGCTGTTCTGTAACCCCAGCTTCTCATCAGGCCTTCAGTAGTGGCAGTTACACAAGTGGACGTGAGCCAAAGGACTCAATGAAGAAATTATCTGTGCATGTACTTAGTATGGGTGGACTTTTGCCAGATGGATGCTCATTAGTGAGCCTTTGATGACTAAGCTGATTTGGGAATTACTTGTTATATGTACAAGAGTGTTATTCAAGGAATCATACTTGTGCCTGTGTTTCTATGTGTACAACTACTATATGTATTCTTGCTTTCTGGTGAAGGTCCACAGTTCAACATATGTCTCTACTGACAACTCTCTCTCTCTCTTGTACTTTGATTGGTTTGAATGATGAATGCTGTACCACTCACAAACTCTGCATACTACGAAACATGGCTCTTCTCAATAGATGCGGAGCCATTCAGTATCCTTCCCCTGAGCAATTTCACTCATCCTGTTTCCAGTTTGTCATGGTTCCTCTAGAAATCATGTGTGGAGAATGCCAGCTATCCTTGTAGTCCACATATTTTCAGAGAGCAATGGATCTCCCAGGGAAGCATCATCAGACTGGTGGCCCATGTGGCCCTGTTTAGCTTACGGATGCGGATGAGCATGTAGGTCAAAGTGTTACTGCTTTAAGTAGCATTTTAAGTGATGTTAATTTACTCCCATAAAAGGTTAGCTGCCAAGACATTTCTGTGGGCTCTCAAATAGACTGTGTGGAGTCTTTTAAAAGTTAAGCAATTTTAATATACCAAACATGCTTACTACTGTATATGTGTAAATCTATACAATCTATTATGTACACATGTACACATATAGAGTTCCATGGAATAGCAAACTTACTTCCTACCTGAGGGGAGGATTTAATGAATCTTATGTAATTGTCGTTTTCTTCTTTTCACTTTAGATTTTTAGTTCTACATAAAGAGAAGACAGGCAATGGCTCTTCCCCTTTCAGCTGCCCTTTGCTTTCAACAAAACAGCAACTTTTTTGATCTGAGGAAACCCCAAAGGCACCAATTACTAATGTATAGTATCCTTTTTAAACAATTTAAAAACATGTTAGGCAGTTTTCCTGTGGAAAAGGGAAAAATCTTTAGCTGATTTTTCCTAAAACAAAATGACAAAGAACTGAAAATCACTGAAAACCAAAATCAGAGGGAAAAACCCTTCTCTACTGACACCCACATATCTAGAGAGTATTTAAACTATTTCACTTTATAAATTCCAGCAGGGATATGATTTCTGGTAGTCTAGCTTATAGAATCACTTGGGAGTGAATAATTCATAGGCTTTTCGCTAAGCCGCCGTGTAAATCAGTCAAATATAGCAACACGATATTCTTGCTGAATTTTTAAGTACTTAAAACATCTAGATGGAAACTTTTTCTTTTTAAGAAAGAGGGAGGAAGAATGTTGTTTTCTGTCTGCTCATGGTGCCCAGGCATGCTTCCATTATATAGTTCTAAAAAAAATCTATAAGAGGGATTTAATTAAACAAGAAACCAGTGAACAGCACAAGTGAAGGGAAGCAACCAAACCCCAAACTTTCAGCGTTATGTTTCCTTTATTAGCATAGCATTATGAAACCGCACAGAAAAAGCAATCTAATAACAGACATTCTTTTGAGCCATTTTCAGAGAGCGAAAGGACATCCACTTATTGTCCCACCCATCCGATTGGTCCATATACAGCAATAAAGGTACAATAGACGGAAACAGGAAACAGCCTGGCACAGCTGTAGGATCTTATTAGCAGCTAATGGACATCTGAGAAGAACACGCATACAATGCTGAATCGTCTGTACCAATCTCCGAAGCAATTACTCTTAATTAGTGGGTTCTGTTTATAGATTCAACTTGGTGTACCCTTATGTATCAGGAAGATGAAGGCAGCTGGAGGAAGCCAGGATGTCCTTAAAGGAACAGTATTGTAAGATGTTGAGGGCCTTTGTTGTTGTTGATGTTGTTGTTTTTGGTAAGTGAACCTTAATTCCTCTCTGCCATGGCATAAACATACCCTTTCATGAATGATTAAAGGAAAAGTAGAAAAGTCTGAACAAGGCCAGCAAGGTGAAAACCACTCTTGCTGGTGCCCCCAAGAAGATGGTGATGAATGACCACGGTGATGATGATGACTGATAATAATAGTGATAAAAGAAAACACTGCAACCAAATAACTGTAGGACAAAAGTACTCCCCTATACTCTGACCCTGAGTACTTCCAGAAGGTTCCACCCTCCCTGCCTCCATCCAAATGCCGCACTTGGATCCTGACATGCAGCACCTGCATTTCTCCTCTGCCAAATTGGAAGCCAAGGGGCAAAATGGGCGGTGTGACCAGCTGTATCTCCATAAAAGCGAGAATACAAAATGGATTTTCTAGTCCAATGTAGTCCAAGGGGTTCTGGATTTATACACAGAGCCACAGAGCCAAGGGGCCACTTCTGTAAATGGAAAAATATTGTGTTGATGGGCTCCACCTACTACTACCACATAGAACTTGCTTATGAGCAAAAAGAAGACAGCCCTATGGATAGCAGCCTGCTGTTTGTGAGTGATTTTGTCTCATGCACACAGCTGTCTCCATGTCCTTTTTAAAGAGGATCAACATGGCAATCGTGCCTTCTAGGGGTCTAAAAGGACCAGAACGTTGGACCCTTCAATCATCTCTGGTCATAATGGCAACACACTTTTCTACCCCTTTGAAAATCACAAGACTATTTTGCTCATATATTGGAATTCTGCTTAAAAGGACCACTGTGGACTCAGCAAGTACACTGACCATAACCCATGCCTGCTCCTCAAGGTCCTCACGTGCTGTAAATACTTAGTCTCCAGATGGTAGCACTGCTTTGGAAACTTTAGGAGTTGAACATTCACTGGGGTCAGGAGGTCACTGGGGTCATGTCGCTGACCACTTCAGGTAGTTTCTTGCTTCTTGTAGCATGAGGTGAAGAGGTTTTTTCACCTCACCTGCCACCATAGTGTTCTGCCCAAGCACATGGGACCAGACAAATATGGACTGAGCCTTAAAAACCTGAACCAAATTTAAGTATGTTCTCCCCTTAGGCCAATGATTCTCAACCAGTGGGTCATGACCCCCTTCAAGATTGACTGACAAGGGTTGCCTTAGACCATCAAAATGATCAGATATTACATTAGGATCCATAACAATAGGGAAATTACATTTATGATATAGCATTGATAATAATTTTATGGTTGGGGGTCACACAGCATGAGGAAGGGTCACAGCATGAGGAAGGTTGAGGACCACTCCCTTAGGCTAGCCTCTCGGGAACATTAGTCATGATGGGGAAATACTAATACAGATTCTAAGGATATACTTTGTAACAGCACTGAAGTATTTTTGTAAAACAGTTGCTGCATTCGTGAACACATACATTTTTTTAAACTGCTGCTCCTAGGCTTCCTTCAGCAGGGAACCAGAGGGGGTGAGGACATCAGGAGAACACAGCCTGCAGAATCAAGTGAGCAGGGCTCGTACAGGCCCACACAGACTGACGTGGCAAAAATGAAGCCTGCATGGGGTTGCCCTGGGTTCTCTGCAAGTATGCTATGGTCATTAGGTTGGTGTTCTTGTGGGACTCCTGACAGCGGGAATGGGGGTGTCTCTGATTCTTTCACCTGTTCTTGGGACTTTCCCCCTAGTGCGTTGCCTTGTCCAGCCTTGATATGACAGTATGTGCCTAGTCTTATTGTAACTTGTTATGCCACGTTCAGTTGATATCACTGGGAGGCCTGCTCTCTTCTGAAGGGAAATGGCGGAGCAGTAGATCGGGCAGAGAGGGGATCACTGGGAGGAGTGGAGGGAGGGGAACTTCAGCTGGGATGTAGCATATGACAGAGGAAGAGATAGAAAGATAAAACTGCGGCTCACTACTGATGGGCACTGTACTGCCTCTGGTGCACAGTAGAGTTCACAATTAGACCTGCTGAGATAGTGGCCTCCTGGATGCCTTGTTGTTTCAACCAGGGGGAGGTGTGGTTTTAGTAACACAAAAACAGTAAAGAGTTCTTTTGCCTGTAAGTAACACTACTTCAAAGAGGTCACAGGAACATGTGCTTGTGTATATCATATAAACAGCAGTATATTGACAAGGCGGGCTAGACAAGAGCATCTTCAAAATGATCATCAAGACTCATCTCCTTCCCCATGTCCTTTCTACCTTCATGAGTGTGTTCTTTTCTGCCTTAAGAACAGGTCACCAGAGGCATGAAGAAGTTCATCTCAAGCCACAAAGCTGGCAAGCTGCAAACTGGACCTGAGAGCAGGCTGTCTGATCTAGGTTCTGCCCCTGTACCTTGCATCTGACCTCTATGACAAGGTATAAAAATTCAGGCTCATTGCAATCTTCATCCTGTGGCAAGTGGGCACAGGCTGGGGACAACGGGTGCCTCCACTTGCCCTTCTCCTGTGTGTCTAGCATGTCCTGCGGCAGGACATGAGAAAGATCTCATCCTTTCAGGAAGCTTCAAAAACCGATGAGAGTTGAACTCTACAATTTCCTTGTCGTTTTGGAAATTTGCAATGTTCAATGTGACTAACTACATAAGCTCGAGCCTGAGATCCATTCAAGGCCCCCAGACATAGGGTGTTATAAACTGTACACCCTTAATCTGTTCCCTGATGTATTCAATATGTTTCCAGTTTTCCTAGGGTCAGCAGGATGGACAGTTTATTGGTAAAGATTACAGACACTGTTCTGGAATTACTGATATTCATGGCTCTTTGTCAAAGGAACAGTGAGGCAGTTGGAAGGGAAGGACATGGATCCATTAAACAGAGGAGCAGGGACCATGTGGCGGCTGCTAAGACAAAAATAGCAATTATTGTCAATATTTTGCTTTACAGGGAACCAATAAAGGAATTGAAACATATAAATTCTGTGCTGAGATAACAAGTCCACAAAGGGGTCAGCAGGGCCTCTGGAGTGTCTGCTGGTGACAATGAAGTCCACCTTATCACAACATGAAGACAAGAAGCACACAGCTCCATGCCTCTAATTCAACTGCACCCGGCAGGTTAGACATCCCATTGCCCGGCCAGATTCCTGCACTGGTTTCATTTATTATTCACTAGCCTGCAGAGCCTTAAAAGCTCTGCACCCTGGCTTTGATCACACAAGGGATAATATACACAAGGGATTTCAAGTACAGGAGCATTTTAAGGTGCTGATGGCATTACTCACCAACGGGCAAGCTTAGGCAGGTCTGTCCATGTTAGTGTCAGTGCAGATAAACCCAGCAAGTACTGGGTACCATATGCCAGGTATCCCAGCATTACCTTAGGACTATGTTATAGTCATTTTCCCCCCAAATCTCCTTCATAGAGCTCTGTCACTCAGAATTCCAGGACAGGCTCAGACATCTCTCCACTTTATGGATGGCAATCCCATTTCCTCAGGGTATTCATTCATTATCTTTGCCTTCTTTTAAAATTAGTATCCCAGCACTCACGTTACTCTGCAAGAACACACAAGCCTTTAGGCTGAGAAACTTACAGACATCGCTGCTCAACCATTTTTGATGAATATATGAACGAATGTAACTGACAAGTGACCCTGCTTGGGTAAAGAGGAGAGCAAACTTGACAAAAAAAAAAAAGAAAGAAAGAAAAGAAAAGAAAAAAAAAAGAAAGTCTGCCTGGGTTCTCAGCTCTTCCCCCACTATGGGCATTGTTGGGAAGAAAATGGGCAGAGTGACCTGCCTGCTGAGTTGATTGTGCTCATGTCTCCTTGGCGTCAAGCACTCTATATGCATTACTTTACCAATGACCACAGCACTCCTTCATATAGATTAGGAAGTGAGGAAACTAATGGTATGCTACATGCTTAACGTCGCATAATGTCAAAGCATTCCTGGGTCTAGTCTGGCACACAGACACACACATTGCTGAGTTCTACAGCGTCTGATATCTGCCAAGATCCTGGGTCCTCAGAAACAAGGGTATCACAGAAGGAAGGTAAAGACCCAGAGAGGCCAGTGAACAGTTACAGGCATTCATGGATTAAGTAGAAATTCCTGGTGAGGGTGGCAGCTCTCACTTAAGCACGTGTAAGGCACCTGTGGACAGACTCCTAATGAAGTCTAACGGGTCTGATGGACCTTGATAAGAAGAGGAAAGCCTGGCGTGTCAGTTACTGCTCTGTTGCTGTGATTAAACACCATGACCAATGGAACTGAAGGAAAGGTTTATTCTATACTTATGGTTCCAAAGGGATGCACCCACCATCATCACAGTGGGGAAGGAAGGCAGGCATGGTAACTGGAGCAGCTGAGAGAGCATTCCCATCTCAAACCATAAACAGGAAGCAGAGAAAACAAAATTGCAATGATGTAGATCTTTAAACTCTTAAAGCCTGTCCCTGTTACATTCTTCCTCCAGCATGACCATGTTCCTTAAGCTCCCTAAACAACACCAATAGCTGGGACCAAGCATTCAAATGTTCTAGATCATGCAAGACATCTCATTCAAATCACACTAGATCCCATGACATCACAACCTAACTGATTTCTGGATGGGTTTCAGAATCATCTGAAATGGCAGACGAATGGTTTCTAGCTAGAATTTGTGTAGTGAATCCAGCTGTCACACACCTCACCAGCTCCTCTTGTTCTTCATCGTACATGGCCAGGCAAGCATGGGGGCCACTCGTCCCCATTTGCCTCGCTGTGCTAACAGCTGCTGAGTGACAACCTTGGAGAGAATGGGCTGTGAGCTGGTTGGAGAGTGCAGACTCTTGAACAGCCAAGCAAGCAAAGAACTCAGGCCAGAGATGGTCTACCTGCTCTCACTGGGTACTCTAGTTCTGCTCAGAGTGAGTGTCCCCCATTAAAGACTCAACTCTTCTACTTTCTGTGTGGTTTGAAATGTAGGATGTCCCCATAGGCTCCAGTGTCTCCAGTTGGTAGTCTATTTTAGGAGACTTTAGGACCATGGGATAAAGAGTTTAGCTGGACAATGGACACAAGTCCCTAGGTGCAGACCTTTGAAGGTGATACCCACTTCTGGATCCAGACCAAGCCTCTCTAGCCATTATGATTTCTCTGCCATGGAGGTCTGTATCCCTGACCACGAGCCAAAAGGAATCCTTCCCATAAGCTGTTTCTGTCAGGTATTCTGTCCCAGTGATGAGAAAGTAAGCAAGACAGGCCCTAACAGGAATTCCAGAGGTTCCAGTTGTGGCAAATGTGTATGTGTTTTTCCTTCCCACCTCACACATATAAATATTTAAAGAGGAACGAAGCTTGCTCTATCTTGCGTACTTTTTAAAGGCAGATGCATAGTACCTAGGAAATGGAGTTGATGCCCCAGGAATGAAAGCCTTTTAATTGCTTCACATTGTATAGCTATACTTATCATATCCTAAACTCTCAGCCACTTCAGACAATTAATAATAAGATTCTACCCCAAACTGTCCAATCACTGCTTCTCAAGGAAGCGAGTGAACTAACTATGTTGGTACAAATAGGTGAAGGACTTTTTCAAGCATCACAGATATCTGAAGCTAACTAGGAGCAAGCAGAGGAACCAGGAGTGAGCTTGTCAGTATGTCCTCATGCATGCTGCATGCTGACCTGGAGTGAGTTTGTCAGTATGTCCTCATGCATGCAGCATGCTGACCTGGAGTGAGCTTGTCAGTATGTCCTCATGCGTGCAACATGCTGACCTGGAGTGGGCCAACTAGTTATCCTGATACATCCAGCATGCTGACCTGGAGTGGGTCAACTACTTAACCTTACATATCCAGAATGCTGACCTGCAGTGAACCCACTGGTGTATCCTTATACATCTGCATGCTGAATTCAGAGAGTGGTAGGACATATATTTTTCATTGCCAATAATATCGGAGAAAAGCAATACCTTTTCAGCAGCTTCCTCTTCTTTCAGGTATGAGTTTTATCCCCTGAGTTTTTGATCCTATTTGTTTCACTGAAGTAGGGTCTTATGTAGCTGAGGCTGGCCTTGAGTTTGCTACCTAGCAGAGAATAACCTTGCACTTCTGATTCCTTTGCCTCTACCTCCCAAGTACTTGGCTAATAAGTATGTACCACCACCCCTAGTACTTGACCCATCTTTAAAAGCATCATATTTTAGGCTAATGAGATAGTTCAGTGAGTAAAGGTATTTGTTGCCAAGCCTCTTGACCTGAGCTCAATTTCTGGAACACACATTGTGGAAGAAAGGACACAAGTTGTCCTCTGATCTCCACAGGCGTATCATGCCACATACACCCATATACAAACAAACAAACAAAAGAAAAATTAACTAGCTATATTTATGCAGCATCATAAGATAAATAACATATTTTTATCATCAAAATTCTATTAACTATTCGTTAATTTAGGCAAGCTAAAGTTGAAACTAATTTTGTTTATATGTGGTCTCAACTAGGAAAATTGTCTATGTAGATACAATAAGTTCCACAGCTAACTAATAACTCTAAGCAACAATCTTCAGCCTCTCCCTCATTTTCTTCCCTTAGAAACTAAAATGCTTTCTAATTACCACTCATGCCCAGCTTTGTCAAGAACTAGGAGTCACAGGACTAGCTAGAATGTTGACTGTAAAAAACAGTACACATGAGGTGAATACTGCTGCTCTGTATTACCCATCACAACGTGGAACAGTCCAGAGGCAGATTGAAGGGGTAGTCCCTTGTAACTGTGTTCAATCGAGAAGCCAACAAAGCTTTCTTTTGTCATTTATTTTATATCTTAATCTATTGTCTGTTTTAAAGAATGTACTGTAGCCCAAATGCAGGAAATAAACCCCCCACTTTCTGTAATTTTTTCTTGGATGTAACCGCTCTCATCTTGGCACAGATGTAATTTGAGCATTAACCAATAGTTTCCAATACCGCTTGGGCCCAACCAGATGTTGGAGAATTTCCTTGAAAGGAAGCCTGTAGCTCCCTAATGACTGGAATTCCCAATAACCCCGAGGTACATCATCTGAAGTCAGAACAAGGCCTCCATGCCTTGTTCTGCTTGTCTTTTCTCTCCTGTGGCCTGGCCATAGCCTCCTGTGTGAGATCTCCAGTTAGATTTCAGGTAAGGGGATGATTTGAGCATCTTTTACTCCTGGGCAGCCAGTGGCTATCTTTCAAAAGAACAGTTGCATAGTTTCTCCTCCCAGTCGGGACCAGGGGCTGAGGATGGGTAACAAGGTTAGAAGTGAGGCTGTGGACACGGCTTCCTTTACACAGTTATTTAAGTGGAATGAATAAAGTTCCAACTAAGAGGCACTCAGAGGGCTGAGACTCTTGCACTAAGATACTGATTTCCACCATAAATACAAAATCACATTCAAATCCAATAATGATGACTTCAAAATATCTAAAATGCTTCAAACTTTAGCCCCATATGGAAAGAAAGATATTCTATAGAAACCCAAACTCCTTCCCTTCCTTCAAATTTCACCAAGACAATTTCCTTGGAATATTTTTTAAATCACTATAAAAACATCAAAATGTAGTATTTCTGCATTCTAATATTACTGGTTTTCAAATCTAAGAATAAGGGAACCCAGATCACACCCTTTAGTGAAGTTTTGTCTTACTAATAAGCAGAACACACATCCTGTAATCCCAAACTACTGCTGCTGCTGCTACTGCCTTAAAGCCTCTTTGAATTTTAAGTTCCCAGAGATTGCTTTCCTTGGCTGCATAAAGCTATCCTTTTGAAAAGCCCAACTTAGCCACGATAAGAAATCTAGAAATCTTTTCAAATAGGAGAAATATTTGGAGCAAATAATTGGCTTGAGAAATGTCCCAATGGACAGAGCAGTGGGGCCCCCTCCACCTGGGCCCTGCTGTACAGTGGTCAGAGCAGTGGGGCCTCCACCTGGGCCCTGCTGTACAGTGGTCAGAGCAGTGGGCCCCTCACCTGGGCCCTGCTGTACAGTGGACAGAGAAGTGGGGCCCCTCACCTGGGCCCTGCTGTACAGTGGACAGAGCAGTGGGCCCCTCCACCTGGGCCCTGCTGTACAGTGGTCAGAGCAGTGGGCCCCTCACCTGGGCCCTGCTGTACAGTGGACAGAGAAGTGGGGCCCCCTCCACCTGGGCCCTGCTGTACAGTGGTCAGAGCAGTGGGCCCCTCCACCTAGGCCCTGCTGTACAGTGGTCAGAGCAGTGGGGCCCTCCACCTAGGCCCTGCTGTACAGTGGTCAGAGCAGTGGGCCCCTCCACCTAGGCCCTGCTGTACAGTGGTCAGAGCAGTGGGGCCCCTCCACCTGGGTTCCAGCCTGCAGCTGACCATCTGAACCAGCTGCTCTGCCCTGAAGACCAGATTCTGTTTCACGGTCTCACTATTTCAGACTTTAACAAGAATTTGAAACAGGCATAACAAAGATCCTTTGGAGACCATTGTCTGTCTTTTCTCTTCCTTCCTTCCATTTCCTCTCATTTCCTCTGCCTTCCCCTCCTTTCCTTTCCTTTCTTTCCTGAGTTGGATAGGCCTGGAAGCATGTTTCCTCGAATTGACTGAAGTGCAATTGTTCCACAAATGCTCTGTGATCATGAAATAAACAGTCCATCTGATAAAGTAGCCACCAGCCATGTTTGGCTGTTGAGAGATTTAATACTGTTGTGTAATAGGAAAATCATATTTCACTTTATTCATTTTTAGAATACAAAATGATCCTACTGAACGTTATAAAGAAGTGGTCATAGTCTCCTCCCCCTCCTCCTCCTCCTCCTCCTCTACCCCCTCCTCCTCCTTTTCCTTCTCCTTCTTCCATTTTTGGGAGAATTATACAAATCACCTCACTTAATGGGTCATCTTAGAAAATACAAATCTTTATCTTTCCATAGAAAACAGGAAGTTCAGAGGAAAAGCCTCCTAATGGGACATAGAGCACCACACACCACCAACACTCCAGTGGTACCAGGTTGGTGTCCTCACAGACAGGTTGAAGCACTCTGAGACTCTAATCCAAATGACTGTGTGTAAAATAAGTCAGCCAGAAATCCAGAAACAAGTGGCCGTCAAGCGGGAAGATGGAGCTAAATAGAGGGAGAAAAACACACATTTTAAAAGCAAGTGCTGGATTATCATGCATCTTAGAAGTGTATCAAACACAAAGGTGGAGAAAACAGAAGAAGTCAGCCATTGTCGTGAGGACAGAGTCACCCAAGTCACTCACAGAAAGGAAAGCTCAACCGAGGACATGCTTGGAGAGTTGTGCCATGCCATAGCCAGGTGGCTAAAGATGAAACCAGTTTATCACGAAAACGCTTGAATTCACTTTAAAAAGTGTATTTAAAAAGTGAAGTACAAAATCTTTCTTTTTCTGGTACTGAGAATTGAAATCAGAGCCTCTCAAAACAGCTCCAGAAGAACCCTACCACTAAGTCCACAGGTTACCCCACAGGCCACTGAATATTTACAACTGATGAGGGGACTCCACACTGTAGAGCAGGGCCCAGGTGGAGGGGCCCACTGCTCTGACCACTGTACAGCAGGGCCCAGGTGGAGGGCCCCACTGCTCTGACCACTGTACAGCAGGGCCCAGGTGGAGGGCCCCACTGCTCTGACCACTGTACAGCAGGGCCCAGGTGGAGGGGCCCCACTGCTTTTGACTACATCACTTACGAGCTTTGGAATTCCTGGCTGGATAAGAACTTGCCAGCTGTTCCAAACCCTCCGAAGCCTCACTTCCCATTTCCTTCATTGGCTCCCAAAGCAATTTAACTTGTTATGGTATCTTTCTTTCTCTTTAATGGAACAGTTTGCCAAGAGCTAGCTTCCAGAGAGATTTGGTTAACAAAATGCCATATGGCTAGTTACTCACTCCTCGGCTTTTTAGGCAGACAGAACATATGAAAAGTTAGATTGACAAGTGCCACAGGCTGGGAATGCCTTTTAAGTCATCATGGGTAATGTCTCCTCTTTCTTTTTAAACAAAAACAGATACCCAGGAAATCTCAGTTTTTGTTTTCCTTCAGTGAGGATTGTAATATTTAATTAGCATCACAGCTGTGTCAACATACTCGAGGTATTTTATAATAATTTTCCTACAATATTTTTGTGCAAGATGAATAATATTTCCAGTAGTCCTTCATGCCTCCTTGAGTCGCACACATACTCCTCCATCACCCTTTTCCCTTCATGTGCAGACATCCTTCTTCTTTCCCATCTTCCGCCTGATGCCACAGTGCTTTAGTCCATCAGTGCTGAATAATATTTCTACTGGGCAGAGTATGGGTGTGCACGTGTGTGTGTGTGTGTGTGTGTGTGAGAGAGAGAGAGAGAGAGAGAGAGAGAGAGAGAGAGAGAGAGAGAGAGAGAGAGAGAGAGAGAGAGAGAGAACAATCCTTGGTGTCCTTCCTCAGGTATAGTCTACCTTGATTTTGAGACAAGCCCCTCACTGGCCTAACGCTCACTGACTCAGGTAAGTGCTTGGTAGCAAGCCCCTAGGGTCTGCCTGTCTGCACCTTCGCTGCAGCAAGAGTTCACACGCACATGACCACACCTGGCCATTTTACATGGGTTCTGGGTTCTTCATGCTTGACCAGTAAGCACCTGACTAGTGGAACTATTTTCAAAAATCTAAGCTTTAAAAAAATTTACTTTACTTTAAATTAAAATATAATGATATCATCCTCCCTCCTTCTTTCAACTCCTTTCATGCCTCGCCATGCCTTCTCAAATTCATGGTATCTTTTTCTTAATTATGATGGTTACACACACAGACACACACACACACACACACACACACACACATACACACACACACACGAATAAACATAGCCCTCTTTGCTTCAAGCAAAAGAGAGTCAATAACACTGATTCTAAGCCACATATTTGTCCCTTTAATGCTTTGGTATATAGTTCCTGTCATCCCAGGAGTGTGGGGATGCACCTGCCATCGAGTCAGTGTGCAGCTCAGCACTTGATGGTGGATATCAGAGGCTTGAGAAAAGGCCTGGCTGAAGTAGCAGAATAATCTCTGCAGACACAAGGCACACTCATCTTCTTAGTGTCACAACAGATGGCGTCTTAGGGCAGCAATCAATATTCTCAGAAGAAAAGAAACTGAGAAGGTGTATGCTCTTCATGTGGAGACATTTAGGAACACCTGAGCTTATGCATTTCCCCTGCCCTTTTCCTTCTGCATATTGTTAAGAGTGCATATTGTTATGATAAAGAATATGTGAAGTCTGGAAGAACTCTTGTAATCTTAAACATTCAAGATGATCAGAAAGCATTGTACCATTTTCTTGCCAGTATTTCAGATTTCTTATTGGCATACCAACGAATACTTTATCTTTCAGTGATACTCTTCTATACCTAATTTAGTGCCACAATATAGGCTCAGACAGCAATCACCCAAAGCAGGAATAAGTCCTTGGATTCCTAAATAATGTGTGCAGATCCTCTCGATTTTTATTACATTGTTTTAAGTGAGGACCTGACTATGAGTGTCATAGCATCTAGGTAACAATTGGATGCAACATACAGCCAGTATTCCTGAGCATGATGCCATCACACAGAAAAGTCCCTTGGTGTTGACACCACCACTACTACATGGATACATGGATTAGATGGGGAAATCAAAAAAGGACCTGAAAGCTCTTCACTTAATTGTCACTCTAAGTCTAAAATATTCTTCCCAGTTCCATGGTTGGGAGGGTCAAACGCTGTGGTCCTCTTGGAATGCAAAGTAAGAATCCCACACCAGTATACAATTGTGTACAACTGGAGCAGCCGTCAGCCTCATTAATTAGTAAACAGAGGTGTTTTGACCATGGGCACTAACACCTCAACTCGGTGGGGCTCAAGCAGAAGTTGAAAGGAGATTGAGTCTTCCTTGAGTCTGTCCTTATGTCACATCAAAGTCTTCCACTTAGGTGTTGAAAATCACACATCAATATTGTGTAATGTAGCAAGGGCCATCAAAACACAGTGGTGTGGCAGGCACAGTATCTCTTCAGAGCCCTGTTTCTAGTTTTCTTGGCCCCAATCCACGCTCTCCCCAGCCTCGCTCTTTGATGCCCCACTTGATTTCCTGTTCTTTTTAAGACCCCCACAGTCTCCTTTGGCTTTGTTTGTTTTAAATGTATCTCATATTAGAAGTGGTGAGAAACTTCTTAGCTTGGCGTCTTGTTTCCCTTGGTTTTGGGAAGACATTGGGAGTAGGAGGGGTTGAGTTCTTGATCTTGGCACTGCTTCTCAAATTAGAATTGCTAAGCATTTGGTACTTGTCTCCACTTCCCCTGCCCAGCCTTGAAAATGGTTCCATGCTCCTTGATATTTTTCCTACAGTGAATAGGATCCATCTATAGAATTTTGATTTCTGAAACCTAAAACCCGGACAAATATATTTTCTTAGCAGATGAGGAACTTAGAAAAAATGACATCAAGCCAGACAGGCTAAAACAACTCATCTGCTATGTTGAAGCTAATTAGACATGCAACATAAACACTGCCATGATGAAACGTACAGAAAAGGCCTTTCCCAAACAATGAGACTATAAAACGTTACATCTGATCAAAAATGTTCAAAAGGACACAAGGCTTGCCAAGATTATTTTCCAAAGTCCATTATTTTTAGCACAATATCTGCAGAGAGCCAAGTCACTGATGAACTTGACTTTCTGAGTGAACCCCTGGACTAAGCGGCTTCAAGAGGAGCCGCAGCAGGCCTGCAGAGACTTGCTGCCGGTGGCTTTAAACCTGTGAGCGTTGCCCAAATGTGGCCCCAGTGAACAGCACCTTTACGTAACTTTGGGTTTGAATTCCTGGGCATGTTTTCTCGTCACCATTGACTTCCCCTTCTCACTTGCTTCTGAGAAGACAAAGAGCTTGATTTCACATTAAAAAAAAATGACATTTCTCATATATGAAATTCTCAAAAAAAAGAAAGGAAAGAAAAAACAAAAGGAAGGAAGAAAAGAAAGAAAGGAAGAAAGAAAAGAAATGTCAGTAAAGAGGACTGGAGGAACTAATGATCACCACTGTCGAGTCCTTTGGAATGTGCTGATAGCTAGTAAGAGAAGAACGATGACAGGTCATTGTTCAGATGGAACAGTTTCTGTGCAAGTGTGAGGCTTGGAAGAGACAAGACTACGGCTCTCTGGGCTTACTAAGAAAGGCCTGAAGAAGGTGATGTGCTCGGCATTCTCTCTGAACAGGAAAGGGAGCCTATCTTGGTGTTTACATTTGGTTCTGATTATACTGGAGCATAATAAGAGGCATAACCTCGGTCAGTGAGGCTGAGAGATGGTGAAGGGAGTCTGACAAGGATGAGAGGAAACTCAGCCTCACACCCTGAACACCCACCAGAACACACTCATTCTGCTTGAGAAAGTTCAGGAGAAGCAGCAAATTCTTGAGTCTCTCATCAAAGTTAGTCACAGAATGCAGCACACATTTCAACCATGGTCAGGTGAGGGAATCCTGTAAAGACTGTACCATGTGGGGTTCGGATCAGCTGAGCTTTGAAAGAGTGACAGGGTTGAGCAGGTTCTCAGGGGAGGGTGTGTGTGTGTGTGTGTGTGTGTGTGTGTGTGTGTGTGTGTGTGTGTGTGTGTGTGTGTGTCAAGACAGCATAAACTGTGGGGGGCTGTGCTGCTGCTGCTGCTGCAGGAGTAATAAGCTGGTCCCCTACCTGCCCACAGCCAGGCATGCCCTGTCCTGGGCAAGAGTCCCAACCAGGCGGAAGAACATTTCTGCTTACTTTCCCACAGGAAAGTTGCAAATCTTAACAGGACCTTCAGCAGGAGTTTCCTGTTGAGAACTCCAAGCTGATTTGCTTGGTCCAAAGGTCCGGTGGTGGCATGTCAGAGCCCAGTAAAGGACAGGCCATGCTGAGGGGAGCCTTGGAGGTGGAAACATCCATGATCTGTTTTTAGCCAGCAGAAAGCATTTATGAGCAATCTCTGATGACCCTCCTCCTCCTCCTCCTCCTCCTCCTCCTCCTCCTCCTCCTTCTCCTTCTCCTTTTCCTCCTTCTCCTATTCTGTCACTGAGCAGCACCCAAGGGTCTCCAACACATGAACTAATGCCCAGAACACCAACAGACAGTGAGGACATCATTCAGGAAAAGAGCAAACCCGACTAGCTGCCAAACAGGCCCTGGCTTTTTATCCTTTGTTTCTTTAATGAATCTTCCAGAAATTGCTATTAATTCATAGTACTAATTCATTCACCCAGCAAACATATATGCTATACCAACTGTGACAGGGGCCTGCCATCATCTGGTCTGCATCCTTACAGACAGTGAAATCTTTTGTAGTCTACATTTTGGACAAGTTGAAAGGTTAGTGAAGAATACATTTAAAAGCCAAAACTGGGGCCACTGGGTCTATCCCAGTACAGTCTTGACGTTAGTTACTTTAACATAAATTGAACCAACATAATCCAATTCTAAATATGTCTCCTATGTATTTTTTCTCCAAGTATTGTTTAAAATAGATGGATACTTAGGAAACCTGAAACCACTTTTTTTTTTCTGCAAAGAAACAAAACCAAAATCAAAACTCACCTGCAGTTACTCAAGGGCTAGGGATAGAATTTAGTGATAGAACACTTGCTTAGGCCCTGGGTTCAATTCTCAGCCCTGTAAAAGCTGGTAAGTCAACTGATAATTTTGTGTGTGTGTGTGTGTGTGTGTGTGTGTGTGTGTGTGTGTGTGTGTGTGTATCAGAGGTAAAAAGAATATTCATCATTGTAAAAACACTTCAAGATGGAAATTTTGGAATAGAAATATTCACCAATAGAACGTGTGGCCACCAGAGAAGGATGACAATCTGCCCCCATCGCATTTGTCCTCTGCTTTAGCAATTTGTCCCTTACAATGAACACAGCAACAAGAAACATACCTTGTGCCATGATCAGAGAGAAAATTAACAAATAAAACATTCTAACTTAGTGGTTTTAGAATATGGCAAGCATTGAAAATTTGTTTCTCATTAGAACATTATATATTTTACCTTCTCATGCTACTCACCATGTCTTTTAATTTTCCTATTATTTATTATTATTATTATTATTATCATCATCATCATTATTATTACTTGCATGGCAGGATATGTGTGTGAAATAGCAAAAGTGTGCAGAGCTGAGGCAGCTGTCCTTTGCTTTGACTGTGGGCCCCAGGAATTGCACTTTTGCAGTGAGTGTTTGTACCCACCAAGCCATGCCTCCAGCCCTCTCTACCTCTCTTAATGTCTGTTTTCTGTTCTCTAGTTTCTCTTTTACAGGTAACTATGTAATATCTTCCCACCTAGTCTCCACTTAACTAATAATATTCCTGTGGATATCCACAAAGGCTTCCTAGTGAGACCTTACTCAGGGTCAGAGAATCTGAGCTTGCTTTACCCAGCAGGGCTGCATAAGGAGATGACTTTGCCACAGGTGTTTTTGCCAGGTGTTTGGATGAGTCTACACTTGGCTGTATAGCGTGTTTGCCTCTTCCCTTGGCATATTATAAAAAGCCCTTTTAATAAAGCTCTGGGAGTGACTGGGTATTGACCCAGGGCCCTCCTGAAGCTATCGTATGTCTCTGTCTTTCTCCTCCTCATCTAGGTCTATCTTTCTACCTAATATTTCCTCATTCCTCTCTCCTCCACCCAAGAACCCTTTGAAAGGTGGAAGCAAGCTGGAGCTGGTCTCCTACGGTCCCCCACATATTCCCTTTGCAGATTTTAATCGGCTAGCTGCCTTTCATATTCTATGTAAAATTATGTTTCCCCAGTTTGTGCTTCTGGGAACCACTCACATAACTTGTGTATGATTTGGTCAACTACATGGACTACAATATAAAGCCTGATTCTCCAATGGTGTAAGATCACTATTTTGCCATTAATATAGAATAAAGATATCTATTACACACACACACACACACACACACACACATTATATTGCTAGGTAAGTAGTCTGGCATACATTATTTATTTTTGTGGTTTGTGATTTAACTCAGGGCTTTGCACAAGCTACGCAAGCAGTCCACAGCTCCAGCCCCAACAACACACTTTATTTACTTGTTTTATTGAACTGAAGATTAAACCTAAAACCTTATGCATAAGTAACCACTCTACCATTCAGCTGTACCTGCAGTCCCTCGACATGGGATATTTTTAAATCTCAAAAGAGATTCTTGTTTCCACTTGACAGATAATGAATGGAGATGACTTGAGGGATCCCAAATTGATTGTTCTTTGTTGTACTCAACACAGACCCAACTACCGTAATCCTTCCTGCTCTTTGGTCCCAGGTATCAGGCAGTAAGACGTTGTATCAAGAAGGCCAAATACAGGGATTGGATACCCAAGCCAACCAGAGTACTTAAATTGTAGGTCAGGCCTAGGCCCAGCTCAGGTTACAGAAGGCTCTCAAAACACTGTCTCTACAGCAGGAATCTAGAGTCCCATTGGAGCAAGGTCATTAGACCCTACCAAACCTTCTTTAGGAGCATTTCCTTTATAAATTCCTCCAACTGGGCTAAAAAAACCAAAAACCACCATTTAAGTTTCTTGAAATAAAATTAATGGTGTTCGTAAAACTCAACAAAGGAAAAAAAATGTTAACAAAACCAAAACCATTAAATTATACACAGTAGTATCTGTCTCTGTCTACCTAGACCATGAGAAAAGGATAATTTGCAGTAGTACTCAGGAGACAAGAACATGGGTCACACAGAGCACAGCAGGCACCACTCTGCATCCTCCTGTGTTCTTCTGTCGCTTTTCCCTTACCAGGCACTGAGCCTTACTGGACCTCTGTCTGGTACAGCACCTGTGAGGTAGAAAATATGTGAGGAAGCAGAAATGCAGGAAAGGTGATGGGACTATTGATGAAGTGAGTGGGCAGGCAGCATAGAGAGAATTCAGGGCTGTTGATGTCTACAGGGCCTTTCCCTAGAGCCCCAGGTCAGAAAAGCACCTGGATCGTAAGCCTTTCCCACGGGGCAGAACACCAGTGCAAAGCTCAGAGCTAGAGTCTGGCCTGGTGCGTTCAATGAGCAGACACAGGACAAGTGGGCAGGGCCGAGCCAAAAGAGATGGAGGGAAGGTAAAGGACCACATTAAAGTTGGGTTTTAGTCTGAGAACCAGAAGATACTGGAAGACTTTTAGCAGTCACTACAGTTTTCTTTATCATCCTCAAAGATCACCTATGGCGGCTGTAGGGCAAGAACTGAGGCATGAAGAGAGTTAAAGAGTCTTTGAACCCAGGGAGAAGATCGTGGCTCTAGCCACAGAGACTAGGATGGATTCAAAGATCTGGCTCACAGAACTTGCCAAGGAATTGGTTAAGTCAGCAAATGACAAGAAATATCATGGGGTCTAGCTGGACAGGCAGCCATAGACAGGATTTGCTGATTACAGACAGGCCCGACTTCTGGTCTAACTCTTTGACGTCGTTTCCTACCTCCCCATCTCCTGCCACCAGGGACCCAGGCCCTTCAGCCATCCTCCAGAATGGACTGCATTGCCTTGAACTGTGAGTCAAAAGAAACTCCTCCTCCTGGACATAACTTCTCCTAGCTGTTTTGTCATAACAAGGTGAGTAATACGATCCCAGCGCCCTGCCCGAAGAGTCTGCTTTCCCCTTCAGTCGCTTTTACGAGTGACCCTTATTCAAAGGAAGCTTGCACTAAGGACATAGGAAGGCCCTGGTGAGTTCTCCGACAGACAGGGAGGAAAGACAGGCCATGCACACAAAGGGGCCAGCAATGCAGGCTCCGTTACAGCTTCACTAACTAAGGCCAGCTCCACAGACGCACAGCAGAAACAGCTGCTTGGAGAGGCAATCTCCACTTTGCTCATGTGCATACTGTGTTCTGAACGGCAGAGGGGTCAAGAGACTGTCTCCTGATTCCAGATCATAATATTGTTTTAAGAAGCATGCAAGATTACTGTGCTCACTTAGTATAAAGGGCCGTAGAAAACAGAAGTCACTTACAGGAAGAGCAACGAAAACAGCCTCAGACAGAATCTCAGGCTGGCTTCAAACCATTGTCTTTCCAGACTTTCCCTTCCCTGCCTTTTCCAGCCCTGCACACAGGAGTAGGAGTGCGCAGGGACCTGGTGAGCGGCAGGCTTCAGGGGCTGGTGAGAAACACTGCTCTCTAAGAATATTCTAAAGGAATTGTTACTTTCTCCCATTATAAATAGAGGTCACAGCAGTTTTTATGCTGATGTCTGAACATTTTATGATATTTTAATAAAAAAGTAGGCAAAAGAGCCAGCATTTCAGTTAATCACCCTGATCAGAGGAGCAAAAATTATAATAAAAATATATATAAAAAGTAGTTGACACTCTTTCCCACAGGCGAAGAGTTTATTGTGAGTGGAGGAATTTTGTAAAGCTCGAATATAAGGGATTATTTAAATATAAGGGAACCTCACAGAGAAGTGCATTTCCCCCAAATCTGGGTGTCCTTCCTGGAGATGGGCTTAAAACCTGAACACAAAACCACTGGGGCAGGAAGCAAACCAAGATGATCTCAGAGCAGCCCCAGAATCACCGCACTGGCATCCACTGAAGAGCTATTCATCAGAGATGCAAGGAACCAAAGCTTAACTAAGTCAGTAAGTATTTATAGAACACCTACACTACTTAGATATTCCTCTGAAGTATGTGTCTACTGAGCTACTGAAAGTTGCTGATGGAGAAATTTCCACATTGATCACTTCTGAGATAAGTGAAAGTCACAACTATGGAGCATTTACCTGTGGAGTTTTAGATTAATATGTCTTCTTCACATGTTACGCTCATAGATTTAACAAAAGTGCACGTAGCAGTATATTTTTTCTTAGGAAACCACTTTTTTTGTTTTGTTTTTGTTTTTGTTTTTTTGAGACAGGGTTTCTCTGTGTAGCTTTCAGGCTTGTACTGGAACTCACTCTGTAGCCCAGGCTGGCCTTAACTCAGAGATCTGCCTGCCTCTGCCTTTCAAGTGCTGAGATTAAAAGCATGCACCACTACTTCCTGGCTGGAAACCACTATTTTTAAGGCCTATTTCTTTATATCTAAGTGGCCTGATCAATAGTTATGGAATAACAGAAAATGTTCCTGATTTATTTAATTTATGTTTTTTTTTTTTTCCCTCAGTGAACTAGATGATTTCAATCAAGAACTTTTATCTAGCCCAAACATAGTGGCACACACCTTTAATCCTAACACTCAGAAGTCAGAACTCTGTCAGTTCAAGGCCAGCCTGGTCTACATAGTGAGTTCCAGGACAGCCAGGATTACATGACTACATAGAGAGACCCTGTCTCAAAAATTGTTTATCAATGACCAAATGCTACACAAAAATACAATGTGTAGGCAATTAAGGCCAAAATTCCCATTGACATTTTAATTAACATATTTTTTGTTTGTTATTTGAGACAGGGTTTCTCTGTGTAGCCCTGGCTGTCCTGAAACTCACTCTTTAAATAAGGCTGGCCTCGAACTCACAGAGATTCTCCTGTCTTTGCTTTCTGAGAGCTGGGAATAGAGGCGTGTGCCTCCAGCCCCCTCATTAATATTTTTAAACTGGCAGACACAGTAAGGAGATTCAGTGTAGCGTTTTAAAACTAGATTTGTTTCTGTGAACTCTCCTCCCAGGTTGATCATGGGTCAGCTGTGCCATGGTTGATGCTATACTACCATTAAGTTCAGTGAGCCAGCAAGGAAAGGGTATGGGTAGCATGGGCAAGGACAGCAGAGGTCAGCTACCACTTCTGTGGGCGCCTGCTGCGTAGCTGAGGGGAGGAAGTCAGGAACAGGCTCACAGAGAGCATGGCAGAGGTAACCGAGGGGGAATGAAAAAACTTCTAGAACGATTGTGTTTCCAAGAGAGAGACTTCTCTAATTGTCCATTGTCTATTAGACTGCTAAGGAGTATGAAGAGGGACTATTTGTACTTCTCATGAAAGTCCTAATACAGAATAGAATACCTTTTTTCTTAAGTAGACCTCTTCATTATAGAAGTAACACAGCTCATCAAAGTCTGGCAAATAGGGAAATGAAGGCTCCAGCCACAAACGGGATATCAGCAGAGACACTGGCTGAACTTTAATGTGGTCCTTTACCTGCCCTCCATCTCTTTTGGCTCGGCCCTGCCCACTTGTCCTGTGTCTGCTCATTGAACGCATCAGGCCAGACTCTAGCTCTGAGCTTTGCACTGGTGTTCTGCCCCGTGGGAAAGGCTTACGATCCAGGTGCTTTTCTGACCTGGGGCTATAGGGAAAGGCCCTGTAGACATCAACAGCCCTGTCTTCTCTCTATGCTGCCTGCCCACTCACTTCATCAATAGTCCCGTCACCTTTCCTGCATTTCTGCTTCCTCACATATTTTCTACCTCACAGGTGCTGTACCAGACAGAGGTCCAGCAAGGCTGAGTGCCTGGTAAGGGAAAAGCAACAGGAGAACACAGGAGGGCGCAGGGTGGTACCTGCTGTGCTCTGTGTGATCCATGCTCTTGTCTCCTGAGTGCTACTGCAAATTATCCTTTTTCTATCCCAATCCTTCCATATATCCTACCTTGCTCTCTTTAAAATTTCTGGACTCCATTTTCATTCATTGTTGTTTCTCTCTCTCTCTCTCTCTCTCTCTCTCTCTCTCTCTCTCTCTCTGCCTGTCTCTGTCTCTCTGTCTCTCTGTCTCTCTCTCTCTCTCTGTCTGTCTCTTAAACACAAATACAACCTATTTAGTCCATATAATATTACTTGTATGTACGTTTTCAGGCCTGACCATTTGGTATTGGATAACCAATTGGTGTGCTCTTTCCTGATAAAGACTATTCCTCTCACTTTGCATTCCTTAGTTGCTTGCAGTTCTTCTAAGGATGAGGCCTCATAGATTTTCCCTTGTCCATATTAGCATGTCTATTCCCACTATCTTCATTCAACTCATGTTTAGGTCCTACCAAGATGCACATCCTTACCATCTAATCCGCCCTCCCTGGCTGATAACTGATTACACAGTTATCTGAAGAGCTTACTTCCACTAAAATGGTGTATTTGGTATTTCATTGTACTCGAGTTTCATGATTGAGATTATTTTGGCAAATAAAATATAAGAAATTGCTTGATATTGACTTTTTAGTAAGTTCTAGAGAAAGCTACAGGAAGTGGAGTCTCTGTCATAGATTTAAGCCAATATTCACCCTCAAAATAAAATCAACAAGCCAGATTTAGAAGTGCATATTTGTGATCCCAGTATTTGGGAGACTGAGGAAGAAGGACTGGGAATTGGCAGCCAGGCTGGGCTCCATGGTGAGACTCTGCTCCCACCAGACAACCAACCAACCAACCAACCATCCAACCAACCAACCAACCAACCAACCAACCAACCAACCAACCAACCAACCAATTAACCATCACCACCAACAACAGCAGCAAAACCCAAACCAGCACTAGAGATGGTATATGAGAGAGTTGGAATAAAGAAAAAAATCAAGATGCCAAGACTGAGTAGATAAAGCTCCAAACACTAAGATCTCCAAAAGCCAATAGAGCTAAAGTGTGCTGCGTACATGTGTGAGAATGTGGGTGGAACTGTGAATGAAGGGTCCCAAGGGAGTGGTAGGGAATGCTCAAGAAAGGGCTTGTGTGGAGGGAGAGTGCCAGTCACTGCTTTCAAGAGATGGTGAGCTTTTCCTGTGTTTAAGTCAGAGCATGAGCACACACTAGGCAGTGCCTACCATGTTCACTGCACACGGACATACTCCAGAGCACCAGTGCCTGACCTGTCTCATTCCATGGCACACTTGAGTTGATATCATGACACCTTCTGCTAAAGAAGCATCTAGTGATTTCAGTAACACAGCGGGCTTGAGAGGGTCTCTCATCCACTTAGCACACTACTCTTATTTTCAGGGGAGTATTCAAATAGGCAGGGATGGATGCGGAGGAGAGAAGAAAGTATCCTCTGGAATACCATCTTCCCAGGAGCTTGTTGATGCTGCCAGTGGCCTTTGAATCCCCCTACTGTCACAGCATCATCCCCTAACTAAATGATAATTCTGAAATAGTCAATAGATGTATCTTTAAAGAAATATGTAGAAATTCAATAAACATAAATTATTTGAGTATCATATTTATTAGATCAGTATGAACATCTAATATGGCTAAGCTACAGAACATTAAAATGAAAGTAAAATATCCAGTGCTGCTATACATATAATACTTATTCTTTGCAAATTTGTATTAGGAAGAACAAATCCATGGTTCCCAAACCAACTGTGCACTATTTTCAACACCTCTCTTGTCAGAGAGCAAAGGACTGGTGTGCCTGCCTTTCTTCTTAGGGGCCACACTCACTGTCCATACATCTTGTCTTACTGGGCAGTTCTTGCTTCAGCTGTTATCCTTCACTTTTTAGCTGTCAAATCTGCGTCAAAGGAACTATTGTTTAAACCTACTTAACATGGGTCTGAAGTTACTACACAGGGGTGAGTTATAGCCTCTCATTGGGCCACCTCCTGGCCTGTCTCCTACCCAACATTTGTGAGATAGGGGGGGTGCAAAGTTCTACTAGGACGAGCAACAGCAGTCACTGTCTCTAGTCAAGACACTCCTAAGATCTCAACACTCTTGTGCTTAACCCTTGGAACACACTCTTGGAGGGCATGTGCCTGTGGTCAGACTCTTTCTAAATAGTCGAGTAATCCATGGCAGAAGAGGAATACACTGAGCCCAAACAAAGAAGCAGTGATCCAAACCTAGCAAATCTAATTTTTTTTTTTTTACTCAACAGGTGTTTATTAAGGCTTGTATTCTCCTAGAGGACAGGTATCCGATGTTGTCCACGACTCCGTACAGGCAGTAACAGCTCAAGGAAGTGACATGTTCTAAATACAAGTCTAAATAATACAGCTTAAATGGTAACGGAGAGGGTCTTTTGGAGTAAATAGTTTTAGGAGGTATCTGCTCTCTAAGACAGTAAGGATCCTCTACAGTGGGCGCGTGCAGATTCAGTATGCGAGGGCGTCCGGCATGAGCACCACTTTCATGCTAACTCAAACTCCAGGTGGCAGTGAGCTCCTCCACGGCTCCTCATTCCACAAAACATGATAGCAAATTCGTTTTCTAAAGAATTTTTTGTTTTTGCTTTTTTTTTCACCCATTTAACAGGAAAAAAAATTAGACACACAGTGAAATTTACAGTTGGCAGCAGCATCCATCACACTGCCTGTACTATCAGATCCTACATTTAAAGCTTAGCATTACTAGCAAATCTAATTTTAAAGCTCCTTCCACTGCCTCTGACCTTACTCAGTGGCTCCCAGTGTAAGACCACAGAGCAGCATCCTGCCTCTTGTCCCAGGAAGGTTAAACCAAAGGTACTGCCGACAGTGTAGTAACTGAGCTATCACACTACAGAAAAACTGCTTTCCGTAGCTACCCATATTCTTATCTTGCTAAAAAGATAATAAAGATTTACTATTCCTAGGCTCCAAAAACCTGGGGTGTTGGTGAAAATTTGATGGAAACTTTAAAAAACTGCATTCTATTTTTTCAGCCTACACTGGGATGATACTGTACAGAGCTGTGTTCTCCGGATACTCTATTTATTGAGATTTTTATTTTTTATGACCAAAGTGGGTATTTGGTTATGGCTGCTTTAAAATTCTTCTGAAATAAAGATTAAAGTTGTGCCTTAAAACAGGGAACTCTGGGACCTCCATTTCCCATCTGTCTGTATTATAATGGACCCCAAATTACTTTCCAGGGGGTACTCCAGGTTGCCTGGGACTACTCCTATGGCTCATTGCTAAGCAAAGTCAGGCATCCTTCTACTGAGACATAGCTCACTGTTAAACACTACAGCTTCCATGAGACAAGTTTAATTCCACCCCAGCTTGGCCGGAAAGGCACAAGGCTTAGTCCGTCCTGACAACATGGAACAGCTGGCTTCCATGTAGAAATCCTCCAACTCTTTACTGATCCAGAAAAATCTTTCAAAAGCTTGCCTGAGAGGCGCATACCTATGGAGGAGTCTGCTCCTAAAGCTGTGCATATTCCTCCTACCAGCTGCTCTTTCTTCTTTTGCACTCTAAAACATGCCAGGAATGTGTGCACACCCACCCACATACACAAAACATGAGAAAAGTCCTCTGGGCTTCATCCCGGAATTAAAGGCAGAGGACAGCAAAGTGACAAATCTGGACCACTTCAGGTCAAATTTGATGGAAACACTCCCTTTTTTCTCACAAAATCGGTTTTCAGTCAATGCTGTCTGACTCGGTGCTCTTGTCCTCTCTGAGGGATGGGACTGGAATCCACAGAGGAAGGTTATCACTGCCTTTATGATGAGGATGTTGTTCTTGACACTGGACAGCATCCCTTCTAGAAAAGCTTATTGGAGAGATTTCTCTTTGGTCTCAATATCAGGCAGGATGGAGCCTCTCCAAGCAATTGGTTTCATCTCACTTATGAACACCATGAATCAAGTTTGCCTCCTACCATGGGCTTCTGAAAAGCACGGTGTCAGATGGGTTGCCTTCCCTGTAAAGGAGGCTGGATTCATCCCACCCCTGACCCCATCTCATCCTTCAGGCACAGCTTTTGATTTCCTTCATCTATTGATTTTTATTTTCCTTTGTTACAATGAATAGATTTTTACTAGCATATTTCAAGTAAGATTTTCTGAACAGATAAAGATCTAAATCAATAACTAATATCTTTGATGTTTCCCCCCGAGGGTTATTCTAATAATCCCTTTACTGCCCCAGGATCCCTAAAGTCATCCTTGACTTTCTTCTCTTTCTTATGACTACAGTTGACTATGTTTCAAAATCAAACATCTGAATTTTGACTGCCACTGTCTCAGCTCTAGTGACTGAATTTTCTTTCCTGGGCCACTCCAGTAGCTTACTCGGTATCTGTCTAATCATCCCATCTCTTCTTAGACTCTAAGTTATGCATAATATCCTACGATGGCTTCCCTTCATCCTTATTGCTCAAATTCCACAGCAGACAGTACAGAACCCTAGAAAATTGAGAACGAGTACTCCATGACCTAGCCAGTACAATGTCAAAGAGAAACCCTTCTTAAGACATTTGTTTATTCTGTTCTCCTGGCACAGGGCATACTTACTTTACATTTCCAACTAACATTACTAACTCAATCCTCAGGTTAAATGTTTCCAGTGGGGCAGAATTTTCTGGCCTTGGATTATTTGGTATAGTTTCTTCTAGCATGTCATCAGTAATATTTATTACATGGGAAGCACAGACTATTGCATTTGTTCATAGTTATTATACCTCTTGCCACAGGATAGGAAAGGAACTGTATATGTTATGTCTTTAGCTTTAAGCCTTGAGTTAAGCATGATGCATGGTATATTATAGGATCTTAATAAATATTGGCCCAATGATTGACGAATGAAGTAGGTCTGCATTCAAACCACAGCAAAGAAAGGCAACTGAAGGTTTCTGATGTACATGGCTTCAGTGGACTCAGAATTGTTGAAACAACCTGTGAAGTTGCTTTTACTTGTTTTCATGTAAAGGTGATTACATTACTTTAATCCCATTCCATCTTTTACTATTTTAATTTTAATATAGGGAAAGAAAAAAAGCCTCATGTCATTCATTTCCAGTCTGGTTCTCTCTTAGGCTGCCCTGCATCACTTGGGATAATTTGTTAATATAAGACAAAGTTAAAAGACGGATCTTGCCAAGGGATGCTGATTCATTTAAAGGGGTTCACTGGTTGTCTATCTAGCAAAGTATCCAAGATGGAGTTCAAGTGGCAAAGTCAATGGCAGCCATCCCCTCATCCCTTTAGTCAATGCTAGACTATGGCACAGGGACAACACCCAGCATTTCAACCTTTTCTTTAAATCAGAAGTTACCCACTGGATGTTGTGGTGCTTTTCTTTAATCCTAGCATTCTTGGGGCAAAAGCAACTGGATCTCTGTGAGTATGAAACACACAGTATGGTCTCTGTAGGGAGTTCCAGGCCAACCAGGGCTACACAGTAAGACCACGTCTCAGAAACAAACAAACAAAAGAACAAAAATGTTACCTTGTCTGTGCATATTGCAAGGAAGACACTATCACAGACCTCCCTCTGCAGGGTATGAGTGCAGGGTAGACAGAGGTTGAAACAGCTGGGTGGTGATTTCATTTCCATTATTTCCTGATTCTCAACGTTCATTTCTGCATAAATTCTAATCAGATATTCCTATTTGACATAGTTGAGGCTCACTTAGCTTTTGACTTTAAGAAAACATAGAGCAAATGAGTGTGATTACTATTTCTATTAAACATACACATGCACACACGTGCACGTGCACACACAATGTTTTTGATCTAAGGAAGGGTGCTTTCAGAGCGGATGATTCATTAGAAATTATCCATCACATTGCAAATGGTGAAGCAATTCTACTCACCAGAGTACTCAGCTTCTCAGACTTCACTGAAGCCTCCTTAGCTTCTGTAAAACACTCTGCTCGTCTCTACAAAATTCTGCTTCTTGCAGTCAAGTGAGGTATGAGCTGACAGATCAAGATTTTAGTGAATGGAGTATCAAGTGCACAGATAGATTTGGGCTGCTAAGGGTAGAGAATGACATCTTCAAATTACCACCATGGGGAGAATCCCCAGCATTCTTTTTAAAGAGAAAAAGAGTAGGATATTATCTTCAAAACTGTAAGATGAGAGACTTCAAGGCACAAGAGAAATGCTGACTTCCACACACACACAAGTTCAGCTCAATTAAGTAGCCACCATTTACACACACACACACTCAACTAGTTATCTACTTCTCTCTAACGACTGCATTTTATAGACTTTAAAAAGTCATTAACAGTAAAGCACACTATTTTTTATGTTCTACTAAAAACCAGAAAGCACTGTCAACTACATGGTGATGCAATGCTTTTTTGAGTCTCGCTTTTAATTTTATACTTCTTAAAACAGCTCTTTCAGATGTAGACATGGATTTTTTTTTTAGCACTTCTCTTTACCCATCAAAAGGGAAACATAAGCAAATTGCATTGTTTAAGGCACTCCTAAAACTTGTTTATTCTCGGAGCTTGACAGTTTCCCTCACTGTCCCACTAAGTCTTTAGTAAGTACATTTTTCTTTCACAAGGATCATCCTCTATGACATAAAGAGCAGTGACCAGGCAGCTATTCTTAAGAGTCTCTACCACTGTTTCTAAGTAGCTAACACTCATTAGCTAACACACATGCTACAGCTTTCTGGATTTTATATGAAGACCTCACTAGAAGGTGTTCAGAGGTTTGATCTTTCTTTCTCTGGTGGTACTGGCCTAGTGAGTATCCATTCAACTGGAATCAAGTGCTGCACAGACATAATGACAGCTTTGTTGTGACTGATTTCCACAGCACTTGCAAGATGCTCTAAGTTGTAAGCTCGGCCGTGATTTTAGATGGAGCAAGCTGGATGTGTTTGGTGGAGTTGTATTTACCTTAGAATCAGTAAGACACAATGGACACTTGCAGAGCAGAAAGTAAAATTCCTGTAAGAAAAGATCACTTTGGGAGCTGGGGAGACGGTTTTGCTCAGGAAGTACTTGCTGTACATGCATGGGGACCTGAGTTCAGTTACCCAGGGTCCACATAAAAGTTGGGCTTGCTAGCATGAGTCTGGGACCTCAGCACTGAGTGGGAGTGGGGTGTTAGGGTGAGTCAGGAGTGGAGGCAGGAGGATCCCCTGAGCTCCTTGGCCAAGGGATCCTAACCAAATGAGGAAACTCCAGTTTAAGGGAGTTAACCTATCCAAAACAAAAATCAGGTAGAAAACAACATCAGCATCTGGCTTCCATGCACACAGGCACACACCCACACAAACACACACATACATACACCAATTAATTAATTAATTAGCTAATTAATTAATTAACTAGAAAGGGTTATTTCTTCTGCTAAAAGTACATTCCAACTTATGGGTGTTTCTAAAGCATTATCCAACCAGTTGAAACTCCCAGTACCTTGCAAGGGGAACAGCTCAGCAGTATTATCATGAGTCCAAAGTGTCAGCCATGCCTACTGCCCCAACTGGCACATGACCTTTCCTTATTAATAAAAGCTAGAGCTAACAATGGGCTGCTTGTAGGAGGCAGGTCTAAAGAACAGACCTTCCCACCCCACCTTCCAGCTCTGCAGGGTGGTGGAATAGAAAAGACTTCTTGAGCAGAGATTTCTTATGGGCACCACTGCTTCTCTTGCCGCCATTCCTCCTTACGAATAATGCAAAAAAAAAAAAAATGCAATAGTTTGGCTGTAACTCCCAAGAAGCAAGCTAATGTTAAGTGGGTATGAGGGTTGACCAAATACTCTTTCTGTGTGGTTTAGAGTTTCTCCATCCTCGAGGTTAACTCCAAGACCAATAGCCGCCGTCCCAGAGGCACAGAGGGCGCCTCTGCCCTGAGGTGTGTTTTTTTTTTTTGTGTTCAGGCTCCTCAGTGGCCAGGGCCCCATTGGTACAGCCATCACGTTCTGCACTGGGTCTTTTCTTCCCACCTTGTTTAGGGCCTGTTTTGGGGGAATGTTTGGGAACTACATTTCCCCATGTCCTTTCTCATTCAAGATCCCTTCTTTCTCCCAGTATCCACTTCCCATGGCAGTCCACAGAACTCTGCCCAGTGGCTGAGTAGCTGATAAGTGAGTAGTTAGCTCTGGCCCTTTGTGAAGATGACCAGAACTGGACAAAGAATGAAGTAGCACTTGACAACTACCAGGAAGATTCACAGCACAACATGCCAAGTTATTCTCTTCCTATAACATGGAGCAACAATCTTTTTCTTAGGCCTTGTATTTGGAAGGATACTCTATTTCCCAAATAAGCAAACTATCAGGACCAGCTCTACTATATTACCTATGCTAGGTACAGGGGCCACTCTCCCGAGTGTGGCAGTTCGTGAGGGGCAGGGACAGCTCAGATCAGCAACATGCAAACATTGTCTCACTTTAACAGAAACTTGTTCTAGCACTCATTTAGAATAATTATCAGAATCAACCCCTCAGCTGCTTCCTGCCCGCCCCCACGCTGTGCAGTAGCAGGTTTGACGGCAAAGGAAAAAGCTTCTCGTCCCTTCTGCCTGAGTTCATAGTCTAGCGGAAAAGCATTGATGATGTACATGAGGTATTGCAAGCCACACCAAAGTTGATGTCTACCTTCAGATCACCTCCAAACTTAGGTTTACTCTGGGGATTGAAGGGAAGGAAAATGAATACCAGTATGGATGGAGGGGGAGATAACTCGGCATAGGGAATTTGCATGTCAATGAATATTATAAAACCATCCATCTCCTTTTGGACAATCCCTGGCAGCTTGGCATTTCAGAAGAAGTAACTGAAGATTTCACAGGCTGCTTGGACAAGAGCATTCCCTCATGCCCAGCAAGTCACACTGCAGGGATCAACCATGCTCCTGGTGCTTAAAAGAGAAATGGAGTGAAGCAGGGTCAAAGTGTTAGATACCTTAATGGCTTCGGGCAATCCATTCCTGAAGTTAAATATTATTTTGACTTTCAAATACAACTGAAACACTTCCTCAAATGATGCCAGTAAATTATCCTCGAAAAGATTTATATAAATATATCTCTTAGTAAATGAAATCTAAACAGCATTAGGATTGATTCCTTGCATCTGAATAAACAAGATGGATTTGATAATGGATTCTGGACTTCCTTACTGCATGGTCCTGTGTGGACTTAACTGGTAAGAAAATAATCCTGCACAGGCCTTGGGAAGACTGTGGGAGCTGGAAGGAGTGCCAAGACATTCTAAACCTCTCCCAAGCCCACTTGATCTCTTCTGTCCAACTCATAAAATGCACACAGGGTGTGCATACTGGAAAGGCTACATGGTTTATGTCAACGTCGACTCAAGCCGGAGCTTGAGTGTCTTCCATAGAATGCAGCTCATTGTTTCTCTGAGAAATGATGATGAGATATTTTGATACCTGGGGCAATGCTAAGATTATTCAATTTGAGCACAGTAATTAAGAACAGATTCTTAGTAATAATACTTGATCAGCTTAAACCAAGCTACTATGCACAAAATACCCCTTCCTTTAAAGGTTTTGAAACTAAGTATCTTTTGAAATGGAAAAGCCAAAAATTCTTTCTCTCCCAGAATAAGACATAATTATAGACTTCTGAGGCTAACTGTATCTACAAGACTAAACTAGGCAAGTGAATTGGCTATGGTTCCCCTTTACAGTGTCACCTGTGTTCTTGTTGGGTAAAGTCTTAATATTTAAAGCAAGTTTTTCATAAAATGAAAAAAAGTGGTACCTTCAAAGCATTTCTGAAAGCTAGCTATAATGCAAAGTAAAAAATATTGAATAAAAACAGCTGAATTGGGTTCTAAAGAGATGGCTCAGTAGTTAACAGCACTCTCTGTTCTTGCCAAGGACTCAGGTTTAGTTCCCAGCACTCACATGGTGGCTTATAACCATCTATACCTCCAATTCCAAGTCATTTAATACATTTTCTGGCTTCTGAATGTACCAGAAATGCACTCATATGCATAAAACAAAACAAAAAAATTAAGTACCTGAATAAAACATGCAATTAAAATAGTGGAATTTGGGTGTTGAGATCTTCAGTAATTTGGGATATTTCATGGGCTGTTACCTTCTTTTTAAAGTTCCCCAGAGACATGAAACAAGAATCCAGTGCTATAACATACAGATGGTTAATAACAAGAATATAGTGGATGGTGTGTTATACCATGTTCTAGCTTGTTTCTCTTGCTGTAGCAAATATTGCGACCAACAGCAACTTTTGCAGGAAAGTTTTTTTACATCTCATAGGTTACGATCCACCATCAAGGTAAGCCAAGACAAGAAGGAACTCAAGGTAGGAACCTAGAGGCAGGAACTGAAGCAGAGGTCATGGAGGATGCTCCTTACTGGCTTGTTCCTTATGACTTGTTCAGTTTGCTTTCTCATTTACCTAGGACCACCTGCCCAGGTATGGCACTGCCTATAGTGGGCTGGGCCCTCCCACATCGATCATTATTCAAGAAGAAAATGCTTCCACAGACTTGCCCTCGGGCCTATGTAAGGAAGGCAACTCATCAACTGAGGTTCTCCCCTTGTGGATGACTCCAGTTTGTGTCTACTTGACCAAGACTAGCAAAGCATATCATAATAAGTAACAACAAGAGCAGCAAACAGAGAACACCAGTGAGACATCACATGCTGACAAGTGTTTCCCTCAGACATGGTTAACTGTCAACTTACAAGCACAGTCACCACCACATCCCACTGTGTGGAATGGGCCCATTCCTAGTATAAACTTCCTTATGCATCTGGTGCCAAATCAGACAGTGTAACACATGGGATTCAGTGTCAGGATAGTGATCCAGACACTGGAGAACTGGAAAGAAAAACAAGAAACACACTGTTCTAAGCTGACATAATTGTAGTATGCAGCTGTCGTTCATCTTGTAGGGAAACATGAGGAGGGAATTCGTGGGTCTAAGGCCTCAACCTCTGAGAAGAGGCGTTTACCTATGGGGCTGATAGTCCTTAGTGTGAGGAATGGCCTAGAATCCATGGCTGTTGTGGATGGCTTGGTGTTGGCTGTGTGAGAGCATGGCTGATATGACACTCGGAGAGAGGGAGGCCAGGCTGCTCTTCCCTTGCCCTGTAGTCTGCTCATCCTCTTGTGGTCCTGTTGGCAGAGCTACAGCTGTAAGTGGGGAGGCTGACTGCAGACTCAGAACCACAGGCAGAGGGTAGATTGAAGGCACAGCTGAGGAACAGCACTCAATAGTCAACATATACAGCTTTTATGTAGACTGTGTTTTTTAGGAGGCCCTTTAACTTCAGGGTTTTTATACTTCTGTGCTGTGCTTTTTCAGCTACACTTCCTGTAGTCCCTATTACCACTCTTGTTTTCCTTTGGACCTGTTACAAATGTCACTGAGTCTTCAAAAGATGATGAGGACAATGCTTGAAATGTTTTATTCTGCTCCAGAAATGAAGCAAGAAATCACAGAGACTCTCCTCTTTTTATTATCTTTTTAACATCTTAGTCACTATGTACAATAGCAGGCATTATGACATTTTCATACATGCATGGCACTGAATCTGCTCATATTTACTCCTCCAACTACACCTGCTCTTCCTTCCTTGTTTTGATGGTCCAGTTCCTTCCTTTACAGAGTCCTTTTCTGCTTTCATGCCATATATGTGTGTGTATTTCAACTGAGAGTCTGTGCATGAAAGAAAACATGTGTAAAACATGAAAATATAGGACATTCAGCCTTCATCCCCGCTTTCATCCCTGACTCCACTTCCCCTCCACTGCCCTGATGGCCTCTTTCTCTCTTATGTCATATGCATTTATATTGAACTCTGTATTCTACGTTTAATTGAAAACATGCTATTTACCTGAGTACTGGCTCTCCACATAATATAATTTCTAGTTTCACATTTCCTGAAACTGACATAATTTCATTTTTCTGACCAAAACTCCATTGCTTGTATATCACAGTTTCATTCTTTTATTGTTGGCTATCTAAGCTGGTTCTGGTTTTCTCAGAATTATTTACTTAAGAGCAATGGTGTATTTTGTGACAATTCTGTCAAAAATTAGGTGTTTCGGATTCATCTGTGGGTCCCCTTTCCTTTCCCACTGTGCCAGCACCATGCTGTTTTAACTATTATGGCTCTGTAGTATTGTTTTAGATTGGTTAATTGTTATATTTAGTATTGCTCTATTTACCTAGTGTTGCTTTGTCTATTTGTAGTCCTTTTTACTTCCACATGATTTTTGGGATGGTTCTCCTCTTCTACAAAAGAATGTCATTGAAATTTTGATGGTAGCAAATATGTAGATCATTTTGGGGAATATAGCTGTTTCCATCATGTTAATTTTGCCAATCCATGAATGTGGGAAGTCTTTGCACAATTGTTATCTTCACATTCCTCTCAGTGTTTCAGCTTTCTTTACAGAGACATTTCAGTAGGATAGTTCAGAATGTCTCAACTTCATTAGGTTTTCGTGGGTATTATTTTGTAGCTCCTATAAATAGGATAACTTACCTAATGTCTTTCTTGGTAAGCCTACTGAGAGGTAGACAGAAAAGCTTCTGACTGTTATATGATAAGCCTGCTATTAAGTTGAAGGTGTTTATCAGCTCTAAGAGTGTTTAGTGGTATCATTAGAGTCTTGTACAGAATCATATAACCTTTAAATAGGAATATTTTGACTTCTTATATTTGTTTACCTTTTTATTTATCTTGAGTTTAAATTTCAAGCACTTTATTGGAGAGAAGTAAAGAAAGTTAACATTCTTCCTTTGTTCTTGGGCTTAAGTAAAATGCTCTGAGATATCTCCTATTTAACACAATGTTGGCTTTAGGCTTGTCATATATAACCTTCATAATATTTAGTCATGTTGCTTGTACTTTCAATTTCCTCATGGCTTTTATCATGAAGTGCTATAGAACTTTGTTGAACGTCTTTTCTATACCTACTGAGACGATCTGCCCCTGAGGTTTCTGCCCTTCAGTTGACTAATGAACTATTACACTTGCTGATTTGCATATGTTGAACCATCCTTGGACTCCTGCAATGAAAGCAACTCAATCCTGTTATATTATTTTTAATGGGTAATTGAATTTGGTTTCAGAGCATTTTGCAAAGATTTCTATGTCTATGTTCATCAGACAATTGGAGATTCAATTTTATCAAGTGTATACAAATCAAAGAATGCCAAGGTTAAAAGCTTTAATCATATGCATCTTAACAGAAATAGTATCACATTATGACATTAATAAGATGCTTATTTGTGGTGATATATTATGTCCCCCAATATATTGTGCATCCTAATAAACTTATCTGGGGTTAGAGGATAGAATAGCCACTAGATAGACATAGAGACCAGAAAATGGTGGCACACATGCCTTTAATCCTGTCATCTGTAAGGCAGAGACCCATCCAGATCTCTGTGAGTTTAAAGACACACTGGAAACAGCCAGGCATGGTGACTCACACCTTTAATCCCAGAAAGTGAGCCTTTAATCCCAGAAAGTGATGGCAGAAAGCAGAAAGGTATATAAGGCATGAGGACCAGGAACTAGAGCTGGTTAAGCTTTTAGGCTTTTGAGCAGCACAGTTCAGCTGAGAGGCATCCAGTCTGAGAAAACAGGATCAGCTGAGGAATTGTCAAAGTGATGTATCTGTGGCTTGTTCTGCTTCTCTGATCTTCCAGCACTTACCCCAATACTTGGCATCAGGTTTGTTTTTATTAATAAGAACTTTTAAGATTCCTGCTACACGTATTTTCATAAATAATTGTGTGCTATTTTAATAATGTATTATCACTGTTAGTGGATACTATCTGCTGCCATTTGTATTTGACAAATAGTAAAATAAGTGATTTGTGTATCACTGATTTCCTGCTCTATGCGTCATTATCACTGTCATTGTTTTCTGAAGAAATTCTAACTTCTACAGGCTAGGCATCTCATTCAAGATACTATCATTGGTGTGTGACATTGAGGGGACATAATCTGGCTTGGGTGTTTCCAGAGTCCAAGTTCTATGTGCTACAGTTTACTCTTTCCATATTGAATACGTTTTCTACAGAGTGACCTACTTGGATACCAGAAGGTGATATGATATAAAGACATCCAGAGATACAACTGAGATACAGTAAGACTAATTTTTAAGTGATAGATAAAATTGATTTCATTACTGTTGTCTCATAGTGGATGAAGAGATGACTCAGCAGTTCTCAGCTCGCACTGATTTTACAGAGAACCTATGGCCTCTGTAAGCAACTGAAGTCACAGACACATGTGCATGCATGCACACACACAATTAAAACTGATAAAAATAAATCATTCAAAATGTTTCATAGTTAACTTACATAGGCTAAATTTAATTTTTTTTTTGCACAATCTGAATACAATAAAAACTATAGAGGGGGCATCAGAATTTTCCAAACTAAGGTCCCAAGACTTCTATATGAAAATGCTACATCAAAGACTAATAATCTGTTCACCAATCCATTTCCTTTCCTTTCAAGTATTAAATTCAGCCTGGTCGAGGCTCTTTTGCAGGTGAGAAATCGGCTTCTTTTAGGACCGAGCCTCTTCGTGTGTGTGTGTGTGTGTGTGTGTGTGTGTGTGTGTGTGTGTGTGTGTGTGTGTATCTGTCTCCACTCCAGAATTTATCTCCCACAGAATGCCACATACTTCCAGTTCCACTGACACCAAGGGAAGATCAGCTGCTATGTAATAAGCTCTCACTGAAATAGTAGGAAGTCATCTAAACACAACACAGGTATGTTTGCCAAGACCTGCATTCTGATCAGAGCATACATGAGCCTAGTCAACAGGCCTAAGAGTCAACTTAGATGAGAGGAAGAATGCCTGGAAACAAAGAAGAAGTTAATATGTAAGGAAATGTGCTGATAAAGATGAAAGCTTGACCACAAAGGAAGAGGTAGAAGAGAATGAAGCCAGATAAGAAAACAAAGAAGCCACAGCCCCCGAGGTGGAGTCCTAGCTCTGCCTCACCTACCAGCCTGAAAGGGAGTCAATCATTATGTTCATAATGATAACTCAGATGTCAAAATTTAGATTACATTCCCTAAGCTCAGTTAAAAAATATCAGAGATATTTCATAATGTGTTTGTCAAAACACGAACATTCTGCAAAGAATCTAATGGATGTGCTTGAGCTAACTGGAATTTTATTTACATGAATAAACAGCAGATTTTTCAATGGTGGCATATTTATGTGATCAGATGGTCCTGTGCAATCAACATGGGGTGCAGTGAGATTACCTGGGGAATGCATGCTGCCATTTTTTCTTGTTAGAGTCGGTAATGCAGGAGCTGATGAGGTGGCTCTGTAGTGGTGAGCCCACCCTGCTCCCCCAAAGAACCTGAAATCCATTCCCAGCACCCACACCAGGAAGCTGACCACGCCTATATCTCCAGCTCCAGAGAACACAATGCCCTCTTCTGGCGGCACCAGTACACATGTGTACGCCCTCACACATAGACAAATACTTACACATTATTAAAGTAATACAAATACATCCTAAACAATCGGTAATTTACAGAAAAGAAGGTGCCAACTCTGCAGAATAGATCCAATCTGCCTTACAATAGTGTTCGTACCATTCAGTGCGTATCGACTCAGACCAGCATCTGGGCAAAGAGAAAGTGGCCCAACCACAGGGCAAAGAAAAAGCCGTCTCCATCTCCCTGTGAGGAAATGGCAGAAGAGTGGAAATTTGATGGCCATGTTCTTCCAAGCCTTCCCTGCAAATGCACTGAGGCCTATAAACAGCCAGATCCATTATTCACAAGATACAGGCCGAAGAAAGAGCAGAGACTATTATATCAGAAGCCATGCCTTACTCGGCAGAATGTATGACTGATGCCCTTTATGATGCCACAAATCTCACAGTGTTTTTTGCACATGTATACACTAAACAGCTGCCACTTCTTTTTATACCTGTTATGAATTTTTAAAAAGTGCTATCAAAGCACTTGTTTTACTATCTTTTTACTGTCTTTCTCTACTTCACAGAGGGTCTCAGAAGCCTGGACTCATCCTGGAGCTCATTAGGAGGATTAAGGCCAGTGTGTGCAGACTCTGGGGATATTCGATATTTGTATTCAGTGTAAACTTTGGGAACCAACGGGAAAGATCTCTGACATTGAAAACCATTACATGAAAATATTTCACCTTTAGCAGAAAAAAATTTGAAGGAGTTTTTCTTTTGTGTCCATTAATAATTTTAATATATTTTGTACTTCTTAATTAAACAATCTGTACTATGAATAGCTCCATAAATTGTCAGCAAACACACATGTGACCACAATTCACATTAAAAATAGAATATGACCAACAAATAGAACCTCCCTGGAAGTCATTAATTATCTCTTCTGCTTTGGGTAATTTTAATATTGAATACTGGAGATTAGTATTGTGTGTGTACGTACATGTATAGATGTGTGCATGCATATATACACATATTGGCACCAGCATCAAACAATATGCATAATTATGTACATGGGATTCACCCAAATTGCTTTGTATAACTGTACTTTATTATTCTTGTTGATGTATAATATTCCACTGTTGGCTAGACCCTTTTGAGGGAACATTTAAGTAAGCTTGAGTTGCTTACTTTGGAAGTGCTGGCCCAGATTGAGTTTGATGCCTTTTTATTTAGGGCATCTGTACATATTATCTTGCAAACTCTGAGAAAAAAATTTGTCTTGGCGGGTGGCTCATTTCCATAATCCCAGGAATTAGTGTGCTGAAGCCAGATGATCACGAGCTGTAAGCCAGGCTGGGTTACACAGCAAGACTGTGTAAAAAAAAAAAAAAAGAAAAAAGAAAACAAATATGAAATAAATGTCTGAAAGAAATCTAATTTTTATATAAATCTGCCCCCCAAGAATGTTGGCTGAGGGATGAATTCTGTGTCTAGATTTGAGAATCAAAATGCATATAAACTTTGTCCATCTGTCACACTGCAGAGTATTATGTGGAAAGAATTAATATTAATAAAACTAACTTTAAGGTTTATCAATGAAATTGATTAATTACATTTAGCCATGAGTTTAAAAAAGGACATATGTTCATGTCTCTTAGGCTCTACCTGTAATCTAGATGTGAGCGTATATGTAACTGTTAATGGAAATCAGAAGAAATAATGTTGAGAATCAACTTCTCCTGCACCTTTTTATTGGTTTAAACTGTATCGAGACCATCTGATGTGGCCCCTAAGGAAAAGTGTAAAGTCAGGGAAGAATTCCCATGGCTTTCCTGCCCTTTGGAGTAGAAGGCTGTATGCACCAAGGGAGGAATACTTTTGCTAGGTGGATGAAAGCTAAGCCCTCTGGAATCTTTTCTGAAATGCACCCTGTTCCTCTCTGCACCCTGAACACTGGAGGAGCGAAGTCAGGACAGCAGAGACCCAGACTTCCAGGGGCCTTCCACCACACGCTGGCCTCAGTGCCAAGTGTGCACCAGCGTTTATGCAGCACAAAGTGCAGGATGAAGTTCTTTTCTTTTTATTCTGACAATACTCCTGAAAAAGTCAGAGGAGAATTGACAGTAATGGGAAAATCTTAATAGTATAATGCTATCTAGGAAGATATAATTTGATTCAATGATACACATGCATCTTAATCTGCATACTTTTCAGATGAACTTTTTCCCCCGGTAAGTTGTTCTTTTCTGCGACGTTATAACTGAAATGCTTCACTCTGAGCCTTCCTGCTCTGTTGCATCACTGTTTGCCCTTTAAAGCGTGCCTAGCATTCAGCTCTCCCCTTTACCCTCTATCGGACGAGAAAACTTACAGATGCAGGCTCATGTCATGAAGCCAGCACTTGGCCTTGGTCAAGAAAGCAAAGAAGGTGGGAACAGTAGACATCTTTCCCTGGAGAGGTAGAAAAATGAATTTTCTCTAAAGCCAAGTGCCTGCGGGACTACCTGCGTGCTTTGTTATCGTCTTCCCTCTGTTCATGACCTCCAGTCATGACTTTTTCATCACTTCACCCTCCCAGCTCATCTTATGCTGTTTTCTAAGCTCTGGGGCTGGAGAAGGGAGGGGCCCATGACCCTGCTCTGTAGCTGAGCTCCTAGCCACAGGGTTAAAATGACAGAGCTGTCCTAAATACCTTAGAAGATGTTTTTAAAGATCCCTTTCCATATATCTACGATGACGAAGCACATCTGTCACTTAAGCTGGACTTAAGTAGGGGTTGGTATAGAAGAGGATAACACAAAAGGCATGAAGGTGTGGGTTATTCGGGATAGACAACATTGTAGCCATGTGCTAAATGTTCAGATCTAGCTTGGTATGCTTGATCTTGCTTGGTATATCTTGCTGGGAAAGATGAGACAGTAAATATTTCAGGCTCTATAGGTCTACTGCTGTTGTTGCAATTGTCTCCTGTTGTGACCCAGACTCAGCCACAGACAGCTTGTATGTAAGTGATCATGCGATAACTTTAGAACTTTATCTACAAAACCAAGTGTCTGGGTGAATTTGGCACACTGGCTAGTCTGTCAATCCCAATCCAGGTTCACTTTTTCCTAATAATCTTCTGGGATAAAGAACACATGCCTTTAATCCCAGCATTTGGGAGGCAGAAGCAAGCAGATCTCTGTGAGTTCAAGGCCAGCCTAGTGAGTGAGTTTCAGGACAGCCAAAGCTACACAGAGAAACCCTGTCTCAAAAAACCAAAAACTGAGCAGTAGAAAGGTGTTTAGGTGGGATGCTCTATCCATTGTGACACAGGTCAGAACAGCTCTCACTATGCATCCTGACTAGGGACAGGAGTAACTGAGGCTGGACCAGCAAAACACAGTCACCGAAGGAAGATAAGGCACAGTGGAAGGCTCTGACCTCTGAGCTGTTCACTGTAATTTGATGTTCATGAAGAGATCTGTTGGAGCTGAGGAAAAGTGGGAGTCTTCAGTTGTGTAGCTTGGTCTTCCTGTGAGACTCCTAACAGTGGGAACAGGGGCTGTCTCTGACTCTTTTACAGGCTCTTTGGACCCTACTCCTCATACTGGGTCACCTTGTCCAACCTGAATACATGCAGAGGTGCTTAGTCTTACTGCAACTTGATATGCCATGTTTTGTTGATGCTCATGGGAGACCTACCTGCCCTTTCCTAAACAGAAATGGAGGAGGAGAGGATTGGGAGGTGGGAACAGAAGAGAGATGGGGTGGATGGGCTGCGGGGAGAGGAAGGAGGGGAAACTGTGGTCAGGATGTAAAATGAATAAATAAATAAAATTATTTAAAATATATAGAAATTTAAAAAAAATATTTCTCTGAAAGAGGACACTATTTACTAAACGCCATACATAAGCTGTTTATGGTTTTTCATTAAAATATGCTTAGCAAAAATTAAAAATGTGGGAGTCTTCATAGAGAAAGTGGAATGAAGAACTCTTACTTTAAATATACACTCTCATTTCTCCTGGCTGCCTTTGCCTGCCTGCAATAACTCACCCCTCAGATGTCCCTGCCTGAGAAGCCTCCGAGAGTCTGCAGACGCACTCAGAGGCTGCGTGATGGGTACACGCATGGAACATTGTGTACACCATTTGGCATGGATGTGCTGAATGAGAAACCACCGACCCACTCATCTGATGCCCCATCTGGAAGTCTTCAGGACCTTGAGCAAGGCAAGGTGGCTGTCTGCCCTTTGGTCTTCCTTGCAGCCCCATGCTGGGGCATGGCACTGCTCAGAATTCATGTGCTAATTTGGGCCATAGCTCCAGGAACTTCAAGGGAGAAGAAAACCCTTCCACTGGAGGGGCATCATCTGTGACCTGAGAACTGAGTGTGTACTGCCCAACAGGGCAGGAGCAGGAGAAGCTGGGCTCAGCTGATGTCAGAATGTGTCTAGACTCTAGAGAATGCTCAGGGGTCTGTTTTCAGGCTTCCAGTACACCGCAAGGTGACTGCTTGAGGTCACTTGCAGGTTACACAGTTAGAAAGTGGTTTTCCATAACAGTTATTCCCATGTACGGTGTTAGTAACGTTGAACCCGCCATGATTAAGCCACGTCACCATTTAATTAGAATACTCAAATAGCCTTCCGAGTGTTTCTTACTACCTATAGGAGTACTTTGACCTGACTATTTTTTAACTCGTGGTTCTTGTTCCCTAATTTTTGGCTTCTTGGCCAGTTCCTTGCTTTTAATGGCCGAAGCATTCCTCCAGCAGTTTTCAGCTCATGGCCATGACGAGTCATGGCGCACTACATGCCAGGCCACCAAACCTCGCCTTCCGACGGGACTCTGCACTGTGGACTGAGCATGGAAACACACGGGCAGGATTCCCTGCACTGCCACTGTTGTATGCTCTGCCCCATCCTCCCAATCTCTTGTGCTCGTTTAGACACTGCTAACAGCAAACAAAAGCTAGAAAGTCTGCACAGCGAGGTGACGGGTGAGGGATGATTCTCTCCCCGGCCCCTTTTTATTTTTGGCTCTCAGAAACACAACCCAGGTCTACACATGTGTCCCTTTTCAACTCCACAGGCTGACTGAAGAGGTTTCAGAGGAAGGGAGAGAGGGCAGCTCATCTTAAAGCCATGTGCTCACAGCTGCTGCATGCCTCCCAAGCCGCTGGTGTACGGCCTGCTCTTTCTTCTGCGTGTTCTGTTCGGTGTGTTCCCATGGGCCTCACGTGGTCCATCACCACCACATAGGCATCTCCTAGACTAACCACCTTGAGATCCTAGTTCACCGTCCCATGCTGGCTCAGGAAAGAGCAGCTAGCCTTAGCCTCCTCCCTCCTTTTCAGTTCCCTTTCCTCAGCATCTTTACCTCAGTTTTAGACACAGGTGGTTCTTCCCTAAGGGATGGGAATAGCGAAAGTCAAATAAGACCAAAATCCAAGCACAGAGACTGTTTTTGGTTGAAAAAAAAAAAAAGGATACAGTTTTTAAGTATAGTGGGACAGTTGGCAAGGGCGATGAAGCACCTTGGAATTGGTGCCTGATAGCCCATGTCAAGGATCTAGAGACATTGGCTCTGTACAAGGCATCAGCTGTAGCCCCACTCCCACCCCGAGCATGCCCTACAGCTTTCTCAATGGTCTCCAGCCTGGCACAAGCATGTATGTTGCCTCTCCATAACCTCAGTCATCACACACATTCTCAGTTTAGGCACATGTATTGTCCATTCATTCCTTGAACATCCCACAGTCCTGAAATAAACATTCCTTTCAAAACAATCACCATAGAGTCCAATGAAACCTAATCCAGACAACCACTGCGTGAAGTCCTCTGGAGATACTTGAAAAATACAAGACCAGCCATCCTGAACAATCATACAACAAAGGGCATTAGGGAAGTTAGTTAATATTCCCCTATTTAGACATAAAGTATTGAAAATAACAATTGTGGCTGCAGGAAATGATGACAATTAGACAGACCAGTCATGGGTAGGGGGTAGGGGAGAAGTCGCTGTGCCGTGACCCAGCCTCGTGCTCCTGCTGTGGAAAGTTCCCAGTGTAACAAAGCTGTTTTGGCGATTTCAGCTGCACTGGGGTCTGCAGCAGAAGTCAAAGATGCCATTTCAGAAGACACTGCCCTTCATTTGAAAGCACAGGAAAGAAGGACTGGATGGTTCAAGTGAAGTCAGATGATGTACTTCACATTCCCCATTTCCTCCAGAGGCCAGACTCTCCCTTTTCCTTTCTGCCTGTTTTCTTTTTGATGGTTCAGTACTCCATCTACCTGGCCCTACCTCCTCCAAATCAAATTCCAAAATCCTCCCTCAGTTCTTTCTTCCTGCTTGGTCCACCCGCACCACTGGGATCTCTTCATACAGACCTAAATGGCTTGCACTGTCATTGAAATAGATTTCTCCCAAGCTCTGGCTTCATGGAAAATAACAGACAGATGGTCACCATGTTCCACATCATAAACCTATTGGGAGGATGTATGGCCAGGGGCTTGGCTGCACCACAGTCACTTGGAAAGCTGGTTTCTGGCACCAACTCCAGAATATATGTTTCCTTAGTCAGCTATGGAATCCAAGAATTTGCATTTGGAACAAGTTCCCGGGTGTTGCTGAGAAGCACTTGTAAAGCAGATTGAGTCTACTACCTCAAAAGTTGTGTTCACACTTACAAGATGTTACATCAGAATTGCCCTGTAAGCTCTCAAAAATCCAACATTCCCTCTAGATGCTCTCCATAGAGGAATGGATACAGGAAATCTGAATGTGTGTGTGTAATTTTATTCGTCCATAAAAATGAAATTGTGTAATATGTAGGAAAATAAATGCAACTGGAGATCATCATATTAAATGAATTAAAGCTGATTCAGAGAAAATATGTTTCTTTCTAGCATGTGAGCATTCTAGATTTTATACAGAAACAAAATCATGGACAATACAAAAGTAGAAGAAAAACTGTGTAGGAGAACAGAGAAAAATAATGGGATGAGAAGGGGAAGGGAAGATTGGTGAATAGGCGAGTGTGGCGAAAGTGATTGTACACTGTATTCAGGTTGGCTTTAACTGTCAACTTGACACAACCTAAAATCATCCAGAAAGAGTCTCAATGAGGAGTCATCTAGGTTGGGTTGTACTGGGGCCTGCCAATGGGGGATTTTCTTAATTGAGTTAACTGAGATAGGAAGATTCAGTCAATTGTGGGTGGCAACATTCCATGAGCTGCCCTCCAAACTGTATAGGAATGAAGAAAGCTAGCTAAGCATAAGCAGCAACCACAAAAGGAGGCATTTCTTCTCTCTGCTCTTGGTTGTAGACGTAATGTGACTAGCTACTTGAGTTCAATGCTATGGAACAATCTTTGTATAGTGTAAAAATGTATTTCTCTCATTGTTAATAAAAAGCTGATTGGCAGGATTTTCAGGGCAGAGAGAACACTGGGAGGAAGAGGATGGAATCAAAGGAGTTGAGCCAAGATGCAGAGGAAACAGGAGGTGTAGAAAATGAGGTAACAAGCTTTGAGCCATTAGGTAGGACTTAGATAAGAAATATGGGTTAAATTAAGTTGTAAGAGCTGGCTAGGCACAAGCCTGAGCTATCAGCAGAGCATTTATAATTAATATTAAGCCTCATTGTGGTTATTTGGGAGCAGCTGTTGAGACACAGATAAACTCTACCCACAGAGTTCCTTCTGTGAATTCCCTACAGTGATGGACTACAATTTGGAACTGTAAGGCAAATAAACCCTTCCTCTCCTGTGTTGCTTTTTGCCAGGGTATTTGTCACAGCAACAGGACAACTTGTCCAAAAATGTCAGTATAAAACCCAACACTGTGTACAGCAGGTAGGCGTGCACACCAGTTAATAACAAGCAAACCAAAGTATCATATGCTATGTAAATATGAAGGTCTGAGGCAGGGGAGCTGGGCATCCATATCCACCCAATATATACTTGGACAGTAATTCAGAGGCATGTGTAGAAATCACAGATAGCTGTTACAAGGACTTGGCTAGAAGGAAAATTCATTAGAGACTAGAAAGGGGAGAAGGAATTGTAATTGTGACCTTAACATAATCCCTCCATTCCCACCTCTTTCTTTTCATTTGTCAAGTCTCACTTGTCTACAAGAAGATATGAGTAATTGAAAAGTGAAATTGAAAATAAGGAACCAAGTATACCAAAGCAGCCAGTCCTCCAGGGCTTATGCCAGGAGGACTACAGACAGGACCCCAAGGAAAGGAGTCTGTGGAATAAGGATGGCAGTTCGTGCTTTGGGGGCAGTCCTCCACAGCATCATTGTTATTTGCTGAAGGCACTTGATGAGCCTGTAACCACCTCAGCCCTAGATAAAGAGAAGGCCTCCACAAGGAGAACTGCACACTGATGTAAAAATGGTAGCTACCCCTGGATGGCTGGAAGCTTTAGTGGCTGAGGTAACCCAGTGGGGTTGTTTATGGAAGCACTATCCTTAGAGCTGCGGACTCCCCGGCCTTTTCCTGCAGATCTGGACAAAACCCACTCACCAGCTAGTCTGTTCTTCAGATATTCTGTTGTTCTTCTGAAGGTGGGACACATACCAACCTTGACATGGAGATTCTGTTTTGAATATAGACATGTTTCTCCTAGACAAGAACAGAAACTGCTTGAGTTGAATTTATATTTTCTGAGCACTCTTATTGACCCACAGTCTGGTTACTTTATACACATCAATTTCTTACTGGCCCCCAGAATGCTCCTTGCTAATTTATTATGGTGAAGCTTCTAGAATGGTTACTTCCAGAAGCCTTTTGTCTACATCCCATGGTCTCCTACTCTTGGGCTCTGATGTAAAACCCTGAGCATAGTTCTCATGGTTCTCAGTGGTCTGCTTCCTTGTGCTTGGCAAAGCGGGGTGCTGAGCGCTTTGCGTCAGTATGCGGCTGTGAATGGCTGTGAAGTGCTGCTCAGCCCCGGACAAGCAGTGTTCCTGTCAAAAGTTCTAGAACTTCCATAGTCCTCAGTCTGCTTATCTGCACAGTGGGCAGCATGCTAACTCCTTCTGGCGTTTGTAAGACCAAGCTAATAAATGTGAGGTTCTACACATAAGACAGACATTCTTTTTAAACAAACAAACAGAGAAGCAAACTACATTTCCTGGTACTCTCAAACATACATCAGAACTGTGAGCTTCCCCAGCTCTTTTTGTTACAGTGGCATACTAGGTTTGAATGTGGACACAACCCTGTCTCCCCTGGTTATCAATAAAGATACCTCAAATCTGTCAAGCCCCGGATGAATGCTGCCACCAGACGTGATGTCTCCCCAGCCTCAAATGAGCCAGCTGCTGGCTGTCTCCTCCGGTGCCAGGACGCTGTGTGCTCTGGAGCTCGATCTGGCACGTTCTTGCTCATTCCTGGTTTCGAGCTTCTTGGCCCAGACAGAAGGTCCACACCACCCCCCGGGACTACCCCACCACTTAGCACAGTACATGAGTGACTTGAGCCAAATGTCCCTCCTGCTCTTTCTCCTCTGCCAGGGTTTGTGCTCCTGCCAGGCCTGGAATGTCAGCTCTAAGTCCACAGAGTGGGTCCTCTTCTTTGCATCACAAAGTCACCAAGAGGGAAGAGCTTTTTAAGAAGGAAGAACCCAAGGTATCAAAACTTGCATTTAGTCCCACCCTAGATGAGTGCAGGTGAGCTGAACACACACATTAGGAAGTGTGGTCCTGAACACCCAAGCACCCCCCACAAGCAGCATGGGAGAATTGGGAGAGTCAGCAGCTCATCCTGAACCGATGAGGAAACAGAGAGCTCTGAACACAGTGGGCCGCCTGCATGTGCATCTTTGTAATGCTGTGAGATGACCTGTAAGCTGCATCCTTCCCTTTTCGGAGATCCTGAGAACTGCTGGTCCAAGTGTGATTTGAGTTAACGATAACAACCCTAACAGAAAGGAACAAAATCTGTCCCAACCCAGACTCACTTAGTATGAATGGACAAGTATCATGGAGGTCTAAATCAGTGTTATGTCACAGGATGAAAACTGAAACAACTCCAACCTAATCTCACAGCTGATCACGGTAGCAAATCTGCTGCAGGACAGCAGGAGAATGTAAAGGGTGCCTGCTTCAGAGCACAGGTACCCACAGCGTGGGGCCACAGGGAGGCCTCACAGATAGCAGGATGGAAGTGCTGCCTGGGAATGGAGCTTCACTGTTTTTATTAAAGCCTTGGGCAGGGCTAGAGAGATGGCTCAGTAATTTAAAGCTCTTGCTGCTCTTGCACAGGACCAGGGTTCAGTTCCCAGCATCCACTGCAGGCAACTCACAAGCACCTTCAACTTTTGTGTCTGCATCTGTGGCTGCTACACTCACATGTACATCCCCATCTCCCACATACACATAATTTAAAAAACACCTTGAAAATCTTGTATAAGGAAATGCACAGCAAGAGTTCGAAGGTGGTATATGGACTATTGACTTTGCAATCTTCTCCGAAGGCCAAACTCCCCCACATTTTCCAGGCTTCTTGGTGGGACACTCTTTCCCCCATCACTTGACAGATGGAGACAGTTCCATGAACTTTGCAGAGCGGCAGCCAGGTCTGGCCTCCTCATCCCTAAGTGCCTGCTCAGCAGATTCTTGAAGCCTGGCTGCAGAGCACTCCTCCTGCTCCCGAGGCTCTGACAGAGATGCCTCTCAAGCTGAAGTGAGGCAGAGCATAGCTCTTCAATTATCCAAGCACCACAAGTCCATAAAAACAAAACACCACTGCACTGCAATAGTTTCTTAATTTGGGTGAAGCCTTCAGCTTCACCAGCATCATTCAGGCCCCGATGATAAATCTCCCAGCCTCTTTTGATTCAGCCACCTTGCAGTACTCATGTTTAGCAATTTGGAAATAACTTGCAAAATATGCAGAGCCAACCAATCTGGCCACAGAGCACCACAGAGAGGAAATAAACCCCAAACTCAACCTTTCTCCGTGAGTGCTGACAGCAGCAGCACATTTCACTTCTTTATACAGATGTTCAGATTTCAATTTCCAGAGTGCTTTTAAATGGATCCAACTGTTGTGGTGTGACAAATGCCTTTTAGTGCCCACTCCACAGATATTTCAGTCATCTTTAGCTGTAGGCATTTATGTCTATGACCACTCAGAGAGTAAATGGGGGAAAAACATCTAAACAAACTAAAATCTAATTGTGAAGTCAATAAAGTTTCTATCTATCCCATGCGAGACAGATGTAGGCTCCATAGAAGGCAGGAAGCAAAACCAAGTGTACAGTTTGAAGTTTGGTTGGAAGCTGCTATTTCCTAGGATAAAAATATCCCAAAGGCAAATGTCACAGCCCTGTACTTGTCCTGTTTGCCATGGTCTCACCCGTGCTTAGAAAGAGGATCGTCATTGGAGCCTTCCAAGTCCCATCTACTCCTGGGGCAAGCTGAGTCCTCCTTGGATCTCAGAAGGCCCCAGGCCATGACAGGGCAGGCTCATTTCTCTACAACTGAGTCTCTCTCCCCCTCCCTCCTCTCCCCTCCCCCTCCTCTCTCTGTCTCTCCCCCTCCTTCTCTGTCGCCCTCCCTCCCTCTCTCCTCCTTCCCTCTCTCTCCCTCTCCTTTTATTCTCCCCCCTCCCTGTCTCTCCCTCACCCCACTCTTCATTGCAGGTGATGCAGTCTCCTTTGGGGCCTGACTGGTTGTTCACAAGGACCATCAGGAGGCTCTTCTGGGGAAACAACATTTAGTCCAACCCCAGAACCAAGCTGCCACTGCTGCTGCAGTGACAATGTTGGGAAGATCTGTCTGCAATTAAATAACTGCACACCAGGCTGGAAGAGTTCACTGTGCTCTTTACCTAGCTTTGCTCTTCTGGAGCGTGGCTAATTGGCATCATATTTTATTTCAGTAACCCACATGTAGTACTTCTGAGATGATGGAGCACTTTATACATTTCGTGAAGGAAGCCATCTCTTTCCCACACATGAAAAATGGAGTGAGTCTGAAAAGCTGGTACCTGAGATGTGTTGGCAGCAACCGCTGATTCAGGGACCTGTGGCACTGCACCTAACTCTTCTCTGCTTGTGGTGACAAGTTAGAGTTTGGGGTGAGGGGTGTCCTTTTTTATTTGTTTCCTAGTACTATAAACATTTTGTTTTGTTTAATCTGAACTTGAGAAGTGAGTGTTAGGTCTGGAAGCCAGAACAAATGGCTGAGGTGCCTATTTAACATATCAAAGTGGATTCTGGCCACCAGGTTCTCCAAACCTCCCTCAGTCCCTATCTGTTACAGGCTATGATTTGCTTTCTGTGCCCTCCACCCTGAACTCAGCCCTTCCTTCCCCCAGCTGCTCTTCCCTCTATAATCCAGATATTTTGTCGTCACGCCGCCCGCCGCGCCCCCCCCCCCCCCCCGCGCCGCTCTCTTTTGGGCTTCCTGGCGGCTGTACCTGGTTCCTCTTCTCTTCCCCCCCTCCACACATGGCCCAGCTCAGTCTGGTCATATCCACTCTGGACTCTCCCACATGTCTCTGCCTCTGACTATGGTCCCCACATATCTATAACAAACTTTCTTCTCCCCCACTCTCCCTAGGACCAGTTTTGTCCCTTTCTTTTTTATTTTATTTTTTCCATTCAGTGAGAATAAATTCACTGTCTATATCCCCAAAGTGTGACAAACTCTTGTCCCTGATTAGGATAACATCATTCCACAGCCCAGCATCACACAAGAGAAGGTGTTCAGTGAGAACGTCCAGAACAATCTTTTGTTCTACAGACTTAATTTCTTTGGAGCAGAGCCACTTGTGACCAAAGGAATTCTGTGGATTTCTCGTAAGGCTGGGAGATGACAGGTTGATAGTGAAATATTTCTTATAATAAAAAATCACTGTGCAAAATGAGTTCAACATTGATATTGAAATGTAAGGCCATGAGATTGAAGTACAAATATGCTAAGTGTGTAATGATTTAAGAACATCCTGCAGTAGAATTTTCTCAAATATTTACTTTTTTCCAAGGAAACAGTAAAAACCATAAGGGCACCTGGCTCTCATATCAACATTACTAATTTATATCTTATTTTTTGTGGTACTGGGGATGAATGTAGAACACTGCACATACTATATAGTCAAGCATCCTATCACTGAGCCACAGCTACAGCCTGAAAGTGTGTTTATTTAAATGTAGCTTTTTTTTGTAATGTACAAAGGTGCCAAGGAGAGAGCTGTCTCACCTGAAGGAAGAGGAGCTCCTACTTTATAGAAGCAGATAGTTATTTTTTCAGAGGTGTCCCATGTCTGCATTACTTTGTGCTTTCAATCAGATTAACTATGGATTTTAATTACTGTTTTCTGTCATCTGGAAAATAAATATCTTTTCTTATAAGTCTACATCCATGGACTTGGGTTGAAGTTACCTCCCAACCAAGTTGATGTTAAGGAGTTCTTCTCCAAGGCCCATCGATTTCTGTGTTATCAAGTGGGGACTTTGAGAGCTGATGCAGCAACAACTATCTTCCCTTCCAGCTTAAAAAGGTTCTAATTTAACTTGGAATACATATATGAAGAGCATTGTTTCCATTTCTCTTCTATATCATCCGTGCAGACAGCATCTATCAATGCAAACTCCTTTAAGGCTTCTCTCCCAAGGAAAAGCTCAGTCACTGAACCTCACTGAGATACAATGAATAACTTTAAATGATGCCCATATCAACAGGTGTGTGAAAAACAGGAGCCACAGATGCTGCATGTTAATGCCACTTCAGTGGTATCTGCTGTTAATTCATTAAATGCAGTGAATGGAAGTCAAGCAACATTTCATCAGGGCCTCATCATCTCAGATACATTTAGGAGAAATGATCCAGGGACCCATAGTGTTGGAATCTCCAAATTTCCTTTGTTCTCTTCATCCCTGAATAACTTTTTAATCACTAAAATTATTTGAATAAACAAGCAACCTAAAATTTACCTCATACTTGAGTTTTGTACTTCCATGATGCATTACTCTAGTTTTGACATTAAATTTTATCACACACACACACACACACACACACACACACACACACACACACACACCCATATGCAAGAACAGGCTATCTTTAGCTTGAAAGTGATTTGTAAAGAATTTAAAAAGCAAAGAAAAAGTAAGCAGTAAATTCTGTTCTTCTCAAGGGACTTAACACAACAACAGCAGAACTCAACTCATTGTACTTTCTCTGCAGCACTAGAGAAGACTCTATCATCACCTCCAGAACTAAGCATCATCAGTCTTTGTATGCTAAGGAAGAAATGTCCATGGAAAGAGTCTCAAGGACTCCTTTTGAACTAGTAAAAGTAAAGAGAGCAGGGTGGGGAAAGCAGGGCTTGAAGCTGAGCATATGCTGGGATGGCAGGTATGCCAAGCTACATTGTGATAAAGCTGCCAGTGGGGGAAATCTGTGTTTTCATTAGTAGAAAGAAGAGATTTGTGCCATTAAAACATAGCTTTCAAGTACTCCCTAGCAATGACTTAGCAAGGACTCTAGGCATTGCGTTTCAATACTAATAACTTGAAGCACAAATGTCCAAGTTTGTTTTTGAAAGGAGCAAACATGTCTGATTCACTGGAGAGCACTGCTTCTCTTAGCCATGTCATAATGAATACATTAGCCTTAACACCATTCTGCGCCCGCCTGGCTGCCTGGAGGTGGCCTGACTTTTGTGTTCTTTGCTTTCACAAACACACTCCTGGCCATGATGAATGGCCTCCCATTGGGGAGATGGGAAATTCCCAGCCCATTCCCTTGAGAATGTTCCGGGACCTGGATCTCTAAGCAAAGCAAGATTAAAAGAGGAGGAGTGAGAGCTGTGGTCTCTACCCCACAGCCATCAATTATCTGCAGTTATAAATCAAAGTTTTCAGCGCCCACAAAGGCCAGTGTGGCCAGCAAACAAGGGTGTTCACACCGGATTGTTTGGAGACCGAATAACACTCTTGAGGGAGAACAATGGCGCTGGGAAAGCCACTGTCAATACCGCTCTAAGGCGCACCTGATTTATGAAGAATTAGACACGGTGCACCAAGCCAGACCACGACTGACGGGAAAAACAGGGAAGAGAAGATGGAGCCAGATGAGAAAGTTTAGTTTAGCCAGGCAATGCTTCTGTCCACATGAACCTGACCCCTGCCTGGGGTTTCCTGCCCAGCACTCTTCCCATTTTCGGTTCTTACAGCGGCAAAGCCACCACCCTTCCCAACCTCCCAGTGAACCAGGACTTCAGAGTCACACTTCCTCCTATTTGTCCTCAAGCTCAAAAAGCTATAATTTCACCTGTTCTACAGTGCTTGCACACTCCACACAAAAACCTATTTTAAATACAGAAATGGGAAATTATTGACTTCTGTGCGAACAATCAAAATATCGTCAGAAAGCACAGAAGCATACTTTACAGCAGAGCCATGAAATTAAGGAAGTGCCGGAGTTTTCATGTAGTGTTTGTTTGTTTGTTTAGCAAAATGTGTGTCTGTCAGGGGTTTCCTCTTTCAAAGCCAAGTGCTACTCATACCTAAAAGCCGCCCATCCACCTGAGAGAAGGAGCACTAATTCTACTAGACCAGAAACCTTTCCTATTTTATCTAACGTTTATTGAGTACTGATGATGTGCTGAGTATTCTTCAAACCAATTCAGATGTCATCTCATTTATTCTTCAGAAAAACAGTCTCAAAACTCCGTAAGGTACCAATTATTATCCTCTGCATTTTATGGGAAAAGAGATGGATGTACAGCAAAGTCAACTCGCCCAATGTTCTAGGCACACACGGAAAACACCACGGACTCTGGCTCTGAACCCAGACAACATGATTTCCAGACCAAATGTTTTAACTGCCACAGCCACCACACCTGTGGAGTAAAAAGTATTATCTAATCCTCACCTGTGTCTACGTCTGTTCCTGTCTTGCAGTCCCAATTTTAAAATTACATGTGTACATGCATGTCTGTGGACCCACGAGCGCAGGTAAACCCGGAAGAGGGCTACCAGATCCCTGGAGCTGCAGGTACAGGTGGTTGTGAGCTACCCCATGTGGGTGCTGGGAACTGAACTCAGATTCCCTAAAAAAATGATGAACATTCATAACTACTGAGACATCTGGTCTCAAATCTAATCTCTTTATGAATTGGCTGAAGTATTTGTCACAGTGATAACAAGATAACAAACAAAAAGCCACTGGAATTTTTTTACAGCTTATATTTACCTTCTTAAATTGTTAGAATTCCTGCTCCATTTTTCCTGATTCACAGAGATGTTGCCTGAACTTCCCAGAGGATAAACCCACTGATAGACGCTCCAGTATTTACATCGATCATCAGTGAGTGCATCACCACTTTCTCTTGGTACCGTGGCTTTAGAATGACAGATTTCACCTGCCATCCTACAACAGCCCCCTCTAATCTACATTTTATGCAAGACAGAGCCCTGTTAACTCTTCTTCAAATTTTCATGTAGAAGCAACAGTATGTAAATGATTTTGTCTTTGTGCTGATGACCATATGTATTTGGAAGTGGGTGTTAAGATGCTGACATTCTGGGGTCCAAATCAGTTCATACTGGGGGTCTAAGCAATTGGTAAGTGCTCTTTTCAAAAACGTATTCTAACAAGCTAATTAAAATTACATTAAAATCTTAGGTTAAAATACACATATCATAATTAGAAATAAAATCTAAAGATGTAGTAAAAACATTTAAAACTCCAAACAGATGGAATGTAAAACTGACAAATACAATAGCCATATAAAGTCAGGGAAATAATAGCAAAACCTCCCCCTTGTCATTCCTGATGGATCCCTCCAGGATCTGTCCCTTTCTAAACCAAATTTTATAGAACCATTCCCAAACACCAATAATTTTCTACTCATAAAATGTTTGAGAGTGTTTGTTGTGCATAGAAAAATTAATTATGTGTAAAGAATAAAATAAATACTGATGCTAACACAATTTTGGTGTCTGAAACAAATGACCAAAAAGAAAAAGTAATAAAAATAAAAATTTTACAACTGCAACATGAATAACAATAATTTTTGCACATTTTCAGAGGCTCTCTATGTCAGAGTGACAGGTGTCAAATTTAACTCCTGTTCTAAATGACTCTGGGGCTGTTCAAGACACATGAAGTGATGTATGCAATTGTTAAACAGTAAAACGTAAAGTAAAATAAAATAAAAAAGACCCCACTCAATAAAGCAGCTCTTTCCGGCCCTGGAACAGAAAAGCTGGCATCCTGAGAAACACCTGAGCAAGCAGGGTCTCTCCAGGGAAACTTTCTAGCTGTACTGTGAAATAGAGAAGAACTCTTTTGAAAGCTGACAATTCTCCATAAGGAACGAGGAGACCAGAACCTGGAGTCGCTGAGTTAGAGGGAATCTGAGGACTAGGAGAGCAGAGACGAGGGAGAGGCACAGCCCGGAAGCCGAGTGGGAGTACAAGCGTGTCAGTCAGTCCTTAGCCATCTGAGGATGAGAACGGTGCCTTCCAGGGAGCAGGTACAGAGGCTCGAAGAGGAAAGGAGGCACCCAAAGCCAATAGGACCAGATGTTTCTGTTTTACCAGCAGGAATAGATTTTGTTCAATGTACAGTGTTTTGTTGAGACTTTATCAGTTTAGACCTCAGATATGTTTCAACTCTGGTCCAATAGTAATAGTTTAGGTTTGTGTCAATAAAGCTTAAAAGTCAACTGGATTTCTAGTTACTTGATTACCTGATAGGTTTCCAGAACAAAATCTGACTGTCTTTAGTGATGATTACACAACCCAGACCACCACAGCATGTAAGCTCTGGAAATTCACCTCAGTCAGTGTCATGAGATAAAAGCAGGAAAAGCAATCCTGAGAGACAATCCCAAATAGAAGGAACACAGAGTTGGTGGATTGTGAAGAAGGATTGCAAAGGTGGTTATAAATACATTCATAGGCGTGAATGAAGGATGAACACAGTGAGTGGACAAGCGTCCAACCTCAGAACAGAAACGTCACTATGGAAAAACCAATAAAAATCTTACAGTTAAAACATGATCTGTTTCACCACAGAGATGGCTCAGAGGGCTAAAGGAGCTTGCCACCAAGCCTGGTGACCTGAGTTCAATCCCAGGGACCCACACGGTGAAAGAAGAGAACCAACCCTCCCAAGCTGTCTTCTTACCTCACGTGTGTGGCATGGCATGTGGACACACACCCAAAATAAGTAGATGAACTGTAAAAAAAAGTTATAAGGCATTGCCTGTAAGGAAATACAGAAGAATCACTGCATGAACAACAGTGAATTAGGAATACCAAGAATAAAGAGGATTCTGCATACAGACAGGAGAGCAGAGCCCAGCAGCCAAGCCATAAACATGAAACTGGTCTCCACAGATGTAACTGCTGTCTATAGAAAAGAATGGATAAACCAAGGCAGAAGAAACCATTGTGTAAAAGGGCAGTATCATTCTATATCCCTAGTCTCAAATACTTTTGGACTATTAATATTTAAGGATTTAGCGAGTCCAAGCATGACAATAAAAAATAAACCATCTATAATTACATCACGTTTAAAGCTAAACACAAAAGACGAAGATGATGATCTGGACAGTGGCCAGAAGGAAACAGACACATTGCCCAAGGGAACAAAAATGGTGAGAGTGAGAATGGTTTATCTGAAATGAGCAAGCAGGAGAGTAAAGCAATAACATCTTCACAGCGCTGAAAGTTACACAGAGAACAAAACCACGTCCAAGTCAGGCTGTTTCATCCACGAAATCTTTCTTACTAGAAAAGGTAATCAAGATGCATTTCCAGATTAATAAATTCTTAACTGCTTTAGCTCTAGCACGCTTGATCTATACAGGCTCACACTACAATGCATAAATATTAAAGTAGGAATATATTAGAAACAGTTCTCTGGGCTAAGGATAAATATTACAATATTGAAGAAATGAAAGAACCATCTAAAAGACGAGCACGTGTTTAAGTGTAAGCAATGTTTTTTCTTGTTCTTAACTTGCTAACAGACAAAGATAAAACAGTGTCTCCAGAGTTCACAAAGCAGCCAACAGGACACTGAAGCAGCGATGCAGAGGTGGGGTAAAAAGGAAGGAATCATTGTAAGGCTGTCAATGCTGCAAAGGGTAACGAGACAATAGTCAATACAAATAAACCAAAATGTGAGTTACTGATGTACAGATTCCCCCAAACACACAGAAAAAGTATGAAAAGGATGGCTAATGAAGGTGCAGAGAAATCAAAAGACTAAAAGTAAACAGAAATCAATCCATTTGAAAAAGGCAGAGTCATAGTCACAAAGAACAGGTGTACAAAATGCCACACATGCTAAGACAGTGTGTACAAATGGTCACGTAATTACATTAAATGTAAAAGATGGAGTACTTAATTGAAAGGATATAGGAAAAAACAAGCCCTGCTTCTGCAATATTTAGAAGTGTAAATATTGTTTACTTTGCATGTATATTCTACACTTTAAATATAAACAGAGCTTGGAGTAAAAGTGGACTTCCACATTGTGCATTGAAAGGGAAATCTTAGGAAAGAGGACTAGGACAGGACACCAGCAAAGTCAACTTCAGACCCGAGCATCTCAGCACAGATAATAAGAGTTGGTTATGATGAAAAGCTCACCAGGAGACACACAAATCCTAAATTTATATGCAGCTAACAAAACATAAACCAACAAAATATAAGCTACTCCCCAAGTAAATGGAGTATCAGATACAAGCACATGGGTTTGACATTTTAATGTTTCCCTATCAGTCCCTACTCATTTGCTCTTCCAGGTTTTGAGATTAATTCTCTCACTAAATAATCTCTAGACTCCAACACAGACTATATAGATAATGAGAGGGATTGCAACTATTATCTGATTTCTAGCGGAATACTTTCCTCTAGCTGTAAGTTAGTAATGGCCATGATAAATTGGAGGAGCTATTTTTCCCCTTCTACTTAAGTACACACTCAAGCACTGCCATGCAGAGTACTGTCAGCCCAAGCACGCTGCAGACCCCACACCAATCTCCCTGCTGCGTCCCCACTTCCTGACTGACAGCAGAGTTACTGCATAGAAATGCTTTCTGTGGGATGCCACCATAACTAGCTTGTTGGTTAAAGGACACACAGAGTCTGAAGAATGATTGAACAAGGTGGAGTGCCGGGGAGCCTGGCTGCATCTGCCTGGGAAAACCAGAAAATGTGAGGCAGAGGACAGAAGGCAGAGAGATGCCTGCTAATTGAGTTGTAATTTTCTTGTCAAGTGGAAGGCACTTGCTGAGATCTCGGATGATACCCAAATCTGCATCTTAGACTGCCTTATGCATTCTCTGTTCCCAGTGGCTGAGCTCAGAGGAATTTTTACCTATAAATGGAATTGAAACTTGAACAATAAAGAGAAGGGAGTCAATGGAGTTTTCAAAACCAAATTGACAAATTATTTTTTAAAAAAAGAACTTTTGTTGAGGCATCATACAGTAAGAGGACAAGGAAGCAAGGCTGAGGAGCAGAAGGGAAGTGAAGTTCATAGAAAACCTGGCCAATAAGTGCTAACCCCATCAGACCAGGCCCTTGATCAGTAATGCTTGGACAGATAGACTCAACTCCATCCTCGTCTCTGTGTCAGACTGACAGGGGTCACACTCTCTTAGTGTCTTTCTTCTCTCTCTTGGCCACTAGAAGAGCTCAGATGTGTGCTGTGGGACCCTTGTATATATACTGAGCAGACAGACTAATCTGTAATTTTACATGATAAAGGAAGGCAATACAGGACATAGCAGTTACATTGCAGGTGAGCACATGGTGGACTATGAAAGGGATCACCTTTCCTTCAGATGGGAAGGGTCACAGGTGACTTAATGAAGATATGGCATGGGACTCCAGCCTCTGGTGATTCAGAATGACACTGAGGAAGAAGAAACATCAGCAACAGGAACAAAGCAGAGGAGAATTGCTACGGGTTGACAGGAGGGCGAAGTAGTGAATGGTTTAGCCCAATCTCCAGGATGAAACAAGCATGTTCTCATCGACCCGGATTTCTACATGGTGGAGAAGTAGGGCTTTTGGTAGCCCCTTGTGTAGCTAAAGACCACCACGTCAGGTGAGAGCATTCCCGAGGAGGTCAGAAAACCCCAATGAAAAGAAAATACCATTCCTTTGTATGTTAGCATTTTTTCCATCGTGCTAAATTATGAACTGAAAATACGCACTTTAATTTGATTCATGGGTTAGGTTAGACTTGGCATCAGCCAGCTATGGCTTTATCTGTGTTGTATTTAGCCCCTGACATACTGCCTGGCAGAGAAATGAGGCTTCCTCATGTACTAGGGAATAGATGAGTTCATGGTAAAGGCTTGACCTTATCATCTCTAGACTCACACTCTCAATTTAAAGTGTAGATATCAAAACACTGTAAGATAATGCAGTGCACGTGGTGGCTGATGAAAACAACAGTTATCATTTCCCACTCCTGGTCTTTATTTTTATTTTATTTTATTTTTTTCATTTTTTGAGACAGGGTTTCTCTGTGTAGCTTTGCGCCTTTCCTGGAACTCACTTTGTAGACCAGGCTGGCTTCAAACTCACAGAGATCCGCCTGGCTCTGCCTCCCGAGTGCTGGGATTAAAGGCATGCGCCACCACTGCCCGGCTCCACTCCTGGTCTTTTATGCTGCTACTATGGTTTCTGACTTACCAAGGCTACTTGGAGCCATCCTCATGGAGCCATGGTATTCATTGTTTTCTGACATCTCTGTTCCCCTGGGATGTTCACTTCCAGGAACCACACTTGTATCATTTAGCACAAAGCACATTACTGAAGTGCTTGATGAGGTATCTACATAAATGCAGGGCAAGGCAGTGAACTAAGTTTTAGAAATGCTTCCTGCTCTGAGCATTCTCTTGAAGCTCACTCCATGAGGAACACATTCAAAGTTCTCAGAAGCCATGTGTGCTGGCTGGTTTTATGTCAACTTGGCATGAGCTGGGGTCATTGGAAAAGAGGGAGCTTCAGTTGAGAAAATGTCTCCAAAAACTGGTCCATAAGCAAGCCTGTAGGGTATTTTCTTAATTAGTGATTGATGTGGGTGAGTCCAGCCCATTTTAGGTGGTGGTATCCCTGGGCTGGTGATCCTAGATTCTATAAGAAAGCAAGTTGAGCAAGCCATGGGGAACAAGCCCGTAAGCAGCACCCCTCTAAGGTCTCTGTATCGACTCCTGCCTCCAGGTTCCTGCCCTGGCTTCTTCAATGATGGACTACAATGTGGAAGTGTGAGCCAAATCAACCCTTTTCTCCCCAACTTGCCTTTGGTCATGGTGTTTCATCACAGCAATAGTAACCTTAACTACGATACCTTGTAATAAAGAAAGCCAATTACTTCTGTTTAACCCGGTGTTTGTCCAACTTTTGTGACCACACAATCTGTTTTTAATGGCTTTAATTATCAGAACTGAGGGGCACCCTTGGCGCACTTTTGTTACTCAGATATCTAAGACAGAGACTCATGGTGATGTTCTGTGCTGTGTTTGTGTTTTACACACATCAAGGGGGTGGGAGAGAGTCCCGGCACCACCCTCTGACCACACAGGCCCTGCAAACTCATGCAGCACCTCCTACTGCCTCCTTTACCACAGGCCCCGCTTTCTTTGCTTCACAGTGTATCTGGTGATCCCTTCTAGCACTCCCTAATCATTCCAGATGTGGACATAACATGCCTGGCTTCTCCAGGCATTGGACTTTGGGGTTATGGCTAAGGGCTGGTATCTTAATCATCCTGTTCTCTGAAAATGCTTAGGAGAAACAAACACTGATACTTGAATGGCAGAAAGTTGGTTTTAAGCAAGCTTAAAATCCCTTGAGTAGCTAGAAGCCATTTTTAGCCATCCCTGATTTCCAGAAGCAATGGGAAGGTCCCAAGATCACGCCCAATGGCATCTGCCCTCTTCTCTGCCTCTGCAGTCCATAAAGTTCTTAAAAAGTGGATAGAAATCCTGGAGTGCCACCAGATAGTGATCTGACATGCTCACCGATGCTCCCCAGAAACGTCTTCCCAGTCGGCCACTGTCCTCCTGTCCTGTTTGGTTTAAGGCTCCCCCCACACTGACTGGCTGCCTTACTTGTCCATACGTTCTCATTTGCTAGCTGGGTCTTCACTGCTTCATTGTGCTCATGTGACAAAAGCCACTGGCTGCCCAGAATGTTCTTGTTTCCAATTTTCAAAAATATCATGCTCAAGGTGCTGATCCCACAAGTTGAATGTCCCAGCTTTGTGACTCAAATGTCTTTGTCCCCATCCTGCATGGACTGCCTTTCTTCTCCCAGTATTTCGCACTGAGCTCCTCAACTTTCCAGTGGTGGAGGCATGGCCTGTGGTTCCCTGTCACCACTGTAAATGAGCTGATTATGTTGCTGGGGAAAAAATGTAACCTTAGGGTCTGTGTGGCAAGTGGAGGAACTCAGGTTGCAGAGAGAATTCCTCTCTTAGGATTTCCTCTGTTGAAAGGGGTGATTTACAGCAGTCCTGCTGCTGACCCATTGCTCAGGCTAGGTAAGTCACGGACTGGCTAAGGGTTGGTTTGGGAATGGAAGGGAAGCCACGTGGTTTGACTCTCAGTGTGACTTAGTTTTTGCAAAGTCTCAAATCCAAAGGAAGAAGATGTGTGCATATATTTAATTGAGCAGAAGCATTTCGTAGCTATCAAGCATAACAAAGTTTTGTCTGGTGTGACTTAGGCTTTAGCTGTGAACTATCTTGCAGTTATTGGTATTTCTTCATCCCCAAAATATTCATGAGTGATCTGGCTACTGGCTGGGCACTGCAGAGCTAGAAGTAGAGCTAAAAATTCTAACTTTCACATTACTTTGGAATAGTCTCATTTTTCCGGTCTCTCACAATTTCTTCTTTTTTCTTTTTTCTCACACTTTTTTTTCTTTCCTGTATTTACTACACACACACACACACACACACACACACACACACACACATGCATGTGTGCACACCTGTTTTGCCTGGTTTCTTAGATCACTTCTGCCCATCACTCTTTGAGACAGGCTCTCTCACTGAACCTGCAGCTTGTGGCTAGAGCCTCCTTAAACTGCACCAACAGGCAGTGGAGACGTCACTGGTCCACACTGGCCCTGCATTAGAGTGACATGACCATGGAGTTCCTCTTACCTCATTCTGTGGATGAAACGGCTGGAGTCTACGGAACCTTCCAGAAAGCAAACCCTGAGAATGTGAGCTTTCTGCAAAAGGTCCCACGCCACCCCTGCTCTGTAACAAGGTCCAAGGAGACTTCCTTGGCTCAGGAAAAGATGGCGCTTTCACAAAACATCCCTCGTCTCCCTCTTCTAGACGTTCTTGAGTTATGCCAGATGAAACATCATGAGAGTGTGTATACAGGGAGGCTCGCAGGAATCCTAGTACACCCCAACTGAAATTCATTATGCAGCCAGTGAGACAGGATTTTCAAGGTAGACTTGGGAAGTTAGGCTTATCTGGGAAGTTTCCAGAGTCTCTTGGGTACCCTAAGAACTCTATTCAATAAGAAATCACCCCTTGTTTGAACAAAAAGATGAAGCATATAAATTTGGGGTGATATATGACAATTAATTCAATAAAACGTCCAAGTGTCTGGGGAGGCCCTTAGAAAGGTTTAGTCCCTGTCACCCGAGGACTGAGTGATGAAAATAAGAGACTGTGAAATGAGATTTTCTCCAACTTCTGCCTACTCTGAATGAATCAGTGGAGATTTGTAAGTCCCCCAATAGAGGTAGGCTTACCTCATAAGCAGGCAGGTGTTTACAGAGTCCAGACTTTGGAATCCTTTCTCCCACTTGAGCCGAATTACCTGCCATCACTTCTCCTCACTTCCTCAAATTCTCTGTCCTCAGTTTCTGGCCCTTTCTTCACTTAGCTGTGGAGGAAAGATCTGTCTGACAATCATTTCCTATGTCTCAGCTTCTAAAAGCCATGATGAGCGTACAGATTCTTGAGCTGGAGGATTTAGTCTTCCAGTCCTGTGCTAGCGGTAGGGAAATTGTGTATAAGCTCTAGGGATGAAGGTAATCTCTAGCCTTTTTCATAAAGTTTATGGCCCTGGTGTCCCTTTAAAGGGCTCATGTGGCTGATTGATAGGCTCATTTCTGATACTAACCATAACGAATTGGCCATCCTGAAGATAAGCTGCTCCTCCCCTGAGCATTGCAGGAGGCACAGGCAGTCACCATTATGGATGCTACCACCATTATGGATGGGGCATCTTTCCTGAATCAGATTCATCTTGCAGCAGACAGGTGCACAGCACTGAGGGACTGTAACATGGGACATGGCAGTACTGCTCAGTCCTTCCAGGTACTAGTGGGTATGATGTCCACGGATTAAAACGCCATTGGAGGGGGAGAAGCACTAACTAACAACTCATTTCCTAACCTCTTAGTTTTGTTCTTGGTGTCATTAAGACGTTAATAGAATCACAAAACACATAATTAAAGCCTTTTATTTAAGCTAGGCATTCCCCGATTATCACCCCCTTGAATCTCTGCTCTCTTGTTTCTACCTCAATCCATCATTTTCTTCTTAAATGGCTGCTCAAAGTATCTTCAGGAGAAAATATAGTGACTACTGATTTCACCTTTTTTTCTGCAAGCTTTATATTCTGCACACTTTGTCTGTGTCAAAGACCATTTGAACTTCTTGGGGAGGAGCAGGGAAAGAATAGAGTAAAGAAAGGGGGTGTTAAAGAGAGGAAGAGGAAGAGTCATTTTTTGGGTGAGCAGATGGGTGTTTTATGAAAGTTGAACTTTAATTCTTAAGCATTGAATTTTCTGAAATGGGGGGAGTTAATTTGTCCATAGCCAAAGAACTGTGACAGAGAGAGATGCATCGGTTAGCCGACGCAGTCTAGTCTCATTAAGACAAAAACACAGCCAATGGAGGAAAGTCTAGATTAGACAGAAGTGGTGGTGGGAAGAAGGGAAAGCAGGTGGGGAAGAAAACGTGAGATCGATGTTTTCTCAAGACTCTTTATACCTGGACTCGGGACAACAAAGAGAAGGCAGCTAGTGTGTACGTGGAGACCACACTTCAATAATGACAGCATTAGAATGATAAATAATCATATTTAAATAGAATAAAAAAACAGAAGTTGCCAGCCTCAACCTCCACACCTGTCCACCTCTTTCTTATTTCACATCATGTAACAGTCCTTGGCAGCATCTGACCCAGTGGACCATTTGTCCATGTTAAATAAAGATTCATTCTTGTGGTTTCTGTGAGCTGCATTATCCGGTTTCCTAACTCCTCTGGCTATTTCTTTTCAATCTCTTTTGCAATCCAACCTTCTGTTATGAACGACTGACTGATTTCATAGAGCCTTGGTCCTTGATCACTTCTCTTTATTGGACTTGGTCAGTAGCTTTAACAATCCCCAAACACTAAAACAATCCTCATTTCACAAGCAAGATGAGCCTTCCAGAGCACATTTAAAATTTGGGGTGATATATGACAATTAATTCAATAAAACGTCCAAATCCATGTTTCCCAGTTAAGATCCACGAGCCATTTCTGAACTCACATACATGCTCAGTATTTATCCTGGTGTCTGGGATGTGATGAGTGCTCACAGGAGAAACTGGGGGAAATGACATCCATCCCCTTCTCAGGCAGCGGTGTTGGGTAACCCTGCACAGAGCTGAGTAAGCTGGGCTCAGCAACTAAAACAACTTGTCAGATGAGCATCTATTAATTGTAAGAGACTGTAATAACGATAGGGTCATCTATCTCTTGGTGTACACATGGATTAGTCCCTGGGTCCCTGTGGGCACCAAAGTCTGTGGATGTTCTAACTGTCCTAGAAATGGTAGAGCATTTGCATATAACCAATGAAACTGCATTGCCCTTGACTCTCAAGCAGATCTAGTTACTTAAAATTTCCAATACAGTGAATTGACTGTATGAGGAACTGTTAGAACAATGCTAAGGAAAAGATGGTGAGAGAGCGCTCTGCATACATCTCTATAATTATAAACCACTTTCGTTCTGTGTTTGATACAGATGTAGAGTCCATTGGTACGGGTACAGGGAGTTGGGGAACCTAACTGTGTATGAGAATCAACAAAGGCATTTTTTGTATAATTAGAATTTTCTATATTATATATAAATTACTTTTGTAATTGAGGAGCTTTAAGTTCTTTTCAGATCTTCTTTAGTTATTAATGGAATAAGAGACACAAAAGTGTGTGTGTGTGTGTGTGTGTGTTTAAGGATGTGTGTGTATCTGCATGTTTGTGTTTGTGTGTCTCTGTTTGAGTGTATACTCTGAGTCCAGTCAGAGAAATGACATACAAAAAGGACAGCATTATCTATTAATAACAATCCTAGAAGTTGAAATGTCTGGAGTTAGAACATACATTTTTTTTCAATAAATAGTATTGCCCCAATTCAATAAATAGTTGCCCAAATTACTTTATTTTTCCAATTGACTTTTAGGGAAGTATAAGGCAAAGAAAAATTACTCTCTCAAATGGCCTGTCACTTCTGATTTTCAAGTATTAAAACCAGAAAACTATTTACAGATAATAAATTGATAGCAACGTGTACTGCCTTGCTTCTAACTGGGCATGAAGTCTTTGACGAGTACCAGACACTGACATCTTAGCCGACTAATTGAAGGCATCAGTGCAGACAGTCTTGATGAAAATGAAAACTGAGGATTGCAGTGGAGACATTGAAAGCATGTTTATCAAAGGCAATTTATTCCCTGGCTGTCTTGGAAAACAATAAGCAAATTATGTTTCTCACATTAAAATTGAAAAGTAACAACTACAACTTTTTAAGCATCAGACTATGAAGAGAACCTTGGGTCATTCAGGAAAAAAATCTGTTTATTCCATGTGCTGGCATTGTCTGGCTTTCTCTCCTTCACACTTGATGGGTGAGGGGAAGATATTTATGCTCTAGTGAATGGATTATAGAGAACAGTGGTGTCAATTTCATTTAAAAATATTTCTATCTTCATTGAGTAAAAAAAGTGATTTGATAAAGCTACCTCAAACGCCATCAAATTGTTAAGATCACAGGGAATGGCAGAGAATATGGCTTCCTTCTCCCCAGAGGCAAACAGTGGCCAGCTGCCAGGCCTTGGTTCCACTGTGGAATCTCTGACCCAGTTCATCCTGTCTATGGCTCAGGTGAGAGAGGTTAGTGTGATATGTACCAGCCTTCACCAGAACACACATTCCTCCCAGGCTCTCTGCCAAGTACATATATTCTGAACATGTCTGGACTGTAAGTGCTACATTCTACCCACTTCTTGGAGTTAGTACAGGATAGTGTGTACGACAGCAGAGATGCTGCCAGGACTCACAGCACATCTGTGTGAAAACCCTTCAGTGGTACTGAATTCATATAACACAAGTGGTCCAAATCAGAGTTGGTGTTGTTGCACATGTAAACACTCATTGAACTGACTTCACTGTATTATTTCAACATTTCTGAATATCAAAATATATCTAATTACAATTTGTATTACATTTTACTTATTGTGTGTGTTGGGGGGTACTTGTGGCATTGAGAGTGTGCGAAGGTCAGAGGTCAATATGCAGGCATTGGTTCTCTTCCTCCATTATGTGGGTCCCTAGGATTTAATCCAGGTCATTAGGCTTGGAGGCAAACACTTTTACCCACTGAACCACCCTGTAAGCCCTCATCCTTCTTTTCAGATGGACCTTTTAGAGGAAAGTGTAGTTACCAACTCAGAAAACAGATTTTAATACAAATGTTTCCGAGTTGAGCTCCACAGAAGCACTGCTTGACGTAGGGAGGAAGTCTCCATGGGCCAGAACATCTCAGACTATGCAGGTGATTTTAATACCTAGAGTAATAATTTTGAAAAAGGTCTCACAGCAATGTAAGAATGACTAGAGAGACTAAAATAAGAATGTTAAAACAATCATTAGAATCAAGCGTTCTTAATCTATTCTAGCTAAGTAAACAAACTCACCTATGATAGCAGTCGCTTGCCAACTTGCAACAACCTATGTGGTGACAAGTCCACCCTTGAATCTGACAGCCTAGGTGGTGACACAACTCTCATGCTAGAAAGGCTAACCCATAATGCAATGTGGTCTGGGATGCCATTCATACCACTACATGTCCAGTGGGATATTGAGGAGGAGGCCTTACACTTTCTAGACATCTGATCTTAGCATACTTGTCTAAGATACAATTCGAGAAACAGCACTTCTGGCACAAGACACTGACATGTGGAGGGGCCGGCCTGTGGTCTTTGTTCCCCACCTACATTTGCAACAGCTCTGAGCACACCACCTCCCTTCATGTGTCCATCCCCATCACAGCAGTTAACTCCAGGGACAATAACCCGCACTCACCGATGCTCTGAGGCATTTTCACTGAACACTAAGTGGGGTCTGTTATTTTGGATAACCTACAATTTAATGTGGAAAAAAAAAAAGGTCTGAAAAAATGCTGCCTTTGATTGCTGATGCCTTGGACATTGGCAAGAATATTGAAGCTGTACATCAAAAAGATATTTTGGGAATAAAGTCGGCCTAAGAATAAAATAGAGCTCTCATAAAATTGAGAGATCTCTTTTGTATCAAAGTATATTTATGAGATAATATTTCAACTGAAATGGAGAAAAGATGGAAATCCATTGCCATTACAGTAGGATTTTGTTGAGATGGCAATCTTATAATGAAATCTAAAATTCCAGCTCTCGTATCCTAAAGTGGATGCCTGCTTGCTTTAATCTTGGTTATCATTATAACACCAAGGCACTCATCAAAATTAGCTTTGGCATTTATGAAAAGTCAGGCAAAGCTTCTACCTCCTCTCTTTGAATGACACCTTGCTGAGCTCTGTTGCTGCCGCTGGCCACAGAGGTCATGGTTGCTCACTCACTGAAGTGAGAAATAGGCTGGCAGCACCTACTGTTCCCAGGTTCCCCAGAAGTCTGTCACTCCTCTTTGTGGCTGGGAGCAAGAAGGCTGTCATTCCCTTCCTGTCTTGTGGCCAAGTCTTGAAAAGAAGACCATGCGATCCTCATCAGTGTTCTAACCTCTGGATCCATTGATAGCCTCATGGACCCATTAGCCAATGACTAATGACGGCTATGGTCTTAAGGACTCTGTTTCAACCTCAGTTCTTAGATCCCCCCAAGCATTAGCTTAACAGAAAGCAACCTCTATTGCATTTGTTCAGCATCCTTGTGTTGGCTTGTCCTTTAAATGTATTTATTTTTGCTTGTTACCTTAACAAAGGGTAGTTAAGAAGCATACAGAATGGTACTACCAGAAGTGGCAAGGCTTCTTCACTTCAAATACAAAGTTTTCATAAAAATAAGAGAGGAAATACAGTCAAAATACCCTGAAATTCTCAAGAAATTGGTAAAGATGCCACATATATAGGTACATAAATGTACACACACGTGTGTGTGTGTGGTGTGTGTGTACGAAATAGCAGCATAGTCTGACAGATGCTGTGTCACGGGGTGCAGGGTTCTCTCTGTTAAGGAGTGCTACTGAAGTTGGGACACCATAACTCTGCCTTTTGGAGAACAAAATGGGAAAAAAGTCATATCACTGACACCAAGTCCCTTTTGTGAGGAAAACTGAGACTTTTAAAAGGTCATCCCCAACTGCACGTGACAGAAACACAAGTATGGGCCGATTTTCTGCCTCCTGGCCTCTGAGGAGATACCTCAGACGCTTCCTAACTGACACAGGTCTTGTGTTGGTGCCTGAAAAGCAGGGGGCATTATAGACTCTGAAACACGTATTTAAAAATATTACATTTACTTATTTATCCATTTTTATTTTATGCACATGGTTGTCAGAGGACATCATCTGGGACTCAGGGTCTCTTTTCCCACCATGTGGGTTCTAAAGGTGAAAGGTCTTTAGGCTCAACACCCTCACCCCCTGAGCCAATGCACCAGACCCCTAGATGCACGTATTCCGGGTCTTCCCCTTCCTAGTTCTGAAAGTATGCGGTTGAAATAGTATTGTGGAGACACATCTCACATGGTGAAGTACTCCGCTCAGGACTTCCACTACGTTCACTGAGCTGAACATCATCACTATAATCTAATATTGAACATTAATTCCCTTCAAAAAAGAAACCTAAACCTATTAGTGGTGGTAAGTCACCACCCTCCACTTCCTGACTCCAACCCAGCTGATTTGGGATCTACTCTCTGTGTCTACTCATGCACATACTCCGGACATTTCACAGAAATGGAATCTGAAGTTCTTACAATGAGTAAAGTTATTGTACATGTGAAATCTTGTGACTTATCACAGTGTCTCCAGGTATGTACAGGTTTCCGTGTACACTAGTGTTGTGTTCCTGTTAAGCTGAATAATCTCTCACCACATGGGAATCCCATGCTTATGTTTATCCATCCATCAGTTAGACATCTAGGCTTTTTCTGCTTTTTGGCTGTTAAGAACAGCACTGTTCTAAACATGTTAACAGGTTTTGTGTGGCCATGTGCTTTCTTTCCCTTAGATTATGTGTAGGATGGAATTTCTTGACGAGGTAAACTTTAATGAAAAGCCCCATCTTGAAGCTGTACATCTAAGCAATTTTCCAGCCAAACACAATAAAAGCAAAATAGACTTTTTATATTTATCTTCATTACTTTTGCTCTATTTTTATGTTTATATATTTACATATTTTATTTGAAAAACAAAGCAAAAAGCACCCACAATCAGATTATGCATTAAAATAATATATACAAAATAGATAGCCCATCCACTCCCATTTATAAATCCATACCCAGAGACAAGCATGACGAAAACTGGTTCATTTTTAATAAGAATCAGATTATGCTCTGCCTGAAGCTTCCATTTTTCACCTACCATGGACCCATCTTGGTATCATCTGACAGAGATTTACCATGCATTGTTTTGGTATTCGGAGATATCATTCATTTACTCAGTCTTCTAGGGCTTTCTATGAGAAAGCACAAAGAACTTCTTGAACACAGATAGGATTGTGAGCAATCTCAGAGGTTTTTCTCAGAAATGGGGCTACAATTTCAGGATTCTTATCATTAAAATTTTAATGGATATTGGCCATTTTCATTGTAGGAAAGTAACTTCACTGCACACCCAGAGGGGAGGAGAGCCTGCCCCTGACTGTCTACAGTCAGATGCGATTGGGCCACATTTACCAGTGAAAGTGGAAACAAAGTCAAAAGTGAGATGCAGTTTTGTGTATGTTTAATTATTACTATGCTGAAATACTTTTCCATTATTCATTATTCATATTTCATACTTTTCTGAAAATACCTACTTTATAGCATATGCTTATTTCCCAAGAATTCTTTGTGAGAATCTTGTGGATCTGCTGGCATGCAGATTTTTCAGCTTTGTTTATCGTTTGCCACAAAGTTGTTTTATAATTCTGTGTCCTCACTGGTTATTATTTATACTGTTATTCCCCTAATAATTTAAAAATACCACTTTTATATTGTATTAACATCAAATCCCCATATTTCAGTTTCTTCCTAGTCTCTATTCTGTTCCACTGGCCTAGTTTCCATTCTCAAGACAATGCTAACATGTTTTTATTGTCTAGTGTTCATATAAATGTGTCATGTAATATTAGTTTGCAGAAACTGGTTTTCAAAGTTGTCTCAACTATGTCCACCTACTTTTCCTCATAAAACAGCCTTGTCTTCACTGGAATCACTTCATTTTTTTCCTAGGTTTAAAGCCATGGCCATTATTTGTAATATTTAACTAGTATGGAATGAACAGCCTCCCAAAACATAAAGATTCAATATGCTGATATTAAACTACACCCCTAAATAAACAGGATCATTCTGGCTTACCTATAAAGTTAAATAAAGAGGTTATCTCTGAATTCACAGGAAGCAACAACAAAGCCATACAGGAGGAGGCCAGCCATGTCTAGCCTTAAAGGAGTCAACCGAACACATGACTACGGCAACCTCAGAAGGAAACAAGGTTAGTCAGCCATAACAAAGACATTAAAGTCCAAGTGAATTTTTAAAAAAGCAAAATAAAATTATTTAAAACTGCTGTAGAAATTCTTAAAACACCAATGGACTGACTCAATAGGCTTATTCAAAGATATCAAACAAACCAAAACAAAAAACCATATGATTACACTATCAGGAATATATATCTGAACAGCAATACATTAATTTCTCATTTTCTTCCAGTACACTTTATGGTTTTTCTTTGATAGTCTTCGTGTGTACTTATCTCACCAATAAAAAATAATGCAGGAAATGATGAACAAATGAAATTTTATTTTCCCCATGATTAGATTTCCCTTCTCAAAAAGTCTCTATCTTTTTAAATCACTACAAATTAAACTATAGTGCTTCCTTTAGTGCAAAAGTTCCATGCCCAGCATGCTGATGTGTTCTCAGCAAGTCTCAGGACCACTCAGGTATGAGCTAATGGCCCAACTTTAAACTGCAGATTAAAAAATGGCTTTGAAAGAAAACCATGCCACAAAATTCTTTAATTTCTTGTGATCAAAGTGAATATGGCTATTTCTTCTTTGCCCAAATGCTTCAAATCCACCTTCCCCCATGCCAATGGTAAGGAGGATGCTCTTATCTACCAATGGACCAGTTCTAAATAACCCTCCCAGCTAAATTACATAACCATACCTTGTTCTGCCTACTTTATGTAGACCATAGCTAAGAAAGAAGACTCAAACTCAGTTCTCTGAGGCCCTTCACACAGTGTGCCTCCTTCCCCAGATCATCATTTGTAGATCAGCTTCTTATCCTTCTGTCTTCCAACAATTGCCCCTATCGATTTGTATCAAGTTTTATCGGCACAGCCTGACACCCTTTGTTTACACACTTTCTGTAGCTCCTCATGGCTTAGATGGCAGAAGTAAAGACTGGAATGGAGGCTGTAAGACCCCTAAACCTAAAATATTCATTGTTACTTTGCCAGAATGGCACATGGGCATTTGTTCAAGCCCATCATGTGTGTGCTGAGACACAATGGAGGGCATTCCTCTGGAAAGCTACACGTAAAGCATGATTTATAGAACATTTTTACAAAGTCTGCATAAAGATATTCTATTTTTTGTGTTTACTTTACCTTTATCAATTCTTAATTCTACCATAATTTTATTATTATACTGAATAAAATAAATTGAATAAAAATATTTTATGAATTTGAAAGATCAGGTTGGATCAATCAGTCATAACCATAACTTTGAATTCTGAATGGCAGCCTACTGCCATTTAATGGAAGTTTAGAAAAAGTATATACATTAGTTCCTATGTATGGGTGTTCAAAATGCCGGGAGCAGACTGTGGGTTCTTTGAGGTGTTCAATTTCAGGTGGCTTTTATGTTTTTTAAAAGCACACTTTTACTCAAATTCATTGATTTAGTTATTCACTTGGCATGTACTTCTGAGCACATCACTTCCTTTTCAGTCCTCTGTTTCAGCTACAAAATCATGGGTGGGGCAAGGCAGCTTCCCAAATGTCTTTTCATTCCTATCTTCTGTATTTGACACAACCCTTGAAATATCGGTGTTGTTTAATTTTAACTGTTGGGCATAGAGGAAGCTGTTTGTGGGGGATGTTGTGATGTATTATATCACTGTGAACAGGGTATGGGCTAGAAACATGGCTTAGTGATTAAGAGAGCTTGCTGTTCTTGCAGTAGACTGAGTTTGGTCCCCAGCACCCACATCCAGCAGCTCTGACTTGCTTGTAACTCTAGCTCTGGGTATCAAATGCCCTCCTCTGGCATCTATGGGCACTGCACTCCCATGTACACAGTCACACACACAGACACACACACAGACACACACACACACATACACACAGACACACAGACACACACACACATACACACACACACACATACACACACACACACACACACACACACACACACACACACATACACACACACACACACCCCCCATAATCCTAAACAGAGAAAAAGTAGTCATCCCGCTTACCAAATTTATTTTAAAAATAAATTTCTCATCAGTGATTATAGAGAACTCTGATTTTTTCTGCTTTCTCGGCACAGAACGCTTCTGCTCCTGTTGGCACAGTTTGCTTTTTCTGTAATATGTAGAATTTCATTTGTCAACAGGATGACTTTCAAGTTTGTCTTCAGAGCACACATTTCCTACAAGCTCCCATTTCCTCCAAATTTGATTTTGTTTCTAGTTTTATTTTAAATGCAACATTATGAATATTAAAGCATCATTAAATATGCATTCTAGCCTCACAAAGGATAGATATTGCAGAGTCCTTGACCTAGTCACTCTGTTACTGCTAAACTGACAAGGTTAAAAATAAAAAACAAGTGCCTAGTAAAAGTGAGATATGGGGGTTGGCGTGTGTCCCCAGCCAGGGGAAGTCCACACCAGCATGGGCTTAAGTTGAATCTCTCTCATAATATATCCAAAGCCGCAGGAGTTTAACCAGGCCGTTCTACTTTTAGGAGTGTGCCCTGAGGAAATAATTAAAGTAAGGAAAGTGGCAAGAACCCCAGAGAATTTATAAAAGTGAAAAATGGAAACAAATTAAATGCATATGAAGAGTGGCTTGGAGTAAGCCAGTTGAGAAGCAACAGAGTAATTAAATATTAAAATTATATTATAAAAATGTAAAAGTTCATGGAGGATAATATTTATCCTAAAAAAGTGGAAAATGACTATAAAATGATGTGTAGGGTTTTATGTCTTGTATAAATACCTGGGATATATGTGTCAACAGTTACTGGGAGATTATGTGACAAAATGCTGATCTGATACTTGTCTATCATGGACAGTAGACTGATGGGTCATTTTTTCTATCTTTTTGATCAAATTTCTTTTTTGGTTATAGAATCATTCAGAAATTATAAATTGTGAAAATAATTTTATTTATTTTAATTTTTAAATTTTAGAAATTTTCATGTATTACTTGTTTTCATTCATGTATTCATGTATTCATGTTTTACTTGCATGTATGTCTGTGTACCACTTGCCTGCCTGGTGCCCTCCGAGGCCAGAAGAGGGCATCAGATCACCTGGGACTGGAGCTACCGACAGTTGTGAGTTTTCATGTGGGTGCTGGGAATCAAACCTGGGCCTTCTAGAAGAAGGGCCAGTGCTCTCAACCACTAAGCCATCTCTCCATCTTGAGCATGAAAATGATTTTAAGGTATTTAGGAGGCTCTCCCTCACATGATCAGACTCAGATGGAAGGAGCTATTTCAGGAGGCACAGCATCTTGTTGGAATCTAAGCATTTTGACCTGCTGTGTAGGCTGTCACTAGTGTTCTCTCTCTCATATCTATATATCTATATATCTATGTCTATCTATATATATGTATGTACAGGAATTAAAATCAGGAACAATGAATAAAAAAGAAAATAATCTACCTTCCTTGCCCCTCTCCTTCTGTCTTAGGATACTGAGACTGTAATGCTTCAGGATGTTTTACTAGTCATGATAATTATATTAATATATGCTTGGTTTCAGTGTGTCTCTGAAGCTCCATGACTACAGTTTGGAGGAGGGAGGTTTTTTTATTTCTCACAAATATCATTCAATATTTGATTGATGGAAAGAGGTAAAGTAATAAAAGTATTTACATTTTTTAATATTTTAAAAATAATGGTTTTGTATAATATATTCTGATCACAGTGTCCACTACTCCAACTCCATCTAGATCAAAAGCTGTTAGACAGGCAGGATCCTGTAGCCTAGAATGATCTAAGGCTGACAGCATTCTGAATGCTCAGAACTGACTGAATTCACAAAGCTGAGTGCCTTGCATCAGCATCTCCTGTAGTTAGGAAAATAAGGCTGTCTGCCTTGATGGTTCGGGAACGGTAACCTTCTCTATCTGCAGTAATTTTACACCTTTAAAAGATTACTTTGGATAAATCAGCCATAGTCAAAACTCTGAACTCTAAATATAATTAACCAAATGGCAACCCAGTGACATTAGGTGAAAGTTAATGGACAGAAGGTTTACGTTGTGAGTCAATCTTTATAACCTTATCAAGGTGGAACTGCATGATTAAAGTTGGTTTTGACAATGGCAGAATGGAGAAAGTTTAATTTAGAAAAGTAGAATCAAATATAATTGTTTATATCTGTGAGTCTTCTGCCAAGGTAAGTTTTAGATGCAAATTAATGATGTCAGCAATCTATATTTTAAGACAACTGTATACATCATTCTTATATGAAGAATAACTAAATTTTATTAAGAACTCTTTTACAGGACTCCATTGGCCAACTTTGGAATACACTCCCATGGAATAATATGAAATTATTTTTAAAGTAAATGATGTAAATAATTATCTAATGGAAAATATAAACGAATGTTTGGATTTGTTTTCCTAAGTAATAATGAATAATAAAGGTCACAATGGGCTTGAAACAGCAAATATGATCAAATGCCAAGAACTGGGAACAGAAGACCTTGTTTTCCCTATGAAGGAAACTGTCCTCATTCCACAGGGCCCCTAAGTGAGTACGTCTTCCCTATGCCAAGTCTCCCCAAAATAACCTGAACTGGAAAGCTGCTCAATGGCTGATGAAGTCCATCACTGGGGCAAGCCAGTTGACTCACTCAAGCTTCTTCTTCTTTTTTTTTTATTGTTTTGTTTTTCTTTTTTTCAAGACAGGGTTTCTCTGTGTAGTTTTGGTGCCTCTCCTGGATCTTGCTCTGTAGATCAGGCTGGCCTCAAACTCCCAGAGATTCACCTGACTCTGCCTCCTGAGTGCTGAGATTAAAGGCGTGCACCACCACTGCCTGGCTGCTTTATTTATTTATTTATTTATTTATTTATTTATTTATTTATTTATTTATTTATTTATTTGCTCTGCTTTTTACTAAGAGATTAGAAAGGTCAGTCTGTAGGCTAAGTATTTTGCTTTTCATTTTAAAAAAGGATAATGGAAGGATAACATTGAAGCCTAACTCTCATCTTGAATGGAGTTAGAAAGAGTATGGTGATAAGCTCCAATCTCCTACAAGTGAGACATTTTACTCAGAACTGCCCACAGGAGCTGTATTGCTGTGGAATGCAACAAGCATGGATGGTTCTGGCAGAAACACTTACAGCACTTAAATGACACAGTGGGGTAATTCAAACTCAACACATATGCTTCAAGGTTACAAGCTAAGCCCTTCCACGATCAGCCTGATTACTGATGATGCCCAAGGATATCCTGGCACAGTGGAAAATTACTGGAACGCATCAACATCCAAGAGCATCTGGGGAAGACTTAGCAGTCAGAGCTCACACACTGAAGGGTAGGTTATTTTTAAGGCCTAGTGATTAGTGCAATATTCAGTCAATCCCCATGGGAGTTGGTGGGTGGTTGGTAACTAGGGAGATTTTCTCTAATGAGTGTGAGAAGAAGCAACAGAGGGGCTGTACCAAGACAGCATCTTATCTTTAAAAGACAATGTCAGGTTCTACTGAATAGCTAAATGAGTTCTATCCTCCACACACGCGTACAGAATCGCTCAGGGAAAACGAGGGTTACATTCTCTTAAGCCACACATATAAACACATCTGGACACATACACCATGTGATACATTGAAATACATGGAAGTTGGATTTCATTATAATGAAATTCGTGACCTATAGAACCTATTGTTCTGTAACAGAGTCTTGACTTCTATATTTATTTATATATGTATTTCTGCACTGTTTGGATCCATACCCATCATATAACATATGCTGGGTAAGTGAGTCATACTCCCAAGGCAGTCTTAATTTTTTTCTTTCTCTTCTGTAAATACTAGACACTGAACCTACAGCCCCATGTATCCTAAGCATATGCCATACCCCTGAGCTATAGCCTCAGCCCTGAAACATAGCTTCTCAATACATCTAGAATTCAATGGAGTTAAGAACTATTGCCCCATCATGCAGTGACCTTCCTTGTCTACAAGGTATCCTAAGCTTGCAGTGTGGATACCTGGTTCCCCAGATTGTATCAGATCCTGCACACTGTTTCCCATGCGCATGCCTATGATCAGCCTAGTTTGTAACATCACCCCAGCAGGAGAGGGTCAGCAATAGCTTACTGCAAAGATCACCAACTTTGACATGCAACACATCTGTTCCCCCTTAAGAGCTTCTCTCTTTTTCATTTAAAGGAACCCTCCACTTTCATGTCCAAGGAGCCAGTATCATTTCTCTTGTACTGTGGATCCATTTTTAATCAGTAAAGACTTGTTCACAGGCTCTACATGCCATGAGCTGATAATATGGATGGCTATAATGACAAACAGGAGGGTAGTGTATACTGTGTGGATCCACTGGACAAAATCTCATATCCCAGGTGTGATGGAGCTGGATGCCCAGATATTTTCCCACACTCCTCAATTATATGAAACTTAAAACTCATTAATGTCTTAACTCAGATATTTGAATTTTGCTTTTTCAGATCACAGCTAAATATATACAACTGTTGCTGATATTGAGAATGGAATAACAGACGAAGAGGAACTGCTATGTCTGCCTTCTGTATTCTGGAAAGCTTTTTATCAATGTCCTAAGCTATCTATGTGCTCATTGAGCTAACTGGGCATTTAGTCACTTAGACAGCAAGACTACTGGGCTAATTGTGTTCACATGTGTGTTTATGAGCCAGCCCTCTTCTAAGATGCACAGCATCACTTTCAGATGGGGATTTCTCTCTGGATTCTCTGAGACGTTTCTGATCTCTCCAACTGGAAACCCTGCTGCCTCTTCCTGACATTATCTGGCAGGCCTTTGGAGGTAAAAGAGAAGGAATTCCCTTTCCTGGCTTGTTTTCCCATTTAGGATACTCATCCTGTGTTAGTCTTCTCTATCCAGTCTGATTAGCAGCAGGAAGACAGTTTGTTGGCTCCTTGAAGCCCTGACTTCTAGGCTTCAGATGAAGATAAACAAGAGCTGGGCGTATTAGTGATGGCTGGCTTCTCATTGCTGCCCCGGGCTGGTAGATTTAAACTCTGTGTCCGCAGCATTGAAAGATATCTTGGTGCATCTGACATAGAAGGTGTTGGCAGATTCCACAAGGGCACTGCCCGTGTGTTGCTAGACTCTTACCACCTCATGACAGACCAGCTCCCATGCACTTTTGCTCCCAACAGCCAGCGTCATGCTGCCAGATCACCACAGACAGGCATAACTAGGCCAGCGTCTTGGCCTCTGGTTCCAGTGACTCCAGAACCTGCTGTGGACAGATTCCAGATTTCCCCGGGAAAAGGAACCAAAGTTACTTTCCATATTGTTCCCCCCGCCCCCATTTCGGCTCCACCCTCTTCAACTTTTCCTCAGCAGCTTTCCTCTGAGCCGCATCACAAATCATACTCCAACAGAAACCTACACAAGACAACTTGTTTCCAAAGGTGAGAAGTGTATCAGGAAATCAAGTTTTCAGGAGATTGTCTTGTTCTCCCAAAACAAAATGGCTCCCCTGGGACTTGTGAGGTTACATCATATGCACCTTTTTAAAAAAAATATGAAGTAATATATTTTATTTATTTATTTTTTAAAATTTATTTTATTTAACATTTTCACTTATTTTACATACCAACCACAGTTTCCCCTCCCTCTTCTCCTCCGATTCCCTCCTCAACAACTACCATCTACCCCCTCCCTATCCCACTCCTCCTCTGTTTCCAGTCAGCAAGGGGCAGGCCTCCAATGCGCTTGAACAAAGCATGGCACATCAAGTTGAGGTAGGACTGAGGTCCTTCCCCTGCATCTAGGCTGGGCGAGGTAATCCAGCATGGGAAACAGGTTCCCCAAAGCCAGCTAAGTGCCAAGGACAGGTCCTGATTTCACTACTAGAAGCTTTATAAACAGATCAAGCTATACAACTGCCATACTCCCTAACTGTTGGTCCAAAGTCATGTGCTACTATATACACCATTTTTATGCCCACGATGCTCTAAACTGAGATGAGACCAGCCCTACAAACCCAATGTCAATTGAAAGTGCATCCAACACACCTTTCTGGTGTGCATGACTCTCCAAAACCCATCCCAACTGCCCCTTGCCACTGTGATTGTCTTGGCAATATAGAGGCGACTGGATTATGAGCAGAGTGGATGCATGTCATTGTGGAGTAAGCACTCTTGGTTGGGAGCCACTTATAAGTCTGTTTGTCTATCTGTCTGCCTGTCTGCCTGTCTCTCACTCCAGTGTCACACATCTGCCTCACCATTCCACCATGGTATAACACAACATAAGATTGTGCCAGATGCCAGTGCCATTGTCTTAATCTGCCAACTTCCAGAACTCTGAGAAACAAATCTCTTGTCTTTATAAATTACCATGTGTGGTACTGTGTGAAGCAGCAGGAAACATACAAGGTCTACCCCACCAAGCATTACACTTTTTCCAAGCCCACTTTAAACCATATGCATAAAACACTCACATCAGCCTCACAGCTAGGCAAAGTCATCCACCACAAAGTTTACTTTAGAACAGCACACCGAGTATCTCATGTCATTTACTGACTCTGCAACCCCAAACATGGTGTCACCCCAGCACTACATGGTTGTTTATTCTGTGTTTCTGGGGGATGAGACTGGTTGCTATACACCACTGTGAGAGACAATCAATCACCAGCTCAGAAAAAACCAAATTCGTAAATGTGGCTTCAAGGTGTATGTACTGTTTTTCAGCCCATCTCAAAGGTGAAGAATCAGCTGTTTGAACCATTGTAAGTTGGGGACTGTCTATGTATTGCCAGCTGCATTCTCAAGGCTTTCAGTACAATTACCAGGTATACAATGGTACCTGTCAATAACTGACTCGTTTCTCAAATGCTTGTATAGTTCTCCATGACAATGCTAAATTGAGAGCAATAAAAAGATTTCTTCCTCTGTCAGTGAACTCGGGAACACCTCATCAGCTTCTCATTTTCTTTCTTCCTTTTTCTAAATTTATCAGTGGACAGGGTAAATTTACACACCAAATTTCCAAATCTTAACCTGGATACATATGTTAAAGTTTGAGTAATCTTTTATACTCTTGGCACCCTCATTCTGGAAAAAGTCGAAGAAGCAAATGCAAACGATGGAGGAGGCTGTGTTGTAGAGACTAGTGTTGCTGTGCCTATGAAATCTATGAAGTATTTAAAGACGGATGAGACAGTGCATTATGCATGCATGGTAATTTAGTTCAGAGGTTCACAATTATTTTATTTTCAATATTAATTGCTTTTGTCTCTCAATAAATGACTCTGTAGGAAGTGGAATTCAATTTCATTCATTTCCAATAATCGAGATTGCTTTGAACTAGCTCAATAACTCTCAGTTCCTCTTGGCCTTCGACATATTGCTGGTCATACGCACATAAATAATGTGGTTTTTCTTTGCAGATTCCTGAGCAGGGCATTCTACAGTTGGAGGGTTTTTTTGTGCATTCCCACCCCTGTGGCTTTGTCCTCTCCAGCATCTGCATGCCCTGACTTCTCAGCTTCCTTCTGCCTGCTTCACCCCAGAGACAGGCAACATTTGGGGTGCCTCCCACTGTTGAGATATGGAACATCCCTGTCTTTGTTTACTTTGTGTCTTCTGTTTGAAGCAGCATTCTACCTACACATCCAAGAACATGGAGTGGGATGATGAGTCTCAGCAAAGATCACCATCTCCACAGGCCCTGTGCAGACATCCCAGGTCGAAGAATCCTGGGATTCCTCTGTGCCCCACTTAAGCTTGCCTTACATGGTTTTTATGACTGTATGCAAATGACTCTTTCCTGTAACAGACAACCAGATTCTCAAGGTTATAAGTCAAGAGCCAACCATTCATGAATTACACTCCACACATTAACACACTCATAGCTTTGTTCCTTCACAAGTCTCCACAGTAAATAAAGTGAATTAACATTTGGGTCTAAGAAGACACACTTCAGCCACATTGAGTATGTCAGTTCTTCCAACATTCATTTTGCTCCCCTCCAAGTCTCTGTTTGTCCAGTGAGCATAACACTAGAGTTGTACCAGAGTGTGTCACTCCGAATACCCCAAGCGCCCACCAGCTGGGGAAGGTTCTGCCCCTTGCCCAGTGTGGGAACCCAAGAGACATCTATAAACAGGAAGTCCCTGATACTCCATTGGTTCATTTGTTCATTTTTCTAAATTTTAGTGTCTAAAGGAAGCATTGTGAGATGCATAGAGAGTGCTTCATGGGCCAATGTGTTGGGGTCACATCCTTGGGTCAGCGACTGACAGCAGCTGTACCCACAAACTCAAGCCTTGGCTCAGTTCTCTATTTGATGGAGGCTCTCTGCTGAAGCTTTAAACATTTTTTTTTCAGGCATTGGAAGGAGTAATTCACAATCCACTAACCCATTAGCAGTCCACCAACGTATGAACACAGGGGTAGTGTTGATGAGGATGGCATTTTCTTTGATCTGTTTGCAGTCATTTTAATAGAGTTGTAACTGTTTCCTCCCATAGATTACAGTCTTCTGATTTTCTTTAAGTGAACTACCAGGAATGCCAGCATACTACTTTGTGTTTGGAGTTTAAGGACTGGTGCCAAGGATTCCATTAGATTTGATTCAATTCAATTTAAACCATTTACAGTGATCCCACTAAACAAAACAAACTACTTGTGGATTAAACAGGAGACAAACACAAGCAAAACAAATCTAAATCCTTATCCCAGAAAGCTTGCTATCTTGGGGTGGGGGGGGGGTGATAAGTAATTGAGTTTGATACAAAGCAGAGACAAGAAGTTTCCTAAAGAACAAGATCTCAGTGTGAGTGAAGGGATCAAGTTTATGTTCATAATTGATTGTTCATTCAAAAGTGGAGAGAGAGTTTTGATGGGGCCTCTTTTCCTATAAGCAATAAAGCATCCAGGAATGTGAGTGTGTGTGTGTGTGTGTGTGTGTGTGTGTGTGTGTGTGTGTGTGTAGAAAATGACACTATCTCTTAAAGTCAGCTTTTGTGAAGATTGACAGAATGTATCCCTTTCCAGCCACTTTGACTGCCTTTCCGGAGGGCCAGCTTGCAGGAAATACTGACATTTATAACACAACCAGTTTCTCTCTACTTCTGTGTGGTTGTTTATCTACAGAATAAAGACATTTCAAGGAATTTCAAATTTTTAAGACCATTCTGTAGGGTTGCCACATAATAGGAAAGAGAAATTTGAATTTTAAATAAGATTTAGCATAGCATATAAATCCAGATACACTGACCCTGATAGAAGAGAAAGACAGAAGTAGCCTTGAACTCAGTGGCACAGGAGACAACTTCCTGAACAGAACACCAATAGCACAGGCACTAAGGTTGACAATAAATGGGACCTCATGAAACTGAAAAGATTCCGTAAGGCAAAGGAGACCATCAACAGGACAAAATGGCAGCTTACAGAATGGGAAAAGATCTTCACCAACCCCACATCTGAAAGAGGGCTGATCTCTAAAATCTATAAAGAACTTGAGAAATTAGACATCAAAAACCCAAATAATACAATTAAAAAATTAGGGTACAGATCTAAACAGAGTTCTCAACAGAGGAATCTCAAATAGCCAATAATCACTTGAAGAAATGTTCATCATCCTTAGCCATTAGAAAAATGCAAATCAAAATGACTCTGAGATTCTATCCTATACCTGTCAGAATGGCTAAGATAAGAAACACAAGTGACAGCTCATACTGGCAAGGATGTGGAGCAAGGGGAACACTCCTCCATTGCTGGTGGAAGTGTAAACTTGTACAGCCACTTTGGAAATCAATATGGCAGTTTCTCATATAATTGAGAATTGATCTACCTCAAGACTCAGCTATACCACTCTTGGGAATATACCCAAAGGATGCTCAACCATAACACAAGGACACCTGCTCAACTATGTTCATAGCAGCTTTATTCATAATAGCCAGAAAATGGAAACAACCTAGAAGTTCCTAAATGGAAGAATGGATATACAAAACATTGTACATTTATACACAAAGAATGTGGTACATTTATAAAAGAAAAATTTATACATTTACAAAAAAAATAGTATTACTCAGCTATTAAAAACAATGATATCATGGGGGGTGGGAGGGTGGGGGTGGAGGGCAGGGGGGCTTGGATATCCCTGGGAAGGGGAAATAGAGGAGAGAGCTCCTGGGTGGACTGGGGACAGATGGAGATGGGAACAGGAGGGATCTGCTGGGGAGATGGAGCAGGAAAATACTGGAAGAGATTACTAGAAAAGGGGGACATTTCTGTGTCAGTTAGAAACCTTGTACAGTGGAAAGTCCTAGGAATCTACAAGACTCTTAGCAATAGGGGATATGTAGCCTGAACCGGACATCCCCTGTAATCAAGCAAGACTTCCAGTGGAGGGATTGGGACACCAACCCAGCCATATAACCTTTGACTGACAATTTGTCCTGCCTACAAGATATGTTGGGTTAAAGGAAATTGTGGGAGCGGCCAACTAATAACTGGTCCAGCCTGAGACCTATGCCATTAGAGGAAGTCCACTTTCTGACACTGCCTGGAGAGCCAGAACACAGAGGCTTGATATCCCAGAGACCTATAATAGAACCAAATGTAACTGGAGAAAAAAAATTAATGTAATGATGCTTGATGACATTCTACTTTACCCATAGACTGGTGACTACCCCAGTTGTCATCAGAGAGCCTTCCTCCATTCATCCAACAACTGAGGGAAACAGATGTAGAGACCCACAGCCAAACATTAGGCAGAGCTTGGGGAATCCTGTGGAAGAGGGGAGGAAGGATTGCAGAAGGGGTCAAGGACACCACAAGAAAACCCACAGAATCAACTAACCTGGGCTCACAGAGACTAACTGAACTGACACCCAGGGAGCCAGTGTGGGGCTAACCTAGGCCCTCTGCATATTTGTTACAGTGTGTAATAATAATATTTTTAAAAAAAATCATAAAGCATTTAGCACAGGATGTACATGGGTCATGTTCAAATAAAAAGTGTTTGTTATCCATGGGAGGATCAAATCTTCTACAATATCTTACACTCTTATTTGCAAAAGCTACTAAATCTTCTCTGTTGCATTTAAAATTTGAACTTCAAAGAATATATCATAGAATTTGGGGGATAGTTTGGTATGCTGGTCAAGAGTTTAGATTGCTTCTGTTTGGACAGTTTTTTTTTTTTTTGATGCACACATATTTTGTGCTCCTTACTTACCAAGCAAGGTACAACTGCACATCTCTTGTCCACTTTAAGATAAGTGTTTGATTAGCTTGATCAGTGAACTGGTGTGGAAGCTCCTTCTTTTCTCCTCAAAGGTCATGGATTCAGATGCTAGAAACCTCTGTTGGCCTGGATTTCTAAGTGTCTCCATTAAGCCAGGTCTCTGACATGAGGTATGTGGCAGAAGAAGCCAGTGTGTTTAGTGTGGGAAGAGAGAGGGTGCAGCTGGTGACATCTGTGGTATAAACAGCTCTGAAGGGAATGCACAGGGCCCTACAGATAACCACTTTCAAAACACAGCCACTTCCCACTGGCTAGCTTGTGGATGCTTAGCAAGTTGCCCATGGGAGTGATGTTGGAAGCTCTTACTTTGGTGAACATTTTCTGAGCATCTGCTTTTTAAATGCCAAATTTGATGATTTAGTGGAGACTACAAAATCACAAAGTAAAGCAAAGCAAAACCCTTTATGAGCTGCAGAAATTTCACTGGACTTGTTGGATCCCATAGATTTTCTACACAACATAAAAGTACTAGCTCATCTAATTCTCACTACGCATCAGAGGAGGAGTTATTTTTGTCTCAATGTCAGCATCAACTGCATGGCTTTCTTCACTATAGAGGCTTGGTAACGATTTTAGGGTTACTACTAGGGTCCAATGACAACAGGAGAAGAAAACAGCTATTACTGGAGCCCAATGTCAGCAGGACAAGAATCATCAGACTGAGAATAAGTCACTTTATAATAAATAAATAAATAAATAAATAAATAAATAAATAAATAAAATAACTTTACCATCTTTTGTTGATAAAGTTTAAAATTGTATTTGGTAGAGTGGCATTAGTTGAACTGAACTGTGTGTAGACTCCCTCACAGCCTCATTGTTCTTCCTTTAGTCTGGATCTACAATGGTAATATTTCCCTGTCCATTTTCCTACTTCTAGCTCATAGTTAACTTGCTCTGATCATGTCTACACATGAGCCATTTTCCTGGCCACTAGCTCTCAGTGGAGTCACCATCAATGCAGGCATGCACACGTGAACCCGTGACCTATGCAGCATTCCTGGCCACCTCTTGTAACTGCACCATGGCTTTCCTGTCTGTTACCTCATAGTCTCCATCTTGCTATGCTCCCTTCCTCCTTTTATCCCTATGACCTCAGCACACACCTTTTCCCTCTCCCTGAACTTCCATCCTGTTCTAGACTTCTGTACCTATAGCAGTCCATTTTATTTCCTACATAGCAATTCTACCCCAGTGACCTACAATCAAGTTTGTGGTGTCTCTGTGTGTAGACTGGGCTCCACAGATTCTTTATCACAAATCCCTGAGGTGGTTGTACAAAAGATGGAGAATCTCTACATCTCATTCCCACTGTAGGAATGTTTCTTATTTTGTAAAAAAGACCAGCATTGACACTCGTGTTAGAGGACAAAGCCCCCGGCTCAGTTCCCAGCACCACTCTTAATAGTTAATGGGGGCCCATATTTATGGGGTGTGATGTGACATTTGGTAGGCTTAGTGAGTGATTAAAACCAAGTTCCATCAACAATGAAACATTCACTGAGTCAAAGGTTTGTTATTTATCACAAATAATCTGGTCTCCTACACTTAGCATTTAGGACTCAAAGAGGCTAAGCTCTCACCTTTTAGACACAAAGCATTTTTAGACTGTTCTTTGAAAGTTGTAGCAAGAGTCCTTTTTCTCAAAACTAACAGGTCAAGGCATGTTTTAGAGCCAGATACATCTCCTTTCTCCCACATTTACAAATTGAGTGCATACAGTGACAATTACACCTTCCCATACCTCCTCTGTACTTTATCTGTTTATTAATAGTCTTGGCAAGTAGTTTAAACTCTGCTTTATCTCAACACCTGCTTTTCCTCTGGATAAGCACTCATTCTTTCTTAGAAGCCAACTCCTTCCTTCCCGTGGCCTCACGCAGAAAACCCTGCTCTACTCTGTTAAACACAGCATGTCAAAGAATACACTCTGTCTCTGCCTAAGCCAAAAAGATGTAAGTCTACAAGGTCAGATGGCATGTAAGGAGAGAGAACAGCAAGAGGAAGATGCCAACAAAATTTTAATAGCTGGAAAGTGTAAGAGAAAATTTAGAATGGAGAGAATTAAACCATTAAACTGTATATAGAATTAAAGTAGTTAGTGAGAATCAAGCTAATGTACCTGAGAAAGAAATGGATTCCTAGTATATGACAGCTTCATGTGTGAGCAATCATATATGTAAATATAAATATTGATTGAGAATCGCAACATAAATATGCTGGCAAATGGAGGGAAGGGAATGAACACACAAATGTGATATGGAAGAGCTAAAAGCGTTATAGCTGCATGCCAGCAAATGATGTTGAAATGTATGAGCACATCACTTAGAAATGTTAGACAGGGGACTAAGACATCAATGACAAGTTGACAGTGTGGCCTTGTGGAGTAGAAAGCTGGTGCTGGGACACAGTGAGGAGCTGCTGTGCTGTGTTCTGGAATGCTGCTCAACTTCTGCACAGAACACAGGCGATTACAGCTGGAATGTGAAGCATTTCCACAGCTTATGCCTGATGGCTTGGCTACCGAGTTGTGGGGCTCTTTGGGGTGGGGGGAGGCACTGCAGATTCTTCAGGAGGCAGGGCTTTGCTGGCAGGTGTAGGTCAATAAGTGTAGGCCTTGAAGACTATACACAGGTCCCTGCCTACCATTTCCTGTCCATCATGACCCCAAGCTCATTTGCTAAGAGACTGTGGGCTGGGCTCTCTGTTAACTATGAAGCTGAACAAGTCTCTTCCTTCAAGTTGTTCATCATGTACATGGCCACATTGGTACAAAGTGACTTGCACACAAGCAATGTATCTCTCTAGACCAAATTATTTCATTTTACTGTTATAGGGCATAATTTTCCTTTGCAAAATATTATCTTTTTGAGAAGCTCCAGTTTTTTTTTCTAGTGGTAATAAGAATTGAAATTATGGCTTTGTATAGGCTAGACCAGCTCTATGCCACTGAGCTGCCTCTCTATCTCAATAGTAAAGTTCAATTTGAATATACCAGCCATGAGTCTCATCTCATCTGAGATTTATCATGTGCAAGACATAGGCCATATCAAGACATTTGAAGGGTCTTTGTGTCTTGAGCACTCAGAAGCACCTACACCCGACAGAGTGAATGTCCACCTTCACAGGTCCAGGTCCACAACAACAGCAGGAGAGAGAGTGGGAGAAGATTTATGGGCTTACTTCTTCCACAGCCATTTCAACTGTCATCTAAAGAGTGCCACACAAAGTGTGCTCGGTCTTGGATGGCCTTAATAAACCCCACAGCCTGCTTGACAGGCTTCTAGAATTTCTCAGGAAAAACATACCAGGTGGAGAAAGGAACAGGAAAGCGGTGTGCAGGCCTAGGTAATTGCCCAGTCCAGCTTGCGCATCTTCTACTGCATTTAACACTGAATTTCTTAGAATCCTTCATCAAATTGGGCAAATTTTTGACAATTTCAAATGAAGTCTCATGAATTCCTGGATATTCCCAGATTTGCAGAGGGGCTGGCCCCCACAGACCTTTAGGCATTTCTCCCATACCTGCACACTCTCTGCCAGTCTCTTTGCCTTCAGTTTTGCCATGGCCATCCCTAATGGGCTCCACAATTCAAGCCTGGCCGGACCCAATGGGTTCCCAAGTCATCTCAAAGGAGTGGCTCGTGTTTTCTGTACCAGGGACAATGATATCTTTAGTGAACTGGAGTTTTGAAGTGGCCCCATCTCCTTTCTCTTCAGAAGTACGTTTCCCTAATCCTTTAAAACTCTAAAGGCATGGCTGGATGAAGCAGAGCAATCAGAGGAAGAGTAAAGAATGTTCGAGTTAGTGCTGTTGGCCAGAGAAACTCAGCTGTCTGTTATCACAGGAATACGATCCATAAGGACAGTCCTGGGAATGTCAACACAATCATAAACATTTCTTAAGGACCAGAACAAGCAAATCTATATAATGAAACAAATTCTCTGACGTCACCATGTAGTCCTTCCAAATGCCCACAAACGCCTCCATGGCTATGGGAAATCTGGTGTATCTATCAGAGGTGTTCTGCAATGAATACACAGCATTCCTCTAGGTATGAAATTTACAGCAACCATATAGTAACTAAACCCAGAGAGGGCCTGAGATGGTCAAGCCACCAAGTCCATCACTTTTGTACTATTTGGATAATATTTATAAGAAGTGAAGAGATAAAATTTTAAAAAGTCATGTAGGTCTATATAAGCATGGCGTCATTTGTAATTCAAACTGTAAATGCTGGTGAGCAGTGTGGTGCAGTGGGGAGAGGTTTTGCAAGGATATGGGTGACCTGGCTTCAAATGCTTTGAGACTCTCAGGTCACTCAGTTGCAATAGCAGGGAAAGCCAAGAGCCGCCACAGTGCGTGGCTGGGAGGCCCTCACTAGTATGAACTAAATAGAGCATGGTGGTCACCCCAAATAGTGCACTGGCCCCTGTGTACCCACATATGAGTGACTTGTTCAATGGAATGTGCTATGGCTTCCAGCGCTCTATGTGGAGTCTCCACAAAGCTTTATTCACCTTTGTGTGCTGTGGCTTCCAGCACTGTATGTGGGGTCTGCACAATGCCTTGTTCACTAGTACGTGCTATGGCGTCTGACGCTGTGTGGAGCCCGCATGCATATTGTGCACCAGTATGTGCTGTGGCTCCCAACACTGTGTGTGGAGTCTGCATGAATCCCGTAAGAACTCTTTCTTCTTCCACTGGGGTCTTTTACATAAACATTTTTTTAATGAATTCCCCCAGCCTTTCCTTATGGATGGTGCCCTGACCTAATTACATAAGTACCTGATGGGCTGGAACTCTTCCAAAAGTGCCTCTTAGGAAAAACAATCTGAAGGGCTTTCTTTCCCTTCTTGTGTAATTACATAATTACTCAGCTGACTAATACGAGTCACTGTGCACCATTCTGATCTCCCAGGCACAAAAGAGTTTTATTATTTTCCTTGGAACTACCTAATTACCGATGGCTAGCAATAACTCCCAGGCTCCTTTCAGTAAGTAATCTGTAAAGCTCACGGCTGCTGTGCCGCCCGATGTCCCAGCAAATGGAGAATTTAGAGAAACGGCGTTGTTTGCCACACAAGATACTGAGGTTCGTAGTGGCATGGGTGGCCCGGTAACGTAACACAAGTAAATCTGCGGAGAAACTGTGAGTCTCTGGGCACAGGATAAGTTAATGAGGCAGGTTCTCCCTGCTGACTGCTGGGGGTAAGTGGTCCAGAGCCAAACAGCATCCAAAAGCAATTCTCAGCAGTTAGAAAACAACCAACAAGAGCTTCAATGTACAGAGTCAATCACATATGCTCTTTCTGCCCCCGCCCTGTCTGTCTCTCTCCCTCTGTGTGTGTGAGAGAGAGAGATTGTGTGTATCTGCAAAGGTTGACTCACAGAAGAAATATTAGCAAAGCTTAATTAACATGTTGATGATGCATAAGTACTATATAGAAACCCCATTTTCCATGCCATCATGAAAGCTTGGTGCCTTAGCTACTTTTCTACTGCTGTAATAAACTACCATGGGGAAGAAAGGATCTGGTTCATCTTACAGCTCTTGGGTTCCACTCCATCACTGAGAAAGTCAGGGCAGGAACTCCCGCAGGGACCGGGAGGCAGGAGCTGAAGCTGAGACAGCGGAGGGGTGCTGTTTACTGACTTTATCCCATGGCTTTCTCAGCCTGCTTTCTTATACAGCCTGGAAGCATCTTCCCAGGGGTGGCACCGTCCATGGTCAGCTGAGCCCTCCCACCTTAATCATTACTTTAAAAAATGCCTCCACAGTCTTGCCTACTGGCCAGTTGGATGGAAACATTTTTTTTTTTCAATCAAGAATTCCCATTTTCCAGATATATATACACGTTTGTGTCAAGCTGACAGAAACCAACTAGGAAACCTGTTACATTGTAGTGTCTTACAGAACACCAATGTCTTCTATATTTTCTAAACTTGGTCTGTGTTGGACCTTTATTCATTCCATCTGTGTTCACTTAGGGAATCCTTTATGGAACTGCTTTGATTATTTTCTGCACTTTTCCAAGAGATGCATAAGCAACTTTTACCATTAGGCATGCCAGCCTACCCTAGGAGCTTCCCAGGGAAGTTCGGACACCAACACACATGGCCATCTTCCCTCCATATTGTTCCTCCCTCTGCTAACTCAGTATTGTTCAAGCAGCTGCAGAACAGGTGGTCTTGTAACAGCTCCCTTCCACTCTACAAATAGAATGATTAGGTCAACTCCATGATTTACCGAGCTAGTATGTTGGCCTGTGCTTTGAGTACGACAGGTTTAAAAAAAAAAAAGAATGCATATTTATCCAAGATATTGATTGGGTTTAGTTGATGTTAAATCTGATCTCATCATTTCCCAGTGTGTAACAAAATACTGTCACACTCATAATTTAGCAGTATTTAGGATGTCCTCTATAGTTCACATCTATAAGACATTTTAAGAAGATGGCTAACTCATATTTCATCTGAGAACCAATGAAAATATTGAGCTTGTAGGACCACAAGGCCTGGCCAGTGCCGTCAGACTTGGTAAGTTGGTGATTTGCTGAGTAATTGATTTCGGCTCATGACAGGGAATCCTGTATTCCACAGGCCCACACTTCACATTCTTTTAAAGTTTTGTAAGACACTACAAAACATAAACCTGAAGAGCCGTTCAGTTTAGTTTGATTGTTGTGGAAGATAAACCAACCTGTACAGGGCTGGAGAGGTAGTGACACTGAAGTCCTTTGACAGCTGAATGGAAACTGGGCTTCCACAGAAGGACCATACAGAAATCATACATTTCCCTGCGTGCCAGGAGAAGGGAAAGAAGGGGCGAACGGGAGTGAGAGAAGGGGAGAGAAAGGAGGAGAGGAAGTAAAGGAAGAAAGAGAGGAGGTAGGGAGAAGGGGAAGAAGGACAGGCCATTGCATCTGGAAGGAGGGCAGCAGCCTATCTACTAATTCATAATTCTTGGATGTTTGTATTCCATCACTGGCTGTCTTGGAAGTGTCTCCTGACCAAGGCTCGCCTGTCACTCCAGTGTGCAGCTCTCAGCTTTCCTCTCCTCAGTCAGTTAAAGGACCAGGAAGTATGCAGACATATCCATGAACATGTCCCAGCTCCTTACCTTTCAGATTAGTGGCTAAGAGAATTTATCAGGGAGGTACCCCATCTCTTCTAGGTAGGCTTTTGGACTAAACATCTCCTAGATATAGACTGGACATCTCTGCCTTCTCTTAGACTTCATGTGGCCATTAAACAAGCTTTGCAGGTTTCCATACTTGGTCTTTGAGGAGCCATGAATTATAGTCCATTTTTCTAAGATACAAGATGTTTGGCAAATTGTGATAACGGGGTGATGACCCTTTTCAAACTACAAACCTCATGTCCAAAGGGCTTCCAGTTAGACCAAAGGAATGTACAGGAAGGTGGGGACTAACACTTGGGAAAGTCACAGCTGGAGGATGCAAGGCTGGCCATACATACCCCATTCCCTTTGCATCTCACTTGTCCTACCACTTCTATAAAGAGGCTTCTAGAGATACTTATTTTAATCAAAGTTTCTTTACATAAAAGTTGTATATTTACCATTTTAGTACACTTTGAAAAACAAGAGAGACTCATTCAGTTACATCTCTAAATAGATTTCAAACATTTGTTAAAGTTAGGCATGTGATGGACACATACTCTGGGTATGTGGAACCATCAAGTTCAAGCTCTAATTTCTACAAAAAGTCAGGGAAGATCTCAAGACTTGCTTGCATACCTATAACATGGAAAGGTTTTCTTTTTTATCCCTTCTCTTATTTAACAACACAAAGTGTTAGTGTCTAGGTCCAGGGGATAGAAGACTAGGCACAGAAAACAAAGGACTGTGTCTTGCTCAACATTTACAAAAGCTGAGCTAAGGCCAACTTCCCACATGTTTCTGAATTGAGAAGTAAGATATTCACATAAGAATCACACATACACCTCAGATCACACCTATAAGTCATCTTTGAAGGGAACATAGTGAATGTGAAGCCTTTAACCAAAGTTTGTTCAAAGAACAGAGAAGTCTACCAAGAGTTGAAAGGCTTTTGTTGTTTAGAAGTATCCCCTGAGCTTTTATTTCCCGTGTCTTCTGTTGAGTCTTTTTTCATCTCCTTTAAAGCAATCCATTAGACTGTAACTCCTATTCTTACAAGAAACGTAATAAAGAAAGGCCTGTGGCTCATCAGTCCCCTAGTCAGGAGGGCTGTACCCCGTGTCCTCCCTCACATATGGCTTCTGTTAAAGCCACTGAGGAGTTCTGAACAGTGTCAATCACACATCTTGATGAGCCACAGAATAAGGTGCTGTTAGTTCTCATCAATATTCGTAAAACCATTACCATTTGTTGGTTGCCTCTGTCTAGCCTTCCACTCGGGATTTGAGGCTTCTTCTGTCTTCCCAACCCATGGGCAAACCTCTGCTCTCGGGGAACACAGCCATGAAAATACATAATAGGTTCTTTTGGATATAAAATCCAATAGAAATCTTCATGGTGTTATTATAAATAGTCTGTTTAAAAAAAAGAAAAGAAAGGAACAAGTCCAACACCCATTTTCCCTTCTCTCCCCCTAAACTCCATGGTGAGAACAAACTTTTAGAGAAAGACATTCTTTCTAAATCTATTAATACATCACTCGAAAATTTCCTCTTTCCTTTGTTAAAAAATTGACTCCCTTCCAACCCCCGTTTTGAAAGAGAGTGTTTAAAAAATGTTATTTAAAACATACACACACTCCATTTCACATCCCTGCTGACCATTCTCAGGTTACAAGCCTCTGAAGTGCACTTGGCTTGCAGCCCAGTGTATTTATTACTATTAATAAATGAGTCTCTGGTGTAAGAATGCAAATTTTATGTAGCCCATGTATAAATGGGCCAGTTAAGAATGACCAGATACACATTTTATGTGACTGCTAAATAATTATGTCATAGAAGTACAGCTTGTGAATTTAACATTAAGAAAAGAAATGGATTCCAATAATCTTAGAATGAGTATTTGTCAAAACATGGTTTTGGTGAATTAATGCTATTTCTAAAAGAGCAAAACAAAGTGATCGGGTTTAAGAGCAGGGTTGCAGCTTAAACTACCACAAGAGCTCCTTCCCTAAGGGCTTCTGATGGGCAGCCTCCAGCCTCCACACCCCTGGCTCCTATAGCACCTGAATCATGAGTTCCCTCTTAGAGATTCCACAGTTCCTTTGGTAAAGACAAGCTCTCAATAGGAACAGATGAAGCTCTTCCTGTGCAGAGCCATGAAGCTTTGACATAAGAAGTGGGGAAATGAGAAACGTGGGGAGTGGCGAGCAGTTGGCAGGGCCTGGAGTGAGAGGATAGGGAGACAGGCTGTCCCAGAGTGTGGGAAGCTGGAGTCACACAGCTGAACAAGCTCTGGGATCACACTTGACAACACACACACACACACACACACACACACACACACACACACACACACAGAGAGAGAGTAAATTATGTGAGGTAATAGATGTCCCTGTGCCTGTAACTCAATTTGCCATTAAAATGGTAAAATAGTCAGAAATAAGATCATTTGGCAAAGTAATTCTGAAGATAGAAATGCTTACGGTAAATGTGCATAATAAATGTCACAAGGCATACATTATCAAACCACAGTATACACCTTAACTTATATAATTTTCTTTTGTTAATTATACATCAATAAATCTGGAAAACAGAAAGGCATGGTTACATGCTATGGGTGAAATACACTTTCATAAATAATTCTTTTCACTGTAGCTTCACCAACAAAATGACATGTTGTTTGTCAAGGTATACCCCTTTCTTAGAATGCCAGTTTGAGAGTGAGAAAGGCATGCTCAGAATAGGCTTCCAACTCAGTACATGTCCTTACAACAGTGTTAAAAGATTCAGAAAATACATTATTAGCTACAGTAATCCTGAAGCCATAACTGCTTGCAGTAAATGTGTCTGGTATGTAGATTAAGCACAAATGTAAGACTGGAGTTACAGAGTTCCACAATAAAGTTCATGTTCATTTGGGCTTTTAATTGCAATGAAGTGAAGTGTTCAGGACAGTAAATTTTATTAAGAAATCAAAGTTCAAGCTTAAAAGGAATAGAAGAAATAATTTCAGCTAATGGGGACATGGGTAACTAATCAATCACACAGTGGGTTAAATTTTCACAATGGTGCTGCTTTATTTGGTGTCTATCAAGTTGCACAGAGGAGAGCTCTCCCGGGTGGAATTTCTCTATCAGGGCCTGGATTTGATATAATTTCTCTAGTCTTGGCAGTGATTGACAGCTTTAAACAATAAAGAAGGGCCCAGGTCAGCTGGTTAAAGAGAACTGATAAGCAGGTGCAGAGCAAAGGGCTCCAGAGGGAACCACTCCTGGCATGCCACCAGAGACAAGAGTGAGTCCTGCTGTAGATAGTTCAAGACTTAGCACACATCCCCGATGCCTTCATCAACATCAACGAGATGATGAATTCAACGGAAAATGCAAAGTTGATGACAGTTAAATACGAAATTTTTTCTGGAAAACTGGGAGGATCAGTGTGTCACACATATTGCTGAGCCTCGTCCACTCCTGCTGCTGCTGCTGCTGCTGCTGCTGCTGCTGCTGCTGCTGCTGCTGCTGCTGCTGCTGCTGGGGAAGTGGAGGCTCAGTCGCTGACAGATGTGCAGGGCAGCGGGCCAGTAGATGCCAAGCTCTAACTGCTCGGTCAACTCCGGTGGCCCCCTCTTCCATGTTCTTTCTACATCCCCATTTCTTGTCTGTGGTGTCAACACCTCCATCCTCCAAACACTTTCACTCATGAGTGCCTGGGTTCCCACAGCACTCTTTATTTACTCTCCTTCATGCATACACTAATCCAATCCCTTAGTTGTTTTATTATTAGTTCACCTTTTTATATTGACTTCAGACTGGGGGAGGGGAAATGATACACTCTGTCCTCCAGAGCTCCAAATCTGAAAAAAGAATTCAGGTTGAGGCAAGGGGGAGGAATTTTAAGAAGTCCTTAGCTGGGCAAGCAAGTGCCATTCTGTGAATTGTGAGTGTATCGTCACAGGAGGAAGACAGTGTGACCTTTAGAGGGCTCAAACACACTCCTACTCAGCTGCTTTCTCAAATGTGTCCCCTTCATCCCTCTGCTTCAGGAACTGAGAAAAGTTATCTGAGCTAGGCGAGAGAGGCAGGTTTATTGGAGAGCTAGCTCTTGTTCTATAAGCTTTCCAGACACAGAGTCAGATGATGCCTTCAGTTATTTTAGAGGCTAAACAGCCACTTTGAAGAGCACTGTGGAGAGAGCTCATCCAGCACAGAGAGTTGGGACTGTAGAAAGTTCACTTTGTAGATGAGGAATGTAAGATGGACAGCACGTTCCCCAGGGCTTGGAGATGGTGAAGGACAGATGTAACGTCAGACTCACACATTAAACACTAATGATGACGTAGAGTAACTGATAAACCCTAAACCCACTCCTCACCAATCTGCCCTTCTATAATTTCTAAGGGAAGAACAAAAATCATAACAGGATTTAATCCTTTGCTAAACTTAGCAGACAATTCCTCCAGTGCCTTTTCCTTGGTAGACTGTTCTGGGCACTGTTAGTAAACCAAGAAGGAAATAGAAGGTATAGAAGGCATGTATGTGCATCCTCAGTGAGCTCACAAGGGGGGTTGTCTTTAAACCATCTAAGCATGTAGGAATGTGGGTAGGCATTATGCCAGACAGATTGCCTGTCTCATAGGATTTCTGTGATTGTCTAGTAAGACAGTGGCCAGAAGATTATTTTTGTCATCAAAAGATTCTAAGAAACTTTGCTACAAAGATTAGTCATTCAATGATTGATTTGGCTCATTTGAATAGTCCTGATAAAACAGAATCTGCAGCAATGTATCCCATCCACCTGTGACTCACAAAGAAGTTCCACTGGCTCCACCCTGAGGCAACTCTGTTAAAGACTATGGTGACTATGCTAGAAAAAATGGGGGTGGGGGGCTTATGTGAGGAAGGGAAAGGGGCTAGAGCAGGAGGGAGAGACAGAAAGGGCCAGTAGAAAAACAGTCTCAGTTCTATTACCATAGTAACATTCTCTGAGCACTTGGTCCAAAGAGCTCCACTCTTTAGTGCACCTGATCTGTTGACAGAATTGCTTACCTGAGTGTTCTACAATATTCCCAGAGCAGAAAATAAAAATGTACACACAACTCTACTCTCATAAATGCCCCGGGCTGGTCAGGTTCCCCTATGATGTCAGGAGAATGTCGCTGTGAGTGACGTTGACTTTCTCTAATAACACCCAGCCCCCTTTTCCGATTCAAACTCTCCTCTGAGCACAGGTACCTCTCCTTCCCTTTCTATGAATACACACACAACTATTCTGCCTCTCTCCTGCAAAGAATGATACATAATTAAATTGCTCGTGGGCCAATTTCAAATTTCTATAAAACTCATGGAAGGGCCATTAAGATGACTCAGCAGGTAAAGGCATTTGCCACCAAGCCTTGTTGATCTAAGTTTGATCCCTGCATCCACATGGTGGAAGGAGAGAACTAACTTCCACACAAGTTGTTCTCCGACCTCAATAAGTACACCATGGCTTGGGCATGTGTGTATACATACACTGACACATACAAAATAAATAACCACAGGTAAAACGTAAAGCCACAGGCAAATAGTCTCCAGCTCCCTTATTCCTTTCCAGTAATGTTAACAGTGACACTTGATGTCTCTTCAGACTGGGAACTAGTGAGCCCAGCCTCAGGAAGACAGAATTCTTTTTGGTGCCCAACATTCATCCTCCAAACCTACCACAGTGAGATGTAACAAATCACAAACCATCACTTCCCCTTTGGGTCTCAGCTTTTATCCTCATGAAGTTTTTCAGCCTTACAAAGTTTTGGCAATGCACAACTTGAACCATATAATCCACCACATTAAGTCCTTCAATGCTCACACAGTCCAGGGTGCACTGCTTCCAAGGTTGTGTCTGCCGGTCAACTCTGTAATCCTATAATCTTGTACAAGTCTTAGCACACTGGAGGGACTTCAGCACATGTTGAACTGAAAGAATGAATAAGGGGCTGGTGAAGCTGGTAGAGGTGCTCACTGCCACGCTTGATGAGTTAAATTCCTGGGACCCACACAAGGGGAGGAAAGAACGACTCCTGAAATCTGTCCCCTGACCTCCACCTGTGCACTGTGCCTAACGTACAGCCATCACATCAATAAACACAATAAAACCTTTTTAAAAGAATGAGTAAGTGGCAGGGTGAGGGGAGGGGGCAGAGGGGGAGGCAGGGGCACAGGGAGGGGGTGGAGGGGGAGGCAGAGGCACAGGGAGGGGGCGGAGGGGGAGGCAGGGGCACAGGGAGGGGGCGGAGGGGGAGGCAGGGGCACAGGGAGGGGCCCACTAGAAGTCTAAGCTGCCTCTGACCCGCTCGCCACTGCTGCCTTGTTTTTAAAGCGCGGACCATTTTCCACAGAGGTTTGATCTCTGCTCTGAGCATTTCCTGCTGTTGCCATGGGACCCCACATTCCTAGCTCCCCACTTGTCCCCTGTTCCACCCTTCTTTGTTTCCCATGTATCCCTCTAATCAAATACAGAACGCATGAAAACTGATCCTGAGCACATCAGTACAGTTTTATTTTGATGTCTTTTTGTGAAGCCTGTACCGACAAGTGGAGAGAAGTGAGACAGAAGCAGGGTAATCCTGCCGGAAAGCATGTCAACAGAAAACTCCGGAGTTGCCTTTCCCATCGGTTCAAAACCCTTCAGCAAAGCAGCCGCTCCGTTGTCTGTGGGTTTCCTAAACCTGGATTCGAAGGGAAGGCAAACCCCCAGTAGGGCATTTTTCATCTCCTGGTCTTGGTGATTAGATTTCTTTCTACTTTTACTAAAAACAACACAGGGTTTTGCTGCCTTGTCTCTCCAAATCATATGCAGAGGCTCCAGGCAGCAGTTCATAAATCTCAACTAAAAGATCGATCACTCTTCATGCTTTTCTCTATTGTTCTTAAAACGTAAAAACTGCCTCATTATGTTAAGAAAAAGGGGACAGATTTCTACACTGAAATGCCAACCCAGGAAAGGAGTCCCCGAGAAACTAATATAACGAAACAAAAGCGGTTTTCTTCAGCCTCATGTGTGTGCTAAATTGCACTTTTATGTGACTTTTAGAACAATTTGCTACCTTTTTGGCACCATTTCATCACTTTCCTTCAGTGATGAAGAGGAAGGAGGGGAAGGACCACAGTGACCTTGGCATTGCAGTGACGACCTTGTGTGGGTGTCATTCTCTGCAAGCACGGGCACCTGAGCCAATGGATATTTCATTTCCCTGTTTAGGGTAGAGAGACTCATGACATGTCTCCTTTCCCAAAAGAGTCTCCTCTTGCCCCACCCTCCAGAGAAGTTTTCATCTTCAACCTGCACGAACTTTAGAGTTTCCATCGAATTCATTACAATGTTGTCCGTATTGTATGCAACTGCATTTTTACGTAGATTCCTTGAGTTCCTAAGACTATTAGATGTCTTCATCACAAAGTGGGGAAACTGAGGTTCAGAGAAGTAGTGGAACTTAATTTTACCTAAAATACCCTGTGTCAAGGAAGTGAATATTTATAATGAGGATGAGAGGTAGTCCTTGGAAGAATCTGCATCGGTCTTTAGCCAACCTGGGTCTCATCTTCTCCAGGTCTAAATGGGAAAACACCTACCTTGCTGGGCTGTTCCTTACTATTTCTGGTGGCTTAAAAAGAATTCCTAGCTCCTTATCTGGAATGTTCCTTGTCTTCCATCTTTTCACTTGCTCTCACATATATGTCCACCATTTACACACTCTTGGCCAAGCTGTAGAAACAGTGCCACACAGACAACAATCCTCTCACTCTAAGTTCACAGTACTAATGGGTGGATGATGAATAAAATATATGCAGTGTGGTGTGTAGTATCTTTCTGCTTCACCAGACTGTGTGCTACAGGAGGGATCCAACAGTCTCCTGCTGTGTCGTGAGCTTGCTCTGCAGCCCAGAGTGTCTCTATCTCCCCTAGTCCATAGTGGGTGTACCTACTAATGAACACCACCACAGTGCCAGTAAATGAAAGCCAACATGCCTGATTTTGCCTGTTCCATTTTGTGGTGTCCAGTGGCTTGTCAAAGTCAATCCTTTGACCTCTTTGAAAGGGACTCAGTTCACGGGCTCTGTGTAGCCAGAGCAACTTCCTTGGGACTGAAACTTTCTCTCTCATATCAGTGTGAACAAAACAGCTGAGGGAAAGTAACCTCTATGCTTAGTTCTTTTTAGCAAACCAAGCCTCTTTCCTGCTGCCCCGCCCCCACCAAGCATTTGCCCCGAGTTTGACTTGACTACCCTCTACATTAAGAGGAGCAGCAGCTAAACCCTCTTTGAAACTTTATTCGCCATGGCCAACAGGAGGGGGAAAAGCTGCTGAAATTCCTTTAAAATGCTCTTTAATCTAGCTGGAATGCCATAAATTGCTTCCAGATGTGCACGATTCAAAAGTCAATCAAAGCTATTTATACTGACACTCCACAGTCCAAACAGTCTGAAGCCAAATGCCATGTCTCTGCTCCAACAAAGCCATAAATGTCAGCTTTGTTGAATTTGGAAAGGTGTGAGGAGTTCACACAAGTTTGAGTTCTTGACTCTTTTAGAGCCAGCAGTAATTCTGAGAGAGGGAAGTAAAGCCATCACACAAAGACTTGGTTAAATACCCATCCTTGGTGAGCACACCTCTCACACCCGACCTTCAAAGTGCCACAGGTCACAAAGCAAAACCTAGTTTTATAAGACAGAAGAATGTCTCTGGGACAGGACACCAGAAACGCTCAAAGAATCTGGCCAGATCCCTGGGCCCCACCCTGAACATAAACAAGCGTGTTTGGGAGTTGCCTGGCTCTGTGGCTTATGGTGACGATGTTCTGACACCTGGCCCGCCCACCGCCTTCAGAACAGCCTGCACAAAGACATGGTGTATGTATGGTTGGCTGCCTGTGAGGGAGCTGATGCAGGCGCAGAGCATGGAGTCTTCCACCACCATCATGTTCAGGCTTCTTCCCCAGTCCAGTCCCATCCCCAGGTCTGGGCATACAGGTGATGATCAATAAATGCTGTTGAATGAATACTTAGATGGAAAGGTGAAGCCAGTCTCATTGTTTCTGTTCAGGCACCTACTTGAGACAGGTAAATTCGGAATAGAAATACCACACACTTATATGGTCAGAGAGAGCTGGGATACGAGGTCATGGAAGTGAGAAACGTGACTTGCATCTAACTCGTGGAGCTCAGGGTTGGTGTTGGCCAAAATGTCTGCCTCCATTCTCTTCTTACAGCTCACAGCATAAGCCGCCTCCAGAAGGCTCCAGTTCCACACCTAGACCTACAGCATCAATTCTTTTATTTTTGCCACCTTAGGTGGAGTTTCAAGTATTTGAAAAGTACAAAACATGAGAAACAACTCAAATTTGATTCATAAATAATAAAGATTAAAAAAAAAAAAAGACAACCAATCAATGTTCATCCAGGCTGACAGAGGACTTGGGTTAAACATGAAACCCCCATAGCTGTAAAGAGAAGTTCCATGGGGTGCTACAGCACCCACTGCCTGTGACGGCTGGCTCTCTATCCATGGCTGCTGTCACGGAGGCTCACAGGCTCAGGGTATAGACTAGAGCCTAGAGATTAAGGGGAGCCGTTCCCTGTTTGTGCCCATGACTCATGACACACCGATTTTCTTACATGTTCTTGTAAGGGTTTCTGTCAAGAGTCACAGGTGGGCACAGCAAGCGCCACGCAACCTAGCACAGACCGTCCCCGACTGACAATGGTTCAACTGGTAACAATGTAAAAGTGCCACACACTCAGGAGAAGCTGAAGTTGGAATTTATGTTTGGATTTCCAAAGCTTGTGATGTAATACTCTTGAGACATTCCCCAGGGTATACAGGTCTACAGATACTGTGCCACTGTAGTAAGACGGTGGTGCACTAGAAGGGTGGATGGATGCAGTTTGGCTACATTTACTAGGATTGTGTTACTTCAAGACACATCTGTGCTTATGAGTGGGCTCTTGAGCGCAGTGTTGCTTCCTGTCCTCAGATGCCTCCCTTCATTTGACACACAGAGAAACTCCTTAACTGCCCTAATCTCATCTTTCTATCCATAAAAGGGATAGCTACTGTGCAAGACCGAGAATTAAGATTTAAAAATGGATGTCGAGTTTATTGTGTATGTGATGAGGTTAATCTGTAGTGACCTGTTCTTATCTTCCATTGATTGTGATTTATAATCTTGTAATTATCATATCCCATGCAAAATGGTAAGTGGTGAGGGATGTACAGACTTTGGTCAAGGAACAGTCCTGAGTGCTGGGTCAGAGGAGGTCCAAGCTGCACTGAGCTCACTGTGCTTGTCACAAGAAAGCACTGCCTAAGTCCGCACTGCCTCCTGGGTACTGAAAGACAAAGGACTTTGGAGCCTCATCCCAAATCTCTAGTTTCTAAATGTTGGCTGATTTTACGTTTCACATCATTAGATGAATGAAAAACAATATATGTAGCTTGATTTTGACTTTGTCTTACTGTTGCTATTTGGCTGGACAGGAGAGAGAAGAAGGATAAGAGGGGAGAAACTCTTTGCATCTGCAGTGGAAGATGGCAGATATCTGTGTGGAATTGCAGGCACACACATAAGCATGCACACACACACACACACACACACACACACACAAGCATGCACACACACACCTTGTTGAATGCTTGTTCTTTGCACATCTAGTTTGTGACAATGACCTAGTAATGTATGTTCTCCCTCTGTGGGGAGAAACCACTACTCAAACATTGTTCCATCTGCCCATGCTCATCCAACATTCATCTTGCCCCTGCTGTGTGAAAGACATTGCCTTCTCTATTTATTTGTTCAGTTTTAAGACTTGCTTGTTTACACACTGTTGTGCTGTGAAAGGAACCTGGGACCTTATCCACACGAGAAAAATATTATACTATCACGATATAACATCCAAGTCCAAAAAGACTGTATTTCCAGTGTCTTTAAATAAGCATGCAGGACATTCTAAAAATGTCACAGGTCTTTCTGAAATTTTGTTTATATAGCTATGTATTTTTAGGCTGGGTCTCCTTATTTAGATAGCTTTGAACTCTCTCTCCTCCTGTCTCAGTCACCTGAGCTCTGAGATTGCAGGTGTTCACCACCACACTAGGTGGTCCTCTCAAACCACATTTGAGAGATCAAAGATAAATTGATGGTTCATCTTCACAGCCACCCATATTAAAAAGACTAGTGGGGTCTGAAGAATCTCCCCAGAGCAATCAACCTCTGCCCAGGTAAGCAGATCCCAGGTGAGCAGACCTCAGGTGAGAAGACCCTAGGTGGGTAGACCCCAGGTGAGAAAACCTCAGGTGATCAGACCCCAGGTGATAAGACCCCAGGTAAACAGACCCCAGGTGATCAGACTCCAGGTGAGCAGACCCCAGGTGAGCACACCCCAGGTGAGAAAACTTCAGGTGATCAGACCCCAGGTGAGCAGACCTCAGGTGAGCACATCCCAGGTGAGCAGACCCCAGGTGAGCACACCCTAGGTGAGAAAACCTCAGGTGATCAGACCCCAGGTGAGCAGACCCCAGGTGAGCACACCCCAGGTGAGAAAACCTCAGGTGATCAGACCTCAGGTGAGCAGACCCCAGGTGAGCACACCCCAGGTGAGCACACCCCAGGTGAGAAAACCTCAGGTGATCAGATCCCAGGTGATCAGACCCCAGGTGAGCACACCCCAGGTGAGCAGACCCCAGGTGAGCACACCCCAGGTGAGCACACCCCAGGTGAGCAGACCCCAGGTGATCAGACCCCAGGTGAGAAGACCCTAGGTGGGTAGACCCCAGGTGAACAGACCCCAGGTGAGCAGACCCCAGGTGAGCAGACCCCAGGTGAGCACACCCCAGGTGAGCACATCCCAGGTGAGCACACCCCTGGTGAGCAGACCCCAGGTGAACAGACCCCAGGTGAGCACACCCCAGGTGAACAGACCCCAGGTGAGCACACCCCAGGTGAGCACATCCCAGGTGAGCAGACCCCAGGTGAGCAGACCCCAGGTGAGAAAACCTCAGGTGATCAAACCCCAGGTGAGAAAACCTTAGGTGATCAGACCTCAGGTGAGCACACCCCAGGTGAGCAGACCCCAGGTGAGAAGACCCTAGGTGAGCAGACCCCTGGTGAGCAGACCCCAGGTGATCAGACCCCAGGTGAGCACACCCCAGGTGAGCAGACCCCAGGTGAGAAGACCCTAGGTGAACAGACCCCAGGTGAGCACACCCCAGGTGAGCACACCCCAGGTGATCAGACCTCAGGTGAGCACACCCCAGGTGATCAGACCCCAGGTCACACCCCAGGTGAGCAGACCCCAGGTGAGCAGACCCCAGGTGATCAGACCCCAGGTGAGCAGACCCCAGGTGATCAGACCCCAGGTGAGCACACCCCAGGTGAGCAGACCCCAGGTGAGCACACCCCAGGTGAGAAAACCTCAGGTGAGCAGACCTCAGGTGAGCAGACCCCAGGTGATCAGACCCCAGGTGAGCACATCCCAGGTGAGCAGACCCCAGGTGAGCAGACCCCAGGTGAGCACACCCCAGGTGAACAGACCCCAGGTGATCAGACCCCAGGTGAGCAGACCACTCAGCAGCTTCAAAACCCCTGGAGAATTCTGGAGACCAGTCTACCAGAGTTCTGCATTTGATGAACAGTTACAAATTTTTAATCCATTTACCCTCTGCATAATAAGAACATAAGGTCTGGCCTAGGAATGCCAGTTCATGCTCTTAGATACATATTTTTCAATAGCATGAGATGGGTGACTTAAGATGATTTGTATTTATTGTGGTATTATGTACTAGGTCAACTTGACTGAACTGAACTTCCTTTTCCAGAATATCCACCCAGGTATGGTTTGAAGTTGTAATTGACCAAAAGAGCCAGAGATCTGGGAGACAGAGGACCAGGCACGGCCCTTCTTGTGCTCAGATATTTATTTTCTCTGCCATCCACAGGCAGCTCTGTATTGCCACACTGTCAATTGGCAATATCCTCAGGGCTCCTGGAAAGTGTTTAGTGATGGATCACCTTTAGCCACCGGCTACAGAGACGGCTTCTTCCATCCCTCTGCCTTGTTGTTTCTTAGAGATGTTGGTGGTTAGTTCAGGACTGACTGCCTCCTCATTTCCAGAACTCACTCCCACCCACCCTACAATTGGGGAAGGTCTAAGTCACTGACTCCTGACTCCCTGTGGGCTCAGCCTCCCTCTGAAGCCTCTGACTAATGGTTCTCTTTCACTGTAGATGAGTGACTGCTATTTAATTTTCTCTGCTTGACTTTCTTGTAAGTTCCTGGGGCCTAACCTCTTTCTTCTTGAGGTCATAGGCTCTGGTAAAGCATCTACACAGTAAATATTGACAGTAAAGGAGATAGCATCACGAACGTGCCATACTACCACCTAGCTATTTTAAACAGGAAAGAAGCACATTCATCAGAGCAAAATCTCCAAATGAGAGTCTGGCAACCAGAAAACATTTCATAATTAACCAAGTAGATGCAATAACTTAAGCAAGTATACAAAACTTCTCACTTCAGTTGTACAGGCTTTCACCGAGCATGGAATGGTTATAACATATTACAGTCATGATATGATGTAACGTGTAATGTCTTCTCCCAAGAATTGAGAACTCAATTATTTTCCTGCTGTTAAACCCTGTTACCCCAGTACAATCTCATACTTACATCACTGCAAACTTCAGTGAATATATTTATAGGATACACTCAGAAGTCAGTTACTAAACCAAAGCTGGGTTCCTTCAGATTCTGCCTCCAGTTTACCTCCCTGCTATCTCCTGCAAAGTGAACTGCCAATTTATTCTTCCAGTGACCAGTGGCCATATCCAAATGTGTGTTCTTCACATATCCTGACAGGCGCTATGTATTTTCCCACTTTTTTTTAAACCTCTGCTTCTCTGAGGATGATTCTGTCAGCGTCCTTTAAAATGAACGCTGGTTTGGGTATGCGACAGTGCCCCAAAGTTTCCTGTCTGCTCCACTTCAGATCCACACAATCAGTGAATAAGTCAGCCTCTTCCTGGGCTGGGACTAACTTTATAAACCAACAAGGAGTACTTAGCATTTATGTAGCAATTCAACTAATGACTGAAAATGACTTTGGGGTAAAAAAAAAAAAAAAAAATCCTGCTGTTAATTTTCACAGCCCACGGGGACATTAGCTTTTACTGTCTTTGTTTTACCTTCCTTGTCTTTGGGATGTGGAGGGTGGGAAGAGGCTCTGCTATGCACACTGCGGGTTAATTAAGAGCGATAGGTCGGCTCACTGATTTACAGTCTCCTACTATGTGATTTTAGTGGCGGCCATCGTCACTAGACACTCACTAGGTTGGCGGAGGAAAACAACCACCAAGTGTATGCATTAGGGGAAGATAATGTTAGTTTAATTGATAATCTATGCCTAACATCAGGTCGAGTAGACATGGGTGGGGTTATCTAAGGAAAAGGTATCCTTCCGCGGCTTCTATCAGTCAAAACCTCCCATGCATAACCAGTTAACTAAAGATAATTACGAAAGTCAAAATGATTCTTTTTGTTAGTTTGTTTATTTTTTACTGTGTTTCCTAAGTTCTGTTCAGATCAGGCTCATGTTTTCTGTGGTGCTTCTTTGTTTTCAGTTTTCATTTCTGATAGATGAATAAAATCCCGGAGAAGTAAAGAACAACTGGGTTAGTTGCTATCTGTACCTCTCCATTGTTTCTCATCTGGGAAGACAAAGCAAATCTCAAGCCCAAGCTTCTGCCGCTGGGTAGGAGGAGGCCTAGCCACAGCCGGCTCCTGCCTGGGGTCACGCCCCCCTCATACTCACTGCATATTGAGACAAGAAGGGTCCACAGGGAAGAGAGGACTGGAGGCCAGGAAGCAAACAGACCACGAAGGAGCCATAAGATTCTCCTCAGCATGCTACTCCACCCAACTCCAGACACAAGGAAGGATGTCCTCAGTCTGAGGGAGCAGGAAAATAGGGCATGCGCTTTCGTTGAGACAACCTCTTCTCTTCTTGTGGGAATTTGTGAGGGAGCTCCTAGGCCAGGGAGCAGGCAAGGGCCAGGATGTGGACTTGCCCCCGGTGCCATTTCCTGAGATAATCACGGTGTGAGAGTCAAGCTGTGTGTTAAAAACCTGAACTGGCCCCAGACCCTTTGAGTTTGGGGTTTGGGGAAGCTGCACAAAGACAAGCATTGTCCCATGTGATGTGATCTGGGCACAATGTTATTGTCACCACTTGAGGAAAAGAGTATCCTATGACACCTTGAGGTCGTGCTACACATCTTAAATGCAGGGAACCATGACCCAAACAAAACTTCTTAAACCCTTGCACCTGAATGTAATGTAAAGTCTACTGTAGCTCACCACCACAGAGGGTTATACTCTCATGTTATAATGTTGCTGGAAAGAAGCTTCTAGAAAAATGTCTAGGGATGAGAAAAATTCAACCATCTTTGCCACTTTATATCTCTAAAGCAGAAAGAGGTCTCTGATTTTGCGTTAAATTTGTCAACACTTATTTGTTATTTTATTATATTATTATTTTAGTAGATTTTAAAATCTACTAAAGATGCAGAAGAAAAAAACAAAGTGATATGACTTGGGCCTGTAGAAGCCAGAAAGGCACATTTGCTGGATTGAAGGCAGCTGCATTCAGCACAGGTGAACACTGGATCCTCCTCAGAAACTAATGGTTCCCACAGCTTCTATCCAACTTCCTCAAAGTCATGTGACAAAGCAGGAAACAATCCCCCAATGCTTCGCAAAATACTTAGCTTCTCCAGTCTTGGATTTATTAATTTTAGTGTTGCCAGGGAGCGGGGTGGGGAAGGGGGTAATGCAAAACAAATTATAATGTGCTATGAACTTAGCACCCATAAAACTTACCCTTTCTTCAAAAGATTGCTAACATCTCTGTCATTATTTGGAGATCACAGATATAATTTTAAACACAAACCAAAACTACACAGGGATATAGAATTAAATACTGATATGCCTCCACCATTTTCCTGTGCTAACAATTCCAGAATTACATACCCGACCTACCTTATATGGCCTTATAACCATAGGATAAGTTTTATTTTAAAAGCAACAATAACTAAAAGTGGTTGGTAGTTAGCACTGCTGGTTTCTGCACACGTGAGGAAAAAGTTGGAAACACAAGTGGAACAACACAGTACTTTTCCCTTTCTCTCCCTCCAGTCTTATTCCACCTTACACAGGCTCATGAAGCAGGTAATAATTATTTCCCGGTATAATAATAGAAAAGGTATTGACCAGCAATTCAATCTACTTGATCAACCTGCGTGACTCCACTTTCAGCACTGAAAGCTCAATTTGATGGCATGAGATATCTGTCTCCCAGAGGAATAAAGGGCTTTCCAAGTACACTAGAGCTGAGGAATGTGATTTGTCTTCCCTGACACTGTAGTCCATGCATCCCCAAATTCAGAGGCTCTGCTTCATTTATCATGAAGCAGGTATTTCCATCCTGGGTTGGTTTCTGGGACCTTGCTTCCCACAGAAGCTAAATGCAAGGACAGGATTTCTGACTTCTCAGTGCCATGTTAATTTCCTTTTCAAGTTTAGATGAAATAGTAGTATGACCCTTGGTGCCCATTCCTAAGATGAAACACAGTCTGCTGTGCTCGGTGTGACTTATTCAATGGTTTATGGACCCAGATCCCTCCAAGGATTACCTTTAATATACAGAGTATCCCAGAGTGGTAAATAGGGCTTCCAGGTGTCAGTGAACTGGCTGAGAAATGTGTTAGATTCACCTGGGGAAAGACTCCCACTGGCCATGCATTCGAAAAGGCAAAGGAGACTCATCAGCAAAGACCTCAGAAAAGGCTCCCATGGGCCATGTATCTGTAAATGAAACTTGAAATGCTTTCTACTTGGAATTGACTCCAAGGTCACTTGTTCTGAAGCAGGTAAGCAGATAAGAGTTGGACCAAGCTAAAGACCAACTCTAACTTACTGATGCCAGAGTTGATTAGCAATTTGTCAGGTGTTCTGCTTCCTAAGAAGAACTAACTGGTACCTTCACTCCTGGCTCCTCAATATTGGCCTGTAGTTTTGTGAGAGTGGAAGATGATTCATGAGGAAAGCTGGGTGATGGACGTAGGAGTGGGAGTGTGGTTTTTCAACGTGACTGGAAGCAAGAATTCTTCAAGTCTTCTCCCTTAGCATATGTCTTCTTTATAGAATAGAAATGGGCAGCACTTAACCCAGCCTTGCTTTTTAAAATGTTCTATGGTGATGAAGAAGTTAGTCTTCCCTACATTGACATCAATGATTCTTGTGAGGAAGAATTTAGGAAGGAGGGAGTTGAGAGCATGGAGCTGGATCTTGGTAACTGTCTTCTGAGGACTAGATAAGCCTGTGGAGATATATTATAACTGTAATTCTTGTTTGCTAACTGTTTTGTTATATGTAATTTTACTATGTTAAAGTTAAAACCTTCCTTTAAAAAAAAAGAAAAGGGGAAGTGCTATGGGTATCGCTGTGTATGCTGTAAATGTGTTGCTCTGATTGGTTAATAAAAAAATGCTGATTGGCCAGTAGCCAGGTAGGAAGTATAGGTGGGACAAGGAGAAAGGAGAATTCTGGGAAGAGGAAGGCTGAGTCAGGAGATGCTGTCAGCCACCACCATGAGAAGCAAGATGTAAAGACACTGGTAAGCCACATGACAAGGTATAGATTTATAGACATGGGTTAATTTAATATATAAGATCTAGATAGCAAGAAGCCTGAGCCATTAGGCCATGCAGTTTTAATTAATATAAGCCTCTGTGTGTTTATTTGGGTCTGAATGGCTACAGGCCCAAGCAGGACTGGAGAAAACTTCAGCTATAGCATCCCTTTGTGGTTCAACATAATTAACAATGGACGTCTCCCAACTATCAGAAGCTGTCTTGAGGGAACTTTTTCAGTTGCCAAACATGTGAACTGAGGAAGGATCTGTCCTCAAAATCTCTGGCTTCATTATAATATTTTGCATGGCAGATTTGACCCTGTCCCTTATGGACTTTTCAAGTGGATCATGAGAATACTCTAAAATTGTGGTCCATCATAATTTGATAGAGAAAAAGGGTCACTTTAGCTCATGAACATGTCACCTACTTCATAACTATTCATAAAAACTTTAAAATGCACACACTGAACACCAGGTAACATGGGAACATAATCTTGAGCTCTCAGTACTGAGAATGGAGGCACATGGGGTAATCAAGCAGATTGCTTCTCCAATATCTTTGAAGTACACTTCGCTTGTTAAATAAATAACTGATTGAATTCTCTCTCTCTCTCTCTCTCCCTTTCTCTTTCAATCTCTCTCCCTCTCAGCTGAATTCTTTCCTTTGAGAAGACTAGAACCAAGGAAAAACTTCACCTGGTAGCAGAAGGATGTATCATGTCACTTTCCAGTGAACACTGAGAAGTGCTCCCAGCCCTAAGTTATAATAAGAGCGCATCTGGCCCATCTCGGGCCAGCTCTTTCTGCAGCCTAGTACAGCAAGAAAAGAAATGTGAAGCCCTATGGGATGAAAGTGGCCCAGGCAATCATATCCAATAGTATAAAAGCCTGGAAACAAGTAGAAGTCAGCTCTAGAAAGTAGCAGGATCTTCTCCATGTTCCCCAGGAACATGCAAGACTTTCTGGAAAGTACAGACAACACTCAATGTTTCCTTAGACGTATATGGAGTTAGGGTGGCTAAATATTTTACTTCCACATAGATGCCTCTTTGTGGCAGTGTTAGGGATTGAACTCAGGGTCTGTCCTTGCTGGGCAGTATTCTTTTCTTGAGTTAAATCCTCATCCCCCAAATGGCTATCATTTTTATCTAGCTTTCATCACCCTATACCCCAAAGTTTTTCCCTAACACACTAAAGACGAGAAATTGTTCCTCTTCCTTCTAAAAACTACTGTTTACCAAAGTGTGTTTTTAGAAGTCAAATATTTGGCCTCCCCTAGCACAGAGGGGCTATGCAAGTCCACAATTTCATAGAACATGTTGTCATCAATTCTACCTCTTGCTAGTCCTACCTCCTGAGTGCTTGGTGGAATAGGTCAATGTGAGGCCAGAAATCTGCACTTCTAGCAAGTTCCCAGACAACATTAAAGCTGCTCATCTGGGGTCATCATTCTCCAAAACACTGATGGCAAGAGTTGGAAAAAGAAGAGGAAGCCCAGGTCCTAGCATCTTCCAATGGTTCTGTCCACATCAGAACCACCTGGAACAAAAGTTAAAACACACACACACACACACACACACACACACACACACACACACACACACACATCAGCAGAGAAAGCGGGTTCATGATCTTACTACTAGACACAGCATTGCTGGATTTTTTTTTCTTTCCACTAAGTGTATTTTCTGCAATGACTTTACCATATATGAGGGCAGCCACATGCTTCAGTCATGAATTTTCTTCTAAACTAGCTTAGAGATGTAGAAATACATGCTCAGTGGTTATGCACTGAGTGGTGGCATTATAGTTCAAAGTTGTGTGAGATAGCACATCCATACCAGGAAAATGTGTTTTAGGGAGGAAGAAATGGGTTCAGGGAGGCTGTACTTTGACCATATTTTCCACCTTGTTTGGACATGGCTGGGTTGGAATTCGGGCCTTCTGTATGCAGGCTCTCTCTTCCTTTCTCTTGTGCTCCACAAATTCTCAGTCTTATGAAAAGCAACTCTCCTTCCAAAGACTCCATGTCTTCCCCTTTGTGTGCTATATAGATCATTCCAATTTATTTCCTTCCATGCCATGCCAGGCAAATGGTCTTCTTGCCATTTCTATGTTAGCTCTGCTATTTTTCTATGGCTATGGGCAGTCCCACTCAGTGGAGTGCAGATACTGATTTGCACTGGCCCTTTTGAGCCCATTGTCAATTTTTCAAGAAATTTGCTACCTGACATCATGTCAGGAATATGATAACAACCAGGTGAAAGCAATTCCAGCATGGAAGGTGGGCAAATGCTACAACTAAGGAGTTTTCGCCCTGGAAAAGTTTTGGTTAAAATTCACCAGCACACGACTTTCCTAGACTGTATCCTATTCAAGATTTGTACATTACAGTCCTAACCCCAAGTACTCCATATGTAATGACTTTGGAGAAAGGACCTTTAAAGGGCCATTGGATTTAAATAATGTCTTTTGAGTGGGACCCTAATTAGATCTAGTATTTTAGCAGAAATCTGAGACTTGAGAGATAGTTCAGTGGTATAGTATTTGCCACATAAGTAAGGAGGTCTGAGTTCAGATCCCTAACCACCTCCATCTGTGACCCCAGCCCAGGAGGTTGGAGACAGGAGAGTCCCAGAGAGCCCTGACCGTGACATCATAGCTAAAACAATGAGATCCAGACTTGGTGGAGAGAGCTTGTCTCAAATCATAAGGCAAGAGCAGTTGTGGATGATGCCAGACATTGATCTCTGGTCTCAATGTACACCCATGGATGCGGACACACACTGGGACACCAGTGTGAATGAGTCAAACAGAGAAGAAAGTCACACGTGGACATGGTGAGGAGATGTCTGTCAGCTAAGAAATTTCAGATATCAAATCTCCCAATACCTTTATCTTAGGTTTGGAGACTCCACAACTGTGAAAAAAGCAGTTTCTACCTTAGAAGCCACCTCATCTGTAGTATTTTGTTGTGTTAACCCTGAACAACTAACTTGGCAGTGTGTGAGAGTCTCACCTCAATTGAAAACTGTCCTCTATACTTTCTAGACCCTGTTATCACACAGCACACCCTCATACACAGATACAGATGTCTAAGAAGACCCCAGGCCTTAACAGATGTCTCAAGATCAGAAGTGCCCTGTGTGCTAATCTTATAGTTCATTGATTCTGACAGTGAAGATCATGGGTCTCAGGAAACTGCAAACAGTCTCTTTGAAACATAGACAATTACTTGTATTTGACCATTTTTTGAGCTATAAAATGCAATTTCACTTGATTAACTTTATTTAGACAGTAACAGGTAACTTGAGATTCCCCATGGAGTTTGTTATTTTTGGGGATGAGTTTGGCATATTGAAACTGAAGGGATTCACATAGGCCACAAGAAAACATTGCTTCATCAGGGTCTTTAATTGCAGTTTGAATGATTCATCTGCATATAGAACATAAGCAAATACCCAAAGAATTTTGATATTCTGGGTTTTCTGGAAACCCAGAGGACCAGTTGACATCTGGGCTCTCTCTCATGGCATCTGCTTTCTCAAGGTGGCAAGCTCTCTCCAGATGTCCCTGTGTGGTCTATAGGCCACCTAGCTCATCTGTATTACCTGCCTAACCACATGTTCATCTGTATGAGAAACCCGGTAATTTATACCATCTATTTTCATTTCTACTTCCTGTCCAGTTCCAGTTCTTTTTGTATATAATCAGCTGATTATATACAAAAAGAAATGATGAACACTAATGTTCAAGAATGCAAGCCTATGAAGGTTGATTTCTTAGGCTAAGCAAAACTCTGTAGGGGTGAGATGACAAGATAGGGACCTTATATAATATCTGCAGACAAGTCAAAATGAGACAGGCTTGAGACTCCAAATCAATTGATATCAAAGTCACTAATAAAATAATTTGCTGATACCTCCCAGCAGCACTTGTTATCATCTGAACGAAATGAGCCTGCACTTCAAGTTCGCCTTCAAGTTCGCTAAGATGTCATAATCACCATGTTTCAGGACAACATCAAAGGACAGATATGGAATGTGAGGTCTTTGTGAATACTCAGATCTTTTTTGGGTAGATATGTTCTCTAATCATTTTTTTTTTTAATTTCAAGATTTCATTTAATTTCTTATCTTGCTGTAGCTGAAATTGCTGCCTAATGGCTTTCAAGCCTGTTAGTTGGGCTGCCTTTCCTACTATTTAGGGACTATTTCAGGTTGTTTTATTGATAAGAAACGTATCCTAGGCCTCTTATCTACAAGGAAGATAAATAGAAATTGATCTCCAAGGCACCATTTGTTCCCTAATTAATGTTCATGAGAGTCTCTATAATTACTCTCAAATGTTATTACTTTTAATCATGTCAGTTTATATGGATTAAAAACCTCAGTGCAGTTGCCTCTGCATAGCCCCAGTGTTAGGGCAGTTCGTACCAGAAATAATGCCTAAGTATTCTGATAGCTTTATTGACTAATAATAACTGATACTGAACAAAAAATTGCCCTTCAGTTGTATACAATAAATGGTATAACACCAAGATTGACTAAGAGAAGGTAAAACTATGCAGTGTTTGGGGTTATATACAAAAACATCTACAAGCACTTGTTCTTTTCCATGTTTTCATCATCTTCATTTTCTAGCTTGAGAGTCTAGGATGAGAATATTAAGACAGGCTCATTATAGACCATGGCACTATGGGAGTTAGTGAGAGAAGATTCAGGCATTATGGCCCACCAAAAAGCCATTTTCCTCATCTTTAAGAGACAGAAATTTAGTCTGGAGAGACATGTAACATGAATTGATAAACGGTCTTATTAATAAAAAAAAAAGTCAGCTATTGGGGTGAAAGCTGAGAGATCAGAACAAGCCAGCCACAAGTTCTTACCGCTAGGAAATCCTCATCCCAAGAGAGAGCTACTTCCTGTATACTCATGCCTATATTCCTTTCTGTGCCCTGCCATCTTACTTCCTCTTCCCACCCAGCTCTATTACTTTCTGTCTGTCTGTAAAGACCTCTAGACCTCTATGGTTTACTAGTGCTGGAACTAAAGGTGTGTGCTACCACATTTGGCTCTGTTCCCAGTGTGTTCTTGAACTCACAGAGATCCGGATGAATCTCTGCCTCCCGAATGCTAGGATTAAAGGCATGTGCTACCTCCGCCTGACCTCTATGTTTAATATAGTGGCTGGCTTTTTCCTCTGGTCTCCAGGCAAGCTTTATTTGTTAGAGCACAAATAAAATATCACATTTCCCTGTTTTTGTCTAAAATAAAAAAAATATAATTAATATAAGAAAAACTATATCAAAGACCAACCAACAACAGAGAGGTACTGAGGTTTTAGTCACATGACACTAATGATGACCTCAGACAGTGGTATCATCTTATGCACCCTCACACATACACATACTCATCCTCTACTCAGCTCCCCAAACATAACATCTGGAGAAATGTCTTCATATATCACTTTTTAATTTCCTCTCAGTTAATTTCTCTAGGTTACTATACTGTCATTTGGATGACTTTAGGTAACGGTGTTCCCCTTCTGAAGTTTCACTAGTGACACACACAGAATGCCACTGTGCTTTCCATAGCTGTCTTATGCACAAACACGGTAAGGCGACACCTCTACATTCCATGTTCATGATTGGCCATGGTCGAAGTCCCACCTGAGTCCCTAAGAGTGACATAGAAGCTACAAGCCCAAACTGTGGTAAGGCATGATATACAGGCACGCAGGCTTCCTGTGCGCAGTCTCGTCCCTTCTTCTAATGGTATGACCCTCAGTTGCATTAGTGGGTCCTAAGTGTGCTCATGAGCACATGCTGTTAGACGCAGGCCCTCATTTAACCAAGCTAGCTTTTATCCTGTCCTCAGCAATTAAAGACAGAAAAAGCTATTAGCTTAACAGTGTGTGGCAGTGAACCCTGTCCCACTCTAGGCCTTGGAAATGGTGAAGTAGCTTTCTTAGCACATGACTGAGATGGTGACCATGCTTCCTTTGTATACCTGTGGAGTCTATTATAGCCCCCAGAGTTGATTTTGTTTGGTTGGTTTACTTTAGTTTTTCAAGACAAGGTTTTTCTGTGTACCCCTGACTGTCCTAGAACTCATTCTGCAGATGAGGCTAGCCTCAAACTCACAAAGATCTACTTGCTTCTGCCTCCAAAGTGCTGGGATTAAAGGCGTGTGACACTATGCCCAGCTAGCCCTCGAGGTTTTAAGGAACAAGTTACTATAGACAGCCAGTACCAGACATCTAACCAGCCAGGAAGTGAAGCCTCTTTACCCAAGACCTAGGTAGGTCCTCCTGACCATTTCTACCTCTCATCTTTCCAGTGGTCTGGATAACTCTAGTCTGCTCTTCTCTTCTGCTTAGTGTCCAGTGTTTATTGTCCTGAGCATGAAGGAAAGGCTCACAATTCCCCTGGATCACCATACCTGCCTTATGTTTCTCTAGTTGCCTCCAAAAGCTCTGCAGAATGCCCCCTCCCTTTCTGAGTGCTCTGTTCCTTTAAGTGTCAGTCCTTCAGGAGATGCTTTCCCAACTTTCTGCTTTCAAAATGCAGTTAAATCTATGCCAGGTACCACTTTACACTTTAGAGGGTGATTAGCACAAAAAGACTGAAGATGCCATGGGCTCGGGAGCCTCTGGAGGAACTAGGAATCCTTTGCATTCCAGGTGTAAAAACAAACTAGCTGTCAGTCAAGCACTTTGTTTCTTCACTGACTACATGCCTTTCTTCCTTCCATCCTTCCTTCTGTCTGTCCTTCCTCTCCATCTCCATTTCTTCCTTCCTTCTTTCTTTCTTTTTTTTTCTTTTTTTTTTTTTTTGGCCATAGGTAAGATTTTGTTAGCATAGATTGCTAAAGAATATACTTTTATATCTTTATATATTTCTATATGTATGTCTATCTATAAGTATAGATAGATATAGATGTGTGTGCGTGTGTGCGTGTGTGCGTGTGTGCGTGTGTGTGTGTGTGTGTGTGTGTGTGTATGTGTGTGTGTGTGTTTTCTTTGAGTTAGGGTCTTATTATGTATTTCTGGCAGACCTAGAACTTGCTAGGTAACTGGGGCTGGACTTGAATTCACAGTAATCCTCCTGCCTCAGCCACCTAAGTTCTAGAACTACAAGCATACACCACAATACCTACACCTGACTTCAGAAACTCACTTTGAAAAAACCTTTGCAAATACCTACCAATACTGAACAATTCCATTCTGGCCAATTCCATACACCTACCCAAAACATGCACAGAATTAGAAACCACTGATTTACAGTAGAAGAGGCATATCTGTTCATTTGTGGTTTCTGTGCATCTTTAAATGTATATTATACTCTGATAAAATCTCAAAATCCTCTTTGGTTCCAACAGGGACACACAGGATTCTTCAGTCATCTCTGTTAGTTTTTCATGCTTTGTACCATTGCTTGACCAACACTTCTGTGGCCTTCTTGAGCCTAAAAAGTACTTATATTGTTCAATGCCTAACCTAATCCTTACCAGATGGTACACTTAGAGGGGTGCACATACATGTTTACATCTCCTAGATGTAAACCTCTTGTTACTGGGTTATACCAGCTTGCTCCAGGAACACAAGCCATGAACCTGGGTGCCAAAGATCTAGCAGCCAGCTCATAGAAGGCTAACAAAGAATGTGCCTCTGACTCAGTTCTGTTTCTTTGATAATCAGAACTCGGGAGCACTCCAAGTCCTCCGTGTTTGGGGTTATTTTGGTTAAACAAATGGAACACAAGTGAATGCACAGTAAATTGGACTAAGTGTCTTTCTAACATGCAGTCCTTCCAATTGAACAAGCACATCCAGATGAACCCTTTGATTTGATTTCTCCATCCTGACTGCAGTAGCTGGGGTGCATTAGTCCATCCTAATGTCTTCTATCTCCCTTGACCTCCTCCTCTCTCAGCCCCTCCCTCTCCATCTTAGCTCCCATTATCTTCTGATTATTCTGGTGAGTTTGTAGCTTTTGAGGTGGCTCTTGGTTCATTTACAAGCAGGGATTTTAGGACCTTTTTGACGTAATTGGGGAAATGGGCAATGAACCAATTTCTGATGAGATTATAAACAAATCTATTTTCCCAATTAGGTAATACCAGGAAATATTCATGACTGACTGAAGTATAGAAACCTGGGGGTATAAAGAAGAATGATATATTTAGAATAAATAATTCCTTACTTTAGAATATTAAATTATGTTGCATAAGTCATGTGCTAGAAATTTGGTTTCTCCCTTTTAAAAATAATGTTACATAAACTCTTCATTTGCAACTTTGATATCAGCCTCTTTGCCACCAAGAGAACCATGTTTTTATCACTCACAATTTTTTCCACTTTATTTCCAATTAAGATGCTTGTGATGGTTTGAATAAAAAAATGGCCTTCATATGTCATATATTTGGAGGTTTATTCATCAAGGACTAGCACTATTTGAGAAGGATTATGGGGTGTGTCACTTGAGAATGTCATTTGAGAATGATTAGGAGGTTTCAGAAGCACATACTAGGGAAGCTCTCAGCTATTGTACTATGCTCCCTCCATGCCCTCCACCATGATAATGGACAAACCCTCTGAAACTGTAAGCAAGTCCACAATTAAATTCTTTCTTTTATAAGAGTTGCTTTTGTCATGGAGTCCTTCACAGCAATAGAACAGTGACTAAGACAATACCATCCTTCTCAAATCCTTGTACAATGTGGTACTGGAAATTTCAAGTGAAGCTTCAGCCACTCATTTGCAATGCTTTAGGAAACAGGACCTGGTTATTCATCTGGTTATTCTCAACATGATTTGTGCAACACAATCATGGGCTCTATCAATTTTGAAAATGATCTTCAAACTTGACACTACACACACACACTTGTATATCCACATGTTCATACTCACATTCATATTCTAACAGACACATTCACACACACAAATGTGCACACACTTTTGCAGACACTAACACATGCCTTACACATTCAAAGATTTGCATGCCTCCACACACACTTCACTCCCTTATTACATACACTTGCACTCTCTCTCTCTCACGAACATTAACATGCTCACACTCACACTGAAATCCAACACTGTTAAATTTTCCCTCTTTTTCAAGCAGCAGTTCTTGTGTAAACACTATTATCAATGGAGAGTTTCACTGGAGAGTATGCTAAACAAATTTGTTTCTTCCATACAGAGTTCTTGGTTGTACCAAACAGAGCTACTATACAGATGTGCCATAGACAGGGTGTCTTATGAAGACTTGAGTAGGAATCCATATTGTGAGAGCTTGCTTGGGGCACAATTCCTAGTTGATACTGATACTTAGAAAGAAGGCCACATTCTCTTTAGAATTGGAAGAAATAAACCCTGAGAAAGAAGTACAGCGAAATTGTGACCTGTGCTCTGGGCCCAGAGTGTGTGATCTGGGAAGCTCATCAGTCTCCAAGTCCCACTTCTGCATTCTGTGGCAGCCTGTGAAGCAGATGTATCCATGGCAAGGTTTTTCAAAGCCCAGAGGCATTAGAGGCATAGCCCAGTGTGCCTGGGTCAGCCCAGACCTGCTCACACAGCCTTCCCAAATACCCCACCCTCCTTGATTTCTTGCTGGGTGTCTTCCAAAGACTCAAAGGAATACATGTCTGATGCCTCATCCTCCTCCACATCCCCCTGCAGCAAAGGGCGGTGAAGACAAATGCCTTGCCTGTCTGTCTTTTGAGAGCTACAAGGTTTGCTTATTGTCTATGCTTCTCTCTCAGAGGCTCAGATAAAAAGACTTGGTATTCATACGCACAGCATATTATGTATTCATGCAAATTAGGCTTTCTGAACCTGGAGCTACAAAGACTTATTTTTAGAAGGTTATAAACCTATAAAGAAAAAGATCAGGGAACCAGGCATCACTGGAACCTCTCTTCAACAAGTTGAATTCCTGTGGCCATGCCACATGGCCACAGCCTCGTTGCAGGGTGTGGTGATATTTTATTTGTGCTGAAATGTGATATTTTATTTGTATGTTAATAAATAAAGTTTGCCTGGAGATCAGAGGTCATAGTCAGCCAAAAACAGAAGTCAGGAGGTGGAGGCACACGCCCTTAATCTGATCACATGGCAGGCAGAGTCTCTCTGTGTTCAAGGACACAGCCAAGTATGGTGACATATACCTCTAATCCCAGTACAAACCATAGATACCTGGAGGTCTGTAAAGATAGGCAGTGATGAGGAAGTCATGTGGCTGGGCTTAGAGCCAATGAGGAGGTAGAACAGGAAGGCAATAAAGGCACAGGTTAGACAGGAAGAGGTTCTCTTGGGAAGCTACGGCAACGTGGTGAGCTAAGGTTATTTGGCGGCTATTGCTCTGATCTCTGGCTTTCACCCCTGTGTTTGGCTCTGTGTTTCTTATTTAATAAGACTGTTTAGAAATTCGTCTACAGCAGGGCTCTTACCCTTCATATGGCCCTTACCCTGTATAGGACCTATGTCCTACTACACACACCCTTCTTTCTGCCTATGGGCCTTGTTAACAACTATGCTGGATTTTTTTTTTTAAATCTTTTTCCCCCCTTTCGGTTTTTCAAGACAGAGTTTCTCTGTGTAACTGCCTTGGCTGTCCTGGAACTCACTCTGTAGACCAGGCTGGCCTCGAACTCATAGAGATCCATCTGCCTCTGGCTCCCAAGTGCTGGGATTAAAGGCCTGTGCCACCACAGCCTGGCTAGAATAATTTTTTAATTCTGTTATTTTCAAATATAATTTTAATTTTTATTAAAAATTTTTGAATATTTAAAAATAACAATCATATTCAGTGATGTTAGGTATAAACTTATTTCTGCATGGCCCAGCGGAACAGATACTGCAGTACAGTGCTCAAATGAAGTCCAGTACAGGCATTCTACGGCTGTCGTAGACAGGTGATTTTCCAAAGTCATTCCTCCATGGGAGCCATTCAACTGCAGAACCAGTGCAATATTCAAACAAGTTCTGTTTTTCCTTTGTTTAGCGTTTAAACCGGCAATGTTGTAGAAGACACTTGTAAATGTGAGTGTACTTTATAGGGAGTCTCTAGGTCCTTAAATGGGGTTGTAGCATAAATGATTGAACTGGATGGTAGAGGGAGGAGAGACTGAAATGAGAGGGTTTGAAAGTGTGTGCCTCAGTGCTAGTGTGAGAAGCATCTCTGACCCTTGTCACCCAGAGACATGCTGTTTAAGATAGTGTCATCCCAGAGTTAAGGATCATATGACTTTACAATTAGAAAATTCTGGGCTGGGAGGTTGGCTGCACCAGTGATTCCATCAGACGTGTGTGTGTGTGTGTGTGTGTGTGTGTGTGTGTGTGTGTGTGTGTGTGTTTAATTTTGAAACTTTATATACCATGGCTTCTTTATCATTGTTACCTCAGTCTTTTCGATGGATGCGATTTTCTACATGTCCTGCATTTCAGGATAAGAGTGAACATCTTTTAACAGTAACCTATAACAGACAGAGACAGCCCCTAAAGACAGAAAAGGCTATGAAAAGGAGCTGTCTCATCATTACAACTGTGGGATTATTAAGATAATAAGATTCATGACAGCTCATACACAGCAAAATAAATATTTTTGGAAAAATGAAGCAAATGACTCTGATTCACAAGTGGTAAATTCAGCAGTACTTACTAATGGTCACAGAGTTAGCAGGCTGCCTTCTTGTCTCTCCTCTCCTGTCATATAGATACTCATCTTGAAACACAAAGGTATGCGATCAGTCAAACATCCAAAGTTCAGAGTCATTGATTGTGCTGCTTTTAAATGATGCTCCAGACACGCCCATGTTCCCAGGGGCCCCACGACCTTCCCAGTGCTTTTCAACTTTACACCTGAATTAATATTGAAGGTAGATTCATAAACATGGCAGACATTTTCTTTCTTTCTTTCCATCCTCTTTTGTTAAACACGATGACTGACTTATTTCAACTTTGCAAAGACACAGCCTGGGTTCTGTGACGTCTGTATGGAAGCAGGAATAACATTTAACTCATAGTCAGGAGAGAAAATCACGAGTGAGTTCAACTTTCAGAGACTGGAGGTTTAGATTCTGAAGGAGCCTGGGGAGGAACAATTCATCTATCATGACAAGACCAGTATCCAAGCATGGATGTGGTGAATGGTCATTTCTGAGATGTGGAGTCTGTCGGAGTTCAGCTGTGACCTGGTGAAGGGTTCTTGAGGGGAGGAGAAAGAAATGAGGAAATGATAGATAGAAAGATAGAAAAAGAGGATTAGAAAGACAGAAACACAGAATAGCTTTGGGAGAGCCCTGGGTCAGTACCCAGTTGCCTTGAGGTTTATTCCAAAGGGCTTTTTATACAATATCAAGGGGTGACGCAAAAGACCATCCCCTTTCAAGATCAAAGCACAACACACAGCCATGTGTAGACCCTTCAAAACACCTGGCAACCATGCCCATGGCCAAATCATCCTATTATACAGCCCTGCTAGTTAAAGCAAGCTCAGATTCTTTGACCTTGAGCAAGGTCTTACTAGGAAGCCTCTGTGGTCCTCCACACTGGCAGTGAGGATAGCTCCAATTCTACACATGTGCTTTCAGGACACCCTGCCATTGCTTCCTACCATTCTGCATTAGGAGAGGAAGTCTGATTCTCCTCTCCTTGATGTAGGCAGCTATCTTCAGTGACTTATGCAAGGAAGAGGACACTGTGTCTTTGGATGGTGAGGTGAGAAGAATTGCTTACAACCTCTGCCCTTGTCTATTAGAATGAACACTCCTTCTCAGATCCCAGTGATGTTGGGGTTAGGTGAGATGGTGTAAATGAAACAATGCTGACTCACTGTGAGGATTTATGACCTGTGTCATCCACAAAATCTGAGATGACAACATAGGAATTCTCAAAGGAAATTCCTGCTGATTCCTGGAAAGTATGTCTCTCAGCTTGTAATGCTGTGAAATATACATGCATAACACATATGCATGCACACACACAACCACAAAACAAACATACTGATTGTTTGGGTGGGAGCTCTACCTCAACCTCTGGCACCCTGGCATCCCTTTACTGAAAGAGTCTGGAATGTTCTGGTGGAAGATCTACCTCAACTCCCCTCCCTCATCTCTTTCCCCAAACCCACCCCTTCAAAGCCTGCCAAATTCAGCTTCTCCCCCAGAGAGGCTCAAGATCACTTCCACAGGGTATTTAAGCTGCATCCCAGAAAAGACATACATGGTTTTCCAGTCTCTCATCCCCATCTCCTCTCTGGGGTGATGGAGAATTACCCAGGAACACTTTGCCCATTAAACCAGGGCTTTTTCTAATTCAGTCTAATTTGGTTTGATTTGGATTGCTGTATGGCAGAAAGACTTATGGGGTGCAAAAACCTTTCACTAATCACAGTTGAGTTTCTGTTATCCTAGAAAATGGGGCTTATAAGGAAATTTCCATTTAACAACATGTCATTTCTCAAAAAATTTGAGGCATTTTGGATCAGCAGTACCCAATCTATATAAGAGACACTCTGTACACTGATCAAAGTATTTGTTAAGTGTATGAATTTAGACTCTTGATTTAATATCCAAATTCAAACTTATTTAATATTCATATCCATAAGTATAGTGTGTGCTACATACTACCCAATAACACTAATGACTCCAAAACTTGCTGGAATCTATAGCAGGTCATGCCTGTCTTACCTAGATGTAATTTACCCTGTACTAGTTCCAACATGTCTGTTGTTCAACCTACTAAGTGTTCAAACCCATTTCTCTCATGAAGCCATGATGAAGAGACCATGGATGAAATCAATGATGTTGGGAAACCATTGCAAGCATCTGTAGAGGGTTTTGTCCAAAACCAGAGTATAGGCAGGATCAAATTAAGTAATGACTAAAGATCAATCAAGTGGTGATGAGAACTGTTAGCATGGTATGGCTGTATTTAGTGATGGAAGTCAAGGTACTTTGGATCCATTAATATTCACAATGTCTATAGTCAGCTCTCTCCCTCTGTGTGCTGGTCCACTGACTCTCTGAAATGACTGCCACCTTCATGTTCATGTGCACATAGTCCCAAACCATAAATCTATTTGCTTTATGACCAGAAACAGAGAGAATAGCCTCACTGTCTGAGATTCTTAGCAGCACAGGCCGAAAGAAATGGCTTTCAAGACTTTAGATGGCATCAGGAGTGAAGCTTGGAGAGCCAGAGCCGATGTGTTGGCAATGTCTAAACATTATGACAGACTCTTCATCATATCAACTAGGGATCATTGACAGGTCCAATTAAAGAGTTTCCTATGGTATTTGGCTCAGCCATGGATATCTAATGCATAAATGAGCAAGGTTAGCAGCATGCACTTCCACTCTAAAGACAGAAAGAAGGTTGAGCTCATTCACAACTGCTTTAACAAGTTATAAATACAACTCTCTTGCCCATGGGAGACTTGAGGTCTGGGAAAGTTGGGCTATTTCCTATATCCCTCCAGGATGAGACATTATAACCAGAATTGAATGTTAAATCTTTTGTGTTTGGTGGATCATAAACTACGAACATTTTACATTTCCTTCTGTGATTTTTCAGTTAATGAAGTTGTTATGATCAATGTTCACAGACACATTTAAGGCTCCATCATATCATTATACATAGTCCTCTGCTCCAGAATTTTGGTCCTCAGGTGCTGGGTGTGTGAGGCATCTTCTCAGTCTACTACACTGTGAAAGCCATGGTTTTCAGGAAAACAGCACAAAGTGCAGAGAAGTCCTGGCTGGATCGCTGCAGAGGTAGTGTAGATAAACAGTGTTTCCTCCCTGTCTCTCTCAGGCAATAAAGGGGGACCTATCCTTCCATGAATTCAGAGGGAAATGGGAATGTAGGACATTAGAAGCAGATGGAGTAAAAAATCTAAGGGTTTTATCTTCATAGTTACTCCTGTCACATCCTGTCTCCTCCTGTGTCACACTCTTGAGCAGGCACAAGCTCTTCTGCTTTCAGTCAAGTTAATGCCCTCTCTACCTCCATGGAATGGTGGGTAGTGACTATGCCAGTTTGCTGTTGGTAGAAAATGAGGTAACCTACAATGTTATGGCTTGGAACAGTAACTACCATCTTGTTTAAAAGTGTAAAGATTAGAAGTCTGAGCAACACTCAGGCCTGGAGTTGTTCATTCAGTAGCAAGGTAGCCCTGGATTTAACAAGAAGGTTGGAAATAGATCCCTCATCAGAGTGGAGCCTTGCTGGTTGATGTATTGGGAGATTCAGCAGTCCTCTGAGACCAAATTTTTTCACATCATCTCATGTCCCATGCTTCTCTTTATAGGTAGCTTCTTTTGGTGACTAATTTTACTTATATTTATGTGTGTGTGTGTGTGTGTGTGTGTGTGTGTGCGCGTGCGCGCGCGCGCGCGTGCGCGCCCATACATGTGTGCCAGTGTGTATGTGTGTACATACACATATGAGTATCTGCAGAAGCCAAGAAGAAGTTGTTGGATTGAAGCTAGAATTACATGCTGTTGTTAGTGGTCTGACATGGATGCTGAGAACTGAACTCAGGCCTACTGTAAGAGCAGCAAGTGCTCTTAACCACTGAGCCATCTCTCCAGCCCCAGAGTGGCTTCTTTAAGCATAAGCTGCTTTGGTGTCCTTACATAAACACCAAGGAATAGAACAATTGGAAGTAGATACTTTCAAGACTCTTGAGGGGTGGGCCTAGAAGAGGCACGGTGCATCTGCAGCACTTTCTGTTGATACAGAAAGTCCAAAGAGCAGTCATTCCAAGGCCAAGGATGAGGCACTACTCTATTTCACAAAGGAATGTGATATTGAAAAACACTTTGGAGGCGAAATATGTCACAGAATTATCTACACAACAGCGTAAGAGAAAGAGTATTCTGTTTCTGGTCCACTTGACTTGACCTGGGGTAGACAGGGAATTTCTGGCCCATCTTACCACATGGGAAGAGAAGGTCACAGTACTGCAGAAGTACCTGAACCCAACCTCACCTGATGTGCTCTTTTGTATCCTGGACCTGGAAGTTTTGTGAGTCAGTCATTCCTTTTATGCCTAAGTGGGCTTCAGTTGCTGTATCTCCAGTTTTTTTCTCCAGTTAGCATGGAGAAAAGGAGCTAATGCAGCTCAGCCAGAAGAACCATGATGCTTGTACGATAATGGAGCTATTTGCTCAGCACCCTGAGCAGGGCCACCTGCATCCTGCAGGATGTACTGTCCTTGATCAGCCCATCCTAGAGCTGACCAATTGTAATCTGCACACAAAATGGAGATAAATAAGGACCAGTAAGTAGTGCCAAACATGGGGACTTTATGGAAGGCAATGACAAGATTAGCTGGTTGACAATAGTCTATGAAGGATGTCTCACAATTATAGTATGCATAGATTCAGCAAAACCAAGTATGCTTCTGGAGACTTTTGTGATGTCACTCTTTATGATTAGATATATACACTCTTAGCCAAAGAAAACCTATCTAGGGCTAAATGTGTTTTTTAACCTTGTTTATTTTTGTGATCTAAAAGTGGTTGCCATGTTGGCCCAAGAATCTGAAATAGTTCTTAAATTCTATTCTTTACTATGTACTTTTACTATTTTAAGTCATATCCATGTGGGGGGGTATATGCATGTGCCTGAGGAAACCAGAAGAGGGCATGGGATTCCTGGAGCTGGTGTTACAGTTGTTGTAAGACACCTGTTGTAAATGCTGGGAACTGAACTCAGCTCCTTCGCAAGAGTAGTATGTGCTTTTAATTACTAAGCCACTTCTGTCCAGTTCTGAAATTATAAGCAAAAGACTTTCTCTGACCTTATTACCAAAATTGCTTAACCTTAAGTTGACTCCATGCTACTGAGGCACTTTGGTGACCACTTCAGGACTAACCTGTTTGTGACACACAGCCTAGGTTAGTGTGGGGTAGGGAAGAAAGACTCAGGTTTGCTGTGCTCCAGTGGTCTATGCCAGAGGAACCAATCACTAGGTCCCTGGCAGGTGTCTTCAGCCCTTTCTCTACATACAATATACCAATTGTTTTGTGTGTCTTGTCCAATAATTTTAACCAGAGAAAGACATCAAGCACATTCTTAAATACAAGCAACTATTGTTATTTAACAGTCCTAACTACAGTGTGAGAATCTACAGCAATCCATCTTCTAATCCAGCTCTTCTCTGGCTTTTGGAGATGGCCTCATCAGTGAGATCATTTTTCAAATGTGCTCATCAAACTGTTCATGCACAGCAAAGCCAATTGGTAATCAGTTCATGCCCCTTTTATGAGCACAGCCTTTATATACCTATCACTTTATTCTTTTAGATTACTTTCCCCATAGATTTAAGATAAAGTATCTCAATCTTCTTACTACCTAAAGGAAAATAAATGTAAATCACTTCAAACAATTTAACATTTTGAAGCTCGCTCATTAGAAAGTCAAAATATGCCAGCATGTAGAAGCAACGATACAGGGCATTTTCCTGTTCAGGGCTTTCATGTGTATACCATAGCTGAAATTCAATCAGTCCATCATTCAGGTTTCTACACTGCACAAGTCAGCAGCCCCAGTGCTGTGGCTGCCAAGCCCTGTGGCAGTTTCTGAATCAGGCTGATTATGGGAATTCATGTGGTGCTTGTTAGAAATGTATGCTCTGTTGCCCTACTCAAGACCTTCTGAATTGAAACATCTGGGTGTGGAGCAAGGAGATGTTTCTAAATCCTCCCCAGGTGATTTCACTTGCTGGTTAGATTTGTGGAGTGTTTTCTTTTTAATAAGAAACAAACTGCTTTAAGAATCAAAGATTTCCTACATATCAATAAAAACTGAGGATGTCAATAATAGCTTGGAATATTTAACAGATACACCAAGGCATGTTTGAAGTACCCTTGTGTTCCTGTGCAGTGTCCATTTCACTAATGTGAGCCAGAGACATGGAGACATGTTAATGTGGATTCTATCCAGGGCTAAAAATGAAACATAGCTTAGTTATTATTTTCCCTACTGAAATTCCATTTATTCTTTGAATTGGAGGGAAATGCCTCTGTTTCTCACAGTAAGATTTCCAATCTAGCTTGAGTGATGACAGCTTTGTCACCATTAAAAGAGAAGTCCCCTTATGACCTTTGTTTAGAGCAGTGGCTCTCAACCCAGGGGTCATGGCCCCTTTGGAAGTCGAGCAATCTTTCCGCAGGAGTCACCTAAGACTATCGTTGGAAAACCTAGATATATACATTACAGTTCATAACAGTAGGAAAATTATAGTTATAAGGTAGTAATGAAACGTGGCTGGGGGGTCACCACAACGTGAGGAACTGTACTACAGGACTGCAATATTGAAAAGGTTGAGAACCATTGATTTAGAGTAAATGACCTTTGCCCCCAACAAACTATGTCATTGTACTCTCGATTGGTAACTACGCTCTTGCACATAAAGAATTCCTCAGTGTGAGGCTCGCTTCCTATTTGGATCATGAAGCCCAAACAGAAAACATTTGTTTGGTAACATTATTATCAGATTTGGAGCAGTAATTTTTAGGCTAAGTGTAACAGTTTGTTGAGGAAGCAAAAAAATGGATGGATGTGTTGGTGAAAGGAAGAATATTGAATGGTGAATGCATGGATGGGTGGTGTAGGTTTTCTGCAGGCATCTTGGTCCTAGGAGAACTGTGGCTCAGAGCAAACCACATCTTCCAGTGACTTGTTGCTTTGTTATTTTAGGAGAGCAGAGCATGTTAAATCCCCATCATGGATATATGAGGGCTAAAAGATGTAATCTACATAATAGTGTCCACTCTGGTGGAAGCAGACAGTGGAATGTGAATACCCATGGTGATGTCTCCTTCACACAAAGATATAAAGTGAGGTGAGGATAAGATGTGAACTGGTAGAGACACTGTCAGGTGACTCAAACCAAAGTCTGTATGCAAAATAAAACTTTTTCTTACCTCCATAGCAGGCTCACCGCATGCTGTAATTCTAAGGGTAGTTTGCTAGTCTTGTGCATGTATGCTTATGAAACCACTGTCATAGCATTTAAGTCTAATTTAGTTTTTAAAATGTTTTTTCTTTGTACTTTGTTTAAAGGAAGTTTAAGTATGGAGTCACTGTAAGAAAGGCTATTTAATACATAGAATCCAATGAAATAAGGATGTAAAACCACGCAAATATGTTTAAGACTTTTGTTCATTCTTTTCCATGAGTCATGATATAAAGACAGCAGCAGGACCTAATATTACAAGACCAAAAAAAAGGGGGGGGAGTAACACTGTGAAAACCTTTACCTGAGCTAAGGTTATAATGAGCAACCAGCCAAAAGGTCATGACCTGGTATTTGGGCCTGACAGAAGGAAGGGGGCTACTCAGGAGGCAGCCTGACTTATAAAATAAGAAACAGTTTGACGTCAGTGTTGGCCCTTAACTGAACTGCTTGAAGGTTCAGGCTGGGTTCAGTTAAATTATCCCTTCCTTCCTGCTTACGTCCCTTCCACCGCTTCCCCTGGCCCTGACCCCAGAGTCATTCCACTCTGACCTCTTCCAGACAGAACAAGGCAAATGAGCACATTCCCACCCCCGTCTAATCCTCCTGGAGCAAGGCTGATCCCAAATCACAATCCCAGAAGCTGGTAAGAGAGACCTGGCGATGACACCTGGCTGTAGTGGGGCTGGACCCTCTGGAGACCCAATCTATGGGGTGGCCAGCAGCTCCCGCGAAGGGGCCAGCTCCTGGAAGCCAAGGTCATTCTTCCTGCTAAAGGCGGGACCTGAAGTCAGAGAGTTCAGCAGCTCTGCGGGCTAGAGCTGCTCACTAAACTCACAAGATTTGAATGTTCAAGGCGGTGGGAATAATAATTGTTCATGCTACTTGGGAGGATGACTGGAATTTTAAAAAAGATATATGGTTATGATTATCTAAGAAAAATTATGAATGTGAAATATTATAGGAGTTTGAAGTCTCCATAACGATGGTCTACACACTGAAACTATAAACTGAGATAAATCCCTTTCTTTCTAGAGTTTCTTTTTGTCATTAAATAAGTCACAAAGTCATGAAACCTAAGGAGATATGCATCTTGTTAGTCTTTCTCTTCTTCACCCTGTAACCTACATCCTCTTTCAGGATCAAAGAATTTCAGACATATTTTGCAGCTATCCAAGTATACCCAAAGTGATTTCCTTAAGCATGGTAGCCATTTGTGGCAAAATCAAAATCCTGTCTTATTCCTGGACCACGGACTCTTAATAGGTCACAACACTCCTTAGTAGACTAAAAGCTACAAAGTACATTTTATTTCATTGCTTTTGACTCTTGGGTAAATGCATTGGTATAGAAATATAATATCTCAAGAAATCAAAACCAAAGACAGGTCATGAATTGTCATCATAAAGTTACTACTGAGGGTGGGAAAAAGTACAGTTACTACTGTGGTATCATAAAATAGTAGGAGTTTCATAGCATAAAGATCTGGAAGGAATAAATATGAATTTGGGAGCACACAAAGGAGGAGGGCTTTGATGAGTAGCTTTAATTGTCAATTTGACACAGCCTGGAATCACCTTGAAAGAGCTACTCTATGAAAAATTGTCTACATCTGATTGGCCTGCAGGAATGTCTATGTAGGATTATCATAATTAATTCAGAAAGATCCAGCCCACTGTGGGCAGTATCATTTCCTAGGCCGGGGATATTGAAGTGTGAATAGAGAACTTGATTGAACACAATAAGCAATTGGATGAGAATGTCTGCATTCATTTCTTTCTGCTCTTGACTGGATGTGACATGACTAGCGGAAGTTCCTGCCTTGATGTCTCCACAATGATGGACTGCAGCCTGGAGTTGTATGCTGAAATAAACTGCTTTGTCCCATACATAGATTTTAGTCAAGATATTTTGTCACAGGAACAGAAATGAAACTAGAATCAAGGCCATTGTTCACACGTCTGACTAGCCAACTACTCAAGGGCATCAAGGTTCCCACTTCCTATAAGCTCAACATAAACACGGAACGAAATGCTCATCATGTTTTGGCTTGAGGGAGGAGGCATTTTTGTAATGATAGCAGGAGCTTTATTTGTCAGTACTAGTTCTTAGATGGTTCAGGTATTTGCTGTTTGGCTCTATTGTAAGCCTCTGAACTATCACTGTATTTCTGTTACATTTGGTGGTTGGTGGGTGCTGTGCAAATCAAACGCAGAGTAGAAAGCTACAGTTCCTCTCAGGATTCTTTGTGATGCTCATACTTATCTGGTAAACATTCTAAACCATGGGAATTTGCCTTCTACATTCATGTTTCCATACATTTACAAAAAATTTACATTTCCACTCACAGACCTGACCTGATCTCAGGCGGGTTCAGAGAAGCTTCTTTTAGCACTGGATAGCAGTGAGGGCAGAGACTCATAGCTGCTGAGTATTGTAGATGGAGAGTTTTTCTCTGGGTCCTGCCAAACCCCCACAGTCCCATAGCCCATTTATAAAATAAACACATAGACACTTATATTATTTAAACTGTTTGGCCTAATGGCTTAGGCTTTTTGTTATCTAGTTTTTATATCTTAAATTAACCCATATCTATAAGTTGCCACATGGCTCATGGCTTACAGGTACTTTATATCTCACTTTTTATGGCGGTGGCTGGCAGCATCTCCCTGCCTCATCCTTCCACTTCCCACAATTCTCCTCCTCCTTGTCCCGCCTACACTATCCTTTCTGTCTGGCTACTGGCAAATCAGCATTTTATTTACCAATCAATCATAACAACATATATTTACAGTATACAGGGCATCCCACAGCAGAGTATTGAGAAGGGAAGACTGGGAACTCAACCCTAAAGGGGATATGTTTGTAAACATCTCCACCCCCATTTCCTGGCAAGGCTCAGGGATCTTCACAGGAGAGGGAGCAGAAAGAAGCAAAGATCTGGACAGTCAAAAGCAATGGAGTGAAAGTCTGCCTTTTGGACATAGCATGGCTATTGCACTTAGTTATTCTCAGTGCTGTGATTATCTGCACAATGTCTGCATAATATCAAGCCAGTCCAAATCACAAAATAGACAGGGTCTATGGTCTCTGTCCCTATCCCTTTCTAGACATCCACTAACAGCTGACAGTTGCTGGGAGATGGAAAACAACTCTCTTTTAGGGTACAACCACATCTAGGATCCCTGTGCTCCAGTGGATCACCCCACATCCATGAACACAAGGCACATGGCACTAACTTGAAATAGCTGGTTATCAATGAAAGAAAAAACAAAAACTAGGTATGAAATCAGGAAGGGGAGAGTTTGAGAGTGGACGAGGGGAAATTAGAGCAGAGGAACAGTGGTCTAGTTATAGTGATATTTCATTACATACATATATAAAATTTTCCAAAAATAAAAAATTTAATCTTTCATGTTTGAAATATAATAAGCACCTTTCATTTGTATTGTGAAAAATTGTTATATGTTGTTAATAAAATATGCCAAACATACAAAAATTAAAACAGAGAAGAGAAAACAGCAGAGCTGCCGCCTGCTGTCAGGGGCTGGGGACCAGACTCAGGTCCTCTGGAAGTGCAGAAGGCACCGGTAACTACTGAGCCATTTCTCCAGTCCCTCGAAGACTTTTAAATGACAATGCCACCAAAGAAGTGGGGGTTCCATAACAATTCAGCCACACACGAACAAAAAATAAAAATAAAAAAACAGAAAAACAGTCTAAACTTGGAATTTCATCCCTTCATCTGTCTCTAGTCACACACATATTTATTCATCTCTGAATGTAAGATAGGGTAGGTGGCAATTTCCTATACTTCCGTCTGAGACATACCCAGTACATATACAAGCACTGACAGTGTTTGTAATGTATGGTTTAGTCTTCAAAGCCAGATGACAATTCCACAGCTTGTGAATGTATGAATCAACTGAGTCAGATGAAGGAATGTGGATCCTGGAGGGAGCCATTTGTTTACTGGCACAAAGGGCCCTTCCAGTAGCAAAATGTTAGAGCAGAAAGCAAAAGGAAGTGAGGGACTGACACTTGGAGCTTGGAAAACAATGCAGGCTGAGGGACCAGCAAGAACAAGTCCTGAATGGGGACTGTCGGTGCCATCTTCGAGAAAGAAGGAAGGAGCCAGTGTGGCTGGGGATATGGGAGAAGAGAGAAAGAGCAGGAAGTTTGGGGTATATGACTGTCAGTCAAACAAATCAATCAAACAAACAAACCTGGATGAACTTGAACTTTCCTGCTAATTGAGTGGGAAACCATCCTTGAGTGGTTCACACAGAAATGTTTACTATGATTGATGCAGTAAAAGCCTGTCTGTACTGGTGAGTTCTGGGATTTATTCAGGAACCCTCCCTCAATGAATGAAGTAAAAAAATAAAGAGTGATCAAAATTGACTTCCCACATCAACCTCAGCCTTCCACATGTATGTGCACACGTGTATGTGCACACGTGTATGGTGCACACATGCACACCACACGTGTACAAATGGAAAATGAAAATATAATATGGTAGAAGGGCTGCACTGAACACTAGGTAGACAGCAATCCACAGGGGACATGTGGTCAAGGTACATGATGACCTCTGGTGACCATGACCTGGGACATTCACACCGGATTGCGGCTGTCTTCTACACTAAGTTGGGCTGGCCCGTGTAGCCAATAGTGTATCCTGGAAATGATATTTGTGCAGAGTTCAGTCATAGATGCATCATGGCTGCCTCATGTGTCCTGGGCTGGCCAGTCTCATGGTGTGAGGACAAGTCTACAGAGCCCAGCTCGGGAGGAGCTTTCTGCTTTTTTGACAATGCATAGCTAGTGACTTGAATTACCTTGAAAGCCAGGTCTTTGCTGCCTAGTGGACCTCAGTCCTGGCTGATGCCTGACCACATCCTTAGGAGAGCCCTTGAGGTAGAACTCCCAGCTCAGATGCTGCAGGGTTCTTCACCCAAGAAACAAGGAGATGACAAATATTTGTTTTAGATCAGTAAATGCGGTGTCATTCCCTCACAGTTCTCCCGAGGCTGGAAATGCTGGCAAGGTTGAAGCACAGGGAACAGGGAGAGGACTATTTTGACCACTTAAGGATACCTATCTTTGGGGTGTTGGTCTAGCTCAGTATCTGGAAAACAGATTCCCTTATAGATTTCCTGTGTAAAAAAACAAAAACAAACAACAACAAAAAACCAGGGATCAGGACTGACTCTAGATTTTGGGGTGAACAAGGAGGGGATAAAATCTCAACTGACTCAAGGAAAGCAGCCAGGGAGACAGAGAGGACCACAGTGCGCAGCGCTCCAATGCCAGACTCACAGCCCACGGCGCTCCAATGACGGACTCACAGCCCACGGCTCTCCAATGATGGACTCACAGCCCACGGTGCTCAACGCCAGACTCACAGCCCACAATGCTCCAGCGCTGGGCTCAAGCAGCTCACAGGCCTTTCAGATTTTGATGAGCCCAGCTTTTGAGGTAATACTTGTATTTCCTCCTTTTTAAAAATTTTATTGATTTATTTATTTTAGCTTTCAAGAAAGGTTTTCTCTGTGTAGCCCTGGCTGGCCTCGAACTCAAAGATCCACCTGCTTCTGGAGCTGAGATTTAAGGAGTGGGCCATCACAGGTTTATAGAAAAGTGAGCAATCTGCACAGAGGATACCTGTACCCTAAATGTCCTGATGCTATGAATAGGAATGATGGTAGAAAATATTCTGTAAAATTACAGAATCAACTAACAATTGACTCTCACGGCTAATAAATATGTGAAGCTACTCCTTAGATGAATATTACTTTATTAATATCTCAGACCTGGAAAGGCTGAGGTATGAAGGCTTTCCTAAGGACCTGAAAGCCAACTTTGCAATCATAGCAGAGCTGCGTTCCCATCGAACTCCATTTAGTTTTTACTTCTTGGTCACAGAGAAACAATACACTTTGTAGAACCTGTCACTATGGGAATGCTGTCAGGGGACTTCAATATGGCTAACACATCTTATGACAGTTGAATTATCACACACTGTGTGATAATCTCATATCAATGAAGCTTCCTGTAGGGGAAGCCAAACTAACTTTGGTATAGGAGACGTTTTTAGTCTCAGCTCCTAAGATTTGAGGCTTTGTTGTTGCTGATGTTACCAAAGCAAAGCCCATCCCATATGGCATGCTTGGATGAGACCAAAATGCTTTCTTGCATTAGTTACATGGTCAACAGGAGCCTGATGCTATGGTCAGACAGTGCCGACCTTCAGAATACTGACCTCGGGGACTGTGGGTCCCACCACTGAAAATGGAGTGAACTTCCATGCGCCTTTGAGACTTTTCTGTTGCATGTCTGTCTGTACCTCGACCGGTAGATCTTTATTGTTGCTCTACTGCAGACTGAACTTACCACAACTGTGAATGTCTGAGTTCCTACAAGGGAGGCTGTTTGTCTTCACCTGCTATTTCTGATGTTTGAATGAGAAACAGGTAGACACTGCCAGATAGCAATTAGGTGTGATGATGAGACTGATTGCTGTATTCAATAAAGCCTTTAGGTAGTGGATTTCTTTTTTTAAATGTGTTATTTTTAATTATTTTGTATATGTGTGTATATATGGGTTTGCACAAATGAACTCACAATATCTAGGAGGCCAGAAAAGGGTGTCCGATCCCTTGAAACTGGAGTTACATCACAGGTGGTTGTAAGCCACTTGGCAGGGGCACTGGGAATTGAACATGGGTCTTCTGCAAGTGCAATACATGCTTTTAGCTGCTGCATCATCTCTCTAGTCCACAGCTGTAATATTTCTGTAGTGATATGAAATATCAAAAGAAATAACAAAACTCTCAACCAGTGCTAACATCCTCCTGACCAACCTAGAGACAAAGGAGATCATCACATTGCTATCTGCATAATTTCACATTTAATACTGAAACAGGCTACTTTGTGATTTCAGGTAGACAGTGAAGATTTGCATTTGTTCATGGCTCCCTGATGTTCCCTGTTAAGCTGATCTGAACACTTTTCATGTCTGGTGTAATTTTCCTTCCTTGAGGAAATACCCTGAGTGGTGTGGCATTCTTTTTTTGTCATTACACTCTTTATCTTAGTACAATAATTGAGAGAGAAAATGAAGAGGAGCACCGCTAAGCAAAGGCTGGGAAGAACGGGAGCGAGGACATCCATCTCCACATTGCATCCAACATGATACAGAAATGACTGAGAGTGCAACACTCGAGGGATAAACCAGGCTGCGTCTATTCATGAATGTTGCAGAGCCGCTAAGCATATCAAACAGGCTCTTGTAATATGACCTGAAGTATAATCATCCCGGATACTCATATGACATTAACTAGGTACCAGGTGTTTTGTGATCATTTTATATGTAAACTCAAATGAGTTTCCCAACAATCTGTCAAAAGCATTAGGGACAAAGGCATTAAGGAGTTAAGTTACTATTGTGATAAATTTCAATAGTCATCTTGATACAATCAGGAATTGTCTGGGAAGGGGGTCCCAGTGAATTGGCCTGAGGGGTTGTCTATGGGGGATTATCTTGATTACACTAATTAAGGTGGGAAGACCTGTCCACTGCGGGTAGCACCATTTTCTAGGCAGGAGGTTTTGAACTATGCCAGTGGGGAAAGCTAGTCAAGTACTAGTAAGTATGAATTAATTCATTGTGCTCTACTCTTGACTATGGATTTAATGTGTCCAATTCTCTCAAGTTCCTGTCATTGTGACTCCCCTGCTATGGTAGACTATATAATCTAATGCTAAACTGTACATGCATACATACCACTATATATATATGTGTGTGTGTGTGTATATATGCATACGATGCTATATCAATATATCACTGATATGCATACATGTATAGATTTTATCTGTGTATGAATGTATGTATCTATGGTCATGAAAACACATATGCAAACATATGTACCATAGAAAATCTGATAGAAAACATGTTAAATTAAGTGATGTTTTATTTTTAAAATATTTTCATAAGCTTCATAATTTAAAAAATATTGCAACCTGCAAACAAAGATGGATATATACTAAACTTGGCGAATCAAATCCTAGGACATCTCAGTCTGTATACCCAGTGTCTAGCTGTATGATCTGCATTAGTTGACTTATGTCTTATTATTTTAATTGACTGGTGCGATCATCTGAGGCATGTGAGCAGTGTGAAGTTGTCTGTGCAGGGTGGTTAGCTTTTCCAACTCCTTGGACATTTTGTGCCAGGTGTCAAGTGCTGCAATGAGCATTGGAGGTGTAGCATATGAACAGTTTCAAATTAGAGTGTTTCTCCTGGTTTTGTGTTTTGTTTACTTCCTAGGGCAGCAGGAGTCCTGCAGAAAACAAGCCCCAGAGCCTCTCTCAATGTCTCCACAGTGCCTGTCACACTTGAAGCCAAGTCACCACTTGAACTTGAGGAGCCATAACTCCAGATCACTTCCCTAGCCTCTCTGCCCTGCAGAGCCCATGTATAAAAACACACTTGCACAATCAAATCAGCTACAAGCAAACGAATTTGAGATAGGATATTTGTGTGAACCACAGACATTTAGCAGAGAAAACAGAGTAATGTATCAGTGTTTTTCAAGGCACACCTGGTTTTCATTGGTTACTTGTTGAAGAGCAGTACAAGAAGTCTGCCATGTAACTAGGGGAGACTAACAGCCCATCCTTCTGCTTCGCTGGGGACATAGGCTATGGGCCAACCCGGAGGTCAATGTGTGAAGTGGACATGGCTCACTGTTCTCATTTCTCTTCCCTTGAGGAAGAGGGGGACAAGTGAGGAGAACAAACCCCCAAGCATCCACATTACTAGGCAGCTGAGTGCCTCGGGGCCATCTCAAAACCTCCAAAAAAAGAAAGCCATTTGCTCTTTGGAGCACATTGGAGCTCTGGGAGGAGAGTCTTCACATATTTGGAGCTAGGCCTCTGCTAAGACATTCTCAAACTTGGCAACTGTTTTCCTTTATAAATAAAAGCCACAGCTGGTTTTCTGGTCTGTGTTTTTGTTGGAAACAGCTTAAGACTTGTCTTTTATTTATTCTTAGCTGTGTTAGTAGAAAAACTGTCTCATCTACTTAATATGATTAATTTGCCCTTTTAGCTTCTTACCATCCCATCTCATACATTCTCAACAGCAGAAAGTACTACACAGCAGCATGGCTGAGCTCCTAGAATCCTTTGCAAATATCTATCTTTTAAATAGTTCAAATCAATAATTCGCTACTCGGAGCCTCTCTCCCAAATTCTACTCATTTCAAATCAAGCAGTTTTGTTCAAATACCAACTGTACATGAGAACTACACGGGACCAGCACATCACCAAGGACCCACACGGGGGTTGGGTTTCAGTGAGTTCCACAGTGATACCTGCACACTGGAGTCTGTGTGCTCAGGCTCCAGGAAATCTCAGTGCTGCAGCTTTGGTAACAGTAGAATTTCTGCTGTCAGAGTTTGAAATGATGTTCTCAACAGACAGGACATTCTCTTTAGAGTTTGATGATGAATGAGGAAAAGTCATTCATTTACGTATCTACCCGACCTTTGTGTACACAGTTGCAACATACATAGGTACACATTTAATAGATTCCTCTTATAAACCAAAGCATAAAAACATTTTGTTTTAATTGGGGGTCTGGAGAGATGACTCAGCAGTTAAGAATGCTTTCTACTCTGTCAGAATTCTAGTATTTGGTTTCAAGCACACAGTAGGCAGCTCACAGCTGCCCTTAAATCCAGCTCTGGGGAATCCAAAGCCTTCATCTGCCCTTCTTGGGCACCCATATAAATGTGTACAAATATGCACCCACAGGCATAAGCAAAAATAAAATTAAAATCTTCGAAATCAAAGATAACACAATTTAAAAATTAGCCCCACAGGCTAAAGAAGTACACAAATCACCCAGCAAGTTGGATCAGCAGAAGAAAATTAAGAAAATAAAGAGGGTGTATGAAATTTGTCTCAGTAAAAAAGGGAGCTCAATGTGATGTGCCATATGAGTACTTCAGGATATCAAAGCATCTTGTTATTGTGCATGATATTACAAGTCACACCTTTCCCCATGCCACACATAGAGAACACTTGTATTCAGACACATGGGATCTACCTAAAACTTATTTTCTAGAAATAGACCACTAGTGCCCGAGAAACCACTGATATCTGAGTTTATGAAACTGATAGAGTGCTAAGTCAAGCAACCACAGGAAAGCCCATGTTTCCATAGTGAAACCGGGGGTGTCAGCTCTGCAGCCTCTCTTGGGGATACCACTTATTCCCCTTTTAGAAAGTCTTTCTCTCTTTCTAAGACTTCAAATCTGACCTCGACTGTCTACAGTTAATTCTGACAAGCCAATGCCTCTCCCTACCCCACTTTCAGCTGTCTCCTGATCACAGAATTCAGATGGGCATCAACAATTCATGTAGAGCGATTCAGAGAGCTAGCCAATACAAGATGGAATCAGTCTCATGTAGAACTATTCAGAATGCTTTCCAGGACCAATTTGACTGTTGAAGCAAAGTATTCATGTTTGTACCCTGTTTCTCTCCCTTTCTTCTTTCTACCCCTCCTCCTTTCCTGTTCCTTCTCTCTTCTCACAAGTTAAGGCAGGAATGTACAAAAGTGCATACTGATAAGCTTTGATTTTTAACTAGAGTTTCTCCATAATGTCCATGTTGCACGAGCTATGAACAATCAGAAGCTGCCTCAACACGGTACCTAAAATCATTTCCTAAAGTCATGGAGACTTCCTCCTCAGTTAGTACGCACACACGTGGAATATGGTGTTCTTTGAGAAGAGGGTGCTTTTAAACAAACTATGGTCTAAAAGGCTTTGGGGACATTTGTGCATGTTCAAGAAAGTAAGTGCCTACACCATGCATTTTTCTCCCTGGTACCCAGTGAAACAGATGCTGTGAAATGGAAGCCAGTCCACTTTTCAAAAATCACTGCAACAGTATCTATAGTAATTCCATTCCTAAAAAAATGCTAGGACTTCTAAGAGATTTAAAAATGCAAGTGTGAACTCGTTAGGTCTCTGAAAGGATGAGAAAGAAAATCCCAGAATACAGAACTATAAGAGGAACAGAGAAGATATCCAAGTAGATATAATTCTTTACTACAAAAAGCAAAGAGCTGAACATGGGGCATAAGGCCCACTAAAGCTCGGGCCTTTAGGAAACTGTAGCAAACACAGAAAGGGATATGGTTGTGCATCCCTAGTCTGAAATGCCAAGATTGTAAATGTTCCAAAAAATCTGAAAACGTGCATGACAAGCATCTCAGATGTTGGATGAGACATGCTTAGCTAGCAAATATGTCAATATCCCTGGATCTGCCATGCCTCTGCTTACCAACGCTTTGGAGAAGAAGGCATCCTCAACATGTACTGTAAGAGCTCTGTTTTCAAAACAGTGAAGGAGGTCCTGTCAATCAAGGAGCTCAGGGTGATAAACATGGTCTTCCATGAAAAGCACAGGCCTTGTGTCTATGTGACAGCAAATTCTGTTTCAGCCTATAGTGACATACAATCCATGTTTGTTTAATAAAATGGATATAAGAGCTTTCCCGTAGCTCAATGACTGGGGCCCTGAAGTGCAGGGTAAAAGTCACAAATCAAGAAGAAATGAGCCTCCTTGGGAGAGACTCACAAACAGCAATTCAGCTAAATTTACCCAGCCAGCTAAACTAATCTGAGACTCTGTAAGTATTCCTATTCCTCTTGAAAAGCTGACATAAAAAGTCTTCCTCTTCTGGAAGAGCAAGAACTAAAAAAATATAATCTGCAGGTTTTAAAGAAATGAAAACCTCTGGAATTAAAAGGATAATGAAAATTGAATGACACTTAGACACCTGGATTTCTGTTGGGCAGAGTGGGCTGGGAAGTCAGAGACATTGATGGCATGGCGGGGGGTGACTGTGTTGTCATTAAACTGTGTCGAATATCTATGCATTTATAGTCTCTCAATTATACCAATCCAGAGACTTTAAACAAAAAGCTGGGCAGAATGCACATGTGTGTGTGAGTGTGTGAGTGTGTGTGTGTGTATTTTATTTTCCTCCCTACCCTGGGAGACAAAGTCTCTTTATGTAGCCCAAGCTAACTTCAAATTTACCCAAAACTCCTAATCTTCTTGCCTCAGACTTCTGACCACTAGGATTCGAAGCATATACCTCTCCTTACCTATTTTGGAAAGGTAATTTTAAATCTTACACAAAATAAAATACAAAGTGATTTCACATGACTACTCGTAACTTGATAGTTTATAGTATGATTAATTGAAACAAGAGTTGCAGCATCACTGGAAGAGACAAAAATAGGACAAAAGTCCTGAGAACACTTAATAGCTGCCTGCGTCTGAAATCCAGCATGTCATGATCCCTGAGCTCACTATAGGCAGACTTACAGCTTCAAATACATATGATGGAAATCAGAAACCTGGACTCTGGAGAGAAGCCCAGTAGTCAAGAGGGCTTGCTGCTCTTGGAGTCCTGAGTACAGTTCCCAGCATCCATGGCCAGAGGCTTGCAAGAGTACCTCTCACTCCTGCCCTAAGGGATCTGATGCCACCTTCTGGCCTCCTCACACACATTTGTATATAAACACACACACAATTTAAGACATAATATAAATAAAATTTAAAAAAAGAAATATTGAGAATTTCAACTCGGAAATTTAGAGAGAAACAAAAACAAACTGGCACTCGCCTTTAATCCCAACACTTGGGAGGCAGAGGCAGATAGATCTCTTAGTTCAAGGCCAGCCTGGTCTACAGAATGACTTTCAGGACAGCCAGAGCTACACAGAGAAATCCTGTCTTGAAAAACAAAACAAAACAAAAACCTCATGATGAAAAACAGAGGAAATGAAATACAAGGATCAACAATAAAATTTGAAAGAATCAAAACGAGCAAACAAAACTCCTAATGTTCAGTGAAATTTATCTGTAGATTAATTGATCAGGAAAAATACAGTACTAAACATGAACATAAAAAGGCAACTAAGCAGCCCCTGTAGCAATTTAAATACCATGAGCTGATCTTGCTGACAGAATTGTTCACAAGGAGCAGCTTTTATCTCGGCTTCTTAAACAACTGGAAAAACCCAAACTCTAAGTAGAAAGTGCAAATAGACCTGTTCTTCTGGTTGAGCAGGCTCCTTTTGGATTACAGGGTAAAATCATGACCTTACTAAAATTTCAGGTTTTAGAATAAAATGTCAAAACCAGCTAAGGAACCAGAAAGGCAAAACACGTGGCAAACTTACTTTGAAACCCAGATGCAAATATCACAGCTCTGAAGAAAGCCAAGCAGAGTGTTTATCTCACAGTGTGGATGATGCATCTGTTGTTATCTTATCTCCCTCTCTTCCCATCTGAACAAGGAAATTCTGAGTCAGGGAAGCACAAAATAAGCATGCACATAGTGGCAAGGGACGTGGGGGTGCACACCAAGTCCCTCCAGACTACACCATCAGAGCTTTCACAGTCTAATAAAAATATCAGAATGCAAAAGCAGGAGGAAACCAGCCAACACAAAAACCTCATCAAAACACCAGTGAAATTTATCCATGGATTTGTTGAAGCAAAATGGTATCAGTGAAGATTGGGGGCCACTGAGGGGATGCCCTGATGCAAAGAGAGTCAAATGGGACCCCACATTGGTGGTTGCCTGGGAGAGGGTAGGAAAGCCTGGGCAGAAAAGAAGACACTCTATAGGTATGGTGTGGCTTGGCATGGTGTGGCATGGCATGGTGTGGCGTGGCTTGGTGTGGTGTGGCATGGCATGGTGTGGTGTGGCATGGCATGGTGTGGCATGGAATGGTGTGGCGTGGCTTGCTGTGGCATGGAATGGTGTGGCATGGCATGGTGTGGCATGGCATGGTGCGGCATGGAATGGTGTGGCATGACATCTGGAGTTAATTCAAGATCAAGGATCTTCATGCTGGGCAGGGGTCAGCTGGGAAAAAAATGTCAGAGCCAAAACCAGAGCAGAGAAGGATGACAGACATGTAGTGTCAGGGATGCCACCAAACACGAGTAAGAAAGGAAAACAACAATCCCTACTTGACTCAGTAGGGTTATTTTTAAATTAACACTAAGCCCATTCAGGACACAAAGAAGTTCAGAGATGGCTGTGAGGGCAAAGATGGGGGGTGGGAGGAGGGAAATGGGGGTGGGTGTGATCATATTTCATTGGATACACATACAAAAGCCTCGAAGAACACTAATAATGATGAGTAAAATATATGCATTTAAAATGTTAGTGAGAAAATTTCCCAAACCTTAGTGAAGCATTCCAAGTCCATGAAGTCAGGAACGCTACAAGGAATTGACAGGTTGTGTTGCTGAACTCCGTACTTTACAAAAATGCAGTAATACAGAAAGGGAAATGAGTAAGTAAGGACCACACCACATTGTAAATTATATAGTTTTCTATATAGAAAGATCAGGGGAATTTGAGAACTGTGAGAATAAACGAGAAAATTCAATACAGTGGCTACTTACAAGACCAACATGGAACAGAAAGGTTCCCATATGGCAGACAATCCAGAAGCCACTTTATTTGTAATAGCAACAAAGATTAAACAGTATTTAGGAAGCAATGGAGCAAAAAACGTACCAGATTTATTTTATAGAACACAAAATACATTTTAAATCTTTGCCTTAAATTTTTAAAGACACCAATTCTACCTTTACGTGGCCTGCAATTCAATGAAGCTCTGAACTCAAAATCTCACCAGGGATTTTTCTGATGCTTAAAAAATTAATATGAAACTCATGTAGACAAGAACTAAGGAAGGTAAGGGACCAAATGGGGACTTTGAGGAAGAGCAAAGAGATGGGATGTAAAGAGAAGCGTATGATGGGAGAAGCCAAGGAGTCGGGGAGGCCTGGCAGGGAGGGGGCAGTCTAAGCAGGTGGCAGCAAACTGAGAGTGTGGCATGATGGCACACTGGGATGGGAGCACAGAGAGAGCACAGCTGGGCTCCCTCCATGTCTGAACATTCCAGGAAGCAACACTCTAGTCTTTACAGAGAAGTGAAATTCAGTTGGCAAGGTGTCCCCGTGCAGCCAAGGCTGGCTTCAAACCCATGATCTTCCTGCTGCAGCCTTCCAAGTTCTAGAGTCCCACCATGCCTTCCAACTCAGTACATTTATGATATTGGAATAAGTAGAATATTACAATAAAATATAAACATTCAAGTGTAGTAAAAATGAAAAATATGATTCAAAGGTCTCTCTCTCATCACACACACATTTGTTTTGCAGGTAATTTCTGGTGGCTCATTTAGAATGTTCATCACAATAACATTCAGCACAGCAATAAGATAATGTCTAATTGTAGAAAATCGTAATAGTTAGGAATTTGTATATGGAATATTGTGTATGTATAAAAGGATGTTTAACTTCACCAGCGAAAATATGTGCATGAAGCATGAAGCAGAGATGCCATTTCAAATTCATCAACCAAGTAAACATTAAAATATCTTGCAGTATCAAGTATTTATGGGGCTGTAGGAAATATTGCTGGTTGGAGTGAAAACATACTACAATGTTGGAGAGACAATTCTGAGCAATTGATCTTTTCCTTATGGCATAACAATGCAGGCTGCCAAATGTGACCTGAGCACTCTGAAAGCCAAGGCTAGAATTCAGCAAGTGCCCCCGACACAGCTGTGGCCATTGCTTGTGGATGGTGTCTACTTTCGCTCCTCAGTGCCTAACATTCGTGCTATATAGACTGTTGAACATTGTTCCCATCCTTTTAGTAATACAAATCTAAGAGGAAATCCCAGGAAATAGACTGAAGAGCTGTATAAACAATGTAAGTGGCCATTATCAATAAATTAATAGATACATATCATTGCCAATCACAGAGTAGACTTCCATGGTAGTTAACCTAACAATCTGATTATATATATATATATATATATATATATATATATATATATATATATATATATATATATGTAAAATTTTAAAACTAAAGTTATAAAAGGCAAGTACAATGTGATAATACAAGAATATTATGGGGAGTTTTTCCAAAGGAAGAAACAAAAGGGAGATAACACGTGTGTGCTTTAGGAGAATAAACCCATGCACCTGAGTTATGCTGGACAGTGTCAAAGTTGTGATTCCTGATGTGTGTAGCAGGAAAGGGGACCATAATTGGACTAATCTTCAACCTTACATCATTTATTTAAGTTTTAATGTTTTCAAGTTACTACTGATTAAATCTACCAGAAAACAAACACAATGTTAAAGTGTTTTTGCTATTTTTGCTGTATATGTGAAATATTTAATTAAATTATATAATTGAAAATTATGATACTTATGATAAAGTACTAGCACATGATTCAGCAAGTATGCATCAATTTGCACCTTGTTTGGAAGACAGGAGTCCATTTAAGGGACACCTACATGCAAACTTACACAAATTGCCTTAGTGTTAGGGATGGTTTTGCCTTTAAAGTCAATCAGGCCCAACAGAAAACAAGACTTATGTTCACTCCACTTCTAAAATAAAACAACACAGAAGTTTCTCATGTGATCATGGAAAACTTCATGACACGTGTGACCCAGGCACAGGATTATGGTCCAAACATCTTGGTGAAGGGACATGTTATCAGGAGCAATGAGAGTCCATCTAGTATCTCACACACACTTTTTCAACATTGAGACTATTTCTCACAAGCTCTACTGCTCATAGTGTGGTAGGAAGTTCCATTACACATAGGGGTGATAATCAAATAACATGGAGCAAGAGTTCTTAAAATCAGTGTTGAAAAGTCAGAAGCCACGGGCTATTGCTTCTCACTGGTATCGTTGGATCTTCTCTTGGTGTTTTGTGTGTACATGCACACACATGTATTTGAGACATCTATGTTTACCCATGACAGAGTGAGAGAGGCTCAGGTAAATAACTGAGAGATAACTGCAGGCTTGGCTGAAAGCTGTGGGGCACGAACTAACTTCCATCACTTCATTTTCAAATGGTTCTTTTAAAAATACATGAAATCAAATCTGTTGTCTTGCCCATTTTCTATTAGGATTAAGACTTAACTAATCTCTCTATTTCTTCTCACAAACTGACCACTGACTGTGTGTAGTACAGGAGAACACCATCTGAAAAACAGAATGTATTTCCTATGTTGCCCCAAGGTAAGTGGACTGTATAACAATCTCAGATCACAGGACCCAACTCTGTTCCTGACTCCCTGCACCATACATTAAGGTGGATCTTGGCTTCCCCCCTGGGGTGACGGTTTGCACCCAGCCCCACTTCTCCTGTTGGCTTTCATCCTGTTGACCCCTCCATGTGCTTAACTTGGTGTGAGTTTTTACTATGATTTGTTTTACTAAAAGTAATTGAGAGCGGAGAGACAGGTGCCAGCAGATTCTAGTCTCCCAGAGAAGGCAGGCGGCAGAAAGCTCGGTTTTTGCTGTTGAGTTTTGTGCTCTGAAAACATTCACTAGCCACCGGCCAAGAACTCAAACAACACAACTTTTTGGCAGTTACTGCGAACAGTAGCACCAAAAACTGACAGATCAAATTAAAATTCTCTCGGAAGACAGAAACTAAGTATGTTTTTCTGAATGAAGATCAGATTTTGGAAAATGGAAGGGCACCAGCTGAGCTCCGCACATCCTCAGGACCTGAGCTTGTGATGGGTAATTCTGAGTTTCCTCCTGGGCTCATGGAGCAGCAAAGCCATGGAGCCTCGCTTCTCTGCTGTTTTGTAAAGGCCAGGAGTTCACAGACAGGCTACCAGAGTGAGCAGGGAAGGCAGCCGCCATGTGAATGGCCAGGCAGACCTAGTGAGTCTCAGGGCTGCTCAGCTTCCCTGAAATAACATCTGTTATTTGAACCATAAAACACACGCACTGAATTCTCTCAGAGATTAGCTACAAATTGTTTTTATTCTCCTGTTTAATGATCTTTATGAATCAATTAGAACAAAAAATAGCATGATGCAAGCAGAATCCAGAGAAGACAAATTAAATTTCAGAGACACAACATTAAGTACTATTAATATTTCTTTAACTAAAACCACAAACCCATTTGGACATTAATCCCAAAGTAATCAACAAGCATCTAGGGCTAATTTTGGTAAAAGTCAAAATCTGTAGAGAATCTGCTACATAACTGATACAGACCTTGGCTCGAAGTAAAGAGATGAGAAGGAATGTGAATTTGGCTAGCAATATGGCTCACTCATCTTTGGGGCTTCTGCATCTTGGAAGCATCTGTTATGACTGGGTTAAAGTGCACATCTGAATTTCGAGCCTCAGCAAAGGAAGACCGCACACGGCATTCAATAAATATTTCCGGAGTCAATGAGCTGATCTTCTGCACGATGTTGAGAACCAAACAATTTATTGTTTAGTGTTTAAAATCAGATTGTCACCCCTGCAGGTGATCTCCCCACTGTTCTGAGAATTATATTCAGATATTCCAAGGCGGGGACAAGAAGCATGCTCGTATTTAATCCCATAAATATTTGATGGCATATTTAATATGGACACAGATGGGAATTAGCACAGGGTCCCTGCTCTTGGCTTATTACTCTTCTCTTTGTGGTTTTACTGTTCTTTCTGTCAGCTTGGGACGGGGACTGCAGCAGGGGACTGCCACGCACGGAGGCCCATGGCTGCCAATGTGGCAGCAGGCTCTGGCCTCAGTGCTGTGACATATCTATTTAATTAACACAGCTGTTGCAGCTCCTGTGTGAAGTACAATGGAGAGAGGCTATTCTCAAAAAGGCCTGGCTCATAACAGGGGAAAATGAAGAAAAATTCTGAAACAAAAGACCTCCACCTCCCCCTTTACAAAAAGGCAAACGTGTATCCTTGGCCTTTTGCCACCTTAGAGGGATTAGCTGAAGGCCTGGGCATATGCTTTGTGTTTCTAAAATGTTGATAGAATTCACTTTCCCACTTTAGAATGTCCTGAAATTTTCTTGTGTGAAATTGTCTGTTAACTAACACCTAGCGTTTGTCCATTGGTCTCTGGGTTTCCCCTTCAAGGTTGATGGAAAAGTCACAGGACCATCTACTTACATTAATCCAATATAGTCACATTCAGTTTGGAAGTTGTCTCATCAAAAATAACCAGACACAAAACAGAACAGCAGCAACTTGGATAGCCCAAGCTGGTTACTCTGAGAGCTGCGCACGCACTCTCAATACCCCACTCAAGTTCATGTGACATAAAGGGACTGAGTCAGAGTGTGAGCAGGAGAGAGCACAGAAGAGAATTTTGCTCGTGGTGTGGACACCGCCCCCACTCCCCGCCATTTCTACACTAACAACGTTGGTGATTAATTGGACATGACAGCTTCCCATCTGATGGGGAGGAATAAAATATCTGCTTGAGGTATTTCCAGAATGAAAGGAGCAAACTGATCTCTTGGAATATAAAAGTCAAACAGGAACACTAAGCCTTGCATAGGTTAGCCAGAGAAACCCATGTGGTTGCCAATGGCGTTCAAAACAGGAGGCATAGGCAGCTGCTTCTGAACTCAGCAGCTTGCCAATTTGAAAATATTATGGGGCTGGAGAGCTGGCTCAGAGGCTAGGTGCACTGGCTGCTCTTCTAAGGGCCCAAGGTTCAGTTCCTAGCACCCAGATGGCAGTTCATGAACATCTGTCACTCTAATTCCAGGAGATCTGATGCCCTCTGCTGGCCTCTGCAGGCATTGTGTGCACATAGGGCATGGACATGCAAGCAGACAGAACACTTAAACACATAAAATATAAAGAAACATTTAAAATAGAAATGTTGTATGTAGTAATGCTGTGACACATACATAAATAATAAAATGATTACATTTTGTTGCTAAAATATGTGAAATTCTTTGAGCATGTGATACAGATTCTGGCAGGGGAAACCATACCATCCTTAGCTTTCTATAGTGACCCAGCAAGCACCACCACAGGGGGGAGCATCTCCTTTGATCCACATCTTCCCTCTCCTACCCAGCCACCCACAGCCACACCTCTGCACTGCTGTGTTTCTCACTTGGGTAGATGCCACTGAGCAGTGGGATCGTGCAAGAGAAATGACCCCTTGAGGGAAAGCTCCCCACATTAAACTTAGAAGCCAAAGATGCTACGAGACTTGTTTTGTCCAAATCCCACCTTCACACAAACTGTCTGCCCCCTTCCAGCCCTCCCATTCATGTATTCCCAGTCACTGACACAGAGCCTCTCATGGTGTATACTAATTTCAGCTGAGCACATGGGTGGTGGAATAGACATGGACACCATGGTGTGGAATACAGAATCAGCTCCTTCGGCTGTCGCTGTGGCTTTGTATTCTGCACACCTCCCTTGCTTTGCACTGTTCAGGTTGTTGTCACACTGCCATGAGCACCTTCATTTGTTTGCTTTATATCTTCTCTTTTGCTTGGCTTAGCTTAAATTTTCAGGAAAGAATTACCAGATCGATAGGAATGTGCATTGTAATGACTTTGGATTATAAAGCTAAATTGCTTTCCCAAATAATTTTATTAATCTATAATGATACAAGTGGCGTCATGGTGAACAGTTCCATCCCAGCCTAAATTAGAATTAGTGAGAATCATAAAAAGTGAAAACCAAATAGAAAATTAATCGAGAATTGCTTGCTCTTCTCATTGGGCTTATTTTAGTGCTTTGTCTATTTCAACGCGTCTTTTCGTGATTGTTTATCACGCTCCGCACTGAATGATCTCTAGCGGCCTTTAGTGCCTTATTTTAAGGCATAGATAATGGCATCTTCCTCCCCTCCCCCAGCATTTAATAAGCTAATTACTTTCTTCTACAAGTTAAGATTTAACAAGGAGATGGAAGTTATAGAAGGGGGTGGGGAGGAGAAGGGGGGCACAGGAGGACAGTGATGACAATGACCCACAGGAACTCTTCTTTTCTAAGAAAACACTGATTACTAAGAAAACTTTATTCCTATAAGCCTCGTTTACAGAATAAGCAGTTCATCTACAAAATATATATATATATTTGGTTTTTCGAGACAGGGTTTCTCTGTGTAGCTTTGGGGCCTGTCCTGGAACTCACTCTGTAGACCAAGTTGGCCTTGAACTCACAGAGATCCACCTGGCTCTGCCTCCCAAGTGCTGGGATTAAAGGTGTGCGCCACCACTGCCCGGCCAAATACAATTACTTATAAATAAGAACAAAGTTTTCTTTTTAGTTAGGTAAATAGTAAACAAAAGCAGAAGAATGGCAAAGACTGGCAGCTATGCTGGAGCGCTCAGGTCAGTCCCACAGCAACACACAGTGACATCAGCAGGAGTTCGTCCTTTTGTCATGGTCACCAGTGCTGTGACAGCTGCAGATGTCTTCACTGGAAAGGCCATACCAGGAACCACACTAGTGTGAAGAATGTGGACAAACTATCAACAGAACATAGCAAATTCCTATCTCAATCTGGTTGTCAGATTTTGGAAAACCCCAATGTACTTAATACCTACATGTTTATGTACAGACAGGAATAATAAGGCTGGATACAGTCACATCGGTGATGGTTTTGAAGACATTGAAGGTTCAGAGGACCCCTCAATGGCTAGATGTAGATCTCAAGATTGGTAGCATGAGCAGCAGCCCTGGACTAAATATTCATGCAGATCTCATTATGACAGCCCAAACCCTGAAATAGTCAAACACATTTCCCAAATCCCTCAGGAATGACCCTTCCCGTCAGAAGCCACTGAGCCGAAGTGGTTGGGGCTCAACAGTGGGGGAGGATTAGAGAGTCCAGCTAAGAGTGTGAGGTAGTGTGTATGGGGAGGAAGAGGAAGCTTGCAGGCACGGGCTTTGATCATTCTGTCCAGAGGAGAAAGTGTTGTGCGAGGACAAAGGGAAGTCAAGAGTGAAGACAGGCACAGTCACTAGACCATCCATGCCAGCCCCAAGTTGAAAATGGTCATGTTGGAGCTCACCAGACTGCAACTGGTCCTGCAGAATCAGAGTTTGTCCATGCCTTTCCCAGCCAGCCATGGGTCCTCTATAGCCTGGCAGGAAGCCTGTGACACCTCCTGCACTGAGCTGAGCACAGAAACCAGCTGGGATTCTGGAGAGCTTGTGGTGCAAGAGGGCCCTGGGCAGAACAAAAGGCCCCCTTGCAGAGAGCTACCAAGAGACCTACAGTGTCAGAGTCACAGCCAGACACCAGGGAAGCAATGTAAAATCAGGGAAAGCAGTGGTCTGGTTGCCAGCCAGAAGGGCAGCTGGAGCCTTGAGAAACAGAGTGTGAACTCAGGCCACAAGACCCAGCAGCCCCAGGTGTCCCTGGCCAGACACTGCAGGTCATGCAAAGGTGAGGTAGGAAGACGTCTCCCTACCACAGCACAGGCTGACTGGGACTCCAAGTGTCTCAGGTGCTGGGGTGATGTTAGGAGGCTCCCGCTCTGCTCTGCCCTGCCCCACTGTAGTAAGCTCAGAGCAGCCACAATCCCTTCAGACACCCAGGCACCATCAATGAGAACAAACCACATGAGAATGATGGAAGCTGAGAGTCCGTTTCCCTGCACAAGAAGCTGTTCAAATGACTGCACTGTAGAAAGGCAGAATTGCTGATAGAAGTGAACAGAATTCAGTCCTTCCTTGTTGTGTAGGATGGGGAAACATTCAGAGCAAGTTCAGGATGGAAAAATGAAATACACTCACTGTCTTTGGATTTCACCATGTAGGCTGAGGGGATGAGGATCTTATTTAATCATTTCATAGAATTTAGTCACAGTTAACTGGAGTTTAAACTCCAGACTGGATGCAGGGATGAGACTGAGTTTTGTCTCAAAGACACCTAGAATATTAGAAGAGGAGCTAGCATGCATATAGCATATACTTTCTTGAGTAAACATATCCTATTGTTTTTAATAACAATGATACTAATGATTACAGTAGCAATGATTGGTTATTGAGCAAGTAAGTTTGTGGCAAGGGAACTATTAACTCAGCATGAACGCCAACACTTTAATGGTTCAATGTCTATACGCAGTCTGCATTCTAATGTCCGCTCCCTCTACAGGTCAATATGAACAGGGCTTCAATTCATTTTCGGAATCCATCCCAACTCAATTAATTAGAATGGAGTGGCATTGGGAAGCCACTCTCCTAGCCACTGGCCACATTTACAGTGGACATTCAACAGCCCTATATAATTGTGGTCACCATATTGACTGGGCAGCCTGACTCTAGAAATTAAACATGCTTAGATGGATATTTCTGTCACTGCTAAATCTCTGCTGGGTAGTGGACAGGATTATGAACAAAGCTGCCAGTCATTTCTGAAGACCCTCCAAAGCCTGTTGAGAGGTGAGGGAAAGCATCACTGGTAGCTGCATCTTCATCAATGCTTCCTTACAGGACAGAGTGCTACCAATGTGAGTAGGACAGCCTTCTAAAGCATCACACCCAACTTATAAAAGTGTGACTTAAAAGGTGAGCTGGAGTTATCTAGAAACAACATTTATAAGAAATACTTGACAATATGACAATACTAGATACATTAAAAGGTCACAAGTTAACATGTATTTATTTCTGATTAAAATATTCTTTTCCCCTAATTTATTACTATAGTTTATCTGTGTTCAAAACATCTAAGAGCTACTACAGAAAAATATTTCTATATAATATTTTGGTCCTCTCATTACTTTTTTTTTCAATGAACAACTTAGAATACAAATGTCAAATTAAAAAAAAATGGTTGAAGAAACCAAACTCCCAGGCTCAATCTTTTCACATTTTTAAGAGGAATGGTTGGATGCATTATGGATTTGTTGTGAAAAATCACACCGTGATGCCAAGTGACAATTGGCATATTGTGAACCCTCAAGAGTCTCTAGAAGACATGAGTGGTGATGTTGCTCATGTCTTCTTCCCTGTCAGGCTCTGGTGATGGCTGCCATCTTTGAAAAATATCCAGGTTTCTTGCACCAGGCCTGGGCTGATGGGCAATTACAGTGGAACATGAGACCAATGATACTGAGGTGAATAACTGGAGGCAGAGGGAGCCTCAGGAAACACCTGTTCATCTGGAGTGAGAGTCCCATGCTGTAGGCCACATGCTACGAGCATAGAGAGGACACACACTTCCATACAAATATAACTGCAGTGCTGAGGAGCTGACCTTGGGCCTTGGGAATGTCACTCATTAGGCTTTGGAACTACAAGTTCCAGGTAAATATACCATTATCGATATATCGTCTCCAAACATAAAGCAGTTCTTCAAATATGGGACCATAAAGCCAAATCACCTTTTTGTCTGGTTATTTCAAACATTAATACCTGATCCTGAGCTGGAGAAAGAGGCTGGACACTGACCAGGCCAGAGTTTCCATTCTCACATTTACCACGCTGCTGTCTGAATCTCCTTAGAATCAATGTTCTTTCCTTTCTGCTGATTTTGATTTCCTGCTAGGATGGGGTGGTTTCAGTCACAGGGAAATCTACCTCATGGTGGCTTTGCTAAATAACTCTTACCTACACATAGCTCTACTCATTCCATTGACCCATTATCTGGGCCACCTAAGAGCAACACAAACCGAGTTGAGTGGTTGCGACAGGCCCCTCTTGTCCTAAAATGTTTGCCACCTGCTCCTTCAGAACAAACTGCTGAGTCTGGTTATGTGATAGCCTCCTCTCCCCACAACTTTAAATTAGGTCATGGTTAATAATGCCCTGTCCAATATAAAGTTGTAATAAGACAATCTTGGAGTTGAGATATTGGGAGGCTGGAGAGAGATGGCTCAATAGGTAAGAGCACTTGTTGCATAATCATAAGGACCTGAGTTCGAATCCCCAGAACCCACATAAAAAGCTGGGCATGGTCAAGCGTATGCCCCCTGGATACTGTGAGGGATAGAAACAGGAGTATTACTGGCTGCCAGTGTAGCTCCAAGTTAAGTGAGAAACCCTGTCTCAAGACAATAAAGTAGGAGATGATAGAAAGGCCACCCAGTGTGTTTCTCTGGTCTCTGCACACAAACATGAATGTTCACATCTCTGCTCCAGCCTCTGCATGTGCATATTCCACACAGGTGCACGCGCGCGCGCGCGCACACACACAAACAATCCTTCCTTCCTTCCTTCCTTCCTTCCTTCCTTCCTTCCTTCCTTCCTTCCTTCCTTTCTCTTCTTTCTTTCTTTCTTTCTTTCTTTCTTTCTTTCTTTCTTTCTTTCTTTCTTTCTTTCTTTCTTTCTTTCTTTCTCTCTTTCTCTCTTTCTCTCTCTCTCTCTCTCTATCATACCCACACACATTCTCTCTCTGTCTCTCTCTCACACACATATTCTCTCTCTATTTCTCAAAAACCCTTTCTCTTACACACACACACACACACACACTTCTCTCTATCTCATACACACACATTCTCTGTCTCTCTCTCACACACATTCTCTATCTCTCACTCTCTCTGTCTCTCTAACACACATTTTCTCCCTTTCTCTCAAATACTCTCTCTCTCTCTCTCTCTCTCTCTCTCTCTCTCTCTCTCTCTCTCTCTCTCTCACACACACACACACACACACACACACACACACACACACAAGCACCACAGGAAAAAATTAAACAGACAGCCTTGACCACTGTATAGTAGACAGAGCTCCTTAGCTACATATAAAGTTAAGTTGGGAAAGAAATCCACAGTGAAAACTATATTTAACAATCAAGCACAAAGCTCTAAATGGATGCACCACTCTCTCAGCAAATTCTCCACTCTCCCATTATCCAAAGCTCTGAAGCAGAACCTACCCCATCATAGCCATCTGGAATTACAGAGGAGCCACCATGAGGAAATGGACATTGAAATTCAACCCACTTTCTGTCTCTCTCGTCTTTCTTAAAAACAAAATTAGCTGGGATTTTGATGTGTGGAGAAAGACATTGTAAGTATCTAAGCTCTGGTTCCCCGACACTAAATGACCTAAAACAAAAGAGAGTTGGAGTAGCTTAATGAAGAATGGCATAGGACTTGAGAGCAGCGCCTGACAGGAAGAAAGAGCTGGGCAGCACTGCCTGACGGAAATGTCACTTCTCAGGAAGGCCACTGGTGGTATCTTTATTAATATCCAGCAATGACAGCAGCAGCAGTGTGACACCAGGGCTGTGCCACATTGCCCCAACAGGAAACAGTTACAGAATGATCACTACATGGTGGACACTACATGAAGTTTCTGCTTAGTTAGCAATTGTTAGGGTAAAGTACTTTTGCTATATTCTTTTAAAAATGTTTTCTAAGGTGTGTGTGTGTGTGTGTGTGTGTGTGTGTGAGAGAGAGAGAGAGAGAGAGAGAGAGAGAGAGAGAGAGAGAGAGAGAGAGAGAGAGAGAGAGTTATGCATGTCATGTCAAGCATGCAGAGAACATCTTGTGGCGTGGTTGTGTCCTTCCGAAGGACTCAGGTGGGTGGGCTTGGCAGCAGGCTCTTTACCCTCTGGGCCCTTTGTTGTTTTCTGTTTGAAGAGCAGAAAACTGAAAGCAAGCAGGAAACGAGCATGCGCAAAAGCTGACAAATACAGACTCAGCTGACCTCCTCACCTCACCGGGGGGTGGGGGGTGGGGGTGCTATGTATTTTGTACATCAGCAAAATTATGAATAGTGGGTGGATCGCAGAGGAATGACCTCCCACTGACGCCTGTTTCCTTGCATCCAATTCCATGGGTGTTCTACTCCCAAAACGACTAGTGCAAGAATAACCACACACAGTCTTGAAAAATGCTTGCAGATTTGGCTTAGCCTTTCTTATTGCTCTTAGAACCCCAAAAACTCATATAAATGAGCCCAGGTTAGCCTAAATGAGAGGAAAGCAGAGAATTCATCTATTAGTGATACCCACCACGCTAACCTGGGAGACAGGGTGGCAGGGTCTATAGAAGCAGGAGAGGGCCCAGCTAAAGCTGGTCTCACTCCACCCAGACCAGACTTACCCAGAAGAACCCAGAAATAAGTAAATGGTTGTTATTTTTAAGACATGAAGTTCAAAGGTAGTTGATACGTGGCAAAGTTAACTAATTCTCTGCTCCCCAAAGAAAAGTTTGTCATCTTCGTTGTGAGAAACAAGACAATTATTGTCATCTCAAAAGAATGAAGATCTTTGCCAGTCATTACAGTTGCTTTGGGGACACCTTTAAAACTGATTTATGTGGGAGGCCTGCAAAGACACTAGTCAACCCAGACAAGATGGCAGATGGTTTTAGATTTATACATATTTATGTAACTCATGTTTAATTGTCTACTCTTCTGTCCATCTTGAATAGGTGATTATTTATGGTAATCATGATACTTTATCTGGCTGAGGTTTCCAATACTATTTCTTCCCCTGGATTCACTAGGAAAAAACCAAATCAAACAAACAAAAAGAAGCCACCAAAGCTCTGAGGCACTATTCTAATTGTTTTACAGTTTCATTAGACAGCATCCTGTCTGTTAAGCATGCTTCCGGAACTCTAATGATAATAGTGTTTGTTGCTACTGCTTAATTCCTCCTCAGGGTGTCTGCCTTTTACAGTTACAACTGCAATTGGAAAGCCGCTCATCCACATGTTCACACCAATTTATCCATTAATTTATTTGACCTGTTAATCCATTAGTTACTTGTCCAATAATCCATTAAACTGCTTAAAATAATATTTGCTGTCTCTAGTGCAGGATGCCTTTGGGTCAAAGATGACAAATCCAAATTATTAATGATGAGGCTATTTTATTCATTTTGGGAACTTTGATAGTGCCATAAAGCAAGCTGTGAATGCCTCCTTAATTACATGACTGCAGAGGAGCTCATAAAGGCCAGTGATGGGGTAATAACTCATTCCTAGGCTTTACTATCATTCAACCACTTCATTCTCCATCCTGACACATATGCAGAAAGGCACATGGATGTGGAAACCAGGCCATACATGAGGGCACCTTGACAAAGTGGGAAAGGACAATTGTGCTCTTGAAAGTTGGCCATTTGGTTTAGAGACACATGCTTCAAAGCAAGCTTTTATACTTAACAAGTGGAAGATAAAATCCTTCAACAAGGAGGTTTGAAAAGAGAGAGAATTGAGGAGACATGCAGAGCTTGAGGGCTAATGCGGCTTCTTCTCAAGGACACACACTTCACAGGACACAGAAACACTCTCAAGAGAGAGCCTTGTTGAAGGAAAGAAAAGCCAAATGAAAATTATGGTGAAAGTAGCCAACTGGAAAGTTATTCCTAGCTCAACTTGGCTACCACCAAGAAATTTTGCCCTGCCATGGCCATTCAAGCATCTGTAACAGCAAGCCCTTCAAATTTTTATGATAATTGGGAACCCATAAGCCAACTTCAAATCCATATTCCTACTTCAAATTAAGTTTTTAACATTTATTCAGAGCTAGATGATACACATCAAAGCATATGATATTGAATCTGAATCTAGTAACTTCCATGAAAGGGAATCATGTAGGATGAAGAGTGTGGAAGAAGAAATATGCATGTTGAGTCTGGGGCATGGCAGTTTGATTAGTCAAGATTTGCAAGATGGACAAATTGCTATATCTAATGTTAAACTGAGTGATGCTAACACAGTACAGTTACCTACAGGATATTTTGGGAATTTATACTTTCCTTCTTCTTTAAAGTGGGTTAACCATGACTACAGACACCACTGGTCTGTTCAACATCTGTCTAGTATCCTCGTTGTTCTGCTTCTTGTTAGGGACTTCAGAGAGAGACGACTATAAACCAAGGTCAGTCACAGACATGGGAGAAGTGACCCTTGACTTTCCTGTACTTAATCAGACCAAGGAGTGTGTTAGCGAACATACACACTGAGGTGTGGAAATCATAAAATATCACCAGAGAAACGAGAGAGGTTGGTTAGCAATGCAAGCCACCTGCTGATACTGCACAAGTGATTGTAAGAGACAAATCAAGACACAAATCCTCGAGGGTTAAACCAACTCCCACCTCTCCTCCCACATTTAGCATCATTTCTCTAAGTAATTAGTTGGTCTCTCCCTTGACTCCCACTCCAGGCCTCTTCAATCTTACTTCTGACTGAACTAACACAGTCTCTCCCTTTCTGACTTCTCCAAGTTCCAATAATAGATACATGTCCACTTGGCTTTGGAATGTCTAGACAATTAAGAACTAAATGGCTAAAGGTCATTGCCAAAGAAGAATAATGTGACAATAACCTCAGATAACAAAGGAAGGACTCAAAGAACCTGGGGCCACTGTACTGTGTGTGTAAACCTTCCCAGCAGACTTCTCAACTTGTACTATCTGCGAGAAGATCTAAGAAGCTAAGACATGCCCACAAAATATAGAGTTACAACACAGTTCTTCTCCCATGCTTTCAGTGACAAATTCCTTCATAGTTTATAAGGTCATATTGTTATTTTCTGGAGAATTGTTATGGAGGGAGCTGAGACTCAACTTAAAGAGACAAATCTAATCCAAGTAACAGGACAAGATATTTGTCACAGAAACAAACGGGCCATGATGAGGTTTTCTGCATTCCAGGCACCTATAAATACAAACAAGTTGCATGCCCTAAATCATTGAATCCTTACAACAGTGTGAGACAGTTACCAAACTCTCATCATATGACATGTGACAGACTATCTGCACTGAGCTGGTGAAAGTCACTGAGTGACCTTGAAGTTGTCCTGGAACTGAGAAGTCCAGCCTGGCCCAGAGCCCATGATTCTCACAGTCATGAAAGATTGGCTCCTGGGTTCTTGATTTCATATTTATTTTCTTCACTCTGTTCTCCTTGACTATAATATAAAACCTCTCCAATTCTCTTGTGGCAGAGGGAGTCACTCCCTTTTGATAGTGGTAGGTCATTGCTCATCCTGGACATAGTCATTCTTCTCTATAGAGTAGATTCGGATCCTCATGGTTACCCAAAAGAACACGAAATGCCTGACAAAAATACATTTGGTATAAAAAGAAGCATGGCCAAAACAAGCACACACATTGTCATGAGATTCTGTGTCCCCTCTTGGAGGCAAGCCTGGCAAACACGCCCCCCAAGCTGCAGTAGCCACAGTGGAACAGAAGCGCCTCTGAGATTGAGAGCTATCTCCAGTCCTGCATCTGCAATCAAAACATCTGTCCTCACAGCATCACTTTCACCAACATTTCTAGCCTGTCTTGGCCTACAAATGACATCAATACAAATAATGTGAGTACTACCTACTTGTATGAACTAAAGAGGAGCCTTAGAATGTGTCTTCCATACCAGCAGGTTACCTAGACAACCTGGTATCAGTACACTTCATGGAGGAAAATCTGGAAGGGAAAACAAAAACTTCAGAGACCTTCAGGGAAGGAACCTACAAGGAGAAGATTCTGGGACAATTCTCTACCAAATTCCAAGTTCCACTTATACCAAACAAGCCATCGAGTGATCATCGCCTGTTTTATAGGCTTGTGAACACTGGTATATAGGAAGGGCAAGCATGAACAGCAGAATACTTGATAGCCATCTCAAGTCCTCTGTCCCTGTTACATGGTCACAGTAAGCAATTCCTAGCCCCTTCCAGCCTCAAGTCATCTGAAAGCTAAAAATGGTTAAAATATAAAACAGGGAGTACATATTTAATAAAAGATGTTCTCTTTGAAAGCTTGGCACTGAAAAGAAGGTTCAGGAATAGTTCCTAAAGGCAAATTCTAACAGCATTATGGTGCTAGTATTTTCTGGTGTATGTACAGAAAACAGTGGGGTTTTTTGTTGTTGTTCTTTTTTTTTTTTTTTTTTTTTTGTCATGAGGGCTAGCAAGTAAAGCTTCCTTTGAAGCTATTTGATTTGTAAATTTCTGCAAAACATCAATTACCCTAAGCATAGCCTTTATCCAACCAAATAAGCATACAACATATTCACAATTCTCCCCACAGCTTTCTACAAATAAAAAAAGGAATTCTACCTTATAGAGCACAATGCAGGAGAAGACAAGGCTTTTTGTAGCTCAATAAAAACTCAGCTTGAGGGGACTTTGATGGTGAAAACAGAAGGGGAAACCTTCACAATCTAAGGTGTGAGAAATCCCTCTCTGCCCTTCTGTTCTGCTCAGCCTTCATTTGTCAGAGATGGAAGCCCTCTGCTGGCCAGGGTGTGCCTGAGCACTGTGGTCCCCACACAGCTTCCCAAAAGGGAAGGGAAAGATATACTTACCCCAAGATTACAACTATGCTTGCCTTTGAAGTTTCTTTTAATTCTTAAATATTGACTGAACACAACGGAGTTGATTTCTGAAGACACAGAGGTGTGCTTGCTTCTGGTCTTAGATGTGTTGTACATTTTTCTCTCGGGCACATTTCTGAGATCAGAAGACCTACAACAATCCAACTGAGACCCTCAGCCCACTCCACACTGCATTTAGGAAATGGTTCTGTCCCTATGGTGGGTTACCTCCCACCAGATTTCTAGACTTCTCCATAGCTACAATGTTTTTCAGGATTTAGAGGGTTTAGTCCTAAAAGTTATTCTGCTTCCTCAATTTGGTTCATTAAGCAAATAATAGTCATAATGTAATGGAAAAATAACGTCATTCTCAGGGGAGGCTCAAGTAAGATCAAGCCCGCATGAGAAGGCAAACTGGATCAAGAAGCTCTGAGCGTGACAACCAGGAGGGAAGCCATTAAGCTCTAATGCTTTGAATGTAGACAGCTGACCCTGAACAAAAATAGATGCTTTCCCCGAGTGTTGCCTGTGTAAGTCTTGTAACTTAATTCATTGCATCTGTATTAGTACTCTTCTCTGCTTTGGGCTGCACGGCAGAACTTTTCCAAAGCTTAAACAACATGAATTGCCATTGAGCCAAGGACAGACTGGATCTTACCCCACACAAACAGCCACAGGTCCAGGAAGACCCATTCCATACCACCCTACTCTATAGAGCAAGACACAGCTTGGCTTTAAAAAAATATGAACATCAAAAGTAAATGGGTTAAAAAGAAGTAGGAAAAAGATCAAAAACAAATTCCAAGGTATCTAGAAAAGAAGCCTGCAAGGTATTAAAATGCATGCTTCATCAGCAAACACAGAGCATTTATAGGGAATCAAAGGAGTAAGGGGAGACAGAGTGAGGCTCTGCAGCAAGGCTGACAGCATTTTGTTAGGCCCGAGGGACCTCTCTAGTCAGCTGACCTCTCTCTCAGGTACAGTAAGTTCGCCTTCTCTAAAATGAAGATGATGATCAAACTTGTTACATAAAACAGTGTTGCAAGAATTCCTTCCCTGGGACTCAATGTCTACATCATCCTTATAAGGCCCCTCAACAAGCCAAAGTATGAGTCCACCAAAGTTCAACCTGGAGACCCAGGTTTAGTGGGCTTATTTACAGAGCGGAGAGGAGGGGTTACATGGGTAGCCCCAAAGGAGCCTTGCTGTAATGTCTTCCCCCACCTTGGATGATGGCTTTCCTACAGCTGCTTGGATAGACCCCCTCCTGATAACTCTCCTCAATCAATAACTCAAGCCCTTTCCAAGATTCTGAGGCAATTAGGGCATGTTGTAGCAAATGACTGGAGTCTCAGGTGAGCGTCCAGTGACCCTCTCCACACATACCCCTTTTCTCTGAGTTGAAGCCAACAGTCAGTAAGCCTTATCTAATTGGGATGATCTCCAATAAGTAGGAACAGCTGATCTGATAAAAGGAGTGGTGGAGTTAGTGAGACTCTGTAGCAAGGATTTTGACAGTAGCTGAATGACCTCTCCAGTCAGCTGACCTCTCTCAGGCACAGCAAGTTGACTTTTTTTAACGTGAGGATGATAGAGCTAGTTACATAAGCTGGTGTCTATACAGCTGATCTGATGAAGATCGTGGCTAGTTTGCTTAGAGTAACACATTCTAAAACAAACAGCTGTAAGGTTGAAATGCTCCCCGCACACACACACAAGGCAGTCCATAGCAGAGACTGACCTGACATCAAAGCACTTAATGTGCCGCTGGTTCAACTCTGGGAGTCCACTACTGTTGACCTGAAGCAACGCCTAGAGACATTTCCGACTGTCAAGACAAGAAGCTGGAATTGACCAAGCCAGAAATGCTATCTAGTATCCTGTACCTGAACTGACCATGTAACCCCCAAGTAAGAAGTCACTGATGCCAAGAAACCTGCTCTAAGAATATACTTTGAAAGATGCCACAAAGGAGACAGACCCATAGCTATTTCCATCATTCTTTAGAAAAGCAAATTGTTTTCTATGTAATCCATGGTATAGGACCAAAGCTAGGTTCAAAGAAGATAGCCTCCATAAATACAGTTTGGGCAATTGTTTTGCTGGTAATCACTTGGCTTGCTGAATCCCCCCACTCACCAGCCCGCTTGTACCTTGTCCTTCAGCCACAGTCCAGTACTTTTAGTGTTTGGAGATAATTTGATCATCTTCAGAAATCCAAAGCTCACTCCACCCACTTCGGGGACAACTCTGCAGAATTCATCTCCCTGGGTGACTTGGACAGTCTCAAATAGTCCATCTTTAGAAATCACAAGTTAGCAACACTGCTAGTAGAGGACCGCCTCATCTAAAGCAATCGTTTCACCTCATGGTTGTGTAGCCCGGTATTCCTGCGGGACTCCCAACACTGGGAGTGGGTGACGTCTCTGACTGCTCTGCCTATTCTTAGGACCCCTTTCCTCTTACTGGGCTGCCACATCCAGCCATGATATGAGGATTTTTGTCTAGTCTTATTGTATCTTGTTAGACCATGTTCATTGGATATTCCTAGGAGGCCTGCTCTTTTTTTTGGGGGGGGGGGTTGAACAGAGGAGAAATTGATCTTGAGAGAGGGACTGGGAGGAATGGAGAGGGCAAAGTTCAGTCTGAACGTAATGTATGAGAGAAGAATAAAAGTTAAAAAAAAAGAAAGAATTTTATTTTTCCAAATTCTCTCAGATATACAGAAAAGAAAATTGTTGTGATTTACCAATTTCAATATCAGCTAACATCCAGGGAACCAGTCTGTGAGAAGATGTCATTATCCAGGAATGGTTGTGCATGGTTGCAATCCTATCACTCAAGAGGCTGAGGCAGGAGAATCATCATGCTTTCAAGGACTGTCTGGGCAACATAGCAATATCTTGTCTCAAAAGAGGTGGGAGCGGCTTACAGTAAGAACATGAACCTGTTATTTCCCTTCTTTTATTGCACAAGACTTACACAATGTTTGTTCTTGGTCTGGGAAGGCAGGAAACTAGAATAATGTTTGATTCTCCCAGCAAGGGCCAGGTCCAAAGGATGCTTAATCAATATTTACTGATTGAATTGAACAATGGAAAACTCTTGATAGTGACCAAAAGTTACAGTCAAACTTTAGGCTCCAGTCATTGTACTAGCAAACAGCTCACAATGGTAGAACAGTGTCTTGAGGTTTTCAATATGCTTTCCCAAGCCTCATTTAATAGTCAGAAGCTACTTTTAGCTGTGACAACTGGAGATCTTTCCTGCCCACTCCCAGACCCACCACCAGCTCCTACATCACTTCTCAGTTCATCTTTCCTAGTCCTTGTTCCCATCTTGAGCCCACCAGCCCCCTCTGTTTCTGCCAAGATACCTGAACAACATCTAAAGAACTGTACCACAAGTTTCATTTTTAGTCCGAGAAGTAGTTCAACTGATAGGAATTTTACACTATCATTGCCTCATTCTGTAGAAGTAAAAATGTGTATGAAAAATCTTTCTAAAACACAAAAGTCAGGGCTGAAGAGATGGCTCAGCAGTTACGAACAGTTGCTGCTGCTCCAGATGACCTGGGTTCAACTCCCAGCCTCGACATTGCAGCTCATAACTCTCTAACTCCAGCTCCAGGGGATCCAGTGCTGCCTTCTTGCTTATGAGCAAGAGGCACTCATGTGGTGTACAGGCAAGTATTCAGACAGAACAACAGAAAAACCCTACTCAGAGTAAAAGGTTTTTTAATTAAAAATGTAGGAATGACCAGTTTTAATCTGAAGTTCGGCTTTCTGTTATTTTATGGAATCAGTGGCTGTAGCTACACCATTAGTCATTATATTGTTCTATCAACAGCACTCTACTTCAGTTTTATTTTAATCATTTGCAAGAGATTGCACATTTCAATCTAGCACAAGCAGTGTTGTTCAGTTTTCAGTTTCCCACACTGCTTCTGACTAATATGGCCTCTGTCTGCCTCTCACTCCTGCCCAGTTCCATGCTGGAGCACAGAGGCCCCCATGCAGATAACAGTGGTGCATAGGATGTTGGGCGAAGAGGGAAGCTTCTCACTGACTGGGGAGAGACCTTTCCGGGGAGACTTTTCTTTCCCAATAACACATTTCACCACTGCTGAACATCAGTGTGCTGCATCATTTACCTTAGGAGATTGACCAAATCAATAAAGTTCTAGAATATATTTGGTCAAGACACATCAAAGTAACACTAGAGGAAAACCTTTCACATTCAAAGACAAAGATCTAAAACCCCCACATGATACAAGACAGATTCAATCCTCAAAATGGGAAGCCACAATCCTAAGATCCCAGAGTGTTTGAGTACAGAACACAAGAGGGAGAGCCCAGTGTTCTACAAATGAAGATTACAGGACATCCTTCCACGCTCTTTCTCTGGCTGTGGCTAACGTCAAGTCTGGATGTGATGCCCGCAGTGCACTCTGAGGATTAACCACTGTTTGAGATGAGGTGGAATCCAAATCTCAAATCCAATTATCAACCACCAGATTGCCTCGAAGTCTCCACACTTGGCTGAGCATCTTTTCAAATATAAAAATAAGGATAATGATGCCAACTTTACGAGGCTCCTGTAGAGAGTAAGAGGATCAGAGATAAAGAGCTTGGGACACAGGTACATCACTGCTTAATGCATGTTCTCAGCTTTCTTAGCTCTCTTTTCTTGATGAATATTATACTCTTGTTGTCAAATTACTTCCTGGGCCTCTTGTTTTTGCTTTTACTATATCTTATTAACTTAAAATACTACTAGAAAACACAAAACAAAACTCTCAAACACGAATCCCACTGAGGGAACACTCAGCAGCTGTGGGTGCTCAAGGCCACAGACCTCTTTCCAGCTATCATGGAAAACCTCTGAGTAGGAAATACCCACTTGCATGAACCTTGGGGGTCCCTGTGCTCTGTTCACTTGGGACACACCCTCAGGGTCTTTGCTCTACACAGACAGACACTCCTGACATCCACTCCTTACTGAATAATGCAAGCTGCCTCTGCCTATGGTCAGTGTGAGAGCCACCCCAGGAAAACTTACCAATCAATGAAAAGAAGAAAAGAAAATCGGAAGATAACAACATGCAAGCCTAAAACTCAGGATGGGGGGCATTTTAATGACGGGTTTTGTTGTTGCTTAATTACCTTCATGCTTGTTTTGGCAGATGTCTGGAAACCACATGACTGATTATGGACAGAAGATGCAGTTTCCCGCTTGCCTTTATTAGATGGCGTATCAGGAGGAGTTCCTACTATACCATTAATTCTGAAGTTCAACTGGTCCTCACAGCAGCTGACGAAACCTTTCAAAAAGCTGGGGAAGGCTCCCTCTCCCTGAGACTCAGTGATGCTTTGCAAGACTTCCTGAAATTTCAGTGGGAAACCGAGTTCAACCACCCCCACACAGCAGAAACCATGGGATTATGGTGATATATGGTGTATCAAATAAAGCTTGCCTGAGGATCAGAGGACAGAGCCAGCCACTAGATTAAGCATAGAGGCCAGGCAGTGGTGGTACACACCTTTAATCCTAGCACTTGGGAGGCAGAGATCCGTCTGGATCTCTGTGAGTTCAAAGCTACCCTGGACTACATGAGTTTGATTCAGTATAGGAGAGAAACAGCCAGGCAGTGGTGGCATAAGCCTTTAATCCCAGTACTTGAGATCTCATGCCTTTGCTACCAGTATTTGGGAAGCACACATGCCTTTAATCCCAACACTAGGAAGGAAGTGAAATGGCTGGGTGGAGAAAGGCATATAGGGTATATAGGGCAGAGGAGACAGGAACTAGAGGCTTTCAGCTGAGGACTCAGAAGCATTCAGTCTGAGGGTTCGTGGAGACAGGATCGGCTGAGGAGTTGGTGAGGTGAGATGTGGTTGTGTCTTGCAAATTCATTATTTTGTGAGTATTTGGTTCTTTTGTATATTATCTTGGATTGTTTATATCATTGGTGTTTGCATGGAATAAATACTTGGTGCTAGGAATAAGGGTCACTGTGACTGGAGACATGGGTTAGTTTTGTCCCTCTACCAACTTTATCCTAAGTAGCGCATCTCTGTCCATGTCATAGGAAGCCACATTTTGCTCCCTAAGATTAGATGCTCCCATAGAGAACTCACTGGATATCAGGTGGCACCCAACTCATGACAGGCAGTTGACTGGCCAGTGCTGTGGGATACCACATAGGATGACCAGAGCCACCTGGGGCCTAGAACTGACCTCTGCTTCCTATAGTCCAAGCCCACAGGCAAGGCAGCTCCTGTTCTGGAGGCCTGAGATCTTCCATTCCCTCACACATGCCCCTAGATTAAACACTCCTACTGAGACACTATGTCTCACTGTGTGTCCCTCTCATGCTCCCAGACACAGATTGAAGCAATGACTGCAAAGTTCTGTGAAGAAACAAATGGAAATAATTCAGCATGCAAATGTGTGTATTGTTTTTCTGCAGAGCTCAGAGGGAACAGAAACTGTGTCCATGGATAGGAAAACTTCAAGCATTTACCAATTAACCTGACCAGGAAATGCTTTCCAAATTTGATTTGATGTTGCATTTAATGAAGGAATTAATACTATCTTTTAGTTAATTCAAATTTGACTATGTTTAGGAAGCTAAAGTCATTATATGTAACACCTTTATTGGACAAAATGAGGAATCAATAAATCTTTCTAGATCCACGTTGAACACCTGCATCCCTCCGAAGAGTGCAAATGCAGCTCACTGAGCTCTGCACACAGGCTCTTCTTCTAACTATGGAGACAGACATATATGTGAATCTTAACATGTCTGCAGAACCTGAATGTGTTAACAGAAGTATAGAAAGAGACGGGCCAACACCCTGGTAGACACACAGTGTACCCATCAACACTGACTGGGTAATTTCATGGAGGAGGTGACGCTAAAGTTGAGGTTCCTGATGGTATTCTAGCTTAGGGATGAAGGGCACAAGCAGCTGTGTGGAAAATCATGGATTATTGTGAGGGTTAATTTTTAACTACCAACTTGACATAGCCTAGAACCACCTGGGAAGAGAGTTTTAATGGAGGGATTATCTAGATCAGGTTGGTGGGTAGGCATGTCTATATGAGATCATCTTGATTATGGTTGATGTGGGAATATATGGCCCACTGTGAGTGGTGTTATTCCCTAGGTACAAGGCCCAGAGCTGCAGTAGAGAGGAGAAAGCCAACAAGCATGCCTGTATCAATTTACTTCTTTTTATTGGCTCTGGACCGCACTATGACTAGCTGCTTCAATCTTATGGTACTGTTGCTTCTCTGCTGAGATAGCTTGGGAAAATGGGACAGAAGTCTAGGAGACTGGGAAAAATGCTTAACAAAGCAACTAAGTTAAGCTTACACAGCTCAGCTCCTCTGTCCCCAACTTCTACCTTCACTTCCCTGTGCTTCAGCGGTGGATGACCTGTTCAGGCCTGTCCTTTCCACAGTGCTGCACAGAGAGCAGGAGACAAGTCTTGACATAATGAACCAGTAGGAGGACATTGACTCTCTACAGATGAAAATACAATTTGAATACAACTTGAGCTAGAGACAAATATTAGATCAATGGTCTTGAGTCTACACAGAAAAGTGTGGGGAGCAGATGAAGGCCTGAGTGAATGCATATTGTTGACATAGGCATAGCCATGCTCAGATCTGGGGAAATGGCTAAGCCTCCCTCAGGTCAGGCTCAGGGAATGACAAAGCCTGCCCTTGGTGAGTATGATAATGTTGACAGTGTGAACAAAAAGCGCCACCACAGCTTTCTTTTTCTGGATATTTGTAGCTTGAAAGTGTTCTCCTAAGCCGGGCGGTGGTGGCATACACCTTTAATCCCAGCAGCACACCTTTAATCCCAGCACTCGGGAGGCAGAGCCAGGCGAATCGCTGTGAGTTCGAGGCCAGCCTGGGCTACCAAGTGAGCTCCAGGAAAGGTGCAAAACTACGCAGAGAAACCCTGTCTCGAAAAACCAAAAAAAAAAAAAAAAGAAAAAAAGAAAAAAAAAAAAGAAAAAGAAAGAAAGTGTTCTCCTAGAGACCAGCTAGATTCTCCCACAGATACTGCACACAATAGATACTCTGAGTTTACAGATTGCATCATCCAGTGCCCTCGAGCAGAGCAAGCAGAGCTCACCTGGTCCCTTCTTATGTGCATGGGTATCTGTCTTCAGTGTCTATCATTTCTTTCTCTTTTTTTGTTATGTTTTGTTTGCTTGCTTGTTTGTTTTGTTTTTTTCAGACAGGGTTTCTTTGGCTGTCCTGAAACTAGCTCTGAAGACCAGGCTGGCCTCAAACTCCTAGACACCCACCTACCTCTGCTGGGATTAAAGGCACCTGCCACCACTCTCTGGCATCCATCATTTCTTAATTCCTTGGTTGCCCCAGTCATGTTTTCAGGAACAACACATGCAGGATATAGCATCAAATAAGGCCAATAGTGTGAAAGTTTAACGTTCTATAAACAACTTTACTTGGGACCTCCAAATAATCAAGAAGACAAGATTTGTTTTCAGGCTCAGAGGCTCTGGACATTTTTTTCCTCTAATTCTGCAATTAAACACAGCTTTATTGAGAATCACACCTCCTCCTTTTGCTTCTTCAAAAGCCTGGCTTTCTTTTCTGTTTCCTCATTTTCCTCATAACACTCAAACAAACTGGGGATCATTTGCTCTCTGTCCACCTCCACAAGCTAACGCCACGGTTGGGCTCACTGTTAGCCAAGGTTTCCTGTTAGTGATCTCAAGTAATGATTTGTTAAAACTTGAAGTATGATTTCAAATTTGGGGGATGAATGACAAATATTAATTTTTCTTGGGTTTCTAAGAGCCGCTAGTTCTCTCCTAGGACTATGGTCCCCTGAAGACAGCAAATAACCACTCTACCAGCTGCTCTAGCAGTTCAGAGAAGGCAGGGCTTCTTCACTGGGTTCTGAGCCCACGCATGCCCACTGCTCTTACTTGCTGCCTGGAAGGGTGGCTACTGCTGTCACTGGGTCAAGACTCTCTCTGGCATGTTCCTCAATAGGCAAGTGTTGCTGCTATTCTCTAGGGACAGTGAGTCTCCAGGAACTGGTTAATATGGTTAGAGATCCACTTCATTGTCTCAATTCTTGATCATCCAAATAAGGCTGTCCTGGGACTGCAGGTGTACCTGGGCTGGTAGAGTCCTTGCCTGACCTGGACAAAGCCCTGGGGTTCTGGCTCCGGCACCATATCTGCTAGTGTGGACATGGTAGTGTGCTGGGGCAAAGAAGAGTAGGGGTAGAGAAAGGCAAGAGGGACAAGGGATAAAAAGAAAGAAAAGTAAGATGAAAAAACCTGGGGGGGTGTAACAAAAGAAAATAAGAATGAAGAAATCATCTATCAGTGTAAAACGAAGAAACTTTAGTGGACATCTGCTAGATGCTGGCTTCCCACAGCAGTGTTGCATCCTTTGTGAAGTCTGGAAGGAGTTGGATGGGTGGAACACATCATAACTGTGATGAGAAGAAGTCTTTGGAAAAGCACAGGAATGCACACAGGGTGGGAGGAAAGCGGAGTTCTATTTTTGGGTTTGACAGTAGAATTGTTTTTGAAAAAAAATCTGTAATTTCCTAGGCACAAAGGCCTCTTCTGACATATGTGATCATTTATCTCCTATCTATTCAGCACCTATCTATCATCTAGCTAGCTATCACCCTGTTATTGCTATGGCAACGACCACCATTGCAGGTAGGTGTTTTGACATCCAGAACCAAGCTTCAAGTTCATGAGATCTGTCGCCTGAGGTGAGCACAATGCAAGGAGCGTGCTCTTGGGCTCCTTCTTAAAAGCACCGAGTTTCAGCTCGGCCTTTCACGGAGACTTGCATTGCTGGTGTTTCAAAGCAGTTCAGCCAAGATGTTTTCAGTGTAGTGGAGAAATTAACGCAGGTGTAGAGTGCTTTTTTCTGGGCTTTTGCCTCTTGATTCTTTTCTTCTCCCCCTTCGCCCCCCTCTGATTATGCATTTCTTCCTCCCACAGTGCCTGCTGGCAAACTTCCAAGATTTTTATCAAATCTTCTAAGGAGTGAATTACTCGTTTTAGGTTATTAAAATGAAAGAGATGCATAATAC